>NC_057407.1:36899210-38359002 GCF_019320065.1 Cervus canadensis | reverse complement strand
GGACGGAGACCCGTCCCGGGAAGGGAGTCTTAGGCGGCCTTGCTTGGGCTAGGGTCCGGGCCTGAGTGCCCTGAGGACAATCGGGGGGAGCTTCTGTGAGGTGCCAACTTGAACTGTGGGAGACCAAAGGAGAGAGAGAAAATTGACCGGCCGGAACACACTGCCGGCCGTTCGCAGAACAAAGGGACGGGGAAAGTCCCGAGAAGAGCTCGCAGGCTGCGGACCGGCCCAGCCCCGCCGGAGGCAGGAAGCAGGGGGGAGGGGAAGGTCGCGGCGAGACACAGGGCGCAGGCACCCGACCGGCGCGGGGCGGGGACTGGGGCTGGGGACGCGGAGGGCGGAAGGCGCGCGCACCCGCCTGGCGCCAGCGGAAACTGAGACTGGGTCCGCAGAAGGGAGTGGGTGCGCCACACCTGGGGATAGCGCGCCCACCAAGCCCCTGGCTGCCTGGACCGCTCTGACGGGGAAGGCACAGAGAGCAGGCGCAGCTTTTCCTTCCGCGCTTTTGTGTAACACCCGGGGGCTGGAACCTAGCGCAGCGCGGGGCGCGCTCCATATAGAACAGCCGGGAGCCTGAGCAGCGCAGACGGAGAAAGCAGCGTCAGCCCCTCCCGGCAGCGCCAGCCCGCCCCCGCAGGGCCAGCCCCTCCCCGCAGCGTCAGCCCCGCCCCCGCAGGGCCAGCCCCTCCCCGCAGCGTCAGCCCCGCCCCGCAGCGCCAGCCCATCCCCGCAGCGTCAGCCCCTCCCAGCAGCGCAACGGAACTAGCTAACTGAATAAGAGTCCACCTCCGCCCGCCTGTGTCAGGGCGGAAATGAGGCTCTGAAGAGACCGGCAAACAGAAGCCAAATAAACAAAGGGAACCGCTTCAGAAGGGACTGGTGCAACAGATTAAAATCCCTGAAGAAAACACCGACTTCACCGGAAGGGCCCTGTAGATATCGAGAAGTGCAAGCTGGAACGAGGAGCTATCTGAAACTGAGCCGAACCCACACTGACCGCAACAGCTCCAGAGAAATTCCTAGACATATTTTTTACTTTTTTTTTTATTTTTCTGTTTTTTCTAAGTAAGGAAAAAAAAAAAAATTTTTTTTTCTTTTTATATTTTTCTTTTTTATTTTTTCTCTTTTATTTTCCTTTAAAATTCCCTATTACTCCCCCATTACTCCTTAACTTTCATTTTCATAGATTTTTACGATTTTTTTAATTAGGGGAAAAAAAAATTTTTTTTTTCTTTCTTTTTTTTTTTCTTTTTCTTTTTTTTTCTTCTCCTTTTTCTTCTTTTTTTTTTCTTTCCTTTTTCTCTTCTATTTTCTATTTTTCTTTTTCTCTTATTTCTTTTAAAGTCCTCTAGTACTCCTCTACTACTCTTCATTTTCATCTTCACTACACTATAACCTTACAAAAAAAAAAAAAGAGAAGCCCTATCTTTAAACCGAAGATTATTCCCTCCCAATCTTGACTCTCCGTTTTCTACCTCAGAACACCTCTATTTCCTCTTTTCCCCTTCTCTTCCCCATCCAATTCTGTGAATCCTTGTAGGTGTCTGAGATACGAGAACACTCTGGGAACAGACAGCTGCGTAGATCTGTCTCTCTCCTCTTGAGTCCCCCTTTTTCTCCTCCTACTCATCTCTATCTCCCTCCTCCCTTTTCTCCTGTTCATGTAACTCTGTGAACCTCTCTGGATGTCCCTAACGGGGGAGAATCTTTTCGCCATTAACCTAGAAGTTTAATTATCAGAGCTGTATAGTTGGAGAAGTCCTGAGACTACAGGAAGAATAAAACTGAAATCCAGAGGCAGGAAACTTAAGCCCAAAACCTGAGAACACCAGAAAACTCCTGACTACATGGAACTTTAAGTGATAAGTGACCGTCCAAAAGCCTCCATACCTACACTGAAACCAACCACCACCCAAGAGCCAATAAGTTTTAAAGCAAGACATACCACGCAAATTCTCCAGCAACACAGGAACATAGCCCTGAATGTCAACATACAGGCTACCCAAGGTCACACCTAACACATAGACCCAACTCAAAACTCATTACTGGGCACTCCATTGCTCTCCAAAGAGAAGAAATCAAGTTCCACGCACCAGTACACTGCCGCAAGCTTCCCTAACCAGGAAACCTTGACAAGCCAAACGTCCAACCCCACCCACTGGGTAAATCCTCCACAATAAAAAGGAACCACAGACCTCCAGAATACAGAAAGTCCACTCCAGACACAGCAATCTAAACAAGATGAAAAGGCAAAGAAATACCCAACAGGTAAAGGAACATGAAAAATGCCCACCAAGTCAAACAAAAGAGGAGGAGATAGGGAATCTACCTGAAAAAGAATTTAGAATAATGATAATAAAAATGATCCAAAATCTTGAAAACAAAATGGAGTTACAGATAAATAGCCTGGAAACAAAGATTGAAAAGATACAAGAAATGTTTAATAAAGACCTAGAAGAAATAAAAAAGAGTCAATTAAAAATGAATAATGCAATGAATGAGATCAAAAACACTTTGGAGGGAACCAAGAGTAGAATAACGGAGGCAGAAGATAGGATAAGTGAGATAGAAGATAAAATGGTGGAAATAAATGAAGCAGAGAGGAAAAAAGAAAAAAGGATCAAAAGAAATGAGGACAACCTCAGGGACCTCTGGGACAATGTGACGAATCATAGGAATCCCAGAAGAAGAAGACAAAAAGAAAGGCCATGAGAAAATACTCGAGGAGATAATAGCTGAAAACTTCCCTAAAATGGGGAAGGAAATAGCCACTCAAGTCCAAGAAACCCAGAGAGTCCCAAACAGGATAAACCCAAGGCGACACACCCCAAGACACATATTAATCAAATTAACAAAGATCAAACACAAAGAACAAATATTAAAAGCAGCAAGGGAAAAACAACAAATAACACACAAAGGGATTCCCATAAGGATAACAGCTGATCTATCAATAGAAACCCTCCAGGCCAGAAGGGAATGGCAGGACCTACTGAAAGTAATGAAAGAGAATAACCTACAACCTAGATTACTGTATCCAGCAAGGATCTCATTCAGATATGAAGGAGAACTCAAAAGCTTTACAGATAAGCAAAAGCTGAGAGAATTCAGCACCACCAAACCAGCTCTTCAACAAATGCTAAAGGATCTTCTCTAGACAGGAAATGCAGAAAGGTTGTATAAACGTGAACCCAAAAAAACAAAGTAAATGGCAAACGGGAACCGCCACCTATCAATAATTTACCTTAAATGTAAATGGGTTGAATGCCCCAACCAAAAGACAAAGATTGGCTGAATGGATACAAAAACAAGAACCCCCATTATGCCTGTCTACAAGAGACCGCATCAAAACAAAGAAGACACATAACCAGACTAAAAGTGAAGGGCTGGAAAAAAATATTTCATGCAAATGGAGACCCAAAAAGAAAGCAGGAGTTCGCAATACTCATATCAGATAAAATATGACTTTCAAATAAAAAGCTGTGAAAAGAGACAAAGGAAAGGACACTACATAATGATCACAGGATCAATCCAAGAAGAAGATATAAACAATTTATATATTATGCACCCACATAGGAGCACCGGCAATATGTACGGCAAACACTTAACGGTATGAAAGAGGAATTAATCAGTAACACAATAAATATGGGAGACACTTTAATACCCACTCACAACTATGGATAGATCAACTTACACAGAAAATATACAACAAGAAACAACAAAACTTTAAATAAAAATCGACACAATGGACCCCTAGCTAGACCTAAGTTGATTATCTATAGGACATTTTACCCCAAAAAACAATCAAACTTCACCTTTTTCTCAAGGTGCACACGGAACCTTCTTCCAGAATAGATGCAACATCCCTGGGCCATAAATCTGGTCTTGGAATTCAAAAAAATTGAAAAAAATCATTCGCAGTCATCTGTTTCGTGACCACAGTGCGTAAAGATTAGTCTCAATTACAGGAAAAAAATTTGTTTTAAAAAATTCAAACACATTGGAGGCTAATAACACACTTCGAATAACCTAAAGAATCAGTGGAAGAAGAAATCAAAAAAGAAATCAAAATATGCATAGAAATGAATGAAAATGAAAACACAACAACCCAAAACCTATGGGACACTGTAAAAGCAGTGCTAAGGGGAAAGTTCATAGCATTACAGGCTTACATCAAGAAACAAGAAAAAAGCCAAATAAATAACCTAACTCTACACCTAAGGCAATTAGAGAAGGAAGAAATGAAGAACCCCAGGGTTAGCAGAAGGAAAGAAATCTTAAAAATCAGGGCAGAAATAAAATGCAAAAGAAACTAAAGAGACCATAGCAAAAATCAACAAAGCTAAAAGCTGGTTTTTTGAAAAAATAAACAAAATTGACAAACCATTAGCAAGACTCATTAAGAAACAAAGGAAGAAGAACCAAATTAACAAAATTAGAAATGAAAATGGAGAGATCACAACAGACAACACTGAAATACAAAGGATCATAAGAGACTACTACCAGCAGCTCTATGCCAATAAAATGGAAAACTTGGATGAAATGGACAAATTCTTAGAAAAGTATAACTTTCCAAAACTGAACCAGGAAGAAATAGAAGATCTTAACAGACCCATCACAGGCAAGGAAATCGAAAGTGTAATCAAAAATCTTCAGCAAACAAAAGCCCAGGACCAGATGGCTTCACAGCTGAATTCTACCAAAAATTTAGAGAAGAGCTAAACACCTACTTCACCAAACTCTTCCAGAAAATTGCAGAAGAAGGTAAAACTTCCAAACTCATTCTATGAAGGCCACCATCACCCTAATTCCAAAACCTGACAAAGATGCCACAAAAAAAGAAAACTACAGGCCAATATCACTGATGAACATAGATGCAAAAATCCTTAACAAAATTCTAGCAAACAGAATCCAACAACATATTAAAAAAAATCATACACCACGACCAAGTGGGCTTTATCCCAGGAATGCAAGGATTCTTCAATATCCGCAAATCAATCAACGTAATACACCACATTAACAAATTGAAAGATAAAAACCATATGATTATCTCAATAGATGCAGAGAAAGCCTTTGACAAAATTCAACACTCATTTATGATTAAAACTCTCCAAAAAGCAGGAATAGAAGGAACATACCTCAACATTATAAAAGCCATATATGACAAACCCACAGCAAGCATCACCCTCAATGGTGAAAAATTGAAAGCATTCCCCCTGAAAACAGGAACAAGACAAGGGTGCCCACTCTCACCACTACTATTCAACATAGTGTTGGAAGTTCTGGCCACAGCAATCAGAGCAGAAAAAGAAGTAAAAGGAATCCAGATAGGAAAAGAAGAAGTGAAACTCTCGCTGTTTGCAGATGACATGATCCTCTACATAGAAAAACCCTAAAGACTCCACCAGGAAATTACTAGAGCTAATCAATGAATATAGTAAAGTTGCAGGATATAAAATTAACACACAGAATCCCCTTCATCCTATATACTACAATGAAAAAACAGAAAGAGAAATTAAGGAACAATACCATTCACCATTGCAACAAAAAGAATAAAATACTTAGGAGTATATCTACCTAAAGAACAAAGACCTATACATAGAAAATAAAACACTGATGAAAGAAATCAAGAGGACACAAACAGATGGAGAAACATACCGTGTTCATGGATTGGAAGAATCAATATTGTCAAAATGGCTATTCTACCCAAAGCAATCTATAGATTCAATGCAATCCCTATCAAGCTACCAACGGTATTTTTCACAGAACTAGACCAAAGAATTTCACTATTTGTATGGAAATACAAAAAACCTCGAATAGCCAAAGTAATCTTGAGAAAGAAGAATGGAACTGGAGGAATCAACCTGCCTGACTTCAGACTCTACTACAAAGCCACAGTCATCAAGACAGTATGGTACTGGCACAAAGACAGAAATATAGATCAATGGAACAGAATAGAAAGCCCAGAGATAAATCCACGCACCTATGGACACCTTATCTTTGACAAAGGAGGCAAGAATATACAATGGAGAAAAGACAACCTCTTTAACAAGTGGTGCTGGGAAAACTGGTCAACCACTTGTAAAAGAATGAAACCAGAACACTTTCTAACACCATACACAAAAATAAACTCAAAATGGATTAAAGATCTAAATGTAAGACCAGAAACTATAAAACTCCTAGAGGAGAACATAGGCAAACACTCTCCGACATAAATCACAGCAAGATCCTCTATGACCCACCTCCCAGAATATTGGAAATAAAAGCAAAACTAAACAAATGGGACCTAATGAAACTTAAAAGCTTTTGCACGACAAAGGAAACTATAAGCAAGGTGAAAAGACAGCCCTCAGATTGGGAGAAAATAATAGCAAATGAAGAAACAGACAAAGGATTAATCTCAAAAATATACAAGCAACTCCTGCAGCTCAATTCCAGAAAAATAAATGATCCAATCAAAAAATGGGCCAAAGAACAAAACAGACATTTCTCCAAAGAAGACATACAGATGGCTAACAAACACATGAAAAGATGCTCAACATCACTCATTATCAGAGAAATGCAAATCAAAACCACAATGAGGTACCATTACACGCCAGTCAGGACGGCTGCTATCCAAAAGTCTACAAGCAATAAATGCTGGAGAGGGTGTGGAGAAAAGGGAACCCTCTTCCACTGTTGGTGGGAATGCAAACTAGTACAGCCGCTATGGAAAACAGTGTGGAGATTTCTTAAAAAACTGGAAATAGAACTGCCATATGACCCAGCAATCCCACTGCTGGGCATACACATTTTGGAAACCAGATCTGAAAGAGACACATGCACCCCAATGTTCATTGCAGCACTATTTATAATAGCCAGGACGTGGAAGCAACCTAGATGCCCATCAGCAGATGAATGGATAAGGAAGCTGTGGTACATATCCACCATGGAATATTACTCAGCCGTTAAAAAGAATTCATTTGAATCAGTCCTAATGAGATGGATGAAACTGGAGCCCCTTATACAGAGTGAAGTAAGCCAGAAAGATAAAGAACATTACAGCATACTAACACATATATATGGAATTTAGAAAGATGGTAACGATAACCCTATATGCAAAACGGAAAAAGAGACACAGAAATACAGAACAGACTTTTGAACTCTGTGGGAGAATGTGAGGGTGGGATATCTCAAAAGAACAGCATGTATACTATTTATGGTGAAACAGATCACCAGCCCAGGTGGGATGCATGAGACAAGTGCTCGGGCCTGGTGCACTGGGAAGACCCAGAGGAATTGGGTGGAGAGGGAGGTGGGAGGGGGGATCAGGATGGGGAATACGTGTAAATCTATGGCTGATTCATATCAATGTATGACCCAAAAAAATAAATTAAAAAAAATAAATAAATAAATAAAGAGAGAAGGGGGATTTTTAAGGGAGGTCAAGAGACTGTTGTAAGCTAAAGATCACTCAAGGAAAGAATCCAGTAACCTAGCAATAATGTACACCAACTTGAAGGAAGACCAGGTTCACTCAAGTGCCAGGCACATTGAACCATAAGCCTTGATAGTCAAAACACAAGACAACAGATAAGAATCTTGTTACATGAGGTTAATGGTCCTTGAAGAGAACCAATTTTTTCATGTAGCCAAGACAGCGATATAGGTGAAAGGGGAAAGGAACTAGGTAAAACGGGACATTATACTGAAACCTGAGATGAATTACCGTATTTCAGTGTATGTTACTATCATTTTGCTAATGTACATATGATTCAAATAGTGCCATGACAGTCCCAGTTAGACCACAGAGAGTTAAAGGGGGAACTAATGATGTAAGCCTTGACATCTATCCAAACGTGAGGAAGGAAGTGGTTTACTCCCCTCCTCACTATTTCTTGGATTATAAAAATGTAGCCCTCTTTGTTCTGCGGGCTATGTTCCCTGGCCTGCCTGTTTGGGTCTCTCACAAGCCTCCTATGCTAACTCACTCTTGGTCTATCACTTTGTCTCACTCTGAGTTATTTCTGCATGAAGAAAAAAGAACCTGAGCGTAAGTCCCGAGGCCCAAGTGAGTGGGTTGGAGTCTCCTCTTAAGTCAGGGTTTGGGGATTCAAGTCCCTACCACAGTGCCATCCAAGGAGGATGCTGACTTCAGGAGGAGCTTTGAAGTCACATGGCAAAGGCTGTGGATACCAAGGGGGAGGAAGAATTGGTCCATTTTTGTGACTGACTACAGGGAGTGCGAAAAAGTGCTATAGGCAGGAGCTTAAAGTCTAAACACAGGAGAGTGATTTGGGAAGCTTTTCCATTCCACAATCCCAAGATCATTGTTTTTTTCTAAACACTGCCTAAACCAGAAAGAACACTGCCATTCAAAGCCATATAAAATAGTAAAATCACTGTACCTTTTCAGTGTCTCAGGTTCTGTGCTGGGCACTCCACATGCCCTCACTCAGCTCTCCTTCTGACCACTCTAATCCGAGTATGACTACTCCAGTTATAGAAGACTCCTAAGGGTCAGAGAAGTTCCATAACCTGCTCAAGTCTACACAGCCAAGACTCAAGCCAGGATCCCAGCACTCTAGAGTCTTTGCTCCCACTCAGCTACCTCACAGAGCGATTGTGAAGAGAGACTGTGCCATGGTTTTCACCTCTAGAACATTTCTGGCCAAACGTAAAGTGTCAAGAATTACAATTTCAGTGAAGGAACCACCAGGGGTAAATTACAGCACAGGCCAGCCATGAAATTGCAGTTGTATATTTCTAGCGCCCTTGTATGCTAACAGACAAGGCCTATTGGTTTTCCTTCTCCTGCGTTATTGAATTTTGAAATTGCTTCCTTGGTTCAAAGAGTTCTGATGCCTTTTGTGTTGTGTCAGTCACAAAACAAATTCAAGTAATCCCGAAGATGCTAATAATCAAACATCAACCAAAGAAAAGGGCTGTGTGTTTTCATTCTGCGAGGAATGCATTTTTAATGAAACCGCTTCACGTCTCAAGTTTGAAATCTATAGCCTGAGTATTCCTTTTATCACTTACCCTGTTCTGGGAGGTTCATTGCCAGCCTTTGCTCAAGATACAGAAAAGGAAGAAAGCAAGTACATCAACCAGAGCCTTTAAGGTCCCTTGATGGTAACTTGCCATCAGAGAAAACATTCTTCCCCTAAAAGACTGAATTCTCACATGGTACAACCCATTTACTCTCTCTCCTGAAATATGCAATTTTCCATCTGTTCCAGGAATTGGCACCCATCCATGTCTGGCATGGAGTAAAAAGCTCAAACCATCAAATAAAGACTTGCCTCAGCAATTCTTTCAAATTCCCCAGTGGAACTTCTAAAATGGCCCACTTTTCAAAGTGGCACAACAAGCAATGAGCCATTTAGTGATTCAGCTGGAAATACAAAGCCCGGGCTATTTATCCTCAAGAATTTCCAGAAGGTTAAAAACAAAAACAAACAAAAAAATCCCAGTAAGGAGGGAAGAAAAAGATAATTTTTTTCTTATGATCTACCTCAAGGATGGCAAAAGGCTTCACCTCACGTGACAACTTCAGTCAAATAGGAGCTCTGCCTGAACTGCTGGACTGAGAGGAATGTTAAAATCAGACCTGGACGTAATGGGCAATGTGCCATGATCAATTAGTAATGTTTGCATATATAATGATGAGTAGAAGCCTATATGACATCCTACATTCCTTCTTCCAAAAATTAGAGTTGTTCAAAAGTTCACTCATCTGGAGTTATCTAGTATGTTTTATTGTATATGGACAATTGAAAAGTATCTTTTAGTGCCCAGCATAACTGGGGCTTCTCTGGTGGCTCAGTGGTAAAGAGTTCACCTGAGATGCAGGAGACATGGGTTTGATCCCTGGGTCAGGAAGATGCACTGGAGAAGGAAACAGCAACCCACTCCAGTATTCTTGCCTGGGAAATCCCATGGAGAGAGGAGCCTGGTGGGCTACAGTCCATGAGGTCACAAGAGTCAGACACGACTTAGAGACTACACCACCACCACAGCTGATGGCATTAAAGAAATTACAGTATGTATCAGCAGTTTTCCACAATGGGCCCTACTCAGAAAAGTGATGGAGGGTTTTCTCTAGACAACTATGTAAGAAACCTATAACATGCTCACATCCTTATTGCTCACATCCAAGCTCCATAAAATTGGCTTCACCCAATTGGATTTCTCTTTAAAAATAAATAGTTCTTTCCTATTCTCACCCCACAGTTTAGAAATTGAGTGCCATAAAATGACTGTGTAGCCATGTCTTTCTGCAGCCCTAGAATCCAATCAGTGGCTTTTTGCTAGACACGGTCAGACAATACTGACAGCCTAGTTCAATAAAAACAATACAACACAGCTTATGTCTCTAAGGACAGCATCAGATCATTAGGCAGAAATTAACTGCATTTCTTGTCTGGTACCTCATTAAAGCTCAAAAATAATAGTTGTTCTGACTAGTTAGCACTATTGTACATCTTTGAGTATCACCTGGAGTGACTTGGTAAGAGAAACAACCTTATTGATTGATACCAGCAGACCTGGGAACAAATGATGCTTTGTTCATTGAAGAAAGGTTGGAGTGCATGGTGACACGCCTGCTGTCGGGGGAACCAGACAGTTCTTGCCTTAATCGACATCTAAGTAAGATACGCTGAGAAGCCTCCAATGTCTCTCTTCTCTCCTTTCTTCCTTTCTTGTGTTCTTTACTTTCCTTTTTACTTGTCGCAACTTTTTTTTCTTTCACCCTTTGTCTTTTCCTTCCTTTAAAAAAAAAAAAAAAAAACTTCTTTACTTTCTTTCCTTCCTCTCATCTTTCTACACCAATTAACCTATTTCCAGCCACTGAAACCATGAGTTTTGAGTTTAACATGTATCAAGAGTGCCCCTTGGAACTTCCCTGATGACCCAGTGGTTAAAATTCTACACTTCCTGTTGATCGGTGCTTTGTGTAAATACATCTTAACATTTGGGTTGAGAGGGGCCTTAAGAGGGACAGTTTGTTGTAGGAAAGCAATTCTGTACATGAGTTTAAGCATACTTGTTGCATTGTCTCTGCAGATTCTATTTTTGTTTACAATATTAAAATGTATGTTAGCAAAAATGGGTGGATTTTCAAATAAAATGCAGCTTCCACAAAAAAAAAAAAAAAAAAAATTCTACACTTCCACTGATCGGCATGTGGGTTTGATCGCTGGTCAAGAAAGTAAGATCCTACATGCTGCATGGCATGACCGAAAAATAAAAATGTGCTATATGACTCAGGGAACTCAAACCGGGACTCTGTAACAACCTAGAGAGGTGGAATGCAGAGGGAGATAGGAGGGAGACTCAAGAGGGAGGGGACATATGTATACCTATGGCTGATTCATGTTGGTGTTTGGCAGAAACCAACACAATATAGTAAAGCAATTATCCTTCAATTAAAAATAAATAAATTTAATTAAAAAATTTTATAACAGTGAAGCTGATCAACAAGACAGCTCTCAGATCCTTTTCAGAGAAGTGCTTTGCCACTGGCTGGGGAGAGATATGGAGCAAAAGGAGGCAGAGTGGACCATCCAGGTTCCTCCTAGCTGGTGGTGCCTCCACTGCTGAAACAGAGTATGAGGAAAGTCTGGTTTCCACAGTCTTAAAGCTTCACCCCAAATTAGGTGATAAACTGTGGCTCAAGGAAGATTCAGAAGGAAAGTAACTTTCATCCACATTCTATTTCTTTTAAAAAAAAATTATTTTAATAGGATTTGATGGAAATGTCATGCCATCCCTTGGTTGCACTAATGTCAGCCTCTTGCCAGCTTGCAGGGCACCATGGGCTGCCCACTCAGTAAACAAACCCAAACAGAGAGGGCTAAGGGGTCTCCTTCAACCTGCAGTTTAGACCAGTGGTTGGGGACTATCCTAAGCGGTCTAGTGGTTAAGACTGTGCTTCCAGTGCAGGGGGTGTGCGTTCAATCCCTGGTCATGGAACTAGAATTTCACACAGCAAGTGGCATGGCCAAAATATTTTTTTAATTAAAATAAAAGCACAAGAAACTGGCGGTAGGTCATGGCTGAGTCTCACAGCAGAAGATTCACTGGAGTCCACAACACACATCAGCCCCTCCCTCTGGCAGGGCCCCCATCTCCTTTTCCCACTGGATTCTAGTCCCTGTAAGCCTTGTTGGGCTTCCCGGAGAGAAAGATTGAGGCTTGAAACCGGGATCTGTGCTTCAGTTATTCTTAGAAGATCACCTTTATCAAGGACTTAGACACACCAACATTGTTGCAAAAATGAATCCCTTTTGATTTTTCACAGCAAACTTCTGAGGTGAGAACCCTTGTTGTTGCAATGTAACAGGTGTGGAAACTGTGGCCTCAATGTGTATGTTTATTTGCCTGAGATCACACAGGCAGAAGTGAGGTCACACAACTTCAAGCAAAGCATCGAGCTCCAAAGCCCGTGTTCTTGGTCCCTACACTTCACTGACTTCCTTAAAAAGCTTACAAAAGTCTGTACAAAGACTAACCGGTACACATCCTTCCAGGCACAGCTCAAGCTTCCTTTTCTGTGATGTCTTTTCTATTGACCCACCTGCATGACTCCACACAGAGTATGGATTAGCAGGGATTTCTATTTGTACTGAATTTTCACTTTCTAACCATCTTCTCTGTTTCCCAACTAAACTGTGAACTCCTTGAGGGTCAAAACACTTCCCTGCACTTCATATGTTTGTCCAAAAAGCATAGAGTTTCTCCAGCGTGGCATCTCAGAGTCACCCAGGGGCCTTGTTCAAATATAGACGACTGACCCCTAGCCCTGGACTACTGCAACATTCTCTCCAGGAAGAGTCCCAGCATCTTTGTAAGTTCTCCTGAGGCAAAGCCAGGCATGGAAACCACTTAACTACGGTATCTGAAACAGGTTTACAGATTACAGTTTTCTCAGGGTGTATACCCAGTAGTGGGATGGCTGGGTCATAAGGTAGCTCTATTTTTCGTTTTTTAAGGCATCTCCATATTGTCATACTGTTCTCCAGAGTGGCTGTATCAATTTACATTCTCAACAGCGTGTATGTGGAATGTTAAAAAAAAAAAAGTACGGATCAACCTGTTTGCAGGGTAGACATAGAGACTTGGACGTAGAGAATGGACATGTGAACACAGGAGGGGAAGGAGAGGATGGGATGAACTGGGAGACTGGGATTGACATATATGTACTGCCATATGTCAAATAGATAGCTACTGAGGCATGCTGTACAGAACTTGGAGCTCAGCCTGATGCTCTGTGACGACCTGGAGGAGAGGGATGGGGGTGGGAGGGAGGTCCAGGAGGGAAGGGATATATGTGCACACATGGCCGATTCGCCTCCTTGTATAGTAGAAACAAAAGAGACCCAGGACAGTACTAGCCCTTGAGTTAAGAGGCAGAGCCTGGCCTGACAGAAGGTCACACTCACACACACATCCCAGGCAAAGCTAAACTGTGCTGAGTGCTGTCACAGAATTGTGTGCACGATGGTCTCTAAAGAAGAGGAAATTGGGAAGGCTGCTCCAAGGAGGTTACCCTGGTGGAAGGATGAATACCTATTATAAAGAGTGGGACTGGGGATGAGTTTGGGAAAACACCCAAGAATATGTATGAAAACAAAAAGAGGCAGTCAAAAATATCTGGGATTTTAAAAAAACCCAAATAACCCTTAAATGCCATTCATAGGGAACTAGTTATAAACAATAAAATAAGCTACATGGTGGAATACTACACAGATGGAAAAATGAATGCAATAGAATTAGATATGCTAATCTAAGACAATCTCCAAGAAACAGTATTTAAAAAAAAAAAAAGCAAAGTACAGAGCCCTGTGAATTGTATAATCCCATTAGTGCTGAAGAAAAAAATCAGGCATGGGAGGTGCGAAGACTGTGCATACACACACATTCACAAAAGCTTTGCCTAAGTAAGAATACTTCTGGAAATAAAAATGAAGTACACTGGAAAGAGTGATTGAGGATAGGAGGCAAAAGAAAGAATGTCTTACAATGTGTTCTTTTCATACCGAGATGCTAATGTGTGTATATTAATTCTTTGTTTAAAAAATGGGTTAAGTATTTTTAATTAATTTTTATTGGAGTATAGTTGATTTACAATGTTGTGCTAGTTTCTGTTGTACAACAAAGTAAATCAGAGCTATACATATACACATGCCCACTCTTTTTAGGTTCTTTTCCCACAGAGCTCAGTACAGAGTAATTGAGTAGAGTCCCCTGTGCTATACAGTATGATCTTATTAATTATCTATTTTAATATAGCAGTGTGTCTATATCAATCCCAAGCTCCCAATTTATCCCTCCTGCCTTCTTCCCTTTTGGTAACCATAAATTTGTTTTCTACATCTGTGACTTGATTTCAAAGTATTTTAAATGTATGCTGTTGGAGATCAAATAAAGGGAAAACAAACGCCATGTAACAAATTGTTCCTTCCTCTTAGAAAGTGTCCCATCACTAGGGGGCCCAAATAGAACCTTGTCAGCTGCCAGGCCAGAGGATGCAGGCAAGGGAATGAGATGGATTCAAGGATTGATGTTAGCTGGATGAGATGCCCTTCTGGGTACCAAAGCGCCCGGAGGCTCCCAGACTCCACATGTGAACATCTGCAGGCAGAGCTTGTATCACCGAATTCAATGAAAGGAGCCCATCATTTAGTACTCCATGAAGTCAGAGTCCAAAACTTATTAAAACGTCTACATTCTGAAAGTCTGCAAATAAATAATGAAGCTGCACTTAACCAAGATTTAAATAAAGTTAAATTTGTGTCAGCAAACACACTATGGATCGGAATCACTACTTTCAACACAGTCAGGCAGCATCTACTACAAATATTTTTTCTCGCATAGGCTGCTCCTTGGTTCTGTTGGAAATGGCTTGCCCATTGCCCCTGACCATCTCCTTCCAGCCCAGGGAGCAGTCATATTCTTCTTATGCTCACCTCCAGAGCAGCACAGCCTTTGTGATATGATCATTTAACTTTCTCAGGAAATTTCCTTCAAGCTCCTCATTATTGGAAAAGAATTTTCTCCACTGCCTGCAACCCACTGGTGGGTGTAATTCAAGGCATTATGCCTCACCACCAGGAGGGTGAATGAGGGCGGGAACGTTAATCAAATTTGGAAACGATAAAGAAACTGTGGGTTCCGAGTGAACTGGTATGTGATTAGCAGCCCACATGATCAGATTTAAAATATGAACACCAGAGCGCCCTGTGGCTAACCTGCAAGGTTAAAGTACCAATCCCAGCACCCCATCCCCAGCCCTGGGCTGTGGCAACAAATACTATCTCCAAAGGCATTATGTCAGTGTCATTGATTTACTGGTTGTATTTCTTGTCTATCATGAACTTCGGTTTTTCAGAAAACTATAAATTGATGAATGTGGGATCATTGACTCAATGGTCATGAATTTGAGCAAACTCCAGGAGATCGTGAAGGACAGGGAAGCCTGGTGTGCTGCAGTCCATGGAGTCCCAAAAAGTCAGACATGACTTAGCAGCTGAACAACAACAACGTGGAAAGTCCCTAATGTGGCACCAAGGGCTTGGGGGTTTCATGAGTACATTTCATGATCAATGAATGTTTCTTGAGTGACTACCATATACAACAGACATTCAGGGACACGTAGTTGACATTTCATCAAAATAAGTCATTGTTCTATGTGATATTTCTCCAACTATGGGCTTCTCACACTTTTTACCCTAGTGGAAATATTCTCCTATCTTTCAAGATTCTCCTCCTCCTTCAAGGCACAGCTGAATCCTGCCTCTTTCAACAGTATCCCTGATTCCCTGATATCTTTCTCCTTTGAGATCTCACAGTGCTTTGTATGCTCTTGAGAGTATATTCCATGAATGTCATGATATAATAGTTCCCTGTATTTATTCCTTTTTCTCCTTCCCAGAGGGGAGGATCCTGATTGCTTGATCAGGATCTCTGCCTATGCAGTGCCCAGCAAAGAGCCTTAGAAACAGCAAGCTCTCAAAATTTTTCAAGTAAAGAAGAGAAATTATCGGACTTCCTTGGTGGTCCAGTGGTTAAGAATCCGTTCGTCAAGGTAGGAGACAAAGGTTCGATCCCTGGTCCAGGAAGATCCCACGTGCTGCGGGGCAACTAAGCCCACGTGTTGCAACTACTGAGCCTGCACTCTGGAGCCCGTGCTCTGCAACAACAGATGCCACTCCTATGAGAAGCCCATGCACCACAGCGATGAGTAGCCCCTGCTCACTTCCCCACTAGACAAAGCCCTTCCACAGCAACAAAAATAAGTTAAAAAAAAAAAAATTAACTGTCAGAAAACTAAAAAAAAAAAAGAAAGAAATTACCATGAGATTTTTGTAGAGAACTTAATAGTGGCCCCCAAAATATATGTCTGCCTAGAACCTGGGAATGTGCTTATTTGAGAGAAGGGTCTTTGCGATTAAGTGAAGGATCTCAAGGCAAAATCACCTTGGATTAACTACATGAGCCCTAATCCAATGACACAAATTCTTCTGACAGGCAGAAATGAAGGCTGAGATGCAGAAAAGGAGGAGGCCCTATGAAGGCCCAAAAGAACACAAAGGCAGGAGCTGGAGTGATACCTAGACAAACCAAAGAATGCTTGGAGTCACCAAAGCTGAATGAGGCCAGCAAGAATCCTTTCCAAGAACTATTTGGAAAGAACGTGACCCTGCCAACACCTTGACCTCTAACTTCAGTCTTAAAAAAAACTGAGAGAATACATTTCTGTTGTTTTAAGACTTCAAGTTTCTGGTAATTTGCTACAATAACAATAGGAAGTGAACACAGAGTTTCTGGCTTTAAAGCAAATAGTTGGAGGGGAAACACTGGCAGATTTTGTAGAAGGATATCCAAACATAAAAAGACAACAGTAAAATCCAGTGTTACTAGGTGCTATGTGAGTTGCACAGATTTCAGATACAGGTATTCATTCATTCTGTAAAAATCAGTTAATCGCCTCTTAGGCTCCAGGCTCTGGGAACACAACAGTGAACAAGGTGGGGCTGCTCCCAGCCTCACAGAGACTGGGAAGAAACTGCAAAGCCCAACAGCCCCGCCAAGCCCAGGTGGGTGATAGAAAGCAATTCAGAGGATTCTGATAAAATGATAACAAAAAAACTCACTCAGTTTCCCACTTATGATAAAACAAGGAAACAGACAAATACTTCTTTACTTAAAAAAAAAAAATAGCAGCACGACCATGATGATAAATTACAGCAACACTCAGGTTTCATTTGGTGACATAGTTGGGGGAAGTGGGGATTGCAGCAAACCAGAGACATACCCCCACTAAAGGACAACTTCCTCTCCAGTCCCAGCTACTGTCATATGGAAATGGCAGCACAGTATTAGGCTTCCTATTTTTAAGAGAAATCAGAAATCTAGGTTTTTGACTGCCTTGTCCTTTGAATGAAGGCTCAAACATTTAAAAAATGACAAAACTGGAAAATAGACTAGTGCACAGAATCAAGCCATTATGCCTCTAGCACCTTTGGCTCAGATATTAAATGAGTTCAAAAGAAGACTAGCTCTCTCTGAATTGTACCAAAGAATACACAGAACCTGGTAGACCTGACATGAACCCTGAGAAGTAGGAATGTTCTTGACAAAGAGAGGAAGAATATTCCAGTCTGGGGGAGTTTCTCATTGAATGTGAACCTATAATCAAAGATCACCAAGGTATTTCCAACCCCCAGCTGGGTCATAAAGATAGGAATGCATGGGAATGTTGCCAGATAAAGAAGACACAGATGAATAAAAGGTTTAAAAAAAAAAAAAAAAAGCTGGTAAAGAGAAATAAAGGAGCCTTCCTCTTTAAACTCTGTGCTTATGTAAATCAGGTGGAATAGAAGAGGTTCCTGAATCTTTTCATGCTCACACATATTCAGAAGAAAAAAAAATTTCTGCTGATCATTTTATGGGAATTCTAAAATTCAGAGACATCTTGGAGAGAGAAGGAAAAAGAGGAAAGTAGTTGACAAAGCTAAAGATCATGTGTATGTTCGTTTATTTATAGTGTGGAGCATCCGCTAAGAGCCAGGAGTTATTTTAGGAGCTGAGGATGGAGCCCTGAATAAAGTAGGCAAACCCCCATCTTAAGGGAGACTCTGAGTCTCCCTTCCAGTGAAGGAAAACAGGTATCAAATAAGCATATAAATACATAATGTGTCAGTTGTGCCAGCCATGGGACTCTCTGGGGAAGAGTTTCAGACAGAGGGAACAGCAAGTACAAAGGTCCTGGGGTGAGACCTACAGCAGCATGTTTGAGGAATCATGTAGGAGGCAGAATTCTCCTCCCTTCCCTGATTACTCCCATGACTGTGCACTGGGATGGCCAAAAAGTTCATTTGGGTTTTTCCATAACATCTTCCTAAAAAAGCCAAATTAAATTTATGGCCAGCCCAATATGTTAAAGTAATTCTGCCACTGACATTAAGATTACTAATCAAAAAAAATTACTAATCAAATTTGGCCTTCACTGAGGATTATCCAAGTGGACCTAACCTAGTCATACGAATATTCCGGGAGCAGAGAGTTTTCTCTGGCTGGATGCGGGAGGGGGAGTCAGAGAGATTCAAAGCATGACAAGGGTCCAAGGCACCCTTGCTGGCTTGGAGATGGAGGAAAGCATGTGGCAAGGAATCTGGGTGGCCTCCGGGAGCTAAGACTGGCTCTCCCTTGACAGCCAGCAAGGAAGCTGGGACCTCAGTCCTCTAACCACAAGGAACTGAATCCTGCCAGTAAGTGGAATGAATTCTGGAGTAAACCTTTCCCCAGAGCCCCCAGACAGAAGTCCAGCACACAAGCTGACTTTAGCCTAAGCTGAAAATGTGGTTGAGCCCACCTGTAGTTCTGATCTACGAAAACATGAGCTAACAACACAGGGCATCGGTGTTGGGGGGTTGAGGTGCTACCATTGTAATCACTGATGATACTTCAACAGAAATCCAACAGAAACAACAAGGGCAGGAGTGGAGTTACCAAACAAGACTGTTGAGAAGATCAAGTCTGAGAGAGAGCTGGAGGCTAGAAAATCCAAAGCTTTGTGGGCCTTGGTCAGTCCACTACATTTCAGGCAAATAAGATAGGGCACAGCTTGGAGGGTTTAAGCAGAGGAAACATGACCTTGACTTGATCCTGAGAGTTCAGTACTGCTTGATGAACAGATACCCAGAGAAAGAACTCCACTGATAGAGTTCCCGAGGAGCTCCAGAGGCACTGGTACATACTTGATTATAAAATATTCAGAAGAAGCTAGCAAAACAAATGGAGAATAGGCGGAGAGTTTGGAAGATGAAGCATATCAAAAACAGCATGTAAGATATGCCAGCAACTGAGAAGAGTGAATCCATCAAGAGAGATTACATGAGGCAGCCTGAAATGCAACCATGCTTCCCACTTTCCTCAGTTCCCACATGCACTGGAGAAAATGCTTTTGGTCCACACATTTCTCTAACAGACATATCTGTGCTGTATAGATTCAGCCTCAGGAATATCTCAAGTTTGCCCCTATGCCTCTCTGGTAAATGATTAATGTATGATTAAACCTGATGATTAGCCATGGCCAGGAATTGGAGAGCGAATAGTCAGAGACTCGGGGGAGGGCACCTTTTATTAGCAGTCGAGTGCTTGACGGCAACTGCCTCCCAGAGGGAACTGGGGGATTGGAAAGATGACTAAGGAGCCCCGTGGTGGGAAAAATTAAACCATAGACCCATGAGATAATAACAGCAATAGAGAAACAGGGAAAGCTTCCCACGCACACGTACCAAGTCAGAAATACCTCAGGTATAATTAAACCCTTCTCCAGAATTTAGCACCTTTTTGTTAGAAGAATCTTTCTTGCAGTCCTCAGCATTCTGTTGCCTGGGCAGAAACCCTATCTCTTGACATTTGAGAGGTTTCTGTACCCTTTTTCAAATAACAGCACTGGCGAGCATGCTTTTGAAAATATGGTTTGTAGCCATGGATGACTTTACCATTGAGTGTGTATACTCCCATCCCATCTGACCCCAGGCACAATCTGTTCATTCCCTCTATCTGCCTTATCTACTTTTGCATCCCCATTTCACCACAATCCTGGGACTGATCAGGTCTTCGGGACCTGATTGTACAGGGTGCTGTGAGATCTTCATGTCTCATGGAGCTGGGGGAGGATACCTTTGTGTTTCCACTGTCAGGACTGGCAACTTGTCCTCAACCCTGGCTCCTGGGAAGCGTGGTTTCTTAAAGCAGGCTTAGCTTCCTCAATTTGGGGATGGCGACTTATGCTGTCTTGACTCATGTCTGATCAGTTTTATCCCCACTGCCAATTTACCCTGCATTTCTATTCTTGCCTGTATTTGCTTTCTCCTGGCTACCTGCTCTCCCTGTTCAAGATCCATGTGTCAGCTACAAACTGGCACTTGCCAAGAGCATTTGCCAGTGACTGAGCAACAACAAGGGCATTTGCCATCTGCCTCTGAGGAAACCGAACCCTGGGCTGCTGCAGCTGCTGACCTTCAACACCCACTGAGGGGAATTCAGGGTAGACAGTGAGGCACTCTGCTCCAGGAAACTGGTGGAGCAGACATATTCCCAGGAACTGATTTCATGATCCCAATCCTTGCATCTCTTCATAACTAGAAAAGCACTAAGCCCCTTTATGGTAACATCAACTCCCCATGATTAGCAGAAAAACTTTTGCAAAGTAAATGCTTGATTGCATTGAACTCCACCCTCACCAAATTCTTTTTTCTTTTTTACTTGAAGGATAATTGCTTTACAGTATCTTGTGGTTGCCTGTCATACATCAACAAGAATCAGCCATAGGTAAACCCATGTCGCCTCCCTCTTGAACCTCCCTCCCATCTCTCTCCCCATCCCACCCTCTGGATAGTCACAGAGCCCCTGTTTGAGTTCCTGAGTCACAGAACAAATTCCCACATACTGACCTTTGCCACTACCTCTTTGGAGCAGTTTACTGGAGCTATCTGAGGTGCTGTCTCCCGGGCTGTGGTGTTCATTTTGCCCTAAATAAAACTGAACTCACAACTCTCACATTATGCATCTCTTTAGTTGACACACATTGGGTCAGAGCCTAATGCTATTGGAACCAACTATAACTGGGAATTCTCTAAATTACAAAAACTCAACATTCAATCACAAAGGGGGACCGTGATGATTTGGAAGATAACACCTATAAAGCATCATGCAGGGAGTTGGCACATGATACTGGCTGAACAAACATGAGCTGTGTTTAGCAGGAAAGCTGGTAAAGAGGGGAAAAACATAAGGATGAAACTCAGAGACAGTGTTCCGGGAGGACAGGAACCTCAGGCTGTGCAAATAGAATTTCAGAATCCTACTTACATGCATGGGGCTGTCCTGGTGGTTCCGTGGTAAAGAATCTGTCTGCAGTGCAGGAGATGCCGGTTCGATCCCTGGGTTGGGAAGATCCCCTGGAGGAGGACATGGCAACCCACTCCAGTATTCTTGCCTGGAAAATCCCACAAACAGAGGAGTCTGGTGGGCTATAGTCCACTGGATCACTAAAGAGTTGGACAAGACTTAATGACTAAAAAAGAACTGACATACAGAAGGCCATGTGTAG
The DNA here is from genome assembly GCF_019320065.1 of Cervus canadensis. NCBI lineage: Eukaryota > Metazoa > Chordata > Mammalia > Artiodactyla > Cervidae > Cervus > Cervus canadensis. The sequence continues at coordinate 38,337,395 of NC_057407.1, read as the reverse complement.
TAGACCCAGTTTCATGAGCATGGGTTCAGTCCTATAGCCACGGAAACAGAGACTGTGGCACTTGGGAGTTTACTGAAAGCTGTACGAGGGTGGGCATTCTCAGTTTGAAAATTCTAGGGATGCAAAGCTCACTTGAATCCTGTTTTAGCTTTCTGTGTCACAGTGATGACAGTTACAATGTCTTCATTCAATGACTACATATTGAGTGTGCCCATGTGGTAGATGCAGAAGGCAGTAGGGAGATAAACAGTTACTATGCACCCATCATAATGAAGTCACTACAGCCAAAAGCATGGTGTGAGTAACTGGAAGGTGTCTTTCAGATACAGTAATCCCATAAGGTCTTCTTGAGAAGGCAGCTTGTGAATGGAGATTTGAGACAAATGAGAATTTATCAAGTAACAACAGGACTTCCCTGGTGGTCCAGTGGCTAAGACTCTGTGCTGCCAATGAAGCGGGTTCAGGTTTGATCCCTGGTCAGGAAACTAGACCTCATATGCCACAAGTAAAGGTCCCACATGCTGCCACAAAGACTGAAGGTCCCATATGCCACAATTAAGACACAGTACAGTCAAATAAATATTTGTTTAAAAAAAAAAAAAAGCAATGGATGGGAGTAAGGGAGAAGGAGGATCTCAGATGGGAAAAATGGTAGTAATCTTTTACTGTGTTCTGAGTTGCTATATGCCAGCCCCAGACACCTCACCACATGTGACCCCGAAACTCAGAGAGAAAGGCACATTTTTCTCGCTAGGAAATAACTGAGGCTCCAAGAGCTGCAGTCCATCACCCAAGGAAAGTGGCAGCATTGACTAATATTGCATCACATTAGCATCTAGCTCTGATGCACAGCCTGGTTTTGGAAACCCTGGTCCAGAGCAAGGCATGGACCAGACTAGTAAGAACAGAAAGATGTGGCTTCCAGGCCAGGGGGAAGGCCAGAGACCACCATGATTGATTTCAAATAATTGTCTTAGAGAGAAGTAATGATAGACATCATGTTCCAAGTGATGGTTTTGTGCCAGATACCATGCTAAACCTTCCACAAGCACCATTCATGGTCTCCTCCCAACACCCCCTAAGAGGAAGCCTAAGAGGAAGCACTGTAATCCCTGCTATGTGGATGAAGAAAGGGAGGTGACACCCACCTCCCTAACTTCTCCCCTTCTCCCTCCTCACCATGTCCCACACAGACCCAAGCAGAAGCTAGGATTTCAACCTGGAAAAAGGGACTGCAGAGATGAGGGATATGGTGGAACTTTCAACCATGTCATATGAGCACTGAATTAAAACTAGGTTAACCTGGAGAAGAAGATGTTTTTCTGAAACTCTCTTGTTTTTTCAATGATCCAATGGACGTTGGAAATTTGATCTCTGGTTCTTCTGCCTTTTTTAAATACAGCTTGAACATCTGGAAGTTCACGGTTCACGTATTGCTGAAGCCTGGCTTGGAGAATTTTGAGCATTACTTTACCAGCGTGTGAGATGAGTGCAATTGTGTGGTAGTGTGAGCATTCTTTAGCACTGCCTTTCTTTGGTTTGGAATGAAAACTGACCTTCTCCAGTCCTGTGGCCACTGCTGAGTTTTCCAAATTTGCTGGCATATTGAGTGCAGCACTTTCACAGCGTCATCTTTTACGATTTGAAATAGCTCAACTGGAATTCCACCACCTCCACTACCTTTGCTTGTAGTGATGCTTCCTAAAGCCCACTTGACTTCGCATTCCAGGATGTCTGGCTCTAGGTGAGCCAGATGTTCACACCATCATGGTTATCTGGGTCATGAAGATCTTTTTTGTATAGTTCCTCTGTGTATTCTTGCCACCTCTTCTTAATGTCTTCTGCCAAAGCCTTTGACTCTGTGGATCACAACAAACTGTGGAAAATTATTAAAGAGATGGGAATATGGACCACCTGACCTGCCTCCTGAGAAATCTGTATGCAGGTCAAGAAGCAACAGTTAGAACTGGACAGGGAACAACAGACTGGTTCCAAATCAGGAAAGGGGTATGCCAAGGCTGCATATTATCACCCTGCTTATTTAACTTATATGCAGAGTACATCATGAGAAAGCTGGGCTGGATGAAGCACAAGCTGGAATCAAGATTGCCAGGAGAAATATCAATAACCTCAGATATGCAGATGACACCACCCTTATGGCAGAAAGTGAAGAACTAAAGAGCCTCTTGATGAAAGTGAAAGAGGAGAGTGAAAAAGTTGGCTTAAAACTCAACATTCAGAAAACTAAGATCATGGCATCTGGTCCCATCACTTCATGGAAAGTAGATGGGGAAACAATGGAAACAGTGACAGGCTTTATTTTGGGGGGCTCCAAAATCACTGCAGATGGTGACTGCAGTCATGAAATTAAAAGATGCTTGCTCCTTGGAAGAAAAGTTATGACCAACCTAGATAACATTTTAAAAAGCAGAGACATTACTTTGCTGACAAAGGTCCATCTAGTCAAAGCTATGGTCTTTCCAGTAGTCATGAATGGATGTGAGATTTGGACTAGAAATAAAGCTGAGCGCCAAAGAATTGATGCTTTTGAACTGTGGTGTTGGAGAAGATTCTTGAGAGTTGCTTGGACAGCAAGAGATTCAAACAGTCCATCCTAAAGGAGATCAGTCCTGGGTGTTCATTGGAAGGACTGATATTGCAGCTGAAACTCCAGTACTTTGGCCACCTGATGCGAAGAGCTGACTCATTTGAAAAGACCCTGATGCTGGGAAAGATTGAGGTCAGGAGGAGAAGAGGATGACAGGATGAGATGGTTGGATGGCATCACCCACTCAATGGACATGAGTTTGAGTAAGTTCCAAGAGTTGGTGATGGACAGGGAAGCCTGGCATGTTGCAGTCCATGGGGTCACAAAGAGTCGGACATGACTGAGTGACTGAACTGAACTGAACCTGGAGAAAAGAAGAATGTAAGAGACACCCACATCATGTATACAAAAGTCTTTCTTTTATGGAAGCTGAACTATATTTGTTGACCCCAGAATGCAGAACTCAAGACATTGGGTGCACTGAAGCTTCTAGTACACCTTCCTGCTCCCCTTACCAGACCCCTCATCTCAAGCCCAGGTGGGTGGACTATTGGCTGCCAGGTTCTCACGGTGGCACCCTTCTGGGGACAATACGCACTGCCGATGGTCCCCAAAGCCATGAGTATATGCTCTGTCCCAGTCACACTATTTGGACCCAAGGTTTTTTTTATTTTTCATTGGAGGATAATCACTTTACAATTTTGTATTGGTTTCTGCCATACATCAACATCAATCAGCCATAGGTATACATATGTCCCCACCCTCTTGAAGCTCACTCCCACCTCCCACCCCATCTCACCCCTCTAGGTCATCACAGAGCACCAATTTGAGCTACCTGCCTCATTCAGCAAATTCCCACTGCCTGTTTTACATACGCTAGTGAGTATGTTTCCATGCTCCTCTCTTCATTCATCCCAGCCTCTCCTCCCCCCACTGTGTCCACAGTGTGTTCTCTAGGTCTACATCTTCTTTCTTGTCCAGCTGGACACCAGTTTTCACACACACAATGACCATCGAAAATCCAGGGCCCCCCCACCCCCCGTACAGTTCTAAATCAGAACTAAAAGTGTCAAAGACTGCAACTTAGAGATAAAACAAATGCCCTAATATCCTGATTTTCTCCAGCAGATAGACACAAAAACCTAAAAAGGACATACCAAATATAACACCTGGGAAATGATGGATCTGGAGTTTCTCCCTGTTGGTAATTTTTACATCCCTGAGGCTTTCCTTCACTTGGATAATTTACAGGTCAATGGTTTCCTTTCTCTTCACACACCTCATGTTTGCCTCCTCACTTTAATCAGGGAAAGATGGAGGCAAAAGCAAAGATGTCTGAGCAAAAAGCAGTGGTGAAAAGCACTAGACCAAGATCAAACATTTATGCTGCGGCAAACTAGCTAACTGATTGTGATATCAAAGGATAATAAATCATTTTTAAAAAGGGAGAAAAAGCAATCAATGTGAACAGTATAATTTGCCTTTCACCAGGCGCTGATTTCTTTTTTCTGGTATTCATCTAACAATGATCGTTTCTGACTTTCTTTTGTCTCATTTAAAAATACATTTCATGTCCCTCCCCCCAGGCAGTCAGATGTGCAGTGTTTTAAACAAGGTATTGTGAAGGAGACATCGAATTTCATATTTTGTACCCTGTGAAAAGGAACACATGTAGTTCTCTGTAGCCCCTGTCTCTTTTTCAGTGGTTCCTGCTGTTGTTACGTGATTGAGAAATTGATTGAACTTGGAGACCAGAGCACTTCAAAGAACAACCATGTTCAAATTACAGATTTCAGCAAATGAGACTTATGCAAAATTAACAGTAGTCAAATAGCCAGTATTTCTCATCTGTAGCTCCCCCTACCCCCTCTACCAAGCCCAAGTGGGCAGCAGGTAATAAATGTAGTTAACAAAAGAAATGTAGAGAACAGGTAATGTAGATTACAAAAGAAAAATGATAATGAATAATCTGACATCTCTGCCATTAATGTTTTCTAAAAATCTGCTCTTTCAGTATTTTAAACAGTACCACCCATCTCGTTGCATTTTTTAAAATTTTTATCACTTCAATTATAAATTCTTCAACAAGGTCATACTTGGAAAATAAATTGCCTGAAGGGCAATTTCCAGTGAAAATGACCTGATTCTTACAGAAAGCGTATTGCATGTGGAATTTGGGTTTTCTGATTTTTTTAATGTATTTATAAAAGCTGTATCAAGATTTAATTCACATACCACACAATTCATCCATTTTAAGTGTACAATTCAATGGTTTTTACTATATTCAGAGTTAATTTATTATTACTATTTTTTTTTTAGTAACCTGTCTTGAGTAATTCTGTTGTTTTTAAATTGGTCTTTTTGGAGAGACTACCCTAAAGAATTTTTAACCTCATGAACTCTGAACTCAAAGAATCAAATACTGTTTTTCTCCTGCCTTGTGGCTTCTTTGTAAATTGTTATTATTACTTTCAGAAGAATTCATTCCACCAGCTGAAGCCCTCTATGCCTAATGTCAGTACAGAAGTAGTTTAATTAGATTATGAAGAGAAGAAGACATCTTCACTCTGAAAAGCATAGTTGGGCTTTGCTACCAGAAAATAAAACCTTTGTTTCCCTCAGCTTCCCTTACACACATTTCTGAGCCCAGCTCACTGCAGGCTGACCTTTGTGACTTCACATTTGCTCAAGGCAGGTGATTTACCAGCAGTAGCACCAACATAAATGAATAAAGGAAAAATCTGTATAAAATATCAATGAACCAAGGTTCACTTTACACACTGTGCTATTATGTGTGTGTGTTTGTGTTTTGCATACACACATCACACACACATGCAGTCATTCAAAGCATGGCTCATAGGTCTGACTGTGTTATGGTTTCCTTTTATAAGAGAGAGAATTAAACTCGAACACTTACTGTTCATTCAATTCCTATACATCATTCCTTCTCACTCTAGGCTTTCTGCACCTCTTAGAGAGGTGGGGCCCATGAACCTGCATTTTACACAAACTTTCCAGGTGACTCTGATGGCCCAACATTGAGAAAGCGAGGCTCCTCTGCCACATGCTGAAGACAAGATATTCAAAGCAAGCAGTGAATGGCTTCATGGCTGATACTCAGGGAGACTGATGCACTGGAGTTGAATCCCAAACTGCTATTGTCTGAATGTTTGTTTCCTACCAAAACTCATATGTTGAAACCCTAACTCTGAAGGCAATGGTATTAGGAGCTGGGGTCTTTGTTGTCAGTTAGGACATGAGGGTGGGGCCCTCGTGAATGGGATTAGTGCCCTTATAAGAGAACCCAGAGAGGGCCCTCACTGCTTCCACCATGTGAGAATGCAGCGAGAAGACACCACCTATGGACCAGGAAAAAAACTCCCACCAGAACCCAACCACACTGGTACCTGATCTCAGATTTCCAGCTGCCAGACCTGTGAGAAATAAGTTTCTGTTGTTTATATGCCATCCAGCTGTGGTAATTTGTGATAGCAACCCCCAAAGACTAAGACACTAACACAACTTCAGGAAATTCAGAGCACCAGCAGGTAACAGGGACACCTGGAAGCTGTCACCCCTCTTTTAGGCTGGCCCTCTGCCACTGGACTTCTAAGAGAGATGAAGAAGTGCATTTGTCAAAGACGACCTGTGACTCTCCAACGTGGAAACCAGGCAGGCTTGCACGTTCTTCAACCACAGAGCAGAGTTGATGCTGATGGCTTTGGAGGCTGGGTCATCACAGGTGAGGGAGCTTCTGCCCCAGGTCTAATGACCCCGAGGTTCCCATGCTTTGAGGAAGCCACACCAGTTCCAGGCACCACACATGTGCAGGAATGAGCCTTCAGCAGAGTCCAGGCCCTGCATTTCCATCACCACCAACCTTTGATTCCTCCCAACTGAGATTCCAACATCCTGGAACACCAACGTGCCATAGAAAGGAGACTATACCTTGTCTACTTTCCTGACCCACAGAATCCATGGGTATAAATCACTATATGTAACAGCAATTTATTACACTTCAGAGGGCCCAGAGCAAAGGAATGGAATACCAAATGACTTACGAACATGATGAGAGCCAACAAATTCTATCAAAGCCTGGAGAACAGGGTGTTGTCAGCCAGGCCAAGCACACTGTCCTAAAATCACCAGATTCGGGCTGCTTTCCTCTCTGGTCTAAACAGTACTTCAAGCCCGTGGGATCACTCCCAGACAGAAACTGCAGCACAGAAAGAATCAGCAAGCAGCAATAATGGCTTTAATCTCTCGTGTTGGCTGCCAGAAGCCCTGTGAGGGTATATCTGGATATGCCCTGCTCCATGGGGAGAGTATGATTTCCTCAGTGGTCTGAACATCAGCAGAACCCAGGGCTTGCTGAACCCACACAGCAAAGAATGGGACCGGAATTCTTGCAGGCACAACTGGGCTCCAAGGAAAAGGGTAACCTGATGCCCTTTACTGTTTTCCCCTGAGAAGAAATTGTGAGGCTGTGGTGCTACCCAGTCACTGCTCTCTGGGGCCTCTTTGGGGGATATAAAACACAAGCTTCTTCCTAATATGTATAGTAACACACTACAATAGTCCTACCAATGAATATTCAAGGTTGATTCCTTTAGGATTGACTACCATCATTTGTGCTTCCCTGGTGGCTCAGAGGGTAAAGTGTCTGCCTGTAAGGCAGGAGACCTGGGTTTGATCCCTGGATCAGGAAGATCCCCTGGAGAAGGAAATGGCAACCCACTCCAGTACTCTTGCCTGGAAAATCCCATGGACTGAGAAGCCTGGTAGACTACAGTCCATGGGATAGCAAAGAGTCGGACATGACTGAGCAATTTCACTTTCACTTTCTTTTTCACCATCATTTAACCCCTGCCAGATGGACTGGGGTAAACCATTCCTCCTTAACAGCCCCCAAAATAGCAAGACTGTTCCCCTCTTTCAAGAAGTAAACAGCTCTGAACAATTATCTACCACTGTTCTGAGAACTGAGTATTGATCTTGCTCCATCTCAGATAAAATACCTGTCCCTAATCTTCCGTGGTGGCTCAGTGCTGAAGAATCAGCCTGCCGATGCAGGAGACTCAAGTTTGATCCCTGGGTTGGGGAGATCTCCAGAAGGAAATGGCAACGCACTCCAGTTATTCTTCCCAGGAAAACCCCGTGGACATAGGAGCCTGGCGAGCTGTCGTCCACAGGGTTGCAAAGGGGTCGGACACAATTTAGCAGCTAAACAACAGCAACAATCTAAGGACAGCAACTACGTTTTCTGAGTTTCTGATCTATTCTCTCCCCTGCAGAATCTGTTGGAATCATAGGGAAAGAATTCTGGGGTAGATTACTGATGTCTGAAAGGGATGGGAGAACAAAAACATAGACCATAGATTTGCTGTCCTGTGTCTAAACTGAAATGAGATAGAAGGCACTATTTTAAAACAGGATTACTACAAAAATCGCCACAAAAGTCAGTCATCAATGAGAAGGGAAAATGTAAACAAATGCTGTTTTTTTAAAATATTGTTCTTTTTACACCACCAATACTCAAGGAAAGAAAAAAAAATGTGCAAACTGAGTCCACTTTAGTACGCTCCCAGATCCTGCTACTGATTCTAGTGGGATTAGAGTTAATAAACCTCTGAGATGGAAGATTGAGTTGAAGTTGCTGGCAATCCCACTTCATTTCATTACAGATAATATGTACTCCCCAAAAGTAACTTTATTATTCTTCTGACATCTTTCATCTAATTCAGTTAGATGGGCAGTTCTAGCCATGAGACATGTATGCTGCATGCCAATATATTCTGAAGCTGGGCAACCCCCTCAGTGCTGGTTGTGCATGAAACAGGATCTGACTTGGCTCTGTTCTGTTTTAGGGGCAACTGCAGGTCAAGAACAACCTAGAGTTGCTGACCTCAGCCCCTGAGCACTGAAGTCTCCAGAATGAGCAACAAACTGGCCGTGCTTTAGGCAAGGAAGTTTAGGAGACCTGGATGTTGTGTATGCATGCTTCCTCACTCGTGAGTGTGTGCATGCTGTCGCCCAGTCGTGTCCAGCTCTTTGTGACCTATGGACTGTAGCCCACCAGGTTCTTCTGTCCATGGGATTCTCCAGGCAAGAATACTGGAGTGGATTGCCATTTCCCTCTCCAAGAGATCCTCCTGACCCAGGGGTTGAACCTGGGTCTCTTGCACTGCAAGCAGATTCATTATCACCTGAGCTACCAGGGAAGCTCTTGACCTGGATGTTAGATGAGAGCTTTCCAGCAACATTTTCTGTGGCAATGACGTTCTATAATCTGCCTATCAAATAGGATATCCCTATATGCTCATGGAGCACTCATTGTGTGGCTAATGCCACTGAAAAATATTAATACATTAAAATTTTATTAATATAAATTTAAGTAGCCACAGGGTGAGTTTGGTCTAGTGATTTAATTTCTCCAGCCCTCAGTTTTACAGACCTCCCAAATCCATCCACATCTCTTTGTCTCTCTGCCAGCCCTCTCCTCCTCTAATGCAAACTATTCTGGCTGTTCCTACCCAGGATAGACACCACGGCCTTCTTACCGAGTCCAAGCTCGCTCTGCTTGCTGTTCAACAGGCCAGTGAATCTGAGAGACGAGGGTTGAGGCAAGGAACACGACTTTATTCAGAAAGCAAGCTGACCAAGAAGATGGCAGGCTAGTGTCAGAAAATAATCATTGGAATCTGGATGCCAGATTCTTTTACAAATCAGAGATGGGGGAGGGATGGGGGAGTGGAGAGAAAGCAAAGTAAAAAGGCCATCAGTCTTGCAAACATCTCCTAGAATGGCAAGCCTCAGGCAGGAGATGTGTTAATTTCTTCCTTCCTGCCATCCACAGGTGGACAGGGTTCTGAACAAAGGCACTTTAGTTTAACAGTCAGGCAAAGGGGCAGGATTCTCTGAGGCAAACCATTCTGTATGATCATAACAACAAAAGCAACGAAAAGCAAGTCAAAGAAACTGTTTCAACATAGAGTCAGAATTGGTTTCCTCCCTGCCACAACAGCCTCCTAATTAACCTCCTTGCTGAGTGTGGATGGTGAGCACTAATAAAAATAAAAATTGAACTAAAAAATATCTGTCAATGGCTTCTCAATGCTTTCCAAATGAAGCACAGTCATCAAACTGGCCAGTTGATAAAGTCCTGTGTGGTTTGCTCTGTCTTACTTTCCCAGCCAAAATCTCATGTTGAGGCCCTTTTCATCTGGGTTTCAGCCAATCTGACCTGTCCTTGTCCCTTAAAACTCTATGCTCCTGCCTGCCCCAGAGCTTTTGTACATTCTTCCTTTCCCATTCCTTGCCCTCCCTCACCTTCCCCCTCGCTCTCTGTCATATTCACCCTTGCACATCCTTTAAAACTCAATTCAAGCAGTACTTCTCCAGGAAAGCCTCCAAGACTTTGGTTTCAGCCATGCCCAGACTTCTGGGATCTTAGTTCCTCTACGAGGGATCAAACCCAGGCTCTTGGCAGTGATAGCGCAGAGTCCTAACCACTAGACCACCATGGAGATCCCCAAGATAGACTTTTTTAAACTTCTGAAAAGAACCCAAGCAACACATACTCAGCAAGGTGATAGCAGGAGACACCGCTGCACCCGCCCAGCCCAGCTCTCCCCTCCTTGGGAGGGCCCCCCTTCCCTGCCGCCCTGCCCCTCCCCACCACCTCACCCCTGAGAGTGTCGACTGCTAGAGACACACCGCTGCCCTTTGTCAGATAATTGCCCTCAGGTGGTAGGAATTAGCTAATAAAGGAGGCCCTCAGAAAAGAGGCTGCTATCTACATAATAAGCTCTAGAGATCATGAATACTTCATGGAAACAAAACCACCAACAGGGCAAAATAGTTCTTGGAGGCAAAAAAGAAAATCTTATTTTTATGCATAAAACACAACTATATCTACAGTACATAAACAGGTATCTAGTCTATCTGTGGCATTAAAATTTCATTGTCGGGGGTTGGAGAGGATTAGGGGAAAATGTCTAAGAGGCACCTTGTGCGCATGTGTGTGCCCAGTCCTGTCTTACTCTTTGTGACCCAATGGACTGTAGCCGGGCCAGGCTTCTCTGTCCATGGGATTCTCCCTGGGGCTGGGGGTGTGGGGGGGGGGGGGGGGGGGGGGACAATAATGCAAAAAAAAAAGAAGTTGAAGAATGCTACCCTCGATGGATGCTAACTATTGTGGTGATGATGTTTACTTGCTAATTCATGTCTGACTCTGCAACCCCATGGACTGCAGACCACCAGGCTCCTGTCCATGGGATTTCCCAGGCAAGAATACTGGAGTGGGTTGTCATTTCCTTCTCCAGGTGATCTTCCTGACCCAGGGATTGAACCTGCATCTTCTACATTGCATGTGGCTTCTTTACAACTGAGCTACCTGGGAAGCCAACTATGGTACCTGTGGCTTCCACATGGCCTCTTCTGTGGCTCTGGCAGATTCCAGTCTAAGGACTGGTCAGTCCAGACTGCTTCTCCAACACCCCCACAGGGGAAGGCAATGCTTCCAGCCTCCTCTTGTTAGCAGCTCATTTACACTTGGACAAGCCTGGTGATTCTTCTCCCCCACCTCCCTCACCCATGCTTTGCATATTATTAAAATCAAATCATCTCAATGTCTGGACTGAGAAACTTTTACTTTTTTCCTCATTGAAATCTATTTTGAAACTGATGGATGTGTGAAGAACATATGCAATGTAGATCAGCCTCAGAATGACTGATTTTTCATAATTCTGAGAAAAAGAGAAATTATTGCCCTTAGAAGGTGTCATCTATCTGCATACAATTTGGGTTAGAAAGAAAACGTCCTTATCAGGACGTTATTATATAGCTCTCAACCGAGCACCAGAAAACAGTGTAATTTGAGACAATGAATATCATCAATGCCATGAATTCCACGTAATTGTATTTCATTGAGAAAAAGAATGTGTCTCCTTGTGCGTCTTCGGGTGGGGGGAGGCGGGGAAGAGAAGGACTGCGCTGTACCATCTGGACTGTCAGAATAGAGATGAAAAATAACACAGCCGCTCACCCGGCCACTGGGAATGCAGTCACATGTTCAGAAATGCAAAATATGAACACAATTAAGCTAAGGTAAAAAGAAATCAGTCTGACAGCTAATTTTTCTCTTCAATCCAGCCTGCCCTGATTGAGCTCCTACTATGGGCCAAGGGTTGTGGCAGCTGCCCGGCAAATTCACTGCCCTCGTTGAATTCCTTCCTCCAGTCCTTGTAACAGAAGTCGAGACTCAACGAGCCTGCAAGTAAGTGACAGAGCCAGGATTTGGACCCTGTCTCCCAAGTTTGATATTATGACTCAAGGGACTGGAAGAGGTTCTAGATGAATTAGTAAAGAACTGGCTCATCGAGCTGAAAAGTCTAAGGGTAAATGCTTCGGGCATGGCGGGATCTAACAACAATGATCAGGCTCAAACGACGGGATCAGGATACTCGCTGCCTCTCAGCTCCACTTCCTCTGTGTGGGCTTTTTTTCTCAGGATAGTTCATCCTATGTTGCAGCCTCTGAAAGTCCCAAGCCTAAAATCCTCACAGCTCAGTAACTTCAGCCATTATTAAAAGTGGTTTTTACATTTCTTTCTCTCTGCACTGCTGCTGCTAAGTCACTTCAGTCGTGTCCGACTCTGTGCGACCCCATAGACGGCAGCCCACCAGGCTCCCCCGTCCCTGGGATTCTCCAGGCAAGAACACTGCAGTGGGCTGCCATTTCCTTCTCCAGTGCATGAAAGGAAAAGTGAAAGTGAAGTCACTCAGTCGTGTCTGACTCTTCTCGACCCCACAGACTGCAGCCTACCAGGCTCCTCCGTCCATGGGATTTTCCAGGCAAGAGTACTGGAGTGAGTGCCATTGCCTTCTCCTCTCTCTGCACTAGTTTCTAGGAAAAGCCTCAAGACTCAGTCTCAGCACAGCTTGGAACCCGTTGCTGAAGCGTTCGCCATTGGGGGCAGGAGCAGGCACATGAATGCTGATTGGCCAGACTTTGGTCATGTGCCCATCCAACCCCCAAACTGTAGGTGAAGAAAGTCGAATCTTTTAAAATGTGTAGCAATGAAGATCATGGTGTCCTTCCCAGAACAAGGATTAAGAGGGCAGCAACGCACAGTCCTCACCTCCCCCACCCAAAATTCTATCCTCTTACCCTACCCTTAAAGCTCCTACCATGCGCTAACACTGTAGTGTAAACTGGCTTATTTCTGCAAAGGCACATTCTTATCAGCATATCCTGGGTACCCAGAGGAGCACCTGGTACAGAGGAGCTGTGGAATATTTGCTCAGTAAAAGAATGAGTGAATCAGAAACACCAAACCTGCCTCTCAACTAAAAGGGCTTATGTGATGGGGCCTCTTCGAGGGGAGGCTAAATGATCAGGACACCCACTAAGTGCTTAACAAATGCTCAGCACCTGTGCATCCAGGCAAGCAGAGGACAAGCCCCCACTCCCATGCCTCCAGCAGGCAGCAGACGATGCGAGCACCTGCCCCAGTGGGTTGGGAGGAAGCCCCACTGGTCCCCCTCCTGCCACTCTCTACACAATCCCTGAGGCTTCATCATTGACCGGAGACATACTGTTACTTGGACATTTTTGACCGATGTATCAATATGTTCTTAGACAGTGATACAATTAAAATCACTGTGCAAAGTTGTTAGAGCTTAAAACTGATCAAGCATTCATTATATGAAACTTATGATTGTCATTATCGTTCACATTTTGCTCTGTTATGCTTTTGTTACAACCTTGCATATATTATACACATGTTTATTGCTATAAAATTTTCAAAAATGACACATCACAAAATTTCTCATTTCTAAAGGAGCCCCCCCCCCACCCCACATGAAGATCCACTTTATCGACTACCAGCTAAAATAAATGAAAATATTCTAGAGGAAATAATACTCACAGAACTTTAAAAAAAAGTGCTGCCTATAAGTGTAGCCTGCTCTTCCACAGACTGGAAAGCACAGTGAAACATGGTATATTTGTAATAGCCTGTTCTGCACACAGGTGCCTGCTATATAGCCTATCACCCTCTAACAAAACCCTGGATGCTTTAGTAAGACAATGTTCCAAATAAACGCATTAGATGCAAAAAAGTTGTTGATATTTATTCCAATGCATTGTTTCCATATTCACTGACATAACAAATCACCAGCCACAGGCATGGTAAAAAAAAAAAAAAAAAGCCACAGTTTTGGTAAAAAATCCCCCGGTCAGCAACTTGTAAAAGCACAGACTGCAGAACCCACCCCCAGGAGACCCTATTCCATAAATCCTTGGGGAGGCCCAAGAATTAGCACTTTCTGTAAGTTCCCAGGTGCTGCTGCTTCTTCAGGAACCAGTTTGAGAACTGAGCTTTTCTGCAGCAAAATTTTAATACTAACATTAATAGTATTTCCAGTGTTTGGTCAGCAGCTACCGAGTGCCCCAGGGGGTTCATGGGGCGGTACAGCAGGGAGTTGGCTAGAGAAGACAAATTTGCTCATTTTAATCAGTCCCTAAAAGGAAGCCTAAGATGCAGGAGAAGCTCCCTCACAGAGATACCCACCCCCCGCAAGCAGAGATGCCCACCCCAGCAGCAGACTTCTAGACTCATTCTCAAACTGTGGTCCTCTGACCACTGACCTCATAACCCCCTGGAGATGACTGTCTCAAAGTAGCTTCTGAATCAGGAATATGTTTAGGAATCATACCAGGAGATATTTTTAAGGTGCACAGAAAGAGATTTACTGTGAGGGATTGGCCTCACCTGGTTATGGAAGCTGAGACATCACAGGACCTGTCGGCCACAAGACAGAGGTGCGGGAGGCCAGTGGGGTAGCTCCAGTCCAAGTTCTAAGGCCCGAGAACCAGGGCAGCCAGTGGTGTACGTCCCTGAAGATGACTTATAAAACCCTAGAAATAGCAGCGCTTAGGTCCAAGGCAGAGGAAGATGGATGACTTTACCCTGCAGAGAGCAAATTTGCAGTCTCTCTGCCCTTTGATGCTAATCGGGCCTGCTGTGGAGTGGATGACGTCTGCCCATATTGGTGAGGGTGACCTGGATGCCTCAGCCAGGAACCAGGGCTGCAGATGACAGGAGGACCCATGGTCCAGCCATGTTCTCCTGAGTGACATCCCCACGGCGGCCTGGCCCGGCATCTCCAAGTTGAACAGGTTCTTATTTAAATAGGAGACCCACTGCGTCAAGGACTGCTGGGTGGTACTTGAATGCAACTAGTCAGTAACAAGAATTTCCCTGAGTTCTCTTAGAATCAAGCCCTACAACTGTAGAAACAGCTGATACACGCAAGAGCGGAAGAAAGGAAAGGATTTGTTAAGCAGAGGCATCCACAGCATGCCAGGCCCTTTACACACACAATTGCTTTAATCCCTGCCAGACCCTATGAGATGTGTATAATCAGCCCCCTTTTACAGATCTGAAGATACTAAGGGTCAGAGACGTTTATAGCTAGCCCAGCTAATAAGCCAGAATCAAACCCACCATATTGATTCCAAATGCTGCCCTCTGTCTGCCATGTGGGATAATGGAGAGAAGGCAGGGCAGTAACAAGCAGGAGGCTCAAGGACTCAGAAGCTTCTAGCATCCAGAGTGAAGACTGTTGGGGAGAGACCGTGAAGAGGGACAGACCGAGGAAGCGGTGGTCTGGGAAACTCCCCGGACACTGAGAAAGCCCCCTCCCAAGCTTTCCGCAGAACAACGTACCTGCCCAATTTCACATTAAGCTGGAAGCAACTTCACGAGATGAAAGTCAGACCACCCACCTGAACCCTGAGGAAGGCCTGGTGTGGAAGTTTGCACCGTTCCGCGGTTCTTACTTCCCCTTGCTCTGAAGTGTCATCCCCTGACTCTGACTCATGGTGTGTCCCCAGTTTCACTGCCTGGAAAACAGCAACCCCAAGACAGGTAGCCCTGTGAGTCTTAACTGAATGATATATGTGAAAAAGCTTGATCCTGAGAGGAAGTCCTACAGAGATGCCCAGTGTCCTCATTGTCATTCATATGTCAATGAGCAGCGCATCCCAAGAATTTGATATAAGATTCCCAAGGACCATGAAATTACATTTTTGCACACTGTGTTTAAAACATGCCAAACACTTTTTTCTTTTTTTTTTTCTGTACTACTGGTGGCTAAGACTCTTTTTTATTTTCCAAGACACCATAAGGAAAAGTGAAGCAAGAGTGGTCTCTTGTGGAAGTAAACAGTATGTACAACAATTTATAGAACATGAATCACAGGGGGTGGTGTTTTAGAAGTGCATTGGTGGGAAATGGCCAGTTTTCAGAGCGGGTGGTTTTTGAAGGTGCAGGCCTGAAACCTGAGGCTACTTGACATTCTTTCCTTGGGGCCATGAAAATTTGGTTCCTCCTGTTGGCCGCCAGCCTTCCCCCCTCCGCCCTCTCCATCAGCCAGGTGAATCTGAAGCAGGTGTTCCAGAGATAGGCTCTGAGATTCAGCCTTCCAGTGAGTTTCACTGGCTTTGTGTGGGGCATACAACTGCATTTTCTTCAAACATCACTGTCGAAGTGGGGCCACGGTACTAAAGGCTTTCCTTCCTGGATACCCACTCAAAACCAGGCTGCACAACACGGATGGACCTAGAAATTGTCATACTGAGTGATGTAAGTCAGACAGAGGAAGTGAAATATTATATACCACTTGTATACAGAATCTAAAAAACAAAATGATACAAATAAACTTACAAAACAGAGACAGGCAGAGAATGAACCTATGGTTACTAGGGAGAAGGGTGGAGCCGGGAGAGAGAGTTTGGGATTGTCATGTACACTCATGTTTTTAACATGGACAGGAGCCTGCTGCATAGCAGAGGGGCTCAGCTCCCTGTTCTGTGATGACCTGGATGTGTGGGATGCGGGGGGAGAGGGTCAAGAGCGAGGGAATGTGTGTGTACTGAAAGCTGATTCACTTCGTTGCACCGCAGAAACACAACACTGTAAATCAATGAGCTCCAATAAAATAAATAAACACATTACACACATACCTCATATAGTTTTTCTTTAAATGATCATCAACAAGGACCTACTGTATAGCACAGGGAACTCTGTTCAATAGCATGTACAACCTAAATGGGAAAAGAATTTGAAAAACAATGGCGACATGTATAACTGAATTATTTTGTTGTAAACCTGAAATGGACACTACACTGTAAATCAGCTATATTCTAATATAAAATCAAAAGTTTTTTTAAAAAAAAACCTGGGCTGCAAGCCATTAACAGCCCCCTCGTCTTGGTTTGTATCCAGAAAAGACAAGGAAGGACTAAGGCTGGCATGGGAGGAACAAAACTCAGAGGCTGGGAGGAGCCCCAAAATACTTGGGAGATTTCTCCACAAAGGATGCACGTTGTTTTATGTCCCCCTATTTTGAAGAACATTTTGCCATTTTTTTAGGCTGTGCCAGAACTGGATGATGACTTGTGTTTCAAGATTTGGGAAGCCAATTTCACATACAATGAGTTTATCTATTACGAAATCCGACATGAACACTGAGATCATCTAAAATATGTCGACCATACAAAGAATAAAAGGTGGGCATTCGTGCAGCCAAGAACGAGCCCAAACTAAGAACGAACATTGCCAGGACCCCCACGTGCCTCTCCAAGCACACCCACTGCAGGGATGAGCCCCAGGCTAACTTTTACAACAATCTTCTTACTTTTCTTTGTAGCTCTCACATGTGTTTGTATTTCTAAGCATACATTTATCTTGAGTTGGCCTTGAACCGCATATAAATGGGCCTGTCGTGCCTCGCTTCTCTGCTCTATAATATTCTATTGTACAAATCGACTCCTTTTGATGAACGTTTGGGTTATTTTCCATGTTTTCCATTTTAGCACACAAAACTGCTGAGAACAGTCTCACTGTTGTTGTTTAGTCATCAAGTCTTATCTGACTCTTTCGTGGCCCCATGGACTATAGCCCACCAGGCCCCTCTGTCCATGGGGTTTCCCAGGAAAGATAGTGCAGTGGGTTCCCATTTCTTTCTCTGGGGATCTTCCCGACCTAGGGATGGAACGTGCATCTCCTGCACTGGCAGGCAGGTTCTTCACCACTGAGCCAGCAGGGAAGCCCAAGAGTGCCATACATCGCCTGATTCCCACAGGCAAGGGATCCTCCGGACTGGAAGTTGGGCACACGTTTTCTGTAAGTGGGAAGATAGCAAATATTTGGAACTTTACAAGCCAGACAGTCCCTGTCTCTCCCAGCTGTCCAACTCTGCCATTGTATCATAAAAGCACCCATGGCCAGATGTCAACAAATAACATGACTGTGCTGCAAAACTTGAAACAACAGCAGACGGCAGGCTGGGTGTGGGCTATAGTCCCATAGTTTGCTGACTTCTGCTAAGGATGGCCTGCTGAGGAGCGGAAACACTGGGGCCGTCCCATCCACAGCTCCATGGCAACCAGAGAGCACACGCCGCACATCCTGGGCCAAGGGCGTGGGCACCCACGCACGCTGCTGGGCCAAGGGCGTGGGCACCCACCCGACTCTGCCGCCTGAGGCCAACGCTTTTGCAAGTTTGCATTCCCACCAGCGGAGAAAGATGCCCCCTGCACTCACATTCCCACCATCCTTGGTATCAGCCATTTTTGGTGAATTTACAGGTAATACGGTAGTTTGGGTTTGCATTTCACTAGTGAGTGGCTGAGTCCTAATTTCATGCACTTCTGTTCTGCCAGCCACCTTACTCCTCCGTAAACTGAAGGTAAGTCCTTTTTCCTTGGGCACTTGAGTGACGGAAGTCCTGTGCTGCTCTATCTCCCCTCGTCCCTGTGCCCAAACCAGGCTTACACACTGCAGAGGCAACGATGTCGATAATTCAAATGGCGTCTTAGAAGTTTGAAGCTTTCCTACTGAGGAGAGACAGGTGACCAGGACTGGTGGTTGAGGAACTTCCGTGGTGGTTCAGTGGCTAAGGCTCCCGGCTCCCAGTGCAGGGGGCTTGGGTTTGCTCTCTGGTCAGAGAACCAGATCCTGCCCGCTGCAACTAAGACCTGGCACAGCCAAATAAATTAATTAAAAAAAAAATACAGGTGGTTGAGGCTGAGGCCATTTAGTGGGGGGAAGGGACCAAGACAGATCATATTAGAACCCTGAAACCTACTACTGAAGAAGGCAGCATAAGCAGCTGTCTAAGTGGTTTCCAGGGGACCCTGGATCCTATAAAACTGGCCTGGCTGTGGGACGTGGAAAGTTAGGGTATATGTGCAAGTGGAGAGAGTCCCTATTACCACGCCTCCTTCACCAAAGCTACAAGTTCTGGGTTGTTTGTCTGTATGTGGGTTCATCTGTTTATAAGTTCAATCACTGTATCATATATTATTTTAAAAGAATTTATAAGCTCATGTAAAAGACTATAGACCATTATTCAATATTCGTCAATTTACAGAAAGCCAATCTGAGAAACATCCCCCCAGTGGATACACAGTCATCCCTTGGTATCTGCAGGAGATTGGTTATACAAAACCTGAGGATGCTGAAGTCCCTTCTATAACTATTCATAATGAAGTTGTCCCTCCATATCCGTGGATGCAGAACACCAACTGGTATGATGTAGCTAGGGTTTAAGATCTTGGTGCTGAGACCACCCGCTGGCTGGGTGACCTTGGGCTGATGTTCCACCTCTCTGAAACTATTTCCTAATGTGAAGAATGGGAGCAATGACGGGCCTTCCCTCATTGGCTGAGTCTCAGTGTTAAATGAGATAATACATGGGAAAAGCCAGCTACGTTTCAGGGAAAAAACAAAAGCAGTAAAGGCAGGCTGGTACTGTCTTAGTAGTTTTTTTTAAATGCAATCAGAAATATAGTGGAATATCCCTTAAATAAATCCATGTAAACTCTTCTGCCTCAGGACCACTTGTCTTCTATTGAAGTAGACTTGGCTTGGTTTGATAAGGAGAGGCCAAGAGCCCAGCGACTTGCCCTCTTTGCTCTGGCTGCCAGAAGTTGAGATTCCATAACCAGAGAGTAGAGGGGATGTGTTGAGGGTACTCACATGAATGTAAGCCACAAAATGTGCACATTAAAGTGAAAGTGAAAGTCATTCAGTCATGTCTGACTCTTTGAGACCCCACGGACTATGTAGTCCATGGAATTTTCCAGGCCAGGATCCTGGAGTGGGTAGCCATTCCCTTCTCTAGCGGATCTTCCCGACCCAGGAATCAAACTGGGGTCTTCTACATTGCAGGCGGATTCTTTAACAGCTGAGCTACCAAGCCCCATGCACATTATTAATGTAAGTGTAAATACCAACAGTAGTCAAAGAATATGTAACCAAAATATGTATGAATGAGATGAATCAGGTGACTTTAATTAAAACATTATTTTATGGATTTTGTTATTTATTAGTTTATAATAGTTGTGATTTGCTGTGATGTCTTTCCTCATCCTAAATACATATTCACCTTTAGATTCACTTTTATAATTTTATGTTCTTCTTCTTAAAGGGGTGCCTCTAGAACTTGGATCAAGCCCTGCAGGACATGGAAAAGTTGACAGTGTCCTTCCTACTAGAAGATTCTCCAAGGGACACAGCTGTAGGGAAAGCTCTCAAGCTCTGGTCCCTACATTGGCAGCATCAGTCTTACCTGGAAACTTGTCAGCAATGGAGATTCTCAGGTCTCACCCCAGGCCTACTGAATTCTACACTGAGGTGCAGCCCAGTGACCTGTGTTTTCATAGACACTCCAGGTTAACTGGAGGCACTCTGAAGCCTGCAACCCATTTACTCCAAGGGAATCAATTTCCAGATCCTCAAGGTAAAAACACACATTTGTACTTTTACCTAACATGGATCAGCTTGAGACCTGACCTATTATCTACCAACTCTCAACACCCGCAGTTCCGTCTTCTACCTTATCAGAGGGCAGGCCTCTCACAAACCCAGAATCCACTACTCTGGATGCACAGCCCTTGTGTGTTTTTATTCTGGGGCACCAAAGGGTCCCTTTCTTGGGCTTCCCTGATAGCTCAGTTGCTAAAGTTATCTGCCTGCGATGCAGGAGACCCTGGTTCGATTCCTAGGTCAGGAAGATCTGCTGGAGAAGGGATAGGCTACCCACTCCAGTATTCTTGGGCATTCCTGGTGGCTCAGCTGGCAAAGAATCCCCCTGCCATGCAGGAGACCTGGGTTCGATCCCTGGGTTGGGAAGATCCTCTGGAGAAGGGAAAGGCTACCCAACCCACTCCGGTATTCTGGCCTAGAGAATTCCATGAACTGTATAGTCCATGGGGGTAAGAAAGAGTCGGACATGACTGAGTGACTTTCACTTCAAAGGGTCCAGGTGAAATATTTTTCGTGTAGCAACCTGCCTTTTCCCCTCCTCCTTGTTGGCAAACAATGCCTTGCTCCAGAGGTTGTCTCCATGCATTTCATTCCTGCAGCAAACTAGAGCACAATCTCCTGCCAGCATTTCTCCACCTCAGAACCCGGAGGGGAGACGACTATTACTGGACATGCATTACCACATCTATTAGGACTGAAAAATGAAGTCAGACTTTTCCGGTGAGCAAATAAGCCACAGTGCCAATTAGCTTGAAAACAAGGATCGACTTAGCCAATTAGATTAAATGATGCATATATTTTCCTAAATTGGATGTGTTAAGCCTGCAGCTTCAAGGTTCTGATGCAAACATATTTAAGGCAGGTCATAAGATAAAGGCACTTATTCTTAAAAATGTATTATCAGAGGTATGTTGCATTGAATATTATTTCTAAATTTCCCAGCACTCCTGAGTATTTCAGGTTATACTAAGTGCCTCTAAATTGAAAAATAACAGATACAAAGAATAATCATTTGATAAATCTTGGAAGACCTTTCTGAAATACATACCACAAAGTGCAAAAGTAAATGACTCTTAGCAACTGAACAAAGCTTTTTGCAAGTCAGTGGTTTCCAATTCTCTGCTTACAACAAAACTAAAAGAGAGCCCAATTAATTTGTCCACAAATGGGCTCTTAAAGATAAGCCCTCATCATAAAGTATTGGGTAATTTTTGGGCAATATTGCTAAGTTCAAATAATTAAGATATCTATATCCACAGATATTTATATGTAATAGCTATAAAATTTCTTTGTATTCCTATCCACTTATTTCTGTGAAGGAGGTTACATCTATGAAAATAAGGAAAACAATGATAATTGATACTGAAATTCATCTCATTCTGTGGTGATGTTCCAGTGGTGTTCATCCAGATACATGCAATTCAACTAGAGAAGGGAAAAAAAAAAAAAAATTGTTATGTAATCAAAGGAAATTCTTTCAACAAAATACTACCTTTTCAATAATTATCAAAACACATATTTATGCCATTCATATAGTAATTGTAAAGTTAGCTCAATCCTGAAAAAAAATTTTTTTTAATACTTAAGAGCTTTATGATCACAGAAGATATGCTGAACCTTCTATTTAGCAAACTATATTTTGTGGCACACTTTGTGTGCACAGAAAAACTTATAAAGGACTGAAATATGTTCAATGAGCATAAAATTCTGTGGTGGAAAAGGAATAAAGAAGAACATGTTTGAATGTACTTTTATTTTTATTTATTTTCAAATATTTTGGCCACACAGCACAGCAAGTGGGATCTTAGTTCCCTGACCAGGGATCGAACCTGCATCCCCTGCAGTAGAATGGTAGGTAACAAACTTCAATGGTTTTTAGATTTAAATAAATATATTTAAAAGAATAACTTTCAGTGTTGTTTTAAAACATCCCTAAAAAATCAGTTTACGGTGGCTCAGATAGGCTTTCCAAGGACAGAAGCCAGATCTTGGCTTCCATTTGGTCTTCTCGCTAAGCAGGTGTCAAGCTTTGCAAACAAGCAGGAAGTTTCCTTCAAGAATTTGACCAGCCTGCCATGGAAGCTGCCCTTAGCCCTGCTCCACTCACAGCCGGGTTTCCTCACTGTTTCCCGTGATGCAAGAAACCCTAGCCTTGGAAAGGTGGGTACTTGAGGAACACCAAGCTCTTCCAGGAGGGCATTTCTGTCATGTGGAAGCAGTACAGACCCCGAAGTGGCCACACCACCTCCTCACACATCCCCTGCTCAGGCACAGAGGTTGTTCTGAGCTGTAAGGAAAGACCCTCCAGAGGAAAATGAGGAAAACATACTCCTCCCTGGGATCCCTGTTTAAAGGCTGGAGGACTGATCCTTGGTACCAAGCCTGACTTGGTCACGATTACAATGAACATGCACACAGAGGCTGCCGCGCTCCAGGTGGCGCACCTTGCACGTAATAACCCACTGAGTCCACCCTATGCACATGGATTCTTCTTACCATCCCGTGTCACGGATGGGAAAACCGAAACAAGATGGTATAAACTGCATAACTTGGCACAAACCTCATCAGTGGTAGAGCTAGGACGTACCTCAAATGGTGTGGATCTGAGGTCCAAACCTCACCCTGATGCTCTACAGGGGCATCCACACAGGATGCTCTAGTCCACTCGCCCCGCGGCGGGCCGAGGCGGGATCCACGGCTCTTCGGCTGTCCGCAGGTGTACTAGGCCGGCCTCGGCTTGTCAGGCAGACTAGCCCATGGGACTTCACAAACACCCACCCTGCCTTACAGGGGCATGCGTTCTGGTACCAGCAGGCACTTCCCATCTCGAGACTACCCTTCACCCTGTAGCAATTCATGATTTTTATAAAGGCCCATCAATATTGCCAGCACACAGAACTGGCACGGCAGGATCTCACAGGGGCCAAATCAGCAGACTCCTTCTAGACACGGTCATGACTCGGGCAGCAGTAGGTACGGTGGCCACCCCTCCGAAAGCTTCCTGGCTCGCGCTGCCTCTGGACCGTGAATCCCATGTTAACCTGTAAGAAGCTGGGAGAAAGGAACTGCTCTGCTTAAGATAACAGAGAGAACTGCTTCCAGGCTCTAGAGAGACTTGGATAAATGGCACCAAGAATTGCGAGTGAATCAGTGCCTGGGAGAAAGAGGCCAAGGTGAAGAGGGTAGGGACGGGACAAAGGTCATCAGAAGTGGCTCTGACCCATATGTGAAGGACGGGTAAATCACGGCGTGGCAGACAAACTGCAGTGGTATTACTCAGGGCTGAGCTGTAAAAAAACAACATAAGGTTTTTATTCATCCAGTTTTATGTTTCCCTTAAAGACTGTGCTCCATATAATGTGCATATGTGAGTACATAAAACAGAAACAAAATGACAACTCAAAAAAAAAAAAAAATTCTTTTAATAAAAATTACTCATAAAAATCCTAATAAATTTCCAAGAGCAAGATATTTCTTAGTACATTTATAAAAGAACATTTGCTCCTTTTACAAAAAGCTCCCTTTTAATTTAAATACATTTCTTATTTACAGGTTACACATAAAATATCATTTATAGTTGCAAAGCATATTGCACATTACAGACAGAAGCATTTGTGTATTTCAATAGGTTTTCCCAGAGTTTCCAACTCTAGATTTTTTTCCTTTTGTAAAAACAGATTTACCTTTCTTGGGCATAATAAATAAGAAATACAGCTTGTGTTTTGCTATTTAAAACTAAAAATATCTTTCAAAATATTATTTCTCTGCCTCTCAGAAAGAGGGAAGGGGGTAATGAATCGGGAAGGTCCACAGGTACTCGACATTCTCGCCAGATTCACATCCAGATTCAAGTTGGGAACGCAACCCTGAGCCCTATAAAACCTGGAGACACAGCCCAGAGACCCCCCCTTCTCACTTTCACAAGAGTCCCTGCCCTGCAGGAACAGGCACTAGAGAAGGAGCTGATGTCTGGGAATGCAAAAGGAAAGAAAGATCAGGATTTTTTTTTCCCCTAAAGTTCCTGCTCAGCCACTGAGGGGCTAGGGCAATCATCCAGCCCGACCTGTTAACCAGCATTAAATTTGAAATCAGCAAAAGAGAAAGACCTCCGGAAAAAAGGAATGTCTGATACTGTGTCTGTGAAACCCAAAGCAAAGGATGACAGTTTGCAATCATTCAATCAAGTGAGCTAAGAAAATGGCTGAGGGGTGTTTTTCTTTGGTGGGGGGACACAGCGTGGAGGTGAGAGAGGAATTCAGCTGAGACCCTCAGACTGCACCACGGCACTTTCCAGCCAGGGAGTTAGAGACTAACTTCCATCTGCACAGACACCATCCTGGAGCATAAATACCTAGAAAATTACTGAAGTGTGTGCTCTTGCCCTATGACCCAGGACAGCCTCAGAACCTGGGGATGCAGAAGCTCTCAAGGACAGACTTGAACATAGAAGCTGATTTTCACCCAGGCCAGGACAATCAGAGAGCTAGCAAACACTTCCTTCATCACCTCCTCCTCCTCCAGGAAACGGAATCCCTCAGTTACACCATCTCAACCCGCGAAGCCTGCCCTGGAACGATTTAGAACTCTGTGGGGGTAGATTTCAACTAAACCCACAAAGGTAAGGTAGCTTCCCTCAAAGGTTTGGCAAAACCATTTTCATTGGGTCAACTAAAGCGGAGTCTTTAGACACTAGCTGCACATGGGAATGCAAGGATGGTTTGGACTGTTCCAAAGCATGGAATGTTTGGGATCAGGGTGTTCCCAGGGTAAGTCACAGAGCAAGGAACTTCCCCTGACGCTCCTGTCCTCAGCCCTCCCCTCCCTGATCTCTTCCAACACAGAATAGAAAGAACAGGAAAATCCCTACAGGATACATCACAGTTGTCGACATTCTGATCTTCAAAAGAAAGCAAGTTTTGAACGTGGCTCAGAGAACCTTCTCTTGTAACTAGCAAGAGATGGCATTCTGGCATCCAGTCACTGATGGCAATCTGAAAGCTTGGCAACCAGGGTGAAAATGAGCCCCTCACCCTCGGACTCACAACTGGTACAAGTCCAGGGCCTGGATGCTGGGAGGGAACATGTCTCCCATCAACCTGTAGCCCTGAGGTGCTTCTGCAACACTCAGGCCCTGGCCCCTGGTCCAGAGCGGGAAGGGCGATGGGATGCCTGAGCCCACAGGAGGGGGTCTTGGGGGTGTGATCACACAAGAGTGTGATCACGGAGGGCCCACTTTCTTCCCTGAGGTGCCCCATTCTCCCAAGAGGCTCACTGATAGTGCCACCTTGGTTTACCTGGAAAAAAGGTGCAGGGACACTTGTGTATGTGTATGTATTTAAAATGGGATATTTTGGTTTCAATGAAGCAATGAAAACATTGAAAAAATATAGGATATCCTCAAAGAAAATTTCCTATTCAGTAGATGAGACAGTGTTGATAAATAGAATGCTTCTAAAATGAAGGAAAAATGTAAAATAAGAAGCATTTGATGTGTTTTTTCCTTTAAAACAATTTGCACAGTAAATGTTAAAAAGACAGGCATTTATTACTGTGACATTTATTACTGAAAATCCCTTTTCTAGAAATCTCAAAGAACTGAATTATATATCCATTTTAAAAAACAGTAACACAAGTTTTCAAGAAGAATAAAACTCCTCTCTTTTGATAGGAAATGCAATGGCTTATGCAGCACTCTCTTCTGGTTTTAAAAAAACTAAAAATCATTTGAAGTGTGCCAGCAGTAACGGGGGCACCACACACGACCGGTGAAGTTGGAGGTTTTGAAGAGACTTCCTACCCTCTCTGTGGAGATTCATTTCAACCTCCGACGCTACAGGGAAGCCAAGCTCAGGGTTCAAGCCCACCTCTGCTTTCTCTGAGCGCTCTGCACAAGTTCAAAGAGACACAGTCCATTCTCGCTAAGGAAATAATGACAACAAAGAAAAGAGGCGCTTTAGCACGACTTCCTTCCTATATATGCTTGCTTAAAATAGCAGGCTGAAAGGCAAGGACGGGCCAAGAAGTGTTCCCAATCTACCTACCTGATACCCCATCCATCCCCCTTTCACTGTGCTCTCAGCATGGAGCAATGTGAAACCAGCCTGCTGAAACCTCAGCAGCAGCTGTGACACCCAGTGGCCCAGACAAAAACATAAGGCACTGATCGGAAGGCTGCATTACACCCAGACACGGCTCAAGGACGCCAGGGAGTCATCTGGTCATTTCTCTCTCCCGGACTTGGCTAATTGGCACTAGACACAGGAAACGAAAACAAAACAATCCCAACCCAAACACGGTCAGAACTGAGAATCCTTGGTGAGTAGATGCAAGACTCAGATGATCACAGCTATTTTTCTCTCCCTAAAAGGCACCTGGTTCTGAAAGTGGGGGAGATCCTCAGGTAAGCTCATGAGAAACAGAGACCACCGCCTGGAAGACCTACCTGCTAAGCTCTTATCCGGTGATGTGACAACCTAAGAGACTGCCTGTTAGAATTTGGCTCCCTTTGTGAGCAGATAATCTTGTCACTGTGACAATCACACAGGGGGCACAGATGCATAACGGGATTTTTCCCCAGGTGACTGACAGTCACGGGTGGAGACCTGGGAGGGAGCCCAGTGATCCAGAGAGAGGGTAACAAAATACAACAAACAGGGTGGTCAGGGAAGCCACAGGACCTGTTGCACAGACATTCACTCACAGTCCTCTGGTGGAGAGGTGGTCAGGCTGCAGCCACACGCGCGCAGGCAGAGGGGACTTGACTCGACAGACCCCGAAGCAGGAAGCTCTGAGGATCCAGCCAGAGACAGCCCGTCCATGGGGCACGTCGTAAGAGGCCAACTTCTACGTACCTTTCCACTTCAAAGTATATCCTTAAGACAAACCGGGGATTTTATTGAACAGAAGAGAAACACTAAAGTGTGCAAGGATCTACCAGATGTGCACGGGGAGCTGGAAAGAAATTCCTACACCATCGTGGACGGCCAGACTTCCATCCTCCTCCACTTCGGATCGGGTCTTGGCCTGGCCTGGGATTCAGCTGTTTGGGTTTCAGATGAGAACACACGGGGGAGGGCAGATCAAATCAAGCCAACCATCTGGTCAATCTGTCGCATGTAGATGCTCTTTAGGGGCAGGGCGTATCGCCTCTCATCAGGAACCCGATTGCACTGGAAAGAAAATCAATGAGGTGCCATCTGAATGAGTTAAAACCCTGTATGTTAATCCCTCAGAAGGTGTGACCAGATGACCTCCCCTGGGGTTTCTCATCCTGGCACTGTGGACTCTTTGGGCCTATCCTGGGCACTGCCGGATGGTTAACAGCATCCCTGGGCCTCTCCACCTACATGCCCCTCACCCCTAACCCCCAGCTGTGACAACCAATGTCCCCCAACACTGCCTGATGTCCTTTGAGGAGCACAGGTACCTCCAAGTTTAGGACCACTGATGTAATTTACAGATGAAGATGTAGAGACCCAAGGAAACTAAAGACGTGTACCCAGGGACTTCCCTGGAGGTTAGGACTCCACGCTTCCACTGTACGGGGCACTGGTTCGATCCCTGCTCGGGAAACTAAGATCCCTCTCTCTCAGAGGGGACGTAAGTTTAAGAACCAAACGTGTTGTGTGGAAGCAGTTTCCACCTACATTCATGCCCCTCCTCAGAGAAACACGTTCCTGCTGCTCTTACTAGAACTTGCTTGCCCGGGGCCTCATCTCTGCAAGATCCAGACTGACAGGTCCTTCAGGTGGTCCCCACCCTCACTCCCGGCTCCTGCTTTTTGTAGAAGCTGTGCCTTCTGCCTGTCCCTCTGGAACCTCCCCCTGATCATTCCAGTAGCAGCTGAGAAGCACGCTCCCGAGTGAGCCCTCCTTGTCTTGCCAGCAGGCTAATTTTTCCATCTTCCGTGTCCCAACAGCACTTCACATGGCCTCCTACTGATGAGCACTCCGGGGGAGCAGATCTCCGTCCACACGGGACCCTAAGCCCAAGCAGCACCAGGACCACAGGGACTGGCCCACATCCCCGGCGCCTGGCACGATGGGATCTGGTCTGTGAGGTGAGCATCTCCTTCAGTCCAAGTCAGGGCCCCACCATGCGCTCCGCTCTGTGACCGGAACCTTTCAGTGCCTCCCTGCTTCCATCTATGAAGCAGACACACCGACTACCTACCGCTCCCCGGGCTGCTATGAGAACGTCACATACTTAATTTCAGCACTTAGACTGGTGCTCAGCACATGTGAGCTCTATAAATGCTGACTCTGATGGTTACTTTTCCTCTGCTCTTCCCTTTCCTTCTCAGTTGTGTTTTATTCATTTAATCTACACTCCATGGCCTAATGGAAATTTCAAGGACTGTGCTCTGCTCTGGCCTGTCGATTTAGTTCAGAGACTGATAATAAAGACTTTCAATGAGACACGAAGGGAAAAACTACAGTCTGGGACGAGAGGGCAAGCCCTAAGCCAGGTAGCCTGGGGGGAGGTGGCAGGACTCTGGGCAACGGAGGCTTCTCCTGAGGAGGGAGCTGGCGCACAATGCAGCGTGAGATCGTGAGGTTCGCTCTATCACCGGATGCAGCACCCACGTCCAGACCTTCCTGCGGGGCTCGAACCAACACAACTACCCTTGGCTGAGAGGAAGGGCTCTCAGCACTTGTTCCCAAACCTCCCCACTGCTCCCGGGACAATCCAGGCGTGCCCAGTTGAGCCCCCCTTTAAATGGGGCCAGATGTGTCTCACACTTTTAAAATTCTTCGGCTTCACTACACCGTATGGCATGTGGGATCTTAGTTCCCTGACAGCTGATCAAGCATGCACCCCCTGCATTGGGAGAGCAGAGTCTTAACCACTGGACCTCCAGGGACGTCCTGACCCTGTCTCTGCACAGGCTCCCTGGCCCTCGGGCTCCTGGCAGGGCTGGCCCACGAGAAGCTCCAGCAGATGGGAAGCGCTGTGTTCACTTTGCCAGCCCCTTTCCCACACAGTCACAGAAGCCCACCCAGAGCAGCGGCTCCTGCCCAGGGGCCGCCCCCAGCACAGGCTTCTCTGCATCAGGGTTCCCATGACCACCCTGCCCACTGGCCCCTCATCCCGTAGCGCTGACAGGCTGCTGGCCCCATGGTGTCCTTACACCCTGATGGCATCTACAGAAACAGCCCCTTGCTGAAACTCTTCTCAAATTATCCAAGCTGCGGGTGCCAGGAATATTCTGTCAGGAACCCTGGATGACAACGTGATGAGGAGTGTTTTCTCTACCTCCACAGACAAATCACCCCCCGGAGATAGCAACTTACATTGGAGCTGGAGTTGATGACTTTCAGCTCCTGAGGTTTAGGCCTATGCCCAGACTTTCCCACTTGGTCCGGCCCTCCTTCTTCAGAGAAGAACTCCTTCCAGGGTGACTCCCGGAGATGTTCGTCCACAGATATAATGTGTCCCTCAGTTGTAAACATGTATCTGGTTCCAGATTTGTGTACTGGGTTCTCCTCATCAAAGAGCTAGTGGGGTAAAAAAAAATACAGATACAATTGTAGCATGTTTGGAACTAATTCATGTGAGTCCAGACTACTTAGAGATAGGAATTTGCTAAGCTCTCAGACCAACCCAGGCTGTGAGGTGTGCATGCTAAGTGGCTTCAGCCAGTCTGACTCTGTGACCCTATGACTGGTAGCCTGCCCCGCTCCTCTGTCCGTGGAATTTTCCAGCCAAGATTTCTGGGGTAGGTTGCCATGCCCTCCTCCAGGAGATCTTCTTGACCCGGGATCAAACCCACGTCCCTTATGTCTCCTGCATTGGCAGGCAGATTCTTTACCACTAGCAGCACCTGGGAAGCCCGTGGGGCAGAATCAGCAGTTATGTTTAAGTTCAGATGTCTGAACTTCCCTGACCCCACCTAGACCTAGAGGTTAGAAAGCCCAGGGCTAAGACCCCAGTGACACTAGCCTGTATAGGCCCCAGATGGTGCTCCTCGCCCCGCTCCCCTGAGAGTTCAAGTGCTGGGGTTCAGGAACTGGCCCCCACCTCAGCCCTAAACTGTAAAAACTCCAGAGAGAAGGAGGTACATGGCTTATTCTTCACCGGACCCCCAGGGTCTGGCCCTGACACACACTCCTGCATGGGTCTGTGGGAGCAGGGCACCCAAGGCGGTCCCTTCCTTCAGCAGTGGACGTGGGGGTGAAGGGTGCAGCGAGGGCATCTAGAAAGAAGACCTGCCTAGCAGAGTAGGGACAGGTCAGAGTGGGAGAAGGCAGGTGTGCAAAAAATGACAAACAAGGCAAAATGTAGAAACAGGTCTCTTCAAGATGGGAAAAAACCTTACAGGCATCTCAAGTATTTTACAAAGGAGAAAAAAAACACTCAGTGGGGCTGGTCTGTGTTTACACAGCTCGAAGGAGAAGAACATGGCCAGTCCAGATTCTCCCCCTCCCCCATGACCGGATCGAGTTCTTTCTCTTCAAACACCCTGGGGGTCTCCTTCATTCACTCACTCCAGGATTTGCCCCGTGAGCATCCCAGATGCCAAGGCTGTGGGACACGATGTCTGGAAGAACCTCCTGAGCCACTTGGCAGAATGACAGACTCCTGTGCCTGCTTCTGAAGCTTCCAACTCAACATGGCTCTAATCTTAACAGGCTGACTCCAATCCAGCTTCCCCCGGGGCTTGGAAACCACTGAACTAGATACAGCGAACCTATCACCACTGATGGCTATCTCCGGATCTTGGCCTAAACACCCTGCTGTTTCCCCACCAGGAAGTCCCGACCTCTGGAGCCTTGAGAGAAGAAAAGCAGCTTCATGCCCTGGTGCCAATGCCTCACACGTCTACGGCTGAGCAGCCGAGTGGAAAGAGCATTGGACAAGGTATCAGGGCCAGTGCTCAAGCCTCGGCTCTGCCACGTCAACATCCCCGGAACCCAAGGGAAGTGCCCTGACCTCCCTCCAGAGATGGCAGATCCCAAGGGGAAGAATGAACACCGACCAGATGATCCCAAAGGTTTCTTCCAGATCCAAAAGTTCAGTTTCTACCCAAACTGGTGAGCATGTGTGTCTGGATAGGGAGCTGGCCGGGCTGTGGGTCTCACGAGAGCACAGGTGTCAGGGAAAAGGAGATCAGAGACCCTGCTCTTTTCCTCAGAGAAGCCTTCCGACCCCCAGGCTCACAAGGGTCCCCTAGGAACTGCTGTCTGCACTCCACACACTGTGTGACGCTGGTCTCTGTGTGTGTGTGTCCTCGGCGGTACTTCCTCCATGAGGCCAGGAACCACAGGAGACACAGCAACACGCTTTTGTTCTGACAGGGTGGCACCCTGGGCCAGCGAGATGCCCAGCACGGAGCAGTGCCTGCCCGTGTGTGACAGATGGAAGCAAAAGGCACGCTTGCTTGCTGCATAGCACAGGGCCATGCTCTACGATGACCTACAGGCGTGGGATGGGGGTGGGGAGGTGGGAGACTCCAGAGCGAGGGGACATGTGCATACTTATGGCTCATTCATGCTGTCATACGGCAGAAACCAACACAACATTGTAAAGCAATTATCCTCCCACTGAAAAAAAAGGCACGCTTGCTTTCAGCAGAATGAAACGCTCTGGGTGAATCTCACAGCACACGTACCAGATACAGGTATTTACAGGTCTCGCTGAGGAAGAAGCTCTCCATCCGGTCCTCCTTGGACTTGTCGATGACATGATGCAACGTAGCGTAGCCGCACCTAGGAGACAATCGTCCGGTCAGCCCCGCAGTGCTCCCTCCCACCTGCTCGTTCATTTAAGAGGCAGAAGCAATCTATTAACAGAATAACCAAATGATCAAACACCACAGGGAAAACAAAATAGGGTGAGTTTAAAGGCTACCTTTTTTTTTGGCCTCAACTAACTGACTGCAAATTCATTAAAAAGTGGTCTGGCAGCCAAATCACCAGGTGAATGGTTGGGAAAGGGCTATGAGGGTGGTGGAGAATGTTTACCAAAAGCAAGACAAGACACCAAGAAAAATGTCTGGCAGCAAATTCTAAAGGACTGATTTACATTTCATATCCCAATACTTGTAGACTGACTTCTCATTCGGATGGTCTAAAACAGTATTTTGTAAGAAAATATTTTTATTACTACTAGGTTAAGAAAAGCAGATCACAAAATTTAGTTTTTATACATATATACACACATTACAGACATATATAAATGTATAAAAAAGAGTGTAAGACTCTATACTTAAATGCTAATGGTAGTTATCTCTGCATACGGAGATCACAGTGATAATATTCTACCTCTATATTTTCTATACTCCCTAAACTTTTTAGTATATGTATTATTTGTATAACAGGGAATTAAGTTACTTAAAAAGAGCCCATAGAGTCTGCTGGAACTCTACAGGAATAAAGGTGAAAAAAATTTTAATTCACACTATAATGGGCAGGTTCTACTACACAAAAAGTAAGGAATCTCCCTGCAAAATTAACATTAAGGCTCTGTTCTAAAAAGTAAAACACAAAATAGAATATTATTACCCCAGAATGACTCAAAATAAAAGTGGTCAACAGGAAAAGGAAGGAACTTAGGAAACTAACTTGACTTTTGTGTACTTTTCCAGACTCTGCAGAATGTCCATTCCTACATGGAGGTAGAAGGGATTCTTGGTTGCCTAGAGAGAACATGAGAGAATGTGATCCAGCGGGGCCTGGGAGACATGCCATCCATACACACTGCGCTGCCTGCAGGGCTTTCCCAAGGAGGCGTGGTCACTTTACCCTGCAGGGTCTTGAGCGTTAAAGGACTAAGGTGTGCTGTGAATTCTGGTCAAAGTGCACCTCCAACCTGCTTAATGCGAATGTGGGGGTGGGGACGGCAAGAAGGCCTGCTTCCAGGGCAGATTAACCCCGCCTTTGGCTCTCCTGATCCCCATCACGACAGGCCCGCATCTAAGGACAAATCCAGTTTCTGTATTGCCTCAGAACTCTTCAGAAATGTCAGCCGCGAGCACAGGGAAACAGGACTTTGCCTCCATTCCACGCACAGTGCTGGGAAGAATTGCCTGGGGACAAGATTTCTGAAGCATCTGCAGAGGCCTCCACACTCTGTTCTCTAATCGCCCCCAGAACACAGACCTGGGGCTGCTTCCTCTTCTGTCACAGGCTCATAGATGGTTTTGTGAGGGGAAGAAAAATTCTCTGGGAGGGCAAGACTTTCCTCCCAAAACTAGTTTAAAAGTTGGGGATCATCTACAATCCATTCCCAGTGCCAACCCCACAGCAGCAGCAGAAGCAAACGACCACAAAGTCACTGTCTCTGGATTAGGAGAGTGCAGGGAGCGGCTTCAGAGGGCAAGGCGGTAAAGCCGAAGATTTCTTTGCTTCTAAGAAAATAGCCAATGTGAGGAAGAAGCTGCAAGAAGAAAGACGCAGTGACAGAAGCCAAGAGCCTAAACCCAAGGGCAACAGACCTCAGCCTAAGGGGAGGCCTCAGGTGGTGCCCGCATGTACCCTCGGAGTGTGAGTGGCCTGACTCGGCCCTGAGTTCAGGGAGGCAGAATCACAGGCTGGCTCCTCCTGACAGGTTACCTACAGCTCACGAGGTCTCTCTACCTATGAGGTCAATTACCAGCTGCACAGGATTTCTCCCTCTTTTAGAAGCAAATGGCAAGGATTTGGTGGGTTGTTTTTTTTTTTAATTATTGAAAAAATCTAAACTACAACACTGGGAATTCTTCAGTGGTCCAGTGGTTAAGAATCTGCCTTCCAATGCAGGGGACGCGGGTCTGATCCTGGGTCAGGGAACTAAGACCCCACGTGCCGTGGGGTAACTAAGTCCATGTGCCACAAGCACTGAGCCCACACACTCGGGAGTCCGTGCTCTGCAACGAGAGAAGCCCATGCGCCACAAGGAAGACCCAGTGCAGTCAAAATGAAAAAAAATAAAAATAAACTACAGCACTAATCCTGCTAGCAGAGCTCGTAAAATCTCCTTGCAAGGGCCTGCCCACTACACGTCATTATACGGCTGCTGAACGGCCAGCTTCTCAGAAAGTGAGCAGCTCTGGGGCTATATTTGCGAATGGCTGACAGCTCCTGGTGTGTATATATGCATGGCGTGCACAGAGGTATAAATATCTGCCTTAAACTGTGGAGGAAAAGAGTCTTCACAGTTAAAGTGACATTTCCTCTGGCATTCAAGTAATTTCACAAAAGAGAAGACTATTTTTTTTTTAAAGGATTAAACAAAAATAGGTATTCAGATGAACCCCAGGTGATTCCCTTGCCAGCTAAGAAAAAGACTTTGTTCATCTGAATAATTTACACAGCCCAGGGTTCCACAGTGCATGAGGACAGAACTGCGTCCCCCCAGGAGAGTTTTTTGGTCCAATATATTTGGAGAATCACTGTGAGTGCCAAATCTGCCTCTTGACTGTTTTAAGGATGGGAAAAACAAGTCCTGGAGTGAAGCCATGAGCCAGCTTTGCAGAATGTGGGTCACACGTGTGCGTGACCGCAGACGCCTTCCCTGTCCTGTGGAACCACAGCTGACGCTCCGTGCTCACCAGGCTCTGGGCTGGCGGTCACCCCAACAGTCACTGTGAAGGAACTTGGCTCTCCACCTGACAGCAAGCACTCCCTGGGAACCGACTGCCCCTGTCCTCCCGGCAGTACCTGGTAGAGGAGGTACGTGGACTCCACCAGCTCGGGCCTCAGCGGGTAGAAGAGCACGTCGGGGGCCTGCAGCTGCCAGTTGTACCTCTCGGGGAGGGCCCCATAGCGCTTCCAGATGGCGTAGTAGAAGGCATGCAGGCAGATGGCGTCTTCCACGTCCCCTATCAGAACCTGCGGGAGAGACGCGGGTCCCCAGGCTAGGACAGGGCTCTCACAGTGGCAGGACAGGACACACGGGCCCTGGGCTCCCCCTCCACCCACTGGCTATCTGATCCACACACATAGCCGGACACAGACCCAACCAAAGAGCTGCCTGTGGGACAGACGCCACCCCCATCTGGCCACCAGCGCCATATCCCCGAGGACTGCAGAGGACAGAGGCTAGCTCCTCATGAGCAAAGCATCGACGGCTGAGAGATGGACCAGCAACTTCACACCCTCTACTTTTCAGGCAAGGCTTTGCACTGATTCAGTGCGGGGTAATTTTCAAACAGAATAACACACTGTGCCGTGAACTGCCCAATCTGAAGGAGCCAGAGAACGTTCCAGAACCATAAAAAGAAAAGAGGGGACGGAACCCGTTCCAATGACTTCTTTCACTGAGCAAACGGAACTGTGACATACCTGCAGTCCAGGGAAGAAGGCCTGCAGAGAGTCGATCCACGTGTTCATGAGCTGCCCGCTGAACATGTTCACGTTGACGTAGAGGGGCGGGTCCCCTTCCCCCTCGTTACAGGCTTCCCGGCTGAGGAGCAAGCAGAACGGTCAGAGGGGAGAGACACGGCTCTAGCCCTGCTCCTCCGTCAGCCCCCGCAGCTTCACTTCGGTGGAATCAACATCAACCTTTGCTCCCAACACATTCTTTAAACCTTTGGAGACAGACCGCCTCTCCCTGTCAATACAGTACTCTAGCATGAGATGACACCTACTGTAAGACAGAAGTTCTGAAGCTGGCCATCGTAACACGTTGACTTGTCACTGCACTTTGCAGAAAGCACTTTGACATGCAGGTTTGAGTAACATTTCCATGTAATTTGGTATATTTCCCAGCCAATGCAAAAGCATTTCCGTACAGGGCTTCCCTCATAGCTCAGTTGATAAAGAATCTGCCTACAATGCAGGAGACCCCTATTCGATTCCTCGGGCGTGAAGATCCGCTGGAGAACGGATTAGGCTACCCACTCCAGTATTCTTGGGATTCCCTTATGGCTCAGCTCGTAAAGAATCCGCCTGCAATGTGGGAGACCTGGGTTCAATCCCTGGGTTGGGAAGATCCCCTGGAGTAGGGAAAGGTTACCCACTCCAGTATTCTGGCCTGGAGAATTCCATGGATTGTATAGTCCATGGGGACGCAAAGTCGGACACAACTGAGCAACTTTCACTTTCAATTTGGTATAAAGAGTGAGTCAGTTTTGACCTGAGTGGGGAATCCTAGTTCTTTCTGCACAAGAGTCTCATCTCTAATAGAATCCTATACCGTGGGGCCTGGGCCTGGAGGAGCACATCAGAGCAAGGAGCTCACGGATTACCACTCCATTTAGTAAATGTAGGGGCTTTAAAAAGCAAAAAGGACTGAACTCTGGCCAAACAGCCTGTTACCTAAACACAGCACTCGCACGTTCATACAATAGCTAGGGTGGAAATATGTCCAAGAAAATCCTACCAAGCAGGCAACTCAGTAGCTGTCACTTGCACTGGCCACTAATAGACGCCAAGTGCACAGGGGGAAGAGCCAGGAAGAGAGAGGAGGCAGAGGGTAGAAGCTGCTGCAGCTTCAAATGGCACTTCTCTGCCATCCTGAATGCACAGCTGACAAGCAGCCAACAGTATTGTTTTTAACAAATACGTCATTTTGCTGTATAATAAAAACTAATGCAACACTGTAAACCAACTATACTCCAATAAAAATAAATTTTAAAAAATAAAGAATAATTACTACGAAAACAAACACAGAGGGGGGGAAAATGTGGTAACTGTCCTTCCTCTCATCAAGTATAACGACCGAACCTAACTCCTCTGGAAAGTGAACCAGAACAACTGTGCTACAAGACAGCTCTATGTACAATTAAAGCTGGAGAAACCCAGGGACGTGTCACTCCTTGTGGCAGCCACCCCCCGAGGAGCCCCCAGCGACCCCTCTCACACCTCTGTGCTGCCCCTCACACACTACATCAGCCTTGGTGTGCGTGAACAACAGTCCAGCAGAAGTGCTGGTTGTCATTCCCAGATTAGGGCGTGGAAGCACAGGGTGGTTTCTGGCGGTTCTGTCTCTCTCGGATCTCTCATTCTGGGGCAGCCGGCTGCCATGAGCTGCCTATGGACAGGTCCATGTGGCAAGGAACTGAGGCCTCCGGCCACAGCAGGGAGCAACTGAAGCCTGGGAGGGAGCCCTCCTGCCTGGCCCGAGCCGTGACATGGCTGCAGCCCCCACCAAGAGCTTGTGGGCGACCTCGTGAGAATCGGTGAGAGAACACTCGCTGCTGAAGCCACGAGGTTTCAGGGTAATTTGTTACACAGCCGTAAAGAGCCAACATACCTCTTCATCCCCAAATGACCAGCAAACAACTAGGAGGCAGTAAAATGAGGACAGAGACCAGAGACCGTGAATTACGTGGAAAAGAAAATGAACACTTCACTATACATTCTACCTGCTCAATGAAACAAGAAGACAGACGGTGAGGAGACATACCCTCTTCTTAAGTAGTTCTGAATACTCTGATATGCAGCATTAAACATTTCTAGGTCTTCTTTTTCTCCAAAGAGAATGTAAGATTTCAAGAGGTATTCATAGAAGGAGTCCAGTCCGGCACCCAAGCCACTCTGCTTGCCGACCCAGTGGCCCGTCTGGATGTTCACAACATTGCCTGTGAAAATACGTGGAGCTCGTCAGGACCCAGGCTGGGGGGACGGGGCCTCCTACTTCAGCCCAGTGGCCCCTCAGTACCTCCATCCCGCACAGGAAAGAGGAGGCAAGGTGCAAGGCCTCTTGCGTGATTTGACAAATGTAAGCAAGACTGAAAATATCTATATTAGCATTTAAAACTGCTGTATACAAAAGTTTCATGTGACAGGCTGCAAGGGCTTATGGAAAATTTTAAAGTTGACAGTTTGGGGTGACACTGGGTGACAAATGGGGCAATTATTTTATTTCTCCTGTTGTTAAATACAACAAATTTGTGAAAACCTAAGAAATAATTAAAAAAAACACTTTTAAATGTCAGTGCTTTTGCAATGACACTCTAGGCTCCAGGACCCCCAATCCAATTCCCTCCCAGTGGCAAGAAGAAAATATTTCTCAAAACAAGACAATTACAAGAGGCAACAACCTATTTTAAGATAACATCTTGAGGTACTAAAATACTAATAATTATTGAAGATAAATAATGAAGTACATAGGGGCTCATTACTCATGACCCTTTTTCCTACTTCAGTAGGAAATTGAATTTTTCAGTATGTTTGAAATAATTTCTTAATAACGTCTTGACCAAAATTCTGGAGGAAATAAAGAAAAATCTAATACTGGTTTAATCTGGCTTTCAACCTACTATCACATGGCGAGATTTCTTTAAAGGAGAAAGTCACTCTACCAGTTAACTCTAAATTCCTATATTTGGAACCTCGTACTGAAGCAACATCATTTGCCTCCGAGGCAGCTCTTTTTATAGCATTCCCATTAACAATTATTTTCAAGCGGAATATGCCAAGGGATTCAAATCAGAAGGGAGCCCACAGATAGGAGAAGCATGATTCCATGCCATCAAACCTTCCAGCCTCCCTTTAAGAGAAAAGTCACAGGCAGGAACACTGAGGGCCCCCCTCTCTGAGTTGTCAATTTTCAGGTTCCGTGGCACAAGGAAAAAGGAGTGGCGAGGAGGGAGGGCCCCAAAGAGGAAAGGAAAGGGGGTGAGGCTCTCGGCGCCAAGGCCTGACAGGGTCCCACACCTAACAATCCCGTGTCGCTGCTCCGCAAGCTCCAAAGGGCTTTCACGGCGCGCCTGGCCACCCACTCAAACGTGGAATCCCCCAGCAGTCGGCTCAGAATCCCAAATTCCACCAGGAGGGAACCGGCACCGGCCGTGCACGTCTCATTATTGCTGTCTGGAGGAACGCCTGTCTTTAGATTCACCTGGGGATAGGAAGAGACAAAGGATTTGTGGCAACAGTGAAGGAACTCGCGTGGCCAGGAGGCCAAGTCACAGCGACCACACTCCACGAGGCAACCAGGCTCACTGCAGGCGAGTCAGCTCCTGCCTCCCGCTCTACATTGGAGACAAACACGGGGACGAGTTTAAGACACACACACAAGATGATAGCAACACCAGAGCCCTGTGTCATTCACAAGGGCCAGTTGTGGGGGAATCACAATAAAGATATTCACTAATATGCCTCTTTTCAGCAGATGTCCAGGTTCTCTTCATGGTTAGGCAGCACCAGGCTTTGGTACAGGGGACAAAGGCAAGCTGTAGAATCATGCAGAAATTTTAACTGAGCTGTTATGAAGCCAGTCCTGCTCAGCAAACATTAACAAATCTCGGGGGCTGGGAGAGAAAGGGCACCCAGCGAGAACGTGACAGCCTGTTCCATCATGGAGGCTCCTGAGGTCTGGCAGCTCTCCACTGGTTACCCAGAGGCTGACTCAATTCCCAGAGGAGTTCTGGGCTCAGCAAATCAGATGCCACAAAGATAGAATCTTCCCCGATCTTGCATTTAAATCAGCAGCTAACTTACTGGTCTGTACAGGCTTTATTTGAAAGATCCACATGAAATGTTCAAAACAACATACACTGAACTCCTATGGTATACATGTGAGGGTGTCTGGGGAAATGGACCCAGGTCAGAAACGAAGACAAATTCCCCTCACTGTTTTGTTGTAGCACAGGATACAAACCCCACCTGTAAAAGGGGTTAAGAAGACTGAGAGGAGAACGTAACTCCCTTAAGAGGAAGGATAAGTCAGATATGTCCTATGCCCAGCACACAATAGGTGTTCAGTAAATGCTGAGTGAGTTAAAACCTATGTCTATCATATTTAGGGCTAAATTCTCTCAAGGACACGGATTTTCTCTCCCACATCAGCCCCACTCCTCCCCACAAATAAATTCATCAACAAAGAGTGTTCATTCAGGCAGGAAGTGAGTATGGAAACCGTCCACCTACCCGAGGGTAGGGGATCCCAGTCTTGGTGTTTTCAAAGGCAGGGAGGAGCCTTACGGCCAGGTCGTGAGCCATGTGCAACAGTTCGTTGTCGTAATCCTTAATCGTCATGTCGCCAAAGGGCTGCTTGGAGTCGGTTATTATTCTGTGGGCAGAGAGAAGGCTCCCCAGGACCCTAAGGACAGGAAAAACAAAAGAATAATAAAAACCATGTTGGCTGTAAAATCCAGTTCAGAATGACAGCAGCAAACTTGAATCCTCTATGG
This sequence comes from Cervus canadensis, assembly GCF_019320065.1. Classification (NCBI taxonomy): domain Eukaryota; kingdom Metazoa; phylum Chordata; class Mammalia; order Artiodactyla; family Cervidae; genus Cervus; species Cervus canadensis. The sequence continues at coordinate 38,296,949 of NC_057407.1, read as the reverse complement.
ACTTAGCACTGCCTGAATCAGAGGGGCTGAACTTACTGGCCCCCTGACATTCCTTCTGGCCCGACAGGGAACAATCAATTGCTAGCTAAGCACACTGTTGAAAGGGAGAAGGCGATCCGTCCATCTGAGCCCACTAAGAATAATCCACTTCTAGTGATAACCGTGTTTGGTCATCGTCATCATCTCATCACAAGGGAGCGGCCTCCTCATATCACTTTTTAGTACTAATAAACTACTCTTGGTTTCTCTCACTTGGGGGAGAAAACTTAGCCAAACAAGAAAAGAGAAAAGAGCAAGATAACAAATACCAAGTAACTTTTGTAGCTCTGGCTGCCAAACAACATGAAATTCTCCAACTTCCGGTGCAGAGGCAAGGAGGGGAAGAGGAAGAGAAGAGGAGAGAATGACCCACCAAGAGGCGGGGGCCACCAGCTTACATCCCCAGCCCTCAGGGGCCATGAATTCACATCCTCTCCAGCGAGTTGAAGTGGACTGTGACATCTTTCAGAACTTTAAATAAATGCTACATCTGGAATGTTATGCAATGATATAATTTTCAAAGTTTCAGTGGACTAGGAAAGCCATCACAGTCTATCAAACTAAAAATGTGAGATATAAAACATTAGAGTGAGAGATGGAGGAAGTTAGGCGGGTAGAGAGGAAAGGAGGGAGAGAGAAAGATACACAGGGAGCAAAGTGACCCACAAGGTCAGCAGTGGTTTTCTGCAGGTGGTAGGTGAGATGAGAAACTCTGATTTCTTCAGAAATACACAGGGGTTTTCCTAGGACACAGTGAAAGAAATGAGACCAGACCTAAAGTGAAATCATGAAAAACTCTTTTAAAGGAACACCTATCTAAAATCCACATTAAAGTGTCTTTCTATTTAGCCCCAAATGGAATTACCTTGAAATGGCAATTGTTTCCGTTTGATCCATCCAAAAGAGATGAAAAAGGGACAGTGAGCCCACGAGGTCTACATGGACTCCCTAGCTGGACCCCATGGCCTGTGAACCCTCAGAGTGATATTCCCCTCACTCACACACACAAGAGCGGCTTTCAGTCTGTTTGACAATCCTTTTACCTGATTGTGGCCTCAAAGACTTGGACGGTAGAATCTTTGTCAAAGGAAACTGTGTTGATCACTAACTTGACTGCTTTCTGGAACTCGGATGAATTTCCCATTATCTTTAAAAAGAGGAACACAAGCCATTATGATGGCATGCAATGACGCTGAGGTTACATGATCGGAGGAGCTGGGCCACATCATCTGAACATCTGTACGTGCTATGGTTTTGCCACTCATGGGAGTAGAAACAGAAAAGCCCAGTTATCTCTTAGAACACATTCTGGGACAGACAGCAAGCCCATTTCCACCAAACTCAAGAACCAGACGGCAAAACTTTGACAATAACTCCTCATAAAATCATTAGCATCCCTCATCACCCCTTCCCATCCTCCCTCAGCTTCACTCTGATCTTATTTAGCAAGGCAGGCATTACAGTTCCTGAAGTTCCTGAAATGAGTAAAAACCAATCCCAAAATTAAAAAAACAAAAAACATGATATTCCCTCTGTTCCTCAAATAATTCAACAGCTTGGGCACTTGGCTCCCAGGAGACTAAAACATCTGGGAAATTGACTCCTTGCTTGTTACCCAGATGTCTGAACACGTTGAGAAATAGTGGTATTATCTTTGGGAGGACAGCATAAGGCCAATGGCATTCAAAACCAACACAACACGCAAGTAACCAGCCCTACGTCCTTTGTAAAAAATATTCTAGAATTATGATTCCTATTTTTGGGTGGGTGGATATGGTATCATTCCAAGCTTCTCTCTCTTATGTGAAGTGCAAATTGAGCATAAAATATGATAAATTAACCTGAACTGAAATGTTTTCATGCTGTTCAAAATTTTATGACCATCCTGGGACTATAATGACAACATAAGGACACATCCAAAAGAAAAAGAAAGAAAAAATAAATGATGTCATTGAGACACTACTTTTTCAAGTGTGTCTTATCTCCTAGTATTTATTGATCTAGTGCATCTTTTTTCTCTTTCTCCCCCTCACTGTTATTTTGCTGTTCCATGCAGAAAAAGTACAGTTTCTTTTCTGGCTTTTAGTTTTGTTTTTCGTTTTTTAACAAGATTATGCAATCCTGCTGCAAGTTGCATCAAGTAGTCAAGAGACTGCTATTGTCTGAGTGTTCCCCAAATACACCTGTTACAGTTTGTTTAAAATGTTAGCAAAAGCAAAGGGAAACCTCAACAGAAGTAACATCTGAAAAAGAAGGCTGCAGTGAACATCAAAGACCGGATATTTCTACCTTGAAAACCACAGAAATGGGTCTGTTTCCCTACAGATGTTCACCAGCAGCCGAATCTGTTAGCAGCTGCAGACGCTGATATGAGCTCAGAGCACCAGCAAGACAGAGGAGGAAGGTTTCAGTGACATATTGTAATTTACCATCTTAGAAGCTACAGAACAGAGTAATGATGCTTTGAAATCACTCACTCGGGCTTAAGAAAAGCTGGGTTGGACAGAAGCATTACACAGGCTAGACTGCAGAACTTCTCACAGCCTTGAATAGGCTGCTGTGCACTGTGGCTTTCCAAGAGTGGGCAGACTGGGAGATTTCTCAAGTTCGTCTGGGAACAGAATTCTCCTTTGCGGGAGCACACCCTTGGAATCTGAGTTGGGAAATGTCAAGATTCGTCAAAATTCATTTTCTTAACACCTACTGGTACTCCCACACGTGTCGGACACCATGAGGTGTGGACAGAGCGCAGTGATGAACAGAGGCGAGGTCTCTGTGCTTCACAAGCACGGCAGAGAGAGAAAAGCATACAATGGGACCAAAAGAGAGGGCTCAGGGGCCAAAGGCGGCCTTTCATAAGCTCTATGTATATGCATGTGTCTCGGGATTTTTTTTTTTTTAAAGCAATACTTGTAGGCTGAGTCAGCCTCTGGTATCTTCAACGAGTTAACTCTAATTAGGGTGAACATACTAGTCTGGGCGGCTTCCCGGGTGGGTTCAGCAGTAAAGAATCTGCTTGCCAGTGCAGGAGACGCCAGGTTTGACCCCTGGTTTGGGAAGATCCCCTGGAGAAAAAAATGGCAACCCACTCCAGTATTCTTGCCTGGAGAACCCCAAGGACAGAGGAGCCTGGCGGGCTACAGTCCACGGGGTGGCAAAGAGCTGGACACGACAGAGTGACTAAACAACAACACTAGTCTGGGCCCATTCTGACGAGTGACGGTAGATACTGACAGGCAGCAGCCGTCACTTGAGAAGGAGAAATTAAAGTGAGAAGGGAAACTAAACTGCTGTGTAACTACAGCCTAGCAGCACGCAGCCCTGGACTTCCTGCAGACCGCGAGCCTAGGGGAACACACAAAGACCGCTCAAGCTCTCCCCAAGTTCTGGTAATTCTGCTGCTCGCCAAGACCTAGGACAGCTGTAATGCAAACTTGGCTAGCGTTACCCAATTCTAACTCCTGACACTTTTAAACTCTTTTAAGGACAGTTAAAATGCAGGATTGGGAATCGGCTACAGTAAAAATTTTCTAATGGTAAAAGTGTGCTGAAACAATGAAGAAGAGCCAAGAGGTAGTAAAACCAGGTGTACAAGGAAACTTTTTAACATTCTGCTGGAATACAGGCCCTCGCTGTGAAGCAGAGCATATGCATAGGGCAGCCTGGTGATAAGAACCGTGCACGGGGCCTGCCTGTTCTCCACGTGCGAACGTGTGCAGAGGTCTCCTGCTGAGGGAAACCGATAAGGGCTCAGAAGGTAAAGGCAGTCTCCAAGTTGGCAGCCCAAGTCTGGAGTTGGCAGTGTCCACACGCAACTCAGAAAGCAAAGAACACAAGAGTGTTCAGACAGACGGTCTCTTGCAGAGGCTGGGACAGGGCTTGGACTTGCTCTCAGGGAGTCAGGAGCTGTGGGACCTTTCAGGGGGATCTTATCCCCTGGAGATCTTGACTTTCACTTCAGAAATCTTAACTCCAGTAACTGTAAACTGGTTCCTTTAAGGAATAAAATAGTGGGAAACTGGGACAAAAATAGGTTTCCCCAAAATAATCATACTGCCTTCTTCACATTTTTAGGGGGATCACATTTCCCCTCATTTTACCTTCAGTGTTTTTCTTGCTCTCCATGTTAAGTTCGTTAAAATAAACAATGACTATGAATACATTCTGAGTATCACATTTCCTGCAATTCTCATCCCTGGGGGGAAGCAAAGGTATTAACTCCAAAATATCTTAATTAACTTCAAAAAAAAATAATAAGGCTGAACACTTACTGCAAGGGTGTCCAACGCATCAACCAGAGTAAGGGAATAATTCCCTAGCACATCATTGATGTTCAGATTTGAACTGAAAAAGAAATGAAATGAAAATTACACAAAGGTACTTTAAAAGAGGGGGAAAAAAAAACAATAAAACTAAACACTCATCAGAAACTAAAATTGCTGGAAGCTTTTATTTATTCAGGGACTACTGTGGATGGATCAGTTGGGCAATGGTCCTTCTGCCACACAAGGGACAACCTCTACAGTGTCACAGGCGAGCAGAGATGCATGCATTTATACTACGGTATAAAACAAGGGCATTGAAACAGGAAGCAAGGAAATGGAAAACAAGTCGTTGCTCTCTCTGAGATCCAGTTTTATCACCACAGATGATCTCTCTGTCTAGCTTCAAAAAGCTCTGATTTTGAAATCGTTAGGAATGAAAAGGGAGAGTCCTTGTCACATGACCTGTAACTAAAACTTGAATCCAGAAATCAGACACTGCGCAGATTACACACACAAAGCAGCAAATAAATACCTCAACTATGGTCCCCATCTCACTCACCTGTCCTTTGGGTGGGGGAATAAATTAACTGCTTTCTACATTGTTTCACTAACATGTCACCCAAAGAATCCCACCCCTCCACCCCAACTCCATCAATCTTGAGGAGGTTTAACAGGATGGAACTTTAACAGAAACAAAGGCAGGGCTTCTCGTAAGGAGAGCTGTGTTAATGCTTCTGCCACACACCTCCTGCCCCACAATCAACACCCATCCTGAAATCATCTTCAGGTGCCAACTTCAGGACCGCAGCGAGGTTAACTGACAAGTTCTTTGTAACGCTAAAAAAGCCACCAAGACAACAATAATTTATCTGGGAAAGGTGGGGATGGAAAAAGAGTGAAAGTCATAGAGTTAGTTTGACAAATTCTAGGGGGCTCAGTTATTCCCATCCCATCCCCGCAGACCCAGGAAGTACTAATAACTGCAGAAGCTTGAAAACATTTGGAACTGAGGAGAGAAATGAAAAAGATGTAAGTAAGGAGGGAAACAGGATGACTGTTTAAAGGTTATGAGTATGAAAGACCACAGTGAAAAAGCCATAGTTTTGTTTTCAGCAACGGATGCACCGATATTATGACATCTTCCATCCAATCCCCAGACCACGTTACCGACTCCTTGGGTGTCTCTAAAGGGTCCTGTCCCACAGCCCTGGGGACAGCAAGCATCTCTGTGTTCCTGATGCTTGCTCTGCCTCTCAGAGGCCTCCTGTGTGCCTTAGCTGGGGCGAAGCAGGCCCCATGTGGCGCAGGTGCAAACAGCTCCAACACTTCACATCTTCTCTTACCTGAACGTTAGTTTTATGTTGCTTATGCCACTTAGCCTAAGGCAAAGAACGTATAGCAAAACTTTACCTACATTTTGTGCAGCAGGCTATCTAGAAGGGGCTGTCTAGGAACCTGGGCAAACCCGTGTCTCACAGCCATGAAGCCAGCACACCGCACGGCTGAAAAACCGCACCTGCTGCTTCCAGCTGTTGATTCTTTCTAAACACACGTACACAATCGTAAAAGGTCCTCTCAAGACATGAGCTGTGGGTTCAAATCTGCACTTCCAGGGCAGTGCCAGCCAGAAAGGGTATAGGAAGTATCAAAAGCTGGAGGAGAAGGGCAAAGGAGACAGAGAGAGCCTCAATTCAGCCAACTCCAGATCATTCTCCTGGACTTAAATATTTACCTCCCTTGCTTTGCTGTTCAGAAACAAAAAGCTGGCTCCAAACACCCATCTCAGCAGAAAATGGGGCCCCTCATCACTTAGCCTCCAGGCTAGATGCTGGGTGAACCGCGTGTGACCACCTTCCCAAGCAATACCCTCTTCTGTGGCATTTGTCGCCCTCTCCACTGGCCCTGGCCCCTGGAAGGACTGGTCTGGAGCCCTGTACTCCGTCCCATGTTTTACTGTGCTTTTGCTTTTAGGACATAGCTAAAAGGGACTCAGGTTTAAATACTTCTCAACAGAACACCCTCACAGTCACTGACAAAGAACCGGTACAAGAGCTGTCACAGGAAAAACTGTATTTATGATAACTGGTACTTCCTTCTCTCCATTCAGTCAGACAAATCCACTCAAAAGATCTAAGGCGTTCATTAAAACACCTTTAAATTATTTTCTACCAGATCAGGGTTCGCTGGTGGCTCAGCTGGCAAAGAATCCGCCTGCAATGCAGGAGACCTGGGTTTGATCCCTGGGTTGGGAAGATCCCCTGAAGAAGGGAAAGGCTACCCACTCCAGTATTCTGGCCTGGATAATTCCATGGACTGCATAGTCCATGGGGTCACAAAGAGTCAGACATGACGAGCGACTTTCACTTTCTTTTCACCAGATCACTGATACACACTCTTTTCAAATGTGCCAAGAGAGAAAAATAGAAAAATGGAGAGGGGAAGAAAGGAAAAAATAAACATCACAAAAGCCTCTGGGCCTAACAGCACCAAACTCTCCTGATTCCCTTCAGGCCAGCCCACCGTGCAGTTAAGACTGCAGACCTGTTCTGTAGAGATCTTCTTGATCACCATCCAGCCTGGCCAGGAACTCAAACTTCTGGTACAGGAACGGGTACTCAAGAATTGGTAACAGGCTGGGCTCAAAAGTGCTCGTCTTTCCACATAAGTGGCTGCCAAACCACGATGGCACCCCACTTAATTCATCACGTATGGCTATTCATGACCCTCATCCCACTCTGAATTTTTAAGGTTCTTCTCAACCCAGAACAGAGAAGATGGAGAGAACGTTGGCCTTTCATAGGAAATTTCTGGTAATGTTCACAAAGAGTGTTCAAAATTAAAGGTATGTGTTTAAAAAAAAAAAAAAAATTCCCACATATACTTAACCTGTTCAGAAAGCTACCTGGTGCTGGGGTAGGCACAGAGTGGTGCCTACAAACAAACAGTCCCTGTGTTCCAGGGATTTGATATTCTGGGGAGACAAGACAAAGGTACAGGAAGGTGAACTCACAACAGTATTCAACTGTCATGCGATATTAAAACGTGGAACGGTAGCTTCAAGGAGAGGACCTAAAAGGAGAACTGAGTAGATCAAGGACAGTCATCTTCAAACAGTTCAATGACGTCATGGAAAAAAAGACTTGCGCCTGATTCTGAACAGGCCAGGATTTCAGGAAGGAAGAGGAATGTGGAGGAGCCATCCTAAACAAGAGGTGCCTAGGAACCAGTCCATGTGGGAACCAGTATAGGTTTGGTTTGATTTGCTTTCTTGTTTGAACTGCAATAGCGTTGGGCAGAAAGCAAAGAAGGGTCACATACCCGAGGTCTGAAATAACATTGTTGGTTCATGAGATTGCAAATTTTTAATATCCAGATTGACTTGAAGGAACCTGAATTTGGATCCTCCAACCCAAACTGGGGGTGTGAGAGGAACTGAGCTTGCATAGTGATCTGTAGCTGGACAGAAACAGTTGCTATTTTTAAAGTGTTCCGGTTTTATTTATTTCATGTCAATACTCCTCACCCTATCTCCAGTCAAACAAGACAGGCAAGTTAAGCCTTAAGTAAATGTGACTACAAAGAAAAGACACATATGTTTAGCACTCGCATTTCGTTTCTGTACTTTTTACATATTATTCAAATAGTTACTTTATTTTTAACACGAATCATGAGAATTCACTTGACAACAATTATAAGAATACATCTGCTTAAAATAAATATCTGGAGTATATTTATTACTGGCCATTTATTTCAGAGGTATAAATGTGGCCTACTGCTTCCTCAAAGATACTAAAGTCTGAGAGCAGCTATGTTAAAGGAAAAGGAGGAAGAAAAAATAACCTTTCCCTTTACAAGTGGCCAGGGTCTATTCAAGGCTGCCATAATCCCAGAGCTCTTTCATCTCCTCAAAGACACCAAGGCTGACTAACCAAAAGGTTTATTATTAACCTATGGGCACAACTCTTCTCATACAGTATCCCTTCGATATTTCTAACTCCGTCTTTCCAACAGTAACATATCTATCTGTCTCAAAGCGAGCTGACCCCAACTTATCCAGACTGTCACTGAACAGTCAAATCAAACCACTCATCAGCATATGTCATCAGGAAGCAAAGAAAGTCAGTTAAGCAAAACAACTCAATTTCCCCCAATCTGGAAAAGCCCAGTAATGTTTTTTAAATTTTTTAATTAAAAATTTTCTCCAAAAAAAAATTGAGATAGAAAATACACTTCTGTGTATAAAACCTGATACAGTGAAACGTGAAAAAATAACTCATCAGTTTCCTACAATTCTAGAAAGGCCCGGTCCTTTTCAGTTAATCCAGGATGTGCCCATGGCTTCATGAAAAATCATTCTCTCCAAATGCAATTTAAGACAAGAATTTGTAGATAATCAAACCATTTTTAAAACTCTTCAATCCCCTTTAGTGTATGGGTTCCTTTTTAGGACCTAAGGACTGAACTTGGCTGCTTCTCATCAGGTGAAGGAAATCACAAGCCTCAAATGTCCAAAGGCACCAGCAGCCCAACTCCTCCAGTCCCACCCGAGGGGAGCGAGCCACAGAAAGACAGTCACCTATCCAGTCTAACAGGGTTAGTGTCAAGGCACACTGGTTCCCTCCAACTAGGAGTCCTCAGCTGGGAGTGCTGCCCTCTTGGACTCCGAGGTCAACAGCGGTGACCCTCGAGCTCAGCCTCTGCAAACACGGCTGACAGAAGGGGAGGGCTGGCAGATCTTTCCTCACAGCTCTGCCGCCAGAGTGAGGGAGGTTATGGGACAGACCCTACAGGGCAAGGAAGGTCACCCCGAGTATCAGGACCCTAAATCTGGACCACTCAACCTCTCTCTCCCGCTTCCACCTAACCATCCTCAGCCTAAGGAGCAGCCCCTGTCAATCAAGCAGAAAGAGTGTAGCCCTGTTCTGCCTCAAACTCACTGCATGGCTTTAAAAGTCCCTTCTCAGGATCAACTCCTGAATTTTTATATTTTTATACAGTTAAGTTGAAGTTGGCTAGAAGCGGGGAGGTAAGAGCTGGTCTTGAAGCTGCGTTTCAGTTTCATTTGACGTTCACCTGGAGAAAGGGTTGGAGATGGATGTTCAAGCGCCCCCCTCCACCCCCGGCCCCCAGCCCAAGCCACTCCTCGGCCGTGCCACTGTCCCTTCAGCTCTCTGGGCCTCAGTTTCCCCATCTGTAAAAGGGCTCAGCTGCCCAGTAACTCAGAAATTCCAGGAGAATCAAGACAGAAGACAGCCACGGACCCATCCACGCACCCCCCTGGCCCAGGCCGACCTCAAAGCGGGTGAGCCGAGGCGCCGGGCGCTGCCCCCGGGACACTAAACACCCGGGCACCGCCGGGGGAACCCGGAGGACCTAAGGCTGCACCCGCCCGGAGGACGGAAGGAAGCGCGTGCGGCGCGCGGTCCGGGGCGTCGGGCCGGCGCGGGCTACTCACGGGTCCCCGCGGTCGGGTCCTCGGCCGCGGCAGTGGATGGGGTTGAGCTCGTCCTGAGGAAAGGCGTGCGCCATGTAGTTGTCGTAGCCGAACACGAACATGCCCCGCGCCAGGTCGCGCATCTGGGCGCGCAGCTGCGGTGGGAAGGCGCTGCTGTAGCGCTTCTCATACTCGTCCCGGCCGCGGCCCCGGCCGCCCAGCACGTAGCCCCAGTGGGCCGGACCGCACACGCCCTGCCCGGGCCGCCGCGGAGCCCGCCGCCGCCTCCCCTCTGCCGCCCCGGGGGCCGGCGGCTGCAGCCACGACGGCCCCGACTGCCCCCCGGGCCGGTCCGCTGGCCCCGAGGCGGGAGACGCGGGGCCGTCGGGACCCCTCAGGCGCTGGAAGCCGAAGCTGAGCGGGAAGCGCTGGTAGAAGCCCATGCTGGGCCCCAGCCCGAAAACGAGCCACAGCACTCCGTGGAGGCCAAGCCGAAGGAGTACCAGCCCCAGGACGAGCGCTCGCCATTGCATGGTCGCGAGGGCGCCGCGGGCATTATTTTGAAACGCGGGGGGCCTTCCCCGCCGACCACCGCACCCCACGTCCGCCCCACAGCTCCGCTCACTTCCCCTTTAAGGAACTCCCTCGTGACGCACCAGGAACTGGCCCATTGTCCCCCCACCCCTAGCACCTCGGGCCCGGCCGGCCAGTCCCCGCATTCGCCCGCCCAGTCGCCCGGATTGGCCCGGCCCCGCCCGGCCTCGCAGGGAGCGGCCCGGGACTCCCTACCGCGCCATAGGCCGCCCGGACGTCCTCAGAGCCGCGAGGCCCCGCCCCTCCCTTCCGCCCCGCCCCCGGCCCGGCGTCCGGCCCCGCCCCCTGGGCAGTCGGAGTCGGACCGGCTGGCGTGGCGAGTAGGGGCCGCTCCGGCTCGGGACACGGCAACTTCCAGCCAATGGGAGCGCGGCACGGGAGCAGCCAGCTGCCGGACAAGGACGTGGCCACGGGCCCGCCCGGTTCCGTGTAGAGCCTGCTTCCCGCGGACCTGGGACGGAAGAAAACCACTCCAGCTCTAGGTTAGGGATGGTGACAGATAAAAGACGTAAGGAACGAGGAGGAAAAAGGACATTTCTGTAGGGCAGGGTTTTTCATTTGTCTGTTAAATGGTAGGAGTGATGATCCTACTGTTTAACTGAAGACTGCACAAAACGGTGTCCTGATTTCTTTTTGTTATACATCCTACTTGGTACCTTTAACACTTTATTAAAACACGCTAACTTGTAAGAATCTCTCACAGAGATTGTAAAACCCATATTCCCAGCTCCTGTCCACCGAGCTCCAAAGGTCCCGAGAATGTGTGTATAACAAGCGCTCTTGAGCAATTCTTAGCAACCGGCAATCTCAGGAAATACTGAGGTAGGTTATATTCCCTTTGTCAAGTAAAGAATCTTTCTTAAAGGGATCAGGAGTCGGGGGGAGAAGTCAAGGCTGCTACTGCCAAGACCAAATTATTTTTACCGTATCTATTTGTGGCTCAGCTGGTAAAGAATCCGCCTGAAGTGAGGGAGACCTGGATTCGATCCCTGGGTGGGGAGGATACCCTGGAGAAGGGAAAGGCTACCCACTCCCGTATTCTGGCCTGGAGAATTCCTGGGGTCGGGTCGCAAAGTGTCGGACACGACTGACCTTTCACTTTTCACTTTTTCATTTAACCATGTCGCTTCTTGCCCCTCCCACTGCGACCATCTCTCCCTTACACTGTAGTAGTAACCTAACCTTCCGGGTGTGGGAAAGATTCCAGGTCAAATCTTTACCCTTCTGAATCTGCTTCCCATGGGCTTCTGTGGTGGATCAGCGGTAAAAAAGAGACTGCAGTGCAGGAGATACAGGTTTGATCCCTGGGTGGGGAAGATACCCTGGAGAATGAAAGGCAACCCTCTGCAGTATTCTTGCATGGAGAATCCCATGGACAGAGAAGCCTGGCGGGCTACAGTCCATGAGATCACAAAGAGTCGGACATTACTGAGCAACTACACCACCACCGGGAGAAGGCAATGGCAACCCACTCGAGTACTCTTGCCTGGAAAATCGCACGGGTGGAGGAGCCTGGTAGGCTGCAGTCCATGGGGTTGCGAAGTTGGACAGGACTGAGCGACTTCACTTTCACTTTTCACTTTCATGCATTGGAGAAGGAAATGGCAGCCCACTCCAGTGTTCTTGCCTGGAGAATCCCAGGGACGGGGGAGCCTGGTGGGCTGCCGTCTATGGGGTCGCACAGAGTCGGACACGACTGAAGCGACAGCAGCAGCAGCAGCAGCATACCACCACCACCATCTTTACATAATTAGTAAGGTAGCAAATGTCAGCTTCAGAGTGATGAAGCTTCAAAGTGATGTCAGCTTTCATGTGATGACAACAGTTTAAGGGTTTTTTTTTTTTCTTTTGTTTCCTGCACTGGAAATGTCTGCTAAGTTTGGCCCTCCATAAGTTTAAACCATGTGGCTGTTGTACTGAGGTTCCTGAAAAGTTTGAGAAGCAAGGCCTGATGGTTAGCTCAAATCAGATTGGCCGAGGGACCAGGGGAGTGATTAAGAGGATGACAAAGCTGTCACATGGCATACTCATCACATTCTCAGGGTCAGGGGATTTTTAGGAACACAGAGGAGGTATAATAGGGACTAAGAAGGAACCCAAAGAAACATCTGATTATAATACAAGGTAGCTGGCACATAGTAAGGCCTTTTTTGTTGACTGAGTCTTATTGTTGTCCAAAATCCTGCCTGCCCAAGCGTTGAAAAGAATGTAAAAAGAGTTGGATCCTGGATCTTTTGCCTATAGATTCTTCTCTGTGAAAGGCACCTAGGGACTCTGCTGAAAGTCCAACTTCAGGTCTTGACCCTCTTTCAGGTCTGCCTCCTCCAGAACTTGCAAAGTAAATAAGAATATTAAGGACCATGTCGTATGTTTCCTAACTTATTTTATTGCAAGTTTGAATTCATCATGGTCAACTGCAGACCACATTGGTAATAACTCCTATCTTCACATTAGATACAAGTTCTAACAAAGACCAGGACCCCCCTGGTGGCACAGACAGTAAAGAATCTGCCTGCAATGCAGGAGACTCGGGTTCGATCTCTGGGCCAGGGAAGGTTCCCTGCAGAAGCGAGTGGCTACCTACTCCAGTATTCTTGCCCAGAGAACTCCATTCTTGCCTGGAAATTTTGGATGGGTTCATGGGGTCGCAGAGTTGGGTACAACTGAGCAACTAACAAAAACAAATCTTTTTTTCATAACCAGAGAAAACCCATTTGAATTTTGAAAGACGCTTTTCATGGTCAAACTGACAACTGCCAGTTGTAAATGTTGAGCGAGTTTCAAAATAATTTCACGTGTTCTCATTTAATCTTTGCAGAAAACCTTGTAAGCTCTGTTCCATAAGCCATAAAGGGAAGAAGTCAGGTTGGGGGGCGGGGAGGGGGTCGAATTCTCCAAGCTAGTTGACTCCAGGCAGAAAGAATTATTGCCCTGGTTTCTTACACTTTAGTCCCAGAAAACTCACTGCAACTGGCTGGCCCTCAAAGAAAAAAAAAAAAAAAGAAATCGGTCCTTCCCTACACTAGTGTCCTGCACAGCCTAAGATTTAGGGTCAGACTCACAAAGTGTTTACTTCTCCAATTAAACTGAACAGTAACAACAAAAATCTTGTGCTAGCCTTTTAGACTAGACTCCCCTCAAGGTAAATGTAGCTAAGACTGGAACAACACCCAGATTTAACAAGAAAACCCAATCTTAAAAATCAACTTAAGTAACTGTCTTGTGATAGCTTTTCCCATACATACATAATCTCACAAAAGCATCAGGGGACTGATTTAAGGGACACTGAAATGCACTATGGGAAAAATGGGTCACACTAGAGATAACAGCTAAGAACCCAGACTCAGAAGTCCAACTGCCAGGTCTTCAGATCTTAGCACTGCCCTCTGAGTAACCTTGGGAAGTTATTTTTCAGGACCTGTCCTCTCATCTGTAAAATGAGGGTGGTAAGACAGTACTTACCACATACAGTTTTGAGAATTAGATTTATTGTATATAGTATACCTACAACAGTGTCGCATACATGGTAAGCCCTATCATTGCTATTGTTTAGTTGCCAAGTCATGTCAGAATCTTTTGTGACCCCACGGACTGTAGGCAGGCTCCTCTGTCCATGGAATTTCCCAGGCAAGAATACTGGAGTGGGTAGCCATTTCCTTCTCCAGGAGATCTTCCCAACCCAGGGATCAGACCTGTGTGTCCTGAGTGCAGGCGGATTCTTTACCAATGATCCACCTAGGCAGCTTGAGCTTTATTATTACGACACATGAACTCTGTAAGACCTGCACCTAGTAGAAGTACCTGGAACATAAACAGCTGAGGTCTGTTGGAAGAATTATATAAATAAGCCCCTATTATCAAAGCATTATTTTAGGAGGAAAAAAATGTGTCTAAGGAAACAGAGTATAAAATAGGACAACGGCTAAAACTCACCATCATCTAAGAAACAGTTGAAAAAGCTTTGAATCAAGTCTAATTCCAGCTCTATTTAACTCAACCTGGTCCAGCTTCCACACATCAGGGTCCATTCAATCTCCATCCTACTTTGATAGCTGAAGATGACTGCTTACATCTATTTCAGTTCCTTCAGAGATATCCTCCACTGTAAACAGACATTACAGTTTTGGGGATGTTTTATAAGGCTGCATGGGTGAACCAATGCACTAGCCTCCTAAAACTGCAATGCCAGAAATAAACCTCTGGCCTTTTGATGACCCTAAAGAGTAGTCCCAGAACTTCCTATGTGAAATATCAGGACTAAAACAGTCTATTAAAAGGAAGGATTTTTCTACTCCAAGAAGTTATAAGTGATTACACAAAACAATGTGAAAAAAAGAAGTGATGATGACTTTCAAAATTCTGACTACTGCTTCTTTCTGAAGCAATATATACTTGCTTTATAAAGGTGGGGGTAAGGGAGAATAAACAAACAATAAAGAGTGGGGGGGGGGGGGAAATACCTGTAACCCCATGATTGATTTGGTAAAGATCCAACTTCATAATTCATAATACTGTTTCCTTAGCTAGGTAAGAAAAGCTAAATTTCACATTTAAAACTGGACAGTAGAGAACTAGTCTTCGTACCTGTTTTAAGGGCATTAGTCCCAAAGTCTATCAACACACTAGGTTGGAAAGACACAGGGGACAGAGACTAGTGGAAATAAAAACTAGTACATCCCCTGAGGGGGGCAAAGTGGCAATTCCCAGAGTAAATGCAAAGGCATTTACCTTTTGACCCAGTCATGTTTCTGTGAATTGCTGCACGTGGACATAATGATCCACTGGAGTAATGTTCATAAAAGCAAAACATTTATACTTCTGTTTTTTCAATAAGAAAACAATAAAAGATAAGAAATTGATATTAAGAGTGATGATAGTGGGAGAGTGGTAACTCAGTCATGGGTGAATAATGGAGCTTACATATGAAAAAAATTAAATTATTGGGAAAATAAATGGAATTTAGAAAAAACGTGGTGAGCTTCCTTGCCCACATGTTCTAACTGCTAAACTGCTAAATCAAACACAGCAAGTTTCCAACAAAAATAATTTTCATCACCACCATTCATGCCACAGGCCCCAGCCCTTAAGTTATTGATGCATCCAGAAAAAGTAGGAATGATACAGATTTTTAACTCTTAAGGGTGAGAAGAACTAGCAATTTCATAAATTGGCTACTGGTAAGACTATTTCTTTTTCCTTAGGGGATTATACAAGTAGAAAAAGGAGTCATCTAATTCATGTATTGGTAATAGTAGAAAAGATGGACTCACTTAAAACATAGAAACAAGATAGTACATTATGTAATACAGACTGTACAAAACTGAAGGCTGTAGATTATGTAAGAGCTGGTTGGAGACATACTATAATTAGCAATCTGTTGATGTTCTACTCCCCCCAGCTCAAAAGGGAGCAAAAGTTTCGTTGGGGGAGTTCCCCCTCCCTTACTGTTTTAAAGGAAGTATTTTCTAACTGCCCCAGGTTTCTCCAAGCTCTAAATTCCAGCAGAACCCTAGCAACACAGGAGTTATCAAATATTAAAAATTCACTCTAAACGTGCACCCCCAAATTGGATGGTTTACATTTTTCCACATTGTATACCAGAATATATTTTTTTGCAGTCTGGGAGAAATGCTTGAAAAATTTTAATGGCTTTCAAAGCCCATGTGGCTACAGCATTTCCTTCAAACAAAATGTTATTACGTCATTCTGTAAAATGTGATCTCTAGCCCTTAACTATGTTAAAATTAAAGTTATGAAATGTAAACATTTCTGTGGTTTTAGGATTAAGAGGAACACACAACACTAACATAATCACTGGGACACTAGGACCAGCGGGCATTTTCATCTCTTTCCTGCCTTCTGTCTCACCACCATCCAGATCTCTAGACTGCTAGAACCAGAGCTTGTTGGTGGGAGAAATGATATTAGAAATCCTCTACTCTTCATAAGGGAAAACTGCAGAGCCAAAGGGGGTTCAGCAACTCACCAGTCACACAAAACAAAGAATTCATTCTCTTAAACACCCATCCAGCACATGGAACCAAGCTAAGGAAGCATTTTAAGGTGACAGTTTTTTCCCAGCACAGTCCTTTGATGAATACAAGACCTGCAAGTCCCAGTAAAATGAGGTTAAGGTATCCCCTCCTTCCCAATTCCTTCCCGGAAATCTACATTACCTAAATCACCGGCTACCTTGGGATTTTAAAATAGAATTACCTTACGGAGAGAGCTTGTTAATGAAATGGAATAATAAATGACTTTGGCTGTTGTTCAGATTAAGTAACTTTCCATTGAGTCTGTCTAGTACCTCAATGACTCGTCTTCCTAAGAACATTCAAGAGGCAGCCATTACAAAAGTAACCTATTTTTATTAATAGCTGAATTTTAAACAGAAATTGTATGGAAGATATTTACTAATCAACAGGAAGCACCTGCCATGGGTTGCGTTATTTGTAGAACCGCAAACTGAAGGGAAATCAGGCAAGCCTAGTGTTTGCTTTAACTGTCTTCCTTTTCAAGTATCTTCACTGATGTACATGTTACTGAAGGTACAACCTTTAAAGTTTGGAACAAAATGAAAATATTTCACATACTGAACATAGTGGTTCCCCCAATGACACATTTCTAGAGAAAAGCATTCAGCCAATTGGGCTTCCCAGGTGGTGCTGGTGGTAAAGAACCCACCTGCCAATGCAGGTAGACCTAATAGATGTGGGTTCGATCTCTGGATCCGGAAGATCCCCTGGAGGAGGGCAAGACAACCCACTGCAGTATTCTTGAGTGGAGAATCCCAGGGACAGAGGAGCCTGGTGGACTACAGTCCATAGGATAGCACAGAGTCGGACACGACTGAGGCGACTTAGCACACATGCACACACATTCAGCCAACTGGATGTTACAGATACGGTTCCAACTACAGTAAAATTCATGCTCCAGTTCTCAATCCTCCAGTCCCTGAAAAGGTTGAATAATACCAAAGCAACATTTCAGTGTAACTGGATCCTACAGGAAAAGAATACACAAGGCAATTAGTTCCTTAGTCAAACACAATAAACACAAAAGCAGACACAGTCCAATTCATCCAATTTACTTGACAGAATCAAAGGGACTAATGTTAGAAGTCTCAACTTTTCAAAGCAAATACAGACTTAGAACAGAGGGTAAAGTAAGCTAAATTTATATCCTCTCCCCACCCTGCTCCTAGAACACTCCTCCTTCAAAGTACCACTTTAGTAGGAAGCTGCTGAGGACCAGATTGATAGCTTGACTATGGCTCCACCAATTCAACTGAAAACTTAAAGCTGACAGCCAGTTACTTCTATCCTAGAAATGTAAAAACACACACGTCACTGACCAGCACTGTATGGTTGTACAGAGTGACAGTGTAGATATGGAAGAAAAGCCAAGTTGAACTTCTCTGAAAAAAATACATAAAATCATTTCCCCAATAGCTTTGATGGAATAAATGCTCACATTCACAGTGTGAAAGATAACATACTAAACAAAACAGATCAAATGTTTTACTTTAGAGGTGTGCCTATTTGCGAAAACCACCATGTTTGATACTTTAATTAAATCTTTCCATTCTGGAACTGAAGTCAGTAAGGAGACATGTCGTGTAATTTCAGTTTATTAATAGTTTTGTTACGATTTTAAAAACTGGATTACAAAATGTTTAACTAGCTCTTGCCACTTATTTTCAAAAAGTCCTAAATTTGGTGTATTATGACAGTTTACAAGATCTTCTCGACTTAGGGACCAAACCTAAGTCTCCGCATTGGGAGTGGATTCTTTACCACTGAGCCACCAGGGAAGCCCAGTACAAGTGATATCATTGCCTCCATCCCACCCCACAAATCGCAGTGTCAGTCCTATGAATACTTAAGTGCTTATTTCAATTTTAACTGGCCCACAGACCCACTTCTTTGAAAGCTGAGCTGATTTCCTTCTAGCACATGGTCTATAGACTGTGTTCATGGTACCTTTCCAACCCCTTTCCAATGTGTCAGCACGTTCCATCATGATGCATATTTTAAGTTCAAACTGTCAATACAACCCTCAAAATGCAAGTTTATTGAATAAAGCTGAGAAGAGCAGTAAACAGACAAAAAAATGCATCCACCTAAATTAAAAAAATTCACGTATTTACAAAGTTCAGTAACTGTTAGGTTTCACATGCAGAAGTTAATGCACAGGAAAATGTTGGTAGTAGTGTCTGGATGTCTTGAAATGCTGGAAGCAATGAAGAGACACACAAACACATTACGGTTCAGCTGTAGGTCAATTAAACGAACCTATGCGGTCCCCGCAAAGTCACACAGTCTAGTTCTGGTTCCTCCTTTTAGGCACAAGCAAGTTGCCACATTCTTGGTAATGGTTCACAGTGACCATTAACGGTGTTGAGATACAGTAGCAAGTTTACATATCCCTTTGTTTACAGAACCATCCATCCCATCAGGGAAGTATGCAACATGCATCAAAGAGTAAGAACAGAATTTTAAAAGCTGAGGTTCTACTCATAAAACGTGAGTGGAGGAAAGCAAGTAGTGTCTGTGCAACACGGTGCGGTGTTTTGTACAGAATATTTTTAAGGCCATGGCAGTCTGTAAAGTAAAACTGCTATCATTAAAAGAACTGACGGCTGACTGCACTCTGAGTGCTCAACACGTTTGGAAATGCACTGTCTACATGAGTGCTGCTTAACAAAAGAAACAAAATCACACACAGTGTGAGGCAACACATAAGCAGGTGTACCACAGACTTTTAGCTACTACAGAGGGCTATGTAAGTAACGATTCACAAGTGATCCAGTTTTCATATGTCCCTTTATGTGTTTGGAGATCACTAAGCTACCAAACATGTTCATGGAAGTCTGGACACATCTCTGTAGCACAGAGGCAAACAAGAGACGGCACTGGTTCCTCCGCTCTGTGTGATTATTCAACAACCTGCGGACTGGGCATGGTGACCTCAGAGAGAGCAGGCAGCTCTAGAGTTGTCACAATAGTCAGGATGTCCAAGGGCACCGGACAGAACAGTGACAAAGCTTGTGTCGGTAAGAGAGAAAAATAAGACTTTCTATTTATCTCTAAGTATCTATTGTGCTGAAAGTCAACTTTATGACTGAATATAAAAAGTCAAGAGTTAGAGTGTCATGCAGCAACACTGGTTTAATAACTGGACAGAGAAAGAACAAACAGGTGTGTGAACAGTCTGACATTCTTAACACGTTTTATTATATTGGCTGGAATGCTCTAAATTCATGAAAGCTTTTGAGAAAATCTTCAATTCCCAACCCCTTAAAAAAGTGTGTTGAACCAGGAGAAAAAAAAGGAGAAAAAATACAGAAGTAATGATCTGGACAGATACAAAACAGCATGCCTCAGTTCCTCCCGTACCCCCAACTGCTTTCTGGAGATGAAGAATTCTCACAGAGCAGAATGTGTTTAAAATTCATTGCCTAAGATCTTCCCAGTGTAAAGAACCAATAACAACATTGATCTGGTGCCTCTGCTCACTCTTTGCAGACCATTTTTAAAAATTCCTAAGGTGTAATTATACATTTCACATGCATTTGTGAGATATATAAACATTATGTTTCTATCCCACATGAGTCAAGCTAAAGGTTTGCTAAATACTGTGTGTGGCACTAGAAACATCATGCTGTATCAAGTCAGTATCAGTATTAAGCTACTGGACTCTATAATGAAATATCATAGATAGACATTTACTGAAAACGAATAGAAAAACCTGGCCCAGAAAGACCAGAACAGAAGTATGCAATTTTTCTTGATTTAAGATGGTCAAAAGTGTGTTTGGTTTTTTTTAAAAAAAAAAAAAAAAAGCTCTACACACTGTTAAAGACAAGTATATAGGAAGTCTTTTTGTGTGTGTTGACTTTATCATGACAACTCTAGCTGATTCTTTATGAAGGATTAGGGATATACATCTTCAGCAGTGCACATGAGAAATAAACTCTGAAAAAGGCAATTTCTTGGGTTTAGGAAGGACCGTATTCTGGGAAGTACTTCAGAGGAACGGACAATAATTCTAGGATTAGAGCCAGGAAGGACTGGAAGACTTCAGGAGATGCTTCAGCTTCTTCTAGATTTTGAATGTTGAATAAGCCACTGAAGTGTGATATCTAAAGATGGAGGGGAAAAAAGTGAAGATGTTAAGATATCAAAGTGAAGAAACTAGATATCAGAGATAATATTTAAAATGCGGCTATTTCAAAGCGTATGTCAGGCCTGCCCTCTTCTTTTCTGCCTCTCTACTACTATAATACATAGGTATCTGTACCTGTACTGCCATTCTTCATTACCTGACCTTTGAGAGGTTAATCTGGAAACTCGAGGAACTCAACAGTCTCCAATTTAAAAGTTAAATTGTGTACAGAACAGCATGTGCCTTTCTTTATTCATTCAAAAGTTTAATGATTGCCTGTAAGATCAGGTATTGCATGTGAAGTACCAGAAATGCAAAGAGATGGGAGAACCCCTCTCTACTTTCAAAGGTCTTCAGCATATAATAGTTGGAAAATACGTAAATATCGTTTAGATTTGGAGGATGGCCCTCACAGAATTCCAGGCACAGGAAAGCGCAAAAGAATAAACAAAGGCGGGAAACCGTGTGGAGCTCTAGATGGATGACAGGTGGTAAGAGGTAGCTGAAGCGCAGGGGTGGGGAAGGGATGCCGCCCACTGCTAAGGCGAGAGCAGGGGTCCTCAAGCTCACCCTGACGTTGGGCGCTGGATATTCTTTGCTAGGAAGGTGGAGGGGAGAGTCTTTCCTGTGTATAGCAGAATAGTTCGCAACATCTATAACCCTGACCACAAGATGCCATTACCACCACCCCCCACCCTCAGCTGTGAGAACGAGTCATGTCTCCAGGGACCTCCAAACAGCCCCAGTGGAGCACGGCTGGCTTCAGTTGAGCACCACAGACCTAGAGAGAGCCAGACACCCTTATGTGCCATTCTAAGAGGCTCAGAAGTTGGGACTTTATTCTCAAGTCAATAGGAAGTCATTGGAGAATTTTAAGCAGGGAAGCTATACTGTCTATTGTAAACTGTAAGTTCACTGTAGCAAGGTCAACAATGGCAACGGAGGAGGGCGCCTGGGAGGGCTGCCGGTACAGAGACTGATCATTCACAACGGGAACAGGAAAGGGACGAAGGCCTGAAGCAAATTGGGTGTTGTAAGAACAGAGGAATAAAATGGGAAGCATATTTAAAATACAGAACTAACAGGACTGACCAAATGCAGTGGGTGAGAAAGAATCTTTTCGCCTGAGTAAGTGTGTGTTTATCATGGAGCTGCTGACTAACCCAGTGGCTAAAGGAAGAACAGATCTGGGAAAGAAAAAGACTGAGAATTCGGCAGTGAGCACATGAGGTTTGAGGCACAGAAGGGTAACACGTGGAGACGTTCAGCAGGTACTTTCAGCTGTACAGATCTGAGGAAGAAAGGAGATACCACTGTGGAGGTGGCAACTGAAGCTACAGTGCCTGAGAAGAGTCAGGAAAAGCACTTTTGACAGAAGGCAGCTAAATCAAAACACTGAATTACTATCCCTTGAGTTCTTTAAAATGTGTTACCCACATAAAGGATATGTGAGCATCTACTAGAAGCAGCGCTCTCTTCTATAAGCCTGGAGAATGTTCAACCTCCCAATTTTCCAGCTAACATTCATTACAGAAACTGTAAGCCAAACACTGTATATAAAGAAGAGCCTAGAGCTGAGATCTGAACAGACACAACCTGTTCAGAGTTGGGGAAACAATGTTAAGCAGGTAATTTGCACTTCAAGAGGAGGACAGCAGTGTGTAAAATGAGCAAAGCCGCAATCACTGCAATTGAAAGGGGGGAAAGGGAAATGTGAAAGTGAAATGACTAGGTTTAAATATTTAAGAAGCACACTGTAAAAACAAACAAACCTATGGACACTGGACTTACGTCATACCCTACAGACAGATGAATCCTTAAGACCAGACTAAAAGGCAAAAAGTAAGATATTCAGATGAAGGAGTAGTTACCTCTATGATAAAAAAGGCCGCA
Source organism: Cervus canadensis (assembly GCF_019320065.1). Taxonomy (NCBI): domain Eukaryota; kingdom Metazoa; phylum Chordata; class Mammalia; order Artiodactyla; family Cervidae; genus Cervus; species Cervus canadensis. Next base: position 38,274,557 of record NC_057407.1, on the reverse strand, counting down.
AGTATCAACCATCTTCAAAAAGACCATCTTCCCTGAAATAATCTACACTACACGTAGTTTGAGGACATATTACTAATGAAACTAAGGGACCTCATGTTCCCCATTAGAAACCTGCAAGTATAACATACAACCCAACCCATGTGCAATGAATACTCTGGGGAACAATTTAGAAAATTGGTAAATTTGGTACTAAAATATATTACAAAAGCTGAAATTAAGGAGAGTACTCTGAGATTTTTTACTCAAAAAGCTTGACTTGGCTGTTGCACTTCTCACTCCAAATAAACAGGCCTTACAAACTAATTTTGAATCTAGTTAACAGTGCAGGTCAGCTTCCTTAAGCTTGATAATAATATAAAATGAACTGTGAAGATTAGGCTTAAAGAGCATTAAGAAGGTCTCACCAGTTCTCCTGCATTTCCTTCATAAATGAGCAAAGTATCTGACTAGTTTGTCACAGCAGAAAATAAGGGTTTTTTTTCCTACCGCTTCCAACACTTTCCCCTCCCCCATGTCAGAAAACTCCACAGGAAATTTAAGGGAGTCATGGATTTACAGAACAGCACAATGAACTAAAAATCATGGTTAGTATAGAACAGGGTTTCTCAATCTTGCCACTACTGACATTTTAGGCTGAACAACTCAGCTCTGGAGGCGACAGAATGTTTAGGACCACCCTGGTCTCCACCCACCTGATGCCAGCATCGTGCTCCTCACTGAGAGAGAGTCTCCGGGGAAAAATGCCAAATGTCTCTGGGGGAAAAATAATCCCTCCGTGAAAACCTCTGCTGTGTAAGTAAATGCTCTCGTGAGGGCACAACTTAAAACTTAACAAGAGTTCCCCTCAACATAGGAAAAACATTTTAAATAAACTTGAAGTAACCCTAAGTGCTGGAACAGTCTGTTCTCAAATGAGCTAGATGATCCCAAAATAACAAGTCACTTATTCTAATTAATACAGGAGAGTTTGTGTCCATCAGCAATGTAGTGGGCTCAGACTTCTCTGGGTAGTCTTTAAAGGAAGCCCAGAACCAGTGAGAAAAACCATCAGTACTATAAGCTAATTAGAGCAGGTCTGAGGGGAAAAGGGCGGGAGCTAAGATACAGATTGGAAATGACTGGGGGAAAAAAGTTAAGTATGGTGAGAAACAATACATATTGAATAAAAGCTAAAGAAAAAGTGTCAAAAAACTCTTTAAACACACTGTTTTGGCACTACTGATTTATTACATTTTATTCTGATATACTTTGTTAATTGGTGAAATGACTATGGAAGAATGGTGAGCGAGAGAGAATTTGAAGATGGGGAAGGAGCCATGAGCCAAGAGAACAGGCAGTCTCTAGAAGCGGAAAAGGACCAAGTAATGGATTCTCCCCTCTACAGTCTCCAGAAGGAGCTCGCCTGTAATTTTAGTCCTAGACCTTAGCTCAGTGAGGTCAGTGACAGGCTTCTGACTGACAGCAGCAAGAGAAAACGAATATACTCCTGTGATGTCCCCCACAGGTTAAACACTGCAATTCATTTTTTTACTCACTCCTGTAAGAGAGTTTTGAAGTTGCTGCCACCATCCGCATGTTACAGATGAGCACAACGCAGAAATCAGGGAGTTTCAGTGCTCTGTCCAAGGCCAGTGAGAAAGTAACAGGACCAGGTGCTCCACACTGAGGCTGCCTTACTCCAAAGCCCACGCTATTTCTAGCCACTATGCAGCCCTGATGGAGAGCCTCTTTTTCTACAGTGACCCACTGAGAGAAACTTTTTCACCAGTAACCACCAACTGGGAGAAGTGAAGGAGCCATGAAAATCCCTTGGTTCCTACCCATCTGCTTTAAGGCACACGTATCAAACTCTCCTTTCAGACTTCAGTGGAGTCTGTCATGCCAGACAAGACGGCTTGAGAAGCTTGCGTCACAAAGTTATCTTTTACTAGGGAGTATTTTTTATTGCACTGTTACTGGTCTTTTCACTTGAGCAGCTGTCTAACACTGAAAAGCCTTTCATCTTGTCAAACACTTCTCTTTCTTTTCTTTTTTTAACCTTCTGATCTTCTCTATGCCAATACACTTTAATTAAACAATCCCTCACCAAATTAACAGACTGAAGTTGAGTCAGACATATTTATTCTTTACGGATACCGTGCTGGATTAAATGGTGACCCCTAAAAATTCACATCCACCCGGAACCTCAGAATTTATTTGGAAATTGGGTCTTTGCAGACATAGGATGAGGTAATTCTGGATTAGGGTTGGCCCTAATCCAGTAACATGTGTCCTTGGTAAGAAGAGAAAATAGACACTCAGACATACACACAGAGGAGAAAGCCATGCTGAAGCCAGAGGAAGAGGGTGGAGATACAAAGCTACCACCAAGGAAGGTCAAAGACTGCTGGCAGCCACACGCCAGGAAAAGGCAGGGAAAGATCCTCCCCTAGAGCCGTCAGAGAGAGCACGGCCCTGCTGACACCGACACCAAACTTCTACCCTCCTACACCTGAGAGAATAAATTTCTGCTCTTTCTAAGCCACCCCGTTTGTGGTACTTTGCAGTCCTAGGAAATTAATACAGAACATTAAGTAGGTAAAGGGTTATTTTTGGCTTATACTTGCGAGTGCTAACATACTGCAGTAATATACGGGTTTGATAAATGAAAAATCCTTACAGTGCCTGTAAACCAACCTCTGTTAAGTCTTATTTCAAGAACATCATTCTGTTATAAAGCACAGTTAACACACTAGCTCTGCAAAAATACAATAAGCTGATAGCACATAATTAATTTCATGTCTTTATTTCATTTACTTCTTTAAATAGCATAGAGCAGATTCAGGATACTGTATTTGTTGCTAAAAGGTATAATGCCTACTCTTTTTCCTGAGGCAAAAGCAATTGTACTTTATAGGAGAAATCAAGTAAACAGAAATAAAGGTAATAAACAGTAAAAAGAATGAGACATCCCTTCTATTGGTATCAACTTCTCCACAAATATCAGTCATTTCTTACCTATATTATCCTTTTCTTTGCAAGAAATTGAATAGCAGCAAATTTCTCTATCCTGAATAGCAGACAGATTCCTGTAAAAAGCAGAATTAGGAAAGTTAAGTCTGGGCTTTTAAAACAATTGTCATCTTATCAATCTATGCTCAATTTTACTTGTTCTTTTAAATAATTATACTGAAGAAATGTTATTACTAATAAAATTTACGGGTTTACTTCTCTAGTATGTCAAGTTTACCTACCCCAAAATAGGGCTATGATCATTACTAAATAATGGAGCAAAGCTAAACAAAACAGTGGGCAAAACAGTGTATCTTATGGGCAAAATAGAACCAATTTTTTTAAAAAAACCCATCATTCATTCTTAAGACATACATTTTTTCAATTAGCTGTTTCTCATCCAACGCATTAGGAAGATCTCTCTTGTTTCCAAGTACTAGCACCTTTAAAAAGAAAAGTCATTGAGTAAATTTTATGTAAGAAAACATCACAGAAGCATATTCATATGTGTACACAGTAAAATCAGGTTACCTCATGCCATAGTATTAAAAGCATATTTACATGACCAGTGGCCTATCTCATTTCACTTCATAATTCAAATAAGCATTTACTCTAACTTCTATTAATGCCATGCAGATGTCTAATTCAATATGTGGCTACCAACTTCTGTTTAACGCAGAAGCGTGGCCAAGAGGAGCTACCCCTCGCCCAAGGCCAGGGGCGGCGACCAAGAGCACCAGGCTGCAACTGCGCAGGAGCAGCCGAGAGGAGCTACCCCACGCCCAAGGTCAGGGGCAGAGGCCAAGACAAGCTACCCCACGCCGGAGGTCAGGGGCAGAGGCCGAGACAAGCTACCCCACGCCCGAGGTCAGGGGCAGAGGCCGAGACAAGCTACCCCACGCCCGAGGTCAGGGGCAGAGGCCGAGACAAGCTACCCCACGCCCGAGGTCAGGGGCAGAGGCCGAGACAAGCTACCCCACGCCCGAGGTCAGGGGCAGAGGCCGAGACAAGCTACCCCATGCTGGAGGTCAGGGGCAGCAGCCGAGAGGAGCAATCCCATGTCTAAGGAGCGGCTGCTGCGGCAGGCGCAGGAGGGCCGAGAGGAGCTACTCCACGTTCAAGGTCAGCAGGGGCGGCCGTGAGAAGATACCCCTCATCCAAGGTAAGGAGCAGCGGCTGCGCTTTGCTGGAACAGCCCTAAAGAGACACCCCACGTCCAAGGTAAGAGAGACCCAAGTAAGACGGTAGGTGTTGCGAGAGGGCATCAGAGGGCAGACACACTAAAACCATAATCACAGAAAACTAGCCAATCTGATCACAGGACCACAGCCTTGTCTAACTCAATGAAATGAAGCCATGCCTGTCCATCTTGGGTGGCCCAAGATGGACAGGTCATTGTGGAGAGGTCTGACACAACATGGTCCACTGGAGAACGGAATGGCAAATCACTTCAGTACTCTTGCCTTGAGAACCCCATAACAGTATAAAAAGGCAAAATGACAGGATACTGAAAGAGTAACTCCCCAGGTGGTAGGTGCCCAATATGCTACTGGAGATCAGTGGAGAAATAACTCCAGAAAGAATGAAGGGATGGAGCCAAAGCAAAAACAATACCCAGCTGTGGATGTGACTAGTTATAGAAGCAAGGTCCGATGCTGTAAATAGCAATATTTTGCATAGGAACCTGGAATGTTAGGTCCATGAATCAAGGCAAATTGGAACTGGTCAAACAGGAGATGGCAAGAGTGAACGTCAACATTCTAGGAGGACTCAGCGAACTAAAATGGACTGGAATGGGTGAATTTAATTCAGATGACCATTATATCTACTACTGTGGGCACGAATCCCTTAGAAGCAATGGAGTAGCCATCATGGTCAACAAAAGAGTCCAAAATGCAGTACCTGGATGCAATCTCAAAAATGACAGAATGATCTCTATTCATTTCCAAGGCAAACCATTCAGTATCACGGTAATCCAAGCCTATGCCCCAACAAGTAACGCTGAAGAAGCTGAAGCTGAACAGTTCTATGAAGGTCTACAAGACCTTTTAGAACTAACATCCAAAAAAGATGTCCTTTTCATTATAGGGGACTGGAATGCAAAAGTAGCAAGTCAAGAAGCACCTGGAGTAACAGGCAAATTTGGCCTTGGAGTACGGAATGAAGCAGGGCAAAGGCTAACAGAGTTTTGCCAAGAGAATGCACTAGTCATAGCAAATACCCTCTTCCAACAACACAAGAGAAGACTCTACACCTGGACATCACCAGATGGGCAACACCGAAATCAGATTGATTATATTCTTTGCAGCCAAAGATGGAGAAGCTCTACAGAGTCAGCAAAAAACAAGACTGGGAGCTGACTGTGGCTCAGATTATGAACTCCTTATTGCCAAATTCAGACTTAAATTGAAGAAAGTAGGGAAAACCACTAGACCATTCAGGTATGACCTAAATCAAATTCCTTATGACTATACAGTGGAAGTGAGAAATAGATTTAAGGGACTAGATCTGATAGAGTGCCTGATGAACCATGGACGGAGGTTCGTGACATTGTGCAGGAGACAGGGATCAAGACCATCCCCGTGGAAAAGAAATGCAAAAAGGCAAAATGGCTCTCTGAGAGGCCTTACAAATAGCTGTGAAAAGAAGAGAAGCAAAAAGCAAAGGAGAAAAGGAAAGATATACCCATTTGAATGCAGAGTTCCAAAGAATAGCCAGGAGAGATAAGAAAGCCTTCCTCAGTGATCAACGCAAAGAAATAAGAAGAAAACAACAAAATGGGAAAGACTAGAGATCTCTTCAAGAAAATTAGAGATACCAAGGGAACATTTCATTCAAAGATGGTTTCGATAAAGGACAGAAATGGTATGGACCTAACAGAAGCAGAAGATATTAAGAAGAGGTGGCAAGAATATATAGAAGAACTATACAAAAAAGATCTTCACAACTCAGATAATCACGATGGTTTGATCACTCACCTAGAGCCAGACATCCTGGAATGTGACGTCAAGTGGGCCTTAGAAAGCATCACTATGAACAAAGCTAGTGGAGGTGATGGAATTCCAGTTGAGCTATTTCAAATTCTGAAAGACGATGCTGTGAAAGTGCTGCACTCAATATGCCAGGAAATTTGGAAAACTCAGCAGTGGCCACAGGACTGGAAAAGGTCAGTTTTCATTCCAATCCCTAAGAAAGGCAATCCCAAAGAATGCTCAAACTACCGCACAAGTGCACTCATCTCACACGCTAGTAAAGTAATGCTCAAAATTCTCCAAGACAGGCTTCAGCAATACATGAACCATGAACTTCCAGATGTTCAAGCTGGTTTTAGAAAAGGTAGAGGAACCAGAGATCAAATTGCCAACATCCGCTGAATCACTGAAAAAGCAAGAGAGTTCCAGAAAAACATCTATTTCTGCTTTACTGACTATGCCAAAGCCTTTGACTGTGTCGATTACAATAAACTGTGGAAAATTCTTAGAGATGGGAATACCAGACCACCTGACCTTCCTCTTGAGAAACCTATATGCAGGTCAGGAAGCAACAGTTATAACTGGACATGGAACAACAGACTGGTTCCAAATAGGAAAAGGAGTAAGTCACGGCTGTATATTGTCACCATGCTTATTTAACTTCTATGCAGAGTACATCATGAGAAACGCTGGGCTGGAAGAAGCACAAGCTGGAATCAAGATTGCCGGGAGAAATATCAATAACCTCAGATATGCAGATGACATCACCCTTATGGCAGAAAGTGAAGAGGAACCAAAACCCTCTTGATGAAAGTGAAAGAGGAGAGTGAAAAAGCTGGCTTAAAGCTCAACATTCAGAAAACTAAGATCATGGCATCTGTTCCCATCACTTCATGGGAAATAGATGGGGAAACAGTGGAAACAGTGTCAGACTTTATTTTGGGGGGCTCCAAAATCACTGTGGATAGTGACTGCAGCCATGAAATTAAAAGACGCTTACTCCTTGGAAGGAAAGTTATAACCAACCTAGACAGCATATTAAAAAGCAGAGACATTACTTTGCTAACAAAGGTCCATCTAGTCAAGGCTGTGGTTTTCCAGTGGTCCTGTATGGATGTGAGAGTTGGACTATAAAGAAAGTTAAGTGTTGAAAAATTGATGCTTTTGAACTGTGGGGTTGGAGAAGACTCTTGAGAGTCCCTTGGACAGCAAGGAGATCCAACCAGTCCATCCTAAAGGAGATCAGTCCTGGGTGTTCATTTGGAAGGACTGATGCTGAAGCTGAAACACCAATACTTTGGCCACCTCGTGCGAAGAGTTGACTCATTGGAAAAGAACCTGATGCTGGAAGGGATTGGGGGCAGGAGGAGAAGCGGACGACAGAGGATGAGATGGCTGGATGGCATCACCGACTCGATGGACATGCTGCTGCTGCTAAGTCGCTTTAGTCGTGTCCGACTCTGTGCGACCCCATAGATGTCAGCCCACCAGGCTCCCCTGTCCCTGGGATTCTCCAGGCAAGAACACTGGAGTGGGTTGCCATTTCCTTCTCCAATGCATGAAAGTGAAAGTGAAGTCGCTCAGTTGTGTACGACTCTTAGCGACCCCATGGACTGCAGCCTAACAGGCTCCTCCTTCCATGGGGTTTTCCAGGCAAGACTACTGGAGCAGGCTGCCTTGAGCTTGAGTAATCTCCAGGAGTTGGTAATGGACAGGGAGGCCTGGCGTGCTGAGATTCGTGGGGTTGCAAAGAGTCGGACACGACTGAGTGACTGAACTGAACTGAACTGATGTCTATGGTATGCATTCTGTTATTTCTTAAAAAATCTTTACCAAAATGTGAGTATGATCTTAACTGCCGAGGGTGGAGGCATGATTTTCAACCACTGCTATCTGTTAGGCATTAATCTAACAGTAAACATGTAAATAACACTTTAAAATTCTACATCCATCCTATAAAGTATCATGTATAAATATTAAGACAATGGGTAAGTTTGCGAATCAGGATAAATACAGTAGCCATCAACTCTGAGAACAAACGTGTCATGTGATTACTCAATGTGCTTTGAAAAAAGAGCAAAGTGGAGAGGGGCATCCCAAAACCATTCTGTCTTTCCCAGGTATCTCCTTTCTGCCTTACAAAAAGCAAAAACTATGAGTACACATAATGTATTTGATAACATCCTTACTCCGAGTCAATGTTCTCCAAGAACTTGTATCTTTGACCAAGCCTAAGAAAGTGCACACCATGTCTACCTGGCCGGCTCATCAAACACGTGTCAAACCTACGTCTTTCACTTAATACAAGTCCCACCCCCACCCTCAACGCCAGACACTGTGACTGATTCTCCTCACAGGCCCTAGACTCATTCTCAGAAAGAGGAAAGAGCCAAGAATAGACCCACAGAATGCAAGGAGCACCACGAGCTCTCCAAAGAATGCTAAAATCGTAGGGGTCAGAGAGTCAAAAGCCAAATCTCAGCACCCTTGGGCAGCCTGTCCGCCCTTCTCTCATTCTTACCCCTCTCCAAACTCTGGTGGCTCAGAAGGTAAAGAATCCATCTGCAATGCAAGTACCAGGTTTTGATCCCTATGTTGGGAAGACCTCCTGGAGAAGGGAATGGCAACCCACTCCAGTATTCTGGTCTGGAGAATCCTGTGGACAGAGGAGCCTCGCAGCTACAGTCCATGGGGTCACAAAGAGTCAGACACGACTGAGTGACTAACCCTTTCACTAGGTCTTACTAAGTCACCCAGGTTCTCAACCCGGATCTATGTGAGTTTAAATAAAAAAATACATCCTGGTCATTTGTGATCAGTTCTCAGTTTTGGGATTGCCTGGCATCTTAGTCCTCTTCCTACATTAAGTAGTCTTTCAAAGAAAAAAACAAAGAAATCTTCCACCTTATGACTCTGCCTCCCAATAAAGCTACTTGCTTCTGTAGATAATTTCTTTTCCAGCCTTCTTTTCTGCTAGAGAATGGACATACAATCTACGATCAACCAAAACTCTGAATGCAGAGCCAGTTTTTCAAGAAAGCAGGAATACTGAACCCATTCTGCTATGGAAGGGGTATCAACTAAATGACCTTCCAACTGGAGCAATTCAGTCTGGTGTTCACAAACTGCATGGGGTCACCAGACTGACTACATGATGTCAATGTGGATGTGATCCTGGCAGCTGCTCAGCTTTCCCTTGTTCCAGTGTTTTCTCAACACAGTTAAGGGCAGCCTTCTCAAGACTCTGTAAACTACCCAATATTGTTTCAATGAATTCCTCTCTACTTAAACAGCTTTCTATTGTTTGCTACTAAGAACTCTCATGGGGAACAAGATTTTTTTTTTTTTTTTTACTTATGGTATGCAATATTTTGGTCATCTGATGCGAACATCTGACTCACTGGAGAAGTCCCTGATGCTGGGAAAGATTAAGGGCAGAAGGAAAAGAGGGTGTCAGAGGATGAGATGGCTGGATGGCATCACCAATGCAATGGATATGAATTTGGGCAAACTTCAGGAGATGGTGAGGGACAGAGAGGCCTGGCATGCTGCAGTCCATGGGGTCACAAAAAGTCAGACATGACTAGGCGACTGAACAACAACACATGCAGGACTAGTTAATACAAAAGAAAAAGGACAGGCCTTGAAGTCACAAATAAATAGATTCAAAACCTGGTTGTGCAATGCACTAGTCGCCATGTGATCCTGCGCAAATAACAAGTGTCACCAGGAGGGATCACACCATCACCCTCAGCACACTGTAATGATCACCTGAGATAACATACTTCAGGGATCTGACACACACTACCTCGTCATGAGGGTAAAGCCGGGGCCTTTTCCAGCTTCTTTCACTCCACAAATGGCACCATCTTCCATCCAACCACATTAGCCAGGAACTAGGAATTGTCCTGTTTATCTTCCTTTCTGAGTCTGGTGGACGGTCGTCCTAAACAGCCTCCACATCTATTTCCTTCTCACAACCTTGTCTCTGACCACCCCAATCCATGGTACTCTATTTTGCCAAGAAAAGTTCAAAACTGTCTTGAATTTGAAAACTGTTTCAGCAGCTTCCTAAAACTGTCCTCCTTATGCTAAGCTGCTTCAGTCGTGTCTGACTCTTTCCCACTTCATGGACTGTAGCCCGCCAAGCTCCTCTGTCCATGGGATTCTCCAGGCAAGAATACTGGAGTGGGTAGCCATGCCCTTCTCCAGGGGATCTTCTCAACCCAGGGATCGAACCGCGTGTCTCCTACGTCTTCTGCACTGACAGGTGGGTTCTTTACCACTAGCGCCACCTGGGAATAGTCCCCATGCAATCCATTTTTAAACTGAAATAACAATGATTTAGATAATAAGTCTGAGCACTTAAAATACCCAGTCCCCCCCAGCACAGCCTCCTGAAGTACCCCTGCTGTCAGAGGCTGACAATGCTCTACCCGCCCAGTGGGCTCCGCGCTCTAGAGACACCAGCCTCCTCCCAAACCCTACTTCCTCCTACCTAAGAGCCTCTGCCTGCAATTCTCTTTCCCTCCAACTGTCACTTCCCTCACATCTCAGCTCAAGTAGCACTTCTTGGGGAATCTTTCCTTCTTCCCTCAAACTATACCAAATCTGCCCTGTAACTTACAACTCCATAAGCCCCTTGTATCTCTCCTTCATAGCACTTATCAGAGCTGCATTATTCAAGCCATTTTCATATCATCTACCTAGTTTCCTACTAAACCATAAGCTCCATAATGGCAGGAAGCATCTACTTCTATCTACTTCTCTTCACTACTGTTTCCCCAGGACTAAGCACTGCTTCTACTACATACAGTTCACTAACCAGCTTGTTAAGAAATGACTAAATAGCACACTGCCCAGCATGTGATGGATACTCAGTGAATATAAGCTGTCCAGACTTTAAAACAAATAAAGACACTCTACTGATTTCAAACATAATTAACAAAAATGCATAATTAAACTTTTAATAATATAACTACAAATATTATAATCATATAATGTGAAATTAACCATACTTACTGGAATTCCTTGTAACTGCGGTTTATCTAGAAGATTATGTAGTTCATTTCGAGAGGCTTCTATCTTTTCACGATCTGCAGCATCTATCATGTAACTTAAAAAAAAAAAGTGATCTCAAAATGCCTCCACCATATTCTTTGATGATCACAATGAACAAATTTTTAATTTTCTTAATTTATACTACTGAAACTGTTGATCAAAATTAAGTACTAGATTTTAAAAGGCTGTCACCCCAAAATACTTTTTAATAGACTGTCCTACAAACTACTATATACGGAATCAGATAAGCTTCAAGGATATATTATGCAACACAGGAAATTATACCCATTATCTCTCAATAATCCATAATGGAATATAACCTGCAAAAATACTGAATCACTATGCTGCACACCTAAAACTCATACTGTTAATCAACTAAACACCAATAAAATAAGCAGAGAAACAGACTGTTCTAGGGGGTAAAACATGTATATCCATCAGCAACATAGAGAAAAAAACAAAACTCCCATTTGATGATTCATTTTTTAAAGTCTGATGTTAATAGGAAATTATACTAATACCTAAAAAAGATTTTACTGCCAGAAATAAAAATTAAGCCTTTAAAAGTATGAAAAATGCCTTATTTCCTTGAAACCTAAACTGACTATAGGGGGGGTGGGGGACAGGGGGGTGGGGGTGGAAGGGAGGCAGCTTACACAATAGCGTTGACTCCTCTGCAGTACCGTTCCCACATGCTCCGGAAGCGGGGTTGTCCTCCTATGTCCCAAATCTTCAAATCAAGACAGACAAATCTTAATAATAATATTTCAAACAACACAATGAAGAAAAAAGCGGCAGATGGAAGGAAAAAAAGAAGCAGATATGCTCAGCTCCACAATGTTAGAGTCAAACTGCTTTGGAAAAATCCGAGCTCAAACAAGGTCTTGTCCTGGAAGTTCTTGGGGCCATTTCTGAACTTGAAGTTCGTATTTAACACACTTACATTAGATCTAATAGGTGCTGCCTGAGCAAAGATTTCATTTTGGGGCAATACTTTCTTTGCCTATTAACCAATAGATTTCCAATACTGAAAACCTATTTTTAAAAAAATAGTAACTCTTAGAATCTGCATGATCACACATCATCCACATTTGAAGTCCAAGAGAAAAAACAAACTCTTCATTCAGAATCTATTAAAGTTTAATTGTCTGATGGGGTATATATATATTAGAATGTAATCATTTTAAATTATTCTGTATATAACATAGAAAATATTCCTACCTAGGTGCTTTTCTTATATAAAGTTACTTTATCCATATGAAAGCCACCAACTACAGTTATTGCACTATTATGGCTACTCTGTAGGGCTATGTAAAGGTCTTAAGTCATGATGTTTATCTTCAAAAGGCTTCCAATTTAGCTACAGACACTGGACGCATGCATAATGACATACATGAGACATTAGAAGCTTCATTAGAAAAGCTACAGAAAGAATTTAGCAAACAGCTTCTGTGAGCCACAAGAACTGGGTAAAATGGCCATAAGGGTTCAGGCTATAGAAGCAAAACTCCCCACATGAACAAAGGAGCTAAAAATAATAAAAATAAATTAAAAACCGGTCCAACAGTCCACAACGCAAACCTATCAAACTTATTCTAGAAACAAAATTATGTTAAACTAGTTAATTTTTACTGTTTTATAGTTTTAATTTTAGGGCTTAGTAGCAAAGAAAGGGAAAACTGGATTACCGTATTTGCTACCACAAATACAATACTAAATTACCAATATTATAAACAGTTAGTCTCTTTCAACATAAATTATTCATGAAATATATGCAATATTACATTCCAAACACTCTGAAGATGGGATTTTTATTTCCAAGGAACATCTAAATCTCAAATATTACTTCTGTCAACCCATATGCAAAGTTTTTTATGGGACTTAACATTTCAACACTTAAACATTTTTATCTATTAGAGAAAGAAGGAAAAAAATTTACACTCGTTTGGAACATGCCCAATTAAGAACTGCCAATACTCATGTAAAAACCAAAGAAACAAACAGAAAAATTCCTAATTTGTATGTGCTAACAATTTATATCAAGTATGGCAAGCAGCTGACGTACCTTTATTGTGACGTTACCTTTAGTTACTTTTCTCATGTTGAAGCCCACAGTAGGTATCATATCTTCACTGAACTGACCTGACTGAATGAAAGAAAACATTTGAAGTTAGATTAATTGTTACTTATTAAAACTGCAACACTGTATAACCTTTCACATCAACATTACTTCTGTACCCATATTAGCAAATAACTAATTTTTTAGCGATGGTAACCTTAAGAAAATACTCCTGATAGCCATAGATTTTGAAGAGATGCATTTTTTTCATTCACAGACATTCTCCTTTTAAAGATATTTTCAAAACTAATGCAAATTTTATCTATTTTTAAGTTTAAGAAAAATACTGTACAACTACTTAAGAAATCTGTTATGTAAATTTCCTCCACCTATACATACATTTTTGTATACAGGGTAGAAGTAAATCAGAAGTAAATGGTTAAAGTTTTCTATTTGTAGCACTGAAATTATATTGACAATACTGTCAAAATTCACTGTTGCTCTTCTGAGTCAGCTTTTTAATAATGCTTATAAAATGTTTTTTTCATAAAGATGATCCTCCTTTTATGTAGGATTCTATTCTACTCTATTCCATTCTCTTTTTGGTTTATAACCTTGCTGTCAGAGACCAAAATTAAGTATCTTCTAATACTATTTATATTTTAAAATGTTTATCCATCTGGAATTTGATTACACAGTATAACAAAGGTCCATTTTACAAATGGATCTATAAATCCACACTTTCCTGACTAGATTGATGTGAAATGGCAAATTTCACATAGCAGCAGTTCTATATCTGAGTTCTCAATTCTTTTCCATTAGGCTGTTTTTTTCCAACTGGAAATAAATTAGGATTACACAAATTACTGTAGCTTAACCATATATTATTCTAAATAGCAGATCAAGAATTTGGAATGTTTAGAAATGTGGTTGATCTCTCACATCTGAAATAAACTTTAGAAAGTAATTATTTCTGTTACAATTTTGGCTGCCTTTTGTCAACCTGACACTGAACAAAGTCTCTCCACCCAAGCACGTATGTCTGTCTACTCCAACGTTCCTTATATCCTCCAGTGAAGTACACCTAATGAGTCACATTAATACTGATTTTATATATTATGTATTTTGCGAAATGTTTCTCAAATGATCTGACTTGGGACTATGAAATATATCAACATGGGGCTCATTAAACAAATGGGACTATTTTAAAGGCCCTAACATCAGCCAATTGTTAGCCACACATTCACTTCAAAATGTCTACAAGTACTGAGCACAATGAATTCCAATTTCACAAGCTAATTTCTTCTACATAACCCCAAAAATGTTCTACTTCTTTTTCTTTTCCCCTACTGTTCAGTGGCGTTTGGGCTAATCTCAGAAAAAATGTTAACACAACCATAATCACTATTTTATTTATACCTGTCAAACAGTATAATTTTCAGAACTTTCACATATGTGATTTATATGTGAAGATTTAGTTGTGATATTATAACTACATATATCAAAACTAGCCATGACAAAAGAACAAAAAATATAACCTGATTAAAACATGCACAGAGGTAACATCAAAGGCATGCTCTATAAAGGAAATAATAAGCTAACTTCATTAAACACTTCTGCTCTGCAAAAGACAATGTCAAGAGACTCAAAACAAGCCACAGAGTAGGGGGAAAATATCTGCAAAAGACATCTGATAAAAGACTATTACTGTAAATATACAATGAACTGTTAAAACTCAACAATATGAAAACAATCCAATTAAAATATGAGCCAAAGATCTTACCAAAGGAGATATACAGATGGCAAAGAAGCACACGAAAAGACGCACCACATCATACGTTGCCATGAAAATGCAATTCAGAACAATGAGATACCACTGCAAACCATTTAGAGTGGCCCAAACCTGGTATTTTTGATAACACCAAACGCTGATGAGGATGGGGAGTAAGAAGAACTCTCAGTCACTGCTGATAGGTTTGTAGAAAGGTGCAGCCACTTTGGCAGACAGCTGACAGTATTTTACAAATCCAAACACACTCTTACCATGCAACCCAGCAATCACACTCCTTGGTATTTACCAAAAGGGCTTGAAAACTTAAGTCCACACAAAAATCCACACATTAAATGATTACAGCATCATTATTTATAATTGCTAAAACCTAAAACAACCAAGATGCCCTTCAGTAAGTGAACAGATAAGACCGGTACATCCAGACAATACAGTATTATTCAGTACTAAAAAGAAATGAGCAACTAAGTCACAAAGGACATGGAGGAATCTTAAATGTATATTTAATGAAAGACCCCACGTGGCAAGACTACATACTGCATGATTCCAACAATATGATATTATGAAAAAAAGAAAACAGTAAATAAAAAGATCAGTGGTTGTCAGGGGTGGGAGAATGAAAACAACATGGCAGTTCCTCAAAACACTAAAAATAGAATTACCACATGATCCAGCAATTCCAGTTCTGAGTATATACCCAAAATAACTGAAAGTAGGAATTTGAGATATTTGTACAACCATGTTCACAGCATTATTCACAACAACCAAAATGTGGAAGCTACCTAGAGTCCATCTGATGATAAACAAAGTGTGGTCTATCCCCACAATGTAATACTATTCAGCCTTAAAACCTGATTCATGCTCCACCATGGAGGAACTGTGAGGACATTATGTTAAGTGAAACAAGCCAGGCACAAACAAAGATAAATACTTCATGATTCTATTTATAAGAGAAACCTACAGCAGTTAAAATTCATAAAGACAGAAAGTAGAATGGTAGTTGCCAAAGGCTAGAGCGGTGGAAACAGAGAGTTAATGCTTAGTGGGTATGGGATTTCAGGTTGGGTAGATTAAAGGTCCTATCGATGGAGAGTGGTGATGGCTACACAGAAATGTGAATGAACTTATTAGTACTGAATTATACACTTAATAGTTAAGAGGGTAAATTTTACATCTTGTGCATTTTACAATTATAGAAAATTATGTGATGTAAATGAAGGCAATCATCATTATCATTTTTTTTTTTCTTTTTTTTTTTCCCCATAGACTGTAGCCTACCAGGCTCCTCCGTCCATGGGATTTTCCAGGCAAGAATACTGGAGTGGGTTGCCATTTCCTTCTCCCATCATTATCATTTTATGGAACAGGAAATAAATTCCCAAGGTCACACTGCTCGACAATGGTTATTTTTCTTAAAGTTCACCACTGTGAATTATAATAGGCCATAATTAATTAATATCTAAGGAGAGGTCTGAGATAATGCCTCATTTATTTGATATCATTAGGAAAAGAAGCTATACATAATGAGGCAGGCAGAAATCGTCGTACCAAAACTTCTAAAACAGCTTGCACACAAAGCTTTCTAAAGTGCAGTACATACTTGTCTGACTTTTCACAATCCTTGGAATATGACTGAATATGTTCTTGGTGTTTCAGGGTCATTTTACAAATTGTAAAACAAGAAAACTAAACTCCATAATCCTCAAGGGCCCTTCTGGCAGTAAAATTTTGTGATTATGATCATGAGGTAGGGGCTGCAGTATACTCAGCCGACCCTGAACTGTCTTAGTTGTTCATCTCTTTCTTCACTGCTACTTCTCACTGCTGGCAGATGGTAACCATCGTTTTCCCTCATTCACCTGCCACTGATAACCTGCAAAGGCTGAAAATTAGGTAATCATATCTTTGGGTTTTTAATTCCAAATGTCCTGAGTACAGCACAATGTTCAAAAAACATTTGTTGGCTTTGACGAATGGATTTTGTGGTATAACAACTTTACAGAATTGGAAGCATTTTCTACTTCTTTCTTAGTGTCAAATCTTAATTGTCACTTTTCAAAGCTTGTGTTGAATGACTAAACCACTCAGTTGGCAATTGTGCTCTAAATAACAGAATTTATTTCTATGCTGTCAAAATGCCACTAAACTGAGACTAGCAATTTAGGAAACAAGTAGATGTTTGGAAAATACTACTTAATTGTGTATCATGCTCTTTATTTTAACAAATACTTAAATAGCATGAAGCACTGTTCTAAATACTCAGTAAATATTAATCAATATTAACTTACTTAATCCTAATAACAACCCTATGAAGTATGTAGCAATATCCTCATTTTTCAGATGAGAAAACCAAAGCAATGACAGGTTAAGCCATTTGCTCGAAGTCACATTATTTTTAAGATCTGTAAAGAGAAATAAAAATATGCTTTCAAAGCTGTCTTCCTAAATAGCATATCAAATATAAACTGACCTTCACCTAACACAAATTCAAGATCATGAGTGGCACTCACAGTGATTTGTGACAATGGATGAAACTGCAGCTGTTACGCACACCTAGACTCACAAGGTTGTATCTCCGGAATTTGTTTGGTGGGACGAAATAAATTTGAAGCAAAATAAGACGGTAAAAAGAAAAATACCTTCAAGATCAAGGAATCTTATTACGAGTTACACACACAAGTCATCTTACCTTCAGGATTAAGCTATCTTACTAGAAGAAAAGGAAACTGGAAGACTATCTCCAAAGTCACTTACAGCTCTAGCATTTATGGTTTTATGTTTATTCATCAGTTCAATTCAGTTCAGTTGCTCGGTTTTATCCAACTCTTTGCGACCCCATGGAATGCAGCACGCCAGACTGCCCTGACCATCACCAACTCCCACAGCTTGCTCAAACTCATGTCCATCAAGTTGGTGATGCCATCCAACCATCTGATCCTCTGTCGTCCCCTTCTTCTGCCTTCAATCTTTGCCAGCATCAGTCTTTTCCAATCAATCAGTTCTTTGCATCAGGTGGCCAAAGTGCTGGAGCTTCAGCTTAAGCATCAGTCCCTCCAATGAATATCCAGGGTTGATAACCTTGAGGGTTAACTGGTTTGATCTCCTTGCAGTCCAAGGGACTCCAAAGAGTCTTCTCCAGCACCACAGTTCTAAAGTATCGATTTTTTGGCACTCAGCCTTCTTTATGGTCCAACTCTCACATCCATACATGACTAGTGGAAAAACCGTAGCTTTGACTAGAAGGACCTCTGTCGGCAAAGTAATGTCTTTGCTTCCTATTTTATGCTTCTTCACAGGCCTCTCATTTAAAATACACTGCTATATTTAAAGTGGATAGCCAACAAAGACCTATTGTATAGCACACGGATCTCTCCTCAGTGTCATGTACCAGCCTGGACTGGAGGGGTTTTGAAGGAGAATGGATACATGTACATAGTCCCTTCACTGTTCAACTGAAGCTACTACAACACTGTGAATCAGTTATAACCCAATACAAAATGTTCTTGGTGTTAAAAAAAATAATTAAAATTGAATAAAATATAGTTAAGTGATGAATGCCATCAAGAGTAGGAAAAATGTGACTCCCCACCACAAATCATTAGTATACCAAAGGCTAAAAGCAGACCATGTCCCATAAAGTTCTATCTGTGTCAACTCTAGTACACAGAGCTTACCTAAGTTTATTACTGCGGATCACAGGAGCAAGGCAAAATGAAAAAGGAAAGGAAAGAGAAGAGCCACGGTTAACCCCAGGAAGGCAGAAAACCCGAGGGAGAGGACCTATACTAGTGAAAGGACACCCCACTGACCACACTCAGTAAGAATGGGGAAGATGCTCATTCCTTGTAACCAGACTACGGTAGAAATGCACCACGCAAGCACCGGCTGCTCATACACAATGGTATCTGACACGTGTGAGAACACAGTGAGATACCCATACATTTCAGTGCTGTAAAATAGATTCCAAACACAACAGATCAGATTTTACAATTGCTCTCATAAATGAACCAAGGCAGAAATCAAGCTATGAACAACATGGGAGAAGTTTCTCTTTGCTTGATCTGTTTCTCTTTAGTAGCAGTCCGATCCAATTCAATAAACTTTAAACACAAGTGGAAAAATACCTGCTTTGACAAATCTCTCACAGGTTTTGCTCTAAGAATCTTTTTATTTTTTAAGGCTTTAGTTATCAAGATACTTTGTAGACCGGATGAAATAAGGAGCAAAAACAAGACTCAGACTGCATTTCTCCTCTCAGCGAGAAGAAATTACTTTCCCATGCTAAGCAGAGCTGTCTTCTCTCATTTTAAACAACATACACTATGACTCAAATCGTTTAAATCGCCAAAATTTACACATTTGACAAGTGAGAAGATAAAGCAAATAAATATACAAGTAATTCACTTTTCTTTCCAAGAACGTTTAATTCAATCAGAAAACTCTTATTACTAATACCCATTTTTACTATGGTTCTTATATTTCACTAATAAGTGAAATTACTGCTAATAATATTACTCTTACATTTCAAATTACAATAGTTAAAAAAAAAAAGGATGGCAACCTACTTTTGCTGGAATTATTTAAAATGAAAGGTAGATCTAGGAGAAAATTTTGATGAGGAATAAGGTATTTCCATTCCTTAAATGGTCTTAAAGTACACCTCACAAACCACTCATCAGCTGCAGAGGGAAAAGCAAGTAATTATACAATGAAGAAATCAAGACAAAATCTTGACTTCATGTGGAATTCTCAAATGGACCTCATGTGCCCACAGAAGTATTACCAAGAGAACACGACATCCCTCCGTGTATTTCAATTGTGAAGGCGTAAACTAAATCTAATCATGAAGAAACATCAGACTGACCCAAAACAGAGGAATAGTCTATTTAAAAGGCAGGTGGAGAGGAGGAGTTTCAAAGATGCCAATGTCATAAAAGATCAAAACTCTAAAAGGTTTCAGACTAGACAGAAGATGCTAAAGAGACATGATGTCTAAATGCGGTACCTGACCCTAGGCTGGATCCTCTACTGGGGAGCAAGAAACTATCAACATTATTGGGTCAACTGAATAGATAACATCTATGAGATATCAAGTTTTCTAAACATAATAAAGTTGGCAACTAAATTAGTCAGATAAGAGAATATTCCTAAACTCAGAAAATACAAATGTAAACATTTAGAAACAACGGGCATGGCACACAGATCTTACTTATATAGGGTGACATACACAGTACATGAATGATACAGCAAATGAGGTACAATGTCTGACCTCAACAAAGGGTATATAAATGTTTTTTGGAGTGCTTTCATTCCTGCAAATTTTCTGTAAATTTGAAATTGTTTCCAAAGAAAGATTTCTTAAACAAGATAATCAAATACCACCTTCTTGTGTATCGTATCTAGGACACATCTAGAATTAAAAAAATAAATTTTCTACTATAATATTCGTGAAACTCATGAAGAGATTCAATCTTAAGAAATTATGACAACTAGCTCAGGAACAAATCATTGCTAATCTAGTTCGGTCCTTCAATGTTCAAAAAGGATATTAACTTACAAATGTCTTCTAATAGAAAAATCCATATTTTATCATTTCTGTATAAAGGAAAAGCCTCTAGGCTTTGAAACTGGCATTTTAAAACCTACTCTGATTTTCTATATCTTAATATTTATGTATAAGCTGGGAAATGAATTAAACACAGTGTGCTCTCCCAAGTCTAAGTTCCTCTTAGTCTGGGTGAAAACTATCCCACTTAATACATACTCTTCTTCTCTTCTTTCTCAGCACTTCATAGAGTAGTTTCCACTGTGAACACATATATCATATCTGAGGCTCTCTTTTTTTTAAAGGGCTAGAAAAGGTATAATCATTCACTACAGCAGTATTTCAAAGATCATATCATGTTCATTTTCTATTTTAGAAATCTTTGGATAATTTTCCTTAATTTCCAAAAAAACTGTAATTTGTTATCAGTTTTAAGTGCAAACCCAGAATTACTTCCAACTATACACATAATTCCTCCCCACAGGACATCAGTTTAAAAGACATATTTTAAGCTTCGTTTGAGAGTTAAATCTTACTAACCAAAAAATAACATCTCTCAAAATCCCAGTGGGTTTCGACTTTAGTTTGTTTTAAGATGGAGGGATTCTCTTCAGTCCTTACCAAACAAAATTAAGTAGCACGCAAAATCTTCAAATTTCAGGCTTCTTAGAGGCATGGTCAATTAAGGCCTCTCATCTTCAAATGGCCCAAATTCTGAAAAACAGCTATCACTCCAAATAAACTAAACTCCTAAGTTATTTTTCTGAAGCAAATCAAGTAATAAAAACCTTCAGCAAAATCATAAATTTTTAATATTATCCTTCAAAAAGGGACAAAATTTGCACTAACAGTCAAAAAAGTTTCTAACTTTTCAAAAACACTAGCCAAAAAGATAAACGCATCCTCAGGATCTGGCATGGACAGGCCCCCTGGGTAAACTCTGCTCTAGAAGTCAATATTTTCCATCTGCTCCGCCAACTCCACCTGACTGGCAGCGGCGTGCCCCTGGGCACAGTGAGCGCGGCGCCCTTCCTTCATCCGTCTCACCCACGCAGAGGAGGCACGTATGAACTCTGGTCTGGATGTTCTGATGGAGGCAGGCCAGTTCTAAAACTCTGCTGCAGAGATGAGCCAATCAGCAGCCGCAGACACAGATGATGAATCTGGGTTGTACTGATTCACAAACACCTGTGACTGCTCACTCCCTTCTTCATGGTCCAGTGGGAGTTTTGTTGCTGTGGTTTAGTTGCTCAGTCATGACCAATTCTTTGTGACCTCATGGACTGTAACCCACCAGGACTTTCTGTCCGTGGGATTTCCCAGGCAGCAATACTGGAGCGGGCTGCCATGCCCTCCTGCAGGGGATCTTCCCGACTCCTGGATTAAACCCACGTCTCATGATTCCTGTATCGGCAGGCGGGTCCTCTCCACCAGCACTGCTAATACCGAGACAGCACCTCTGCAGCAATCTCCTCTACAAAGACGACTCCTGAGGAGTAAATGTCCTCAAACCCACAACTTCTATCAGGAGCCTGAAAACCTTCATTCCTGCAAACCTCTATTTCCGAAGAAAATTCACTTTGAAAAGTCTCTAATTACTATTTCATATACCCATCACAATTTTCATCATAACTTGCATTAACAGCACATTAGTAATGGTTTTACACATCTACTGGATTGGCCAAAATGTTCATTCAGGGTCTTGTACCATCTTACGGAAAAAGTGAAAAGAACTTTTGTGCCAACACAGTATCTCTAAAGAACTGCTGAACAAATCTCAAACTGTTTGTAGAACAATTTGATAGTGAGCATCCTAGTCAACCACTGGGCAACCACATCACAGTGCAGCATTTTCACTCAGTCAGAAATTCTGATGATATAATAACAATGTGAAAAAAGGGCTCCCAAAGAAATCAGTGCTGGAGAGCTTCAGCACATACAGTATTTGCTAACGTGTCAAGTCATTAATGTCTGGATGTATTTCCCATGAACATCAAGAGTTCACTATACATCTGTAAAATACACTTGTATCTTTACATTAAAAAAAGATTATCCTACATAATCTTCACATGTGGGATCAAGCAGATTCTAAAGTCAGAAGCATGAGGGTAGCGGGGAATTAGCATCAGTTCAGTTCACTTCAGTCGCACCCAACTCTTTGCAACCCCATGGACTGCACCACACAAAGGTTCCCTGTCCATCACCAATTCTGGAGCTTGCTAAACTCATATCCATCAAGTCAGTGATGCCGTCCAACCATCTCATCCTCTGTTGTCCCCTTCTCCTTCTGCCTTCAATCCTCCCCAGTAGCAGGGTCTTTGACAATGAGTCAGCTCTTGGCCTCAGGTGGCCAAAGTATTGGAGCTTCAGCTTCAGCATCAGTCCTTCCAATGAATATTCAGGATTGATTTCCTTTAGGATTGACTGGTTTGATCTCCCTGCTGTCCAAGGGACTCTCAAGCATCTTCTCCAACACCACAACTCAAAAGCATCAGTTCTCTGATGCTCAGCTTTCTTTATGGTCCAACTCTCACATCCATACATGACTACTGAAAAAACTATAGCTTTGACTAGATGAACCTTTGTCGGCAAAGTAATGTCTCTGTTTTTTAATATGCTGTCTAGGTTGGTCATAGCTTTTCTTCCAAGAAGCAAGTGTCTTTTAATTTCATGGCTGCAGTCACCATCTGAGGTGATTTTGGAGCCCAAGAAACTAAAGTCTGTCACTGTTTCCATTGTTTACCCATCTATTTGCCATGAAGTGATGGGACCAGATGACATGATCTTCGTTTTTTTTGAAGCCAGCTTTTTCACTCTCCTGTTTCATTTTCAAGAGGCTCTTCAGTTCCTCTTTGCTTTCTGCCATAAGGGTGATGTCATCTGCTTATCTGAGGTTATTGATATTTCTCCTGGAAATCTTGATTCCAGCCTGTGCTTCATCAAATCCAGCATTTCACATGATGTACTCTGCATATAAGTTACATAAGCAGGGTGACAATATACAGCTTGATGTACTCATTTCCCAATTTGGAAGCAGTCTGTTGTTCCATGTTCAGTTCTAACTGTTGCTTCTTGACCTGCATAAAGATGTCTCAGAGACAGGTAAGGTAGTCTGGTACTTCCATCTCTTGAAGAATTTTCCACAGTTTGCTGTGATCCACATAGTCAAAGGCTTTGGCGTAGTCAGTGAAGCAGAAGTAGATGTTTTTTTTTGGAACTCTCTTGCTTTTTTTATGATCCAACAGATGTTGGGAATTTGATCTCTAGTTCCTCTGCCTTTTCTAAATCCAGCTTGAACATTTGGAAGTTCTCAGTTCACGTACTATTGAAACCGAGCTTGGAGAATTCTGAGCATTATTTCGCTAGTGTGTGAGATGAGTGCAACTGTGTGGCAGTTTGAGCATTCTTTGGGTTTGGAATGAAAACTGACCTTTTCCAATCCTGTGGCCACTGCTGAATTTTCCAAATTTGCTGGCATATTGAGTGCAGCAGTTTCACAGCATCATCTTTCAGGATTTGAAATAGCTCAGCTGCAATTCCACATTTCAGGCCTTCATACTATCATACTGGTTAAGTCTCTAGACAATTTACCTACTGTTTTCATTTTTACCTTCCTTTTTAACAAATACCTTTTCATTAAGAAAGTGACAAGAAAAAAGAAATAGAAGGAATCCAAATTGGAAAGTAAAATTGTCACTGTTTCATATAACATGATACTATATATAAAACAATCCTAGACACCACCAAAAAACTCATCAAGAATTCAGTACAGGTGAAAGATACAAAGTTAATATACAGATATCTATTGTGTTTTTACACACTAACAATGAACTCTCAGAAAGAGAAAGCAAAAAAAAAAAAAATCCCATTTACAACTGCATCAAAAAGAATAAAATATCTAGGAATAAGTCTGCCTAAGGAGGTAAAAGACCTTTACTCAGAAAACTATTAGACACTGGTTAAAGAAATGGAATATTTGCTGTCCACCTAAAACTATGACAACAGTGTTAACTGTCTACACCCCAATACAAAATAAAAAGCTTAGTTAAATAAAAAAACTGAAGATGACACAAGATGGAAGATGACATACCGTGGTCGTGAACTGGAAGAGTAAATGTTAGAATAACTATACTACCCAAGATTATCTACATATTCAATGCAATCTCTATCAAAATACCAATGACATTTTTCACAGAATTAGAACAAGTAATTCTAAAATCTATATGAAAACACAAAAGACCCCAAGGAGCCAAAACAATATTGAAATGAAGAACAAAGCTTGAGATGTCACACTACCTGATTTCAAGCTACTCCACAAAGCTACAGCAACCAAAACACTATGGTGCTGGCACAAAAATCAATGGACAGAACAGAGAGCCCAGAGATGAACCCACACTTGAAACTTACCAAGTTTATGATTACTCTCTCTATCCAAAACCTTATTCCCTTTCATGTAACCTCTGACCTCAATCCTATGCTAACTGAACACTAATCAACCAGAGTTGGATGACTAAAACTGCTATTGTTGATAACATCATCAATGTCCTAAAACTACTACTACACATATCATCACTAACATATAAACTCAGATTGTTCTCCAGGCAAAATGAGCTAACAGGCCCCCAAGCCATGGACCATTTGACCAAATAGTCATAAACCAGACTCCCAAATCTACAATTAAGAAATGTCACAGAAATGTCACATGACAATGATTAATCCCAGCCTCTTTGTTCTTCCTCCTTTAGAAATCTGAAAATAAAACCTAACAACACTGAGTGGAGTGGATCTGAGGCCTGCCTCCTACTCCCTTGCGTGGCATCCTGTAACTCTGCTGCGAACTACCACTGTCAAGAGTTTGACTTTCTGCACCGTGGGTACATGTGCCCTAAGCAAATAAGTAATTTCCTATATTTAAAAGTTTCTCTCCCTCTTTTGGTGAAGAATTGGGTATTTAGGCAACTAAAATGAGAGGCTTATCTTCCACTGTATGCCCTTCTATGTGTGCACATAGAGCCTGTTTCAAAAAAAGAAAAGTATAAAAACAAAAATTTTTCCTTCAAATCCTGAAATAGACTTCCATGATTAAACTTAAAAGGAAGATTCCTAGAACCAACCAAAAGCTACAAAATCAATGAGTTACGTATGTAACAAGAGTCCCTAGTCTTAAGCAAAACACTGGTGGAAATCACAACAAATATGCAATCCACAAATGGTAAAATGAATTTTGAACTCTTTAAAACAAAATAAGAAAGACAAGTCTTTATTGATCTATTGAAGATCTATTACAGTAAGCCAGAATCAAAAGAATAAAAAAAAAGAGTATTTTGAATGTAATTAAAAAGGCCCATCACAGAAAAGTAAAGCCAGGTAACTGATTAACAATCTTTTGAGAATAGTTTAAGTTACCCCAGTGGCTGTAGATTGACTGTAAGAAGTTTTGCTTGTTTTCTCAGGTAATGGATGTTTATGCTAGTCTTCTGGTTATGCCTGTGACTCTGGAGAGAATCATACTGGGTTATTACCCTGGTCTTACCACTTGCCTAGCTGTAGGTCCTTCTTGCATGTTCCTTACCTTTGCAATGTCCCTCTTTCTCCCAATGTAAAATGAAGATAACAAGTCTCTATCTCAAGTTAAATAAATTAAAATATATACACCATTTAGAACAATGCCCGCTTCAGGCATTGGTTACAGGTACAATGGAAGCGTTGAATATTTGCTACCATCAACAAACATCACACAGGGTCCATGAAATGTGATGTTAGAAAGTAGTTCACAGTGTTCTGGTTAAGTTTAGGTAAACAGGCTCCACCCTGGCTCTTTGACTGAATGTAACTAAAAACCAAGGCCTGAATACACGCAGCAGCTAACTGGGAACTCTGAAAGGAAGCGTAGCAGATAGATCAGACAAGGAAATCAGAACTCAAAACACAAGCAATCTGACGCTATTTCCTAGCTGCTTTTTCCCTCCCTCTCAATCTCCCAGAGCCTGGACCAAAGGCAGCCCCATTGCCAGAAAAGTGTACCAAGCATGAACAGAAAAAGCTCAAGGAGGAGGCTTCTGATTTTGGTATGAGGACTGTGTATGGGTGCTTGTGCGTGCGTGTGTGTTCCTGGGGGAGAGGGTGGATAACAGGACAGAGAAAGTGGAAATCCTCTGGGTTTTTTCCTTTCTTCTGCCATAGTCCCCAGACAAGTCAAGTCTGGAAGCCATGAGCACCTAAGAGCAGCTATGCCCAGGCAAGTACCTTGAGAGAAGGGAATCTTCTCTAACCAAAGGAACTGTGGTCCAAATAGTACTTGGGAGTGGGATGGACAGGGAGGTGGTGGGAGAAATAGAAGGAGAAATCCCTGTTGCGGTTTTTGAGCAGGGTCTTCATTCTCTCTTCTACCACTTAGTCCTTGAGAACAGATTCAGCTGAGGGAAGGGCATAACAAGGCATAGAGACTGAACCCATCCATCCCCCTCCAACTTTCTGACAGCAGGGGATAGGGAGTGGGAGGGGGTGGGGGTGGGGATGGGGGTAGAGTCAGAGAGTATCAGAGATTCATAAAGGAAAGGACTAGGTAAATGGACCCCATAAAGTTGTATACAAACTCCTGAGCTCATCCGCAAACTGTGATATGTGAATCTAACCCTGAACAACTTATCAAAGGCCTTGAGAACTAAACTATGAGGTAGACCACTAGCCAGATTTCCAGCTAACCCCTCAGCAGTGTACAGGCAGGAATGATCCCAAAAGTGCTACTGCAAACTGCACTGACGTGAGAACCAAAGCCCACAGAAGAAGGCAAATCAGAGCCTGTGGCCTGAATCTAACTGGGTCAACTGCCTGCTAAAACAAAACAACAAAAAACATTCTCCAAAGAAGTTTTTAAAAACCCAGAGTCTCATTTCTAAGTATCCAGAGTAAGTAAATATGTGAAGAATTAAGAAAAATTTCAACAAGCAAGGGAAAAAGACAATGAACAGATGCCAACATCAAGATGACCAACATATTGGAAATAACAATAGCTATCATAACCATACTCCAAGAAGGGTACATACTCTTGAAATGAACGGAATAGAAAGTTTCAACAGGTAAACAAAAGCCATAAAATAGAACCAAATGGAAATCTTAGAAATGAAAAATACAATAACCAAAATTTTAAAAAACTACCTCACTGGATGGGCTAATAGAAGAATGGAGGTAAAAAGAGAAAAAACTCAAGGAATTTGAAGATAGAACAAGAGAAATTGGCTGAACTAACAAAAGACTGGGGGAGAGGGGAGTCAACAGAGTCTCAAGGATCTTTAAAATAATATAAAAATCTCTAACATTCATGTCACTGAAATCCCAGGATAAGAGAAAAAGAATGGTACCACACAAGATTTCAAATAGCCAAAATCATCTTGAGAAAAAAGAACAAAGCTAGAGGCTTCATGCTTCCTGATTCCTAACTCTGTTACAAACCTGCAGTAATCAAAACAGAATGGTATGCACATAAAAAACAAAGATCAATGGAACAGAATACAGAACTCAGAGATAAACCCATGCATGGTCAAGACGAATTTACAACAAAGGAGCTAAGGATATACAATAAAAAAGACAGTCACTCCAGCATCAATGGCACTGGGAAAACTGGACAACCATAAAACCAGATAGTGGTCCAGTCTCACTGACCAAAGAACGAAAGTGGACCACCATCTTACACCATACTGAAAACATTAATTCAAAGTGGATTAAGGACTTTAACGTAAGACCTAAAACTGTAGGGCTCCTGGAAGACACAAGCAGTAAGCTCCCTGACAGGTCTTGCTGACATTTTTTTAAAATTTAACACGAAAAGCAACAAATGCAAAAATAAACAAGTGTGAACTGTATCAAACTAAAAAGCCTTTGCAAAGCAAAAGAAACCATCAACAAAATGAAAAAGCAATGTAGCAAACAGGAGAAAATATGTACATATCATATAACTGGTAAGGGGTAATAGTCAAAATGTAAGAATTCATACAACTCAACAGCTAGCAAAAAAGCAACTGGTTAAAAAACAGACAGAAGATCTGAAGACATTGTTCCAAAGACATACAGATAGCCAATAGGCAGATGAAGAAGTGCTCAGTATCATTAATCATCAAGGAAATGCAAATCAAAATTACAATTAAAAAAATCACCACACTTGTTAGAATGGCTATTATCAAAAAGACAACAAATAACAAGTGTTGGCAAGGATCTGGAGAAAAGGAACCTCTTGCTTTGGTGGTAATGTAAATTGGCACTATTGGCCACTTTGAAAAATGATATGGAGGTCCCTCAAAAAATTAAAAACAGAACTACCATATGACCCATTAGTTCCACTTCTGGGTACTTACCTGAAGAAAATGAAGACTTTAACTCAAGAAGATACATGCATCCCCATGTTCAGTGCAGCATTATTTACAAAAGCCAAGATATGGAAACAACCTAAGTATCAGTGACAAATGAAAAGATCTTTAAAATGTGATAGACAGTTACATACACGTGTGCTGCGCACACACACACACAAACAATGGAACATTATTCAGTCTTTAAAAAGAATGAGACCCTGCCATTTGGAACAACACAGGTGGACCTCAAGAGTAATGCTAAGTGAAAAAAGTCAGACACAGACAAATACTAAATGATCTCACTTATATGTGGAATCTAAAAACAAAACAGCAAAAAATATAAGCTTATAGATACAGAAAACAGACAAGTGGTTGCCAGAAATGGGTGAAAGGGTCAAAAGTTACAAAATTCCAATTATAAAATAAGTAAGTCATAGGGATATAATGTACAGCATGGTGACAAAAGTTAATAGTATTGTATTAAATATTTGAAAGTTGCCCAGAGTAAATTTTCAAAGTTCTCATCACAAGAAAAAAAGTTTCTTGGCAACTATGAAAGGTGATAGAGGTTAACTACACTTATTGTGGTTATCATTTTGCAAGGCATATGAATATTTAATCATTTTGCTTCAGATCACACAACTAACCATTGTATGCCAACTACACAATAAAGAAAAAGAGAAGAATGGCTGACAATGTTCAAAATCTGGTGAAAAAACAAACTTAGAGATTCAAGAAGTGCAACCAACCCAAAACAGGGTAAGCTCGAAGAAATCCATACCCAGATACATCATAACTGAACTGCTGAAATCGGACTGAAAAATCTTGAAAGTAGCCCCAGAGAGAAATGATGAAAATAGCAATTAGAACATTTATGTGTAACAATTGGAATGATTACGAATTTCTCATCACAAGTAATAAAAGTCTATTCAAAAGTGCTGTAGGAGGGGGGAGAACTATCAACCTAGAACTGTATATTAAGTGAAAATGTCCTTCAGGAATGAAGATAATAACGACATTCTCAAAGAAAGGAAAACAAAAAGAATTCCTGCACCTGGCAGACATGCTCTAAAAGAAATACTGAAGGAAATTCTTCAGCTATAAAAGAAACTAACAGAGGAAACCTAGAGTTTAGTAATTAAAAGAAAGCAACAGAAATAGTAATATTTGGATAAATGTAATAAACTATTCACTTTCTCTTTACTATAAAATATTTGATAGTTGAAAGAAAAAATTATAACATTGGTATGATTCTCAACGTATATAGATACGATATGACACATATACAGGGAAGAAAGTAAACAGATCTATATGGTCGTTAAGTGTCTACTTTCCACATGAAATGATAATTTTAAGTAAATTAGGTAAAGTATATGTATGTTAATCCCAAGGATAACCACTAAAGGGGCTATACAAAGATAACAGTCAAAACCTCAATAAATTAAAATTCTAAAAAAGTCCAAATGAACAGAAAACAGGGAAGAGGAAAAAGAATAAAAAACAGAGACAAATAAACAAAATGGTAGAACTAAATTCAAGCATACCAATAATGACAGTAAAAGTAGTCTAAACACACCAACTAAACAACAGATTGTCAGATATTTATTTTTTAAGAAGATTCGACCATACGCTATCTTCAAGAAATCCACTTCAAATAAAATGACAAAGGTAGGTTAAAAGAAAAAGGACAGAAAGAGTTTCACCATGCAACCATTAACCAGAAGAAAGCTGGAGTAAATATATTAATATCAAACAAAACAGACTTCAGAGCAAGAAAAATTACCAAGGATAAACAGGAACACTAAGTAATGATAAAAGAATCAACCCACCAAGAGCATATAACATCCCCCCATGTGTATGCACCTAACAAAGCTTCAAAATACATAAATTTAAAACCTTATATGCACGACAGAAAAAGAGACACAGATGTACAGAACAGACTTTTGGACTCTATGGGAGAAGGCGAGGGTGAGATGATCTGAGAGAACAGCATCGAAACATGTATATTATCAAGCATGAAACAGATCACCAGCCCAGGTTGGATGCATGAGACAAGTGCTCGGGGCCGGTGCACTGGGATGACCCAGAGGGATTGGATGGGGAGGGAGGCGGGAGGGGGGATCGGGATGGGGAACACATGTAAATCCATGGCTGATTCATGTCAATGTATGGCAAAAGCCACTACAATAGTGTAAAGTAATTA
The DNA here is from genome assembly GCF_019320065.1 of Cervus canadensis. Classification (NCBI taxonomy): domain Eukaryota; kingdom Metazoa; phylum Chordata; class Mammalia; order Artiodactyla; family Cervidae; genus Cervus; species Cervus canadensis. Next base: position 38,243,592 of record NC_057407.1, on the reverse strand, counting down.
GCCTCCAACTAATAAAAATAAATGGAAAAAAAAAATAAAACTAATGAAAGTAATGGAGAAATAAACCCACAATCATAGTGACTTTGGAATTACTCTCAAGTTAACTGAGAAAACAAACAGCAAGAAAACCAGCAAGGATGCAGTTAAATAACCGACAACAAACGAGGTGTGACTGACGTTTACAGAATACTCAAAAAGAGCACAATACACATTCTTTTTAAGTAAACATATAACATTCAAGATAAACCAAATACTGGCCATCAAACGACACTGGGGAAATGGTAAAAGGTTCAAGTCATAGAAGCTATGTTCTCTGACTACAATAGAATTAAACTAGAAATAATTCATACAAAAGTATCAGGAAATAACCAAATATAGACTATGGGGCAAGGAGGAAGTCTCAAGGAAAATTACAAAATATTTTAAACTAACTAAAAAACATATCCAAATTTGTAGGATGCAGCTAAAGCAATGCTTAGAAGGAAGACTCAAATGTTTATATACTTCTCTAATAAGAAGAGTCTCAAATTAGCAATGTGAGAAATTAAAAAAAAGAACAAATCTGTACAACACGATGACTACAGTTAACACTGCTGGACGGTGTATTTGAAGGCTGCTAAGAGAGTAAAAGCCTAAGAGTTAATCATCACAAGAAAAAAACAACTTTCCCTCTTTTTTTTGTATCTAACTGAGATGATGGGTATTAACTAAACTTGTGATAATCATTTCACAATATATGAAAGTTAAGCCATTATGCTGTATACCTGAAATATACCCAGTGCTTACGTCAATTCTGTCTCAATGAAATCAGGAAGGCAGGGCGGGAGAGAAAAAAACACCCAAAACAAGGAGAAGGAAACAGTAAGAGCAGTAGTTAATAACACTGATCGGAAAATCCTCTGACGCAAATTAAAGGAACCAAGGGCTGATTCTCTGAAGATAAATAAAACTGATGAACAACTGACCAAAGGAAAAAAGAGGAGATAAAAATTACAAACATCAACAATGGAGATATTACTAAACTCAGTAGATAGTAGATAGTTAAGGGATAATAAGGAAATACTATGAACTCTATGCACACAAATTCAACAACTCCAGTGAAATGGACCAATTCCTTAAAAGTCACCATCTACCAAAACTTACCCAGGAAGAAAACCTTTTTACCAGTCCTCTACTTACTAAAGAGGGCTTCCCTGGTGGCTCAGTGGTAAAGAAGTTGCCTGCAAATGCAGGAGACACGGGGTTCAATCTCTGGGTAGGGACGATCCCCTGGAGAAGGCAATGGCAACTCACTCCAGTATCCTTGCCTGGAGAATTCTGACAAAAGAGCCTGGCGGGCTATAGTCCACAGGGTCGCAAAACAGTCGGACACGACTTAGTGACTAAACAACAGCAGTGATTTATTAAAGAAATAGAATTATTAATTTTAAATCTTCTTAAAAAGAAATCTCTGGACCCAGACAGTTTCACTGGGGAACTCTACCAAAACAATACCAACTCTACAAAATCTCTTCCCTAAAAATAAGAGATAGGAATATTTTCCAGCTCATTTTATAAGTCCATGATACCAAAAAATAGTTTACAACATACACAAAGGTTGATACTCTGTCCGAAAAGAAATATAAAATGTAAGACAGGAACAAGAAGGAAGAGGAATGGCTCACCAGTATGATATGCTCAATGGTCTACATGTCAAAACTGTCAGTTCTGTTGAACCAAATGCTGGTGGAGGGGGGCGGGGAGCGGGAGCATGCCAAGCCCCTTGGCTTCTGGTGGTAACATCTCTGAAATTAATTCTAATTTTCAAAATACAGCAAATCACAGTTCCACATATAGAGCTGCTTCTCTGAGAGTGTCTTTTCTCTTCTGACTGTACCCATGCTTCAGTTTTAAGCAGTGTTAAAATCTGTTCCAACATTCACTACATAGAGAATTAAAGACAAGATTAATCTGTGTTGGAAATGATCCATGAGGTTTAGTTCCTGAGGCACCATGAGAGCATTATTTTTAAAACTGCACAAAAAATAAATAAATAAATAAAACTGCCACACACACATGGTCCCCAAAGTGAAGAAAACAACTAATCACGCCCTGTATAGGAAGACGATGCCGTGACCACCGCCACCTCTGACAGAACATGACTGGGAAGGCCACTGGGGGCCCCACGAGCTGGGTCGCAAACCGCCCTAATTTCTCTCAGACAAAACACCCGTGAGGAATTGAACTGACTCATTCAGAACCCCCAGGTCCAGTAATATCCATTAACTACTTTTGCTTCCTGTTCATCTCCATTTCTTTAAGGGAAGTTATATGGGTGTTGTTCTGAGCCATGTAACTGTTGACAACATTTAACACAATTTCTGAGTCTGCCTCATTCTATTTCTAGGGAAACAAATTTCACTGTTCACTGAAACTGTAATAACCATTAGCAGCTTTTTAGATCTGCAATTAAACAAATGCCAATTATTGAGAAAGTACCAAGAAATTGTCTCCTAGTTTACAATTTAACCCATGACTCTTACTGCTACTTGGAACCCTTAAATGTTAGAATGAAAAATTCTCTAAATATAACCAAGGATTACAGCATATCATGACAGATGACAGCACATGCATGATCTCTTATCAGTTTCCTTTTCCATCTGGAAGTATAAATGAAGCTACTGAAATCCTGCTCCACAGGTTTTTATTTCAAAAAACGGGCAAGACTCCTTTATCTTTTATTCTTCACAGCAGTAGTGGAGGCAAGAAAATGTTTCTAAACACAATTGTGATGTCAGACTCTGAGAAAAGAAACTGTGAGACCTATCCTTAGGATACATTAAAACATGGATTTAAATTCACTAGCCCTTTTTGCCTACTTGTAAAATTTTCCAGCCTGTGGATTTACAACCTTATCTCACCTGCTGATAACATGGGGATTGCTTTGTCTTCCCCCACTGTAGAATGTTTAGCAGCACTGTTTACCTTTTAAAAAATTAAAGTCAGTAATTCAGCCTCAATGTTTTAAACTAGAGTGTATCGATTCTTTTAGCTATCTGTTTATCTGCGTTATCAGTAGAGACATCTCTGATTCAACGTTTATCAGTCTGGCAGTATAGTGGCATGGCTGCACAAACGCCTGGTCTGAATACATTCTCTCTCACTGGTCATTCTTCACCCTCTGGCTCTCGGGGTCCCCAGAGAAACATTACACACTGTGAAGTTATTCCGCTAGCCCGGTCAGTATTATCAGGATTGCTTCGTCCTGAAATGCAGCTCTTAGACGGCGGCCAGCCATGAAACACTGAGTCACTGCACGCTGCTCAGGCCCACCTGCAGCGCCTTCTGGACGCTGGCATCACGGTTTACTCGGTAGCCGTCCACAGCCCCGCTTACCGCCATCCCGCGGGGAGTGCGGCAGGGAGCCGCAAGTGCAGAGAGGGACTGAAGTAACGAGACTATTCTCCAGTTATATGTGTCTACTGCATCAAGAAAACATTAGTTATTAGCTAGGATACATGCTGTTGGCTTACCCTATTAATAACAATAAAAATAACAATAGTGGCACAACATCTTTCATTTTACAGCAAAGGAAATCGGAAGTCAAGGTCTCAAAATCACATACTCAGCTAAAGAGGGGCAAAACTGGCATCTGAACCCAGATCTAAATTTCAAAGCCATAATGTTACTCTCTATCCCAGTATAATACTTCGAGTGCGGCAACTACACTCCAGTTAAAACAAAAGTACTTTGGGCATTTGAAGGTTATTTGATAGACAAGGGTCATTATTTGTACAGAAGCTTGAAACCAGTGTTAGGGTGTTCAACAACAGCAATAACAAAATACACACTTAGTGGTCAACTGAGAGGTTGTAAACATCAATAGATACTATGTTAGTAATCTACTAGCATGTGCAATAAAATAGCGACTTAGAGCAATCAGAAGCTCTTCCACCAAGCCAAAATTAGTGACCACAAAGTTACAAACAGGAAGACAAACCAAACAAACTAGCAAATTTTTCAAAGGGTTACTCCAAACATCCTAGCACATCTATAGTGGATTATGGCAAAGGATAGTCTGTTATTTTCTCTCTCACAATAATGGAAAACTGACATCAACATTCAGAAACTGGTCCTCTGAGGCCACTACACCTCTACCCTAAAGCTCAGGAGTCACTGAAACAGGATCCCTACTCAGGGCTCAGGTAAGGAGTGAGGGGTTTCCATTTCACCTACCATTTAACTGGAGCACATGCCCCTGTCCGAATCCCCAAATGTCACATCAACCACAGTGATAATTACCAACCGTGGGGCACTCTATGCCAGAGACCGCGCTGATTATCTTACCTCATACCATGAGTGTACGGAATACCTAGGGTCACTCCCAAATTGCCAATGAGCTAACTGAAGCTCTGAGGGGGTCACAGAACTTGGGCAGAGCAAGAATTCAAATTTAGGCAGGTCTGATCCAACATATTTAAACATGACCCAACACTGCTTCACTCTGTTAAGTCAATAATTATGAAGTACCTACTGAGTCAGGCCCAGAGCTACACAGAGGGGCCAAAATAATAATAAAAAGGAAGCTTACAGTCTGCAAAGAGGAACAGATAACGGGCACAAAGACAGTTCTGAACAAAGTACTCTGAGAACAGAGCGAGAAACAATTACCCCCCCGGGAGAAGAGCTGGGGCAAGCACTCACAAACGTGGGCCCTAAGCAACACATAAGACAGAGTCATCTAAGGGAAAGGAACGCTGGGAGATAAAGACTGTATTGTAGTCCAACAAAGAAAGGTGCAGGCCAAAAAAGAACGGGTGTCTCATTCTCCTTCATTACCAGAGTCTAACATGTACTCCAAAGGCCTGATGCCTCCATCCTTCCCCCACATCCACGTTGCTGATTTTCACTGGCAAATTTAAGACCCCTTCCGAAGTCTCACAAAAGCACAACACAACACTAAGACTTAGAAATGCTCTTAGGAACAATAAAACAGGGACCAGTAAAGCAGACTTAAAGCATACAGCAACAAACAGCCAAAGCAAGCTAAAACTGCAAATGGACCACCACAAGATCCATGAAATTTCCAAACTAGTCTCAGCTGCAGGACTTGGAAGAGCAGTACTTATCAGGCGGCAAAGCAAGCCCAAAGGATTTGTCTGGAAACATGGATTCATCACAGCGCACCATTTTTATGGAACAGAACATTCAACCTGAGAGCTGAATCCCAGCTCTACCTAAAACCTGTGTTATTACACCTTTCTTTACCCTACATAATTAATATCCACTCAACAAATGAGCCAAAAAAAAAGTATAGCACCTTGTGTGTGAAAGCACTTCTTAAGTTTCCTTAACTAAATAAATGAAATGAAAAGATTTTTATTGAATGCACTGTGTAATGGAGATAAAGGAAAAGGATGATAAAGAGTAGGATGTTTAGGAACATTCTTCATGTTAACTACCGTTGAGAACAACATGGTGGTGTTGGCACAGCCATTTCCTGTCTTGTTTTATGGTAATGTCCACATGTTCCAAAATGAACTGGTGTCTGCGAACACTGCGAGCACCATAAATCCACGACAGACCACACCAAGTGAGTTTCTAAGTAGACATCAAACAGCCTGAGATATGAGGACTGAGGATTACATTCTGTCTTTGCAACTACACAGTAAAATAACAGAGAAAAAACAATATTCTGAGCCTAATATTATCCACAAGCATACCTGACACCTAAAAAAAAAATCCCAACTTAAATCACAAAAGATCAGATACCCTTTATATGTTTGTTGTTGTTGAGTTGCTCGGTCATGTCCAACTCTTTGCAACCCCATGGACTGCAGCACACCAGGCTTCCCTCTCCTTCACCATCACCCAGAGCTTGCTCAAACTCATGTCCGTTGAATTAGAGATGCCATCGAACCATTGCATTCACAGTCATCCTCTTCTCTTTCTGCCTTCAACCTTTCCCAGCATCAGGGTCTTTTCCAATGAGTTGGCTTTTCACATCAGGTGGCCAAAGTATTGGAGCTTCAGTTTCAGCATCAGTCCTTCTAATATATATTCAGGCTTCCCTGGTGGCTCAGAGGGTAAAGTATCTGCCCGCAATGCGGGAGGCCTGGGTTCGATCCCTGGGTCGGGAAGATCCCCTGGAGAAGGACATGGCAACCCACTCCAGTATTCCTGCCTGGAGAATCCCATGGACAGAGGAGCCTGGTGGGTTATATATATAGTCCATGGGGTCACAGAGAGTCGGACACGATATATTCAGAGTTGATCTCCTTTAGGATGGACTGGTTGGATCTCCTTGCAGTCCAAAGGACTCTCAAGAGTCTTCTCCAACACCACAGTTCAAAAGCACCAATTCTTCAACGTTCAGCCTTCTTTATGGTTCAAATCTCACATCCACTTCTCTGGTGGCTCAGACGGTAAAAGCGTCTGCCTGCAATGCGGGAGACTCGGGTTCAATCCCTGGGTTGGGAAGATCCCCTGACGAAGGAAAGGGCAACCCACTCCAGTATTGTCTGGAAAATTCCACGGATAGAGGAACCTGGTAGACTACAGTCCATGGGGTCGCAAAGAGTCAGACACAACTGAGAGACTTCACTTTCACTTCTCCCTTTCTCACATCCACACATGACTACTGGAAAAGGCATAGCTTTGACTAGACAAAGCTTTGTCAGCAAAGTGATGTCTCTGCTTTTTAATATGCTGTCTAGGTTGGTCATAGCTTTTCTTCCAAGGAGCAAGCATCTTTTAATTTCATAGCTGCAGTCACCATCTGCAGTGATTTGGGAGCCCAAAAAAATAAAGTCTGTCACTGTTTCCACTGTTTCCCCATCTATTTGCCATGAAGAGACGGGACCGGATGCCGTGATCTTAGTTTTTTGAATGTTGAGTTTTAAACCAGCTTCATCACTTTCCTCTTTCACCTTCAAGAGTCTCTTTAGTTCCTCTTCACTTTCTGCCACAAGGGCGGTGTCATCTGCATATCTGAGGTTAGTGATACTTCTCCTGGCAATCTTGATTCCAGCTTGTGCTTCATCCAGCCTGGCATGCTGAAAGCACACAAATAACACATACCGACTTTTCTCTCCAGAAGAAAGACACTAAACCAGATATGTTCCAGGGATAGAAATATCCCCTTCAAATTAAGCAGCAAAAGCTTCCAAGACTATAAAAGAGTCTGAGTCACTGAATTCAGCTGTCTAAAGGACCTGTTATGGACAGCCTGCATTCTGGGCACAGATTAACGTCCCTAAGCACCAAAAATAAGTCAAGATAGTCCAACCGCAATTCAAAGAAGTGGAGATACCCTGCTTGGTCCTTGTGTACAAAATATTGACAAGACATGGAATGAAATTTCAATTTTCAGTTTTAGTTCCACTGTACTTAAACATGGCACTAATTCCCAAACTTCATTCCCTTTGTATCATTAATTATATAATACATTTTATACTCAACGCATCCCTTTCTCTTCACCATACCCTCTCTTCTCTACCCCATATGGGCTACTTGTTCATCACACAATCACATTTCCCACCATTCACTTAAATCCTTAAAAAGGTCTTTGACTACGAATTTCCCCTTGCTCGACCCATCTGATTCAACTGCTTAACTGTACTCACTCCACTTTCACAATAATGCTCACTACTTTCCCTGACTCCCTATCCCCATTTCATTATCTCTCATCTAGATCCTTGTAATAAGCTGATAACTTTTTGATGGTCTCTACACTGCCACCAAGTTAATCCCTTGGAAACGCAGTTCTTCATTCCCTTGAACAAAAATCTTCAATGCCTCCCCATGCCTACAGATTCAAATTTAGTCAAGGCTTTTTGTGAACTAGTTCAGCCTATTTTTCCAGTCTTTTGTTTCTTTCCTTCATGAAGGCAGACTACAGTCCTATGGGGTCGCAAAGAATCAGACACAACTGAGCATACACTCACACAGGTTACAATTAATCTGACAAAAGTTTTTGCCCTCAGATATGTCTCTGCTTCTCCTTCGTTTCTCCTACTGTTCCTTCAGGGCACCGGAAGCTCCAGAAGGAAAGTGAACGTGTCTGTTTTGTTCTTCATTATACACATGCTGCTTAGAACAATGCCTCAAATAACTACTGAATGAATGAAAACTACTCTAATCTAAGCTTAGCTCGACAGCCATTCTCAGCATGGTCCCACCAAAAGCCAGCAAACTGCCTTTCTAGAACTCCTCTGATGTCTTCCATGAGGGTAGGGAGATTTCCAGAGTATTATGAGAAAATTTTAAGACAGTTAATATTTCTAAACTATACAGGACTACTACGAGGCACATATTCTACTATAAATAACCTTGTCTGGTACATTTATAAATCATCTCCTACCACAATACCTTGCACACAGTTTGAGTGTAACAGAACAGACACACTAGTTTACTGTTAAATTCATTCATTCACTCAACATTTAGAAAGCTTATTATGTGCCAGGCACTGTACTTAGCATTGGGATGCAGCATTGAAAAAAGGAAAAAGCCCCTATGGAACTTATATTCAGAAAACAGATGAAGACAAAAAGCAAGATAACTTCTGATGGTGGTGTAAGTGTGGTGAAAATTATGATGGAGGTAATATGATCAATCCTGACTGGGGAAGATGTCCATCCTTGGATTGAGACGGGAAGAGATCAAGAGTTCTGTCTTGAACTAACTGAACTTGAGTCACCTTTCACCATGACAGAAGGTAAATCAAACAGACTAAACTACACGAGACCACTCAGTCTGTATAGCATGATCCCATCACTGTTGTCAAGAAAGCATGTACTGGGCATTACGCTAAGTGAAATAAGTCACACAGAGGAAGACACAGATACAGCGTCTAAAACAAACAGCAAAACAAGCCAAACTTGTAGGCACAGAACAGATGGGATTGGGAACAGACGAAAGGAGATCAAAAGATACAAACTTCCAATTACAAAATACACAGTAAGCCATGAGGTGCCATGTACAGAAATGTGACAATAGTTAAGAATACTGTACTGTATATTTGCAGTTGCTGAGAGTTAATCATCACAAGAAAAAAAACTGTAACGATGTAAGGCTAGTGATGTGAACTGGATTTGCTGTGGTAATTATTCCACAATATGTACACAGAATCATTGTTACACACCGAAAATACATGTTACATGTCAACTATGTCAATTTTTTAAAGTATATATTTGTACATACAAAGGGATGGGGGAAATTGTGATGGATATCCGGCTTAATATTAACAGTAATTAAACCTTAATGGTATTATTATTATTATTATTTCCTATTTGTATCAGCACTATTTAAACAATATGGATTTGGGGTATTTTTTTAAAAACACAAACATTCTAAGGTTTCTTGGTTTTTCAAGTTTTTGATTGGAGATCAATTGTTTTACAATGTTGAATTGGTTTCTGTTGTATAACAATGTGAATCAGCTATAAGTACACATAAATCCCCTCCTTCTTGAATCTCCCTCCCACCCCTCCCCATTGTTTTAAGGTTTTTAATTCAGCCACTGAATAAACAAACAAGATCAAAATAAGGAAACCAACAGCTAGTGGAGTGAAACAGGTAGATTTGGGAAGAGGCAAAAAAGTGAATTTCCTCCACTCAATTTCCTTCTATTCAGAAATGACCAAATCTATACATTTGCTAAACCATTCTCCAGACAAAATGACCTTTCAAGAAAAACATAAAGAAAAAGTAGGCCTAGCGATGAGTGTCTAAACCAGACCTTAAGGCACATTGAGAGAGGAAACTGCCAAAAGCCCTTTCTGGCCCAGTCTGCATGCAGTCTACACAGCCCACTTCTCATCTAGGGGAACAGGCCAACACAGATACAGAACTGTCTGTTGGGACTTGCAAATTTACAGCTGTCAACGGTGATTTAAACCCACCTGACCCTTAAATCCTGGCTTAAAAATTAAAACAAACACATGCAAGAAACAATACTATGGTCTTGTCCAAAATTAAAATAGTCTTCTGTGCATACACTTGCACAGGACACCTATATCCTAGAGGGCAGGTACGACTCAAAAGGGCCACTCGCTTCTTCCTGTTAGGGTCATCTACCTTTCTACCTTTTACATCTCAATTTTTCTTTTGGGAAGAGGCTGAGATCTTATAATTATCTTATATTGGAGCCTTATGCTTTTATTTTATTCTCGGGTTTCTGAGTAAAAGGTCCAATTCCAGATATAAGAAAACACCACTGCACTCTCAAATAATAAGGTTCTCGGTGCTTATTCACTCTTTACAAGCATCAAAATTGAAGAAGAGAAGTTAAATGAGTTGGCCACAGTCCTGCTATCAGTCAGTGGTAGCACAAACAGAAGAACAACTCATATTTCCAATTTCCAGTTTAAACTGTTGTCACAACAAAAACTGCAATTACATACACACACACACACATATACACACACAGAATTATACAAGTAGGTCCATCAAAAATTACTAGCCTATCCAGGAGGCTAAAACATTTTCCTACCAGCCCACTTCAGCTATCAAAAATATTCATCATGATAAAATATAACATGTTCAAGATTTTTCAAACAATTAAACAAAACAAAAGCCTACTTCCTAAACAAAAGCTACAGTTAAATACAATCAAGAGAAATCTAACCAGTAATTTAACCTAAAGCTGACGATTACACCCAACGTTCCTCCGACACACACACGGCAGTCCCGTCTCTTTAGCTACATCTATTGAGTGCTCTCAATGCACAAGGTCAGCGCTTCACAAACACTCATTTAATTCTGAAAGCCACTCCAGGCGGCAGTTCTTTGACTATCTACTTTTTACAGAGAAGGAAAAAATGAAACACAGATGCTAACAAAAGTGATGTAGAGCTAAGTCAGTATTCAAATCCAAATCTGTCAAGACTCCAGAACTCTCATTCCTGACTATGCTACACTTCACACACTGAAATATGCATATGGGTTCATAAAGACATTTGTTCTTAATTTTGTATTTTAAATGCAATATTTGTCCACTGGTAAATACATTTGAGTACCTAGCATGTGCTGGGCACTGTTTAAGGCACTTTTATACTTGAGAGAACAAATAAAGAGAATTTCCAAGGGGATCACATTATATAAACAGTAACCTAGCAGCTAAAACATGCCTTATTCTGATCACTGTTCAAAGTGTTTTACAAGTATTAACCCACAGTAACTCTAAGAAATAACTATTCCCATTTTACAAATAAAGAAGCAGATACTGAATGGTTGAATAGCTTACCAAAAATAACACAAGAGTCAGGATGTGAACCTAGATCGTCTGGCTTTCAACTCCTAACCTCTTTGCCATTTTGACTCAAGTAGCCACTTAATTTAAACGTACTCTAAATAAACTCAACTATACCACATTCATATGCCAACAAATTTAGGCTCAAAATATATTCTTATAGTAATACTATTCTGGCAGATGCTTAACTAATTCCCATCAAGTAAATTGGTACAAAGGACATTTTTAGAATCAGCTTGCCAATCATCATTCAATTTTTCCTTTTTAACAACAAATACTTTTCTAACCCCAGTCTAGGAGAAAAGGCCTCAACTTTCAAGATAGGTATCACTACTTAAGATACCTGAATCCTAAAATTATTTTGCCAGTTATTACAATTTTTTAAAATTACGGTGTTTGTGACGATCATTTCTAAATGAACCCTAAAGCTTTATTACTATTTTAATTTTTTTAAGTTCCTGTCAGGATATGAAATAAGAATGTTACTCTATTAGATAAAACTGGGCAAACTATGAAATCAGATCCAAATAGCAGATCCAATGTCTAATTTAAGAAACAGTGTAACCTCAAAAAAAAAAATAGCACAATATATAAGACCTGTGGTTTTGACTTTGAAGAAAGAAATGAACTCAAATTACTCCATTACAGATTTCAATTTTGATTTGTCCCATCTCAGAAAAACTAAAATCCTTAAATTGTCATTTGTCAGCAAACAGGTTAATACTTTTCCCTTTGTTTTTTACATACAAGAGCTCAAAAGACATGAATCAACTTTTACAAGTATAAATGATACTCAAGTTATAAGTTTAAAAATTTCATATACTATAGTTTCAAAAACTGATCTACCTAGCAAACTTCTCTAGACTCTGGTTTAGAAAAAAATATTTCTAACACCCCTCCCTTCCAAAAGCAGCATCCCACTATAACAGGTCAAGATTAGGTAAGGACTGCATAGAAATACATCATAATTCTGGAATACAAACTCCTAATGCAATCCACCAGTAAGTTTAAAACTAGTGTGATAGCTAAAGGGGATGAGCTGTATTTTTATGGGTTGCCTAAAAGTTCAATTAAAAAAGAAAATTGAAAAAGGAATTATGTTTTCTACAGCCTTAGTCTTAGCAGTTGCTGAAGCATAAATGGTACTTCTTAAAATGTTAAAACAGAGCAATTATCTGATAGGATAGTTTAAAAATACTGCTGGTTAACTTTACAACAAAACTAAGTATGCCCTAAAAATACCATAGGACAGAGTGCTTAAATGAAGTCCAAGTTTACATAGTATATAAAATCTGTCCAGAAGACCTTCTAAGTAGGAGTGCATACTTTCTGGAAAACAATTTTGGCCATTTGACATGAAATATGTTCATGCCCTTGATTCAGTGATGCCAACTCTGGAACCCATCTCCAGGAAATACAGATCAAATTGATGTACAACAGCAAAATCTTGGAAACCACTCAAATGTCCAATAATGAGGAAATGATCAAACACGTTATGGTATGTGCACAAGATACGCTGTAACAGGACAAATTGTGAAGGCATTAACGATGGTTTTAGAACAGAAGAATGTGTACATGATAATTAAAACAAACCAGGATACAAACATTATAAATAGTATCTCAAACTTAAAAAAAAAAAGTGTCTGGATATATACATTTTTTTTTTAAGATGAAAAGGAAATACTTTGATATGCTGACAGTAGTTAACCGTAGATGGTGGGGATAACAAGTGGTTTCTATGTTATAGTATTCTTTCCAAATTTCTACTAATGACTTTGCGATAGTTTGATAATTAGAAAAAAATCTTCTAAAAATAGTAAGTAGCTATTTTTTTATAGTACAATGAATTTTGTATTCATGTTCAGTGACATTCTTTATCTTAAAAGAAACTTAACATTTGAGAAACTTAGTAAGTGCTTTTAAGTTGTGAAATATCCTCTAAGGTAGTAATTTAAAATGCCTTAATGCACTCTTAACAGCTTCTTAACAAGAACATTTTGCTCTGGGATTCTAAGCCTGTACTGGAAAAAATAATGAGTGAGGGGAAGAGGTTAAAGAAGTTTGAAGAAAAGCTCCTTAGCAAGTTGCTTCCTGTTCCACAATTCTGAATCTCTATCTGAAGGCAACCCGGAAGGCCAGCTCCTATAGTCATGGTTCAAATTTGCTAAACTTTACAGGGGAATATAAAAACTATTTTTGGCATTTTTACCCCAGAGTAATTCAATAAGAAACACTCTGATCACAGAATTATTTGTCCTTTTTGAAGACATTAAACATAGGTCAGCTTCTCTGGCGGCTGAGTGGTAAAAAATCCGCTTGCGAATGTAGAAGATGCAAATTTGATTCCTGGGTCAGGAAGATCCCCTGGAGAAGGAAATGGCAAACCTCTCCAGCATTCTTGCCTGGGAAATCCCATGGACAGAGGAGCCTGGCAGGCTACAGTCCATGGAGTTGCAGAGTCTGACAGGACTTGGCAACTAAACATTAACAACAAACATCGTTCAATAACCCAGTGACGCCTGTTAGCCAGTTATTTAAATGTCCAAACATAATAATATTCCACTGTCCCTGTGTGCCTACTTGCCCCTAATTCATGGGCAGATCATTCTTTCCCCTAATTCATGTCTTCAAATACACACACACACACACACGGTGTATGTGTGTGTGCATGCATGTGTAGTCCTCAAATGGTAGTCAATACGCTTAAGATGCTGGATTTAAAATGCCATTCATATTCATAAGAGGAGCATGCTTACATTCAAAACAGATATTTAAGGAATTAAGATCTCCCAATTCACAGCTCTATGATTCTAATCTCAGGTAGATCTACAGAGGCAGTTAAGGAGAAAATGCACTGGCCCTGGGTTCTAATTTTATCTCTGCTACTAATTAGCCTTAGGAATTTCACTTAACCTTTCTGGATCTCTTGGCTACATCTATAAAATGAGGATAAAAGGAGACCACTTAATTTTTTTTAACAAACTTAAAAAAATTATTCTAGGTCCAAATTTCTACAATCTTTCCAAGTATCTCCTTTTCATAATTCTCAGGAGTGATAAACTTTTCCTTTGATTAACCTTTGAGCTATCAACACTTCACAAAAATGTAGAGAAGTTTTTATAATACTACTACTTTCAAAAATACACAATGTCTATAAAACTTTTGGTAAATCCTATCAAACATTTCTTCGTAACTATCCTATAACCCATCTAAGAGTCTCAGTTAATAGTAGAGGTTTCTCAACATAAATTACACATACAAGACACATGATTTATTATGCAATAACTGCCGTAATACTTAGCAATGGGCAGTATTTCATTTTCTAGCATTAATCAAAAAATTGAAAGACTTGGAGGTGTTTTTTCTTAAGGTTCAAAACAAAGAGAACACGATATATATTAAATGTCTCTACATAAAATCACATTTCATGAAGTATCACTTGGGGTTTGAAACCATAAGAATATGACTTTGAGGACTAAGACTCTGTAAGCAAACTGCCTCATTTCAAAGTAGACCAAATCCTACATGTAAGTAATTCAGCTTCACAAACTTCTACAGTAAGTTAAATAACATCTCTCAGTTTTCTTAACTTTTAAGGCAGTAAATATAGCCACATTTTAATGTGATGTTCACAAAAAGTTGATTTTTACCTAAGAAAACCAGTTTCACCTGAAGCTTTTCATATCTGGAAAAAATAAATGGTCATCTTTCTAAAGTGACACATAGTGTTCAACACGTCTGAATCTCTGAATCTATAAATCAAACATTTTATATAAAGAATAATGCAGTTGATTTTTTAAAAATAAAGCTAAATTTACTATTTCAGACATAGTGTTTCTATCTAAAACTCTGTAAATTCACTATAGATTACTAACTTTTTCCTAACCCTTGATATATAAGAACCACAGATTAGGTTAAAGCCTGTGGTTTATAAAAAAGGCATAAAATTTACTGAGGTCTCTTTTTTCCAGGCTTCCCTGGTGGCTCAGCAGTAAGGAATCCACTTGCAAACACAAGAGACGTGAGTTTAATCTCTGGGTCAGGAAGATCCCCTGGAGAAGGAGATGGCAGTTCACTCCAGTATTCTTGCCTGGGAAACCCCATTGACAGAGGAGCCTGGTGGGCGTCCATGGGGTCACAAAAGAGTCAGACAGGACTTAGTAATTGACAACTTTTTTCCAGCATCTTAAAGGCCACAGGCAATCACAGTCACGATTTTTTTCTTAATGAGAGTCTAGTCCTACATTATGGTCTCTCCTGGTGGCTCAGATGGTAAAGAAATCAGTCTGCAATGTGGGAGACCAGGGTTCGATCCCTGGGTTGGGAAGATCCCCTGGAGAAGGGAATGGCTACCACTCCAGTATTCTTGCCTGGAGAATTCCATGGAAAGAGGAACCTGGCAGGCTACAGCCCATGGGATCACAAAGAGTCAGACACAACTGAGTGACTAACACTGCATCTGCAACCCACATTACATCATTCAGAAAGAAGAGTCTAAGTGATTCCTGGGCAGTCCAGTGGTTAGGATGCAGAGCTCTCACTGCCAAGGGTCAGGGTTCAATCCCTGGTCAGGGACCTAAGATCCTCCAAGCTGCACAGCTTGCCCAAAACAAAACAAAAATAAGAGTCTAACGTTAAAAAAAATAGTTCACTTTGAGTTCAACAGCTTTCCAGATGTTAACAGATCGGGGGAGAGGGAGGACACGCTGCAATTACTTGTCGTGATCTATGAATCCACTACAGCAGTCCACATTTGAATACCTACACAAATGCAAAGGAATGACCCCTGCTAATTCCCTTCTAAATATTTTTCAAAATACCGTTTCT
The DNA here is from genome assembly GCF_019320065.1 of Cervus canadensis. Taxonomy (NCBI): domain Eukaryota; kingdom Metazoa; phylum Chordata; class Mammalia; order Artiodactyla; family Cervidae; genus Cervus; species Cervus canadensis. The sequence goes on along the minus strand of NC_057407.1, from coordinate 38,227,535 downwards.
GCATTAAATGACTGTATCCACTACAAATAATACAGCATTACCATTTATCTAGCCCCTTCTATGGGCAGGCATGATGCTGATCACTTAACATCTGTCATTTCATGCACTCACAGCAACTCTGTAAGAAACCTATTATTAACTCCTCTTAATAGACAGGAAAGGAAGAACTGAAAGAGGATACAAGGCTGCTAAGTGGCAGAGCCAGATTGCAAATCCAGGGTTGTTTGACTTCAAAGTTCATGCTTATTATGTCAAGCTAAACCGTCTACTAAAAACACAAGCATGAAAATCGAGTTTATGGTTTCAGAAGTTCCTCGAGATTTATTAAAATCTTTCTAGGTTTCCCAACCATAACTACTTCCTGTAACAAATACAATTGATTGTAGTAATAAACCTACAAAACACTGTAAGTAAGTCTTCTCAAAAAGAGAGGATTTAGGAAGAGACACCAATTCTTATCCCAAAACAGTATCAGAAAATTTACAGTTAAATGAGCTCAGCTTGTCTTTTCCACATCATATAAGACTTCAAATATGGATATTTAGCCAAAGTCTGAAGTTTTTTCTTACTAATTTTAGTGGTATTAGATATCCATTCCACTCTTCTAGTCCTGTTGAAAAGACTCAAGCCTCCGGCCCAATAACATTACAAAAGCCAAACAAGTAGGCAAGTTTTCCTTACGCTTACATGCAATATTCCTCAAAGGAAGTTTGATGTCTGCTCATCTCTACTTCTCCTTCCTGTTGCTCTATCACTGCAAGGACTAAGAGTCACAAGTTACACAAGTTGTGTTCTCCAACAAGACAGGCGTGTTTGAATCATTCCAGTAACCAAACCAGTTGGACAGCTGGTCGCCTATAAAATAAGGATTTCACCCATCATCTCAACGGTGGAGAAACTGCTGCCATCTCTCTTTGGAGTAGCTCGAAAGTTCATCCCTGACAAGCTCAAGTCCCTATCAGCTAAGACTGAGTCACAGCAACTCCTGGGCTCTAAATGAAGACTGACGAGAATCGTTCACTCTTATTCCTTCCCCTGCCAACCAAACGAGCAAAATTTAATTATCCTCCTTCCCGCAATCACCGATGAATAAACACCACATTGTATATAGGTTCCCAGGGCAATTTCTTTCCCTCCCAGATACTCATTCCCTGGGCGTGGAATGAGCTATGTTTCTACCCAGTCGCTTCCTTTCTCTTTATGTTAAGAAAAACCATTACAGAAGACCAACACCTCTTTTCCAACTTTATGCTGACTGCAAATCTTATCCCCTAGACGACGACAATTAGCTCTAGAAATAGAGACCCCACCCACTCACCTTCTTCGCTTAATAAAAGCTGTGCACTTGTAAGTCAACTATACTTCAAATAAACAAACTAATTTAAAAAATAAAAGTAGTGCACTATTATGGGCTGGCTGGAAATGCCTGTCTTTAGCTTTACCGGCGAACGCAGCACAATCCACTCGGCCCCTCGGGGGACGGGCGAGAAAGCCAATTAACTGCCCCAAGACAAGCTGCCCCAAGAATTCAGGGATGAACCCACACTGGTCCCCTGCTTTCCTCACAATGGTGCTTTCCGTCCCGAGTGGCTAGTTGAGACAATCTCAATTATTTTAGGCTTTCTCACGGGACACACGAACTCGCCAAATCCCACCCTTCGGCAAAGTGACAAGCTGGTTAACCCCTCCGCGGCCAGCAAAGATCAAACAACGAAGGAAATTCCAGTCCCCCCAAGGGCCTTAAAAATGTGACAAGTCCAATTACATCCTTTCCAAACCCCGGCCGCGACGAGGACACGGTGCTTGGAAGAAGACGACTAAATGGAAATAACTCTTCAACTGCCGACCTCACCGATACACTTGAGCCACCAACACGCGAGAAAGTCCAGGTCCTGACGCTCGGGGAGGCGCCCAGCACAGCTGCCCCCTCCCCCGACACGCACACTCCCCAGAGCCCCGCCGCGCTGAGGGGACCTCCCCCACCACCACCAGCCCGGCCTTCGAGCAGACGCCGGGCCGGACTCGCCGGCTGCGGCGCCCCGGGAGGGCAAGCGGGAGGGCGCTCACCGCGATGACATTGACGAAGGTGGTCTTGCCCGAGTACTGCAGCCCCACGAGCGTCAGCTCCATCTCCTCCTTCCAGAAGAGCGAGCGGAACCAGTCCAGCAGGCGGGAGATGAGCGCCAGCATGATGGCGACCGGGAGGGAGGACAGACGGACGGGCGAGCGGGCGGGCAGCGGCGGCGGCGACCTCCACACGAGCGGGCCTCGGCCCGGACCCCCCCCCAACGGCTCCTCTGGGCCCCGGCGCGACACAGGCGGACACTGGCGGGCGGCGGCGGCCGGAGCCAGGAAGCCGAGCGGGTCATATGACTCGCCCTACCCCCCACGCTCGTCCCCGCGCCGCCGCCGGCGCCCACGGCAAGAGCGGCAAGGCCCGTGGGGCCAGGCGCGCCCGCCGCCTACAGCGCCACCTCGTGGAGCCTCTGCGCAGCACCGTGCACCAGCGTGCCGCCCTTGGGCTCGTTTCCTACTCTACTCCTTGGCTCATTCCTGTTGATTCATTCATCGTTCGTTTTCTCTACGATTGTTCACTGACTGTCGGCTCTGCGCAGAAAGACTTCAAAACTCTGGGGGTTTCATCATGAAAATCCCTGTCCTATGTAACAAAAGATGGAAGCCACACGTGTTTATCAGTAGGGAAGTGATTAAACTATCACATTCCTAAAACTGAATTCTGTTTTTTAAAAAATGAGAAAGTTTTCTGTAAATTGATATGGAATGATGTCTAGGAAGTATTTTCAAGGTAAATAAACCAAGGCGCCAACTATGCATTAAATTATGTTTTCGGTATAATATAGGAAAACAAGAATACATATGTACATATATACAAACACATAGTTGCATAAAGAAATACTGGAAGACTAATAAAAACAGTTTTCTATTGGGGTGAGGTAAACTCGATGGTCAAAGGCAGAAATGGGAATGAGACTTCTCTGAATATCTTTTTATATCATTTTCACTTAAGCCATGTAAATAAGTTGCCTGTTCAAAAGTTTAATTTAATTAAAAGGTACATTAAAATGTCTGCAAGGTTTTCAGATTTTAGAAAACCCTCCCCCTGAGGAGCTTACCTTCCACGAAGGGAGAAACAGGGAGTGGCCCCTGTTCTAGTCAGACTACACCTCTCAGAGGAGGTGGTCCGGCATGTGAAGACCTGGAGGGCATGAGGAGAGCCAGGCACTCATCCAGAGGAAGCGCATTCCAGACCGAAGGGACAGCAAAGACTCTGAAGGGAAAGGGGTTTGGAATGTTCTAGGAACAGTCAGTACGGTCAGCTCAGATTAATAAAACAGGAGTGGGAAGTGATACGGATGGAGGCAGAGGCTGGGAGCAGAAGAAGGAAGGCATGGTGGCTCTAGTTCGATCTCAGTGTGATACGGAACTAGGAAGGTGAACCAATTTATATTTTTAAAAGTTTGCTCTGGCAGCTCCATGCAGCAATGATGGTAGGAAGGCATTATGGATTGAATTGTGTCCCCGCAAAAGATATGTTGGAGTCCGACCTTCCAGTACCTCAGAATGTGATCTTCTTTGCAAACAGGGACCAAAGCAGATATAATCAAGTTAAGATGGTCTTAGCGGACTACAGTAGGGCCTTAATCCAAAGTGACTGGTGTCCTTATAAGAAGAGGAGAAGATACACAGGCATAAAAGGGTAGAAAACCACAGACAACAGAGGCAGAGACTGAAGCGTTGCAGCTGCAAGCCAGGGACCACCAAGAAATGGCCAACAAACCACCACTTTTCCATTTAATAGAAGAGTCACTTCTTACTTCCTGATTCTAGTTTCACGTTAAAAGGAAAAAAAAAAACTTTATATCGGGACTTCCCTGGTGGTCCCATGGTTAGGACTTGGCATTTCCACTGCTGCGACCCAGGTTCAGTCCCTGGTGGGGAACTGAGATCCCGCAAGCTGTGCAGTGGGAGCAAAAACAAAAGAAAACCAAAAAAAAAACTTTATAAATTATGTTTTGTCATAAAAGCACAGTATGATGGTTGTACAACAGTCAACTAGTACAGAGGTATAATAAGAAAAAGGTAATCTGGCTCTGGGCATCCTCACTTCCTCATTTCTGATGTAACCCATTTGAAGAATTTACTTTTTTATTGATCAAATGAACATTTATGGGCTTCCTTGGTGGCTCAGGCTGTAAAGAATCCGCCTGCAATGCTGGAGACCTGGATTCGATCCCTGTGTTGGGAAGATCCCTTGGAGGAGGGCATGTCAACCCACTCCAGTATTCTGGCCTGGAGGATCCCATGGACAGAGGAGACTGGTGGACTATAGTCCATGGGGTGGCAGAGAGTTGGACACGACTGCGTGACTAAGCACCCAGCACCAGCAAACATTTATACACATATATGGGGTAGAGAATTTTCTCTTAAGCACAAAAATGGGAACATGTTGTAGGTATTATTCTGAGCTTCCTTTGTTCACCTACAGTTAAATACATTTCATGAAAAATAAAACCATAAATAGTCAAATATTCAAAACATCATTTCCTAATTAGTTTAATACGGTTTACTATTAGCTATTCTTGAAGCTATGTACATGTATCCACAGAATGGAAATACCACATAACGGAGAACATTTCTTTTCAAAACTCTGGGTTCATTGATGTCTCATTGGAGATTAACTACTGGGGATATTTGCACCACTGAAATTGGAAAACACTACAAATTAGGCTCTTCCCTTCCCCAGTGAGCCAGTTATTAAGACATTTATTGGCACTGATAGTAAGCACATAATTCATAGCATTAAAATGAGAATGAAATAAAATAATTGCGGATTAGATTAAGTAAGGTAATGAAAGGCAAGATGATATACTTACCGTATATAGCGTTTATAGTATAGAAGGAAACTTGTGATACGACCTCATCCACCTATCAGCAGTGTGAACTGTGCAAGTTGCTTAACCTCTCTGTGCCTCTATTCACTGTGAAGTGAGATCATTGTTACCAGCCTCCAAGGGTTATGTGAGGAGCAAATGAATGCGTCCATATGAAGCTGGCGCAGCATTCACATTCACTAAATGCTAGTTATTATTCCTGGGACACAGAGACTCTGGACATCTAGTTAACAATATAGGGACTCATTTTCTCATCTGAAAAATAAGGGGCAAAGATACCACCCTTATCTGATATTTAACCAATATCGTGTACAAAGTCCTATGTGTGTATTAGAATTAAGTTTTAAAAATGGGACTGCCAGATCATGTGCTCAGATACATTCCCAGGTCACATATAAAGGTCAGGAATCCCAATGTCCTGAGAACATGGATGAAGAGAACTAGGCAAGTCAGAATGATCCATGCGCTTGCTATATGACTGTTGTATAAGAAAAGGAAAATTCTATGGCATCAGAGCTAGAGGCATCCTTGAAGACCACTCTAGTTTTAGCTATCAGAAAAAGAATTTGAAAAAGAAGATACATGTATATGTACAAGTAAATCACTTTGCTGTATCCCTGAAACTAACACAACATCGTTAATCCACTCTACTCCGATATAAAATAAAAAGTTAAAAATAAAAACAGAATGAATCGTTCTTGCCAGGTGGTTGAGAAGTTGATTCTTTGGCCACTGAACAAAGCTTGCACTGTGTCAATCTCAAAAATAAATAACCAAGAAGAAAAGAAAAAAGGCAAAAAAGAAAAGTGAGACACAGAGGAGGAAATATCAGAGCTAGGGACATGATTTTAAGTTGTAATCGCCCTAAGAACAAGGACCATTTTGATCTAAACCAATAAAGTCATTCTGAGAAAATGAGTGGTTAGTGTCTCATCTCTTAGCTGTTTTGTCAGCCTCACATTTGTCTAATAGGATAATGGTTTTGGACAAAGAAGAAGATGGGTGTGACACATTCCATATGTTCCCACTGGCCTGACTATCAGCCTCACAGCATCTTAAAATGCCAACACCTGAGCCTTCTCCACAGGACATGGCTGCATCTTGGCGGAGTCAGTCAAGGAGCCAGAATCCTTTCTTAGCCATGGATGTCAGCCCAGGTTATGGAGAGAGTCCTTCGAAATTGACAAGGGGAAGAATGTCAGCTTTGTCTTTTAAAAGGAGGGTAGGCCTTAGGAACAGGAAGCGAGAACCAGTTAGGAGTTCTATTTATTTATTTTTATTTATTTGGCTGCAGCAGGTCTTAGATGGATCACGCAGGATCTTTCATTGCAGCATGTGGACTCTCTAGTTGTGGCACATGGGCCAAGCAATTGTGGCCCAAGGGCTTAGTTGCTTCCTAGCATGTGGGATCTTAGTTCCCCCACTGGGGTCTGAACCGGCATGCCCTGCATTGGCACGCAGATTCTTAACCACTGAACCACCAGGGAAGTCCCAGGGAGTTCTCTTAAGAAGGAACACTCTTCATTATTTTAAAACTGAGCTAGTCAACCTCACTGTAAGAAAAATCAATCATTAGAGAATTTCAAGGCTACTCAACACAGCCTGGGTGATGAAAAGAGCATTCTGATGACAGGAAAAAGCCTTAAATAAAACGTTCTTCTTCTGGCTAAAACTAAATGGTGACCTTGGGCAAGTCATGTCCCCTCTCTGGGCTTTAGTTTCCACTACCTATGAAAGGTACAAAGGGAGGTAAGGAAATGAAATGAAATGCAACAAAGTAGGAAAAAAACAGAAAAAGAAAAGACTATAGGTACAAGATAGAAGCATTAACTTTTTTCAAATGGATCTCTCCTTCACCCAGTTCATCACTGCTTTTTGGTGGAGTTGATTACTGATCATTGTTATGGTTTCGGGGATAAAAGTCTAACCAGATAAGAAAGGGGAGGGGTCCTGGAGAAAGAGAACCAACAAGACTTTCCTGATGTTCAGTTCAGTTCAGTCGCTCAGTCATGTCTAACACTTTCAACCCCATGGACTGCAGCATGCCAGGCTTCCCTGTCCATTACCAACTTCTGGAGCTTGCTCAAACTCATGTCCATCATGTCAGTGATGCCATCTCATCCTCTGTCATCCCCTTCTTCTCCTGCCTTCAATCTTTCCCAGCATCAGGGTCTTTGCCAATGAGTCAGTTCTTTGAATCAGGTGGCCAAAGTATTGGAGCTTCAGCTTCAGCATCAGTGCTTCCAATGAATATTCAGGACTGAATTCCCATAGGATGGACTGGTTGGATCTCCTTGCAGTCCAAGGGACTCTCAAGAGTCTTCTCCAACACCACAGTTCAAAAGCATCGATTCTTTGGTGCTCAGCTTTCTTTATAGTCCAACTCTCACATCTATACATGACTACTGGAAAAACCATAGTTTTGACTAGACGGACTTTGTGAGCAAAGTAATGTCTCTGCTTTTTAATATACTGTTTAGGTTGGTCATAACTTTTCTTCCAAGGAGCAAGTGTCTTTTAATTTCATGGCTGCAGTCACCATCTGCAGTGATTTTGGAGCCCCCAAAAATAAAGTCTTCACAGTTTCCATTGTTTCCCCATCTATTTCCCATGAAGTGATGGGACCGGATGCCATGATCTTCGTTTTTGAATGCTGAGTTTTAAACCAGCTTTTTCACTCTCCTCTTACACTTTCTTCAAGAGGCTCTTTAGTTCCTCTTCACTCTCTGCCATAAGGGTGGTGTCATCTGCATATCTGAGGTTAGTGATATTTCTCCCGGCAATCTTGATTCAAACTTGTGCTTCATCCAGCCCGGCATTTCACATAATGTACACTTCCTGTAAGTTAAATAAGCAGGGTGACCATACACAGCCTTGATGTACTCCTTTCCCAATTTTGAACCAGTCTATTTTCTTTCTTGTGGCAAGAGAAGCCATTCTTTGGCCTAAGTCATTTTGTGATCTAAGCCTGGCCACAATGTTTGTTTTTGAGCAAGTCTCAGTAATGAAGGGTCTTAAGGAAACAAGGGAAGGCAGGAACAAGGGAAAAGCAGTCAAGAAACAATAGTTCAGGGAAAAAACAGAGTCCAGTTCCTCTTCAAGAGCTATACATGACAATCTGACACAAATCTCTGAGTTCTGCAGGAATTAAGGTCCCCACGTGCTAAGACCCCAGACTGGTGGGAACCTAAGGAATGATGATGTTGATCTTTTCTGACTCCTGAGACTTTAATCAACCAAAACGTGGACCCTGGCAACCTTTGCCCCAATTCTAGGCTGAATTCTCTTCTGCTCAAGCCCTTTAATGAATATGCACACACTGTCCAAGCTCCTTCATGATTATGCATGTACTCAACTAAAGTTTTGCTGTTCAAGGAGGCACCGCTTCGAGAAAGATCCCGGTGTTCTCCTTACTTGCTGCAAGTAATAAAACCTCTTTTCTCTGGCTCTTTGGCTTAGTTGTGTCTTTGGGCTCAACACTCACCAAGAGGCAAATCCAGTTGTAAGGTAAGAAAAGCACACATTCAAGAGAAGTGGGTTTGCATCCCAGTTTTCTCCCTTCTGACTTTTGGCAGATTACTGCACCTCTCTGAGCCTAAATGGAAATAATATTTACCTTTCAGGGCTGTTGGACTTCCTAGGTGGCTCAGCAGAAAAGAATCCTCTGCCAATGCAGGAGACAAAATTTCGATCCCTGGGTTGGGAAGATCCCTTGGAGGGGGAAATGGCAACCCACTCCAGCATACTTGCCTGGTGAATTCCACCGGCAGAGGAGCCCGGCAGGTCCATGGGGTCACAAAAGGGCTGGACACAACTTAGAGACTAAACAACAACTTAGGGTTGTCACAAGAGTCGAATGAAACAATGCAACATTGCCTCTCAGCACACAGCTCTGCGCACAGAAGGTGCTCCTTAAATGCCACTGTTGATGCTTCTCACGTCTGAGATCCCAATGCCTAACATGGAAGTTCCCTGTTGTGTGTTCCTGTGACAGGCATGCTACCCAGCAAGTGACCAACACAGTCCCCTCCTAAGGCTTCCCATTCTACAGTCACATGTCCTGGGGATCCTGTCTGTCTGCAGGAACATGTTGGAAGCATTTAGGATACATCTTGTGGTTTCAGTGTCGAAGCCAGAGCTTCTCAACCTCAGCACTGTGGGCATCTGGGGGCCACAGAATTCCAGCTGTGGCCACCTGTTCTGTGTGCTATAGAATCTCTAAAAGTATCCCTGGCCTCCATCTCCTAGGCACTGGTAGCAAACCTTTACCCCAGATACGACAATCAGAAATAGCTCCAGACATCTTTTAGGAACAAGACTGCCCCCAGCTGAAAAACCACTGGATTCAACGTTACTTTTTTGTGTTTGTTTTTTCCTATTTCCCACTGTCCTGTCTTTCAAATCCAACCTGGGGCAATGGTATATTGAGAGGTGGGAGCTGCAGCAGTGGCACCCAGGTAGGAGGACTATTTTATCACCAACCTCGCTCAATACTGCAGCACAGAAATACTAACTTAAAAACAGCTTAATTGCTGTTGGTTTGCTATTGGGTTTGTCTTCTCTCCAGACAACTAGCCCCTTTATGGTGACACCCAGCACCCCCTTGCTACTATGCCATTGGTCTGCATAGTTAGGGTTAGGCTTCTCCCCCAACACCCATCATTCTTACACCATCAAAATAACCTGCACATACTTCAGGTTCAGTAATGAATATATGGAGTTTTAAGAAAACTGGAAAAACAAATTATTTTAGGCAAAATTTCTCCTGCTGCCTAGTTTGAGCTGCAGATTGGACCTTTGGGAAGGGGACAGAGGATGAGATTGGCTGCTTCTGTTTCCTGGTGTTTTCATGTCCCAAGGCTGCTATAAAGAAGGATAGCAGACTGGGAGTTTAGACAACAGAGGTGCTTTGTTTTCCAGTCTGATGGGTAGAAGTCTCAGATCGAGCTGTCGTTGGATTGTTCCTCTGAGAGCTGTAAGGGAGCATGGTCCAGGCCTCTCCCGCAGGAGAGGTAGATTGCTGGTAGATTCTGGTAGGTTGCTGGCAGCCCCTGGTGTTGCCTGGCTTGTACAGGCATCACCTCATCTCTGCCTTCATCCTCATATGGCATCTTCCCCGGGCGCATGCCTGACTCTGTGTCCAAATTCCCTCCTTTTATAAGGACACCAGTCATAGAGGGCCACCTTAATAACCTCACCTTAACTTGATTACCTCATTTCCAAATAAGGTTACAGTCTGAGGCATTGGAGGTTAGACCTGCCTAAGGGGCTACCTCCCATCAATAGGATGAACATGAAATTTCTCATCCAAATGGGACCCTTTTGAGAGTGAAAGGGGGTGCTGTTAATAATTATGCCAGAACTTCGAAAGTAAATCAGAACCACCCTGGTCAACCTGGGGTCTATAGTCACCCTACCCATGAAGCACAGACCCAGTGGAGGCAGGGAGCCAGGCGTGGGGACCAGAAACTGCTGACTTGACTGACACGGCCATGGCGGATTCCGGCCTTCTCCGGGCGTGGGGGTGTTTCAGGCTGATGGTGTCCCTCGTGGTACACTGGAAGTACCTTATTTGCAGTTCACTGGATTCAGGCAAATGCATCTCTGTGTTAGCAGGTGCCTTAAGGATTCCTTCCTTTAGAATCAGAGCACCCAGGAGTCTTATCCTTTTTTTTGCTGAGATCTCCTCACTCCACCAGGAGGTCTCCACGGACAAGACCTAAGGCAGCGCCAGCTCAGTTCTCTCCACTGGGGATCCACATCCGCTCCCCTGGGAACACTCACTGTACTTTGCCTTCACAGACTTTGGGGGTAAGATCATCCCCAGCGTGGTAACATATTTTCCTCTTCAGTCAGAACAGCTAGCCAACCCAGGGCCACATGTTTTAGATTTCCCAGGTGGCCTCTCTAAATGGTCCCTTTAAAGCCCGTTTCCCTCAGTTTTAAGTTAAGAGAGTTAGCCTCACATGCCTCCTCCCTGGATGTAAACTTGGGAGGAGACTCAACTCATCAACAGCTCTGTCTCTGAATACTTTTTCCTTCAGTTTCCCTCTCTGGGTCCCTTTCCTACCCTCAGTAGGGGTGAAGAGTTCAGCACCTCCAAGCCATCCCTTTTTGCAGTCCTGCAGGGCGATCTCACACATATCTCATTGATAAGTGACATGAATTTTGTTTTTGGTGCTTCAGCCAAAAGCGGAACCAAACGGTTTCATCGAAACCATCTTTAACCCTATTATTATTAGGACTGTCTGGGAAGGTGGGTTTGGCCTTACTTGGCATTCCCAGTCCCTGGCTTCAGGTCTGACACTTGATGGGTGGTTTAGTCCCAAAGTCGTGTCTGACTCTTTGTGACCCCGTGGACTGTAGCCCGCCAGGCTCCTCTGTCCATGGGATTTACCAGGCATGAATACTGGAGTGGTTTGCCATTTCCTTCTCCAGGGGATCTTCCCAACCCAGGGATCGAACCGGTGTCCCTGGCAGTGCAGGCAGATTCTTTGCCGATTGAGCTACCAGGCAAGATCCAATCTTCCCTGAGACCTAGCAGGGGAAACTGTAAATGTTTGCCAGTGAATGAAGTAATGGCCAGCTTCCAGTCCTCTCCACATTCGGACCTCTCTCCTTTGACAACGTTCCAGTTCGGTCGTATTAAACCGCTAAAACAACCTGTGATAATGGAATAGACAGGCGTAGAAAAGGGAGATGTAAGTGAACCTCCGTCCAGCTTTGGAAAGGATGCCCTTGGTCCCCGCAGGCGGGGTGCGCGCAGGAAGCCGGGCGGCGGGAGCGGAGGCGCCCCCACCGCGAGGCTCCCCGCGGCCTCCGAGCCGCGCCGCTGCCTTTGAGCTCCAGCTGGCGGCTGCCGCGCGCACTGCAGGGCTCCTTCTGGCAGCTAGAGACGAACACGGCTCCCAAGCGCCGCGGGATCTTCTGGGATGCTCCGGGAGAGTTTCATCGGCTGTCAAGCCAAGTTCAAAGGCGGCCTGGAAGCTTTCAGAATAGACGCGTTAGTCCAAAACACCCCCGGCGTTGACCAGACTCAGGCAGGTGGCCTGCCCTGCGGATGTACTGGGGGAAGACTGATTCTAGGTAGCCAAGGAAAACTTTGTTAATGACTTGGGGTTCCACACACTGCTCTGAGCCAAAAATATGCTGTGGAACAGAAACACTTGAATAGACCTTTCAGATTTTTTTTTTTAAGAGTTCATTATTATTGTAGGGGATGTTTGTGAGGGAAGATAAAAGCTCTTGGGGAAATACATTTTGACATGAGCGGTACTTTTTATAAAATAATTTATATTATATATAATGTAAATTATATAGGACTTCCCTGGTAGCTCAGTTGGTAAAAAATCAGCCTGCAATGCAGGAGACCCCGGTTTCACTCCTGAGTCCGGAAGGTCCCCTGGAGAAGGAATAGGCTACCCACTCCAGTATTCTGGCCTGGAGAATTCCACGGACAGAGGAGCCTGGTGGGCTGCAGTCCATGGGGTCGCAAAGAGTCGGACACAACTGAGCCACTAACACACACACACACACACACACACACACACACACAAGCATAAATTAGAAGCAGCCTTTGATTGGTCTGTGAATCACCTTCGCCCCCTTGCACCCTCAGGTTCACTCCCTCTCAGCAGTGGTAATCGCTGTTGGCAGTTCGGTGAGTTTCACCGACTCAATGGACATGAGTTTGAGTAAACTCCGCGATAGACAGGGAGGCCAGGAGTGCTGCAGTCCGTGGGGTCGGAAAGAGGCAGACACGACTGAGCGACTGAACTGAACTGAGTTCTCTTTAGTAATAGTAGTGATAGTAAAAATAATAATGGCAAAAACGGATCAAGGACTCACTTATGTGTCAGGCACTGTGTTAAATGCTTTATATAGACTGCTTCATTAATCAGTATGACCTTTCCGTGTGATGGATACTGTTACTACACCTGCTTTACAGATGTAAAAACCAAGGCATAGGGAAGGTGGGTAATTTGCGTTCAGTTTGGGCAAATTTCTGCTGATTTTTCTCATGTGTTTATGAAGATATGTGAGTGCATGTGTATGTGTTTATGTACAATTTCTGTTAATGAAATTAAGTATAATATGCTTTTGTGAAATCTGCCTTTTTTCACTAAACACATTAGAGGCACCTTTAAACCAGAAGTAGCCTTATAATTTGGCTACTTTCACAAAAGCATATTATACTTAAAACCTATAAGTAACCTTGTAATTTGGCTTAATTTCACTGAACAAGATAATCTCTCTAAACCTCAGTTTCCATGTTTTCACCAACATGACCGTTCACTTATGGATGTGATATACCTGCCTGGTACATAGTCAGCACTCAAGAAATTACAACTGTTAATATCCTGATTAGCATTCCTAGTTAATGGTCAGGTGTACCACTATTAGAGAAGAGTGTGTGTATGTGTGTGTTTATTTGTTTTCATTTAATGCAATCATCCTAATGCAACTAAAATCTATTGAATTGACAGGGCTTGCCAGTTCTCTCTGGGTATTTTGCTTTGAGGGCTTGATTTTGTGGGCTCAGTAACAGGAGGGAATTAATAGATAGCTGCTAACTAATGTTTAAGCTACTTTCTAATGAGGCTCAGAAAAGCAAACAGAAAATGCAAAACAGGTGAAATGCAAAGAAGAAATCTGACAACAGGAGATCGAGTCCAAAGGCTTTCACCTCAGGGACTTCCTTCGTGGTTCGGTGGTTAAGATTTCATGCTTACAATGTGGAGGGCCCAGGTTTGATCCCTGGTCAGGGAACTATATTCCACATGCCTTAACTGAAAGATCTCATGTGGTGAAACTCAGATCCAGAGAAGCCAAGTAATAAAATTAATAAAATCAAAGAAAAAAAAAAACTGTCACCTCATCCCCAAACAGAAACAGACCCATAGACATAGAAAACGAACTTATGGTTACCAAAGAGGGAAGGGGAGAGGGATGAATCAGGAAGTCGGGATTCACACACACACTACTGTATATAAAATAGATAACCAACAAAGACCTGTTGTATAGTGTGGGGAACGATACTCAGTATTTTGTGATAAGCTATAAGGGAAAAGAATATGAAAAATAATATGTGTGTGTGTGTGTGTGTGTGTGTGTGTATAAAACTTTGCTGCATACCTGAAACTAACAACATTGTCAATCAACTATACTTTAGTTTAAAAAATAATTTAAAATAAATAAAAATTTAAAAGTCTATAAACCTATAGCTGACTCATGTTGATGTTTGACAGAAAACAACGAAATCCTGTAAAGCAATTATCCTTCAACTAAAAAATAAATTAATTAAAAAATAGTCTTTCATCTCATCCATCAATCCCTCTGGCCTCTCGAGCTCGGTTCCTGAGTCTAGATCTGCCCAGAGCCCATCACTGAGTGAGCCTTTACTGAGAGCCTCTCTCACAGAGCTCAAGTACACATCTGGAATAATGAGGACATCCCTATTTTGTTTTTGTTTTTGTCAAGTCTTTAGGGTACCACAGGATTTCCCAGGTAGCCAGGTGGTAAAGACTCCACCTGCCAATGCAGGAGACGCAAGAGAAACGGGTTTGATCCCTAGATTGGGAAGATCCCCTGGAGAAGGAAATGACAACCCACTCCAGTATTCTTGTCTGGGAAATCCCATGGACAGAGAAGCATGGTGGGCTACAGTCCATGGGGTCACAAAGAGTAAGACACGCCTGAGCAGTTGAGCACACATATAGAGTACTACTCTATATAGTAAATTGCAGTTGGCCTCAAAAGCAGAGGTTGCAAGTCAAAGCCATGGATGTTTAAGTTCTCATAGAGGATTCCACAGTTACAGTGGTAGGGATTCTAAATTCTCATATTTCCATCTAGAAAATAGATTTGTTATCTCCTGCTTATTTATTCTTACCTTTGCTGAAACAAAACAACAGAGTATCCTTTGAAATTGTAGTGTCATTCAAAAAACATTTGATGGGCACCTATTGTGTGCCAGGCACTGTCCTAGGCCCTAGGCGATGGGATCTCAGTGAACAAAACAGAAAAAAGAAAACCCTCTTGGAATGTTTGCTCTGCTGGTCTGAACTTCCAATGGGCCATGAAAACCACAGGCTGATGATCTGTTTTCAGTAACCTTTCTGTGACATACATGATAATTTAATAAAAGCAATAATTCCTTATGCTTCTTTAACCTGTATGAATTGCTTCCTGACCCTGGGGTTTGCAGTGACTCTGTCTTTATTTTTAAAATAGAATTAGGAGCTGTTCACAGGCCTATATATCAAGTTTAGAAGGGAGTCTGGTATCTGTCTGTTGGGGGTGCTCTCTTGGCCTTGGCATGCAAGATTCTAGAGGGGACGTTAGAATCCAAGAAGGGGGTCTGCTCAACTTCCAGCAGGAAGCATCCTCACTCCAGAGTTGACCAGAGCTGCAAATGTTCCAAGCTATCACTTGATGTCATTGTCAGAAATTCATCACCCACTACAAATGTGACCCAAAATAATGAACCATCTGGGTAGCATGGCACCAACCCATCAGAAGACAAGCAAGCTGCAGTGCCAGGGCAGGTGCTGGGACCCCCATCATTCCTGAATTTAACCTTTGTTCTTTAGATCATCGATACTGGAGGTGAGGGGGGCAGCCAGGGCAGAGTTGTCAGGATCGAGAGGACACTGGAGGGGACAGGGGATTGAAGCAGTGGCTACGGGAACCACCATTACAGAAGTATTTCAATATGTCAACCACCCATACAGTCCCTAGCCCCACTGATGGCCTGTCTGTCAAGTGGGGCTGGTGACAGCAGAAGTGGATTTTTGCTTGCCCCACTTCATGCCCTAGACAGCACTTCCTTGAAGAAACGTAGATTATGTGTGTTCCTTTCCATGACCCAAGGAGCTGTTCACTGCACTCTACAATATTTGAATGCAGTTCTTACAGACATCCTCCCATGAGATCACCTTTCCTCAAAGGGGCTACCTCTGTGAGGGCTCTGCAATCTGGTGGAAATGACATCACTAGCTTCCTCCTTATTCCCGAAGGGAACTTCTCAGAGAGTCATTTGAACTTTTGGTCAACCTAATAAAATGCTAACTTCACTGTCTTTTCTGGGTAATGATATTGGTCCCACCTTTTCTCAGAATGACCACCACCAAACCCTTGACACACAGGTTGTGCATATATCCCCCCATATACACACACACACACACACACACACACACACACACATACACACACACACACACATACACACACATACACCCTTGAAGAAAGCTACCTGTATTTTGTGCTCAGCATGTCTGACTCTTTACGAATCCATGGACTATAGCTCACCAGCCTCCTGTGTCCATGGAATTTTCAGGCAAGAATACTGGAGTGGTTGCCATTTCCTTCCACAGAGGATCTTTCCAACCCAGGGATTGAATCCATGTACAAGTTCTCAGACTTCAGTGTGCAGAAGGAATATCCCAGGAAGCTGAACACGCAGATTTCCTGGGCTCCATCCTTCTCCCCACTCCTCCCAGAGTCTAGTTAATCAGGTATCCAGTGATACACAGATTTTTGTATTTTAAACACAATGCTTCCCATAAAATAGCTCTGAGGCAGACGATCACATGGAAACAAAACCCACTTCGGTCCTCAACAAGGACTTCGTCTCCACTTTGTGTTTTGCAAAGCAACATCAGGTGTGCTGCCCTCTCCCAAGCCCTAAGGCTCGACCTAGAACTAAATGCTAAACTCTAACTTTGTGGTCACATTCACCCTATTAGTCTATTTCCTGTAACTTGTCCACGGCAAACATGCCCAGAGATTCCTTTGGAGTTTGGAGGGTTTGGAGTTTTTTTGTTTGTTTGTTTTGTTTTTGGCTGTGCACTGCAACATGTAGGGTCTTAGTTCCCTGACTAGAAATGGAATTCATGCCCTGCAAGGGGATGAAAGCACAGAGTCTTAAACAATGGACCACCAGGGAAGTCCCAAGCTGGGATGTTACTATTGGGCTAGCATGGTCCCTTTCTCCAGCCACGCAATCTCTCTATCTCCAGTTGCTTCTGTGATCAATGAGGCACAGGAGACAGCCCAAGTCAAGTACCCATCTTTATGTTTGTTCATTTAGAATATATATTTCCCACAGAGATTGGACAGCTCTTCACCATGCAGAGTGGAATGAAGAATTTCATGCCCCACACAGCCTTAGAGGGTGGAGTTTCTCATGTTCAGAGAGTTTGGGCGCCGTTTCTGATCCAATGAGACATGGCCTGAGATGTGAGTTCATTTTTCAGATTGTATGACAACTCTTGGAAGAAAGCCCCTCATAGGAATATTTTCCTCAGAGGAGATAAAGGCAAGCAGGTTCTTGAAGGTTTGTGGAAAACTCTCAATTTCTCCATGTGTTCTGGTCCTAGGGTTCTCCGTGGGTTCTGACTGGGGGCATGTGGTATATATACACAGTGGAATATTATTCAGCCTTTAAAAAGAAAAAAATTATGCTCTATGTGACAACACAGTGGGCCTGGAGGATATTATACCAAGTGAAAGAGCCAGTCACAGAAAGACAAGTATTGCATGATTACACTTCTGTGAGGTTTCTGAAACAAATTCTTAAAATCCATGACTGAAACAGTAGTTACCAAGGGCCGGGAGGAGGGAGACATGGGGAGGCATAAAGTTTCAGTTAGGAAAGAAGGATTAGTTAAGTAAGAAGAGATCTGTGCTACAACATTGTTCCAACAGTCAACAATAATGTACTGCACACTTAAAATTTGTTAAGAGGATAGATCATGTGCTATGTTCTTACCAAAATAAAGGAGGTTTTTCATACCATAACTTTGCTTTCCATCATGTTGAACATTCACTTCTCCAGAACTTAAAAATTCATTGTGTGTGACTGACCAAAATTTTTTCTTTGTCAGATTATTTCCACTCAGAATTTTTGTTCCATTTTGAAAATGTGTTTGTGTGTGTGTGTGTGTGTGCATTACTTTTTCAAGGCTTCTGGTCAACTGAGGACAGAATTTAGCCTCCCAAGACCTGCTGAGAAGATAAATGAGTTACTTTTTTATATGCTACTGAAACCATAACTATGAGGAAAAACAAAGTAGAAGAACCAGAACCAGAGCTAAAATTGGGGAAGGGAGGTATTCTAAAAGATAGAAGCAAAGTGGAATTTGGTGAAGGGAGAAAATAGAAGAGAGAAAGCAGACAAATAAAGAGTAATCCTTCCCAAGGACAAGAGAAGCTTGAAGGTGGGAATCCATAGGGTAGAACAGCTGGGAGGCCATCATGGGGTGAAGAGCAGTGTTGTGGTCATCTATCGTTGGGCTGCAAATGGCGAAAAACTTAAAACAATAACGACAATTATTTTGCTTACGAATCTGCAATTGAGGCAGACAGAATTCAGTGGGGACAGCTGTGTCTGCTGCTCCCAGCACTGGAGCAGTTCAAATGCTGGGCCTGGACCACAGGGGCTGCTTGCTGTCTCTGTGTGGTGTCTACAGAGGTGGTGGCTTCCGGGCAGCTCAGCTTCTTACATGGCAGCTCAGGGCTCCAAAGGGACATGTCTTAAGAAAGAGCCAGGTAGATACTGAACTGACCCTGTGGCTTAGCTCTGGAAGTCCTATAGCATCACATCCACTGCAGACAGACCGTCTCCAACTCAAGGGAAAGAATACACACTTCGCTTCTTGATGGAACAGTGTCAGCATCACATTTTAAGAAGTATATAGAGATGGAATATTTTTACGTACTTATCTTTGGAAAACATAAGCTGCCACAAATTGTGTTTAGACTAAGTACACCAGATGATTAAGAAAAACAAAAAACAGTGAAGAGAAGGATTAAGAGGAGCAAACACAACTGACCCAAGAAGGAAGAAAAAACATTCAGCAAACACAGATTTAATTTTTAAATAAGAACTAATTAAGACCATTGAAATTGTTTGAGAATATTTTACATCCATAAAATAATATAGGCTGATATGAGAAAGACATAAACAGAATAAAAGAATCTGACCAAAATTAATTATTGAATGGACGGACTGAATAATAGAACAGATAAAGTGAGGTCCAAGACAGCAACCTGGAAGTTAATCTTGAAAAAAATCCCCTACAGTGTAGAGCAAAACAAGAGGTGGAAAATCTATTTCTTTAAAGATTGTATCTACTCAAAGGAGTTAAAAGCTTATGTCTACACAATAGCTTCCATACAGATGTATATAGGAGCTTTATTCACAGTTGCCAAAACTTAGAAGCAACCAAGATGTCCTTCAGTAAGTGAACGGGTAAATAGGCTGTGATAAATCAAGACAATGGATTATTATTCAGCACTAAAAATAAATGAGCTGTCAAGCCATGAAAAGACATGGAGGAAACTTAAATGCATATTCCTAAGTGAAAAAAAAGGCAATCTGAAAAGGTTACATACTGTGTGATTTCAACCATATGACATTCTGCAGAGACAGAATACTGTGGAGACAGTAAAAAGATCAGTGGTCACCAGGGGTTGAGGGAAGGGGGAGAGGGATGAATAGACAGAGCACAGAGGATTTTTAGAGCAGTGAAAATAACTCTGTATGATGTTGTAATGATGGATACATACCTTTATGGGTTTGTTCAAACCCACAGAATATATAACACCAGGAGTGAACAATAACGTAAACTATGGACTGTGGGCGATTATGATGAGTCAGTGTACGGTCACTCTGGTTTTTGCTTTTAAAGTATCATTCTGGTTAGTGATGTTGATAATGGAGGAGGTTATGTAAAAGATTAAACAGTTAAAGAACATAGAAGATAAGTCCACTAGGTCACAACTGTTGTGTACTAGGACTATCAGAAAGAGACGCAGCCACAACAAAGAGGAGAAAGTGATCTCCCTAAAAGAGGAAAATGTCAAGATAAAAAAAGATGGCACCATCTGAGAATCTAAAAAGTCCCTGAGTGCTAAATGGAATAAATAAAAAGTTCATGAATAGAAACACACAATTGAAACTTCAGATTTCTGAGATAAAAGGAAAAAATCCTTCAAGAAATACTCATATTCTTTGCACCAGTACTGTTTATCTACAACGCAGAGACCCATTACTGTCAATGAACTTCTCAGCAAACATGATTCGAAAAGTCAGTGACATCATGTTTTCTAGTTTTGAATGGATTTTTTTTTTTGATCCTAGATTTCTCTATACAGCCAACATGAATCACATGCAGACATATTCATACATGCTAGGATACATATACTCTCAATTGAAAAATAAAATTCTAAAAGAAATATTTAACTATAATGAGATACTACTATACATACACCAGAAAGGCTAAAATAAAAAAAAATTTTTAAAAAAAACTGTCAAGTAAAAAAAACAATGTGTCAAACACATGTGGAGCAACTAGGAACACATACATTGTTGGTGAGAGTATAAAATGCTGCCACCACTATGGCAAAACAATTTGGCACCTTTCTGTAAAGTTCTCTATAAACCCAGCAAAAGGCATTCCTAGGTGTATAAATGAGAGAAACAGAAGCATAAGCGCATGTCAAGACTTAAACACAACTGCCCATAGTAGCTTTTTTCATAATAGCCGAAATTAAGGAAAAATCCAAATGCCCATCAACAAAAGAATGGGGAAAAAAAAGATTTTTGGTATATTCATGAAATGAAATTCATCTGTAGAAAAGAACCAACTACAGATACCCACAACAACATGGATAAATCTCAAAAACATTGTGTTGAGCCAAAGAAATCAGTCACAAAGGACGCCAAAGGTCCAGTTCCATTTAAGTTCTTTCTAGAAGAGGTCAAAATAAACTATGGTGCTAGAAGTCAGAATAGGGGTTACCTTGGAGGAGAGGGAATAGCTGACTAAAGAAGAGCAGAGGAGAACTTTCCAGAGTAAATGAATGTTGTTCGTCCTGAGATTTGTACACTTAAGATTTGGGCATTTTCCTCCACATGAACTATGCCTCCATAAAGGTATCTACAAAGGAAAAAAAAAATCAAGAGATAAAATTCACCAGTTTTAATGATTGGGTGTAAAAAGAGGGAGAGATGGGAGGGCTGATACACAAATACGATTCTCAGGAATCTTCAATGCTGTCAGCTGAGCCTGAGAATAAAGGGTCATGAACAAAAGTTTCAGAGCTGGAGTTCTCAGCCAATAGCACATGATGACAGGATGGACTTTGTTGTAAGTAACTCCATACCATCAACAGCTTCCAAAGTTGCAAATGGTCTGTTTTATATTTTTAAATCAGAACGTGAGGATTTTCGATGCTAGCCATAAGGAGGGCATTCTAACAAATTCATATTCCAATCTCTGATGGAAAATTACAGGGTAAAAATTCAGCCAACAAAATAGGAATGTGCATCACCTATAGTTTACCTATGCCACAGTGACCTCCTGGAGAAATGAAAAGCACTCACGTGCTTACAGGACACGTTTATGATTATCCTGAAATAAAATAAACAGAAGTTCAGAACAACACAGTAGTTTAAAAGGAGACAGTTTAGCAAAACGAGGAAAAGAAAAAAATTCAAGCAAGAACATAGAGTAAGACAAAAAAGCAGCAGTGTGGTTAAGTATGATCCAGAAGAAGAGAGGAAAGTTCAAAAGCAAGGAAGAGAGGTACCCTTGAACACTGATGGTCAAGGCATCTCCCGCCAGGTAGCTGAAGTTTAAGGACACGAGATTATGTTTTCTTCTCTATGGATTCAATCAGATTAATTTAGCTCTTTGGGCTTCCCTGCTGGCTCAGATGGTAAAGAATCTGACTGCAATGCGGGAGGCCTGGGTTCTATCCCTGGGTTAGGAAGATCCCCCAGAGGAGGGCATGATAACCCACTCCAGTATCCTTGCCTGGAGAATCCCCCCGGACACGAGAAGGCTGGCAGGTTACAGTCCATGGGGTCACAAAGAGCCGGACTTGACTGAACGACTAAGCACAGCCCAGCTAGTGATTACTTAATGAAAATATTATAATAGTTGAATTAAACTTGAAATTTAGACTCAATCTTGAGATGGATAAGAAAAGAATTATCATCTTGCCAGGAAAAAAGAAGAAAAAAATTTGAAAGCGTGTGGAGGTGAGAGTTCGATGGAGATGTTTGTGAGCTGACTTCCATTTCTGTCACTAGCGAGTGTCAATAGACAAATGTCTACATTTCAAAAATAAACTGATGTTTGATAATATTATTTTAGGTCACGAAGATCACCATTATAAAAATTAAAGATAACACCTAGAGGGGGAAGGAAGAGTTGCGGATATAAAGGTAGTAGAGAAAATGCACTGAGTTCTTCATAACTCATGGCCTGAAGACAACAGATACTATCTATAGTCGATAAAATAAGACAGGAATATGCAACAGTATTTGAAATAAATATTAACTACCTGTGAAAAAAAGTGAAAGTGTTAGTCACTCAGTCGGGTCCAACTCTGCGACCCTTTAGACTGTAGCCCACCAGGCTCCTCTGTCCATGGGATTCTCCAGGCAAGCATACTGGAGTGGGTTGCCATGCCCTCCTCCAGGGGATCTTCCTGACCTAGGGATCAAACCCACATCTCCTGTGTCTCCTGCATTGGCAGGAGGGTTTTTTACCCACTGAGCCATCAGGTAAGTCCCTAACTATCTGTATAATTTTAAAATAATTAAAAATCATCATCTCTGAGAGTGAGTGATGGATTCAAGACAAGAATGGAAGTTTAAAAATGCGAACTTTTTAGTTCCTTTGGATGGATAAAATTAGGACCATGATGGAGCAGATATTAAATTTATTTATTTTTTTCTTTGAACCTATTTGCAGGGCAGCAATGAAGGTGCAGACATAGAGAACAGAATTATGGAGGGAGGAAGAAGTGGGTGAGATGAATGGAGAGAGTAGAATGGAAGCGTATACACCACCATATGTAAAGTAGATAGCTAATAGAATTTTGCTGGATGACTCAGGGGACGTATTTGCTTTTATTTTTTTGTTTGTTTAGGGTGGCTCTGGTGGGAGAGGCAAAAGCCTCCCCAACTTCCTCTCCACGCTTTCGCTTGGTATCTTCCATGCCTGTCCTCTTCTGCGTTAGCTTTGCGGGAATTTTTGGTCAGAAGTCAAGCCACCAAGGTTCCCATATAACGATTCCGGAGATCACATATAGAAACTACCCGCTGGAGGGGTGAGAAGCCGCTGAAGCAAATCTGAAGGCTGGCTGCCTCACTGTGCTACACTGAACATTTCTCGGGGACACCAGGTAAGGCCAGAATGACACCAACTTGCTCACTATCATTCTAAGGGATTAGTTAAAAAATTTATGGCTAATAGAAAGTAAATGACAACAAAGGGATTAACATAAACAAGACACCTGACCCCTCTCACTCACTCCGCTTCACAGTCACACACAGGCCTCCTGTGTCCATGGAGGAGCTTCCTCTCAAGCAAGGTTCTCAACTCTGAGAGGTAAAGAGGTGCATCTAGAAATGCACGGGCAGTGTTTTGACTGTTAAAGAGCTGAGTCACAAGTCAAGGATGCTAAAGATGGTACCATGTGCAGGGCCCTTCATCCAGAAACTGCCCTACCCGACACGGCGATGGTAACCCTTCAGTAACACCCCGCTAGGGTGACACTCTGGCCTCTCTGCCCACCTCCTTCCCTGCCCTGGGGGAGCAGTGACTTCTCTTAACTGGTGGCTCTGGGAGAAGGAATGAGGAGGGTAGCTCAGGCCATGGTGGGATCAGGCCTGGGCACGTGCCAGCCCGGAAAGGGTGTACGGGGCAGCCTACCCTTCACTGGGCAGTGCACTGCTCAGCAGGCTCTGGTCTCATGGGAAGACCTGGAGTCCTTCCGTATCACAGCCTGGCTGGGAAAATCTGTTAGTTCCAGTGGAGTGTTAGCAAGCCCTTTGGGACACAGATCTGAAGCCATGGTCGACAATCACTTCTGTCAATAATAGAGACAACAGCTTTATCTCCATTTGTCTCTCTGCTATGTCTTATTTTCCAACTGTTTGGAACAGGGAAAGGAATCAAGGAATGTTAAGGTTAAAAATCAAGGTTAAAAAACATGTTTGAGAGACTTAAAATAGTGCAGGATGTAAATGTTCATGGTCTAGTTTTTTAGTGATCGTAAATGTTAAAATACCCATCATTTGGAATGATTTATTTACATCGTATGAATCTCAGGATATTTAAATGGTGTTTTTATTTTTAACATGGCACCTAGCCTGGGCTTCCCTGGTCACTCCGAGGTAAAGAATCCACCTGTCAGTGCAGGAGATTACGGCTTGATCCCTGGTCTGGGAAGATCCCAAATGCCGCGGAGCGACTAAGCTCATGCACCACATCTATTGAGCCTGCGCTCTACAGCCTGGGACCCACAGCTAGTGAGCCCACGTGCCACGACTACTGAAGCCCATGCGCGCTGAAGCCCACGCTCTGCAACAAGAGAAGACGTTGCGATAAGCCGGCACACCACAACTACAAAATAGGCCTGCTTACCGCAACTAGAGAAAGCCCATGCTCAGCAACCAAGACTCAGCACCGTCAAAAATAAATAAATAAACATTTTTAAACATAAAATTGCACCTAGTCTAACTCTAAACATACTTGCTGCTGCTGCTAAGTCACTTCAGTCGTATCTGACCCTGTGCGACACCATAGACGGCAGCCCACCAGGCTCCGCCGTCCCCGGGATTCTCCAGGCAAGAACACTGGAGTGGGCTGCCATTTCCTTCTCCAATATACTTGAGGCTGCTTTAAAAAAAAAATACGTACAATTGTGCAAGCTTTTCTTTCTTGCTTTAAGATACAGAGTTTGGAAAATCAAGCCCCAATAATAAGATAAAGCACGCTCTATGGTCTTGTCCAATTTTTAAAAGTAGGCAGCAAATTAGGTACTAAACTTTCATGTGGCCAAAGCAGAAAGAAAAACAGTTTTGATACTGATTTTGATCACTGAATATAAGATTTAAATATATTTTGATTGATTTTACACATACACGCACCCTAGTCAGTGTACCCGTTGTTCTGGAAAAAATCAGAATTTCTAGCATTGATGCCTGAGCATTGATTTCTTCAGAAGTCTTCATAAAGGGCGAATTGGCTGATGTGATGGCTATTCCTCCAACAGTACCTCTAAAGCAAATATAGCAGTGAATGACTTTCAGCTGTTTCTTATGATTTTCTTCAACACAAGCCATAAGCATGATGCCAAAGCATAATTTAATAAAATATCTCCTTCAGAGACCAAGACAATCTCTCTCCCAACTCCTTGGGATCCTCCTCTGCATAATCCAGAAAAAAAAAAAAAGGGTGTGTGTGCCTAGAAAGCCACTCTTCATCAATGCAGGAGAGGAGCTGATGGCTAAAGTCTTCTGTTTTGTCCCGAGGGCACACAGCTGTGAAATGAACTCCGTAATGCTCCCCACAAGGTTGCAATGAGTTGAAGCACCAACCTGCCTTACTCAGGGCAGTCAGAGAGGCAGCCTGGCAAGACATTCTTGTACCTGTTTCCCTACTGTTTCACTCCCTTTTCCTGCATCACTGTTCTCTGGGACCACATTCCCAAGTAAACTAGCTGCAAATAAGACTTTATACCAGGCTCTACTTTGGGGAGAACCTGGCTAAGACATCTGTCTCTAGCATATTTTACTGTGTTCCCACTTATATGGATTTACAGATTTTTCTCCCTTAATTTTAATAAAATTAACCTTCACATAACAAATTAATATTTTTAATAGATTCATGCAGCAAATCTACTGATAGAAGACAAACTGAGAATATAAGCACAAGATGATAAGAAACAGAGAAGGTGATTCTTTTCTTACACTCCAGATGAATACATCAGCTACAGAGAAGAAATAGTTTTTTAGTGTTAATACTAAATTAAATAAAATACTTTTATCCTTGTTTCATTCTTTTAAAATTCCATTTTAGGTATATGTTTTATGAGGTATTTGTGTGAGCAGAGTAGCCTATATATAATTTATAAATAAATAAATGTACATACATATATTGGGAGCATGTGCTCAAAGTTTTCTGCTGATAAAGTAGGAGACGAAAGAAAGCTTGGAGAGTGCTGGTCTAAATAAATTCAAATGAGTTGGCCCTTCTGTTTCCCTTATTAACCTTGGCTGAGGATGAGAAGATGTAAACAGAACTGAGTTGTCTAGAAAAGTTGCCCTCATAATCCACACTGCTGATCAGAACAAATTCACTGATAGACAAATAATTTCTTTTTTAAAAATTTTCTCTTTTTTTAAAATAAAATTTTTACTTTTCAAGAGTAGTTTTAAGTCCACAGCAAAACTAAGAGAAAGGTACAGAGGTTCCCCATATGCCCTCTGTCCCCACACTTGCATGATCTCCCAATTTATCAGCATCTCCCCCACTCCAGAGTGGTGTGCTTGTTCCAAAAGATGAACTGACACAGACACATAATCACCCAAATAGACTTCAGGTTCACTTTTCATGTCACACATTTTTTCGGTTGGGACAAATGTACAATAATAAACATCTGTCATGATAGCCTCATAAGAGTATTCACTGCTCTAAAAACCTTCTGTGATATGATTTTTCTCTTATTTTTCATATCTTGGAAAAGGTTTTTTTTTTTATTTGAACTCAAACACATGCAACATTCCTCTATCCTAATCCCTTTTTTTTTTTTAAAGCAAAAAGATGTACTATCCTTGAAATTTCTTCATTGATTTTATTCGGAATAAGTACTATGCTCCAAATAAAGATCAGTCAGTCAGTTCAGTCACTCAGACTCTTTGTGACCCCATGAACTGCAGCACACCACACCTCCCTGTCCATCACCAACTCCCGGAGTTTACCCAAGCTCATGTCCATTGAGTTGGTGATTCCATCCAACCATCTCATCCTCTGTCGTCCCCTTCTCCTCCCGCCCTCAATCTTTCCCAGCATCAGGGTCTTTTCAAATGAGTCAGCTCTTCACATCAGGTGGCCAAAGTATTGGAGTTTCAGCTTCAACATCAGTCCTTCCAATGAACACTCAGGACTAATCTCCTTTAGGATGGACTGGATGGATCTCTTTGCAGTCCAATGGACTCTCAAGAGTCTCCTCCAGCACCACAGTTCAAAAGCATCAATTCTTCAGCACTCAGCAAAGAAAGCTAGTCCAACTCTCACATCCATACATGACTACTGGAAAAACCATAGTCTTGACTAGATGGACTTTTGTTGGCAAAGTAATGTCTCTGCTTTTTAATATGCTGTCTAGGTTGATCATAACTTTCCTTCCAAGGAGCAATCATTTTCTAATTTCATGGCTGCAGTCACCATCTTCAGTGATTTTGGAGCCCAAAAAAATAAAGTCAGCCACTGTTTCCACTGTTTCCCCATCTATTTGCCATGAAGTGATGGGACCAGATGCCATGATCTTAGTTTTCTGAATGTTGAGTTTTAAGCCAACTTTTTCACTCTCCTCTTTCATTTTCATCAAGAGGCTCTTTAGTTCTTCGCTTTCTGCCATAAGGGTGGTGTCATCTGCATATCTGAGGTTATTGATATTTCTCCTGGCAATCTTGATTCCAGCTTGTGCTTCATCCAGTCTAGAATTTTTCATGATGTACTCTGCATATAAGAATAGACAATAAGAATATGGACACAGTGAGTAGTTTATTCATTGATTCTACATTCACTGAAGATTAACTATGTGCTCCATGAATAGAACAACTGTGATCGTAAGGGCCTCCCCACTGTTGGGAGAGGAGGCAACTAGACAGATTCATAAAATACAGTGTAATGGGTGCTATTACAAACTACTGTATAGCTTTTCATGTCTGCATACAGACACAAACACCTACGTACACATCAACATGCATATATGTACATAACATATACTATGTTAGAAACATATAGTTATAATACTTATACATTGGTAATATATAACACTAATGCAATGTATAATAAATAATATATATTATTATATTATATAGTATATACTATAATATATTGTAATAATTATATTATAATGATTAATGTAATTATATAATGATTATATTATATTAATTATATAATATATATTATATAAATATATATTTATAAACTATAAATATATATTAATATAATATATATTTATAAATATTATATGTGTATTTATAATATTTACATTTGATATATAAATATTAAATATTAATATTATATTAAAATTATATATCTATACATATATAATTTTAATATAATATATAATTATTTAATTGCATAACAATATTATAATATAATATATTATAATATTAATATATTAAATGTATAAAAATATAAATATAAATATATATATATATATAATATAATTAAATATTTATTAAATAAATATAAAATAAAATATAAATATATTTATAATAACAATAGTATAATATAAATATATTATTATATATGATACTATATTATATAATAAATAAATAATATTACAATAATATATATAAAAAATATAATATAATTGCATTAATATATAATATGTTAATATATTAAATTTATAATATTTATAATATATTGATTATATATTATATTATATACAATATGTATATGTAATACTAAATATATATATTTAATTTATAATATATATTATTAATATATTTATATTATATAAAATTATATATGTGTATATATATACACATACATATGTATATAATATATAACACAATTGGAATATATTAATATATAATATAAATTAATATATAATATATAATACAAATTATATATGTTATACATAAATATATATATTCATATATAATTAACATATATAATAAATATAATATGTATATATTATATAGTATATTATATGTATGTAATACATATAATAATATATATTATAATAATTATGAGATTATTATAATATATTATAGTATATATATACTATAGTGATAAATATAATACATAGTATATAATATAATATATATCATATTATATAATATATAATTAAATAATATTACATATATAATATATCATACTATATAATATACTATATATTATATATATTATACTATATAATATACTAATATATATATAACTATATAATATATACACTATAGTAATATATTATATATTATTATAATACTATAATATTACTATAATAATATATTATTATATATTACTAATATATTACTATAGTGTATATATTATATACTATAATATATAGTATATAATCACAGATTTAAATACAAGTTTATATTTACGAAGCTTTATTTGTGCCACTAGGAGTAAGAGCACTTCCTCCCTGCCATAAGCATGTATTAAACATTTCCTAAGCACATTATCTAAACCCAAATAACTATGCTCTAAGTCATGTAAGGAAATTAAATATTCATATATTTATAATTGCATTTGTATGACATTCAAGAACAGCAAAAATCTTTGGATTAGAAATAAGAATAGTTGTCATTTTTGGCATAATTTTGACTGGTATAGAGCTCAGGGGGAAATTCTTTCATGCTGAAATTCTTTCTAAAATATCTCGATTTAGGCAATTGTTTTTGTTTAGTTGCTCAACGATGTCCTACTGTGCAACACCATGGACTGTACCACCAGGCTCCTCTGTCCATGACATTCTCCAGGCAGAAATACTGGAGTGGGTTGCCATTTCTTCTCCAGGGGATCTTCCTGACCCAAGGACTGAACCCACACCTCCTGCATTGGCAGGTGGGTGCTTTGCCACGGAGCCATCAGGGAAGCCCAGTATCCTGGCCTGGAGAATTCCATGGACTGCACGGGGTCACAGAGAGTTGAACACGACTGAGCGACTTTCACGTCACTTTACTCCCACTTGGCAGTAAGGTTCTGTTGAACCCTTGCTCTGCCACATGGCAGGAAATAAAATCTCAGCTCCTGGTTTTCTCAGTTATTTCAGGTTTAGGCTTAGTCCTGCTTCCCAGATGGGGAGATGGTTTAGGTGGTACGGTGAGGAAGTGACCAGGCTGGCCGCATCCAGGGGATCTACCTTGTCTCACCAGAATTCCACCCTGAAGGGCCTGGCGATGTCATCCCGCATACTGGCATTCACCGCTCAACCCCCGGCTCCAGTGTCCACCGCACATTAGCACCACACTGAAAGAGGCAGACGTGTTTTAGCTTGGCAGGAGCTAAATGCGCTTATCATTTAAAATAGGCCATAGATTTTTTATCATTTTTTTTCTTTTTTTTTAATTTTAATTGGAGGCTAATTACTTTACAATATTGTGGTGGGTTTTGCCATACGGTCACATGAATCGGTCATGGGTGTACATGTGTTCCCCATCCTGACCCTCCCTCCCACCTCCCTCCCCATCCCATCCCTCAGGGTCACCCCAGTGCAGCAGCCCTGAGTATTCTGCCTCATGCATCGAACCTGGACTGGCAATCTATAAAATAGACAATAGATATTTTAAAATAACTTTAGGGAAATGCTAGGTCCTACAAAACCTCTAACCAAGTGTTCACCAATGTGGGACACTTGCCAGATCTAAGTCGTCAGTTGCTGTTTGACCACCTTCCTTCTGCCACTTATCTTCCTTCGGTTGACCAAAGATTCCCTTCCTCCAAAACTAACTACCAAGAGAGTTGGAACACAATAAAATCAAAAGCTAGATTAGCACATCATAAAGGGCTTCATTTTCCATATAACAATCAAAAGAAGGAGTGGGGCGAGGCAGACATGGGGAGATACGACAGAGGGTAACAATGGCAATAACAATAAAACTACGTTTATTATACACTAGCTGCTCTCTGGAGAATCCCCACGGACAGAGAAGCCTGGCAGCCTACAGTCCATAGGATCCCAAAGAGCTGGACATGACGGAAGCGACTTAGCACAGCGCTGTGCCAAGACTATTTTTAATCATGGGAAAGTTTCTTACTTTTGGTACTGTTTCATATAATTGTTTTTTCTTTAATGGGAAACAACAGCAAATGGGGAAGGAAATATTCTACTTCTCTTACTAGCAATCAACTCTGTGCTGCTTAGTTCAAAGCAGGACTTCCTCCTTGGTCATGAAGTTCTCATACATTAGCTCCACGAATCCTCATAACAACTCAGGGAGGCAGCCCCACCATCACCTCCATTTGAAAGACGAGTGCATAGAGTCTTACGTGAGACAGATACATGGCTCTTGTTGAAGCCACCATTGTTCTGGGTCTCTGCACTGCACTCAGATCTACAGTCTGGGACAGTCATTGGCTGTCTTGTTTTTGCTGGCCAGGTCTATCTCCTCCTCTAGGGCCATCATTCTTATTACGGCATCGTTAGTGTACACACCAAAAGCCATACAATAGTTATGGAAAGGGTATATACAGCTAGGAATTTAACTAATTGATTTTTTTCTTTACAGCACAGCAAAATTGAGGAGAAGATACAAATTTCCATATACCCACTGTCCCCACTCTTACAACCTCCCCCATGAACAACATCCCGCCCACCAGACTGTTACATTTGCTACATTTGATGAAGCTACATTAATTGCCACATCATAATCACCCAAAGGCCATAGTTTATGTAAGGGTTCACTGTTTGTGTTGTTCATTCTATAGGTTTGAACAAACGTATAGGGGCACACAGACTTCCCTAAGGGCTCAGTGGTAACAAATCTGCCTGCCAATGTAGGAGATGCAGTTTTGATCCCTGGGTAGGGAAGATTCCCTGGAGAAGGAGATGGCAACCCACTCCAGAATTCTTGCCTGGGAAATACCATGGACAGAGGAGACTGGTGGGATGCAGCCCATAGGGTCACAAAGAGTTGGACGTGACTTAACAACTAAACAGCAACAACATAGTAATACATATCCATTATTATATCATGCACAGTATTGTCACTATCCTAAAAATCCTCTGCGCTCTTGCTTTTTCAACCATCCCCCTGCCCCTAACCCCTGACCATCACTGATCTTTTCACTGTCTCCATAGATTTGCTCTTTCCAAAATGTCATATAGCTGGAATAACCAGCTGGTACTTTTAAAAAGACTTTGAGCAACTATTTACCAAGGTGGCCAGGGTTCAAGGAAGTAACAGGGATGCCAAGGTACCCAGGGACTAGCAACTTGAGAAGCCATTACCACCTGCAGGCTTGAAGGTGCTATGAGGACTTCCCTGGTGATCCACTGGTTAAGAATCTGCCTGCCAGTGCAGGGGACATGGGTTCAACCCTGGTCTGGAAGATCCTGTATGCCACAGGGCAACTAAACCTGTTCACCACATCAGCTGAATCCCAAGCACACACTAGAGCCTGTGCTCTGCAACAAGAGAAGTCATTGCAAAGAGAAGACCTCGCACGGTAACTAGAGTAGCACCTACTCACTGCAACTAGAGAAAGCCTGCATGTAGCAACGAAGACCCAACACAGTCAAAAAAAGAAAAATGATGTTACCAGAGCTTGGTTCAGAGTTAGCACCATGCAGAGGGGCTGTTTGAGGGAGGTCGAGGTCACAAAGGGATACAGATGCAGCCCTAATCAGGCCAAGTCATGAAAAAGCAGGAGGAATAAATATCGAGACCTTTCTCCCTCTTCCACCTTCAAACTCCCAGCTGGTGCCTCCTACTGGCCAACTAGAAGTCAGGGGGGCAAGAGGACTTGGGTGACAAACATGGTTCATTGGGATCAGCTTTCCGGGGTTCAGAGCGGAGTCTAGAAATGTGGAGAAAAGATCTAGGGGCAAATGGAGAATTATCCACCCAATGAACATCCTGAATTCACTATCTGTTAAGCCTTAAACAATCTGTTCACCATGAAAATTTTAATTCACTTTGTGAGTACAACTGGCAAAGAGGGAGCGTATTTCTATAAAGAAACCATGTCCATTTTTAGATATTTTCTAACATGTAGATGCTTTAGACTCAATTTTATTTTTGAAGTGGACAATTTTTACACTGAAAGCACAAGCTGGTGAATCTGTTCTCTCCTTCAGTGAATGTAGAGTTAAGTGCGCCTTGGTTTGAAGACAAACTGCTGTCCTTCAGACTCTTCAGCCAGTTCTCATATTTTCTTCTAAATGAACCAAATCAAATTAGCGAAAAACAAGGATTGAGGAACTATACAACAAATGCTTTTTTTTTTTTGCTTGCTTGCTTTTTTTTCCTCTTTTTGACCAGAAGTGATAACCAAGGAGTAGAAACGGGGAAATTTTCTGTCACAGGACATATCTGTTATATTGTTGGACCACAGACTCTTAACCACAAAAAAAAACCTTAACAATCATCTAGTCTTGTGTTTTTAAGCCCTTTTACTTGGGAGGCCCCTTGTTCACATGCCTATGTGAAAATCCGTTCTGTGAAAGAATTTTAATAATAGTTCATAGGGTCTATTACTGTGCTTTGTACTTTGCCAGAATTATCTCATTTCATCCTGTCTAAAACCTTAAAAGTGAGGTTTGTTTTTTTCCCCTTATCTTCCAGTTGAAAAAGGGAGACACCGAGGGTCAGAGAGATGGCCGAGGTCATGTTGCCAGCGGTTGTGGCATGTGATATTCAAAGTCAGGGCTCCTGACTCCACGGCCTGTGTCTCTACTGTCAGATAGAAGCAGAGTGCTTTAGTTAAAGCAGAGTGTGATTTCATTGCCTCATTCCTCCCTTAACCCTGACTTTACCCTTGGTCACCTGGGGCGTTGTTTAAAAAACACCCATCCAAGCCTAACACTTGATAACTTAATCTGTTAGACTATCATTGACATCACTATATGGAAAAACAGTCCTAGGCTTCTCAAATACGACCTCACTCATTTTCTCTCCTCTGCAAAGTACTTGGATGTAATTCCCCTGTCATCAATATGCACATGCAATTTCATCTTTGGCTTCTTTTAACCTAAATCTATTTTCTATAAAAATTCTCACGTATAAATTCAGACATTGGAGCAACCAAGTTTAACAGCTGTTTATCATTTTTATAGAATACTTCTTAACACAACTTCCTATTCTGTATTCCATGGAAGCCTGGTTCCTGGTGATATTAATAGGTGTCTGCAATAAAAAGTGTTTTTTTAAACCAGCGTTCATGTTTATATCACATGTAAAATGTATATGTATGTTCATGATACATTTGGGAAAAGGTACATACGCCCTTCTCATAATGTCTCTCTGCACCTGCCTATCACATACAGATTAGAAAATTAAAGGTGATAAAAAGTCATATAAGACAGCGATGGACATGACCAGGCTTAGCCACCTGATTTAACCATAGAATCCTGTTTTGTTCTATTGATCCCCTATGTATTATCCCCTATGGAGCAGATCCACTGCTCTACAGACCCAGCAGATAGAACCCTACTCTAAACCAGGTAAGCTTGGTCCTTTATCAGTGGTTGTGGGGCCCTTTCCTCAAAGATGAGGAAGCGGACATTCGAGTCACCCAGTTGGCTGGCAACACCAGTTAGGATCATAGCTCAGGTCCCCTGATAACTTTTACAGAAATCCTTGTAATAAAATTGGCTGTTATATATGGGTACATATTCTGATATTTCCCAGCTGGTGAAGGGCATGTCAGCACAATGCCCGTCCCTATGGTCACCTAAGGTCACCTGGTAACCTGGTGGCCCCAAGCAAGTGAATCAGCTGCAGAGGATGGCGCAGCTTTGCCTCCAAATCCTAAGGTGCTCTGCTGGGAGGCACTGATAGGAGGCGCACCAGTGGCTCAGAACAGCATTCCTCTGCCAAGCAGGCATGCAAGCACTGCCCAGTCAGCAGCCTGATTCCACAGTAGTCTTCTGGTGTTCTAGACCCTGAAGAAAACCGATGGCTTTTGGCGTTACACAGTCAGAGGGTTACAAATGAAGGTGACACAGAGCTTCAGCCAATGCTTGCTAAGGGCAAAAGGAATGTGTGGTGGGTGAAGGAATATGGCGATTATAAACATCAGCTAAGATCACAGGCCAGCCACAGAAACCAGGACTGTAGTTAATAGTTGTGAGCATTCTTCCTTTTTTGACATGAATATATGGGTTTATATACAAACCAGTTTTCCCCCTCTGTCATTGCTCTAGCTGTTAACATAAGATGTATTAACAGTGAAAGTGTTAGTCACTCAGTTGGGTCCAACTCTTTGGGACCCCATGGACTGGAGCCCACCAGACTCCTCTGTCTGTGGAATTCTTCAGGCAAGGAGAATACTGGAATGGGTGGCCTTTTCTTCTCCAGGGACTCTTCCTGACCTACGGATAGAACCTGGGTCTCCTGCATTGTAGGCAGATTCTTTACCGTCTGAGCTATAGGAGTTAATCTCATATTTTGTTAATTTAAATTACAGGATATCCAAAGGACATTGACTCACCTAGAAAAGAAACCACCCAAAAATGGACTGTGGAGGATTTGGCATCTTTCTGGGTGTGTGAGACAAATTGTATTGTGTTTCTCATTGTTTAAGCTGCTACCTATCGAAGAAACACTGGGTGTGAGATGGGAAAGAGATGAAAAGGAGTCTAATTCAGCTAGCATTTATATGAACTTAGAAATAATACTGCCTTTGTCCATGCAACATGATTCAGCATCCTTGAAAAGTAAGTGTGCCAATAAGTTTCAAGGAAATTGATGCCTTTGCCCTGGAGGATTAATAACCAACTGTCACCTGGTAGGGACGGGGGTGGGGGACTCACATTCTCTCAGGCTTCTTAGAACTTACAAGCAGCAGAGACTTGTTGTTGATACCAGGAGATGGTGGGGGAGGTTCTGTGCAGAAATGATTTCTGGTGCCAGGTGACTCATTTTTAAACAACTTCCACATTTTGGCAGATGGTGATAATGCCAGCGCTTAACGATAGAGCTGAGCAAATCAGGACGGCATGTTTCCACACTTCTCAGACGCTTATTTCTAAACAGTATGTTAAAACCACATCTCTGGGTACCTCTCTCTGCAGTGAGTCATGGAGCCTAAGTGAGGCTGCTGCCTCTGGAGTCCATGCTGGCAATGGAATCCTACAGTGGACCACACTGAACAGACTACAGAGAAGATTCAGACACTCATTTTTCAGATGCTGAAAACCTCAGGCCATAGAGAACGTTTACTACAGACATTTCCTGTCTTGGCCATTTCTCACATGAATACTGCCCTATTGAAAGGACTTTCACCCTTATCAAATTCTCATGTATTTCAGGCAAATAATATCATGTAACCATAGAACTTATGGGATGGAAGGAATTTATGGTCATTGAGATCAGGGCAGAAATAACTCTTTGCTGAATATTTTGTGCTCCCTGTCCTATGATGCAGAGTTGATGCTGAAATATGTCTGCCCAGGGAGCCAACATATTTCCTAAGGCCCCTTCATTTGTGCAAAGATATGTGAGTAGTGTTGGCCAGTAGAAAGTGAGCAGAAGTAACATGTGTCATTTCTGTCCAAAACAGCTAAGAATAGGCTATGTTATTTCTTCTCCTCTCTCCTTCATCCTGGATATAGAGGTGCTTAAGCCTTTAAGGGATGGCAAAGCCATGAGATAAGACATGCCTGGGTCACTTAGAGAGTATCATACTGAGTGAAGTAAGTCAGACAGAGAAGTATCACATGACATCCCTTATATGTGGAATCTAAAAAGAAATGATACAAATGAACTTACTTACGAAACAGACTCGCAGACATATAAAATGAACTTATGGTTTTTGGGGGGAAGGGATAGTTAGGGAGTTTGGGATGGTCATGTATACACTGCTATATTTAAAATGGAAAACCAAGGAGGACCTGTTGTATAGCATATGGAACTCTGCCCAGTGTTATGTGGCAGTCTGAATGGGAGGAGGGGGCCTGGGGGAAAATGGATACATATACATGTATGTCTGAGTCCTTTCTCTGTTCAGCTGAAACTACCACAACATTGTTAATCGGCTATAGTGAAGTCACTTAGTTGTGTCTGACTCTTTGTGACCCTGTGGACTGTAGCCAATCAGGCCACTCCGTCCATGGGATTCTCCAGGCAAGAATACTGGAATGGGTTGCCATTTCCTTCTCCAGGGGATCTTCCCGACCCAGGGATTGAACCCAGGTCTCCCGCATTCCGGGCAGACGCTTTAACCTCTGAGCCACCGGATCGGCTATACCCCAGTGCAAAATAAAAAGTTCAAAAGAAAAAGAAAAAAGAGAGAGACATGCTTGGGTCCCTGAATCACCACATGGATGAAAGCCACCAGAAACAATCTTCATCAGATTGTTGCATAAGTAACAAATACATTTTCACTGTGTTAAGCCACTGAAATTGGCAGTTTAATAACTACTGAAGCTAGCTAGCATTTCCCTAATTAACACAGAGACCAACTTCCATCTTCCTCTCTCCATTTGACGTTTTAATTCTCTTTAAAACTCCTCTCAGGGATATTAGTAGGAATACCAGGAGCACTTGGTGTGATAGCTAAGAATATGGACACTGGTGTCAGGCAGACTAGGCCTTGAATTTAATTTTGTTAATATTTTTGTTGTTGTTCTCAGGTATGCAACAATGTTTATTCATTTTGCTACATACTTCATGATTTCATTTATTTAAAAATCTAGAACAAGCAAAAATATATTATGATCAGAACCAGAAATATATAGCTGCAAACCTATTTTTTAAATTCCATTTTCAGTACTAAACTAGCTATGTGTTCTTGGCCGAGCCAATTAATTTCTCTGAGACTTGCTTTCCTCATTTGTAAAATGGGCATAATAGTAGTACTTAGGTCATAATGTTGTTGAGAGAAGTCAAGGAGCTCAATCACATAGTTCAGTTCAGTTGCTCAGTTGTGTCTGACTCTTTGCAACCCCATGGACTGTAGCACACCAGGCCTGCCTGTCCATCACCAGCTCCTGGACTTTACTCAAACTTATGTCCACTGAGTCGATGATGCCATCCAACCATCTCATCCTCTGTCATCCCCTTCTCCTTCAGCCTTCAATCTTTCCCAGCATCAGGATCTTTTCAAATAAGTCAGTTCTTCGCATCAGGTGGCCAAAGTATTGGAATTTCAGCTTCAGCGTCACTCCTTCCAATGAATATTCAGGACTGATGTCCTTTAGGATGGACTGGTTGGATCTCCAGGGGATTCTCAAGAGTCTTCTCTAACACCACAGTTCAAAAGCATCGATTCTTCGGTGCTCAGCTTTCTTTATAGTCCAACTCTCACATCTATTCATGACTACTAGGAAAACCAAAGCTTTGACTAGACAGAACTTTGTTGGCAAAGTAACGTCTCTGTTTTTTAATATGCTGTTTAGGTTGGTCATAACTTTTCTTCCAAGGAGCAAGCATCTTTTAACTTCATGGCTGCAGTCACTATCTGCAGTGATTTTGGAGTCCCAAAAAGTAGTCTCTCACTGTTTCCCCATCTACTTGCTATGAAGTAATGGGACCGGATGCCATGATCTTAGTTTTCTGAATGTTGAGTTTTAAGCCAACTTTTTCACTCTCCTCTTTCACTCTCATCAAGAGACTCTTTAGTTCTTCTTCTCTTTCTGCCATAAGGGTGGTGTCATCTGCATATCTGAGGTTATTGATATTTCTCCTGGCAATCTTGATTTCAGCTTGTGCTTCATCCAATCCAGCATTTCTCATGATGTGCTCTGCATATATGTTAAATAAGCAGGGTGACAGTATACAGCCTTGACGTACTCCTTTCCTGATTTGGGACCAGTCTGTTGTTCCATGTCCAGTTCTAACTGTTGCTTCTTGACCTGCATACAGATTTGACCTGCATACATAAGGCACTAAGTATTCAAGGAATGAAGGATTTTGTTCTTACTGGCATTATACAGGTGATCATATAACACACGCTGGTGATAATATTAAATAGATTGATAGACAGGTTTTTGTTGTATTGTCACTTTCCAGAGGGTCAGAGGAACTGAGGCATAGAAGCAGCTTCCCTGTTTAGATGTCAGGACCTTAGAAAACTGGGTGGGGTGGTGGAATAGCAGCATAGGTCCTAGGAGACTGGGGTACCAGGAACCCAGAAGGAATTAGCATCAAAGTCTCTGGGCATGAACACATCTTAACAACACTCAAGGGCCCTCAGCAGAGATGAGATAGGAGCTATTGTTTCCACGATGCACAGGTGAGGTCACGTGAGACATGAGAGGATGGAGGGCTCCCAAGGTAGGTCCATCTCTGACGGAGCCTCAGGAAACGAAGCCCTCCCCCATGGTCTCTAAGAAAATCTCAGAGATGCTCTCAGGTAACTTGGAGAAGCGGAAGCTCCAGCACCAGGGGAAGGCTTAGGAGGAACGCAGCTGGGAACTTGGGAGGGAGATGGAGAAGAGCAAGGGATGACAGGGCAGTTGAGAAGCCTATGCTCCCTAGGAGAACCAGCAGTTTCCTCCTTTGGTTCCTACAATTGTTCCACTGACTGCACTCGGGGCCAGAGGACCTTCTCCCTTCGTTCTTCTAGAAGAAGTACAGGGTCCACACAGACTTCCTGCTGACCCCTCTGTCACCTGCTGCCCCAGGGCAGTCCTCCTTTGGCCTCAGGAGTCTGAAGGGAGACTCGCCCCTTCCTTCCTCTGCCCAGGAAGAGGCATTTGTTTGGAAAACAAATGCAGGTGTTTGACCCCAAACCAAGCCAGAGAAAGATGAGAACAGCCTGATCCCTGCTGCCGGATGCCTCCCGCCAAGCTACTAAAGAGCCTTCATGACACTGGATCCACCAGCTACTTCTGACGCCCTCTCTGAGAGAACCAGGGACAGAAAAGGAAAAGCAGGAACCGAGACTCCTCTCTAGCACCCCGGTGTCTGCCCTGAGTGACACCACTTTTTTGCCTGGCTGTCCTTTGGTCATGCATTTGTATTGCTGCTGCAGTTTTCAAGTATTTTGGATCTGAACAGATGAGGGAAGGGTTTCTACCACGGGAGGGAGAATCAAGAAAATTTCAAATATAAGGCATTTTCCAGATTCCTCTCTTTATGCCAAAATAATGTACCAGTATTCACCACAGCAAGCAAGAAAGGAGGGAGGGGGGAGGGGAGTTGGAGGGAGGGAAGGAAAGAGAAGGAGCTCTTCAAGTGAAGAGTGAATCATCTTGTGTTTACCTTGAACTCTGGTTTTCAGCTTTCCCCATACTCATGACCCGGAAGAAAATGAGGTCATGCATTAGTGCATAATTGACCTGTCCCCCCCAAACACACACCTGAAGGAACCCATTCCAGCTTTGGATGATGAGATTGAACGTTTTCTTTTATACTGAGACAAAATCCAGCTGCCTCTGTTTCTCATCTCTGGTTCTCTCTCCTGTCTTGGGTCCATGTGGAACACATCTAATCGTTCACATATGAAAGTCTTTCCATGAGAGAGCGAAGGGAGAGGGTAAAGTTCTTAAAGATTAATTCTCCATAGGTGGCTCTCTCTTTTGCAGCAATAAAAGGCAATGTCTTTCATGGCTGGTGTTTTGTTTTGAGGGATGCTAAAGTACTTGGGTTTGATCCCTGGGTCAGGAAGATCCTCTGGAGAAGGAAATGGCAACCCACTCCAGTACTCTCACCCGGAAAATCTCATGAATGGAGGAGCCCGGTAGGCTACAGTCCATGGGGTCGCAAAGAGTCGGACACGACTGAGCGACTTCACTTCAAAGGACTCTAAATCCCGAATTTCCTTTCCAAACTCTAGTCTCAACCTAATGCTTTTACTGTTACCTCTTCTGCCTCAGGGCCCCCTAATGTGGAGCAAAGGCTACAGGCAACATGACTCAGGATAGGTAAGTCTGGTGATCAGAGCATGAGGTGTGATTCAGTTTGTCTTGGGAAGCAGAAAGAGAGCCCCCAAATGCTGGAGATGTTATATCCAGTCCACACAGGCCACAGCCACCCTCTTTCCACCATCATCAAGGCCTCATGGGTGAGACAGGAACAGGAAACCTCCCTCCCCAGCAACACCTCCCTCCACCAATCCTGTCTCAACGCTCAACCCAGCCTTCCCTAATCTCTTCACCTCTACTGAATTCTCCTTAGAGAAAACTTACTTTTCTCATTTTCTCAGCCTTCTACCCCAATCTTCCCAAGATGACAGATGTTGCTTGCCCACATGACACCCTTTTACCTTTCTCTTGGTAAAAGCTTCTGAGTTTCGTCTGATGAGCTACCCTCCTTGGTCCACACGGTTTACTGAACACTGACCAAATACAACTCATCATCACAAAGATGAATGGAAGATTAAGACCTGACCAAGCAGAGTCATGGGGACTGGCCCGGGGATGAATATGGAAAGAGGGTCTACACTGTGGATTTTGTTAGAACTACTGGAACGGATGTGCTGTGGTTGCTAAGCTAATAGGACCTAAACCTGTAGCTGCAGACAGTCATCATCACCTGCTTTTAGAGGAAAGCCTACCCAACATGAAGCCAATACTAGGGGGTGAGGGACAAAGAAGTGAAGATAGACAGGCTTTGGCTTATGGCTGTTTGAGTTGAGTTTGTCTCTTGCATCCAAAATTACTCAGAATTCTCTCTTTTTTTTTTTTTGACACTGTTGTTTTTTTTCTCTTTCTTTTTTATTTTTTAAATTATGAAAGCATGATAACACATTTATAGGAGAATTGGAAAAGGCTGAACAAGGTTACATATAGTTTCCACTATATATGATAGCTATTTTTTGAGTAGATAAATTAAGATTTTTAGTCGGAGTTGCAAAATCAAACTCTCAAAAATTAATGGAATGAATAAACAGAGAAGTAGAAGGCTGTAGCAGACCTGAAAAGCAGTATGAGCCAATTCAAGTGTATCCATGATAATGACGTATACAATTTTCACACAACAGTAGGATAAAAACTCTATGCAAATCCCCATAGACTATAAACTAGGAGACACTGAAACGTATCCAGGGACATAAAACGAGGTGCAAAAGTTTCATGGTCTAAAGGTATTGAAGTCATACAAAGTCTTGTTCTCTTATCACTATATGTTATGTTAGAAATTATGTTAGAAATCAATATCAAAAGATATTTGAAAATAACCTACATATTTTCAAGTGCTATGTGACATCTGCCAAGAGAGACCTTTGACTTAGCCACTGAAAGCCTCAATAAAGTTAAAAGACTGAAAAAACACAGGGTGATAGCAGAAAAGAAAGCATTTAAATGAGAAATTAGTATCAAATGAGAAATTAATATTAAAGATACTTTTAAAAATCCCATGTATCTGGAAATTGAATGTTCACTTTTAAATGATGGGTGTATATAAGAAGCCATAAATTAGAAAATTAGAAAATATTTGTAACAGAATAAAAATAGAAAGAGAATTTACCAGAATTTGTTGCATGCAGCTGAATCTGCTC
Organism: Cervus canadensis; assembly: GCF_019320065.1. Lineage (NCBI taxonomy): Eukaryota > Metazoa > Chordata > Mammalia > Artiodactyla > Cervidae > Cervus > Cervus canadensis. The sequence goes on along the minus strand of NC_057407.1, from coordinate 38,185,474 downwards.
AATGCACTTAAATACAATCTGGGGGCTTGAATAAGATATGAAAATAAATATTGGACACTAGCATAAAATTTGTGAAATTTGAAAATATGTACTTTAGTTAATAATATTGTATCACATATTAATTTCCTGGTTTTTTAAAACAACATAGTGTTTCTTTATATTCTCAGAATTGGATTAGAAGTTTCAAACCTTCTTCAATTTTTTAAAATCATTAAGATAATAAATATTCTAGACTTTCAGGAGTAATACTAGATGCCAAAAATACATGGAACTGTATAAAAGTTTTGCAAAATTACTCAGAATTCTGGGTAACACTTGACCCCCATAACTCTCAAACTTTTTGGTCTCAGGACATCTTTGCACTTCAAAGAGCTTTTGTTTGTGTGAATTATTTTTATAGATATTTATCATATCAGAAATTAAAATTAAAAAATTTTGCAGTGTCACTTACAAAACTAACAACAAATTCATTAGGTGTTAATACAAATAACATTTTTATGAAAAATAACTTTATCTTCCCAAAACAATATATTTAGTGAGAACTATTCCCCTGTGTTACGTTTTTTCAACTTTCTCACAATGTCTGGTTTAATAGAACATAGCTCAATTCTCATGTATGTTTTTTCATCATGACATTGCCATATGTTGTTTTGGTTCAAGTATATGAAGAAAACCTGGCCTCACAGAGATATGTATTGTTTAAAAAGACAGAGAGATTTTAGTAGACTTTTTAGAGTTGCGGGTATTCTTTTTTGGCATTTTCCCCAAAACTTGACAAGTGGTAGTTTCTTAAAGATTTGTTACAATGTGGAATGTGAAACTATAAAAGGAGCTTTTCACATTCTATGCAATATATATTCATGAGAGAATGAGGGTGGTAAAAGGCAAAGTAATATCTTAGATTTAAGAGGAAAATAGTTTTGACCTTGTAGACCTCCTGAAAGGTGGTCTTTATAAAGGGGGGGGGGTCCCTGGACCACACTTTGAGAACTATTGATACACCCCAAACCTCATCAACTCTGACTGTGTGCGTTTTTCTTTTCTTTTCTCTTCCTGGAGTATATAGTTGCTTTACAATGTTGTGTCAGTTTCTGCTTTTACAGAAAAGTGAATCAGGTACATGTATACATCTATCCCCTCGTTTTTTAATTTCCTTCCCATTTAGATCACCACAGAGCACTAAGTAGGGTTCCCTGTGCTGTGTAGTTGAGTTTCATTATCCCTGTGCTGCTTAATAGATTCTCCTATCTATTTTATACACAGTAGTGTATATAAGTCAATCTCAACCTCCCAATCCATCCCACCTTATTTTTCTTTTTATTTTTTTTCCACCTTATTTTTCTAATTTAAACTTTTTTTTTTAAGGTGGGTTATGCCTCATGGACTGCAGGATCTCAGTTCCCTGTTCAGTTCAGTTCAGTTCAGTTGCTCAGTTGTGTCTGACCCTTTGCAACCCCATGGACTGCAGCACGCCAGGCTTCCCTGTCCATCACCAGCCCTCAGAGTTTACTCAAACTCATGTCCACTGAATCGGTGATGCCATCCAACCATCTTGTCGTCTCCTTCTCCTCCCACCTTCAATCTTTCCCAGCATCAGGGTCTTTTCAAATGAGTCAGTTCTTCGCATCAGGTGGCCAAAGTATTCGCATTTCAGCTTCAGCATCAGTCCTTTCAATGAATATTCAGGACTGCTGTCCTTTAGGATGGACTGGTTTGATCTTCTTGCAGTCCAAGGGACTCTCAAGAGTCTTCTCTAACACCACAGTTCAAAAGAATCGATTCTTCGGCGCGCAGCTTTCTTTATAGTCCAACTCTCACATCCATACATGACTCCTGGAAAAACCATAGCTTTGACTAGATGGACTTTGTTGGCAAAGTAATGTTTCTGCTTTTTAATATGCTGTGTAGGTTGGTCATAACTTTCCTTCCAAGGAGCAAGAGTCTTTTAATTTCATGGCTACAGTCATCATCTGCAGTGACTTTGGAGCCCCAAAAAATTAAGTCTGTCACTATTTCCACTGTTTCCCCATCTCTTTTCCATGAATTGATGGGACCAGATGCCGTGATCTTAGTTTTCTGAATGTTGAGTTTTAAACCAACTTTTTCACTCTCCTCTTTCACTTTCATCAAGAAACTCTTTAGTTCTTCTTCGCTTTTTGACATAAGGGTGGTGTCATCTGCATATCTGAGGTTATTGATATTTTCCCCGGCAATCTTGATTCCAGCTTGTGCCTCATCCAGCCCAACGTTTCTCATGATATAATCTGCATATAAGTTAAATAAGCAGGGTGACAATATACAGCCTAGACATATTCCTTTCCCAGTTTTTAACCAATCTGTTGTTCTATGGCCGTTCTAACTGTTGCTTCTTGACCTGCATACAGATTTCTCAGGAGGCAAATAAGGTGGTCTAGTATTCCCATCTCTTTCAGAATTTTTTAGTTTGTTGTCGTCCCCATAGTCAAAGGCTTTAGCTTAGTCAATGAAACAGAAGTAAATGTTTTTCTGGAACTCTCTTGCTTTTTCAATGATCCAGTGGATGTTGGCAATTTGATCTCTGGTTCCTCTGCCTTTTCTAAATCCAGCTTGAACATCTGGAAGTTCACAGTTCACATAATGTTGAAGCCTGGCTTGGAGAATTTTGAGCATTACTTTACTAGTGTGTGAGATGAGAACAATTGTGCAGTAGTTTGAGCATTCTTTGGCATTGCCTTTCTTTGGCATTGGAATAAAAATGGACCTTTTCCCGTCCTGTGGCCACTGCTGAGTTTTTCAAATTTGCTGGCATATTGAGTGCAGCACTTTCAACAGCATCCCTCTTTTAGGATTTGAAATAGCTCAGCTGGAATTCCATCACCTCCACTAGCTTTGTTCTTAGTGATGCTTCCTAAGGCCCACTTGACTTTACATTCCAGGATGTCTGGCTCTAGGTGAGTGATCACACCATCATGATTATCTGGGTCATGAAGATCTTTTTTGTATAGTTCTTCTGTGTATTTTTGCCACCTCTTCTTAATATCTTCTGCTTCTGTTAGGTCCATACCATTTCTGTCATTTATTGAGCCCATCTTTGCATGAAATATTCCTTTGGTATCTCTAATTTTCTTGAAGAGATCTCTAGTCTTTCGCATTCTATGGTTTTCCTCTATTTCTTTGCACAGATCACTGAGGAAGGCCTTCTTATCTCTCCTTGCTATTCTTTAGAACTCTGCATTCAAATGTGTATATCTTTCCTTTTCTCCTTTGCCTTTCACGTCTCTTCTTTTCACAGCTATTTGTAAGTCCTCCTCAGACAACCATTTGGCCTTTTTGCATTTCTTTTCCTTGGGAATGGCCTCGATCCCTGCCTCCTGTACAATGTCAGGAATCTCCATCCATAGTTCTTCAGGCACTCTATCAGATCTAGTCCCTTGAATCTATTTCTCACTTCCACTGTATAATCTTAAGGGATTTGATTTAGGTCATACCTGAATGGTCTAGTGGTTTTCCCTACTTTCTTCAATTTAAATCTGAATTTGGCAATGAGGAGTTCATGATCTGAGCCACAGTCAGCTCCCAGTCTTGTTTTTGTTGACTGTATAGAACTTCTCCATCGTTGGCTGCAAAGAATGTAATCAATCTGATTTCAGCATTGACCATCTGGTGATGTCCATGGTCAGCTCCTTGACCAGGGATTAAACCCAGGCCTTAACAGTGAGAGCACAAAGTCCTACCCACTGGAGCACCAGGGAAGTACCTAACTTAAATTTGTGATCTGAAGAAGAGGGAACTGATTTGGCTCATTCTGTCACCCTTCAAGAAGAAATTTCACATCAGTTATTCAGCTAATAGTGCTGGGTCTCCCTGGGTTCTGGGCACCATGGTGGAGCTGGGAGTACAGTGGTGAGCAGTGGACTCTACCCTCAAGTTTCTGGCAGCCAAGTGTGGCTTACAGACACTAATCCTAATATTAGTTTACAAACTGGGGTCCTTACATGAAGGAAACAATAAAATGTTAGAGAGTGGTAAGGGATTGTTCCTTAAAGAAGCAACTCTTAGGAGATAAAGGGATAAGGAGGCATTCTATGAAGGCATATGGAGGAGGGAATGCCTCATGCTCTAGACAGAGACCATGGCATGTGAGATATCTTAGCTAAGGAGAACAGGCAGGAAGTCAGCCTCCCCAGAAAGTAAAGGTAGAGACCATGGTGTGGAACAGTCTGGAGAGGTAGATGAGAGTCATCTGTTAGACCCCGTGCTTGCAAAGTGCCATCTCATTGACTGCTGGCCCATCTACAAAAGACTGCCTTTGAGTCTGACAGCTAGTCCAAGCAGCTAGATCCAAGGTGCAAAGGCATGAGGTGGCCAACACATAAAGGACCCCTGGGAAGGAACTGGGAGTACTGCAAGTACTTCTGGAGGAGCCATGATCTCCTCTAAATACAAATCCTGGGGACTCCCCTGGTGGTCCAGTGGTTAAGAATCCTCGCAACCACTGCAGGGGGCATAGCGTCAATCCCTGGTAGAGAAACTAAGATCCCATATGCCATAAGGCCAAAAATATAAATAAATATAATATTTTTCCCCTTTTTCTTTGCAGGCAAGCTATGACAAACCTAGACAGTGTGTTAAAAAGTAACGACATCACTTTGCTGGCAAAAGTCCGTATGTCTTTCCAATAGTCGTGTACAGTTGTGAGAGCTGGACCATAAAGAAAGAAGCCTTGAAGATTTGCATTTGCTGGTCATCTATTCTTGATTTTCATTAGGAACACTATCACAGATGGGATTCCCAAGAGGGAGATTCTGGGATGAAGACTGGTAGCAGCATGACTATTAGGTCTTGGAGACCAGACTTGTGAAAGGGAAGAGACAGAAGCAGGGTTGGACGGAGGGAAAAGCTAACCCACGAGGTGGGCTTAGAGGTCTCAGTTAATCTCATGGGCAGCTCTGAAGTTGTGCTGGCCCTCCAGAATTGTCTTGATTTGCATCAAGAGGGTCAGCTTTAAACCCTCACATTTCCTAGTCACTGAATGTGTATTGCCTCCCCATGACCTTGGAAAAAGTATGACCAGGCAAGGCAGTTTTCTTCAGTTAATATGATCCCCAAAGCTGAATGACAACAGATGGCTGTCTTTCAGCATCATTCCCATCTCCTGGGGCAGAAGGAGGATCTGAGTGGTGCATCCCAGCACAGCCAACCCTCAACAAGAATCACAGTGATATCTGTGAGGACAGCAGTGGTGGAACTTAGCTGGACTGAGTTCCAGTGCTGGCTTTTTATAAACAAAGCCCACATAAAAACTTGCAGTTGATGAGCTGGGTGCACACTTCCTGTCAACACACATAAAAACTTGTAGTTGATGAACTGGGTGCATACCTCCTGTCCCCTCAACCTTATCTCATAACTGTTCTCCCTCACCTGCATTAACTCCTTAATGCAGGTCTGATTAAGGAATGAAGATATGTTTTGTGAGCATAGAAGCTGTGTTGTTCAGCTTTGTATATTCAGAGCCTAGAACACAGTAGGCCTAAAAAATATTTGCTGAAAATAGTGAATGCCTGAGGACCAGGCAGAGTGCATACACTGGTTTGCCAAGGCTGTTGTAACTAACTACCACAAACAGGGTGGCTTAAACTATAGAAATATATTTTCTCACAGTTGTAAAAGCTACAAGTCTGTCAGCAGGGTTGGTTTCTTCTAAAACATCTCTTCTTGATTTACTGATGGCTGTCTCCTCCCTCTGTCTTCACGTGGTCTTTCCTTGGTGCATGTGTGTGTCCAAATTTCTTCATCTTAACAGTACACCAGTCTTATTGGATGAAGGCCCACCCTAATGACCTCATTTTACCTTTATCACCTCTTTAAAGACCCTGTCTCCAAATAGAGTCACATTCTGAATTGCTGGGGGTTAGGGATTCAGCATACAAATTTGGGGGGGAAATGATGCAATCCATAACAAACATAACAGCCCATAACAATTGTGGAGACACAGAAAGTTTACACTGTGAGTTTTTTCTCAGAAGCATCACTGTATCACCCTAAAGAAGAGGTAGCCTAAAACCACCCAGCATGATTTTAGTCTCTACCACACACCAGGCACTGTGCTGATGCTTCACAGGCAACATCTTATTTCTCCTTGTCTGTTGAGGCAGGTAGCATTATGCCCATTTTACTGACAAGAAGACAGAGGCTCTGAAACCTTAATGAGTTACTCCAGGTCACCCAGTGGCCAAGGGGAGAAGCTAGCACTTGAACCCAGATCTCCTGACTCTAAGCCCACACAGTTAACCATTTCTAGAAAGTGTCACTTGTTTATCCTCACAGCTTCCTCACCCCATGATTTAAAATGTGAACATCCCGCCTCGACAAGAGCCATAATTAGTTTAATTACATGGTATTCCGTGAAGTTCTCTCTAAGTCACCTGTAGCCCTCTCCAAGGAGAAGGGAACCATCTGGGAAAATAACAGAAACCCAGATGTTGCTTGCATTCAGGGTAAAGAAGCCTGAATAAACATTTCTTTTTGCTCTCAGCACTGTCAAGTCTAATGCTATAGTCCCCTCCCTGAAACTTAAAACCAAAATCAGAACTTACTTCATTCTCTGTTTCATTAGCTTGGCATAAGTCCAACTTAAGGTTAACCAATTGAAGACTCTGAGAAAACTGCAACCAATTACCCTGAAAAATATGCTAAGCCTGAACAGATTTATTCAACGTTGCTTAGTGGGTGGCTTCACAGGATGGAGGCCAAGATTTATCATCTGCTTGGCTTTGCCTCTGATTATTCATTGACTGGGATGACTCTCTTACCATAAGCTGATATAGTCTCCCATCTCAGAGAGAGGGTGAAAAAAATACAAAACGCCACATTGACTGATTCATTCCAACCAGATTTTTTTAAGAGAGACAGACCTGTGGTGCTAATGAATATTCCCTGTTTTTCCTTTTGAATTCACAGCAGGAGATTAATGAAAAATTTAGCAATGGGTGTGCAGGTGGAATGTTCCTCAGATTCCAGTGGGTGTATATCCAAACACACATTATAACTGCCTGTTATAAGCCATGCATCTTGCTAGAAGTTCTCTCAAATTATTTCCTTTAACTTGCATAAGATCCCATAGATATGTGTTATCATCTCCCTTGCACAGGTGAAGAAATTAAGCCTTTAAAATTGTGTTATTCAAGGGACTTCTTCGGCGGTCAGGTGGTTAACACTCTGTGTCCAATGCAGGGGACACATCAGTTTGATTCCTGGTCAGGGAACTAATATTTCACATGCCTTGTGGTATAGCCAAAAAAATCCAAACAAAGAACTCTGTTATTCAATACAGCAGTCACTAACTACAGGTGTATATTTAAACGTATAAGAACTATAGTATGATATTCCTTAAATGTGGAATCTTAAAAAAATGATACAAATGAACTTACTAACAAAACAGAAAGAGACTCACAGACATGAAACGAACTTACAATTACTGGGGGTAAGGAATAGTTGGGGAGTCTGGGAAGGTCATGTACACACTGGTGTTTTTAAAATGGATAACCAACAAGAACCTATTGCGTAGCACATGGAACTCTGCTCAGTGTTATGTGCCAGCCTGTATGGGAAGAGGGTTTGGGGGAGAATGGATACATGTTTATGGATGGCTGAGTCCCTTCGCTGTTCACCTGAAATGACCACAACGTTGTTAATTAGCTATGCCCCAATACAAAATTGGTGAAGAATCTGCCTACAATGTAGAAGACCAGAGTTTGATCCCTGGGTCAGGAGGATCCTCTGGAGAAGGGAATGGCAATCCACTCCAGTATTCTTGCCTGGAGAATCCCATGAGCATCGAAGCCTGACAGACTACAGTCCATGGGCTCTCAAAGAGTTGGACATGACTGAACAACTAACACACAACACAAAATAAAAAGTTTATAAAGTTTGAAAACAATAAAGTAATTAGAATTGTAAAAGTCAGATTCTCAGTTCCACCAGCCACATTTCAAGGGCTCAAACTGTCAGGGGTGGCTAGTGGCGCCACCCTGAACAGAAGAGACAAAACATTCCCAACAACACAGAAAGTTTTGTTGGACGTGTTACTCTAGCCTCTAGGGGCAAGAGCCTTGCCATCTGCTTAAGCAAAGGTGACATCCCAAACCAGCTCTCTCTGCTCCAAACCCACTATGCCACCACACCCGTGGCATCTGTGGTCTCCTGCTTAGCTATGGAGGGCAGCAACCTTGACCTGGATTTCTTTCGTACTCTCATGCCAGCTTACACTAGAAACTAAGACTTATCCTGGCCTGAAGGGTGTGTTGGAGAAAGCCCAGAAATGACCAGCAGGTGGTGTGCATGTCCCACGTGTCATAAGAGTGTGCCATCCCCAGAGGCATTTGCATTAGCCGAACAGTTGTTCTGCGGCGAGACATAGGCTATAGATGAAATTGGAATTGTTTTCTCTCTTCCCCTCGATTTAATTTCTTTTTCTTATTACTCAGAAACTTTGTGATAAAGACGTTTAGAAAGTGGAAAATACAGCCACCTTCCAATGTCAGCTCCCTTGGCTTTAAATAATATCTAAATGTTTTATCTCTCCAGACAGACCCACCACCCCTAAATCTCTTAATGTGTTTATCCAACTGCCTACTTGGCATCTCAAGTGGGTGTCAAAACTGCATTTCGAAATGAAATTTGACCAAAAAGGAACTCTCACTTCCTTGACCCCTCTGTGTCCCAAACTTGCTCTTCTCTCATCTTCCCTATTTCTAGAAATAGTACTGCCATGCCCAAAGTTGCCCAGGTCCAAATTCTAGCCAGTGTGCAAAACAGCACACACACACACTACATCACCTCATAAGCAAACCTTGATGGTTCCACCTTAGGAGATCTTGAATCCATTTACTTCTCTCTGTGTTCACAACATCTCCCTCCACCAAGCTGTCATCCTCTCTTGCCCAAACAACTACAGCGGCTCCTAACTGGTCCCCATGCTTTGACCATTGTCCTTCTCCAAAGAGATCATTCATTCTCCAAAGAGATCATGTAAAACCACAGCAGAGCAGGTCACGCCCTTTAGAATAAAATCCAAGCCCTTATCAGGAAGTTCAAGACCTTTCAAGGTCAGGCTCCTGCCTCCCAGGACTTTTTTGGTTGGTCACTAGTCTCTCACACTTCCCGTGGTTCCTCAAGCACACCAAAGTTCTCTTTGCCCTCAGGCCATTGCATGATCTCTCATCTCCTTTTAGGGATCACCGCCTCCAAGAAGCCTTTCCTGATTACTCTATCTAAAGCGGTCTCTTCTTATAGTGTCTAGACCATCACACTGTTTTATCCTTCAGAATGCTGACCCTGATTGTAAATTAGGGGATGGTGTTCCCTTATTTGTTCACACTAGAATATAAGTTTTTGTTCTCCACTGTAACTTGGACTCAAAGCTAGCAACTTCAAAGTTTCAATGTGTTTCAAAAGAGGAGGGGAAGATGGCATTCGTAAGAACTCATGTACTGGAAGGCATGAAAGAAAGTGTTAGTCGCTCAGTCATGTCCAACTCTTTGCGACCCCATGGACTGTAGCCCGCCAGGCTCCCCTGTCCATGGAGTTCTCCAGGCAAGAATACTGGAATGGGTTACCATTCCTTTCTCCAGGGGAATCTTCCTGGCTCAGGGATAGAACCGGTGTCTCCTGCATTGCAGGCGGATTCTTTACCATTTGAGCCAGTAGCTGAAGTCATATTTTCCACTAAAATCGTTCTCTTGTCTTCCTTTCTTCAGAACATCTCTGGCATTCCTTCATTGGAATTTCCTTCAGAGCCAGGCTAGCGAAAACTTTTGCCTGCAACAGGGTTCTGTAACATTGTGAGGGCAGGCTTGAGCTATACGATCCTCGCTCAGCTACTGATCAGGCCACCGTGGGCCCCTCCCCCAAGCAAGCAACCGTTAGCGAGAGCAACTGCCAACCAACGACCGTTAGCGGCCCCGCTCAGTCATTGGTCAGTGCCACAGCGGGCCCCGCCCTTCCCTCTTCCGTGTATAAAAGGAGCCCCGATTTAGGGCTGAGAGGGGATTTTTTTGGGGACCCTATTCTGCCATCTTCTGGGTCTGCTAGCTTTCCGATTACAATCGTTATTCCTTGTTCAAACATCGTCTCCCAATTTACTGGCCTGTCGTGGGGTGAGTGGAACAAGCTTGGGCTCAATAACAGTTCTAAGTGGACTGTGATACAGAAAGCAGAGTGCATTTTAAAACAGTATTGTGATATCATCTCATTTTTCAAGCTGAAGAAATACATGAAACTTTCCCTTTCCCTGAGCCAACCTCCCTCACACACACACATCTTCCATGGAAACATGGTTGTCCCTTGGTATCCGTGGGATATTGATTCCAGGGTATTGATTCCAGGACCCAGACACCGAGGTCCATGGATTCTCGCGTCCCTTCTATAAGAGGAGACAGTCGGCTCCATATCTGTGGACTCCTCATATACCATTAGACTTGCTCTCTGGTTGGCTGAACACCCGAATGTGCCTGGAGGATGTGGAGTTGTTGTTGTTTAGTTGCTCACCTGTCTGACTCTTTGAGACCCCATGTACTATAGCCTGCCAGGCTCCTCGGTCCATGGGGTTTCCCAGGCAAGAATACTGGAGTGGGTTGTCATTTCCTTCCCCAGGGGATCTTCCCAACCCAGGAATCAAACTTGCCTCTCCTGCATTGGCAGATGGATTCTTTACCACTGAGGGACTAGGGAAGCCATATGTCTGTATTTTGTGTCCGGAAGGAGACTCATTAAATTGTTATCAGTGTTTACTGTAAGGAGATAAGAACTTTCAAAATCTGCCCTTACTCCTCTGAAAGTAGGATTCCCAAGGGAATGGATAGAATGCAGAAGGACCAATTTCTAACTGAAATGCATCAACTCAGGCTGATCCGCTGGTCACTACCCCCAGTGCCCTCTTATTGGAGTGGGTGGTGGCATAGCTTCTTTTAAATGTGTTCACTAACATCCAGAGGAGGAAGTTCCATTTTCTGGTCCAGTACACACTGCTATATTAAATACACTATGATAACGTGAATTGATCTAGTTCATGTCACATGTTTGCCAAATTCGGTTCATCTTAATACTGACCATATACTATTGTTGTGCACTAAGTGCTGGGGTGAAGAGGCAAAGACAGATCAAACACAATCTCTGCCCCCAAATCTTCCAGCCCATGACCAAGAATATCATCCCCTAGCTTGATCACCCAGCTTGGCCATGACAATTTGGTCTGAAAATCCGTTGGCTCTTTTTAAATACCAAAATCTTCCTCGATAAGCAAAACCCTAGAAACTTCTCAAAGTGGGGTGGGGGGTGGGGTGTGGGCAGAGTGCAAAATAAAATCCTGCCTTGTTTCTGAAAATACTTCCAAGAGAAGAATAGGAAAGCCTTTGGAGAAAAAATATCCAATAAAGTAAATCCTTGATTACCAAGGAGGCTTGGATGGGACAATTATTTATTTTCTCTATAAATTCTGGTGCCAAAATTAGGAAATAGATCTCATTTTCTTAAAACTATAGTTCAAAATTCCATCATAAGCCCTTTTTCTTAAAACAGTGTTTTTGTAACGTTGTCCTTACTATCCTGAATTGCAATTCACAGCTGGTATAATCTATCTACAAACAATTTCTAAAAATCAATGTACTGTTTTGTCACGTAAGTGAGATACAAAAAATATAGTTTACAGTATAATAAGTATTTTGTAACATGAAAATGCTCAGATGATTCAAGAATAGGTGAGTAGTCAATGTTTGCACCTATTTTTAAGGATTACATCTGGATTTCAGAGGAATTAGACCATATTTGACTGAATGTTGTTGACCCTTTTGCTTTATATTTGCTATTTCCAAATAAGGGCTAGTGAGGCATACACAGACTCTCCATGAATGAAATAGCTATAAATGAAAACTGATGTAACCATGTGGCCCTAGTGATTCAGATTCCGAATGTGATACTGCCATTCATGATGTCATTTTCAAAATGGCGAACAACTCTTGGTAAAGTACTAGAGCCTTCCTTCCATTTATACAGAAGTAGCATTCCTAGGTGGAGAAGGAAATGGCAACCCCCACTCCAGTGTTCTTGCCTAGAGAATCCTGCGGACAGGGGAGCCTGATGGCTGCTGTCCATAGGGTCGCACAGAGTTGGACACAACTGAAGTGACTTAGCATGCGTGCATGCGCATGCGCTGGAGTAGGAAATGGCAACCCACTCCAGTGTTCTTGCCTGGAGAGTCCCAGGGACAGAGGAGCCTGGTGGGCTGCCGTCTATGGGGTTGCACAGAGTCGGACACGACTGAAGCGACTTAGCAGCAGCAGCAGCAGCATTCCTAGGAGGCATGGTGCCTACTGAAACCATGCTGGTGTTTGTGTTTATATGAAAAAAAAGAAAGAAAAACTTAAGATCTGTGCTCAAATAATAAAAAAAAAATAAGTTCTTAATCTATATCATTGTGGGGAGGGGATGTTTCAAATCTTGAGGGGACACAAGACAGCTCTTTGCCCCACAGTTCTGTCTCATACTGGTCCCCAAAGCCAGGAGGATGTGAGACTTCCTCATCTCCATCCCCAGAGCACTGCAATCCTTGTGAAAACGAAAAGCTCTGTCACCAGGAAACACCCTCTAAGGATGATGCCATCCCCTTTGAGAAACACTTCCTTGAAGTCACAACTCTTAGGAGAACTTCAGGCCTTCGGGTCATTCTTTGGGTTACTACAGTGCCTACTCTGTCCCGTCACCCAGTTGGGAGTCAAAAAGTGTCAGCAGCAGGCCAGTGGAGGGGACCGGGCCAGCAGATGGCAGGGACAGACAGAAGCCCTGCCTGTGAAAACAGGAAGGTAAGTTGCAGCCACAGGAAAGCATGGAGTGTGGAGTACCCACAAGACATCCGTAAGACAGGGCCCCAGCTGTAAAAGAATCGCAGTCTAAGGACACTTCCAAAAATTCAGAGAGAAAGAGGAGTGGAAGATGCGGGTTAAGAACCTGGGCCTTGGGGTCAGGTTTAAATCCCAGCCTTGTCACCACTGACAAGTGTCACTGTGGGCCAGCTGCTTAGCCCCTCTTTGACTCAGTCTCCTCATCTCTAAAATGGGCAGCAATGGCAGTCCCTACTGCACGGGGTTCTTCTGGGGATGAGATAGGATCAGAGGGAAGAGGCTGAGCATACTGCCTGGTGGCCTGCAAGCTGCTCCAAAGCAGGACCCTGTCTAGGTCTACTCCCCTTGTACCCAGAGAACTTGACCCAGAGAAACCACAGTTCAGCCCTGGTCCAGCGAACCAGCTCTGAACCAGCCATGTGAAAGGCAACCATTCTCACTGTTCTGAAGGGACCAGTACTGGGGGCTGGGCTAGGAAGTGGGGACTTGGTTCTTTACTGGGACATCAGATCACAGGCAAGAGGAAGCCAGATCAACCGGGTAACACTGAACCAGGGCTCCCAAAATCTCTGAGTGAGGACCGCTCTGGTCTCAGTGCTCAGGGGGCCACTGAGCTCCCAGGAAAAAGGCAGGCAAACCTACCACAGGCGAGGGAGGGCAGCAGGGCCAGACAGCCACAGGGAGGAGGCCTGAGCCAGACCCAGAGGCGCACACTGGCCTGCAGCCCTGCAGCCCCATGACAGCTCCCCTGTGGGAACTGTACATGTCAGAGCTAAAAGGAGCCATGCAAAGTGAGAGGAAAGTAGGCCAGCCTTGTCTCCTCTCTGCCCCACCCTCCCCCCCACCAGCTCCAGGTCACGTCACTCTTCCCCCTGCATGCTGGACTCCGGCCACGCTGGTCATTTCCTCGTTTCTTGAAAACGCTAAGCTTCCCCTCCCACATCCCCACCAGACGCTCTTTGCTTGACTGATTTCTGCTCACCCTCCATTTCTCAGTTCAAACATCACTTCCTGGGAGAGGCTTTCCCTGAATTCCCAGACCAGGTGCAGTGGCCCTCTTCCTTACTCTCATCCTTACCGCCTCCAGCCTTTTCCTTCCTGGGATCTATTGCAATGACAATTTTGGTGGTAAAGGAATCGGCTCAATGTCTATCTCTCCAACTAGATCGGACACTCCTGAGAGCAAACACTCCATCAAGTCCATGATTCCATATCCTGTGGTATGTAGCCTAGCCCTTGTACATGGTTAGTGCTCAAGTAGATATTAGGGGGAAGGAGAGGGAACCTTGAAACTCAGAGCAGGGTCCCTGGGTTTGTCCTGAAAAATAATCGGATCCACAGACAAACTCAACTCTTAAGAAAACCACACCACTGACATTCCCCAACTGAATATTCATTTTGCAGCAATTGCTCACTCTATTTCAAAGCCTACCCCACAGCAAAAATGAATACCATCTTCTCCCCTCAAACACAAGGGATTTGTGTTTGCGAGAAAATACATTCAGGACTAAATCCCAGGCAGAAATGAAAGTTGGAGCTATATTCCATATCCTGTGATAAATCATAATGGAAAAGAATATGAAAACAAATGTATTAATATATAATGTGTAACTGAGTCATTTTGTTGTACAACAGTAATTAACATGATATTACTTCAATAAAAAAGAAAAAAAGCGGAAAAAATGGACTTTTTCCTTGTGCACTCCACCATCCTGCCACCTGCTAAAATCTCACGAGCGAGACACCTGAGCAGCTTTTCTGACCTGTGGTCAAGAAATCGTAGTTTGTTTCTAGAGATCACTTCATTCTTCACTCTTTGTTTTTCTTTCTGTATCATCATCACTCATGGGAAGCTCAGCTCCTTTTAGGGGCTTACAGAGTTCAGGCAGAGAACAGCTGGCCCTAGAAGGCCAGCTCTTTCTGAAGGAAGAGAAATGACAATTTCCCAGCATTTCACTTCTAATAGTTCATTACCACCTTCCAAATCTCTGAATCCTCATTCTGAACCAACAAGCATGTTGTAAATTACTTTCATAAATGATTCTATTTAATCCCCCCAGCCTCTCCAGGGAATGCTAATATCCTCTTCATTTTACAGATGAGGAAAACTGAGGCCTAGAAATTTGAAGTAACCTTCAGACTCACCCGACCAGCAAGAGGTGACAGTGTCATCAGACCTCCGTCTCTTTGCCCTCACAGCCTGAACTCTTAAGTGCTGCACTTTGTTGTAAGAATAATTGCAACTTACAAGGTATTTTGATTGTTCAGTCAATTAATGAAGCAATAACACTAGTGAGAATAATCATAGCTAAGTGTTCAATGCGGGTTCCCTGCTATTGTTGTTACTATCGTTACAATATGACTCATGATTTAGAAACAATGTTTTGAAGGGAGGTATGGGCCATCCCTCTGAAGATTCTTTCCTCTTTGTCCTCTGCTCAGGGTCTGGCCACGGAGGCAGCTGTGTGTGTATGACTTGGGCATTCATCAGCTGAAGTGGCCATTGCCCAATTGCTCAGTTCCCCTTGGGTCAAGGGTGCAGCATCATATGGGCCCCAGACAAGCACCCAAGTGGGATTGGAGATGCACCCGTGAAGGTGACAAACCCCAGCTTCTATTACCAGTTCCTAGAACTAGGCTGTTTCCCCACAAACAGTTCTGTTATGATTCATGCAAAGTGAGAGCTGAGCGACAAGTTCAAGTCTTTCTTTCTTTAAATATGCCAAACTGAAGGGACCTTAGGAAAATGGACGGGGCATTTTTACCAGCAGAAGACTCCTTTAGAAAACTTGCAGCTATTTCCAAGAGGGGGAAATCTATACGCATATATATCTCAAAAGCAACTTGTGATGTCAAGCAGAATCCTTTTTCTCATGATTTTGAAAATATGGCAATGCTCTTTTAGAAAGAAGAGGTGGAAGGTCACTCAGAAGTGGGCGAAGCTGGAATCAGCAGCTCATATACCAAGGGAGGTGATTCATGGATGGAAAGACCCCTGGGTGTGGGGCCATTTGGCCCTGGATTCAAATTCTGGCTCTACCATTCAAGTAACTGTGCAACTTGGGGCAAGTTTTGTGTAACTTCTCCAAACCAATATGAGATAGTCATATCCATATCTATCTGGTCAACTTTTCAAGGGGATTTTAAAATAAAATCCAGCTCTTCAATGAGCAGAAGAAGTAGGGTACAGCTGTTCAGAGCATTAAAGCTGCAACCCATACCTGAGAGAGAAGTCCAGCTTGGCCACTTCTTTGTGACTTTGGAACTAAGCTTCCTTGAGCTTCTGTTTACTCATCCCTGGGGAAGCCACCCACCTCAGAGGGTTTGGAGTAGGAATTATGTGTGTTGATACAAGCTGTGTGCTTACCTCAGTGCCTGGGGCTTAGGAGGATGTCCCTAAAGGGTGGTGGTGGTGGTTTATTCACTCAGTTGTATCTGACTCTTTGTGAGCCCATGGACTGTAGCCTGCCAGGCTCCTTTGTCCATGGGATTTAACAAGCAAGAATACTGGGGTGGGTTGCCATTCCCTTCTCCAGGGGATCTTCCCAACCCAGGGATCAAACCCGGGTCTCCCACATTGCAGGAAGATTCTTTACTGACTGAGCTACCAGGGAAGCCCCCGTGAAGGGTAGTGCTATCTATCATCTATGGGCAGGACTAGAACCTGGACTTCTTTATGATCTGGCCAGAAGTGTTAAGTCAAGTGTCCAGGCTGAAGTTGGGCAGCAAGCAATTCAGCGTGGGCTGTGGGGTCCCTGGCCTGGTCTCTCCGTGCTAAGAGCTGCCTGCCCTGCTTCTCCACCCATCCAACTGGATTCTTAAGTTTGGGCCCTTAGAACATTCACCACTTAGCCACAGCTAAGGCTGAGGGCAGAGCTGAATTTTAAATTGATGTCATTTTTTTTTTTTTTAATGGCCAGGAAGCTAATACAAATTTTGCTGAGGAGAGAGACATAAAACATTTTGCCTTAACCCTGGAATAATGGAGAGTTGCTTCAAAGATAACTTGGCCACATTCCTCTTCTAAATTTAGCCCTGGATAAAGTTGCAGATTAACACACCTGCTCTTTTTTCCTTGCCACGAAGTAAGCACTGTCCCTGGTTAAAAAGGGATTGTGGGTTGACGTCTTTAGTAAGAGAGTTCACCAGTAGCCAGTTTGATCATGGATATCCTCTTTGTACCAGGGCTCATCTTTGATTAACTGAAAGCAGAGATTCACTTCATCCTCCTCTGCTTTCCTCAAAGGACTTAAAAAAATTAATTTGACTTTCTGCTCTGTAATCGTACTTGGTGGATAAATGGCCAGGCCAAGGGGAATAAGTAGGACTTTGGAGTCGGATAAACCCATGTGTCTCTAATGCTGCATTTCTTATCTGTGAGATGGGGCAAGAAAATCTGAGATATAAATTTAGTGGGAAGATTCAGTGAGATCAGACACAGAAGGGTTTGCCCTCTCACCTCTCGCTTCCTGGAGCCTGCCACTGTTAGTTTTCTATCCAGGGGTAATTCCATACCCCTTTTGTCTTACAAACAGGATCCCAGCTGGATCCATTCTTTTTTGAATGGCCATGTCCTTTATTTTGGGGAGTAGGAGTACTGGCTTCCCCAGGCAGCCCTAGGAAATAAATCTTGTTTCATTTAAGCCAGCCCTGGCGGTCCTATCTCTCTGTGTCATCTGTGTGCAGGCAGTAGCTGAGAGAAGGCAGCCGTCTTTGGACCGTGAAGAGAGCCAGCCTATGAGGTTAGGACAGCAAGCTGAGAATGACAGGGCGGAAACCAGAAGGAATTTGGGTGCTGGGTGATGGCGCTGGGCAGTGGATGAATCAAGCCAGCGACTCTCTGGTACATGGGCCCTTTGCCATATAAGATAACAAATCTCTCGCTTTGGAATTGTAATCAAGCAGGACCCTGTGGGGTCTTCCTCACGACAACTTTTCCTCCATATCCTCTGCTTTAGCTCCTCTCTGAAGTTCCTAGATAGTATTATTTGATGCAAATTTCCTGAGTTGTTTTGCAGATGTGAGCCACTCTCCCCACCAATGGAAAAACTACTTGCTGACCTGAGCATAGAGCCCCAGGTCTCCTGGAGTTTAGGGACTGATACTATTAACCCCTGTGATACCACCCTGCTGCCTCACCATCAGCCAGTCTGAGAACTGTGTACAACTGATTCTGCACCCTGCGGACCACCCCCACCCTCCGAAACTGCCCGTTAAAAATGCTTTGCCAAAACCCTTCAGGGAGCTCAGGGTTTTTCAGGGCATAAGCCACCTTGTCTCTAGTCGCCTCGCAATAAACCTTTGTCTGCTCCAAAATCCAAATAAATAAATAAATAAATCTCCCCCTGGTTTTAGCCACTTCTGGCAGGTATGTTGTTACATGCAGTCAAAAGTACGCCCGTGTGGACCCCCTGATAACTCAAGGTGGTAATCAAGGCTGTTTGCAATTGTTTGTATTCTCTCTCTCTCTCTGGGCACATGATAAAATCACATTCCTCTACCTCCTTTGACACAGGGAGTAAATATTTGGCTTACTTCGTCCAATGATATGTGAGGGGAAGTACTGTGTGTTATGTCCAAGTAAAGGTTTGTATGTGCCAGGATGATTCTCCACATCCTCTTTCTCTGCCTGAGCCATCAAGGAAATAGATAGAGCCTCCATCAGCTTGAATTCCCCAGTGACTATGATAAACAGTGTACATGTGACATGAGTAAGAAATAAACTTGGTTGTGTTAAACCGGTGAGGCTGGGTTGGGTGTTGGTTACTGCGGCACAACCTAGCCTTTCCTAACTTAAGGCATCCAGTTGATGCATTCAAATAATAGAACAGGACCCCTGGCAGGGGGAGGTATAAGGGATTTACTAATGGATGTGATGTGAAAGGGCTTCCCAGGTGGTGCTAGTAGTAAAGAATCCACCAGCCAATGCAGGAGACATAAGAGACACGGGTTCCTTCCCTGGGTAGGAAGATCCCCTGGAGGCGGGCATGGCAAACCACTCCAGTATTCTTGCCTGGGGAAACCCATGGACAGAGGAGCCTGGCCGGGTATGGCCTACAGGGTCACAGTCAGACATGACTGAAGTGATTCAGCACGCATGTGATGTGAAAAATCTGCTTCCTTTTAAGATAACTCACTCTAAGGCCAGACTACTGTAAAGAATTCTTATCCCCTGCCCACATTGCCTTTAAGATTCACTCTCCATTCATCAGAACTAGACAGAGAAGCCACACTAGAGATTCAGGGAAAGAAAAGACCAGACTTTCAGTGGAAGGAAGGGACTAAAGAGAGTGAATGAACCCAGGGAGCCTGTAAGAGGCAGAGGGTAAAGCGAAGCTGAGGTGACAGGAAGCGGGGAGGTCACATTGCCCTCCTGGAGTGTCGAGACTCAGGTCTTGTTCAAGTAGCTGGAAGTGGATTGGCTAGAGGAGAGAAGTCATTCCTGGGTTCCTCTGTCCTGATTTAGAACTAGGCCCTCAAATCTGGAGTAAACAAGTCTTCTAGTTATGAGGTATGCAGTTTGGGTAAGAGGAGATCCATGTACTTATGAGTGGTGTGTTAATTTGCTAGGGCTGGTGGCTGAAAAAAAAAAAAAAAAACCCAGCATTTTCATTTCTCTGAGTCCTGGAGGTTGGAAGTCCAAGATCAACCTGCCCAGCAGGGTTGGTTTCTTCTGAGGCCTCTCTCCTTGGCTTGCAGGCAGCTACTTTCTCTCTGCAGGGCTATGGTCTTCCCTCTGCATGGGCGTCTGTGTGCTAATTCCCTCTTCTTCTAAGGACATCAAGTCATTTTGCATTAGGGCCCACCCAAATGACCTCATTTTACCTTACTCACCTCTTTCAAGGTCCCTGTCCAAATGCTGACACATTCCAAGGTACTGGGGTTTGGGACCTCACCTTGTGAATTTGGGGAGTGGGGGCAGGGAAGGTGGGACACAATTTAGCCCATAAGAGATGGTAATATCCTTTCTTTTCACAGTAGGGATAACAGTGCCAACAGTACATAGGTAAAGTACCTGGTGTTCAGTTGTTCCAGTGAAAGGTAATTATTAATTCTGTTGGGTTGTTTGACCCTTTGCAGGTTCATAAATTCTCCAATGTTAAGCACTAGGTTCTTGTGCTTCTTTGTAGCCTGTGCAGCCCAAAGTTGCATCTTATACACAGCAGTCCGAGGTTATCACGTGGTGGTTAAGAGCATGGCCTTCAAAGCCAAATACACTCAAGCTCAAATTCTGACTCTGCCATTTAGTGGCTGGGTAACCTTGGGCAAGTCACTGAAATATTCTATGACTGTGTCCTCCTCAGTTTATTAGGTTTATTGCACTTACTTGTATTCATTTCCCAGGGCTGCTACAACAGATTACCACAAGTGAGTGGTTTAAAACAACACAAATGGTATTACCTTACAGTGGTAGAGGTCGGAAGTCCAAAATCAGTCTCACTGGGCTAAAATCTGGGTGTCTGCAGGGCTTTGCTCCCTCTGGGGGTTTGCGGAAAGACTCCATTTCTTGTCTACAGGCCACCTGCATTCCTTGGTTTATGACCCTTTTATGTCTTTCAGTCCAGCGATTGTGTCACTCCAATCTCTGCTTCTGTTATCACATCTTCTCCTCTGATTCTGACTCTTCCATCTCACTCTTTGACGTATAAAGGCCTTTGTGATTACTGTGGGATAACTCAAGATAAATTCTCAAGATCAGCTGATTAGCAATCTTAATTCCACTTGCAACCTGAATACCTCTTCGCTGTGTAACCTAACATATACACAGGTTCCAGGGAGCAGGAAATGGACAGCGTTGGGAGGTCATTATTTTTCCTACTTCTAAGACCTATCGTGAAAGCTGAATGAAGTAATCTATGGAAGGGGTTTGGCACAGTGGGTAATCAATATACAATGTTCAGGACTTCCCTGGAGGTCCAGTGGTTAAGACTCTGTGCTTCCACTGCGGGATACACGGGTTCGATCGCTGGTCAGGGAACTGAGATCCCACGTGGCGTACAGTGCAGTCAAAACAAGCAAACAAAATGGCCCACTTAACATATACTTGTATAACTCAGAAGGGGAAAAAAAAAAAAAGCCAAAATAGAAAAATAAAATACTTAAAAAGATAAACAATGTTCTTTGTTTCCTAAGAACTCATTCTATAAAACTCTTCATTGAAGATCAGTATTTTGGAAACTATGGGCCCGTGCAAATGAAAGTTACTTTGAAATTCTGGCATAATTTGTTTAGATGTAGAGGTGTCCAGGATCATAGCATCTTTGAGCAGAAAGAGATGCTATAAGTCATCAAAGCCAGTTCTCCAATTTTACCAAAAAGTTAACTGGGGCCTGAAAGTTATAAGTGGCAGAAGAAGAAGTCACAGCTAGATTTACTGTATGACACACAAATTTAATGTC
This sequence comes from Cervus canadensis, assembly GCF_019320065.1. NCBI lineage: Eukaryota > Metazoa > Chordata > Mammalia > Artiodactyla > Cervidae > Cervus > Cervus canadensis. Next base: position 38,164,200 of record NC_057407.1, on the reverse strand, counting down.
TTATCACTGGGCGATATTTCAATAATCAACTACTGCTTCTTTTCTCTTCATAATCCAGGAAGACTGAAACCTGGAGGGCAGTTTAGACTGTTGGCAAAATTGTAATTTCTTGCATTTATGTAGCATTATTCTCCCAGTGAAGTCAAAGAATTTTATACAGAACCTTCCTCTATGAAGGGTTTCCCTGGTGGATCAGATGGTAAAGAATCTGTCTGCAATGCAGGAGACCCAGATTCAATCCCTGGGTTGGGAAAATCCCCTGGAGAAGGAAATGGCTACCCACTTCATATTCTTTCCTGGAGAATCCCCTTGACAGAGGAGCCTGGTAGGCTACAGTCCATGGGGTTGCAAAGAGTCAGGCATGACTGAACAACTAATACTTTATGAATAAGGGACCTGGCTGTTCATGAATAATGACTATTTGGGGTGTGTGTTTTTTTTTTTTTTTTTTTTTTTTTGGTCTGTTTGGGCATTTTTGCTTTGGGTTCCATTCTTCATCCTATTCCATGATAAACACAGTCAGTTCATTGCCTTCAACCTCCTCCCAAGGGTGGCCCCATGACCCAAACCTGACCAATCAGAAGCTTGCTTGGGATTCTTGCCAGAGCCATTGGAAAAGATCTCTTTCTTTCAGATTGCAAGCTTGGGGCCATTGGCAGTCATCTCATTTATCATGTATAAAGACAGCATGATGAAATCATCTGGGCCCCTCAAAAAACCAAAAGACTCTTATTTATGAGCTAAAATAAATTTTTTTTTTTCTTACACGTTTCATTTGACTATCTGCAACTTGTTTCTAAAGGAGTCCTCACCAATATAACTGGTAACAATGTAAAGCCTTATCTTTTTCTTTGAATCATTAATAGAAATGGCTTATAAATTTGAAAGTTTCAGTTCTTAGTAAGTGATTTATGAAGCAGTACCAAAAGAATTTAGGGAAAATCATTTTTTTAAAAAACTTAAAGTGTGATAATCCTTGGTAAATCCAAGAACTGTATTTTTTTCTCTAATTTTCATTATGAGAAATTTCAAATATACACAAAAATATAATTGTATCATGACAACTCATGTTCCCCATGCTCAGTGAACCTCAGCATTTGGCCAATCTTGTTGCATCTATGTCCTACATTTTTCCCCCACCTTGCTGAAGTATTTGAAGAGTAAAGAACTATATTTCGATATGAATAAACTCTCCTAAACTGTATGACCTGGGCATATAAATGTCCACTCAGTTATTCTAAAAATATTTACTATGCACTTACCTTTGCACAGGGTCACCATAAAGGCTCATTTCCTTTCTTGTTTTTATGCAAGTAATTGATGTTCACTGTGGCAATTTAGAATATACAGGAAGGCAGAAAGTAAACTAAAATCATTTATAATTCAATCACCTAGAGAGAGTTATTATTACTATTTTGATGTATACAAACCCAGACTGTTTTCTCCGCACATAAAATAATAATAGCTATTATTTATTGAGAGCCTCATCCATGTTAAGAATTAGGCTCAATACTTTATGTGGGTTATTATTTCTTTTATCCTCACAATAATTCAATTCAATATCCTGATTTTATAGTTTGGGAAACTGAGACACAGCAAAGTTAGGAAACTTGTACAAGATTACCCAGCTGATAAATGGTGGGGCTAGAATTGAATGAAAGTAGTCTTTTTTATCATTTGAAGACAAAAAAATAGGATCATACCTTTATTGTATCTTGCTTTCTTTGCTCAAAGAGATATCTTGAAGATCTTTCTGTGTAATAAGCCTATCACTTCATTTTAAAGCACTGCAGTGCATTCTGGAGAAGGCAATGGCAACCCACTCCAGTACTCTTGCCTGGAAAATCCTATGGACGGAGGAGCCTGGTAGGCTGCAGTCCATGGGGTGCGAAGAGTTGACTTCACTTTCACTTTTCACTTTCATGCACTGGAGAAGGAAATGGCAACCCACTCCAGTGTTCTTGCCTGGAGAATCCCAGGTATGGCGGAGCCTGGTGGGCTGCCGTCTACGGGGTCGCACAGAGTCGGACACGACTGAAGCGACTTAGCCGCAGCAGCAGCAGCAGTGCATTCTAAGACATGAGTGAACTCTGAGTCATTCGACCAAATGCTCACAAAGACATGTAGGCTGGTTTTCATTTTCCCACAGCCATTGTGCCTGTAGGCCAGGACTGGCTAGGCCCTTTCTGTGAACACCATGCCACTCGCCTGTCTCAACACCATGAGTTGTCACTTCTAGGCACCCTGAATGGCAGGCCCTTTCCTGAAAGACATATCCTTTCCCCATGGCTACATCTTTACTTTAAGTCTCTCATTATTCAAATTCCAGAAATTCTCAATCCTCAAATGTCACCTGATCCTTTTTCTGATTCCTTGCTGGGTGGCTTGCCGCTTAGGGCACCAACAATGCATATAAGAGAGGCCATATCACTGCTATGCCTGGCACATTCATTACCTGTGTTTCTAAGACACAAAGCATTTATTTTCTTTTTTTGGCCTTGTCATGTGACTTATGGGATTTTAGTTTCCAGGCCATGGATCAAACCCAGGCCAGGCCCTTGGAAGTGAAGCATGGAGTCCTAACCATTGGAATGCCAGGGAATTTCCATTTCTTATTTATCTTGGAAACCCCAGTACCCAGCACCGTGCCTAGTATCTAGCTCAGCAATTGTATGCTGAATTAAAGAAAATTGAATTATTAATAACAACAGCAATAGTGATAGCTACTTTCTGTTCAGCATCTACTCTCTTCCAGGCACTGTGGCTAACTGTCTTGTGTATATTTTAGTTAAGACGCATCTGTGTTAAGATAGTACTATTACTGTCTCCTTTTCTGGGTGAGGAAACTGGATCTCTCAGAGTTCAATTAACTCACCTAACATTGGCCAACTGATAAAGAAGAAAGATTTGAGTTTAGTCTGGCTAGAAAACCCAAGCCCTAGTCACTTTGGAGTCTTCTCACAACACTAAGAGCTGTATCCATTCTTCGAACAAATATTTACTGAGTACCTACTTGTGTTAGTCCTGGATATAAAGCAACACACACACAAACATCAGACTCACCTGGTGGGCATGTTGAAAATGCTGATTTCCTGGCTCTGAAAATTCTGATTCAACCTGTCTGGAGTTGGGCCCAGAATCTGCATTTTCATACAGCCCCAGGCAGGGGCGCATTCCGCCAGTATGCACTGGTATGGCCCCACTGGTTGTTAAAACACTGATATATTTCTAAACTAGTTGGTCAACAGACATTGCCCCCAAAGGACCTGAGTGTAGGTGACCAACTGTCCTAGGTTTTTGTGGGAATGTCCTAGTTTCAACAATGAAAATGCCACATCCTGGGAAAAGCAGGAGGGTCATCGACCACATCGATGGAGTAGAATGTTCCCTGCCACCCCGGTTACCCTGATCTTTCCCAAATCGGCATGCATCAGTGGGTCCAAGATGCCTGGCATAGGATGGGCCTCTCTGATCATAACTACTCTCAGTTCTGACTTGTAGAGGTCCTCACCTTTTCTGTGGTTAAACATTTTGAACATCACCTCTGGCTCCAGTGATTCTGATGCAGGCCATTCTTTGAGAAACACTAGTCCAGTGTTCTGACACCAAATGAAGCTTTGGGAAGATTTTCAAAACATAATACTAGAAACATTTATGGGCCAGAAGGATTGTACACAAATGAACTTGTTTAATCCTCAAGACAGTACTAATGGGGATGCTATCATTACCCCCATTTCACAGATGAGGAAACTGAGGCCCAAAGAGGTTGAGCAACTTGTCCATGATTGCATAGCTAGTGAGGGGGCAGGGGGTGGGATTTGAACTTAACTTAGCCCCAGAATCTGTGCACCTGGGAAGCCAAGACAAATGTTTACATCCAGCAGACCCCGACTATTTGTAAAGGCCAAAGCCTCAGGAGACCCCATTCCTCTGCACAGAACCGACCCCGCTGCCTCGCTCTGAGCCTCCAGGGTCCAGAGTTGAACCACTGCTACACTGTGCAAAGGCGTCGGGCCTGAAGGTGACACCAAGCCCTTCCTTCCACTAATTGCCCTCCCAGAAGCCATTTTCAGTTTCCACAGCAGGTCTCCTCACATGGCAGCAAACTCTGAATACCAATCACAATTTAGTAGTGAGGGCTTGAAGCATATGTCAAGGCAGAGAGAGAAACCAAGCGACAGCCTTTCTTCCGGGAAGGAGTGTGAGTTTTTTTTTTACAGGCAGGGCTGCTTTCTCAGTGAACTTCTCCACTTTGCTTCTGAGTCCACCTGTTACCAGGGCAGATGGCCCCAGCTAGCCTTTTCTCTCACAGGCTTCAAATAAACTGCAACACCCGGTGAGATGTAAGCGAATTCCACCCACTGACACGAGCTCCCTCTCTGCCCAGGTGCTCTTGAAGTCTTGGAATTTGACACCTACACAATCTGACATTTACGACTTGGAAGAGGAGGCCTGGAGTGGGTGCTCTGACTTCCGATGAGCCTTTCAATAAATCCTGAGTGGGCTCTCACCATGTACCAAGCTTCATGCTAGGTTTGCGGATACAGATGAACGAGGCAGTGATGGCAGCCACCCCTTCATGGAGCTTGCAGCCCAGGGACCAGCCAGAGGAGGATCATTGTCATTGAGAGAGGTGCCCTCAATGTAAGTGTTCATGAGTAGGTGTAAGCAAGCAAATAGAGATGATCATGCTAAGTGAAGTAAGTCAGAAAGAGAAAGACAAATACCATATGATATCTCTTGTGAAAGTCGCTCAGTCGTGTCTGACTCTTTGCAACCCCATAGACTATACAGTCCATGGAATTCTCTAGGCCAGAATACTGGAGTGGGTAGCCTTTCCCTTCTCCAGGGGATCTTCCCAATGCAGGGATCAAACCCAGGTCTCCCGCATTGCAGGCAGATTCTTTACCAGCTGAGCCACAAGGGAAGCCTGAGAATACTGGAGTGGGTAGCCAACCCTTCTCTAGTGGATCTTCCCAACCCAGGAATCAAACCAGGGTCTCCTGCATTGCAGGTAGATTCTTTACCAACTTCAAGGGATGCCCTGATGTCACTTGTATGTGGAATCTAAAATATGACACAGATGAACCTATCTATGAAACAGAAACAGAATCACGGACATAGAGAACAGACTTGTGGTTGCCAAGCGGTGGGGAGGTGAGAGAGGGATGGAGTTGGAGACTGGGGTTAGCAGCTGTAGGTTTTTATATGTGGATTGGATAAGGAGCAAGGCCTTACTGTATGGCACAGAGAACTATATCCAACATGCTATGATAAAGCATAATGGAAAAGTATTAAAAAAATAATATATATATATATATATATAACTGAATCACTCTGCTATTTAGCAGTAAATAAGCCCAACATTGTAAAGCGACTATACTTCAATTAAAAATAAATTTTAAAAAATAAAGAGGGATTTACCTAGTGGTCCAGCGGTTAAAACTCTGTGCTCCTAATGCAGGGGACACAGGTTCTATCTTTGGTCTGGGAAGTAGGATCCCACATTCCTTCCAGTGTGACCAGAAAGAAAGAAGAGAAGTAAGTATAAGCAGTAAGCTGGGTGTTTGTCAGAGGACTGTGACCTATTGGCAAGCAGGGAGGCCTCCATCCAGGAGGTGATGTGTGAAACCTGCAACTGGAAGGAAAAAACTGGTGCTGCTTCAGAATGCAGGCAGGGAAGAGATATTACAAGCACGGGGGATGCATTTACAACAACAATAACAAAAAAAAAAAAACAACCTGTCAAACCTGTAAGAAACTGTCAGAGTCATGAGGGCGCAGAGGTGCAGAGCTGCTCCAGGGGGAGGCAGACACGCCAGAGCTTGTCGGCCTTAGTGAAAGATTTGGGTGATCTCTGGAGAACAGGGAAGCATTTTAAGCAGCAGAATGACACAGTTGGAACTGCATTTTGAAAAGATTCTTCCAGCTCCAGCTAATCAGTAGCAGAGGCAGAGTTGGGCCTCAATTTCAGGTCTCTTGTCTTTTTTTTTCTTTTTCTGTTTCTTCTTCATCAGTCTCAGCACGTGAGCCCTGCTCTCAGCATTTGTGTTTAAGGAACCCTGTTCCATATGTGTCCAAACCCAGTTACCCACTTCCTCATCTTCTGCAGCATTTGAGGTGAAAGAGAGCTCGAAATGCAGGCCCACAGGATGGCCTGAGCCAGTCCCCAGCTCTTACTTCTAGCTTCTTACTTTCTCTTGGGTAAGTTGATGAACATCTTTGGGCATCAGTTTTTCATCTGCAACATGATAATAAAAGTCTACCTCAAGATGAATGGAGACAGTAGCAGGGAAGCATAAACACTACCATATGTAAATAGATAACCAATGGAAATTTGCTATATGACTCAGGGAACTCAAACTGGGGATCTGTGACAACCTAGAGGGGTGGGAAAGAGTGGGAGGTGGGAGGAAGGTTCAAGAGGAAGGGAACCTGTGGCTGATTCATGTTGATGTATGGCAGACACCAACACAATATTGTAAAGCAATTATCCTTCAATTAAAAATAAGTAAATGGCAAAAACTAATACATAAAATGGAGAATCCCAGGGACAGAGGAGTCTAGTGGGCTGCCGTCTGTGGGGTCGCACAGAGACGGACACAACTGAAGCGACTTAGCAGCAGCAGCAATACATAAAAAAGTCCATCTCAGATCAATGTTGTGACAGATTTAAAAGATAATGTATGTAATGCATTATATTGTCTGCAATGCATTGTGTGTGACCTATGACCTAAAATCAATATCCAGTAAATAGGAACTCTTTTCCTTGCAATTCCCCTCTCCAAGAGGGTGCCAAAGAGTTCTGCTGATGTTTTCCCTACTTTTTTTTTTTTTTTTGGGTACACATTTTCTCAAGGTTTTCCAAGATGGAAGGAGCCACTGCTTTCTGTACTTTCAGTCTGGTAAGGCTGGTCCTTGCCCTGGCTATAGAAAGGGCCAGGTGATCCAGGCCTGGCCAATCCTAGCTCTCCATCCCCCATCAAGGTGTGGGCTACTGATTTTAAGGGACAATTCATAATCCTTGCTTGAGATCAATTCAAAGATGCTGTGAGCAGGACGTTTTCTCTCTCTCCCACAGCTCACAGCTACTGCCAGCCATGCTCACGGAGGAGGCTGGCACTCAGAGAGCAATGAGACCTGAGAGTCAGATGAACTTGCCAGAATTTTGGCAGCAAAGAGTGGCGGGGTCCCAGTCCCTGAAGCCATAGGTTGTCACAATTGCCTTTATTTTTTACAGTTCTGAGAACTACCTCCACTGCCCTGCAACAAATTTCTCTAGTCACTCATTCCCCAATTTGCTTTAGCCAAGCTAAGAGGAGTTTTGACACTTGCAACTAAGAGTTCTGACAAATTATACAGCTTTCAGTGTCACAGGCAGTTCTGAATCAACATCTTAGAGCCCCAAAGTTCAAAGCGGCCTCAAAGGTCATCCAGGACAGTAGCTTAAAAAAAGGCAACAATAAGAAACTTTGAAGAAGCCAAATCATTCTTTTCACATCTTCAGATACCCAAATATATTACACAGATAAAAGAGGAAGTGCTCTTGTTGCTGTGAAAGTGTGGGGGACCCTCCACCCTGCCCACCCCCTCCTGACTCTATCCACCTCCCCCTGCATCCATCTCAAAGTCAATGTCTGGTCCAGCTTCCTACATCAGGAATCACCTTGATCACATCTTTGATACTTGGTCATCGAGCCTCAGACACATTTACAACAGGCAGCTGATGAAGCCACGAGGCGGTCCACTTCCTTTTGCAGACTCTTCTGATACCAACATAGTTCCTCATCAGCCTCGTGGTAACACCCACACCCACCCACAGGTCCAAGTCCCCGGGGGTGAAACAGAGCTAAATAAATACACCTTTCTGATGGGCAGCCCTTCCTGAAGACAACTTTCCTGTCCCACTTAACTTCCCTTCTAAAGCATCCTCAGTTTCTTCCTCATGGGACTTCATGTCCAGCTGATGAGATGCCTAAAGTAGGCAGACTTCTGTACAAGGTGTGATTTAAGCTGGGACAGAAAGACAGAAGGCTTATAATTAAAGAAGTGTTTATTTTATTCTTAAAAAAAAAATAAGGAGAAGAAGAAAAGGGAAGAAAAACAAACACACAGAGGTTTCTGACAGCCCCATTACTTCCCACAGGTACCATTTTTGCCCAGGTCAGGGCACTGTGCTTGGGCCTATACACACCCCTTCTCCTTTCTCCTTTGGCCCTTACAACCCAACCATGAATTTAGGGATGATTTGTACCCCCATTTAAAAGATGAAGACCAGAGGAATTGAAATAACTGGCTCAAAGTAAAGAGCTAATATTTGGTAGGACTGGGATTTGAACTCAGATCTCAACTTGACTCTAAAGCTGGGCCTTTTAGGTGTATTTCTAGAGTATACACAGCCCTCTTTGCTACTGACCAGCAAGTCCTGGAAGATGATATGATGCAGCACTGGAAGGAAGATATCAATGTAGTTAATTTTTTTTTTCTTTTCTTTTTTTCTTTGGCCATGCAACAGGTGGGATCTGTTTCCTGACCAGGGGTGGAACCTGCACCTCCTGTGTTGAAAGGGTGGAGTTTTAACCACTGGACCACCAGGCAAGTCCTGATATAGATAATTTTTTGCAGACTTTATATCACTGTGGTCAGGACACAGACAGACACTTATTTGCAGGCAAGCCTTAGAGAACCTTCTTTTTAAATATAACACACTCATTGTGTGTTGGAGATGATTTAATCTGTTATGAGAGCAAGCCACCAAGGAAGATGTGGGTCTCTGGGGCTGGGATGATGAAGCATGACTGTCTGCGTGACCAAATTGATGACAGTTAACCCAGCTTCCCTTTTCTCTTGCCTATCGAGTCCCTTTAAGCTCTTTCCCACTTTTGGGTGACTATGGGCTCAAGGGAGAGGGTCTGGGGAGCAAAGAGGTGCAGGAATCAGCTTGGTCCACCTTGGAGCGTGTGGTGTCACCGCAAAGGGCGTTTGGCCTCTGTTTCCTGCTTTCTAGCTTCAGTGTCAGTGATCCACAGCTGCACCTGATGCTTTCTTAAACTGTGCCAGCTGTGAGCTTAACAGTAATAACATCCCTGACGACTTTCAGAGCGCAATTGCTAGACACAGGCTCACAGAGCATCTCCTTCAACACCCACAACATGCCTACCAAGCAGCCACTACAGTGATCTCAGTTTTACAGATGTGGTCACCGGGGTCTGAGGGGTAACATACTGAGGTTTATTTGTAAATGGCACGGTTGATCTTTGCACTCTGGCAATCTGACCTAGAGCCAGCTGTCCTAATATATTAAGTGATAAAGGCAGATCTGAAAACAGTGTAGGATACTATTCAGCAATGAAAAGGAACCATGCCAAGTTATGTGGATGAATCTCATGATAATTATGCTGAGCAAAAGAAATCAGATAAAAGTATATATGCTATATGATTTCATTGATGTGATACCTGGAATTGATGAAATTCTAGAAAATACAAACTGACAGTAACAGAAAGCAATCAGTGGTCGTGAGTGGCAGGAGGGAGGGATTATAAGGGCCTGAGTAACCTGGGAGGATGAAAGAATTCAGCCTCTTGATTCTGATTTCCTAGGTGCATGTGAATGTCAAAACTCATCAAGCTATATACTTTAAATGTATGTAGTCTATTGTGTATCAATTATATCTTAATAAAGCCTAAAAAGCAGGATTGGGCATGATTCTGGTCTGGTTTTTAAGGAAAACATTTTAAACACACACACACACACACACACATATGTAATCAGATACACGGGGCTTCCCTCGTGGCTCAGACAGTAAAGAATCTGCCTGCAATACAGGAGAGCTAGGTTCCAGCACTTTGTCAGGAAGATCCTCTGGAAAATGGAATGGCTACCCACTTCAGTATTCTTGCCTTGAGAATCCCATGGACAGAGGAGCCTGGCAGGCTACAGCCTATGGGGTCGCAGAGAGTCAGACATGACTGAGCGACTAACACTTTAACAAACAGATATATGCATGACAATGTGACTCACAAGGTCCTGTGTGATCTGATCCATGACCTTCTCCCCAGCATCATTTCTCACCACCCACCCCTAACCCTCCCTGTCGGGCACAGAGTGTCACTACTCTCGTTTCCTCCCTGGCCTCGCACCGTCTCTCACCCCTTGGCTTTCTCACTTGCTCTGTGTTTCCTCCACCTGGAGGAAAGCTGTCTCAGCCTCCACCTTCTCTTCTGGTCTGACTCCTCTTGATTCTTTTGGCTAAGATGTCCCCTTCCTTCCTCAAACCAAGGGGTTTCCCTTTGGTACTCAGTATTGTAATTGTTTAATACATTTTCTCTACTCTTACCTTGTAAATTTTATGCAAAAGGCTCTATGTCTTCTACAGCTGAAGGTATTCCTAATCTGGAGTCCCAAGTCTGGCATGTGGTCGGTATTCACTAGACATGTGTTTGAATGAAGGACCAAAATGATATTTTAAGAACTACTGAACAAGCACTACTTCTATACTAATACTTTATTAAGGAAAAAACTCCACACATAATTAATATTCTCCAATATGCAGGCAACTATAATGTTAAGAGTGATTATTGAAATAGCATGTCACATAAGTGGTTAAGGATATATTTACAGCCATTCAGACCTGGTTCTCCCAGTTGCCAGGTTATGTTCTCTCTCTATAATGGAGGTGATGGTATTGGGTCATTGTTATGAAGTGTCAATCAGATAAAGCATGGGGTGTGCTCAGTATGGGACCAGCACACAGCAGGTGTGTCACTATTATTATCAGTTTTATTATTATTATTGGACTGGCATTGTCATTCAGATTGGTTGAATATCAACTGTCAGCCAAAAGCTCACATTTATCTGGTTCTCCTCTTCTTGCCAAGCATCACTCATATAGTACCTTAGTTGCCCTTCGCAGGAACCTTGCGGGAAGTGAAACAGATATTATTGTTACCCATTTTAAAAGGAAGCTGAGGTCCAGAGAAGCTAAATGATCTCACCCAAATTGCAGAGAAGGCGAACAGTGGCACAAGGGGTCAAACCCAAAACGGTTCAGCACCCTACAAAGGGTTCTTGCTGGGGTCTTGCCTGCTCCTTGGACATGAAAGTGACTGAAGGCCCCTGCCAGGTGGAACCCTGCCTCCTCTCCTCAAGTTCCCATCCCTGGCCCCCCCCAATCAAACCCCCTGCACCTAACAGAGGTACGATCCTCCCCTCTCCCCTCGCCCCTGCCTCTGCATGTGCACGCGCGCACACACACACACACACACACACACACACACACACAACTGTACCCTTTTTCTCTCCCTCGCACTTTCTGCTCCTCTATTTCCCAAGATGCCCCTCCCTCTGAGCTGATCCTTTTCCACAAAAATGCTGAAATATCATTTGATTAAGCAAAGCGCTTGACCCTCCACCCCCTCCACCCTGCTCAATAGGACCTAGAGACCAGTGCTCAGAGAAAGACCCCCCTAACCTGTCTCTCGCCTCATTTATCTCAGAGCTGGGAAGATTTGCTGTGTTTGCCCAGCACAAAAATGTGTTCGATGGTTTGCTTAATTTTATTTTCTTCCTGAAATTCAAATAAAAAATAAATTTCACTAAAACCCTGGTTTCTGGGTTCTCTCAAAAAAAAAGGGTGGGGGGGGCGGAGATTGGGCAACAAGGGCTCCTGGGTCAAACACAGCAGCAAGAAGCCCAAGTAGAGACATGGCTGCCCCTGTAGCCAGGCCGGACTGTTGCTCTGTGCCAGAATCCACCAGGCTCCCGCGTTTGCGTGACTTGTCTGGCCTCTGGAAGGATTTGAGGTTGTAATCCCTGCTCTGGCCGTGTAACCCAACTGCAGAGGTTTTACGTCAGTCTTCTTTCTTCCCTTCTCTAAGTGGAAAGACCCAGTTTTAGAGATTCATTTTCCACTGATGTAAATTATACTACCACCCCAAATTAGATAGCAGAAGCAGTTACATGCAGTTTGGTTTTCAACATATTTTCCACCCCAATGCAAAAATGTTATATGGCATATTTAGAATCTTTCCCCGTCTCACAGTAAAGGTTTTTTTTCATTACAACTGAAATTCCCATTATTCGACTACCTACCATGTGCTTTAAAATTTGGAGGTGATTCTAGCTGATTCCAGAACTGGAACTGAAGAAGCCTAACTTTCAGCAATGTAGCCCCTAATGTCATCTGATTTAATGCTCATTAGTTGAATTACTCTTTAGTTCATTGTTTGAAGTTCAATGCACATTTTCAAAGGCAGTTAAGTTCCTCTTAAACCCTGACACCATTTTTTCTGCCTCTCCCACTTTGCAAATTAGCTGACCCTCAATTTCTTCCAAGGGCCCTTAGCACTGAGCAAAGAGGAGGTGGTCCTCACTGTGTAAACTTTCTCTCTCACTGCACCAGTGACCAGCCACCTGATTTGTTTTCACCTAAGGAGTCCCCAGCAAGCACCATCTGAAAGAGCAGAGAAAACCCTAGTGAAGTGCTTCGCAAAGTGTGGTCCTTGTAGCATCAGCTAGCATCACACATTTGGGAGCTTGTTAGAAATGCATACACTGAACCCTAGCCTAGACCTGTGGAATCCTAATTTGCATTTGAATAAAATCTCCAGTTGACTCATTGATAAATATTGGGTTGGCCAAAAAGTTTGTGTGGATTGTTCCATAAGGTGGAACATTTTGGCCAACCCAATAAAACCAGGTAATTTCTTTAGTGAAAAGGACCCTGAAGTAAATAAAATAGAGCGTGACATGAGAGGGACTGGGAATAGACTACAAAGATCAGCTGTTCTCAAATCTTTTGGTATCAGGATTCACCTACACTTTTAAAGAGTGCTGCGTTTTTTTTTTTTTTATGTGGCTCATGTGCGTGTATGTTCAGACACTAAGGCATGTCCGACTCTTTGTGACACCATGGATTATAGCCCGCTAGGCTCCTCTGTCCATGGGATTTCCCAGGCAAGAATACTGGAGTGGGTTGCCGTTTCCTTCTCCAGGGGATTTTCTTGACCCAGGGATGGAGCCCACACCTCCTGCATTGCAGGTGGAATCTTTGCCACTGAGCCACCAGGGAAGTCTTAATGTGGGTTATATCTGTTAGTATTTGCCATATTAGAAACTAAAACTAAAAATATTTTTAAATATTGTAATTCATTTTAAAATAGTAGAAATTACCTATTAACATATATTTTATTAAAGTAGTTGGAAGAGTGGCATAGTTTCCTATGTTTGCTGGTCTCTTTAAATATTTTACCTTAAGAGAAGATGTCTGGATTTCATATCTGCTTCTGCATCCAGTCTTTTGCAACATCACGTGTCATGTGGACTTTGGAAAACTCCACTGCATATATGGGAAAGAAAGAGTGAAGAAGACAAATACTGCCCCCCATGTATTGTAACAAAGATAGTTTTGACTTTGCCTATCCAGCCCCCCGCCCCCCACAACACACACTGAGGGTCCGACCCAGACCACATTTAGAACTGGAGATGCAAAGTGATCTAGCAGTGGAGAAAGGCCTCCCAGTGGGGTGGCGTTTAAAAGCGTGCTCTCAATGATAAAGAGTCCTAAGGGGAAGACTTCACACTTTAAATAGCATAGAGATCGTGCAGTGAGGGTGTCAGTGCACTTCTGGTCCTGACTTGGTCCTAGAGTAGCTGCAAAAGTAATGACAGTTCCCTGATCCTCTCTGAACCTCAGTTTCCTGGTCTGTTGTATGAGGAGGGTGATCTCAAATGTTACAGTCCCCACCCCACCCTCCGAGCATCAGGGAGGTCCCAGCGGGAACATTAGAGCAACCCTCTCACTTGCCCAGCAGAGGGCGATGGAGACCATCCCCGGCTGGATCACCTCCACCTCGGAGGCCCTTCACTGCCTTCACCACCCAGACAGAAGGTTCCCTCGTGATCGGGGCGGTTTCCTTGGCACCAGCTGGCACCAGGTATCTTGGGCAACCTGGGCTGTCCCCGGGGGATGACTGCGAGCCGCTAGAGCCCTTCACATTGCTCCAAACGTGGCCAGGTTGGGATGCTCGGATTCTCCCTAGAAGTCTGTCTGGGAAGAGCAGGGGGAAAGAACTGGTTTGGGCAAAGACACATTCCCCCCACCCACCCCACCCCTACGGGGCTGGTCGCTGAGGAGCCACCCAGGAGCTGTTGACTCCTCGCTGGGAAAATCGGGCGGGGTGGCCGGAAGGGAACAAGACGGAGCACTGCGCCAGCTCTCCCCGGGGGCTGCCTGCCTGCAGGCGCGGGGCCGCGCTTGCATCAGCGCTGCCAGGACCCGGGCAGGGGCCGCCCGCGACGTCAGCTGCCTTCCCAGAAGAATTCCACCGCCTGCGGCCAGGGGCCCGGCCTGTGTGGGGGCGGGGGCTTTTGGTTTCAGAGGATGACACCACTCTCTCGCTGCGTCTCCTCGCTCGCACTCTGTTGTCATGGAGACGACAGCATCCTGGCAGCCTTGGCAAGGCCAACCCGTCCTCGAGAAGTGACCCGGAGCTCGGCCCACTCAGGAAACCACTGGCTCTAGGATGCCTGCCCTAGGAGATGGGGCTGCGCGTCCCGGATTCTCCCCTGGGGGCGCCCTGTTGGGCCACCTTCCTAATTCCACAGGATTGTCAAGATCTCAAAGCACTCTCGCCAAGGGTCTTAGAAACAACCCTTAAAAAAAAAAAATCGAAGCCCAAAGAAGAGCCCTAAAACAGCACGTACCAGACAGACCTTAGAATGAATCCTCTAAGATTTTGCTTTTTTCCTTACCTTTCTTTCCAGAGAGCATTTTCTTATGATTCTCTTCAAAAGATTCTCTGGCTACAGCTTCACTTTGAGTGAAGCAATGTTTGTTTTAATTCGCTTTGGCAAGCTTGTGCCACTTAGAATGTCCCAGGCAGAGAGAATAGGGGGTGATTCTACAAATAGTACTAGCCAGCGTGCCTTTAACACTTTCAACCACGCAGGGAGGTACTCACTTAACCTCCCCTACAAGCATAGGAGGTAGGTCTTGTCCAGTTCTAGAAAAGGGAACTCAGATTATCCAATGAATCCGAGACCAGCTTGGAAGCCAAATCAGATCTGAATCCTTAACCAGGGATTTTAACCATTATCAAGCAGCCTCTCAAACCATCAGTAAAAATGGTGGCTATGACCTTTAATCTCTGGAATTAATGCACTGAGACCATGCATTTAATTTTTGTGTATAAATATATAACAACTGGGAAGGTCAGGACAAAAATAAACCTAAAGAATGAAGAATTCTGTAATCATAATATAAATGCAGCAGCAGCAGCTGCTGCTGCTACTAAGTAGCTTCAGTCGTGTCCGACTCTGTGCGACCCCATAGACGGCAGCCCATCTGGCTCCTCCGTCCCTGGGATTCTCCAGGCAAGAATACTGGAGTGGGTTGCCATTTCCTTCTCCAATAAATGCAGCTAACATTGGCTGAATACCCATCATGCCAGGAACCCTCTATAATCATTACTACATTTGATAGAACTCTTTAGTCAGTTCTGTTACTTGGGTCCCCACTTTGCAGATGGAAACTGAGGCACAAAGAAATGAAGTGACTTGTCCTTGTATATCTGGTAGATTAATACTTAGTAATTAACAGAATTGTGTGCTGATCTAAGGCAGGCATTCGGTAAAATCACACTCTGCTTGGGAGAGAATGGAGGACAGAAAACACAAACACCTCAAGAAAACCTCATTCATTCAGATCATTTCCATCTAAGATATATTAAATTTGAAAGCAGGCCAGGGTAGGGTTCCTTTTATTCCCCTGGGGGGAAAAAGCATTTCTAAGCAAGTAATATAAACACGCTGAGAATGTTTCTGTGGGACATTTTAGAATTTAGAATGCACTTTGTACCCAGGATCTAACTTCATCTTTACGACACTCCTGAGAAGTAGTCAGAACCAGTCACTTTAGTCCCAGGTGAACTGCAAGAGGCTTTGCAGAGAAAACTTTTTAACTGTTAAAGAAAACAAGTAATCTTTAAGGTTGCAAAAGTAAACCACCCACAAGAGATAAAAAGTGGAAGCAATCCAAATGTCCATTAACAAATAGCTGGATAGTTAAAATGTAGTGTATACATACAATGGACTATTATTTAATCTTAAATAGGAATGAATGTCTGACACCCAGGCTATATCATGGGTGAACCCTGAGGACATTAGGCTAAGTGATATAAACCAATCACAAAGGACAAATTGTGTGTGATTCCACTTAAATGTTGTGTGGTAGACAAACTAATAGAGATACAAAGATACAGAGGTTATCAGGGACTGAGTGCAGGAGGAAAAAGGGAGTTACTATTTCATGGGTACAGAGCTTTTGTTTGGAAGAGTGAACAAGTTCTAGAAATGGATGATGATGATAATGTACAACACTGAATATACTTACTGCCCTTGACATGTATGCTTACAAATGATCAAAATGGTCAACTTTGTATGTTTTATCACAATGAAAAAAGTTGTTTAAAAAGAGGAAACTGCCTTAGCACTCCCCATTCTTATGTGACCTTTTCTTTTCAGAAGGGAATTCTCACGTGTTTATTAAAGCAGAAGTGGCTTAAACCCAGACCCATGTCTTAGCTTCACAGGGGCTGCTGCCACCACTTGAAAGTAAGAAAACATCACACCTTTAAAAATAGCTCATAATCGTGCGTTTTTGCTAACTACAGGAGCCTGGTATTCCCCTCAGGTATTCCACATGAGCAAGAGCTGGCCGGGAGGGGGCAGAAGCAGGAGTGAGTCACCGGTTTGGCAGGTGAGGTCATCGTGGGGTGACCGTCTGCGTCAAGCAGGCTCCTCACCTCCCACTTCTCCCATCTTCTCCCCTCAGGGGCAGCCAGGTCACCAGCCAGCTTAGCTGGAAGTCGAGCTGCTCCAGTGTGATGTGCGCTAGGAGACATTCCTCTCTATGACTCAGTGATTCAACACCCCAGCAGATGGGCTCATAAAGCCTCCGGTAACCAAAGCCAGCTCCGAGGTCAAGACCCCAGACTGCCAAGTCACAGTCTATAAGTAAAAGAGGGAAGACGTACATCCTTAGGAAGGGAGAGGAAAGAGCTTGTTTTCTGTTTGGTGGAATGCTAACTATCTAAGAAATGGTGGAATGGTTCTATTTATCTTGATTATCCTGATTAAGACAACTTAGGAAAGTGGCGCACAGAAAGGGACAGTAAATATTTGCTGAATGATTACTTTGGAGGATTCAACTGCAAAGACAATCCCAAACTACAAGTAGAAAAATAGATATTCTTATAACACTTACTTTCCACCAACCTTGATTTTCTCACAGGGGGCCCCAGAATGGGGGCTTGATATATTTCCCTGGCACTGACACAGGTTTCATGCAGACAATTATAGTATTAACACAATAAACATAATATTTAGGTTATTAAGAAGTGGTAATACGAAGGGACTTTCTTGGACACATTTGTACACTCATCTAGCAACCATTAGCAGAGGTGCCATGTATGTATTTAAGGTGAAAGAGAGTGAGAAAGAGAAAGTTTTTGATTTATTTATTTCGCCTTTTTTCTCTTTCGTCTGTATGCTATTGAGTCAATCCAGTGTGGTTGAAGGCACTTGGGTGTTAGCATCAGACAAGCCCTGTATTAGTCAGTCAGAGACTCTTGGTTGAACTAGGTTCAAATCAGCTGGAAGGGGAGAAATTCAGGGGGTGACTTCAGGCACAGCTATATCCAGGAGCCCAAGTGATACTGTTAGGGATCTGTTATTCTATCTCTCTCAACTCTGTCTTCATGGGCCTATGAGGTGCCCAAGAATCTTCCCAGGAGCTCTGGGCTTACATTTGCCTGGTATATCTTCTCTCCCATCATAAATATCTCACAGGCTGAGAACCTTACAGTCTGAGAAAGAGGTGGAAGCTGTTTCCATAATCAAAGGGAACGGTTGCTGGGCAGGTAAAAACAATGGGTGTCCACTCCCTATGTGTAAATGTCTGCCTGTGGGAGAGAGGGCTTACAGTGCAGGTGCTACTCTCCTGGGCTTGTCCGTGAGTCAGCCCTGGGTGGCGAAATGCGTGTGCTCTGGACTCAGCGGACCGGAGTCGAAACTGGCTCTTCACTAGCTGTGTGGTCTCCAGCAGCTCACTTTGCAGTAATCATGCTAATAACTACCATGTTTTGAAGGTGAGACATGTGCTAGGCATTCGGTCTATTAGCTCAGCGACTCAGCAGAGGAGTTAACATTGCCCCATCTTACAGATGAGGAAGCTGAGGGCCAGAGACAAGAAGTGGTCTACCTGTGGTCACTAAGCTGGTAGTGGGCATTACAGCCAAGGGCACTCTGACTCCACGTGGTCTCTCTGGGCCTGAGATGGAGGAAGAGAAGGAGGTGGAAGAAGAAGAGGAATAGGAATAATAAAATGCCAACAACATATTACATATGCAGTAAATCTAGTTTTCTGCAGCTGTCCCCCCACCCCCTCTGTTTTTTCCTTACTTCCTTTCTCTTTTTCTTTTTTTGATCCCGTATTAGGGTCCTGGATTTCCCCCTCCACACACACATTTTTCCTTCCTTCTTTGACCCTCTCCCTTCCTTCCGTCCATTTTTCTTTTTAATTTTAAAGTCCTCACCTGGTCCAGGGTGACATTTCTGCATCACCAAGGGGGCAGGATAGACACTGGGGCTTTCTTCATTTTTGCAACACTCACCACCCTACCTGTGTCCCCACCCCCAGCAGAACCCACAGCTGTGAACTCCAGTGCAGCACCTGGGCCTGGCCAAGATCAGGCTCTAATTTCACTCAGGAAGCAGAAATCAAGGCAAATGGGATTCTTTCCACCCCCCACCTCAGGCCCGCGTGCTCACGTGCTCACTGATCTCTGCTTGAAAGCCCTACTGATTTGTTTAATCTGAATCCCCCCTCTGGCCAAGGTGGCACAGGTGCAGGGCATTTTCTTTCCCCGGGACCCTTGCCTGACCTCCCCCAACACCCCCTCCTGTTTGCCTGGGGAGCCCGCTCAGAGGCCTGATGAAAGAGAAAGGAAGTAAGCACCAGGCAAGACCGCCTTAGGGTTCTGCGATAAGCTCCTTTAATTTGGACTTGTCATAACTAGAAATCAGGAGGAGTTGACACTCAGAACGGGGAGCTGGGCTCTACTCTGATCTTAGGCTAGGGCGGGGGTGGGGCTGCCCCCTGCACCCCACCCTTCTGGGCAGACTCGGGGGTGAGATCTGGAAGATTGCTTGCTTGAGGAAGAGGGCTGGGGGGGGGAGGGGGGCTTGGAAAACATTGAACCTTTAGCTCCTTAATGACCAGGTCCTGTAATGTTCTGGCCTTAGGGGTAGGAAGTCTGCATAGGTGACCGAGCTGAGAGGGTTTTGCCCCTCTCTCTGCAATCCCCGCACTCCCTCCTGAAGGCTCACCGAATATGTATGAGAGCGTGTGAGTCATGCTGCATGCACCCATGTGCCGTTTGAGGGCCTCACCCCCTGCCCAAGCCCCTCTGGCCACTCCTGGTGGGTTCCGCCCCGAGGCGGGCCTCTGTTTGGGGGCAGCATGCTGGCAGCACTAGTTCACCTAGAAGGGAGGCTCTTGCGAGCAGAGGGGCGACGTGTGCAGAAAGGGGGGCAAGTGTGGCAAAGCTCATGCTCACTAAGTACCAGCCTGACCCCAGACACAGAGTACTCATCACCCCCCGTTTTGTAGAGGGGGAAACTGGGAGTCCAGGAAGGAACCCGCTACCTGAGTGGTTTCATTTCACGGGCTTCAGTCACCCCGACAGGACCAGGCACCCTGAGTTCCTGACTCTGGGCTTCTCACACTTGAATGTGCTTACGTGTCCCCTGGGGGAGCTTGTTAAGGTGCAGAGTCTGATCCAGCATCTGAGAGCCTGACTTCTAACCTGCTCGCAGGTTTAGGGCCATGTGAAGGGCGAGGCCTCCGTTTCAGGCGGGCTTTCCGCAGAGCTCCGAGCAGAGTGAGCTTCAACTCACAGCTCCAGCGGCATGGAGCGGAGGCCTAACGCTGGGCTCTCCAGCTTGAGATGTGCTGTGAGTATAAAGTATCCACCCGCTTTTGCAGGCGTAGAATAAAATGATGTACAACATCTCTTGAATAACTGTTTCTCTTCATTACATGTCAAAATAATATGATGCTAGCTATCCTGGGTAAAAGGAAAGCTATTTTAAAATTTATTTCACCTGCACCTCTTTAGTTTTTTAGTATGAGTACTAGAAAACTTTACATTATGCCTGGGGATTGTGTTATATTTTCACCAAAGAGCTCCTCTCTAGATCTCTGAACCAGGCAGGGGTGATTTTGCCTGCCTTCTCAGCCCCCCACCTCAGGGAATATTTGGCAATGTCTGGAGATAGGCTTGGTTGTCATACCTGGAGGGTGGGGGGGAGATGGGGAGGCAGGGGTGGCTGCTGGCATCCGATGAGCAGAGGCCAGGGATGTTGCTGAATATCCCACAGTGCACAGTCCAGCCCCTTACAACCAAGACTTGTCCAGCCCCAAGTGTCCATAGTGCCAAGATTGGGAAATCTGGTTTCGAGTCATCCCTGGTGTCTCCGAAATGATTTATTTTATAACTTATACATCGCTTTTTCCCCTTCTACCAGCGCATGAGTCTAATGAAATCAGGGACGTCGCCTGCTGGAGTCTTTGGGACCAGCGCCTGGCATGAGGTAGGAACGGCGTCCTATAATCTGCATTCATATTAATACAGTGTATTAATAACACAACATCTCTCTAAGCAGCTGAGCCAAACAAGTGGTTTGAATTCATCCATGGAAGTGAACACAGGCCCACCAGCCAGGGATGGGCCTCAGAAGGCAGTGAGACTGCTCTGCCCTGAAATCACACTAGGACGCACATACTCTAAACGTCTCAGCTGGTTGGCACTGTTATTTGGCTGAGTGCATAGTCATCAATTGATCGGTGGCAGGTACTAACCCTGGGAGCAGAGGTAGGAATTGTCTGTGCAAGGCTGCCGCCCCACCCTGGCAGGCCTTTCACAGCACAGGCTGCTTTGGTTTCCAGTGACTTTATTTACTACCCAGTGGTTTCAAAGGCCTGACTCAGGCCATCTGATTGGTTGCCTTTTCTTAGTTGCCGAGCTTGTGGAAGCCCAGACCCAGGATTTTTGAGGAAGAGTCATCTCCCAGCTGTCTCCCTTTGCAAGAGCCTGGTGGGTGGGGAGGGTGAGGCCAAAAAAAAAAAAAAAATACTCGGGTCCACCCAGGGCGTGCAAGGGAACAGAATCAGGACAGATTAATTTCTCTTGTTCAGATAACTCTTTAATCTTCGATGTAAAGTCTTGCAAGCTGGTTCTGGGCCTTCTCCCTTTCTCACTTGTCACTCCCTGGGGTGGGGCCCAGTCCTGGTGGAAGCTGGGAGTCCAGGCTTGGCCCCAGAGGTGGGCTGTGTGATCCTGGGGAAGCGAGGCCAGCATTCTGGGCCTCTGTTTTCTCCCCTCAAAGAGGGTGGAGGGGAGAGAGGAGCGTGAGTTGTGTGGTCTTTAGATCTTTCAATGCTTCCCTGTAGTCTGCAAGAAAAAGCCCCAGCCTCTTAGCACAGCCTGGCTTTACTGTCATCTTCCTGCCTCTTGACCTGCAATCCAATTTCTTGCCTCATGTGGTGGGAAATACATCCCAAGCTTCGGCCTAGGTGACCTGCCTTTGGCTTTGCCAGTGTGCCTTGCTGTCTCTTATTTTCTGGTCTTGGCATGTGTTGTTCTGCCCTTCCGTGGAGTGTTCTAGTGTAGAGCTTCAAAGCATGCTTGGCGGATCCCGTGGCTCAGGCTGTGTGCCCTTGGAGAAGTTTCTTACCCTCTCTGTGCCTCAGTCTCCTCTTTTGGCCAATGAAGATAACACTGGTACCTGATTTCTAAGGTCATTGTGCCCGTTAAATGAGCTAATGCTTGTTAACAGCACTGCCCCAGACCTAGAAAGCAACAAAGAAAACAGTCCCTGCTGCTGTTTGTATTACGTCTAGAACCTGTTCTCACTCATGTCTCTGGAATCGGCTCATTTGTCACCCTCTTCAGGGAGCCTTCCTTGATTGCCCACCTGTCAGCTGAGGTGGCTGCCCCTTCTGGGTGTTCTGACTCACTCTGGCCTCAGCAGTGTCTCCACCCTATCACCTGGGTGGTAACTCCTATTTGTTTGGCTTGCTCCCCTCCAAACACTGTCAATTCCTCTCGTTGAGGTTGGAAAACAGATCACCTGCTGGCCTAAAACACAGGTGTGCATGAGCTGGTGTAGAGGGGACTCTGGAAACATTGTCACACGATGCTGACCTTTGAAAAGAGGATGATTCTCTAAAAAATGACATCTAGGAGAAGCATCTAAGAAAGCTCCTTTAAAAAATAAGACGATTTTCATACAAAAACCTGGATTGCCTTTGGACGATCAGAAACGCTGCTGAGACAGTCACTGACATTGCCTACACCTGCAGGAATGTCATTTTTCAGGCAGGCACCTGCAGGCCTGACCCACCCTGATCAGCTCACACACTCTGCCCCAGAAATAAGGTGGTGATACAAGCCTATCATCTAAATTAGGAAACTTTGGGGAGTAAGCGGGGGTGCTATTTTTAACCACAAATGAGGTAGACAGCCCAGGGGCAATCAGTGGTCCACACCCCTTCACTGTAGGGGAGGGGTCCTGGCACCCTTGCCTCTCACAGCACACATTTCCTGCCGTGGAAATGCCCAGTAAGTCACAGTAAACACAACTAGCATTTCTGGAGGGGTTGTTTCACATGTTCACTCATGCAGGCCTCCTAAGAACCATCTGAGGTGGGGACGATGAGGCAGGATGTGTTAGTAACTTGTCTCACCCGCGCAGGTGGGAAGGGGGAACCCAGGCTGTCTGAGTCTAGAAGCCTGTGTGTTGGCTAAATCAACAATCTTCTGTCAAGAGTCGTCCCAGCTCTGAAAATCTGTGGTTCTTGTTTTTTTTTTTTTAATCTTTATGGATTTATTTGGCTGTGTCAGATCTTAGTTGCAGATCTTTGATCTTGGTTGTGGTATGCGGTATCTTTAGTGGTGTCATGTGGGATCTAGTTTCCCGACCAGGGATCAAACCTGGGCCCCCTGTATTGGGAATGTTTATAAAAAAATCTGTGGTTCTTTTCCTTTCCTTTCCCTTCCCTTTGTCTTCTCCTTCCTCTCCTAAGTCTCTCCCTCGTCTTCTCTTGTTCTTCTTTCTCTGACTTGTGTTTCCTTCTCTCTCTCCCTTCTGACTCCCACCCACCCCTCACTGTCTGTCACACCACCTCTTGCTGGTTCTCCGTCTCTCCATCTTTGTGTATCTCCATGGCTTGCTTTTGAACTGTCTGTCTTTCTCTTAGTCTTGCTAGACTCTCATTGTGGACAGAGGTACAAAGGCCCCCACTGTGAGATCAGAATCCAGCGGCTGGGCCGCCCCCTTCACACCCCAGCTCCGGCCTCTGTTGTGGTGCAGACAACCGGCTGGACAATTTGATGGTTTTCAGTGGACATGCCTGCGATAGAGAAGCGGGTCTGGGCTCAGCCTTCCGTTACAGGAGATGGACAATAGGGAGGGTTAATGGTATGTCTTTGTGTTTGGCCAGAGGACAGTAACTGAAGCACATTGGTCACAATAAGTCATGCCTTTAATTGGATGATGATCACACCACATGAAATAAGTGTCTTTTGAAAGGAGAAGGTGGTCTGGGAATATTGTTTTGAAGGCAAGGAAGAGGGCAACTGTTTCTTAAAAGAGGACGGCAGAGAGTGATGCTCCTCCCAAGCAAAGTGGGTGAAGAACTGTGGGGAAAGCACAGCGGAAGGGGAGAGAGAGGAGAAGGGAAACTGAACAGGGGCCTTGGCAGCCCCAGGAGGAGGTGCTGAGAAAGGGGCCCAGAAGGGAAGGGGTGACCGATTTTTCAACATTCCCAGTGAGACTTCAGCAGCTTCAGGCTTAGGCAGCCACTTGGTTGGCTGTGCTCAAAGGATCGTGCCTTTATTGAGGAGAGCAGGAGGGGGCGACCTGGAGAGAATCGCAGATGCCAGGCTTGATTCCCAGCCTGGGCCCCACCCTTTTTTCACCTTGGTTTCCAAGTGGGTGTTCCGGCCACTGGAGGGGAAGTGTTCAGAGTTGGCTGGTGGCGGTGAGTCAGGGCCCCACCCAGGGCCCTGGCAGCCCCAGGGGGCCTCTCGCCTACAGGCCTGGCAGCAGCTGCTGGGTGTTATCAGGAGCGACGGGGCAGCAGGGGCCTGACAGGCCATTCAGATTCCCTCCAGATGACCTGTGGCCACAGAGTCCAGCTCCAGAGCCCTGTGGTTCTGCTGGCTCCATTTGATCTGACCATCTGCTGAGGGTTTGCAATTTCAAGGTCAACAGTGCAAGGGGAGAAAGCCTTGTGGGGCGATAGGCCTAGCTGGAAAGGACTGTCACCTAACAGTTTATTACCCACCTCCCTTCAGTCATGAGCCCTGAGACGGCAGGAGTCCTTTTGTGGACCCCACTGCATCCCTAGGCACTTGACACGAAGGCTCGGATCCAGTAGGTGCTCCATAATGGAATGAGTTAGCTGTGCCTTCAAATCTCCCTGCTGCCCCTTACTGACTGTGTGACCCTGCCCAAGTCCCTCAACCTGTCTGAGCTGCCACTTGCGTCATCAGTACAATGGGGTAAAGCCAGTAAAAGTATAAACTCAGGGCATCATCGCCCTCCTGCCATGAAATAAGGTAGCCATCTGGGGGTGGAGGGGGGGACATCCAGTCTGTAGCTGTTGCTCAGATATGGGGGGAAATGCGCTTGGAAGAGATGCTTTCATGTTCGGAAAGTCTGCAGTTTCCATGGCGGGTAGTTCCAGGTGCATCTTACAGATGTTACTTTTTAGGAAGACGGTGTGGTTATGTGGTTAAGGGTGCTTGTTCTGGAGGTGCCATACCTGGCTTCAAATCCTGCCTCCACCCCTGACTTCCTGTGTGGTCCTGGGCAAGTCACTTGGCCTCTCTGAGCTTATTTTCCTGTGTGTAAAATAGAGTGGTCCTGAGGTTTCGAGGAGCTCCATCCCAGGCTGACCCTGGCACAGAGGAAACCCTCAATGTATGTAAACTGTGATCACTAGTTTCCATCCCTCAACCCCTTGAAGCAGACAGGACTCTCCCCAGGGTGCAAAAGAGGAAACCAGAGCCGGCCAGGTGGGGAGGCGCGCCTGTCGGCAGAACCCTAACTAGATACCCCCCTGCTCCCGAGGCCCACCACAGTTGCCAGAAATAAGGTGACGTATGGCCACCCCTGCCTCCACCCGCTGCCCCGGGGGAGAAGTGAAACACGAACCGACCGGGGTAAGAAAGAGGAGAAGGAACCAGCTGAGGTGCGGACTGGCCAGCGGCCCCAGGTCCTGCCAGAAGGACAGTCTGGGGCAAGGTCAAGTCCAGGTCGGTGAGAGGGTGGAGGCAGTGGGAGGATTGTGTGACAAGAGGGGTCTGGTGGCTGAGCTGGCCGGCGGTGAGGGGTGAAGCGCTGGTCCCAAGAATGCGGAAGGAAGCCCTTTTATCAGCATTCACAAGAACAGAGAGGGAAGTTGTTTGCATCTGGCCAGATACCTCAGCTGTGACCTCCTGTCTCTAAGGAGAGGGTCCCTGCAAGCGCTGCTTTCAAAACTCTCTTGGGAGAAAACTCATGGCCCCGATTCTTAGAAATTGCCCTCATCCCAATGCAATAAACAACTAAGCGGCTTTCTGACTTTCTGACCAGCAACCAGGGCTTGACCTTCCTCCTGGTAGACCTTCAGCCTCTGAGAGTTGGCATGCCTATGCTTTCACCCTACCCATTTTACAGATGAGAAAACTAAGGTTTAAACCTGGCCTCGGGTCCTAGCACTGCCATTACTAGCTGTTGGGTCCCAGTAGCTCACCAGCCGGGCCTGGTTTCCCATTAGTAAAAGGCCTTTCCCATTCATTTAGGCCTTATCTTCCTTTCTGTCCTTCCGCCCCTCCTGAGCAAAGGGTGTGGAATTCTAAGACAAAAAGTCACCTGATCATGTGGTGTGGATTAGCCAACAACCCAGCCCTGAGGTCAGCCTCTGGAAGCAATTTAAGATGGCCCAGGGATCTGAGACTCCACACCCCCACAAGCAAGCAGAAGTATTCCCTCCCACACGAGGCTGCCTCCCTTCCTGAGCAGTTCTGCTCTGATTTCGTGGGTGAAGCAGCTGTGCTTTCTGCAGTGCTCCAATGCCAAGCTCGTCGTAAGTCTTAGACCCGGCAGGATCCTCCGTCAGGGATCACTGTCCCAGCCTGTAATGAGCACCTTCCATGGGCCAGGCTGCACTCAACAGTAACCACCTCTCCCCTCGTGCAACAACCCTCAATGAGGCAGACTGTTCTTATACCCATATTGCACCCATGGAAAGCTGGGGCTCAGAGAGGCACGTTGTCCAGGGTCATGCAAAAGCAGAGATCCCAATCCACTTTAAATGACTCCTCTGGATAGAGCTGCTCCATTTAAATCAACACCCGAGTGATTGGATTAAGTGTCATTTTCCTTCTTTTTTTAATTAAAAACATTTTCCCCCTGTAATGAATATGGATTGCTTGGCGTTTTGAAAGGGAGTAGCCCATGGAAGCATTTACAGATAATTTGCTGTGTCATCTGGAATTTGATTTAAACTAATCCAGTGTGATGAGGGCTATAAATAAAACAAAATTGTCCATGAACTGATTGTTCTAGAAGCTGAGTTGAGGTTCTCTAGACTGTCCTCTCCCATTGTGAACATGTTTGAAAATGTCTATGATCAGATAAAAATCTAGTCTAAATTTAATGCTTGCAAAGTAGTGAATTTGGGATAAATGAACTGGCCTGGGACAGGCTGTGTGCTCAGAGGCAGAGGGGCATGTTGCCTGCCCCACAGCTGAAAGCATTTTAAGGTCACTTGGAGAAGGCATTCATTACAGCCTCCTGGGTCTGCTCTCCTTGGACCACAAGGTCCCTCTTTGCATCC
Source organism: Cervus canadensis (assembly GCF_019320065.1). Lineage (NCBI taxonomy): Eukaryota > Metazoa > Chordata > Mammalia > Artiodactyla > Cervidae > Cervus > Cervus canadensis. The sequence continues at coordinate 38,137,252 of NC_057407.1, read as the reverse complement.
AAGAGAACAGTCTGCCCCAAATGGGCAGCTGAGTGAAGATGGCATGTCGGGGTTCCCGCAGCCACACTGTGGTTTTATGATGAAATTTGGCACTGAATGTGGTTCACGTTCAGCCAGTCAGGAGATTTGAGGAATCTTTTATAAATGTTACCAGCAAAGGCACAGTGGCTGCCTGTGTCCGGGGCCACCCAGAAAATTGGAGAAGATGAGACCTCTGACGTTCACTTGATGGCCACACGTCTGGAAGTAGCCCCTCTCTGCATATCCCCAGGGGCTCGGTGCTTCTACCTTTGTCCTCTGTTGCCCTGGGAGCTCTACTTTCCTGCGAGATTCCCCCTGAAACAAGGAGACCTTCTCTGTTGACAGCCTTTACTGTCTGCATCTGTTCCTTTCTCAGACAAGTGGCATCAGCTCTCCATTGGCCTTCATTATATTGAGCAAGTGTCATTTATTTATTCAATAATGATTTCTTGAACACCAACTATATGTACTGGGGTTACAGCATAGAGCAAATAGATAGCATGACGGGCATGTGCTGCACATAACGCACATGGTACCCATGCTCCAAGAGCTTCTAATTTCGCTGGGGAGAAAGGCAGTCATCTGCTGTTAATACTGCTAATCATTTCATTACAGTTCTGACAAGTGTTTTGGAGAGGCTTTGGGGCTTTGAGGGCAGATGAGAAAGAACATGATCTGATGAAGTGGGAGCATTCAGGATTCAAAGAAGGCTGTTTGGAGAGAATCATGTCTAAACTGAGATCTGGAGATTGGAGGTATTTGATGTCCAAACAGAGAAAGGGAATTATTCCGAACAGAGGGGAACAGTGTGTTCAAAGGCCAGGCAAGCATGACTTGTTGAAGGAAATGGAGGGACAGTGTACGGTCTGTGGAGTATGTGAGTACGAGGGGAAAGGAGATGGTGGTAGATTATGAAGGGTAGGTCAAGGATGATAGAAAACTCATGAGAATGTGTCTTTGAGCAGGGGAGGTGATGTTGTCCTTTTGAACCTAAAATGATCATTCTGGTTACTGTGGGGCGCTGAGTTGATCAGAGCAGGGAAAATGCAAAAGCTGTAGGCCTGGGTCAGCTCATGTGTCACATTTGTGAGAATTAGGAGAAAGCATCCACCCCCGCCCCGCACCCCCAGGAAAGACACAGGTCTATAGACACGTGCTTACAGAATGGAACCTGGTCTGAATTTCGGTGCCCACTAGCTCTGAGTCAGAACCCTTGTGCAGTGAACGACCTGTGCAAATGTATACAACGGCTATGGATGGACTCTGAGAACAGAGAAATCAGAAGACGGTAGAACATTTGCTGACAAATCTGCCTCGTCCTCTTCAAGCACCTTGAATTCTGAGTTCTTGAGCTCAAAATTCATGTTTGTAACCCCAGTGCACATAGAAGATGCTACAAATGTTTGCTGAATGAATTCTTCTTTGGCCTTTTTTTTTTTTTTCCTTAAGACTTTCTGTCATCTTGTTCTCTTCTTCTAAATTCATGGTGGCTTCCTGTTCACACACACCTGCTGGGTGTTAGGAGGCACTGTTAGGCACTTGACCTTTTTAGTCCTCTAAACATCTTCTCCTCTGTCCATTTGACAGAGACCAGGCCAGGGTCACATGGCTAGGGAAGGTGAACAGGGATCTTTCTAAATCCTTGACAGGCTTGTTATGCTGTGTATGAATCTATCAAGTCTTGTGGGCGGGTGGGAGCAGGAGGTGGTGGCATGCCTTCTGGTAAGGAGTCTTATGGTTGAATCTCTAAACCTTGAATCTTAGAATGTCAGAGTTGAAAGGGACCCCTTGGGGGCCTCGTGTTACACATGGGCCCCCGAGGCCCCAGAGAAGGGCTGGAAATTGTTCAAATGTCATTGAGTTAAGTCAGAGCCAGAGCAGAACTAGGAACCAGGTCCCTTAACAGGTTTGGAAGAAAAAGATAGACATCAGAAGTGGAGATTAGAAGAGAGAGACCAAGGGAGGGATCACTCTCTAGGGATCGTATCTGACTGTGATGGGTATCAGTGAGGCAGCCTGGGGTTAGCTCAGGACAACAGAGTCCTAGGTGACTGTGTGAAAGAGAAGAACAGGGGAGGAAACAGAACTTCCTCAAGGACTGAAGCAGGTCTCTAAATTGGAATTCATTTGGATCCAGCCAGGCCATAGACGTTCTTTTTAAAGTTTTTTTCTTTGAATTTTTTCTAAATTGGAGGATAATTGTTTTACACTGTTGCGTTAGTTTCTGCTGCACGGCAACGTGAATCAGCCATAAGTATACATATATCTCCTCCCTCCCACCCCCACACCCCACCCCTCTAGGTCATCACAGAGCACCGAGCTGAAATGTTTTATTGTCGTATATCGTTGCTTTATGATGTTGTGTTTAGTTTCTGCGGCACAGCAAAGTGAATCATTTATGGCGGCGGCAGGGGGTGGGGGGTGGTAGGATTGGGTGATTGGGATTGACATATATACACTACTAAACACAAAACGGATAACTAATGAGAACCTACGGGCCATAGACTTTTCAGACACAAAGCTGACTTTCGTGTTCCGGGCTGATGGCCAGGACAGTGCTCACTGTCACCAAGCCGCTGTGAACGGCCACCAGGAGAGGTCAGAGAGAAGGCCTGGTTCCTCTCCCTGGGGCCTGCGGCCCAGGTGCCCTCTGAGGGCCCCACTCCAGTTCCCACTTGGTGCGGGCTTGGGGTTTTCCTGCCTCTGGGTCTGTATCACAGCCCCTCTTATGTCACATTGCTTCAGGTCCCACTAAGCATTGCTCTGAGCTGGAAAATCCCTCGGAGCCCGCCTAGCAGCCCATGATCGTAGCAGCAGGAAACTGACAGCGAGGCTCCCAGGGTATGAGGTTTGTTCTTGGTGTGTGGTTGGGAGGGTGGGGCGGTGTGGGGGCGGAGTGGCATGGGATGTCAGGAGAGAACAGAGAAATCCCCAAAGAAGGAACCCCTCAGGCAGTTTCCGGCCAGTTTTCTTTTCTGAAGCGGCCTTTACTTCCAGGCCCAAGTCTGTCTCTCTGTATTGGGTCTTCATGGAGCCTCTTGGGGAACATCTCAGGATTCCGAGTCCAGCACCTCAATTCAGGGACCGCAACTTCTGTGGTTTAGTAGTAGTAGCAATGGTAAAAATGTAAGTGATAGTTGTCATTAATCAAGTCTTTCGTAGATGGCAAATTCGGTATGCAGTAGGGTACCCAGCACACAGTAAGCCCTTAATTGACCGCAACTTTATTTTTTGTTTTGACAGTTTTTATTTCATTTTGGAGTATAGCTGGCAACCCACTCCAGTACTCTTGCCTGGAGAATCCACATGGACAAAGGAGCCTGGCAGGTTATAGCCTATGGGGTTGCAAAGAGTCAGAAATGACTGAGCGACTAAGCATACACACACATAGCTGATTAACCGTATTGGAATATAGTTGATTAACAATGTGTTAGTTACAGCCGTACAGCAAAGTGATTCAGCTATACATATACCTGTATCTGTTCTTATTCAAATTCTTTTTCCACTTCTTGGGTTATTACAGAATATTGAGCAGAGTTCCCTGTGTGTATATGTCCACCCCAAACTCCCAATCTATCCCTTCCCACGAATGGCAGCTTTATTCTAACACATCCACCTGAAGAAGCAGGTATGAGTCTCATTTTACAGATGGGAAAACTGAGGCTCGAGACCACGAGTCACTTTCCCAGAGTCCTTGAGTTACTCGTTCACCCACTGACTCAACCGTTACTTCCTGGGTCCCCGCTGTGCAGTGGCCACTGTCCTGGATGCGGCAGAGGGAGCTCGGAGCACGGTCCCCACGGTCCCCACTCGGAGCACGGTCCCCGCCTCCCACTTACAGGTAGCCCTTCTTGTGGAGGAGTCCCGCTGTGAGCGGCTAAGTGCCTCAGCAAGGACAGTGCCTGCAGGCTGGGGTCGGGAGCACACAGGGCAAGGAGATGCAGAGTCACTGGGGGTATAGTGGTGGTGTTGGCTGTGCCACATGGCTTGCAGTATATTAGTTCCCTCATCAGGGGTGGAACACAGGGCCCCACAGAGAAAGCGCTGAGTCCTGACTATTAGAAAGCCAAGGAAGGGGTGTTTTAGAAAAGGTGCTGAGGGCAGGCTTTTCTTCATGATGATGTTTGAGCTGGGGTTGAATGGGCGAGGAGCCCGGGGAAGGTTTCTCTGAGCAGGAGAGCAAAGGCCCTGGGGTGGGAAAGGCCTGGTGAGTTGACCAGAGCTCCAAGGAGGGGCAGAGGTGAGCAGCGAGGAGTGTGGGAGGAGGGGCGCCAGGAAAGCAGGCGGGCCTGGGTCACAGCGGCTTTCCAGACCCAAAGGAAAGAAATGGAGGCATGAGGGGTCTCAGTGGAAAAGGCTGGATTTTAATCCGTAAATTCAGCCTGGGCTCTGCCCTCTTCACCTCAGCCTTGATTCTGAGCTAGACTTGGGGTAGAGGGAGGCTGGCCGGGACCCCTCTGTGCTCCCGATGTGTCATAGGACAGGCAGAGCCCATTTTCCAGCTCCACAGCCTGTTGGCCTGTGGCTTCCCCAGTGAACAACAGGAACAGACCCTGGGGGATCAGACAATCAGCCCTGAGGGAGGAGGCCCATTTAAGCCCAGGACTCTGCCTTGCCAGCTGCCCCCAGATTTCTGGGTCCCCTCCTTTCCTCCACTCACAGTTCCCTTATCATCGAGTCAGCACCAGCCTCACTTGCGCTCAGACCCCACTGTCAGAACCAGTGGGATGGAGAATGAGTCATTTAGTTGCCCTCTGAGCCCCTCTTCCCTCACCTATGAAATGGGCCAAAACCTGTCTGCTCTCCTCGGGCTGTGAGTGAACATTAAACCTGATGGGAGTGCTGTTAATGAACTCAGAGCCTGCTCTGGACCAAGGGTGCACGCATTGCTTTATGTGCAGGAGTTGACTTGTGAACAACATGGAGCAGTGATGGTTATCGGGCCAGCTTTGAGAGCACGTGGCCCATGAAGTCATGCAGAGCCACTACACGCTTCCAAGGACCCCACACTTGGTTTTATACTCAGTCATTGCTGTCTGGAAATTCTTGATACTTTTTCAGCTTAGGGCCCTGCGATTTCATTTTGCATGGGGCTCTGCAAATGATGCAGCTGGTCTTGATTATTATATATTCATTCATACATTCAAGGTAGATTTATGGAGCCAGGCATGGCATATGGCCCTGGAGAGAGGGGAGTGAGCAAAGCAGAATTCCTCACCTCCATGGAGTTTACTTTGCATTACTTGGTTCAGAGAGGGTAAGTTATTTGCTCAATGTCACACAGAGAATAAGGGGGTGCCCAACATCCAAATCAGAGCTCTTAACCACAGTACCATCTCCCTTTCAGCCTAAAGCTGGAAAGTGTTTAACAGGACACCAACCCCAGAAACAACCATACGGTTCTAAGTGCTTTAGGTGTGTTAATGCATTACAGAAGCTTGTTTTAGGGTCAAGAAAATGGAGATCAGAGAGGTTAGGTAACTGGCCTAGTCACTCCATTGGTAAGGAGCAGAGCCAAGCCCAAGCAGACTGGCTGAGAACCGTCCTCTGAGCCTCTCCAGCATACTGCTTTTTGAAGTCATCACTCAGGAAACGGTGGCTTGTTATAATTATTTTAATCACCACCGTTTTCGTTTTCATCTCAGAGACCCCATGCAAGTGTGAGGCTTGACCCACATCACTTTGTGCGAAATGAGAGGATTAACAAATGAATGAGCAGGTTGCTTTTTACCCATGGGGTAACCTCAATTGCTGCCCGCCTCCGTTCACCCGGCTCCCACATGACTTCTCACCGAGACCCTGACATGTGGCCTTCGCGACCTTGCCTTCAGCCAGTGATGAAAGCTCTCCATGTCCAGGATGTTGAAAATAGGGTCGCGCCTTCCAGTAAACAGACTGGGCTGAAGGGAGAGGATGCTGTGGGGAGCAGTGGTTCACAGCGATCGTTATCGCTGAATACAAGCTTTCCTTTTCCTTCCTACGTGAAAATAGGGCTTGTCCTAGGGGTCCCGTCCCCTCAAGCCTGTCACTGTTTAGAGGGTCTCATCCCCCACCAAGATTTGAAGAATTGACCCATCTGGCAGGCCTTGAGCATGGGGTGGTTTCTGAGACTCTGTGCAGACTTGCCACTGGACCTCACTGATGTGTGACAGGCACAGTCATTCATTCATTACTCAACAAGTACTTACTGAGTACCTACTATGTGTCAGGTACTCTTGTAAGAACTGGGGATATAGCAGAGAATAAAGCAGGCAAAAACCCCTGCCCTCAGGGAGCTTACATTCTAGTCCAAGATATTTCTAGCTGGGACTTCTTTGGATTGTATGGAAGACATCATGAATTTTTCCTTCTTGGTCATTAGAATTTTTTCAATCTTATGAATATTATCAAGTTTTACCTAGGACACAGTTAGGGTGCTTTTTATTTCAGGTGGAAGAGTAAATCTGACGCCTCCTACTCCATTTTGGCCAGAATCAGTTTTTCTTTACAAGAAAACCAGTAGGCCTGGGAGGAGCAAGACTTAAAAAGTTCATTTGTTATTTATACCTTCACGTGAATGAGTTTATGGGCTCCTGTCTGAAGCATTATGGTTACGGGAAGTGAAGAACTGAACGACTGAAGTAGAACATAGGACTTAGAAGATAAATCCAGAAGTGCTCATAGAGTCATTATTTCATTTGAATTCATCACGTCTTACAAATCTGCCAGCAAGTCAGGAGCTTCTGTTTTCACTTGACAATGAGGAAGGTGGAGCTGGGAAAGCTGAAATGACTAGCTCAGTCACAGAGCTAGTTAAGACTCAGAGCTACTGACTTCTGCCCTCAAGCTCCTCTTAACACCCTGTGGGCCAGGGGTCACCGTGTGTTGTGGGGGAGAAGGCAGAGGACATCTATGATCCCTTATGCTTGTGCTGACTTGGCTGTTCCTCACGACTTCAGCCTCAGCTTCCCTGGAACTCAAGTCAGCACAGCTCTTGTTCCCTGAGCAGTAGCTACAGCTTAGGAAGAACAGTGGGACAGAATATCAACTCCATGAGGGCAGGGGCCACATCTGTTTGGGTTACCCCTGAGGTCCCTGTGCCTGGAGCAGCACCCGACCCCTAGTACATTTTCAACGACTGTTCGTCCAATAACAGAACACGGAGGAATGGATCTGTGGAGTAACCGGACAGTAATATCTCAATTGCATTACCAGTAAAAATGAAGACAGTAATTTCTGCCTTTTGATGCTGTTTTGATTTTGTTGATGCATTGTATGCTTCCTGAGGGCAGGGTTTTTTTCCTCTTTCACTTATGCACTATGATGTCCTCAGCATCTATTAAACCAGTGCCAGTCTCAGAGTAGTGAACAGATGAAAGTCAAACATCTAGTTTTCTGTGAATGTATAGCATCAGGGTGAAAAGTAAGGGATTTGAAGCCAGAGCCGAGTTGGACTTCTGGCTCTGCCAAGTCTATGACCTGGAGGATGTCACTGAGCCTCAGTTTCCCTAGTACTTATGCTAAGGGGTGTCAATGTTCCTGCATCCAGATGTCCTGAGGATTAAGAGGGGTTGTGCAAACAAAGTTCTTGGAATAGCTCCAGGAACAAAGAAAAGGCTCCAAAGTTTTAAAAGTTCTTGTGTGTCTGAGTGTGAAGTGTTACTTGCTCAGTCGTGTCTGATTCTTTGCGACCCCGTGAACTGTAGCCTGCCAGGCTCCTCTATCCATGGGGATTCTCCAGGCAAGAATACTGGAGCGTTGCCATTCCTTCTCCAGGAGATCTTTCCGACCCAGGGATCTAACCCGGGTCACCGGCACAGCAGGCAGATTCTTTAGTCTGCTTCTTTACTGTCTGAGCCATCAGGGAAACCTAAGAGTGAAGGGTACATTTTAAAAAAATACTTGAAAATTCTTTAAAATCAAAATATAGTTGACATATAATCATTTGTTAGTTTCATGTGTTTTTTATAAAGATTTGACATTCGCATGCTTTCTGAAATGATCATGATGAGACTAGTAACTCATCTAGTCCTCATGCAAAGTTATTACAACATCATTGACCATATTTCTTATGTTGCATATTAAATCTCTGATTTATTTTAAACTTTATTTTATATTGGAATATAACCAATTAGTAATATTGTAACCGTTTCAGGTGGACAGCAAAGGGACTTAGCCATACATATACAAGTGTCCATTCTCCCCCTAAACTCCCCTCCCACCCAGACTGCTTCGTAACATTCAGCAGAGTTCCCTGTGCTATACAGTAGGTCCTTGTTGGTTACCCATTTTAAATATAGTAGTGTGTACATGTCCATCCCAGACTCCCAACTATCCCTTCCTTCCATCCTTCCCCTCTGGCAATCGTAAGTTCATTCTCTAACTCTGTGAGTCTGTTTATGTTTTGTAGACAAATTCATTTGTATCATTTCTGTTTAGATTCCACCTGTAAGGACTGCACATGACTGACTTACTATATAACTGGAGGTTTGTAGCTCTGTAATCCCCTTCACCTATTTCCCCTACCTCCACCCCTCCCTTCAGGCCATCACTTATTTGTTCTCTGTATCTGAGTTTATTTTTGAGGGTGCAGTTTTTTAAGGGCCATTTTTCTCCAAAGGACTTTTATCCCTGGTGGTTTAGTCGCTAAGTCGTGTCCGACTCTTGTGACCCCATGGACTGTACCCTGACAGGCTCCTCTGTCCATGGGATTTTCCTGGCAAGAATACTGGTGTGGGTTGCCATTTCCTTCTCTAGGGGATCTTCCCAAACCAGGAATCGAACCTGGGTCTCCTGCGTTGCAGGCAGATTCTTTACCAAGTGAGCTACAAGGGAAGCCCTAGCCCTGGAAATCCCCCCAAAGAGCCTAGAGGTTGTTCTCCTGAAAGGTGAGGCTGTGTGGAAAATAAATTCCTATCAAATCTCCGTGGACAATGCCAGGACTCCTGAAGCTTTCAGGGCAGCTCCCTGTTGCCGGCTGTCTTGCCCCGTCTGGATCCTGATGCAGCTGGATTCACGGCGGGGTCACTGAGCTCTGCTGGGCCGCCCTAGTCATCTGCAGCCCTTTGAAGTTAGGCTCTGTCTTCTCTTGTCTCATGATTGATGGGGCCTCAGAGCGCACAGCAGGCCGTTCCGCACCAGGGTGCAGTGGGTGCTTGCGAGATCTCCAGCAGAGATAGGGAGTGAAATCTAGTTCTCCAACAAAGGCAGCTGCAGATAAAGTGCACCCCGGGCTCTGCCATCGTCACTGAGGCCCTTTCACCCTCATCAGTGGATCTAGTTTACATCTGGGTCTTGACCTACACAGAGTCTTTCTGGCCTTAACTCTTCGGGCCTGTAGATGCCATCAGTTCAGTTCAGTTCAGTCACTGAGTCGTGTCTGACTCTTTGCGACCCCATGAATCACAGCACACCAGGCCTCTCTGTCCATCACCAACTCCCAGAGTTTACTCAAACTCATGTCCATCGAGTCAGTGATGCCATCCAGCCATCTCATCCTCTGTCATCCCCTTCTCCTCCTGCCCCCAATCCCTCCCAGCATCAGGGTCTTTTCCAATGAGTCAACTCTTCGCATGAGGTGGCCAAAGTATTGGCGTTTCAGCTTCAGCATCAGTCTGTCCAATGAACACCCAGGACTGATCTCCTTTAGGATGGACTGGTTGGATCTCCTTGCAGTCCAAGGGATTCTCAAGAGTCTCCTCCAACACCACAGTTCAAAAGCATCAATTTTTCAGCTCTCAACTTTCTTCACAGTCCAACTCTCACATCCATACGTGACCACTGGAAAAACCATAGCCTTGACCAGATGGACCTGTGTTGGCAAAGTAATGTCTCTGCTTTTTAATATGCTATCCAGGTTGGTCATAACTTTCCTTCCAAGGAGTAAGCACCTTTTAATTTCATGGCTGCAGTCACCATCTGCAGTGATTTTGGAGCCCAAAAAATAAAGTCTGACACTGTTTCCACTGTCTCCCCATCTATTTTCCATGAGGTGATGGGACCATATGCCATGATCTTAGTTTTCTGAATGTTAAGCTTTAAGCCAACTTTTTCACTCTCCTCTTTCACTTTCATCAAGAGGCTTTTTAGTTCCTCTTCACTTTCTGCCATAAGGGTGGTGTCATCTGCATATCTGAGGTTATTGATATTTCTCCCAGCAGTCTTGATTCCAGCTTGTGCTTCTTCCAGCCCATAAGTGTAGGTCAATTGTTGCCTTAGCAACAATTGGTCATTATCAACTTTGGTTTTGAAAAGAATGACAAATAAGACTGATCTTTCTCTGAATTGCAAGGGTGAGGGAGCAGTACAGAAGGTTGATGAGGGAGGCTTCTGACATGGAGGGGGTGGGAAGATACAGAAGATGAAGTAGGTAGGGTGCAGGGCACAGAGAAAGCTCTCAACTCATTAAGGCAATTATTACATGGATTGGAAAACAAGGAGATTCCAGACCTAAGTGTCCATATCTTTCTTTTGACATTCAAGTCCTACCCATGTTTTTATTTTTTAATTTTTATTTTTTAAATTTTATTTATTTTATATATATATATAATTTTTTATTTTAATTGGAGGGTAATTACTTTACAATATTGTGGTGGGTTTTGCCATACATTCACACGAATCCGCCATGGGTGTACATGTGTTCCCCATCCTGAACCCCCCTCCCACCTCCCTCCCCATCCCATTCCTCAGGGTCATCCCAGTGCACCAGCCCTGAGCACCCTGCCTCATGCATCGAACCTGGACTGGTGATCTGTTTCACATATGATAATATACATGTTTCAATGCTGTTCTCTCAAATCATCCCACCCTCACCTTCTCCCCCAGAGTCCAACAGTCTGTTCTTTACATCTGTGTCTCTTTTGCTGTCTCACATATAGGGTCATCGTTACCATCTTCCTAGATTCCATATATATGCGTTAATATACTGTACTGGTGTTTTTCTTTCTGACTTACTTCGCTCTGTATAATAGGCTCCAATTTCATCCACCTCATTAGAACTGATTCAAATGCATCATTTTTAATAGCTGAGTAATATTCCATTGTGTATATTTACCACAACTTTCTTATCCATTCATCTGCCAATGGACATCTAGGTTGCTTCCATGTCCTGGCTATTGTACACAGTGTTGCAGTGAACACTGGGGTGCACGTTTCTCTTTCAGTTCTGGTTTCCTCGGTGTGTTTGCCCAGCAATGGGATTGCTGGGTTGTATGGCAGTTCCTTAACCCTAACCCCACCCATGTTTAAGGTTCATTCACAGTCCACTTATTTGGAGAATTTTCTGGAGCTTAAGTTTCTCCCAGCTTCACTACTGCACGGCTCTCCTCCCTATCTGCTCTGTTCCACTCCAAGCTCTCCTTAAACACATGTGTATGTGTGTGTCTGAAAGTAGCTCGTGTGCTTCCATTCATTCATTCATTCAGAAATAGGCAAGATAGCCCAGTGGTTAAAAGTCCACATGGCAGCCAGGTAGCTGGAGGTCGCTCTGACAATTACCACCTGTGCGACTTCAGTAAGTGGCCCACTCTTTTTCTTTACCTCAGCCTTCTCATCTAGAAAATGGGCACAATAATGCCAACCTCATTGGTCTTGGTGATAGTTAGCTGAATGACTACCCATAAGCATTCAGAACAGTGCCTAGCACATAGTACATGCTCAATAAATAACATACCATTCTTTTTTCAGCAAACATATATTAAACATCTCACAATGCTATGTTGTAGAACTGTTACTAGGCTCATGGAGATAAAAGATAACACTTGCTTTCCTGAACTCACACTTTATACCCCACACCAAGCTTGGGTCATTTCCCTTCTGTATCTGCAGGAAAATGTTTACTGATAAATTCATCAAAGAAGGACAATTATTCCTTCCCTGATGAGAGCTTGAACTGCCCAGGGTTACTTTTTTCTCGTGTGCATTGTGTTAAGGACCAGAGGGCTTACAAAGGGCTCTACCACTTACATACAATGTTATTTCTCTTCCCTTGTGCCTCAGTTTCCTCAACAGTAAAAGGGAAGGCGGGTGGCCACTTCTGCCTTTTAGGGTTTGCAGAGCAAAACAAATGAGGCAAGGCTCATGGAGGCATTGTGGAGCCCCTAATGCCTTGCATAGGATAAAGATGGGTGTGGCCTCTCTCTATCCCACTGAGAGCTTCCTTGGAAGGCAGGGCAAGCTGCTTGGTCTGTGACAGGAGAGCACACACTGGGGCCAAGTGCAGGGTCTCTGTTGCTTCCTTAACAAACCCTCCACACAGTACCCAGTGAGAGGCAGAACTTCCAAACTGCAGAGACTCCTCTCCAACAGCCTATGCAAAAATAGAAATGTGAGGCGATGGCTCTGGGGGGAACTGCTGTACACACAGGGAAAGTCTAAGTGTGGCCACAGCCTCAGGACAGCTGAGGGGCTCATCACACACTCTCTTGCTCTGCTTGTCTCTACCGTCTTATCTTCTTCTCTGCCTGTCAGCTCCATTCCCTCAAACCAGCTCCCTCTCGGTGGCAGGAAACATGGCCACCAACAGCATCCTGTTTCCTTAGAGAGGAAACTGAATTTTCTTCCCCAGATTAAAAAGAAAAAAAAAAAAATCTCAGGGAAAGATTCTGATTGGCTTAGCTTGGGTCATATGTTAATTCCCAGGATCAGTCAGCTATGTGGGGGTGGAGGGCAGCTGGGGGAGATGGCAGCAGGGAGATCAGAGCACAACCACAGCCACTAGGGGGCCTATCCAGCTATCACGACCCTGGAGGGGAGTGTCCACTTCAGCCTCCGAGGATGTCTGAGGCTGCCCTCTTACCACATTTGATACTTTTCCTGTGCCCTGTCATTTTGTCATTTATCCATGTAGATGATAAGCTCCACATCGGATACTCCTTTCATTTTCTCTTCTCCTTCACCCTGCCCATCACACACAGGATGGCAAACTTAAGCACACTGCTAGTTACGTGGTCATGGGATGCCCCAGATAAGAGAGCACGGAACTAAGGCACAGAGACAGAAAGCAGTTTGCCCAAGGTCACACAGCTCACACTAGATACCAGGTCACCTGCCCTGCAATTTCTCTTAGGGTTAAAGGCTACAATCCTCATTCTTACAAGGAAGCCTCTGTGTAGCCCAGTCACTTCCTGCCTCCCCAGGCTTATCTTATGCACTCTATACGTCTTCCAGGTGGTTATTATTTTTATTGCTATTCCTATTGTCGCTGGAGGCACCCGCACTGACCCACTTCCCTCTCATTAGAGATAAAGGACTTTTTGACTCTGCATTCCGACCAGGGTGCACTGCTTTCTCAAATCTGCTCCCTACCCCTACCTTCAAGGCTTCTGCACTTGAAATTTCCTCTGCCTGGAACACAGTATTACTTTCCTAGGGCTGTTGTAGCAAAGGAGCACAAACTGGGTGACTGAAACAGCAGAAATTTATGGTCTCAGTTTCTGGAGGCTGGAAGTCTGAGATCAAGGTGTCTCAGGGTTGATTCCGTCTGTCCCAGGCCTCTCCCCCAGCTTCGGGTGGTTTGCCAGCGATCTCTGATTCCTTGGCGTGTGGCTGCATCCCTCCAATCTCTGCCATTACCCTCATGTGGCATCCTCCCTCTGCCATGTCTGTCTCATTGTCCAAATGTCCCCTTTTTATAAGGACACCAGTCACAGGCACAAGGGCCCACCCTCATGACCTCATGTTAACTTGATTACCTCTGTGAAGACCCCCTGATTGCAAATAAGGTCACAAGATCTCTTTGTGGAGGACAAAATTCAACCCATGTGCTCCGTCGCTCAGTCATGTGTTTGACTTGCGACCCCATAGACTGTAGCCTGCCAGGCTCCTCTGTCCATGGGATTTTCCAGGCAAGAATACTGGAGAGGGTCGCCATTTCCTGCTCCAAATTCCACCCGTAACAAACACCATTTCTCACACCCTGCTGCACCCTAAAAGACATCCTCCTTATCCATCCCAGCTCAGGTGAGCCTTCTCTGAACATCCCAGACCTCACCCACCTGCCGTCTACCCTCGAGTGCTCTACCCTCATACCTGTTGTGGATAGCTGGTATCTGCTGTGTCAGGATCTGGTCAGTGCCTGTGTCCCCTTCAGAGACTCCCCTTCATACAGGCAGAAGTGTGACTGTTCTGTCTGCAACCCCAAAGCCCAGAACCTGGACTGTTGACAAAGAGTGTCAGTAAATGACAAAATCAGTAAATCAGTAAATGCCTGAATGAGTGAAGGGTTGAGAGATTAATCTTCATGTGCTAGAAATGTTATGTGCTTAGTCACGTCTGACTCTTTGTAACCCCATGGACTGTAGCCCACCAGGCTCCTCTGTCCATGGGATTTCCCAGGCAAGAATACTGGAGTGGGTTGCCATTTCCTTCTTCAGGGGATCTTCACGTCCCAGGGACCAAACCCACATTTCCTGCATTGGTTGGTGGGTTCTTTTACCACTGAGCCACCTGGGAAGGCCAGATTAATCTTCATTAATCACAAAAGTGAAGGGACAATTCTAAGCAAGGGCCTGGGAGGCAGAAAGATTAGTATTCCTTCTGGAGAGAAAGGATGTGCTCCAGAATCCACCAAGGGCCCAACCCCTGCCCTCACACACCCCTGACTCCTTGACTAATGGTCATGGCTTTCCCTTCCACCCTGTCACACAGGGAGAATCCGCTCAGCATAGCTTTGCAGGGAAGGCCTCAGGAACCTTGGGGAAGCTGGAGGTGAGTCAGAAAGGCCAGTAAATTGAACAGCTCTGAAACCCAACCCTTGGCATTGAGCTGAGGGGTGGCGGGTTTGCAGAAGGTAACAGTGCTTGCTTTAAAATTCAGGGGGCCCAAGGGAGCATCATCTTGCAGAAAACCACTCTAGTCGGTGAGGAACCAAGTGCGGTCCAGGCTGCAGGTACCTGGGGTTTGCTGTTCCACCTCGGCCTGTGAAGCTGACAGCAAGGACGTTGTCAGGTCTACCCTCCCCCATAGCCGTCCTGCACTCACCTGTGTAGGAAATGCAGCTTTAACCCTTGTAGCTTCTCTCTCCTGTGTGGGAGTGGGCAGACCAGGTAGCTACATCGAGAGACCTTCATCTGTCTCAGTTGAACCCACTCGACCTACCCACCCACAAAGCAATGCCAGCCCCCGGGGTTCCCAGGACCCCTGGGGAACACCTCATAGCCAGTAGAATCCCAAAGGGAAAAAGGAAGGCCTCCCCAGACCCAGCCCAGGACAAGGGCCAAGTTGGAAAAAGTGACTTGCAGGCCAGTCACCATGTTTTTCCCCAGTGAAAGGCTGACTCATTGCAACAGGCCTGGGCTGGCTGGGACTCGAGTCAGTGGCTTGGAACATGCCCGGACACTCAGTGCCTTGTCTGAAAGGCTGGTCTGTGAGAAGCCACGGGTCAGGAGAGCTGAGGCCACAGCCCTGGGGAGCACTCAATTATAACCCCAGAGCCAGAGGGAAGTAGAGGGTGGGGGTCCCTGTCTTTCCTCCCTTTGTGGGGGCTTGGCCTAGCATGAGCTGGTAAGGTTTGCAGGGGCCCTACCACCCAGGGGGAATTAAGTTCTAATGTCCTGAGACCTTCGTATTATGGTTCTTCTCCTCACAAAACATGCAAACAAAAAAACAACGCTGAATGTATATGTCTAGAAAACCAATCAGGCCTTATTTTCTTCATGAGGTTATCTCAATGCTTTCCTTTGAAATATCAAAGTGGAATTGTTTTCCGGTCTGGGACAAGAGGGAGGGGAATTGGGACCACTTCCCTAGTGTCCCAAGAACGTGTTTGTCTGCCGATGGCGTAATTCCACACCATGCAGAGTGCAAAGTCTGACTGTGAAGGATCCCCACTCCCCCTCCCCAGACTGTCTTCCCTCCTCATGCCTTTGTCCATGTTGACATTCAGGGCTCTTTGGCAAGGACTTTTGAATCATATTTGGCTTAAATCCTGGCTGTGCTATCTGCTTGTTGTGTGACCTTAGGTAAGTCACTTGATCTCAAGTGACTAAATTTCTGTACGTGTCACATGGAAAGTACACAAGATAAATGCATGCACAGTGCCTAGAATAGCACTCGGCACCTAGTCTGGCTGACATACCAGATCTCTCCTGGCTTCTCCCTTTATTGCCCTACAAAGCTGCTTTTTAGGAAAAAATACTGTCAGTCATTTACACTTTAGTGTGAATAAGCTCCTGTACCTACTCTGTACAGATTTTTCTTTCTAACCTCACAACAGTTTCTGCAAGATCATTAATATCTTCATTTGGTGATGGAGGAAACTGAGACTCAGGGAGGTGAAAGAACGCTCCCAGGGTCACATAGCAGAACCTCGTTCATTCAGGAAACTGATTGAACTTCTGCCCTGCCTCAGGATGGGGACTAGGAGCACGGCAATCAGTGACTCAGACCTCTCATCTGAAGACCCTCATGGGTAACTGGCTGTATTTGAATGTTTCTGTCATCATTCTAATTGTTCAGGTCCCTGTAAACCTTGTGCATATAGGCAGGGAGAGCCTTCACCTTCCCCCCAATTGCCTGTTCCAAGGAGTCATTTTCTTCCTAGTGTGCAAGACCAGCCCTGCCCAAGGCTGAGCTACCAGATCAAAAAAGCCTCCTGCCTTTTCTTTCCACATCATCTCCTGGGGCTCTGCTGAGTACAGATTTCCAAGTCTATGTCAGAACTCCATTGTTGTCCCTTCTTTTGCACTTCATGATATATATTACAGAAACACATGTCTCATTGTAAAAGAGAGAGAGAGAAGAGAAGAGAGAAGAGCAAAATTTTCAGAGTAACAGTAACTCCAGGTCTTGCTAAGATGGTTACAATTTTGTTGTATGGTCTGCCAGAACTTTCTCTTATGCAATTAGAATATAATTGTGATAATAATAATAATAATGCTACCACTTATTTTAACTACCCCTGACTTGGAGCTTCCCCTGTACCAGATACTATTCTAAGCACGTTAGATAATTTAACTCATTTATTCCTCACGGCAGCTCAGTGAACTGATTATTATTGCCCTCATTTTACAGGTGTGGAAATTGAGGCAAAGAGAGAGAGAATATTTAAAAGTATACACATTACACTTTAAAAATGGGATCATTCTGTTTTGTGACCTACTTTTTCCTTCTTAACAATAACAATTCTCAATGTACTTTTTCATGACTCTTTGGCATTCCAAACTTTATACATACCATAAATTACTCAACCAGTATCCTGTAGCCCATTTTTCTGACTTTTAAGTTTTTTTTTTTTAACTATGAATGACATGAAGATGTCCATCCTTGTAGCTTAATCTTTGAAAATCTGACAAATTACTCCCTTATGATAACTCTTTGAAGTGGACTCAAGATGTACATGTACCAAAGCTTCTGGCATCACTTGCAAATTGCCTCCAAGAGGGACAACCCTCATGGGATGCTAAAGGAATGTGAACTATCACAGTCCCATGGAAGACAATATGGTAATATCCATCAAAATGACAGAGACTCATGGTATGATCCAGCTTCTGGGAGGTTATCACATAAATAATGTTATACACATACAAAATGATATACATATATAATTAGTCATTGCAGCCCTGTTGGTAATAGTGAAAGGTCAGCAATAACCCCAGTGTCCATAATAAGGAACTGATCAAATAAACAACAGTATATCTGTACAGTGAAATAATATGCAGTTGTAAAAAGAATTAAAAGCTTTTCTGTGTATTCATGGAACTAGCTTCCCAAGATATAGCAAGTTAAAACTTTTGTGAAGTTGAAACTATCACAACGTTGTTAATTGGCTACACTTCAGTATAAAATTAAAAATAAAGGCTTCTCTGTCTTTATTACAAAAAAAAAAATAAGTGCAAAAAATAAGTTCAAAGGGACAAATTACAGGTACAGGATTATCAGATGCAAACTACCATGTATAAAATAGATAAGCAACAAGGATATATTGAATAGCATAGGGAATTATAGCTATTACCTTGTAATAACTTAATATGGGGTATAATCTGCAAAAATACTGAATCACTATGCTGTACACATCAAACTAATAGAATATTATAAATCAACTATACTTCAATAAAAAATATGTGCAGAATTATGTAAGTAGCATGCTATTTTTATATGAAAAAGGGAGGCAAATGATAACCCTCATTTGTAGTTACACATATAAACACAGATAAGCTCTGAGAAAAGTTCTAATAGTACCTACCTGACTGCTTACAGGCGATTTTGCCTGGGTCAAAGGGATCAGGATTAAAGAGTATGAATTAAGACAAAGTAATTTTTTTCACTGGTCACTTTTTGTGCTTTAAGATTCTGAAACAATGTTGTGCTTCTATTCAGAAAATTAACCTTTAAACACTGCCTTCCAGTGTTCAATTTTTTTAGGTGTGATAATGCTGTTTTTTATAGGATACTTATTTTTGAGAAAGAGTGAAATATTTACAAATGAAATTGTATAATGTCCAGATTTGCTTCAGAATAATATATAAACAGAAAGAAAATGGTATATAAATTACAGATGAAAGTGATTAGATATGAATTGATGACTGTTAAAGCTGGAAAGCTGATACTGAGAGGATTCATGATGCCCTTCTGTCTACTTAAATAATTTACAGAGGTGAAATTCACATAAAATCAAGCACTTTAAAGGGAACAATTCAGTGGCTTTTAGTACATTTACAGAGTTGTACCACTACCACCTCTGTCTAATTCCAAAACATTTCCATCACTTCAAATTAAAACCCTGTACCTATTAAGCAATTTTCTTCCATTTCCTCCTCCTTCCAGCCCCTGGCAACCATCCATCTGTGTTCTGTCACTGTGGATTTATCTATTCTTTATACTTCATATCAGTAGAATCATACTATTTGTGACTTACTGTGTCTGGCTTCTTTTACTAAGCATAATGTTTTGGAGGCTTATCCATGTTATTGCATGTATTATTCTACGTACACAAATTGTAGCATAGAGCATGTACTGCATTTTTCTTTTTAGTCCATGGTGTTTATATACCACATTATGTTTATCCATTCATCTGTTGACATACATTTGGTCTGTTTCCAC
This sequence comes from Cervus canadensis, assembly GCF_019320065.1. NCBI lineage: Eukaryota > Metazoa > Chordata > Mammalia > Artiodactyla > Cervidae > Cervus > Cervus canadensis. The sequence goes on along the minus strand of NC_057407.1, from coordinate 38,118,214 downwards.
TTTTGGCTATTGTAAATAGTGCTGTATGTGTCCTTGTCAGAATACCTGTTCTCAGTATTTTGGAGGTATATACCTAGGAGTGCAATGGCAGAGTTAGATGGTAGTTCTATGTTTAACTTTTTGAGACATCACTAAACTGTCGTCACAGCAGCTGAACCATTTTACATTCCCACTAGCAATGTAGGAAGGTTCCAATTTCTCCACATCCTCGACAACACTTGTTATTTTCTGTTTTTTTTTTTCCCTTTATTGCAGCCATCCTAGTGGGTGTGAAGTAGCATCTCATTGTGGTTTTGATTTGCATTTCCCTGATGACTAATGATGTTGAGTATCTTTTCATGTGCTTCTTGGCCATCTGTACCTCTTCTTGAAGAAATGGCTGTTCAAGTCCTCTGCCCATTTTAAAAATTGGGTCATTTTTCTTTTTGTTGTTTCTGTCTACTTTCATAGATGTTTTAAATTCTCCTTAGTAAAAACAAAGGGTACCCAAATATTAGATATTTTATTAAAAACTTTGAGAAACATACATCCCCTCCCCCCACCACCCCCGCAGAAGGGGAGTAGTTTTCTCTCCTTTTTCTCCTACTTGAATTCCTCAAAGATCTCTGTATAATCTCTACCTCCATCTACCATCCATAATGCAGTTTCCAAGAAAACCATATTAGCTCTTCAAACAAACAAACAAACACAAGTTTCTTCTTTTTCACTCTCTTACAGGTGGGTGTGGGGTGGGACAGCAGGGCTCCTAGGTTTAACCAAGGCTGTCCCTAACACTCTGGCCACAGCCTGAGGCCATCCCCCTGTCCCCCCACCTATCTAGCAGCCTGGTGACTCATTCCCTGCTACCCTACCTCAGTGTCTCTGCTAAGATTCCTCCGGGAAGGGAGGGCCCCGTCTATAGCGGAAGAAACCTTCCGGGCCCCAGTCCAGGCCCATCACAAGACTGGATGGCCCAGTGTGTCGGTGGCTGCCACGGCCAATGGGAGAGGCTTCACCCAGCTCATGTTCTGCTGTGGTAGTCGGGCCAAACAGATGGCTTGGGATAAACAGGGGGTGTTGGCCGGTTTGGGGTGGGGGAAAGGAGGGGCTTTGAGTAGCCCCAGCCTCCTCCTGGATCCTGGAGAAGGAAGTGGGTGAAGTGAAGGCCATGCCCAAAGTAGGAGCTGTAGTTGGGTACCTTCCAAACAGTTTGTGATATTTTTTTTCAGCAGTGGAATTCTCGTTCGAACAAACCTTTACGGTATTTAGGACAGGGAAAAAGGAAGCTGCTCCAGCTAAAGACGGGGTGAGAAGGCCAGAGGTTTCCCTCCCTCCTTGCCACGTGGCACTTGGGGAGTTCTGGGTCTCTGGGGAACACACCGATCCCGTTAACACAGTCTTTACATGAAACCACTTGGGAGCTCTGAGCAGTCTTGTCTCCTGGCGCCTCCAAGGGTCTCCGAGGCCTGAGGAGGAACCTGGCAGCATGCGAAGCTGAGATGCTGGCCCCCTTCTACAGAGACAGGTGGCATCTTGCTTACCCCTCCCTAGCCAGCCACATACTGGGGAGCTGACCACGGGCTGCAGAGATCAGCCAGGGTGTGGGGGCCCAGCTGTCCTTTCAGCAAGAGAGCTGGGAACATGGCCTCCCTCCCTCCTTTCAGCCTCGCCCCAGGTGGTCTGCAGGTAGCTACTGCCCCGGGCCCTTCTATCTGGCTCTCCTCTATCCTTAAAAGAGATGTGAGAAAAGGAATGGCCCCTCCTCCCACTTCAGAAAACTTGACATAGAATTTCCTCAAACCCAAATTCTAGTTCTCAGCACAGTTAACTGGTAAGTGCCCCCACCCATCCACCCTACCCGCCCCACCATGCCCCAGTTTGCCTGTGGGGTAATTAAATTTTTTTTTTTTTAACATTTATTTATTTGGCTGCATGCGATCTTAGTTGCGGCGTGCAGGATCTTTGGTTGCAGCATATGGGATCTAATTCCCTGACTAGGGATCCCAGCCACGCCCCCTGCCTTGGGAGCATAGCATCTTAGCCACTGGACCACCAGGGAAGTATCAAGATGGTACGTGGGTATATTTGTAAGGATGCAAATAAAAAGTCAGGAATAACTTCACCCTGAGCCTGTTATCTCCTCCACACACTAGGGATCCTAGTACCTATTCCATGGGACTATTCTGAGGATTAAATGGGATATTGCATGTCCAAGCCTATGTCACAGAGCTCAGTTTAGAAATAGTTCTTTACCAGAGAAAGGGCATGGCTCTGTCCTTCACACAATGTGTCACTTCTGAGGAGGCTCAAATTTCTCCTCTCTTAGCTCCATCCAGTTTTTTCAACTCTTATTAATACCTACCCCTCACAGTTGTTATAGGAAGTAGAGATAATTCACATAAAGTGCTTAATATATTGCTTGGCATAGGGACAGTACTCAAAATCTGGTAGTAACTGTGACAATTATCACTACTTCTCCTATTATTATTATGGTTGGCATTGCTATTATTTAAAGGGACGAGCAATGGGGTTGAGTAGTTAAACGCATAGACTCTGGAGACAAATTGCCTAGCTTTAAATTTCAGTTCACCTCTGGAGCTGTGTGACTTTATGCAAGTTACTTAGCCTCTCTGTGCCGACATTTTCTCTACCATATAAGGAGAATAATAATTAAACCTACCTCATGGAGTTGCCCTGAAAAGCAAGTTTTTGTGTAGGGAGTGATTTGGAGAGTGGGAAATAATAAGTGCTACAAAGTGTTTGCTGTTATTAATAGCAGTATTGGTATTATTACTAGTGTTCACAACCAGACTCTGAAAGCCTTTCCTTTGGCTCTGATCAAGAAGAGCCACAAACCAACACAGTCACCATTCCAATAATGGTTTAGTGACTCGGAAGCTGTGTGACTGTCGGCAAGTTAACTCCCCTCTCTGAGCCCCTTTTTATTTCTCTCTAAAATGTAAAGTATAATAGCACCCATAGTGGTACTTCTCGGTTGTTAGGCTTCATTAATGAGCGATGACCCGTGGGAAGCTTCGAGCTTCTAGATAATTAGGCTCCTGTTCCAACGCCCTGCTTAAATCCAGCTCCCTACCCCACCCAGCCCTCCCTCCCCCCGGCGGGAGAGCGCTCGGATTCCCTCCCGCGGGGCCTGAGGGGGTTGCTGCCCAGCGCCCGCTGCCAGGCCCTATTCTGGGGGCCGAGCAAGCCCGCGGCCGTGCCAAGCTTCCCCGGGGATCAGGTTTCTGCTGACGCGGTGCCAGGCACGTCTGCTTCCAGGAACCGGCAGCCGCATTTAGCCGCGGGCCGCACATGAAAGGGCTGCAGTCGGAAACGTGACGTTGTGTCAACAGGCGAGGCAGGTCAGCGCTGGGTGAGACCATCCCGGCAGCCGGGAGGAGGCTCACGCCCTGTCTGAAGGCGGCCAGATCCCCAGTGTCCGCTCCCCGGCCCCAGAGCCCGAGCTGCACCCCCTCACCGGCACACACACCCCTGTTTCACAGGGGTCCTCTTTGTCCTGAAGGGACCAAAGACTTGGAGTGCGAACCCCTCCTTCCGCATCTCTCTCCCAACCACTTGGAACCTGCTGGCACCGGCCTAGAAAGAAGGTCAAGGGCAAGCTAGACGCAGAGAAGAAGGCAGACGGAGGGCTGCCCGTCTGAGGGGGGTCTGACAGACTCCAGTCGGGGAGTCTGGGTTGCCGCTGTGTGGGACTCGCAAACCCTTTTTAGTTCAGGGTGCCGCAACCACTTCCCTCTGCCCCCACAGCTATTCCCTTGAGTCACCGACTGGGGAGGAGAGGGGGACAGGCAAAAAGAGTCTGGCCTTGATTTCAATCCCCTGCTCCATCCCCAAGATAAACTTGATTTGTTTAGGTTTTTACCCAAAACGTCTAGCCAGAAAAGCTTAGCAACTCACGGGGGAATTCAGAGCTTAATAAGCAGGAGACCTGGAGGGCCAGTCCCTAAGTTGCTGGGAGAAAGAGGCCTGTACAGAGTTTGCTGTTTGCTTGCTATAGGATGTGTCAGACAGGGCTCAAGAGTCCGTTTTTAGTGAATCAAAGACAGGAGTGAGGGGGAGATGCCAGCCTGCCAGTTCATTGATCAGACCACCAGCTCATCTCCTGACTCCTCCCAAGACACATGCTGCCTGGGGACATCTCACTCAAGCCAGGCAATGCTCACTCTCGCCTGCTGGCTCATCAGCAGACAGGGAAGATGACATTTGAAGCAAACAGACACCAAGGCAGGTGGCATCTCTGCCTGGCTGAGAACTCCCTGGGGGCAGGTTCCCTGCATGGGCTCCAGACAGCCAGAGGGTTCTGGAAGATGCTTGGGGATCTGAACTGTGGTGAGCTGGGCCCTGGCCATCAGGAAACATCAGGACACCTCTGAGAGGGAGAAAGGGGCAGGCAGAGACACTCATCGACCTGGTCATTTCCCCCTTCTTTTCCCATGGAATTTTTTCTTTTTTTCTTTTTCATAAGAGCACTTGACTAAGGAACACCAATATTCATTCACACACAAACACACCCAGTGAGAGGAAGTCCAGGAAGGATGTAGAAAATAATCATGGAATGTTGCCTTCAGCAGCAATAGGACAGGATATGGCAAATCCATTAGACCTTGCTAAACTTGAAAAAGTTAGACCGCCTTGGCAGAGGTGCTATCCCCAGCAGTAATTATGATTGCATAATAATCCATTAAATCTTCTTTCAATGTGCCTACCCCTCCAGCAAGCTCCCCAGACATTGAGGCCCATGATTTCAGACGCTGATTTTCTGTCAAGTTCTAAGGACCATGACAAAAGCAGACTGGGGGGAACATAGACTTTTTGCTGAACTTTAGAAAGAGGCATAGGGCAATAGTGAACATCTGGCAGGGGTTAGTTTAAGAAAACAATGAAACAAATATTTACCTACTAAATTGACTAAGCTTCTTCTGTCTGAATACCAGTCACAGGAAAAGCTGAATGAAATCACACCAAGGTTAACTAGTTGTTGCCTTCAGTCAAGAGGGGAGAGCAAGAGACAGCCATATCACACCCTTAAAGAGTTATTTTAAAAATGCAGGAGACCATCTTTCTCTTCCACAGGAAAAGGATTATTTTATTAAGTATTTTAAAACAACTACTTAACATTGACTCATAGATAAAAATATTTACAATTTCACACCTTCAGGAAGGCTCCAAAATATAAACACTGTACCTCTCCCTAGAGAAAAAAAAATTATTCTTCTCTTCAAAAACAGGAATACATTCATTTTTTCTCACTTTTGTAGATCAAGTAATTATACAAATAAACATCTGAAACATTTTCCTTTTTAATATATTTATATAATATATATTTATAACAGTTTTACAAATAAAGGCAATGACTTTATACCAAAATAAAAACAGGAAAAGAAAAGTTAAAACACAATCAGCGATCAAGCATAGTGCATTTCGAAAAGCTGGTGCAGGGCTAGCTGGACAAGTCAGAAAAGTACTCTGGACCAAAAATAAAACATCTTTTCAGGGAGACAGAATCCTTTTATCAGGAAGGACACTCCATGTGCTATTGGGCGAGGGGAATTAGCCTGCAGAAAGGGTCTTGCTGTGCCAAGGGCTGGTTAGGCTTTTAAGAAGCTAAGCTTGGTTAAAAGGAGTTTTAGGTTAGAGCTGATAACCGAGTCTGGCTTTGCTTGCTGAAATTTCAATTTATTACTCAGCTTTTGTGCACTTGAGGGTGCTTGGCAAGCAGGTGCCTGCATCTCTCAGACCCTGGTTTGGTTCCCTGGACAGCGAAGCTTGTTTCCAGGTGGGACCAGAAGCAGGTGCCAGAGCCCCAGGGGATCCCTCCCTCCTCCCCCGGCAGCTAGGCTTGTACCAGGGGCCCTTTTCAGTTCCTTAGGAAGCGAATCACTAGGAAAGCCTGAGTAGGGAACTACATTCTCTTTATTCATCTGAGGCAGGGGTGGGGAGCAGACCTGCGGAAACCTCCCCAAACCACTACCGTGCTATGCCAGTGTCTGCTACCTCACCACTTTGGAGAAAGCTCAGTCTGGCTGCCCTCTGCCCATACAGTGAGTCACGGCGACAACAGAAGGGAGAAAGGGTGGGGTCATCAGAGCTGGCTGGGAACTGCACTCTGGAAAGCCCTCTTTTGAAAGTACCTTTTTCTCAAAGCCACAGACCCGGCTCCCAAAGTGGAGACTGACTCACAGACCAAGACTTTGCAGCTTTTGGAAATTCAGCTGCTTTGTATCAGAGGGGGCTACTCTCTGGGAGGGGAAAGGCGCAGAGGTCTGAGACAATCCCCCCCTAAGTCTCCTGATGTCAGGCAATCCTTCACGAATTCCCTACGCCCAAAGGAGCTTTAACGTCCCATACCAACACACAATGCATAGTCACGCGCGCACACATACACACACACACACACCTGAATCTTCTCTCCCTGCCTCAGATGATCTTGGCATACACACTGGAACAATCTCGCTGCACTCACAAACACATTTTTTGTTTTTTTTTGGAAGTAGGGAGGAAGGAAAGCGAAGCAGCAGGATCCCCTAAATAGTTTAGTCTTTGGTTTCTAAGTTTAAAGGGGGGATCTGCTTCAGAGCTTGGAGCAGGGCAGAAGAGTCGATGGCAGGATGGGCCGGCAGTGGGGATGGGAGTCTCTGGGGCATGAGCATGGGGGCCGAGATCTTGTCTGGGTTCATGAAGCTGCTGAGGGCTGCGGCAGAGGCGTTGAGGCCCGGGTATAACACTGGGACAGACGTGGGGTACCAGCACTTCTCCAGCATGGGCAAGTAGGCAGTTGCTGACGGTGGGATCAGATAGAAGGGCAGGCAGAAGGGAGGCTGGTGCGGGTGTGGGCCCAGGAACGGGGAGCTGATCAGGTCAGTGCTACTGAAAGGGCCTTCATCATCGGAGAGCTGCATTCTGCTCTTTTTCATGGGGGGTTCTTCGGATTCTTGCTTAATAGCACTGATCCTTTCTCCCATGGTGAATCTGCGTCCATGATCGCTTTTGAAGTACGGCTGCTCGACACGCAGCTCACCCTTCTCCGATTCTCCCCCGTAGCCGCTGTCTGTGTCCGTGTCACTGCCACTCTGCTCGCCGCTCGAGTGGGCGAAAGTTCGCTGGATGACTGGCACACAGTTTTTGCCTGGGCCTTCGGAGCCTTTGGCCAGGGAGCTGGGTTTCTCCTTGAAGTCCATTGCTTTGGGGGCTGGGTCTGATGGCTTCCTGGAAGTACCACCCTGTAGAAGCTCGGAGACCACACGGTGGAGGTGGGTGACAAGCTGCGAAGATTTCAGGTCCCGAGTGTTCTCATGCTTGGCCAGGTACTGAAGCACCTCCCGGGCACATGTCTGGAAACCTGAGCAGAACATCTCTTGACCTGCTTCCACATTTCTCCCCGACAGATCACCTGGATCAACACAGATCCAAAGGAAGACATTTCAGAAGGCCCTGTGGTTCACATGGATACCTATGTTCCAAAGACCCCGGGGCTTTCCTTTTTGTTAATAGCATTTGCTGATTGTGTTCCTAACTCCAAAAGTAATATGATCAGGGAAAATTTGAATTACCCAGAAAAGTATAAAGAATAAACTAAAAATCATCCATCATTCTACCTCTCAGAGATAATATATGGTTTGTAATAGCTGTATAATGTCATAGGCATAGACCACATTTAATGGAGATAGACGGTTCCCCCTCTTGTTGCATTTGTAAGGAGTTCTTGGGTTTTCATTATAAGTGACACAGCCATAATCATCAGTGTGCTCATAACCAGAGTCAATTTACAGAACATCATCTTACCATAGCGAGATGGACAGTGACCAGTCAAAAAATGAGGATGAAGGAACGATGTCACCTAAAGTATGCTTATTTTCAGTGACTTATACAAGTTGCAGCCATGCTGCCATATTTAAAGGCTATTTCTAGGTCTTTCTCATATAGTCTATCTAGGATCCCCAGGAGATTAGGTATGATCATCTTTCTGTTTTCAATGAGGCAACTGGCAGAACAACTTGCTAGGTTTTTGTGATTCTCATTGTACTAGTTTGGAAAGGAGGGCAGAGAAGAATGTGGGAGTGGGTAGAGGAATTTCTCCCTCGTTTGTTCAGTATTATTGGAAAGGGTGAGACCAGACGGTTAGATGACTGTGATTCTCTGGAAGTCCGTAGAAATGGGTGATGAAACTTCAGTGGTTTCATTAGATTGTGTAATTCACCGAGATACCTAGTGGCTATTCAGGGAACCACATGAAATGCAGGAAAAACTACTGCTGTCATCCTGCCAGGTTCATACCACACACCGAGGGATAAGGAAGTGGAGAAGCACTAAAACAGTGGGGCATATCCATGATTTATTCTCCAATGAAACAGGGCTAAGGAGAACAACTGTAAAACACCCACGATGCAACTTATAGGTGCCTTGGCATTTTCAAAGTGGGGGGGGGACTCCCAGAACCCCAGAAACTCTTAAGCCAAAATGCCACAGAAATATTTTACCATTTGACTAATACGTATTCATGCCAGGTGGCACACAGCAGCATTCCAAATGAAAAGTCTGACCTTTTAGGAAAGATAAAACAGCATCTCCCCCAACTGACGTGCATAAGCAATTTGTTGCAGGAATGTTTCTTAGACCAGATGTTGAGCTCACAGGCTCTCTATTTGTGCTAGAACTCTAAGGAGATGATAGCCAGACATGGTACTCACCAGCTTGCAGACCACTCTGCAGGGCAATGATTTTCTGCTGTTGTTGATCAATTAGGTTTGTTAATGCTTTCACATGCTTCAAGGTAAGTTCAAGAACCACTGCTTTTTCCAAGTGACCCAAAGTCTGGAATAAAAAGAGCCTCCGTCAGCAGTGAGCTTAGAGAAGTCCCACCTCTGGGATACTAATTAGCCATGAGATTTGTCAGCCGCCTGGGCTACACTCCATGGGTTGCAAGAGTCAGACACCACTAGGCGACTAAACCACCACCAATGAATGTCTCTAAAGCGGGGTAAAAAAAACTGTTCCTGGTTGGCTAAACTAAGTTTTAAGTTTATAGATGATGTTTAAAAATATGTACATATGCATATATTTTTGATTAGAAGAGGCAAACAAGTGTCCCCCATCTTTGGAGGCATTTTGGAAGCAGCAGCTAGCTCAGGAGAAAGCTTTGACAGATAAATTTTTCCAGCAGCCGTTGCTGACCTTAACTCAGGGGAATCCGGAGATAACATTTCTCTGCAGTGGTGTCAACCCTAGTAGAGACTTCTACTGTGTCTGGCAGCCAAGAGGCTTTCCCTAGTTTCTTCCCTGACACCCTGTCATAACTTCTAGCTCATCGACGCTTTTTTCTTCCTTCCTAAATACTATTTTTTCTCCTAAATACTATTTTTTTCTTCTTTCCCCAACCAAAGGCTGCCAAGCTAGCAAGCTATTGACGATCGCCAAGAAAGGACAGGACGTAAAAGAAAAAAATGACACATCAAAACAAGTCCTCTTATTTTAAAAAGGGGTGCGGGGAACGGGGTAAAAAAATAGTGGGTTGCTGGATTTGCTCAATGTAGGAAAAGGAGAACCCTGAGAATCACCAGAAGCGAAAGCCTTAAACTCCAGCAAAGGAAGGCCGGCTGGTGTTGGTGCCAAGCTGGACAAGTACAAATGATTCTTATCTCATTTGCACAAGGTTGCCAGAAAATTCCTAGACTGGAGAAGGGTACCCCCCAAACAGAGCCAGCCAGTAGCTAGGATCCAGCCATCTGGTCTGCAGTTCCTGGCGGAGCCTGCAGGCGGCGGGTGACCCTCGCCCGCCCTCTGGGCAGAGGAGCTGGTTTGGAGAGGGGCCAGCTTCTCACTTACTGTAAGTTTGAGATGTTCGGGGAGGAGATCCTTCAGCTGGGCGATGCACTCGTTAATCCGGTCACGTCTCTTTTTCTCGATGAGCCGGTGCGGCAGTTTGTAGGTCTCCTGCAAAGCGCATGGAGAGACGGTGGGCGCGGGAGGAAGGATGTGAGAAGCGCTTCTCCTTCTCCACCCCGCGGCTGAGGAGTCCGGGCAGCGGAGCAGAGTCACACCCAGAACCCTCACTGTCCCTTCTTCTCCAAGCCACTCAATAGAGGCACAGGGCCCATACCTTGCATAGCCCCCTCCCACCTTAAAGTGAGAAAACTTTTATTGGAAACTCAGCGTGTGCGAGGGGCTGGGGTCCACTCTTACCTTGCTCTCCTCGCTCCGCTTTATTCCCCGCCTCGACTTGTACACTTGGTACATATGGGCAAAATCCATCCTGCAGGGAGAGAGACGAGGAAGGGTCGTGACTTGCGCATCGGCTGCAGGAGCCCCGACTGGCAAGAACCCCCGGCTGCACCCAGAACTACTTGGAGTTGAAAGCCGCGCAGAAAGCAGGACTGGAGTTGAGGCTTGAAGGGGCCAGGGGTGCCAACTTACCCTGGTAGGTCTCCGGGCTCCAGTCCTGGCGCTTTGGGCAGGCAAGTGGGGGGCGGTTGCGCGCTGGGGATCCGCTCCATTGCGCTGCGAGCCGGGGCCACTCTGCGCTCCTGTCTGCAGTGGTGGAGCGTCGGGTGAGGACTGTCGTGGAGGAGGTTTCGGGGGTCTCTTCGCAGGGCTTCCTCTGACTCAGAGCTCTCTGAAATCCGCTGGGCTGCGAGGAGCTGCGGCTTTGAGGTGCTGCTTCAGTTGGGGGCGTGCATGGTGTACCGCGGCCTCTGGCTCCGGCTCTGCGCACAGACTGGCGGTGTGTGCTCCCAGTGCCGTCTGCGCGGTGCGAGCCAAGTGAATGAGAAGTGGGGCGGGCGGGGAGGCGGGAGGGAGCGCGGGGGGGGGGCGGTTAGGGCGGAGGGGGGTGGGGGGAGAGCCGAGGAGTAATGGAGAGGCTGCGGGCTGGGTTAAATGGGAGCGAGTGGGTGGGTTGGAGCTACGTGTTCTACCCTGTGACTCCAGGCACGTCTGGCCGCTGCCGGGGAGGGAAGGAGCGACCTGCCCGCCCTCCCCCGGCTTCATCACATGAGTCTCACGTGTTGGACAACGCTCCCGCGGCTGCGAGGGAGCCCCCACCCCCAGCCCCGGGCCCCAGGTGTCTGCGGCTGCCTTTCCCCGAAGAGGGGGGTGGCAGGGCAGTCTGGGTCCTGCGTTGCCGGGCGGGGGGCGCGGAAGCTGGAAGGGGCCAGGGAGCCGGGGAGGTGGGGGGGGGGGGAGGTTGGTAACGTGGGCGAACCTGCCCCAGGGAAATGAAGTAAGTTCCCGTCTCCTGGGAGGGAACTGGGGGAGGACGGATCCGCCCGCGTCTGACTCAAGCCGGGAGAGGAATATCCCCTCGCTCGCTCCAGCCCAGCCCTCTTCCTCCTCCTCCTCCCCCCGCGCGGCCCGCTTGGAGGAACCAGCGCGCAGCGGAGGGAGTCGCCCGGCCCCCCTGCCTTCCCTAGAGGCTGGGGTTTCTTTCCGCGCCGGCTTCCCTGCCCCCACCCCTCGGCCCCGAGTCCAGGAATCGCCCGCCGTGGGGAGGGGCCGCGGAGGGGCGGGGCGGATGTCACCCCATGGGAAGCGGGCCGGCAGCCAAGCGCAGGGGCAGCCGAGGCCGCCGCGGAGCACGCTGCGCGCACCTGACCCGCTAGGCTGTGCGCCGCGGGTCCCTGGCTCCCTTGGAGCTGCGCTCCCGGGGCGCAGTCTGCGTGCCGGCGGACACCCACTTGCGCATCCCCCAGGGCGCCCCAGTGCCCCCACCCCCCGCCCCGGCCCACACTTGGGCTGATCAAGCGCAGAAAGAGGCCGGGCGCGGTGCCCTGCGTTTCCTCCCTCCTCTGCCCCCACTGGAGCAGAGGCGCCCCGTCCCCTCCCCTTGGGCTGCAGCGTTACACAACCGCGGCAGCGGCGCTGGCCCTGCGGCAGCGCGGGGCGTGACGCTTCACCTGGCCCGGGCTTGGGCCGCAGCGCTCCTGACTGCGAGCCCTTCTGTCCCGGGGACCGAGACCCCCGAGCGCACCGCGGGTCCCCGGGGGTCGGGGTTGGCCATCTCCTCCTGCCGGGGACTTCGGCGGCGCAGTGTGTGGTCTGCACCCGGGCTGGAGGGAAAAGAGAGACTTGGAAAAACTGCCCTTCACGCTGACGTCTTAGCGTTCATTCACTCGATAAGCGTGGGTTGAGCCCCCTACCCTGTGCCCGGCGTTGGGCTTAGATACGCTGCTAGATACCCTGTAGGTGAATCGAGCACAGATGCTGCTCTTGATCACAGGAACCTCTGAGAAGGGCTTACCCTGGGAAATGAGGGGAAGGCAGGACTGGGAAAATTATATGGGTGCTGTTGGCGGAGAGAAGGGAAAAGAAAGTGTAGGCTTAAAAAAAATTTTGTTTTGTATTAAAAAAAATTCTTTTTTAAAATTTAATGTGAACCACAACGTCTGGGCAGAGGAGGAGAGGGGAGACGTTAACCCATCGCCCGGAGCCTGGGGCAGAAGGGCCTCCTCCAAGCGGCCCCAGATCTCTGCAATCTTACTGAGGCCGCCCGAGGCCCCCACCTACTCCCCCGGAAAAGTCCGGCCTCTGTGACCTTCTAACTCTGCCTGGAGCAGGGAAAACAGCTGAAACTCCAAGCCCGCTCGCTCTGTGAGCAGCGCTGATGCTGTCAGAGGAGGGAGCCAGTGGAAATTCATGACTAAAATAAGGCCTGGCTGGGGATTTCACTGACCTCTGTGCTGCCCTGCCCTGTAAGTTCGGGGAGTTGAGAGATGACTGTGAGCCTTTCCCACCGCGCCTCGGGTCAGTCACCCTGCCGCCGAATGACCTGGCTGTGGGAAGGATTTAAAAAAAACAACAACAACAATAAAAAAAAAACGGGGTCAGTGCTGGGACCTGGTGAAGATCAGCCTCGGGTGCAGTGGAGGGGGCGGGTGGGGTGGGCTCAGTCTTCATAGGCAGTGTCCTTGACAACCTAGAGATCTGGGATTCACACGTTGACCAAGCTGGGAGTGGATTTCCTTCTGGTCGCTTTGGAGAGCTCCCACTTCCTGTTTGTGTTTCACAAGCGTCAAACTCATTAGCAAGTGTGAGAAGCGCCTCCTTTTCTGAGTGCTGACTGGCGTGACCTCGCCTGGGGGCTCAGCATCCCTCTGTCCGGGAACGTAGTTTTGCTGGCTTGTGTTATCAGCCATCTCTCTGGAGGTGATGCGGCTTCCTGCGAGGAAGAGGGCAGGTAGGAGGGGACAGGAGTCGGTGCTGGGTTGGAGCTTTCAGTCGAGGGTGACCTGCTCCCTTGTGAGAATTTAATAGGGGTGGATGAAGAATTGTCATGATTGCGTCTGAGCCACAGTTGCACCAGGAAATAAGTATGGGGGAAGGATGGAACGCATGTCCCCCCCAGCGGTCACTCTCCCCCAGCGGCCCCCCCCCGAACCAGGAGTGAACCCAAACGGTTCAGATTGCATGGCTCAGAGCTCAGTATCATTCCTAGAACGCTTCGAAGTTATCTATACTTTTGGAAATAACAAAATGGATCATTTCCTACGTTTTGTTTATTCCAAATGTACTCTCAAGCATCAAGGATTATCCCCACCTTACCAAAGTGCTACGGTACCCAGGTTATATTACTTTTAATGTTTCTCTTCTCTCAAAGCTTATGATTATTTTTTATTGAATTAAAAGAATTCCTTCTCCTCATGCATCTTTTCATCGTGAAGAATGTTAATATTTCAGTATGTCATCTCTTGTAGATGGTTGGTTTAGTGCTTACTAGTTTTTAGACTGAATGTAAAAACATTGTACATGTTCATTTACTTCTCACCACCACCTCATTGGGCAGTCATTAGCTCATTTCTATGTTTATTTAACACATTTATTGAGAACCACGATGTGCTGGGCACTGAACTAAGTCCAGGAATATATAATGTGTCCTCTTGAGGAAAGTGAGGCTCACGAGGTTAAATTGCCTGCCTCAGGTTATATAGCCCGAGATTAGATCTGGAGTTGAACCCCAGGTTTGTTGGACTCCAAAGCTTGAGCTCTTAATCACTATACCTGAGGCTGCCTGGTAGGGTTCTTTGGGTTGTGCACTGCTCAACTCCAGGGGGAGCCATTCACATTTCTGTCTGTGTGAAAGCATCCTCTGGAGTGTTGCAAGGCAGCACTGGGCAGCTGCACTGGGCAATCCTGAGAGTTTGTAGCCCTCGCCTCTGTTTTGTTTCTTCTCGGTGTACAGAGAGCATAATTTTGGACAAGTCAGGACAAGATTTTTCTTTACTAGTGAGGCTCAGCATTTTGGTGGTCTGATGCTGTGTGTTGGAAATAGTTAGGCAGGTCCTTCCTAGCAGGAAATTAGAGCCCACAGACCCTTGCATATATCCACACATACATACATCATCACTTTTTGCAAGTTGATGAAGTCTCACAATTTTTTTTCTACCACAGTTCACAGTCAGAAATACATTTTACATCATGACTCAACATGTACAAACACTCACACACACTCCCAGAAGTATACTGAAACACCAGGCAGCCAAGGCTTGGTTGGGATCACTACCAATATTTGCGACCACTATCCTCTTTCCCATACTCTGAGCAGCCGTTGCTCACTGAAGGAAAAATTTAAACCATTTGGGGAAAAGCCAGCCTAATGGATTTCAGACAAAAAATTTACAAAATAATTTCCCTTTGATATATTCATTCTAACATTTTCTAGTCTTGTCTAGTAAATTTTAAAGAGTACTTTGGTCTTTACTTACTAAATTGAGTTTTCGATTCACCAATACATCCTGATCAACAATTTGGAAACATGCTCTGCAGTGGAGAGAGCGCTGACAGGTTGGCTTGTCTCCACCAGAAAGACATCAATGGCATCTACACACTTGTGGATCTTCCAGATCACTTATAGAAATGTTAAGTAAAGCTGCTGGTCCTGGATGAGTTCAATGTTGTATTCAAATGAATGAGTTCAAATGGTGTATCCTTTCAGGACATCCTTGCTTCACGTTCAATTGTAGGAGTAAAATATTCAAAGTTGTGTTGACATGCATCATGTTATGTGTTGGTGAGTTCCTTCATCCAGTTGAGGAAGTTTTCTGCTATTGTTAGTTTGCTCAGAGAGTTTATCATAAAAGGATATTGAATTTGTCAGACACTTTTTCTGCATCCAATAAAACAGTCATGTGGCTTTTCTCTTTCATTCTGTTAATATCATGAATTACAATTTTAGTGTTCAGTCAACCTTGAATTCCTGAGGTAAGCCTATCTTGATCAATGTGTTATCCTTATTTTTATTGTTAGATTTAATTAGCTAATAACAGATATTAAGGATTTTCATGTCTATGATTGTGAAGGGTAACTACCTGTAGTTTTTCTTTTTTTTTGGTAATCTTTGTCAGGTTTTAGCATCAAAGTAATGCTAGTCTCATAAAACAATTTGGGAAATATTCTATCTCTTTTCTGAAAGATGGTAGGTGGGGTTGATACTACTTCTTTCTTAAATAGTAGGAGAAGCTCATTGGGCCTAGAGGTTTTTTGTGGGTGCAGTGCTTTTACCATGAATACATTTTAATAGATTTCAGACTATTTAAAATTTTTATTTCTTCTTTTATCAGCTTTGGTAATTTTTTTTCATGAAATTTGTCTACTTCCTTGAAAGTTGTCAGTATATTGGATAGTGTTACCCTTTAATGTTTATGTGATCTATAGTAACAAATCTTTTTTACTTCTTTTAAAGTATTTGTTTCTCTTTTTTTTCTTGATCATTTTACCAAGAGACTTATCAATTATATTAATTTTTGCAATTATCCAGAATTTTGAATTTATTGATTCAAAAACTGCTGTCCATCTTATATTTTATCAATTTCCTCTTGTTTTTCTTATTCCTTTTCTTTTGGTTATTTTATATTTAACTTGTTCTACTTTTTCTAGTTTCTTTAGATGTAAAATATTATCATTGATCTTAAACCTCTCTTCTTATTATAAATATCCAAAGCTAGAAAATTTCCTCTAAGCCCTGCTTTCCCAGCATTCCACAGTATTTAGTATTTGTATTTTCCTTATCATTCAGGTCAAAATATGTTGTATTAGTCTTTGTGACTTTTATTTGATTCACAGGTTATTTAGAAGGGTATTGTTTAATTCCAAAATATTTGTAAATTTTCCAGATAACTTTTTCTTTTAAAATAATTAGAGAGCCACAGGAAGTTATGAAAATAATATAGAGAAGTTGCATGTATCCTTCACCCAATGGTAACATCTTACATGACTATAACACAATATTGAAACAAGGAAATTAACATATACACAAACTACAGAGAGTTTTCAGTTTTTACCAGTTTTCCATGCACTTACTTGTGTGTGTGTGTGTGTGTGTGTGTGTGTGTAATAGAGTTCTATGCAATTTTATCACATGTGTCAGTTAGTGTAACAACCACCTCATCAAAGATGCAAAACTGTCATATCACTACAAAGTCCCCAGCTGCTGCCACTTTATTATCAGGCCTATTCCCTTCTCTTCTTCCATTCCTAATGTCTGGCAAATACTAGAATGTTCTCTATCTGTAATATCATGTTAGGAATGTTATAAAAATGGAATCCTGTGGTATATAACTATTTGAGATTGAATTTTTTTCTGCTCAGCCGAAGTCTCTTGAGATCCATCCAAGAGGTCGTGTGTATCAATATTAAGTCTCTTTAAAAAAAAATTATTGTATTGTCATTTACTTATTTGGTTGTTCTGAGTCTTAGTTGTGGCATGTGGGATCTTTTCGTTACCGCACATGGAATCTAGTTCCCTGACCAGGAATGGAACCCAGGCCCCCTCCTTGGGAGCACAGAGTCTTAGGCACTGGACCACCAAGGAACTCCCACTTGTTATTGATGAGTAATATTCCATGCTGTAGATGTGCTGCAATTTATTTAATTATTCATCCACTCAAGGACATTTGAGTTCCATTTTTTTCTACTATTAGAAGTAAACCTACTGTGAACCTTTTTCTACATGTTTTTGGGTAGACAAAAAAAAGCTTTCTTCTCTGGGATAAATGCCCAGGAGTATAATTCCTCATATAGTTATGTGCATTTGGTTTTTAAGAAAATGACAAACTACTAGCCAGAGTAGCTGTACCATTTTACTTTCCCAGTTGCAACGTTTGAGAGATCTAGTTTCTCTGTGTCCCAACCAGTATTGGGTCTTTTGTCACAATTGCTGTTTTTTTTTTTTGACTTGTTCAGTCACTCAGTCATGTCCGACTCTTTGTGATCCCATTAACTGCAGCACGCCAAGCTTCCGGGTCCTTCACTATCTCCCGGAGTTTGCTCAAACTCAATGTCCACTGAGTCGATGATGCCATCCAATCATCTCATCCTCTGTTGCCCCCTTCTCTTCCTGCCCTCAGTCTTTCCCACCATCAGAGTCTTTTCCTGTGAGTTGGCTCTTCGTATCAGCTTCAAAATCAGTCCTTCCAACGGTAAAGAATCTGCCTGCAGTGCAGGAAACCAGGGTTCCATCCCTGGGTTGGGAAGATCCCCTGGAGAAGGGAATGGCATCCCGCTCCATCCTTGCCTGGAGAATCCCATGAACAGTATAGCCTGGTAGGCTACAGTCCACAAGGCTGCAGAGAGTCAGGCACGACTGAGCAACTAACATTTTAAATTTTAGCTTTTCCAAATAGGTGTGTAATGCCAGGTATCCTTTTATATTGGTTTCTAATTTATTAGTTTTGGGTCAGAAAGTATACTCAATTTGATTTTAATTCTTTGACATTTATTAAGCTATCTCTTATTGCTGAGCGTATAGTCTAGCTTGATGAATGTTTCCTGTGGGTTTGAAAAAATTATGTATACTGTAGTTGTTGGGTGCAATATTTTATCAAGGCCTTTGGGTCAAGTTGGTTGATAGTGTTGTTCAAATTAAGGGCTTCCCTGGTGGCTCAGATGGTGAAGAGTCTGCTTGTGATGCAGGAGACCCGGGTTTGATCCCTGGGGTGGGAAGATCCCCTGGAAAAGGAAATGGCAACCCACTCTAGTATTCTTGCCTGGAAAATCCCATGGACTGAGGAGCCTGGCAAGCTACAGTCCATGGAGTTGCAAAGATATCTCTATGCTGATTTTTCGGTCCAAAATAGAAGTGTTAAAATCTCTCCAACTATAATTGTAGATTTGTCCATTTCTGTCAACTTCTGCTTTATACATCTTGGAACTTTCTTCCTAGTTGCCTGCACATTTTAGATTGATACGTCTTCTTGATAATTTTATTGTCTCATTAAAAATTTCCCTCTTTCTCTACAGTAATACTCTTTTTTAAATATTTATTTATTCATGGCTACGTTGGGTCTTAGTTGCAGCATGTGAGCTTTTTTATTGTGGTACATGGCCTTCTCTCTCGTTGTGGTGCTTGGGTTCAGTAGTCGCAGCTCTCAAGCTTAGCTGCTCTATGGCATGTGGGATCTTAGTTCTCAATCAAAGATGAAACTCACATCTGCTGCTTTCCAAGGTGGATTCTTAACTGTTGGACCACCAGGGAAGTCCCTTCAGTAATATTCTTGTCCTGAAGTATGCTTTTCTGATATTAATATAGGTTTACTTTTTCTTATATTTAGTGTTTGCATGATGTATGTTCTTTCTCCCCTTACGCTTTCAACCTGTGTCTTTTTTTAAAAAAAACAAAACTATTTATTTTTGGTTGCTTTGGGTCTTTGCTGCTGCATGCTGGCTTTCTCTCTTTGCAGTGGAAGGGGCTACTCTCTGTTGCTGTCATAGGCTTCTCGCTGCGGTGGCTTCTCGTGTTTGGAGCACGGGTTCCAGGCGCGTGGGATTCAGTAGTTGCAGCACAGGGGCTCAGTAGTTGTGGCACATGAGCTTTAGTTCCCCACAGCATGTGGAATCTTCCCGGACCAGGGTTCGAACCCATGTCCCCTGCATTGGCAGGCAGATTCTTCTCCACTGCACCACCAGGGAAGTTCAACCTGTGTCTTTATAATTGAACTATATGTTTGTAAACAGCCTATTGTTAGATTTTGCTTTTATATTAATTTAACGATCTGCCTTTTGATTGGAGCGTTTGATGTATTTATATTTGAGATAATTATTAATATGATTGGGTTTAAATCCCCCATCTTGGTATTTATTTTCTGCCTATTTCACTTATGCTTTGTTTCTA
Organism: Cervus canadensis; assembly: GCF_019320065.1. NCBI lineage: Eukaryota > Metazoa > Chordata > Mammalia > Artiodactyla > Cervidae > Cervus > Cervus canadensis. The sequence continues at coordinate 38,099,118 of NC_057407.1, read as the reverse complement.
TTCTGATTTTCCTGCCTCCTTTGGATGTGTTGAATTTTTTTAATCATTCCGTCTTATCTCCTGTGTTTAAGTACACTTCTTTATGGTATATTCTAGTGGCTATTGTTGAGCAGTGGTTCTTAAATTTTACCTGTATTAGAAACAGCTGGAGGTCTTATTAAAACACAGATTTCTGGGCCATACCCACAGTTTCTTATTCAGTAGGTCTGTGATAGAGCTCAAAAGTTTGCATGTCTGATAAGTTCTCAGATGCTGAAGATGGAAATTTCAGCTCTGAAGGTTATGCTGTGTATCTTTAAGTTATCACAGCTTACCTTCAAATAATATACTACAGAGTGCTTTATACAACTTGATGGTTGTGTAAAAACCTTACAACAATTCAGTTCTTTTTATACTTCCTCCTGGCCTTTATGCTATTGTTATTTTACATTTTACCTGTAATATGCTATAAATTCAAAACGTTGGTGTTTGTTTTACTTTTGGCCATGCTTGTGGTACGTGGTCTCTTAGCTCTCCGGCCAGGGAGCGAACCCTGTGCCCCCAACAATGGAGGCACAGTCTTAACCACTGAATCGCCAGGGAAGTCCCTGTTGTTACTTGCTTTAAACAGTCGGTCGTGTCCAACTGTTTGTGACCTCATGGACTGTAGCCTACCAGGCTCCTCTGTCCATGGAATTCTTCAGGCAAGAATGCTGGAGTGGGTAGCCGTTCCCTTCGCCAAAGTATCTTCCTGACCCAGGGATCGAACCTGGGTCTCCCTCACTGCAGGCAGATTCTTTTACCATCAGAGCCATCAGGGAAGCCCAAAACAGTCAGCAGTCATCTAGAATATTCTTCATACACAGACAGACAGACAAAGATGAAAGCATATTACTTTGGAAAGGTCTTTGACATTTACCCATGTATTTATCCTTTTTGATACTCTTCACTTCTTCCTGCAGATGTGAGTTTCCTTCTGGTTTCCTTTCTGTTCATTCTGAAAAGCAAATGTTAGCTTTTCTTGTAGTGTTGGTCTGCTGGAGATGAATTCTCCCAAATTTTCTGTCTGAAAATGACTATTTCATTTTTGAAGTATATTTGAAATATATTTTCACTGGATATGGAATTTGACAGTGTTATTCTTTTAGCATTTTAAAGAGGTTCTATTTTCTTCTGGCCTCCATTGATTCTACTCAAGAGTCACCTGTTATTTATATCTTTAGCCTAAAATTTATGTCTTCTGTTCCCCTCTGGCTGCTTTTCAGATTTCACTTGCTGTTGCTTTTCAACAGTCTGGCTAGATTTATTTAGGTGTGGTTTTCTCTATATTTATTCTACTTGGGGTGTGCTGAGTTTCTTGGTTCTGTGACTTGATATTTTTCACCAGTTTGGGTAAGTGTTAGCCAATAAAGTTTCAATGATTTCTTCTGCCACGTTGTCTCTCTTCTCTTATTTCTTTTCACTATTTACATGTATGTTGAATTGTTGGAAAATTGCCCAAACATTATCAGATGCTCAGTTTCCTCTGCTGTTGAGTCAGCAACTAAGCTTACATAATGAGTTTATTTGTGATGTTATGTCTTGCATTTCTAGCATTTCTGTGTGGTTCTTTTTTTCTGATTTCCATTACTCTGATGAAATTCTCCTTCTCTTCATGCATGTTGCCTTCCTTTCCATGAGATCTTCTGATAGTTGTATATCATAGGAATTTTGTGCTGTAATACTAGTTTGATCATTTCAACCTCTGAGCTGTCTCTGGATCTCTTTCTATTGTTTCTCTTCTATGTTAACCTTGAGATGCATTTTCTTATTTTCCCATAGATCTTGAGTTTCTTATAGCATGTTGAATATTTATAGGAAAAAAAAAAAGTACAAAGTAAGTAAAGTGAGTGTGTGTGCGCATGCGTGCTGAGTCATGTTCAACTCTGTGACCTCATGGATTGTCATCCTCCAGGCAAGAATACTGGAGCAAGTTGCCAATTCCTTCTCCAGGGGATCTTCCCAACCGAGGGATTGAACCTGCATCTTTGGAGTCTCTTTCATTGGCAGGCAGATTCTATGCCACCTGGGAAACCTCAAAGTAAGTAGTATTAACCTCCCAAAACAATTCTTTTCTATTATGAGAGGCTGAGTCAGTGTGACCTGTACTTGATCAGGATCTGGGCTTAATTGTAGCTTTACTTTGATTCACTTCACTACCACTTTCAAGTGTTTTGAGGGTGAGATAGGACTTTCCCTTCATCAGGGCCTGAGATCTGAGCACTGACAAGATTTTTGAGACCTACCTATTCTTCAAAACCAAGCTAGGAGATTTCAGACTTGTGGGAAGTCACTCTTTGCTTTATTGCCCAACTGCTAGCTTCTTGATTTCTCTTTGACTTTTGCCTCCTGCTTTCTGCACCCCTAAAGTCTTCCAGAGTTTTTGCTCCCTGTAGGTCTTAGCAGCTCCCTAGTTTCTATGAAAGCCCCAATGCCTGAGGGATTCCTTCTTAGCCCTGCTTCCCTGTGACCAGCTCTGGTGAACTACTTCTATCCCCGTGTGATGTCTCCTGGGCCGGGTGATAGGCAGGTGTACATTAGCTTTGTGGCTACAGCTGCTCAGTCCATGGGCAGCCGTGGCCAGTCTGGTGAAGCTTCAGCTGAATTCTCCTTATCTCCACCGGTCACAAACTCTTTTTCCTTCCGCCATTTCACCAGAGGCCAAAATGGCTCTGGGCCTCTTCTCTCCTATGTAGAGCTTGTCATTTTGAGTTTAGTTCATTTAGGTTAATTGGTGGCCTCAATTCTCTGATGTGTTTTAAAAATTGATGATTATTTTGGGCTTTCCTGGTTTGTTTTGATTGTTAGGGTGAGAACAACAGTCTCTCGTAAGCCTACACATCTGGTCTATAAGCAGAAATCCCCCAGATAACTGCCTCTTTTTTTCCCCCCAAAGTGTGAGGGTTTTTTATTTTATTTGTGTAGTTATTTCACTTCATGGGGTCGTAGCTGTGACACACAGGATCTCCACTGTGTCCTGCAGAATCTTTTCTTGCAGCACACAGACTCTCTGTATGTGGCCTGCGAGCTCAGTAGTTGTGGTGCTTGTGCTTAGTTGCTCTGTGTGTGTGGGATCTTAGTTCCCCAGCCAGGGATTGAATCCATCCCCTGCATAGCAAGGCTGATTCTTAACCACTGGATTACCAAGGAAGTCCTGAGAACTGCCTCTTACTAGAGATGAAAAGGTGTGTAGGGATCAGAAGGCAGAAACCAATTGGTAGTTACCAAAGATTTGAAAGACGAAGCCAGTACAGGCAGTTGACAAAATAAAGGATAATAAAGGTTTGTCCTCTAGTCTGTCAAATAGGTGCTAGTGTGCTAATCACACACAGAGAGAGAAAGAGAGTAGAAGAGGTGATTTGGGCACCCAACAAGTGACATTTATTTTGGAGAAAGGACTTGCACCAAAGTGTGCCGTTTTCTTCTTTTAGAGAATATCCCTCTCCCTCATATGTCTCTTAGGGCAGTGATTTTCACATTTTACTCAGCATACAAATCTCCTGGACATCTCGTTACAATTCAGATTCTCTCCTCCTGGGTCAGGGGTTAGGCTTGAGTTTCTGCATTTCTAATGAAGCTCCTGGATCATACTCATGATATGTGAGTAGCAAGGTCTTCCTGGTGGCTCAGGAGTAAAGATCTGCCTGCTAATGCAGGAGATGTGGGTTTGATCCCTGGGTTGGGAAGATCCTCTGGAAAAGGGAAAGACAACCCACATCAGCATTCTTGCCTGGGAAATCCCATGGACAGAGAAGCCTGGCGAGCCACAGTCCATGGGGTTGCAAAAGAGTTGGACACGACTTCGTGACTAAACAACAAGAGAATGTACACCTTCATTTTTGGTTTGGTGTTAAAAATGGAACTTAGAGTCATGCAAGGTATAGAGAAGAGTGTTATTTTAGTATTCAGGAAATGTGTGAGAGGCAGCTCGTAATTCATCAAAGTGGCTTCTTTGGTGGAGGTTTAAGTTTTCCTTGAAGTGGGCAGCTGCCATGCTGGAAGCTAGGGTCAAAGGCAGTTCATTGCCGTGAGGAACCACACTTTTTACAGCTCTGCTCTCAGACCTGCATAAGTCCCTGGAGCACCCACTCCTCAGCGAGGGAAGGATGGGGAGAGGATGTGGGGAGAGGGTTTGGGTAGCATTAGGGAGCCCAGCCAAGTTTGCCTATCTGAGTAGTTCCAGCAATGACAATAGCAGACAATGGTTATAAATTAGCATCTGAATCCCACCACCCTTTCCAATGACCAGGTTTTTTTGTATGTACCAGAAGAGACTTACCATTTGAAATTTTATAGCTCTGATTTTAGCTATCGATCCTAAATTATACACAGAACGCATTCATGCATCAACAGGAGAGAGACATTTTCCTCTCATTTTCTGTGTTTAGCAGTGCAGCACTGATATCAAAGATGATTAGGGTCTGGACCATCTTGTTAGTAAGAAAACATGGAGAAATCTAGAAAATAATTGCAAACCAGCTGAAGGAAAAGATTTAATTAATAAAACTTTACCACTCATAGACGTACAGAGGGAGGTAGTTTGAGGTTTAAGTGTGTGTGTGTGTGTGTGTGTGTGTTAGTTGCTCAGTCATGTCTGACTCTTTGTGACCCCATGAACTCCTCTGTCCATGGGATTTCCCAGGCAAGAATACTGGAGTGGGTAGACATTCCCTTCTCCAGGGGATCTTCCTGACCCAGGGATCAAACCCAGGTCTCCTGCATGGCAGGCAGATGCTTTACCACCTAAGATACCAGGGAAGCCACTAATTAAAGAAAATTTAAGGGATTGCAGTATTTATTTAACAAAAACATTTGCAGTCAGCTCTGTATCTGTGGGTTCCACATCTGCAGATTCAACACATCCCTCAAAATTCCAGAAAGTTCCAAAAAGCAAAACTTGAATTTGCCTCTAACTGGCAACTATTTACATAGCATTTACATTGTGTTCGGTGTCATAAGTAATCTGCAGATGATTTAAAATTAACAAGAGGAGATACTTAGGTTATATGCAAATTATGGCTCAGCTGGTAAAGAATCTGCCTGCAGTGCAGGAGACCTGGGTTCTATCCCTGGGTTAGGAAGATCCCCTGGAGAAGGGAAAGGCTACCCACTCCAGTATTCTGGCCTGGAGAATTCCTTGGGGTCTCAAGGAGTTGGACGCGACTGAGCGACTTTCACTTTCACTCACACTATTTTATATAAGGGACTTGAGGTTCCTCAGATTTTGTTATTCATGTGGGTGGGAGGTGTCCTAGAGCAAGTCCTTGGTGGATTCTGAGGGAAGATTGTACTGAGAGTTTTCCATGTACCAGACACATGCTTTGTGAACAAAACTGTCATGACTGGATTCAAGAAGCTTACAGTTCTCATGGTTGATTTTATTCCTTTGAAGGATATAAGAAACTTGAAGTAGGTCAGGTGAATATTGCATGCATTTCCTTTGGACAACTGTTCAATGAGTAGACAGAATTACTCAAAATGATCACGCTTTTTTTCCCCCTACAAACAAGTCCATTTGAAGTGGAAAATAATTTATTGTCTTAAGTACTTAAATCAAGTTTCTTCAGACCTCACTCATACTGTTTGTTTTCTTGAGTACCCTTTCTTTTTTACCACAACAGGGACAGGTTTGTGACTGACAAGTGCTCTCAAAGAGTAAGGCTTTCTTTAAACAGGGATTGATAAATAAAGTTATGAGGCCCAAGAAAACTGGGTAGTATTGTTAGAGGTTAGCCAGTCCTTTGGTGCAGTGAGACTGACACGGATGTGATAGACTTGTGTGACTTACTTACTTAAAGTTTCAGTTTGCTCATTTGTAAAGTGGGGTAATGATAATAGCTACCTCAGAGTCATTCTGAGGATCAAACTAGATAATGTGTTTAAAATACTGATGACAGTGCCTGGTGCGTAGTAATGACTCTATTAATATTTGTTGATACTATTTATTTTCTGCCTGCCAGTTCAGGAGACACAGGGGATGTGGATTTGATTCCTGGGTTGGTAAGATCTCTGGAGGAGCAACTATCATCCCAGTCTAGTATTCCTGCCTGGAGAATTCCATGGACAGAGGAGCCTGGTGGGCTGCAGTCCATGGGGTTGCAAAGAGTTGGACACGACTGAGCACACTTGCACAATGGCATAGCACATCTAGGCATTTTGTCACATAGGTATAATTCGGATATTAGTTCTACAGTCATTTTCTCTGAAAAATGTACTGAAGGTGACCTCAGATTCTAAGACTGGGTGTATGTTCTATACAAACTGTTGGTTGCTCTTTGGACCGGCAAGCCAGGAAGCAATTTTAGAGCCCTTAGCTTTTCACCCAGAAAATGGTAACGTTGACCTATGTCACCCTTCCCCAGTATGGTGATGTTGTCTAGAATAACCCAACAGGTGTTTTTTGTTTTTTTAAATAAGTAGATAAAATCTTAAGTTTCAGCTTTTAAAATATATTAAAAGATAAGTAGATTCTGAGGAATATGAATTCATGTTTATAAGAATTGTGATGACTAGAAAAAAATGAGACTCATTTGAAATTACCTTCCTTTAGAATCTAAGAAAAGTTATAGAAATTTTTAGAATTAACCTGCATAAATTCATCCCACAAAGACTCATGCAGTTCTATGGAGGTGTTCAGAGTTTGCAGTTTTGTCTACATGGTGCTGAAAATTTTGAACAATTCAAACAATTGTCCAGTATTTTTTTAAATAAAATAAAAGTTGTTTGATAAGCCTGGTTAGTTTAGACATCTGATCTGGTGGCCAGCTGTGCAAATGGACTTTGCCTGAATATATCTTTCAATAAAATTTAGCAGTAATAGGAACTTGTGATAAGAGTAACAAAGAAAAGTAGACAAGCATGTTTAATAAAGTTCCACATCACAATGGCTTAAAAAATAGAGTATGAAACTCTAGCCAACTGATACTTTAAAAATCATCCCATAACCATTCAGATTATAAAGTGTAGTTACTCTTGATTACATACAGGAGATCATATATTCATTCATTCAACAAAGATTTATTGAATCCTGTATTGGTCTGCTTGGGCTGCCATGATATAATACTATAGATTGGGTGATTTATACAAGAGAAATTTATTTTGGAGGTTGGAAGTCCAAGATCAGGGACCCTGCATGAATTCCCTTCCTGGCTTTCAGATAAGTGCCTTCTTAATGTGTCTTCACATGGCAGAGAGATAAAGAGAATGAGTCTGTCAGTTCTCTGATATCTCTTCTTATAAGGGCACTAATCCCATCATGAGGGCCCCACCCTCATGACATCATCTGAACACTACCTTCCAAAGTCCTGCCTCTAAATATTATCACCATGAGGGTGCACATCAACATATGAATTTGGGAGGGACACAGTTTAGCCCATAGCAAGTACTTTCCTGTGTTTGGTACTGGAAATGTAAATATAATCTCTATCCTTCTGGAGGGAGGATATAGACTATAAATGAGTAAACAAAGTCAATTAATTTCTGAATGTGGTGACTGCCATGAAGGAAATGGACAAGGTACCTAGAAAAATAATGAGGCAAGAGATGAGGAGGCCACTGGCTCTTCTCAAGATGGAATGTTCAGGCTGACACTTGAGGAGTGAGAGGGACTCACCATCAGAGACTAGCCAGGAGAAGGCCATTCGACAGAAGGGGCTGCAAGGACCTGAGATGAGAAGGGACTTGCTATATTCTAGGACCAGTTACACAACCACTGTGATTTGATGGTCATGATAGAAGGATGAGTGACATAAGAGGTTGAATTGGCGGCCAAGGGCTGGATTATCTGTAGTTTATTTAATATTAATACCTAGGTGTTTTTGGTACCTTGGCACTTGTTATGAGTTAAACTCAATAGTATACAGTTTTGTAGAATATTTGTTGATAAATCAACTCCCTTCATTCACTTTACCTAGAAGGATACCCTTTAAAATCAAACCAAACACTATGGTTCCTGAAAAACATGCAAAGATAAAATGCAAAAACAGCATACAAAGTTGATAGCTTCTGATCTCTGTTGTTTGCAGTTTGGAGGGTTAGATGTAGTGGGCTGGGTATGTTGCCTTTTTCGTCAACAGTTCAACCAGGTGATTATAAAAGTATTGAATGTGTTACTAGCATCTTAAGTGCTAGCTGAAAAGTTCAGTCACCAAGGGAAAATGTGTATTATTAATTGAAAGAATCTGGTCTCATAAAAGGCAAATACTGAATAGAGAAGGAATATTTGAAAATGTATGAGGGGCATGATAAAGTGATCATTTCATGAAGCAGCACAGGCATAGCACCCATTAACACCAGTGAGTCAGATTAAGTCATTAGAAACACAGTGGTTCTTTCCATTTTCTAGACCTGGAGTGTGAAACTCCTAATGGGACTTTCAGCAAACTCAAGTTCTTGCCCAGGGATACAGATATATTTAGTGAATACACTAGCTGTTTTAATTCTGCAAGTATGCCCTTTCTGATTTTTAATTTCTCTGTGAACTGGACTATAATGTACAACTATTCAATATCAGTTGCTTGTATTAGAGTCTAATTAGATTGATAACTAAGCAAAGCTTTGTTTATTATCTGATATGTCAGAATGCCATCTTAAAAGTCATTTATTTTACTACATTTATTTGGATTGGGTTTACCCCAGAGCTTTGTTTTGTTTTTTCTCCACCCCCCCCCCAAAATCAAGAAAAGGAGTAAGAGTTAAAGTGACATTGAACTCAGGAGTATATTAAGTGTATCTGAGTGTCCGTCACTATGAACCTTTAAAGATGATTGTTTTCATGGATTTAAAGGAAAAGGAAGAGGGACTTCCCTGGCAGTCCAGTGGTTAAGACTGTGCATTTCCACTGCAGGGGACACAGGTTCGATCTCTGGTTGGGGAACTAAGATCCCGCATGCTGGGTGGTGTGTCAAAAAAAAAAAAAAAAAAAAGGCAGGAAGAAAATGGGAAAGAAGTTTGTAGAATGTACACACTTTCTTGAACAGACAATTTGTTCTCAGGCTCTCTGCCCCATCCAGATTTAGTCATTAGCTCTAAGATCAAACAGTGCTTTACATTGGGAAGGAAATTGAAGAGAGTGTACAAATGGAAAACAGCAAAAGATCTAAGCAGAACATCTGGCTCAGAAGAGAGACTAAAAAGAAGGCAGGGACCTTTGTCTGACTCATATGTTCATTCATTCACTTGTTCATTCATTCATTCCATTTATGAGTGCCAGACATTGTCCTAGTCATTAGATAATCTTTTATTGACTTTCACTTCATCTCTGCTGTTTTCAAGAATGAAAGAAACAGAGCGACCAGTGACTTCTGGTGTGTGGAACAGACCAGTTCCACTTGGACTTCCTCTCCCTGGACCAGCTCAAAGGGGCAGCCTGGCTCTTCTCAGAACACCAGCTGGGTTCTGGTGCCCTTGGCCTGACCTCCATAGAAGTCTCTGCCTCCAGGGAAGGACTGGGAAAAGAGTCCACAACCCCTAAGCTGAGCCAGAATTGCTATAAAATGGGTTGAAGAAGGTGTAGAAATGTTTATGTCATTTTCAAAATGATGATGATGATCCCTGACTAGATACTGCAGATGAGGGACAGACAGAGAACATTTCTCTAATTGTGTTTATGGCAGAGTTCTTTCAGTGGTCGTATCAGGCATTCTTTCTGATTAGGGCTTGGGTGATGCAGTAAGGCACGTAGGATGTGAAACTGAAGGAGGAGCTCACTCTCAAGTTGTGGAAGTGCTTTTGTGTAGGTGGGGGCTTGCTTTCTTTCTTTTTTAAAATTTATTTATTTTTTTATTGGAGGATAATTGCTTTATAATATTGTGTTGGTTTCTGTTATATATCCACATGAGTCAGCCATTCAGTATACATGTCTCTTCCCTCTTGAACCTCCCTCCTCCTTTTTTTCTTTTATGGTTTATCCCAGGATATTGGATTTAGTTCCCTGTGCTATACAGTAGGATCATGTTGTTTATCCATTCTAAAGATAACAGTTTTCATCTACCAACCCCCAATTCCCAGTCCAGCCCTTTCCCTCCTCCTCCCTCTTGGCAACTACAAATCTGTTCTTGATATCTGTGAGTCTGTATCTGTTTTCTAGATAGGTTCTTTTGTGCCATATTTTAGATTTTACATGTAAGTGACATCATATGATACTTGTATTTATTTTTCTGACCTACTTGACTTAGTATGATAATCTCTGATTGCATCTATATTGCTGCAAATGTCATTATTTCATTCTTTTTGTGGCTGAGTAATATTCCATTGTATATATGTATCACATCTTCTTTGTTCATTCATCTGTTGATGAATATTCAGGTTGTCTCCATGTCTTGGCAGTGTGAATAGCGCTGCTATGAACATAAGGGAACATGTGAACATAGTGATTCTTTTCGAATTACTGTTTTGTCCAGGTATATACCCAGGAGTGGGATTACTAAATCATATAGTAGTTCTAGTTTTAGTTTTCTAAGGAACTTCCATATTGTTTCCCATTGGGGATGCACCAACTTACATTCCATGTGAGGGCTTTTTTAAATGTCGTGCCCTAGGTATCTGACTCACTTACCCTAGTTCCAGCCCTGCAATTAATTCTTCTTTTTTTTTTAATCTCTCCTCACTCTGCTGTCAATGAAATTTGGAAAATATTGCTGATCATATACTGTATATTATTCAATATCCCATCTACATCTTTTGGTTTATACATAGTGCAGAGTAGTCTGTTACAGGCTCTGATTATTCCTGTAGAAAAGCAATCCTATAATCCTATTTAGCCCTGCTTTTCCCAAAAGTATTTGACTGTGGAATTATTTCTTCTTTTTAGAGAAAAACTTATTAGCATCTCATGGGACATTTAGGCAAGTTGGTTAAAAACTACCTCAGAATGGTTGCATATGGAATATGCTCATTATTTTGAAAACTTCTTTTTTGCTGAATAATAGCTGTGTTCTATTCTGAGTTTGGGTTAATTTGCAAGTTGCATGAAACCCTTGAGCCTCTGAATAAGGAAAGGATTAGAATGTTTATTCATGCCTTCCAACCCCCAGATTAACAGTTTATTGATTCAGCCAACACGATTAGGTACCTACTATGTGCTAGGAATACCAAAGTGAGTGAAGTGGTGTTCCTTATGCCTGGAGGCTAAGGAGAAGTAACTGACACAATTACAGTCCAAGTACAATCTCTGTAAAAGTGCAACACAAATAAGGAAAACAGCTCATATTTTTTATCCTTTTATGATTTTACTTCCAGACCAAATGGACTGCTTGTCAAGGAAAAGAGCTATTTATGATATTTTTCAGTCTTTCCTAACAATATCTAGCAGGGACTATGTACATAAGGGGTATTCAATATGTATGTCTAATAAATAATAGCTGAGGAAAAGTCTTGCAACTTAATTGGATATGTTGTTTGTTGTTAGATTATAATATCTTTTAAGGATCACTTTCCCTGGAGGAAGGCATGACAACCCATTCCAGTATTCTTGCCTGGAGAATACCATGGATAAAGGAGCCTGGCGGGCTACAGTCCATAGGGTTGCAAAGAGTTGAAGACAACTGAAGCAACTTAATACACACAAGGATCACTTACAAACATACTTCTTTATAACCTCGAAAGGTTGTACTAACCCTCCTAAGCTTCATTTCTTCATCTATCAAATAAGGGTAATAGTACTAATTTCAGGGGGTTCTTGAGAGGATTAAATGAGAATTACAAAAAAACAGCTCTTATGTTCCCCAATAAACTGCAGTTATTATGACTACAATACACTGTGATTTCTATCCAAAAAGTTACCATAAATGGCACACTTGATTTGGCAAAAAGCTCACTTAGAGTTTTATACGGCCCCATCACCATTGTCCCCTAGCTGAGGACACGTGTTTGAAAGGTTGTCGTGAACACATGTAGGTCAAGAGCCCCAAGTAAGGTTGTACACACACACACAGAACAACACCACCACACCCACACTCCTCCTATACCCCACCCACCCACCTCCACGAAAGGCGCCAGCAGCAGCCCCCTAAATGGCCTGATTTATCCGGTCTCCAGTGTGAGCTTGTTGTGAGATAGTCAGTCTGAGTCCTTCCTTCAGACATTGCTTTGAGACACACAACAGGCAAGATAACTAGAAGAGAAACACCCTGAGCACCTATCAGCAAGACCCTGTGGCACCTTCTTCCATTTAGCTTTAGATTCCTCAGCTGACTCCACAGTGTTCACTTTGGACACTTCACTGATTACTGCTGCAACAGGAAATTAGCTGAATTGCCTTTGTTTCCACGTATCTAGTTGCTCTCCGAGAAAAAGCTCTGAGCCATTTTCACATGGATGTCCCTGTCTCCCCTGCCTGCACCCTCCCCCAACCCCCGCAGTGTTTTCTACATGGGAATAGGGATTCTAATTACTTGGGTGACTTATTAAGTACACTGAGTCTCTTCAAAATCTCTAGGCATGGGACCCACCGAGGTATGCTGATAAGCCTTTTTGGGGGATTTTAGGCAATCAGGGTGGTGTTTGGAATGCACCATCCCATAGCGCTGTGCTCCATGTTTGCTCATGGTTGGTCTTCCATGTTTATTGAATGAGCTAATGACCTGTAAGAGGGTAAAGTAGTGAGTGTTAGATTCTCAGTCATGTCTGACTCTTTGTGACCCCATGGACTATAGCCCGCCAGGCACCTCTGTCCATGGAATTGTCGAGACAAGAATACTAGAGTGGATTGTCATTTCCTTCTCCAGGGGATTTTTCCCAACCCAGGGATCAAACTTGAATCTCCTGTGTCTTCTGCATTGACAGGCAGATTCTTTACCATTTGAGCCCCCAGGAAAGCCCTATGAGGGGGTAGGGACTCAGCAAATAAGAAGGCATTTTTCAGAAAAGTGTGAGTGCACATGCACCCACATGCTTATGTGCCATGTGATCTACACAGTGGTCCCCAATCTCTTTGGCACAGGTACCCGTTTCATGGAAGACAATTTTTCCATGGACTGGGGTGGAGGCAAGATGGTTTCAGGATGGTTCAAGTGCATTGCATTTATTACTCATTTTGTTTCTCTTATTATTGTATCAGCCCCCCCTCAGATAATAAAACATGAAATCCTGGAGTTTGGGGACACCTTATCTACAAAGTAGAACTCAATCTGTGGCATGAGATGCTGCCTGTATAGTAATCTCCCCTTTTCCTTAGGGGATATATCCCATGACTCCCAATGGATACCTGAACTGCACGTATATTGGTAGCAAACCCTATATAAATGTTTTTTCCCTACACATGCATACCTATGATAAGGTTTAATTTATAAATTGGGCACAGTAAGTGCTTAATAACAATAAGTAAAAACAAAACAGAAAAATATAACAATATGCTGTAATAAACATAATGTGAAGGTGGTTTCTTTCTCTCTCTCAAAATATCTTATTAGAAAAATTTAAAACCTTTTCCATCTTAGCTAAACAGCACACGCTATGCCTGTAACTTTAACAGTTTGAGGTTTGACAGCCACACTAAGCACGAATTTCTTTTTCCTTCTTCACAGTTTCACCCATGGAAGTCATTCTAAGCGTAGATCTTGGCAACATCAGCAGATGATTTCTGTTTTTTTCTTTATTAAGTGGGGAACTTCCACCTTTCACTTAAAGGAAGAACTTTGTGGCTTCTCTCTAGCTTTATCTGAATTGCCAACATCATTAGTCCTGTGCTTTGGGGCCATTATTAAGTAAGATAAGGGTCAATTGAACATGAGTACTATCAACAGTCGATTTGATAACCAACATGCCTACTCAGTGGCTGAGATACCCTGAACAAAGAGATGGTTCACATTCTGGGAGAGACATCACGAGATGGTACAAGATAGCATGAGATTTCATCATACTACCAAGAACAGCGTGTGATTGAAAACTTACAAATTTTTTTTTTCCTGAAATTTTCCACTTAGCATTTTCGAGTCACAGTTGACTGTGGTGGAAGGCTAGATGACTATAATTCAAGACCACGTGACCCAGGAGCCACAAGGTCTGTGAGGGAACTGTAATCACAGAGCTACAGTGACTTGAAGGACCCCAAAGCAAAGCTGACTATTTCCAGTTTGCCAGCAGCTTATCCTATAGATGGTTAAGAATCTGCCAGTAATACAGAAGACCCTGCTTTGATCCCTGGGGCAGGAAGATCCCCTGGAGAAGGAAATGGCAACCCACTCCAGTATTCTTGCCTGGGAAATCCCATGGATGGAGAAGCGTAGTGGGCTACAGTCCGTGGAGTCACAAAGAGTCAGACACAACTGAGCAACTACCACACTGTCCTAACAGCCCAGCTCCTAAGTGTCATAGTCTAGATTTCTCTTTTTTATTCTTTTTGTTACTGGCTACAGACAGCTCCAGATTTATAATATGTCCAAAAGAACCCAGAGTAAGATGAACATCCATTAATAAAACAGGATAAGAGCTATGGACCCAGCTTAGATCACATATACTTCCTTGGGCTAGGCTGGGTCCACCAGGCTGTTACCCTGATGTTGGGGTCTGGATTGGCCAGTCCTGGATTATTTATTCATCCTTTGCTCAGGGATCGAGGACCTGTGATTGGCGTCTGCAACAGAAGCATGTAGTTTGGGAATTGGCAGTTCCTCAAAGGGATGGTAGCTACTGCCAGGAGAACTGGAAAGGAGGCCATAGAGATGAAACTCAGGTCCACTCCCAGCCATGACCTTGACCTTGACCAGTTCTAATGAACTGAGGCATCCAAACAGCCCCAAAGGGATGCATCCTATCCCCTTGACCAAGCTCCTTAAAGCCCTGCCCCCCCAGTTGAAGGACCTTTCACCTTGAAGTGACTTTGAAGATAGTTTTTTTTCCCCTGGGTGTCTAGAGTCATAGCTCAAAGCAAGCATGGTCAGCCTAAACATCCTTTGGAAGTCTCCTGTTTAAAATGAAAAAATTTCCATGAATTGTATCTAATCCAGTTAAAAATAGTGTGTAAAAATAATGTTTTTTTCCCCCAATTTTTGTTTTGAACCTACAAGAAAGTTGAAAAAAAAGTACAATCAACACCCATTTTCTTTCAGATTTATTGTTAACAATTTGCCATATCCATTTTACTTTTCTTTCTTCACAGATATGTATGGAAAGATATACATTAAAAAAAAAAAATAAACCCTAGGTATTTCCTTCACCTCCAGCCCACACCCAAACCAGTTAAGAGTTAGTTGCAAGTATGATGACAGTTCATCCCCCAAGTACTTAAGGTTATACCGCCAAAGAACAAAAAATTTCTCCTACATAACTACAACTTAATTATTATAGTCAAGGAATTTGACATTGATGCAATGATATTACCTAACATATAGCCCATATTCAGATTTCCCCAAGTATCTCAATACTACTGTTCTTTAAAGTGTTGGTTTTTTTCCTCCCCTGCTCTGGGATCCAGTGAACGATGACACATTGCATTTGGTTGTCTTATTTCTTTAGTCTCCTCTTTTTGTCTTTCATGCCACTGATATTTTTGGAGCCCAAACTCCAGTTGCCAAACGTCCCTTAATTTGGAACTCTCTAATTCTTTCCTTATGATGAGATTCAACATTTTTGGATGGAATTCTATGTACTTCTCGGCGCATCGCCTCAGAGACGCATGATATCAGTGTGCGCAATTACGGGCAGTGTTTACTTTCATCACTTGGTTAATATGGTGCCTGCTGAGTCCACCATTATAACTGTCCGTTTCCCTTGTGTAATTAATAAGGAATTCACATGAGTTCATGTGAATGTCCTGGCTTCCAGCAGTCTTCTACACCATGGTGACTTTTGCCAAAATCAGTTATTCCCCAAGTGATTATAAAATGGTGATTTTTCTATTTCCATCATTTGTTCTTATATATATTTATTTGGTTGTGCTGGGTCTTGGTTGTAGCATGCAGGGTCTTCTAGGTGCAGCATACAAACCCATTAGTTGCAGCCTGTGGGATCTAGTTCCCTGACCAGGGATCTAACACAGGCCCCCTGTGTTGGGAGTGTGGAGTCTTAGCACCAGACCACCAGGCAAGTCCCTCTTCTTACATTTTTGAGTTGATATTATTCTCTCTTTTAAAAAACCTTTCCCTCTACCCAACATTAGTTTTTGTTTTTTTTAATTTTTAGTAATAATAGGGACTTGTGGATTTTTAAAAATGTGTTATAATCCTTTCTTGTATTTATGCATTTTGATGCTCGTATTATCTAAAATTGGCCAGTGAAAGTTCCTTCACACCACCTCCTCTGTCCTTTTGAGACAGTAACATTGGTTTTTGAGAGTATTCTTACTGTCTGGCAGAAGATGTTCCAGACTAACATTGTACTTCTCTGCCTCAGCCCTGGCATCAGCCACTTCTCCTAAAGAGTGCTGATTCTTTTTCAAGAAGAATGATATTTAGAAACCAAGGTATAGATGGTGGGTGTACTCATTACTTTTGGAAAGACACTGTTCCCATGCTGTCAAAGCCAAGGAATGCATGTATATCTGTACATACACACGTGTACCTACATATTTGTTGTTGGTGTTCAGCCACTAAGTCACATCTGACTCTTTGTGACCCCATGGACTGCAGCCCACTGGGCTCCTCTATCCTTCACTATCTCCTGGGGTTTTTCAAACTCATGTCCATTGAGTCAGTGATGCTATCTAACCATCTCATCCTCTGCTGCCCACTTCTCCTTTTGCCTTCAGTCTTTCCCAGCATCAGGGTCTTTTCCACTGAGTTGGCTCTTCACCTCAAGTGGCCAAAGTTTTGGAGCTTCAGCTTCAGCATCAGTCCTTCCAATGAATATTCAGGGTTGATTTTCTTTTGGATTGATTGATTTGATCTCCTTGCACTCCAAAGTACTCTCAAGAGTCTTATCCAGCACCAAAATTCAAAAGCATCAGTTCACATTAAATATGACCACTGGGAAAACCATAACTTTAACTATACGGACCTTTGTCAACGAAGTGATGTCTTTGCTTTTTAATACACTGTCTAGATTTATCCTAGCTTTCCTTCCAAGGAGCAAGCGTCTTTTAATTCCATGGCTACTGTCACAGTGATTTTGGAGCCCAAGAAAATAAAATCTCACTGCTCCACTTTTTCCCTTTCTATTTGCCATGAAGTGATGGGACCAGATGCCATGATCTTCTTAAATGTTGAGTTTTAAGCCAGGTTTTTCACTCTCCTCTTTCATCCTCATCAAGAGGCTCTTTAGTTCCTCTTCACTTTTTGTCATTAGAGTGGTATCATTTGCAGATCTGAGGCTGTTGATATTTCTCCTGGCAGTCTTGATTCCAGCTTATGATTCATCCAGCTCAGCATTTTGCTTGATGTACTCTTCACGTAAGTTAAATAAACAAGGTGACAATATACAGACTTGTACTCCTTTCCCAATTTTGAACCAGTCCATTGTTTCATGTAAGTTTCTAACTGTTGCTTCTTGATCCACATACAGGTTTCTCAGGAGACAGGTAAAATAGTCTAGTACTCCCGTCTCTTTAAGAATTTTCCACAGTTTTTTGTGATCTACACAGTCAAAGGCTTTAGCATAATCAGAAAAGCAGAAGTAGGTGTTTTTCAGAAATTCCCTTACTTTCTTCATGATCCAACAAATGTTTGCAATTTGATCTCTGGTTCCTCTGCCTTTCCTTGTAAACCCAGCTTGAATATCTGGAAGTTCTCCATTCACATACTGCTGAAGCCTATCTTGAGTGATTCTGAGCATAACCCTGCTAGCATATGAAATGAGGGCAATTGTATGGTAGTTTGACCACTCTTTGGCATTGCCCTTCTTTGGGATTAGAATGAAAACTGACCTTTTCCAGTCCTGTGGCCATTTGCTGAGTTTTCCAGATTTGCTGGCATATTGAGTGCAGCACTTTAACAGCATCATCTTTTAGGATTTGGAATAGCTCACCTGGAATTCCATCACCTCCACTAGCTTTGTTTGCAGTAATGCTTCCTAAGACCCAGTTGACTTCATACTCCAGGATATCTGGTTCTAGGTGAGTGACCATTCCATTGTGGTTACTTGGGTCATTAAGACCTCTTTTGGTATAATTCTTCTGTGTATTCTTGCCACTTGTTTTTAGTCTCTTCTGCTTCTGTTAGGTCCTTACCATTTCTATCCTTTATTGAGCCCATCCTTGCATGAAATGTTCCCTTGATATCTTCAATTTTCTTGAATAAATCTCTAGCTTTTCTTATTATATTGTTTCCTCTATTTCTTTGCATTGTTCACTTAAGAAGGCCTTATCTCTCCTTACTCTTCTTTGGAACTCTGTATTCAGTTGGGTATATCTTTGCCTGTCTTCCTTGCCTTTCACTTCTCTTCTTTCCTTGGTTGTTTGTAAGGCCTCCTCAGATAACCACTTTGCTTTCTTTCATTTCTTTTTCTTTTGGATGGTTTTGGTCACTGCCTCCTGTACAATGTTACAAACTTCTGTCCATAGTTCTTCAGGTACTCTGTCTATCAGATCTGATACCTTGGATCTGTTCATTACCTCTACTCTATAATCATAAGGAGTTTTGTTTAGATCATACCTGAATGACCTAGTAGTTTTTCCTACTTTCTTCAATTTCAGCCTGAATCTTACAATAAGGAGCTCATGATCTGAGGCACAGTCAGTTCCCGGTCTTGTTTTTGCTGACTGTTTAGAGCTTCTCCGTCTTTGGTTGCAAAGAACACAACCAGTCTGATTTCTGGAGATGTCCATGTGTAGAGTTGTCTCCTGGGTTGTTGGAAGAGGGTGTTTGCTATGACCAGTGTGTTCTTCTGGCAAACTCTGTTAGTCTTTGCCCTGCTTCATTTTATACTCCAAAGCCAAACTTGCCCATTACTCCAGGTATCTCTAGACTTTCCATTTTTGCATTCCAACAATCTATGATGAAAAGGACATCTCTTTTTGGTGCTAGTTCTAGTAGATGTTATATGATTTCATAGAGCCTATCAACTTCAGCTTCTTCAGCATCAGTGGTTGGGGCATAGCCTTGGATTATTGTGATGCTGAATCATTTGCCTTGGAAAGGAACCAAGATTATTCTGTCCTTTTTGAGGTTGCACCCAAGTACTGCATTTCGGACTGCTGTTGACTATGAGGGCTGCTCCATTTCTTCTAAGGGATTCTTTCCCACAATAGCAGATATAATGCTCATCTGAATTAAATCCATCCATTTTACTTAATTGATTCCTAAGATGTAAGTGTTCAATCTCACCATCTCCTTCTTGACCACGTCCAATATAGCTTGAATAATGGAGCTAACATCCCAGGTTCCTATGTAATATTGTTCTTCACAGCATCAAAGTTTACTTTCACTACCAGACACATCCACAGCTGAACATCCTTTCTGCTTTGGCCCAGCCACTTCATTCTTTCTGGAGCTTTTAGTAATTGCCTTCTCCTCTTCCCCAGGAGCATATTAGACACCTTCTGACCTGGAGTGGGGTGGGGCGGTGCTCCTCTTCCGGTGTCATATCTTTTTGCATGAATATGAATACTGAAGTGGGTTGCCATTTCCTCCTCCAGTGGACCACTTTTTGTCAGAACTCTTCCCTGTGACCTATCTATCTTGGGTGGCCCTGCATGGCATGGCTCGTAGCTTTATTGAGTTATGGAGGCCCCTTCATCACAAAAAGGCCGTGATCCATGAAGGGGACACCTACACATACCTGAAGTCATTTCTACATCTAGCCGTACATATTAAGAGATGTAAGTTCACACCAGTAGCTCCAATTCCAATCAAATATGGCAGGATTCATGCTGATCTTCCCCCTTTCCATATTTGCAAGTCTATTCTTCAACAGTGAGAAATCATATAGAAGATAAAATTGTTGTGTTATATCCATAGGATGGAATCCTACTCAATAATAACTGGAAATGAACTAATGAAATGAACATGGATTAATGGATGAATCAAAAAAATGAAAAATGAAGTTGAGCAAAATACTTAAGAGGCATACACATAGTAGATATTCATATTGTATGTTCCATTTACACAAAGACAAAGAACAAACAAAACTAATCTATGGTGAGAGAAAGCAGAAGGTGGTTGCTTCTGGAGGGAGTAGGAGGACTGACTGGAAAGTAACTCGAGGGGACTTTCTGGGGTGATGGAAATGTTCTAGATCTTGTTCTGAGTGATGGCTACAGAGGTATATTCAATTTTCAAAATTCATTGAACTGAGCACTTTAGATCTGTACATTTTGTTTGTAAATTGCACCTTCATAAAAAGGATGATATAAAAATATGCAAAACGCTCTTGAGTAAATGAAAAGATATTAAATTTCACTCATAATAAGAGAAAGCAAATTAAAACTGCACTGAGATGCCACTTTCATTTCATGTAAATGGTAAAAATTCAAAAGTTTGACAAGACACACTGCTGGTAAACCTGTGAGAAAAAAGGCAATAATAATCTAAAAATAGTTATGTTTCCCCTTTGCCTCATCAGTCTCACTTCTGGGTATTTATCCTGAATATATAGTCTAATGCTAAATTTCCATATATACTTGGGTCTATTTCTGGACTTCCTATTTTTCTGCTAGTCTGTCTATTTTATGCTCCAGTACTGCACAGTTTTAATTATAGAGATTCTATAGTATGTTTTAATATCTATTGGAGTTAGTCTTCCCTCATGCCTTTTTGAGTTTTTCTACCTATTCTTGTGAACTCTATTTTTAAAAGTACATATGAAGTTTAGAATCAACTTGTCTAGCTCCAGGAACAATAACTTATTGGTATTTCTATTATAATTGCATTACATTTATAATTTAGGAGTAGGTGACATCTTTATAATGGGTTATGCTTTCCAAGAATAAGAACTATCTTTCCATGAAGTATACCTATTTCAGGAGTGCTTATATGAGATTTCCTCATATGACTTACACATTTCTTGTTAATTAATACGTAAATCTGGTCCCATCACTTCATGGCAAATAGATGGGATAACAGTGGAAACAGTGGCTGACTTTATTTTGGGGGGCTCCACTGCAGATGATGACTGTAGCCATAAAATTAAAAGACGCTTACTCCTTGGAAGGAAAGTTATGACCAGCCTAGACAGCATACTAAAAAGCAGAGACTTACTTTGCCAACAAAGGTCTGTCTAATCAAGGCTATGGTTTTTCCAGTAGTCATGTATGGATGTGAGAGTTGGACTATAAAGAAAGCTGAGCACCAAAGAATTGATGCTTTTGAACTGTGGTGTTGGAGAAGACTCTTGAGAGTCCCTTGGACTGCAAGGAGATTCAACCAGTCCATCCTAAAGGAGATCACTCCTAAGTGTTCATTGGAAGGACTGATGCTGAAGCTGAAACTCCAATCCTTTGGCCACCTGATGCAAAGAGCTGACTCATTGGAAAAGACCCTGATGCTGGGAAAGATTGAAGGCAGGAGAAGAAGGGGATGACAGAGGATGAGATGGTTGAATGGCATCACCTACTCAATGGACATGAGTTTGGGTGGACTCCGGGAGTTGGTGATGGACGGGGAGGCCTGGCGTGCTGTGGTCCATGGGGTAACAAAGAGTCAGACATGACCGAGCAACTGAACTGAACTGAATACCTAAATATTTTATCTTTGTTGTTGTGACCATTGTAAATGGCTTTTTGTTTTTATTGTGCCTTTTAACTGGTCATTGTTTGTGTATATGAGCCTATTGATTTCTGTAAGTTAGTTTTATATCCTGCTGTATTATTGAATTATTTTATTGTTTAAATTAGTTTTATTGTTGAATCAGTTGGCTTTTGCCATTATATCATTATACCATCTGCAAGTATAGTTTTACTTCTTGTTTTCCAGTTCTTACGACTCTAATTGCTTCCTCCTATCTGATTGCATTGGCTGATACCTCCAACAAGGTGTTCAATATGTAGTAGCAGAGACAGTGGCATACTTGCCATATACTTCACTGTAGTGGGAATGTCTTTAATGTTTCCCAATTAAATAAAAAGCCGGCTTTGGGACTGAAGTATTTTTTACTGTGTTAAGTTTAATGGATTATGGTACCTCATAGCTTAAGTACAGTATGTTGGAAATTGCATTTTCAATGGTGGGTGTCAGAAGACCTAGAGATTCTCAGGCTAATGGGAAGGAAGTAATTTTTCAAACTATCTTTTTAAAATTTATTTTTGGCTGCAATATATCTCCACTGCTCCACACAGGCTTTCTGTAATTGTGTGGATTGGGAGCTACTTTCCGTTGAAGTGCTTGGGCTCCTCGTTGAGGTGGCTTTTCTTGTTGTGGAGCACAGGGTCTAGGTACATGGGCTTCAGTAGTTGTAGCACGTAGGCTCAATAGTTGTAGCTTGTGGGCTTTAGATCACTGACTCAGTAGTTGTGGTGCATGGGCTTAGTTGGTCTGTGGCACGTGGGATCTTCCCAGATCGGAGATCAAACCCATGTCTCTTGCATTAGTAGGCAAATGCTTAACCACTAGACTACCAGAGAAGCCCCTGTGAAGCTGATTTAAAATAATAAGTCATACATACTTTCAACTGATATATAAAAGAAAAACTCTTGAAAGAATTGTTGCTGGAAAACATGGCTTCATAAGTCACTGTCTTTTCCTTCGATGAGGGTCTCTGTACAGAATATGGAAGGGAGCACAGTTTTAATAAAGTAAACTCTGAGAGTTGTGTGGTTGTCTGTTACATGTGGTAGCCTCCAGTAAACCATGCCACCAGAGTTAAACCTTAGAAGTGTTGTCAACATCTGCTTTTTCTTTTTAATTTATTTTGCTATGCTGGGTCTTAATAGCAGCATGTGAGATCGTCTATCTCTGTGCAGAATCTTTAGTTGTGACATGTGAGATCTTTTTAGTTGCAGCATGCCAACTCTTAGTTGCAGCATGTGGGATCTAGTTCCCTGACCAGGGATTGAACCTGGGCCCCCTGCATTGGGAGTGCAGAGTCTTAGCCACTGGACTACCAGGGAAGTACCTTTTCACTGAATTTGTAATAAACTCTTTTGAAATTCTTCTGATGTGTCTTAGCCACATGTGACTGAAACTTCTCTCTCCAAGGTCCATACATTCTTTGTTACTAATTCCACTAGATGTCTTTTAGTCTTCATCTCATTTGGCCCGTGGGCAGCATTAGACACTCTTGACCACTTCATTTTTGAAAGTTTTTCTCCTTTTTATTAATTTAAATCATAATCTCCAAATTTTCTTTTGTGTTTTAGAAAGCTTTTTATCAATTTCTTTAGGAGTAATCTGATCTTCTGCCTATCATTTAATATTCAAATTCCTTAGGATTCTCTCTAGATTTCATTTGACATTTAATTAATATATATTGAGCTTACTATGTTCCCATTACTGTTCTAAGTACTTGGGATACATTAGCAAACAAAGCAGATAAAACTTCCTTCTCTTAGAGAAAATTTTAAGTGTCCACATAATAAAACAAATCATTATAAAACTAGATGTTAATAAGTGCTTTAGAAAAGAAAATAAGCTGAGCAGGAGGGTAGGGAGTATGCGGAAGGGGTGGTGGGAATTTAAAGGAAGAATAGATCAGTGTAGGCTTTTCTGAGATATTTGAGCAAAGCCTTAAAAAAATGTAGAGAAACTGACATGTGGGTACCTAGCAAAGCATGTCTGACAAAGACCCAAAGGCAAGGAGCCAGCCTGGGGTGTTTGAAGACAGGAGAATGCCCCCCATGGTGGTTTGCAGTGAACCCTGGAATTTGAGGTCAGAAGAACAATGGGCCCCAGATCCTGTGGTCCTCGTAAGCCATTGCCATGACTTGGTCTTTTCTTAGGGAGATGGGTGTAGCCTCTGGGGAGTTTTGAGGAAAAGAATCGGTCATCAGAAGGGCCACTCCAGCTACTGAATTGAGAAAGAATGGAGATGGCAGGAATGGCAGCAGGCTCTGAGAGAGAGGCCGCCCAAAGGGAGCTGATAGAAACCAAGAAGAGCAACTCTCTCTTCCTACTCGAGACACTTTTCTTGAACAATGTGAGGTACTCCTACTGCCGTGGTTCTAATGATCATTCATGGGCTGATGCTCTCAAGTCTAATTTTTCCAGCCCAAATCTCTCTCTTGAGTTTCAGTCTCACATATCCAAAGATCTACTGGTCATCTCTCTTTCATTGTGCTGAGGGTGCCTCAGGCTGCCCTTTATCATCTAAAATGTTCATCTCCTCCTGCACTCCATGTATTTCACTACTGAAGGCATGAGGCCACACCTCTTATTAAAGGCTCTGCCTTTAAGAGGCCATTGCTAACTTGTGTTAGTGGACAATCTGTGCTGGCCCTTAAAATGCTTTGGGTTCCATAAACACATCATTATTATGGTTTTGTTGATCAGATTCTCTGCCTATAATGCTGACTTGAAGAATTGAGCATAGCATAGGTGGGTTTTAACTAGGATGATGGGGTGATTCTTTAGAAGATGGTTCAGGATAGGGTGCTATAGAGGTCAGGTGTTGAATACTCAGGGGACAGAGGGTCAGAATGAGAGTGGATTCTTTATATTTTGCAGTTCGGACCAATAGGGGCTTTGACATTGGACAGATAATTCTGACCATCATTTTTGTTACAAATAGTAAACTTACCATGTAGCCAGTACACAAGAGTTAAGGCTCCATAGATATTACAGAATTATAAATTGTGAATTCAATTTTCTTCCATCTCTCTCAGAAATTTTTTTGTCCGCTCGCTATTATAATTTTAGAATTTAGCATTCATTCTTTTGACTTTAAGCAAAGGAGTTAATTTTGCTCTGGAAAATATTTAGTTAGATGGGTGTAAGATTCCCTTGTCTGATCTTTTTCAAAAATATATAATTTGTGTGTAAAGGAGCTTAAGAAATATCTCCATCTTTTTTTTTTTTTTTTGTCTCTTATAAATGGTTTTTAAAAAGTGATCACTGAGGGACTCACCTCATGGTCCAGTGACTGACTCCACACTCCCAATTCAGGGGGCCCAGGTTCGACCCCTGGTCAGGGAACTAGATCCCACATGCCGCAACTAAGCAACCAAATGAATAAAATAAGAAACAGTTTAAAAAACAAAAACAACCAAAAAAGTGATCATTGATGTGAGGGAAACAAGTCTTCCCAGATTATTTTTTTCTTTATCACACTTCCATGTGGGAAAGA
Organism: Cervus canadensis; assembly: GCF_019320065.1. NCBI lineage: Eukaryota > Metazoa > Chordata > Mammalia > Artiodactyla > Cervidae > Cervus > Cervus canadensis. The sequence goes on along the minus strand of NC_057407.1, from coordinate 38,074,014 downwards.
GTCTTGTAAAAATCATTAGTATGAAACTAGGCCAATGAAGGCTATTATTTTTTATTAGAAAACCAACTGCAAAATGAATGTTTAAATGCAAGCTTAATGTAGTTAAATTGCAATTAAGTCTCACTTCTTGACACTTGAGAGAGCTCTATTTATTTATCATATTCAATAAATATTTTTCAGAGGCTTGCTCTGTAGCAGGCAGTGTACCTGTGTTTAGGCGTAGAGGGTAAACAAGACAGAGAAGGAGCTCGCCACCTTGGAGTTGACTCCTCCTGGGGAGGCAGGCGGTAAAACAGTAAAAGATGACTACTGCTGTAACAAGTGCTGGGAAGGAAGTAAACAGGATGGAGGAAGGAGAGACAGACAGACTTGGGGAGGCTACTTAAGGAGGGTCTCTCTGAGAAGAAGGGTTTCCCTGGTGTCTCAGCAGTAAGGAATCTGCCTGCCAAGCAGGGGACATGGGCTCAATCCCTGGGTCGGGAAGATCCCCTGGAGAAGGGACTGGCTGCCCACTTCAGTATTCTTGCCTGGGAAACCCCATGGGCAGAGGAGCCTGGCAGGCTGCAGTCCATGGGGTCGCAAAGAGTCAGACATGACTGAGCAACTAAACAGCAACAACTCTGAGAAGATAGATTTGAGTTGAGGCTTGGAGGATGAGATTGGGTCCAGCAGAAGAACTGGGAAAGGCCTCTTAGCTCAAGGTTTAAGAAAGAGAAAGGAGGCCAAAGTGACAAAGAGTGGCAGAGGCACAAGACAGGTGGACGAGGGGTGACAGCTAGGTAAGCCTTGGGAAGAAATTTGAGCTTTATTCTGAGTGATGGGAGGACAATGAGTAGTTTGTGCACAGGAATGATGTGACCCAATGCTTTTCTTAGCTTTTTAAAAAAATGTGGTGCAATATATGTAACATAAAAGTTAACTTGTAGCTGTTAAAAAAAATAATAATTTTACTTATTTATTTATTTTTGGCTGTGTTGAGTCTTCATTGCTACCTGGGCTTTTTTCTAGTTGCAGTGAGCAGCGGGTGCTCTCTACTGTGACGCACGGGCTTCTCGTTACGTTGGCTTCTCTTGCTGTGGACCACGGGATGTAGGGCGTGCAGGCTTCAGTAGCTGCAGCACATGGGCTCAATAGCTGTGGCTCCTGGGCTCTAGGGCACAGGCTCAATAGTTGCAATGCACGGGCTTAGTTGCTCTAAGGCATGTGGGATCTTCCTGGATCAGGGGTTGGACCCGTGTCTCCTGTGTTGGCAGGTGGATTCTTTATCACTGAGCCACCAAAGGAGCCCCATTGTATCCATTGGTAAGTGCACAATTCAGCAGCAGTAAGTATTTAAGTATATTTGTGATGTTGTGCAACCATCACCATTATCCATTTCCAGAGCTTTTGCATCATCCCAGACAAAAGCTCTGTATCGAGTAAGTAGTTACTGCAGGCTGTTTTATATGGGAATCATTTTCTGTTCCTTTAGATTTTGCATACCCATTATGACTTTTCTTAGAAAGTCTCCCTAGAGAGGTCTTTCCACCCAGAGAAAGCTACCATAGTGATTCTAGCAGTTCCGTCCCTAAACCTTATCCTCACATGTGTAAGTTAGAGAGGAGCTCACTGAACAGCCTTATGAATTTGGTTGGGGCCGAGTAGCGATAGCAGTTGGGTTTTAGACCAGTTCCCAGCAAATGATCTTTCTCATCTCATAACTCAGTCATACCTCTTTGGAAAATAGAAATTTTTTTCAAAGAAGTCAAACATAAAACTACTCTGTGAGCAGCAATTCTATTCCTAGGTGTCTACCCAAGAGGAATGGAAGCATGTGTCCACACATAGAATCCCACCCTAGTGTTCAGAAATCCTATACTCATAACAGTCCCAAACTAGAAACAACCTAATTGTCCATCAGCTGATGAATGGATAGGCACAATGTGGCAGGTACATGCAATGGAATACTTTAGAGCTCCAACAAGGAACAAACTACTGATCCATGTTATGTCAGGACCCCGGAAACATGATGCTAAGTGAAAGAAGTCACACACAAGCAGGCATGCATTGTATGTACATGAAACAGTCAGAAAAGGCAAATTTACAGACAGAAGCTAGGTTAGTTGTCTGAAGTTAGGACTAAAAACAGAGGTCACTTGCAAGAGATCTCCTTGGGGGAGATAAAACTAGATTTAAACTGATTTATGGTGATAATTGTACCACTTGATAAAGTTACTAAAGTGAAAGTGAAGTGAAAGTCACTCAGTCATGTCCGACTCTTTGCGACCCCATGGATTATACAGTCCATGGAATTCTCCAGGCCAGAATACTGGAACGGGTAGCCTTTCCCTTCTCCAGGGGCTCTTCCCAACACAGGAATTGAACCAGGGTCTCCTGCATTGAAGGCAGATTCTTTACCAACTGAGCTATCAGGGAAGCCCAAGTTGTCGAATTATACACTTGATACAAATGAATTTTATACTGTGTGAGACATGTGATCAGCAGCTTGGATAGAGGCTGATACTTAATGCTCACTGGAAGATAGAAGTTTCAGGTGGATCAATATTAAAACCTTTTAATGGAGCAGAATGAGAAGGAAAATCTGTTCTAATATTGCTGATATGTCTTGCTTAGTATGTGACAATTACATTTTGAAAGGCTCTCAGTCCCTCTATTTTAAAGGGAATTAAAGTCTCTAAAGTCGTTTTTTAAAAAACCATAATTACCTAAGTTTTTCCTAGTAACTGTGCAATTCATATTTCCTTTAGCTTTTCCTCCTAGGACTTAAGATGTGAAATAATTTCTCTTCCCTTAAGTGTTATGCCTGTCCCCACATAAACTGGTTATCTCAGAGCACTGCTGAATATTTCACTTTTGGTGGCATAAAGTGTTTGACAAACTTGGTTTTTAAACTCTCAGAGAAGCTTAAAAATTTCTGATTCATATGATGAGAACGAAATCTCCTTAAGAAAATTTGGCTGCTGTTTGCTAAAATCCTGTGGTTGGTCTTTTTTGAAAAAGTATCTTCAAATTAACTTTAGCTTATAGGGTATGGTTAGCAAAATAATAACTATGTTACAAAAGTCCTTTTGAAAAGTAACATGTTAGGAAAACCTAACAATTAAGACCCTGAGTAATTCTAACTACCTCTATTTTCCCTGTTATCTATACCCTGCGACAGTATTTACCTTAAAAACAGCAATGTATTTTATAAAAGCTCCTAGTGACAGCCTCCAAGGAAGCTCTCCATAGATGTTTTCTTTATTCTCGTGGAAAATGCCTATTGCTAGTGGTTTGGAAGTGTTGATTTCTCTTTCTCTTTCTTTTTTTCTTTCTCTCTCTTTTCTTTTTTAAAATTTCTCTCACTCTTTTTTGTTTTTCGGTAAGGATTTTATGTTTTACCTTGACGAATGTTCAGATAATATATTTTTTGCTATCATTGCTAAGTGGCTCAGTCATGCCTGACTCTTCTGTGACTCCTTGGACTGCAGCCTGCCAGGCTCCTCTGTCCAAGGATTCTCCAGACAGGAACACTGGAGTGGGTTGCCAGTTGCTCCTCCAGGGGATCTTCTCAATCCAGGGATCAAACCTGAGTTTCCTGCATTGGCAGGAGGAGCCTTTACCACTGAGCCACCAGGGAAGCCCCTCATATATTCTTCCTGTTCAACAAATACTTTTTTGGTTGTCCTAGGTCTTCACTGATGTGCAAGGGCTTTTTCTAGTAGTGGAGTGTGGGGCCTACTTTCTAGTTGCAATGTGCAGGCTTCTCACGGCAGTGGCTTCTCGTTGCAGAGCACAGGTTCATGCGCATGGACTTGAGTAGTTGCAGCACTGGGGCTCAGTAGTTGGGGCACACAGGCTTAGCTGCTCAGTGGCATGTGGAATCCTCCCCGACCAGGGATTGAACCCATGTCCCCTGCATTGGCAGATGGATTCTTAACCACTTAACCATGAAGGGAGTCGAACAAATACTTTGCTTGACCACGTGGTATGCAGGATCTTAGTTCTCCAACCAGGGATTAAACCCAAACCTGCTGTAGTAACAGCTGGGAGTCTTAAGCTCTGGACCACCAGGGAAGTCCCGGGAGTGTTGATTTCTTTGGATATTTTTTTCTCTTTCCATAGTCATTTCTTTTTCTTTCTTTTTTTTTTTTTCATTTCTTTTTAAGAAGCAAAATAAAAACCATTTTATATCTTGGTGTTTGAAATAACAAAGCCATGGCCACCATCCATGTTATCACCATCAACAACACACACCTCTAAATGCAGAGGGGGTGGTGTCATGGTTAAGAGTGGAAGCTGGTTCAGCCTACCTGACTGCGAATGCTGGCTTTGCCTTTACTGGCTCAAGTGACCTTAAACAACTCTCTTAGCTTCCCTCAGCCTTGTTTTTATTGATAAATTGAGACCCATCATGGTACCTTAGTCATAGGGCAGAGGTTGAAAGATAGAATATGTGAAAAGCAAAACACTGTAAAAAATGGAGCCAGAATGATGACTATTAGGACGTGCAGGTGCTTAGACTCTATATGAGAGACCGTCACCATTCTTAACCAGTTAGCAATCTCCCTTGGCACTTGAATTCTAAATGGTATGTGACTTAACTAGTTAGGAGTCGATAGAAGTTCAAATTTCCTTACTAGTACATAGAAACTGCTATTTTACATTTAATGAAAGGCAGAGAAATGTGTTGTCTGTCTCTTCCCTCCTATGCATTTAAGGAGGTTTGTCCAGTTGGCGAGTCCAAGGAAAAGGATTGAATTAGGCAGTGTTCACCTTCATGTCTTTGAACCTCTTCTTAGTAATCTTTTCTCACATCCCCCCTTCATCTTTGAAGTCTCTTCTCTGGATGTATAGGGTCTTCATGCTACCTCCCGTTGTAGATCAAAAAGCATGGCAGAGATATTTGACAGATACCCATCAAAAGTTCTGGCTTCCCTGGTGGCTCAGACGGTAAAGAATCTGCCTGCAATGAGGGGGACCCAGGTTGGATTCCTGGGATGGGAAGATTCCCTGGAGAAGGGAATGGCAACCCACTCCAGGAGAATCCCATGGACAGAGGAGCCTGGCAAGTTATAGTCCATGGAGCTGCAAAGAGTCGGACACAACTGTGCAACTAACACACACACACATCAAAAGGTAGAGACCATTTGCCCACCCCTGGAGTCTGGGCTCGTCTAGGCACTTTTACTGACCAACACAAGGTACCAGAAGTGATTGTATGTAAGTTCAGGAGCCTCAAGTGGCTTTTCAGCTTCTGGTTTTGTCTCTTCGAACAATGCCCTATGACCACCAGACTAGGAAGAATCCCAGAGTGAAAGGCTTAGTGACATCAGTATGACCCACAGACTTGAGAGAAATACTAAACCATTGTTCTAAGCCACCACTTTAGGGTGGTTTATTACACACAGAGTGTATAAGTAAAATTCCTTCAAACTCTCCAACATGACACCTCTATCCCACCCCCCACATCACATGCACACTCTCAGGCATCTCTCTGGCTTTTTGGGCTGAATCAATCAGTGATGCTGTGACTTCCCTAGCAGTCCCGTGTTTAAGACTCTGCCTTCCAATGCAGGGGGTGCAGGTTTGACCCCTGGTCAGACAACCAAGGTCCCACAGGCCGCAGGGTGCAGCCAAATATTAAAAAAACACAAACAGAAAGCAGTACCGCTCCGCTGATCCCATCACTGTCTTAACCTCACATTAAAACTTACCTATACTGTGGCCTGGCCTTTATGAGCCTTACAGTCTGTTAATGGATTTGGAAAGCAAACTTATACTTTAATTCATAAAGACCTTTTTGTTGTTGTTGTTCAGTCGTTCAGTCATATCTGATTCTTTGTGACCCATGAACTGTAGCACACCAGGCTTCCCTGTCCTTCACCATCTCCCAGAGCTTACTCAAACTCATGTCCATTGAGTAGGTGATGCCATCCAACCATCTCATCCTCTGTTGTCCCCTTTTCCTCTTGCCTTCCGTCTTTCCCAGCATCAGAGTCTTTTCTAATCAGTCAGCTCTTCGCATCAGGTGGCCAAAGTATTGGAGCTTCAACTTCAGCATCAATCCTTCCAGTGAATATTCAGGACTGATTTCCTTTAGGATTGACTGGTTTGATTTCCTTGCAGTCCAAGGGACTCTCAAGAGTCTTCTCCAACAGCACAGTTCAAAAGATCAATCACTTGGCACTCAGCCTTCTTTATGGTCCAACTCTCAAATCCATACATGACTACTGGAAAAACCATAGCTTTGACTATATGTACCTTTGTTGGCAAAGTAATGTCTCTACTTTTTAATATGCTCTCTAGGTTTGTTGTAGCTTTTCTTCCAAGGAGCAAGCATATTTTAATTTCATGGCTGCAGTCCCCACCTGCAGTGATTTTGGAACCCAAGAAAATAAAGTCTGTCACTGTTTTCCAGTTTGCTGTGATCCACACAGTCAAAGACTAGTGTAGTCAATGAAGCAAAGACGTTTTTCTGCATTTCTCTTGCTTTTTCTATGATCCAGTGGATGTTGACAATTTGATGTCTGGTTCCTCTGCCTTTTCTAGGTCCAGGTTGTACATCTGGAATTTCTTGGTTCACGTACTGTTGAAGCCTAGCTTGGAGAATTTTAAGCTTTACTTTGCTACAGTGTGAAGTGAAGTGAAGTCAAAGTCGCTCAGTCATGTCCGACTCTTTGTGACCCCATAGATTATACAGTCCATGGAATTCTCCAGGCCAAAATACTGCAGTGGATAGCCTTTCCCTTCTCCAGCGGATCTTTCCAACCCAGGGATTGAACCCAGGTTTCCTGCATTGCAGGCAGATTCTTTACCAGCTGAGCCACAAGGGAAATCCTACTAGTGTGTGAGATGAGTGCAATTGTGCGGTAGTTTGAACATCCTTTGGCACTGTCCTTCTTTGGGATTGGAGTGAAAACTGACCTTTTCCAGTCCAAACCTTTTCCTGGGATTAGAAGGCTCCACTTCTGAGTTTTCCAAATTTGCTGACATATTGAGTGAAGCACATTCACAGCATAATCTTTTAGGGTTTGAAATAGCTCAGCTGGAATTCCATCACCTCCACTAGCTTTGTTCGTAGTGATGCTTCCTATGGCCCATTTAACTTTGCACTCCGGGATGTCTGGCTCTAGGTGAGTGATCACACCATCCTGGTTATCTGGGTCATGAAGATCTTTTTTGTATAGTTCTTCTGTGTATTCTTGCCACCTCTTCTTAATATCTTCTGCTTCTGTTAGGTCCATACCATTTCTGTCCTTTATCATGCTATCTTTGCATGGAATTTTCCCTTGTTATCTCTAACTTTCTTGAAGCGATCTCTAGAGTTTCTCATTCTATTGTTTTCCTCTATTTCTTTGCACTGATCACTTAGGAGTACTTTCTTATCTCTCCTTGCTATTCTTTGGACCTCTGCATTCAGACGGGTATATCTTTCCTTTTCTCCTTTGCCTTTTGCTTCTCTTCTTTTCTCAGCTATTTGTAAGACCTCCTCAGGCAACCATTTTGCCTTTTCGCATTTTTTTCCCTTGGGGATGGTTTTGATCACCACTTCCTGTACAATGTCACGAACCTCCATCTGTAGTTCTTCAGGCGTTCTGTCTATCAATTCTAATCCCTGGAATCTATTTGTCATTTCCACCGTATTATCATAAGGGCTTTGATTTAAGTCATACCTGAACAGCCTAGTGGTTTTCCCCACTTTCTTCAATTTAAGTCTAAATTTGGCAATAAAGAGTTCATGATCTGATCGACAGTCAGCTCCTGGTCTGAGACCTTAGTAACTGATATTTTCTTAGTGGTTTACTTTGCTTTAACCCAAAGGAGTAGCACCTTCCAGTGAAGAAATTTAAGCCCCAAGGCAGATATGGTTCTGGGAAAGACCCCCCCGGTAAATGGCTGACTCCTTGTCCTAGAGGAAGAAACCTCGGGTCTGTGGATACTAAGGCACCTCCCAACTCTGAACCCCTTTCACTGCTTATAACATTGCACTTCTTTTGACTATAGCAGTGGTTTAAAATACCCATTCTTGGGTCCTGCCCTCATGGATCCTGAGATTTTGATTCAGTGGGTTTAGGTGTGGTCTAGGAGTCCATATTTTCATCAAATGTCTTAGTGACTTTTGAAAATCTCTCTCTTTCTCTCTCACACACACACACACCCATACCCACCCACCCCATACACACAATCCAATCCATTTAAGCTGAGGAATGAATGGATGCTGGTGGAAGCAGCCTGGTATTCACATCACATAGCAACATGGCACAAATAAATGGGTTTAACTTTATAATGTATAACTATCTTTTGTTATTGATTGAGGAAGGGAATTATACTACCAATCTCATCACTCAGAAGTATTGATTTTCTAGAATCTAGAATGGAAAGGAGGCTTTGAGAGATGATCTGACCCATAGGCAAAGACAATCAGGTCTGCCTAAATAGGAGAAGCTAGCCTATTTCTTCCTTTTTTTAAAATTTATTTTTATTTATTTGACTGTGCTGGGTCTTAGTTGTGGCGTGTGGAATCTTGAGTTGCAGCATGTGAACTGTTATTTGCAGCATGTGGGATCTAGTTCCCTGACCAGGGATTGAACCTGGGCCTCCTGCCTTAGGAACATGTGGTTGTAGCCACTAAACCACAGGGAAGTCTCTATCCTATTTCTAAAGGCTCTAAAAGTTGGCAATTTTAAAATCTGGTTTAACCATCCATTAATCTCCAAATTTGGAATTTACTACCTTTGTGAGTAAAAATTGAAGCCCAACAATTTATGTTCTTGATTTTCACATTTTGTGTGTGTTTCACAAATTCACATCATATAAAATTCAAAAGGGACAGAAGGTACAAAGTGAATATTTCCCTCCTTTTCCTCCCTTCATTTAGTTCACTTCCCTGGGGCCCAAAATTTTTTTAAAAAAATTTTCAATTGAAGTAAAGCATATTTACATGAAACATAAAATTCATTGTTTTAACCATTTTAAAGTATATAATTCAGCGATTTTTAGTATATTCAGTGTTTTGTAAACATCAATCGTATCTAATTTCAGAACGCCCCATCATGTCAAAGTGAAACTTTACACACCTCCCAATTCCCACTCCCCTAACTCCCTGGCAACCATTGCAGTGTACATTTAATATAAGTAGGATTATATAATATGCTCTCATTTAGCATAATGTTTCTAAAATTCATCCATGTTGTAGAGCATATCAGACCTTCATTCCTTTTTATGACTCAATAGTATTCCATTGCGTAGATACACCACATTTTGTTTATCCATTCATCAATTGCTGAATATTTCTGTTGTTTGCTTTTTCCCACTATTATAAATAATGCTGCTGTGAATACTCATGTGCGAGTTTGTGTGTGGATGAATAGAATTGCTGGGTCAAAAAAACAAGAATTGCTGGGTCAATGATATGTCTATGTTTAACTTTTTGAGGAACTGCTGATGTATTCCACAGTGACTGTATCATTTCCTATTCCCCCCAGCAGTGTTTGAAGGTTCTACTTTCTCTGTGTCCTCACCAACACTCATTATTTTATGTTTTTGTTTTTTGATTGCTTTCCTACTGGGCGTTCATTGCTAGTATATGGAAGAACAACTGATTTTTATATTAATATATTAATCTTATATCCTGTAACTTTGCTGAATTTTTTTATATCTCATAGTTTTCTGGTGGATTTTTCTTAGTGGTTTCAATATATAAAATCATGTTTTCTGTGAATGGATATAGTTTTACTTCTTGTTTTCCAGTCTGAATGTCTTTTATTTCTTTTCTGTACATAATTGCACTAGTTAGAATTTCCAGCACAGTGTTGAATAGAAATTGTGACCCTTTTCTTTTTCCTGATCATAGGGGGAAATCTTTCTTGAATCTGGTGTTAGCTGTGGGTTTTTCATAGATACAGCAGCCACATTTGTGTGTATTCTTTTAGGGGTAGTATATTCACATATGAGAAAATATATTAACATAACTATTAACCTGTATACACTGGTCTGTACTTTGCATTATTTAGCTAACAATATGCCTTGGAGATCCTTCTAAATTAGTACTTAAAGATTTTCTTAATTAAAAAAAAAGATGTTTGCTTGACCATTTGCAATAGCCAAACATGGAAGTAACCCAAATATCCATTGACAGAGGAATGGATAAAGAAGGTCTGGTACATATTTACAGTGGAATATTACGCAGCCATTATAAAGAATGAAATAATGCCGTTTGCAGCAACATGAGTGGACCTAGAGATTGTCTGCAACATGAATGGGGTTCAGGGGTGAGAGTGCCTGTGTGTACGCATGCGTGTGCCCAAGGGCGCAAGGGGTGACGGAAGTCAGTCAGACAGAGAAGGAGCGCTACCACGTGACATCCTTTATGAGTGGAATGTGAAAAGGAATGATGCAATGAGCTTACTTACAGAACAGAACGAGACTCACAAACTTAGAGAATGAACTTATGGTTGCTAGGGGGAAAGGTGGGGGAAAGGGATAGTTAGGGAGTTTGGGATGGACATATTCACATTGCTATATTTAAAATGGATAATGAACAAGGACCTACTATATAGCACAGAGAAGTCTCCTGAATGTTATGTGGCAGCCTGGATGGCAGAGGGGTTTGGGGTGGAATCAATACATGTATATGTATGGCTGAGTCCCTTTGCTGTTCACTAGCAACTATCATAACATTGTTAATTGGCTCTGCTCCAATACAAAATAAAGGGTTTAATCTTGTTTTATTTAGTTTTTTTGTTGTAAGGATATATCATTATTTATTTAATCAGCCCTCTGAAGGATAATCCAACTCTCAGCAGTACTGGTCATACAAAATTCGAAACCAGCAATCCTTTATTTAATAACCCCTTCTATTGTGTGAAAGTGAAGTGAAAGTGAAAGTCATGCAGTTGTGTCCGACTCTTTGCGACCCTAGGGACTCTAGAGTCCGTGGAATTCTCCAGGCCAGAACACTGGAGTGGGTAGCCTTTCCCTTCTCCAGGGGATTTTCCCAACCCAGGGATCGAACCCAGGTCTCCCACCTTGGGGCAGATTCTTGCCAGCTGAGCCACAAGGGAAGCCCAAGAATACTGGAATAGGTAGCCTTTCCCTTCTCCTGCGGACCTTCCTGACCCAGGATTCTAACCGGGGTCTCCTGCAGTGCAGGCGGATTCTTTACCAACTGAGCTCTCAGGGAAGTCCTAGTTGCTCAGTTGTGTCCGACTCTTTGCAACCCCATACAGACTGTGGAATTCTCCAGGCAGGATGCTGGAGTGGGTAGCTGTTCCCTTCTGCAGGGGATCTTCCCAACCCAGGTCTCCCGCATTGCAGGCGGATTCTTTACCAGCTGAGCCACATTGTGTAGGGCATGACAAAAATTATTGAAGAAAATAGGATCTTTCATTCACCTCATTTTCCTACTTTTGTTGTATAAATACTTGAGCAAAAGAAAAAAAGTATACAAAAAACTCCTGACTGTATTTCTTCCAACTTTTAAAATTTCAAACACATGCAAGAATTCAAAGAATTGTACATGGTAGCTCAAATAATAATTGCCTAGATTAACCAGTTAACATTTTGCCATCTTTATCTATGATAATATATTTGTTTGCTCTGTTTGCTGAATCATGTGAAAGCAAGTTGTAGATTTCTAGACATTTCAGCCCTAAAAATAAGAATGTTCTCCTACTTAACCATAATATTATATCACATAGAAACTTAACTGTTTATTCCTAAATATCATCAAACAGTTGATCCATATTCAGTTTTTAAAATCTCCCCAGAATGTCTTTTCACGTTTTTTCATTTTTCTCTTAGCTAAGATTCAATCAGAGTCTACATATTGCATTTTGGTTGTTGTCTCTCTTAAGTCCCTTTTATTTAGAACAGTTCCTGCATCTTTTTTTTTTTTTTTTTAAATAGTGACTTTTTGAAGAGACTACGATAGTTGACGAATGTCCCACATTCTGACTTTGTCTGATTTTTTGTCATGGTGTTATTTACTCTGTTTGTTTATTCCCAATATTTTCTTTAAATTTAGAGGCTAATCCTGAAGATACAAGTTATCTTTGGGACAGCGTTTAGTGAGTGAATCTATATACTGTGGCATCCTATCAGGAGTCATATGACATCGTTATTCTGCTATTAATGATGCTTAGTCTTATCACTTTTTAAAAGTAATATCCTTTCAAATTCTCCATTGAAAAGGTACAATTCCCCCTTTAAACTCTGAAAGTTACTCCTTTAATCATTAGAGAATGTCAAAGACATGGGTTTGGAAGAGAGGGGGTGGAAATCTATTTGCTTCTTTTCTCTTTTATATATCTCAGTTCCAAACAGTGGTTTAGACAGCTTTTAGTTACAGATAGAAATCTGATGGCAAGCATGCAATAGATCAGGTAACATTCTATAACCTGGACTGGTAGGGCATGATTAGCCCATTGCTCTGGGATCAGTGGAAAGTTCATTGCATTGGAAATCAAAACTAGGGGTCACAGTTTGAGTCTCTAATCCACCACGAACTAGCCACGTGACCTTAAATCCTTTACATTCTCTGGGCTCCAGCTCATTCATCCCTGACTCCAGATGGTTTTTAGAGTTCCCTGTTGCTCTGATGTTTCTATGGTTTTACTCCATTTCACTTGGTGAAAAATAGTAGATCGCATTTACTGGATGAGGGAACTTTTATTTCTCCCCAAAATTGAAAAACTTGGGAATTTCAACTGATCCCATGATAAGGGAATACCTATTCCATATAGCTGTTCAGTAAATGTTCTTGTGAATCAGGATAGTAGTTTTGATGAGTGGAGTTTTATTTTTATTATATATTATTTTTATTGTTTGCGTTTCTTCTCCATGACCCAAGAAAATTGTTGAGCAGCTAGATTACTTTTTCTTTGTCCTATCGGTTGAATTGTGACCTTCCAGTCCCTCAGAATGTGAACTTATTTGAAAATAGGGTTGTTGTAGATGTTATTAGTGAAGTTAAAATAAAGATATTAGAGTGGGCTTTAATCCAGTATAACTGGTGTTCTCATCAAAAGGGAAAATGTGGACAACACACACATACACAGAAAGAATGCCACATGAAACTGAAGGCAGAGGTTGAGGTGATAAATCTATAAGCCAAGCAATTGGCTTATAAGCCAAAAAAAAAAACAAAGATTGTCAGGAAAGCCCCAGAAGCCAAGAGAGACCTGGAACAAATTCTCCTTCACAGTTCTCAGAGGGACCAGTCCCTGCTGACACCTTAGTCTTGGGTTTGTAGCCTCCAAACTGTAAATGTCTGTGCTTTAAGCAAATGGATATATGTGGTATCCCTGATCCGGCAATCAGTTCCTTGAGGAATTATAATAGCCTATAGGAAAAGTAAGTAAATCACAGATTTTTCTCTTTTTTAAAAAAATTAATGAAAAAATTGAAGTATAGGGCTTCCATGGTGGCTCAGTGGTGGCAGTCCATCTGCCCATGCTGGGGACACAGGTTCAGTCCCTGGTCTGGGGGACTCCTGCATGCTGCAAAGTGACCAAGCTCACGCACCACAACTAGTGAGTCCATGTGCCTAACTACTGAAGTCTGCACACCCTCGAGCCCGTACGCCACACCAAGAGAAGCCTCCACAAGGAGAAACCCATGCACTGCAACTAAAGAGTAGCCTCTGCTTGCCACAACTAGGGAAAAACCTGTACAGCAACAAAGACCCAGAACAGCCAAAAGCAAATAAATAAAATAAAAAATCTCTTTAAGAAGTTGAAGTATAGTTAATTTGCAACATGTTAGTTTCAACTGTACAGCAAAGTGATTCATACATATATGAATGTTCTTTTTCAGATTATTTTGCATTATAGGTTATAATAAGATATGGACTATAGTTCCCTGTGCTATACAGTAGGTCACCATTGTTTGACTATTTTATTGATAGTAGTGTGGATATGTTAATCCCAAACTCCTAAGTTATCTCTCCCCTTCTCCCGCCTCCCACAGGCTTTTCTCTTGTGCAAATGTCAGAACTCTTAACCAGGCTGGAAAGATATGTATGTATTCATGCAAATCCTGTCTCAGACCAGATACATTATCTGAACCATTCATGGGGTACTTTGCTGCTAATGCGTCTCTAGTAGGTTTTGTGCATCTGTACATTGCACGTGTGTGTACTCTCAGGCATGTGTATATAAATGTCAGCCTTATTCTTTCAATAGATTCTGACTCTTGATACCAAGGAGACAGACTGGAACTCATTATTCTCTGACTGAATTTAAATATCCTAGTTGTTTCAGCATACATATGGTCACGTCCCAATAACAAAATTATAATCAGACTTTTGAGTAAAAATCTTAATAATTGCTCACGCTTCCTATATATAGCAAGATAACAGCCATGAAAAGATACAGTATAAAGGAACCTGGTTAAGTAGAAAATTTGTCTGCAAAATACAGATGATCTCCTAAAATTTTCCATTCATTTTCAAGTTTTGCCATAATCTTAGAATGCGCAGCTCTTGATACATGTTATACTTCAATAGAAAGTTTTAAAAGCACATTTTTTAAAAGGACTACATTTAAAGTAGAAAATGCTTTTGTTTGGTTCAGATGAGTGGCTTCAGAAAACTTTATGGATCTAGTGGTTTTATGAGCATTTCTTCATCTCTTTCAACAATATGATTTGTTTGTTCTCCTTTGGAGGAATTTCCTTACCTATGCCCTGATATCACTCTGGTTCTCCTGTTCATAAAATGCTATCAATCTAACCTAAACAATAGCAGAAGTACTTAGTGCTAGCATGAATTTTTCAAACATGACCTTTTAAGGTTGACAATCTGACATAAGCCTTCACCAGTGATTGTTATTTAATAACAAAATCATCTTGCAAATGGAACAAACAGGTCTGACTTTTGTTGTAAGAAAATTTAACTGTCCATGTCTTAGATTATATACTAAGATAATCTAAGTATATAAGAACAGAAGACTTAACCAGAGAGTTGATGGATATGAATAAAAAAGGGACAAGAATGGGATTTTTAATTTCACTGATGAGTAGAAGTTCAAGTATATCTGCATGTCTGCAATTAATGCCCTTGTAAATGTAAGCAGAATGCACTTATCTACCTGAAAAGAAGCCCATTGTGCAAAAATAAAGGTTTAGAAATAGTTCTGTTTTATAAAAAAATAAAGTGACTTGTGATAAATGAGAAATGCGTGTTCATCCTAAAGACCATTGTGGTCAGACGAGTCCAGCAGCCACAGAGTCACTACCAAACTCTTACACTCATGGTTAGAATGGTTTACTTAGACACACAGTTGGAACTGAAAAATCATTACCCAGATATTATACACATGTCTCAACTTCTGTGGTGGTGTAGAAAGAACAGAGATTTCAGAATCTCACCCTCAGATTCACAGTGTTAGAAAGACAAACTGATGGAAACCAAAATGAAATTCTGCGAGCCCAAAGAACATAACATTGACATGATCAACCTAAAATACTGCCTTCACCCAGTCTCATGGAAGTTCTAATAAACATTGGAGGAAGCGTTCATCCAAGGGTAAAATGAATTCTATAAAAACAGTCCTTTCTTTAGGGATGCTTCTGGTGTCATCAGCTCTTATCTCACAAATGGTTCCAAAAATGACTCCATAGTCCAGGATTTGTCTTTTCAAGTATGCATCCTAAGACCCCAACTCTGCAGCTCCATGTTCAAACCCCACAGAGATATAAACAGGACTGTGAATGTTACCAATCTGAAAATAACCAGTAATCAAATTTAATCTATTTCTAGATTTCCTAGTAATGATACAATATTACAATGTTTTGCTTCAAAAATGACATAAATAACACATTTTAAAAATGCCAGTGTTTTTATGATCTTTTTTCATATATGTCAGTTCAGATTATTCAAGACATGTATCAGTTTATATCATTGTTCCACTTACTTGATTTTGCTTAGAGCCAAGTGCTCCTATGAAAACTTATGCTGAATTGGGTTCTTGAATTATGATAAGGGGTTCTCAAGTTCATATGCCTGGGAAACAGAACTATTTTGGTATTTATTAATCCATTTATTTTTTAAAAAAGTATTTGTTGGAGTATAGTTGTTTTACAATCTTGTGCTGGTTTCCACTGTACAGCAAATTGAATCAGTTATACATATTTTCTCCTCTTTTGGATTTCCTTCCCATTTAGGTCACCGCAGGGCACTGGGCAGAGATCCCTGTGTTGTATAGCAGGTTCTTGTTAGTCATCTATTTTATACACCGTAGTGTATATGTCAGTTCCAATATCACTGTTCATCCCACCCCCTTCCTCCCCTTGGTATCCATACATTTGTTCTCTACATCTGTCTGTCTATTTCTGCTTTGTAAATAAGATTGTATATACCATTTTTTTTTTCAGATTCCACATATATAAGTTAATATACAATATTTGTTTATCTCTTTCTGACTTACTCTGTATAACAGTCTCTAATCCACTTCTTTCATTATTTTAAGGCTAGTGTGGCCTGCCAAATACAAACTCGGTGAAACTTTATAAAGATAGGGAAAGCTTAACTATTTAACATAGTGAATTATTCCTGCTTTGTTCACAGTACCAATCTGTGTGAAGACACCCTAAGATGTACCCTGGGTTTAGACTTTTTTCCCTCTAAACTCTCCAGTGTTAGCAGATGTGCAGAGACTCAAGAAGACGATGTTGGTGAAGTATCAGCTAGTTCCCCAAAGACCCCAGACTTGTATACATTCCAGCAACCCAGAATCACATCCTTCTTCTGACCCAGCAATAGGAGAGGCCAAAGATGGGAGGGTTCCTTTTCCATCTACTTACTGGAAGACGTGTTCCCGTATCTCTTTAAGGGTTAGGTGGATGTTTACAGTATGTGTGAGCATGCACCCTGCTGAAACTGGTGTGAGCGAATTGTCCAGATAATCTCGCATTCCTTCCTTCAAACTTCAGCTTGAATATCCCTTCTGGACAGCCTTTTCTATCAGCCTAAGATGGGACGTGGGTTCAGGCTGCCATATTGCATAACTGCATTCTTTTCCCTTTCAAGTTATTACAAAATCTTGAATATAGTTCCCCGTGCTACACAGCAGATCCTTGTTTATCTATTTTATAGATAGTAGTGTGTGTGTATTACTCACCAATTACTAATTTATTTCTCCCTTCGCCTTTCCCTCTTGGTAACCATAAGTTTGGTTTTCACATCTGAGTCTCTTTCTGTGTTGTAAATAAATTCATTTGTGTCATTTTTTTTCAGATTCCACATACAAGTGATACATATGATATTTGTCTTTCTCTGACTTATTTCACTTGCTATGATAATCTTTAGGTCAATCTATGTTTGTACAAATGGCATCATTTCATTTCTTTGTATGGCTGAGAAATATTCCATTGTGTGTGTGTGCATGTATGTGTGTAAAGACCACATCTTCTTTACCCTTTCCGCTGCTGATGGACATTCAGGTTGCTTCCATGTCTTGGCTATTGTAAATAGTGCTGCAGAGAACATGGAGGCGAATGCATCTTTTCAAATTATGGTTTTCTTTGGATATATGACCAGGAGTTGGGTTGCAGGATGCACATGCCCTTCTTATGTGTTAGAGCTTTCACTGATTCTACCCTACGGAACTGTGACTGTTTTCTTGTCCACCTGCCTGCCTCAAAAACAGGGACTTGTGAGGTTGAACCTGATAGCGTATGTGCTCAGTAAAGGATAAACAGAGGTGAGCTCCATACCTCTAGATGCAGTATCCCTCGATTTACAGACCTGAGCAAGCACTTGTCATAGTCTTATTTTGGGAGGGGGGTGCTACCTGCATTAGGGGTCTCCCTACTCCTTGTCATTTTGAGTGTTACCTCCTGCCAGACCCCTGTACTCTGTGAGTCTTTTGAGAGAATTGGGCTGCCAGAGAGGCTGGAATGGGAGAGAGGGGCTGAATAAACCCCAGTTCTCCAGCCTTGGTTGGATGCCTGGATTTTTGTAAAAGCATGTCCAGCCCCTTCCACACCCTTTCTCTTTTCTGAAGAGTCAGTCCTGAAGTTCAGTTTTTAATAGCAGAGGATTATGTAATCAGTAAGGTCTGATTTGTTATTTATTTGTTTAATATTTTCTGAACACACACACACACACACATACATATATGTATCAAAATCAGTGAAATAAAAAAAGCTGGTTCTGCTTTGTGGAAAACAAATCTTTCTGATGTAGTACATTTTTCTATTAAAAAGAAAGAAAAAGAAAAACTGATTTTCAGAGTCCTGCCAACAACACTCTAAATCTAAGTGCTAGATTTGCAAATAGGCTTATATTCGTATTTAGAGAATATGCATATTCAGAGACATATTATTCAGGAAATATTTGGTTATCTTCAGACTTAGTAAAACTTATGGCTAAAAATAAGAGGGGTAATATATAAATAGTGGGGAAAGTTAGGGAAGATGAAACAGTCATTACGAGAATAGAAAAGGGAGGAGAAGAGGTAAGGGGAACTGTGTGTTATTTTCTGTTTTGGTTCATGTCTTCACCAATACTTGAAATTCAGTGTAGCAGATATTAACTGGGTGCCCAGCACCCAAGGGTCAAAAGATACAATATCAGCCTCCACATTTTTGGAGTTGAATAGACAGGCTATAATGACAGATTACCCAGCATTCTTTCCTCCAGGATATTAGGCCATGATGTAGTCTAGGGTTTGGACTCAGTTCCAGGGGTGGCCCCTGATTGGTCTAAGCCTGTCATGGTAGCTCCGCCTCCTCCCCAAGGAATGGTTCAGACCCCCTAGGCTTAAGTCTGAAATTCCTCAGGCCACAGTGGCTGGTTCAGGAATGATTTTGTGACCCAGTTTAGTCCGAGAGACACAGAAACCAGTGTTCTGAAGGCCCTGGGGAGCATTTCCTGATTCCTAAAGCAGAGAATAGACAGTAGGGTGTTCTTCCTAGGGCCCCAGCTGAGTACGGGTAAGAGACCCACAAGCCCTGCAGCTGCTTGCTATTTTTCTGAGAATGGAAGTGGTGAGCAAAGATCAGCAGAGTCAATAAAAATCTCTGAGAAATGGATAGAGAGCTCTGATCAGGCCTTGCCTCAATTTACACTCATACTTAATTTTAATTTATGAATCAACAGATCTTTTCTTTATTGTCTAGGGTAGCTTGAGTTGACTTTTTATTTTCATTCTAACAGATGCAGTTGATAAGGACACTGATACTTACAACACTTATCAGAATATGATAAATAATATAAAGTTTATGCTGAAGAACAGAATCCGTCAGGGAGAGGATCCTGTTACTTGCAGTCATGGAGTGCAATTTTAGGGATATTATGAATTTGAGATTAAACTAGGCTTATAAGAAGGAATTAATACCCGATGGAACAAATAGCAAAAATTAAATAAGAAAAACCTAAGTTAAAAATGATTCATAGAATTCGAGAGTTAGAAGAGATCTCAAAGCTTAGATAGGAAACCCCCTAGATTTCCTGAGCCCAAATAGGTCTGGAGAGGCTGAGTGACTTGCCTCAGGTCCCAGAACTGAGTTGAGCAAGTTGGGAACCCAGTTTTCTTGAATTCCGAATGGGGTTCTTTCTGATGCATTACACATAATTTCCTCTCTAAAGATAGGAAAAGAAATAGGAAAATGGTATTTTAAAATGTCAGCCTAGGAAGAAGAGTGAGGAAAAGGCTGCATTTTCATTGAACGGGGCTTTAGAAAGCTCATAATAGACATTTTGGATGTTTTGTTTTTAAATAAGACCGTGGCCTTTACTAAAAGGTTGAGCATATGCTGCAGTGTAGAACCACCTGGATGTAGCATCGTTGCTAAGTACTCCACCTAAAGTAAGGCAGTGCTGGTTCAATGCTTTCTCCCCCCAAACCTGTGAAGTCCCCGCCACCCCCAGCTGTCAATCATCTGGCTCTCACTTGAGTTAGAGTATACATTCTTCGACAAGATCAAAAACAAGTCCAAAGAGGTCAGAGCTATGGTGTGTTTAGCCTGGTGTCTTTGCACTGAGTTACCTTTTTCTCTCTTCTTCCCACATATTAAGGTAGGTAGGAGATTGTAATAGAACTGGAGATGCTGAAACTACAATACAGTGAATCTCTGGAGTTAGGACTGTGTTCTGGTCTCAGGTGTTCTATTTTAATTGCTCGAAGATCTTAAACACTTTGTTTAATCTCTGAGTTTCTATTTCCTTGTCTGTTAAACTAACAACTGCCTTGCCTACCTTTCGGGGTTGTTATGAAGATCAAAAGAGCTAATGATTGTGAAATGCAGAGGGTGATTTCTACAGTCTTTCATGCTCCTCAATTTAAAGATTAGGGAGCCGGGAGAAGCTGAGTATCTTCCCAGGTAGACCAGCCCCTGTCTGAGAATGGTGAGGTTTGACCTCCAGGATAGACACTCCATTACATTCAAAACAGCCACCAGATTTGCTTGATTTATTCAACAACTACCTAATGAAGCATAATGAATATTGGATTCTAGCATCCCTCTTAAACATTATATAAAATGCCAAGAGAGATCAGTATGAACAATCTAAAAGAATGAAGCCCATTTTGAAATCGGTTTCCCAGCACTGTTTGGCTTTTTAGCTAGAGGAAAGAGAAACACTCAAAGAATGACTAGGAAGTTCAGTGAAGGAAATGAAAATGATTTCTTGTGGACTTGCATTAATAGTTCAGAACCTCAATACATCATCCTCTTCTTCAGACCTGTCCCCAGTTCTCCTTTTCCAAGTTTGTGAACCTTGCAGCTTAAACACTTGAGGTTTTTACTCACACTTAGCTGGTCTCCTGGGTTAATGATTTAAATGATCTGTTTCCTCAGCCAGGACTAGGATATCTTGTGATCCACCATATTGACATTCTATCTATGTGTTTGCCTGTTTGCCACTTTCACAGAAGGATTTGAAGCAATTTATACAAATATATGCTCTGTCCAAGAATAAAACAAAGTGGAGTGAGTTAGGGGAAAGGAAAAAAATATGGATAAGGAAATGTGATAAACTGCCAGATA
The DNA here is from genome assembly GCF_019320065.1 of Cervus canadensis. Lineage (NCBI taxonomy): Eukaryota > Metazoa > Chordata > Mammalia > Artiodactyla > Cervidae > Cervus > Cervus canadensis. The sequence goes on along the minus strand of NC_057407.1, from coordinate 38,053,041 downwards.
GATATATATATATCCAATAGCCCAACTCAGTTGCCAGCAGTGAGAGAAAAAAGAAAAGGAAAAAAATAAATAAATAAAGACTCTAAGCTTTCTAGAAGCCAGAGCAAAGACAAGTCTTCACTACCTGGTGATTGCCATTTGGTTTATACTCAGCAGCCTGTGCCGGGCCGAAGAGGCAGAAGGCAAGCTTGGCTTCCAGCCAGTGGAGCATACTCTTAGGGAGCTGTACTAGTGAAAGCATTAAATTGCACCCTGAACTCTAAATATTCACTTTTAAAAACATCCATCTGTCCACCACCCACGAGCCCAGTGGAATGGTTGCTTAATTTCTCCAGTGAATACCCGATCCACACCCTCTCCTACCCCAAGCAAAGTGGGTTACATCCAAATTCAAAGGCTGCCTTTGCTCCCACAGAAGCCACTTGAACGTCTGCTGCCCTTGGTAATTCACTACCCTAGGCAACTGCTTGTTCCATCTTTGTTCTTTTCCCAGCCAGAGGCATTGTTCCAACTTATTTCTGTGAGTTAAAGCTTCTCAGATACACAGGAGCCTTTTCCCAGAGTTCACTCATTAGTCAAGTCTGTGTTTTCACTAATCAATGACATTCTTTTGTAAACTAGCTAAAGAAACATGAGCTTAGCTAATTTGAAAAAACAAGTCTTGAAATCATAGTAATTTTATGTTTTCATAGAAAGTGCATCTTTAGAGTTGAGGATTGGGGTGCATATATGTGAATGATGCATATGGTGATGGAATTTTAGGAATGTGTGTTTATCCTTGTGTCCATCTCCCTAGGTTTTCTTTTCTCTTCCAGTATACCATTTAAAAAATTTTTTAATTAATTTTTATTGGAATTTAGTTACTTTACAATATTGTGTTTCTTCTGTACAGCAAAGTGAATCAGCCATATATACACATAAATCCCCTCTTTTATAGATTTACCTTCCAATTTAGGTCAGCACCGAGCACTGAGTAAAATTTCCTGTGCTATAGTAGGTTCTCCTTAGTTACCTATTTTATAGATAGTACCCCAATCTCAACCCCAATGTCAACCCCAGTCTCCCAGTTCATGCCCCCACCTGGTGTCCATATGTTTGTTCTCTATGTCTTGTCTCTATCTTATGCAAATAAAATCATCTATATCATTTTTCTAGATTCCACATATATGCATTAATATACAGTGTATCTTTGAAAAATGTTTTTATATTGGAGTATAGCTGATTAATCAGCAAAGCAATGTTGTTTTAGTTTCGGGTGTACTGCAAAGGGATTCAGTTGTACATACACATGTATCTAGTATTTTTCAAATTCTTTTCCCATTTAGGATATTACAGAATATTGAGCCGAGTTCCTAATAAAGCAGGTCCTTATTGGTTACCTGGTTTAAATACTGCAGTGTATACATGCCAATCCCAAACTCCCAATATATCCCTCCCTCCCACTCTTTCCCCCTGAGAGCCTTAAATTTCTAGTGTACCTGTTTGTTAGCTCTGCTATATAAACAACCTTGTCCCTAGCTGAAAGATCTGTGAAATGACAGGGCCATGGGTGGGCATGGGAGGTAAGACTGAGACATGGGAAGTAGGCCAAGAATGGGTGACACCATTTGGGCAGCTAGACTTAGCCTTAGCTGTGTCTGTAATCATTACTTTGTGATCATTTTTATCACCATCTGCCTCACTAATAGTGTTTTTAAAACTCGGGTCTTAACTCAGCCCCTACAGAGTGTTTGTTTTAAACTATTTGGTCTATCTAACACGGGTGAGAAATTATCAGAGCCTTGCAGAGAAAATTCTGTAATTCATTTACATAGACTTGAATGTTTCCTTTGCATGAACATATCATCACTTTTATTTTAGTCACAGTTTTCTTCTCTTGTTTTGATCTGCTGTTTGACTTTTTGCCTTGCCAACCCAGATTCGACTGTCTTCAGAGATATCTTTAGCAATCATTTAAAAAAAATCAGCTCTTTTTTCTTTGGATAATTCTGCAACCTGGAGAATTAAAACAGCATTGTCTTGTTGGGCTGTTGACTCTTGTGCAGTCTTCAGAAAGGTAAATCATTTTCCCATGGCTGTTTAGGGTTTGTAGCAAGGTTTCCATGAACATATCCTCTTTGAAGAGTAGCAGTAATTCCATCTCTTTTTCTTTCCTATTCTTTGTAATCCAGAATGTGGAGGATGTATAGGGGCTTTAAATGACTGAAATGCTCTATACCTTTAAAAATGCAATTCTGATTCAAAAGACTTTTTGTTATTTTTGGTAAACAGCACAGTTTAGGAAAAGAGACTACTTTTTAATCTATAAAGCGGATATGTTTTATAGATTTTGTTTTTTCTAGAGTCAATTTTTTTCTTGTCCATCTGTTGTCACAAACTTACAAATGAGAAATAACAATTATTATCAAAGCAGAATAACCAGAATAATAATCTCTAGTTTTGGAATAGGTTGTGCTACTTTGTATTTGTCTTCATCTGAGTATGTCAGATATCAGTGGAAATCTTAATGCTTCTCTGAGGTTTTATGTTGTTTTATAGATTTTATGTTATTTTATTGATAAGGTTAATGATGTCCTAAGCAATTGATTAAGTCCTGGTGTCACACTGCTATGCCACAAAGGAAGATTTTAAAGCTCAAATTTAAGGATCAGAAGCATGATTTGTTACCAAACCACATCGGAAAAGGTTCCCTGATTTCAACACTAAGGCTGTGTTTTTTTGACATAAGGATAAGCAGGTTGACTGGTTAGCTTTTTCTCTACCTCTCAGGTCCTTGGTCCACATAATCAAATACTATGTAGGCTGGAAGACAAGAGCTGTGATGTTCTCCTCCAAGTTTTATCTTTAAAAAACAGGGAATATAATACTAATACTTACCTTATCGAGTTGTTTTGAGGAGGACATGAGAAAATGTACAGGCTTTATGATAGACACTGGCACATAGGAGATATTCAATAAATGTTAGTGACTGTTATCATTATGATCAGCTCATTGAGGAAAGAAAAGGAGGACTTCAGAATCCCTGACTTGGAGCAGGTTAAAAGAATGCTTGTAATACTTTGAAAAAGAGGAAGTTCCTCTTGTTTCTGCCAAGTGACTGGAAGAGCCAAAACACTCTTCTACAGATACACAATGCTTGGAACCAGAAATTCTGTCATATATTATTTTCTACCTATTATCAATTCTTGTCATATATCTATCATCTATATATCTTCTTTCTATCCTTACCTGTTTTCTGTTGGTTACCTTTTATCTGTTATCATCTTTCATACTGTCTATTATATAAGACTAAATTTTTATTCTGTAATTCTCCCTTTTGACAAGGATTAAAAATTCTCCCAATTTTCAAGGGTCAAAGACAGTATCACAGGGATAACAAAAGAGAAATATTGGGTTGGCCAGAAAGTTTGTTTGGGTTTTTCTGTAACATCTTACAGAACTTACGAACTTTTTGGCCAGCCCAATAGCAAACTGGTAGCCAGCAACTACTTATGAAATTACCAATATTTGATGATTTTTTTTTTACTTAAGTGGCAATTTCATATGATTCAACCTCATAGACTATTAATCCAGACACATCCAGGCCAGGAATGAAAACCAAAGAGGCTATATTTTCTATTGCTTCTTCCAACCTACTTCCAAAACATATGAAACATATAGCAAAAAATTAGAGTAGAATAGAAATAGTGATTCACCAGGCTTGTTCAAAGTTTAGAGAGTACAATGAATCGAGCACAATTTTGGTTTGTTGCATTTTCCATCTTCAAAAGCTGTTGTAGATACAGGAAAAGGCATTTTCTAAATATAAAACACAAGGACACATTTTTAAAAATTATGGCTTTTTCTAGCATGAAAGCCCACTGTCTATTTAATGAGACACAGATAACTTAAGTTTACCAAAGGTCAGCTTCACTTTTACAGGACAAGGTTATTTTTAACATTCTCTACTACCTTAGACTATATATTCTTATTATGTGTTAAGTAGCTCTAATATCGAAGAGTATTTTTACAAGATAATTTTATACCTTCCTTCTTGGCTACTTCCTGCTTCCTTAATTGATAACCTAGCTAACGGAACTCTTTCTTTGAAGCATTACGGCTTCCCTGTCAAAAGGGAGAGGTCAACAGGCTATAATTAATGCTGTCTTCATGGCCAGGATTATTATGCTTCTGTCCATCTTTCTTTCCTATAAGCAGAGCAACCCTCTATTATAGGGCATACATGCCCTCCCAGGACAGACTGACCTTCAGCATGCTAATGAAATCAAGACATGCCCTTCAACACACAATTAAATTTCAGTGAAGTTCAGAGGTTTTCAGAAGTGACATCTTGAAGACAATTTCATCTGCATAAGTTTCACAAATCACACACTGGGAAATTATCAGCCATACAGAGTCAACACTGTTCTCAGCTGGATCTTCTCAGGAAAACAGGCTGAAGTATTAACAGGAGGCTTTCCAAAAGGCTCCCTATGGCACCTTTGTTGAAAAGATATTAAACCAAACAGCTGCTGATATGGAAACCGGCTGTTTGAACTCTAACTCAGTTAGATATGTTAATAGGGGAACCGATGATGTCTGACAAACGTGATGCAGGAAATGACTAAATATTTAATGCTTATTATTCTGCAGTATTCCTGGGGCCAGGGAGGTGGCGGGGATGGTGTTGTGTGGGCACTAAACTGGGACCCAGGTCAGTGAGACTGGAAAGGGACCATTCCTTTGTCCTCTTTTCTAGAGTTTAAGGCTTTATAAATATTAACTTGTCCAAGATCCTGCTTCAGAGCAATCATTGACAGGACAAATGAAACATTTTGCAACACCATAAAAAAAAAAAAATCCTTTCAGTGCTGCAGAGCTAGCTTTATTATCCCACTTCCTAAAAAGCCAAGAGGCCACAACAGCTCTGGCAGAATCTTTGTGAAGGTGATGGAATTTGGCCCTTTAATGTCGCAAAAAGATGCACACATGGATTTTACAGGTTTATACTTCCACATAGATAAATGCAGATCTTCACCCATATTTGAACTGTTTGACTTTTAAATACAGATACTACCATATGGAATTTCTTTTAAAAGTACAAAAAGTTAAGAGTATAAAAGTGTTTTGGGTTATGTGGTACAGTTGATCTTTCACGATATTAGAAAAATGAAAGAAAACATTCTCATTACAAATACTATCATTTTAAACCACTACAAAAGCCATCAGTTGTGTTAAAATTTCCATAGATACAAAATAAGTGCATTCCAACATAATTCAGGACCATGGATGACTAGCCAAGAAATACTGCTGTTACTAAGCCAGGGGTCAGGCAGACCATGGCCAGAGTGTCAAATCCAGACCCCTAGCTGATCTGGGAGCTAAGGATGATTTTTATATTTTTAAAGAGTTAAAGGAAATAAATAATATAAAATTCTTAAACAAAGAATTGTAACAAAGAAAGCAAAGAAAATCAATAACGACTCTTCATGGCTGGCAAAGCATAACATATTTAACCAAGCTTCAGCAGAAATACTTTGCCCACCCCTGGAGTAAGCAGTTCTCTGTGCTGTGAGCAGACCACGCTCTGTGCTGTTTTCCAGCAGACCACGCAAGGATGAGTAAAAATCTCCCTGCCCCTCAGTACTTTATAATCTACACTCAAGGGGCACAAGGCCAGTAAGCTTGATTCTAAAGAAGATGGCATCAGATAAGGGCTTCGAAGGAAGAGACACCAGGTTTGGTGGGAGTGGCTTCTTGGGAGGTGATTCAGATGAATCTTGGTAAGAGATTTTAGGTGGGTGAAGTGAAGAGGGGGTCAGAGAGACCACAATGTAAGGGGTGTTCTGGAACTAGTGGGTGACTTACTTTAAGAGGCACCCAGGTGGCTGGAGGGTGGCCTCTCAGATGGGAAACTGAGGCAAGGGCATAGCATAGGCCAGGGTAAGGAGTTGGTAGAAATCTAGAGATTCACTCTCTTAGAAGCCTGAAGGACAACAATTCATGCTTTTCCATGGGTGTCTGATGTAACTGCATTCTCCTATCCTTCCAGGGAAGTATTGGATTGTAATCAGTGACAAACAGGGGAACTAGCTCTCTTAGGCTGAGGATCCAGTAAATGAATGGCTTTTGGCTGTAAGTCAATGAATAACGTTAATATATGCAGTTACCAAGTCACCATTAACAAAGCACTGCAGAGTTTCAATCTTCTCATCAGAATTCCTGAAAGTCTTATTTTTAAGGCAGTTCAAACAGAGGCGAGGCAGCCTAGGCTGCCAGGAACACAGAGTCCTGCCTCTGAGGGCGCCCCTGACTCGGTCGGTGCGCGACCTTCGGCAAAGCGCTGCTCTCTATCTCAGCTGCCTTGGTAATAAAATGGGGATAACAGACCTTCGCCACCTCACAGGAGTGGGACGGAGTGCAATAAACGTCCGCCAAAAGCTTTCAAGATAAGTGCTCCTGGAAAATGAGTTGGGAAGAGTTCTCTTTCAAGAGTTCAAGAGGGGGAAAAAGAGATTTTACAAGTCAAAATGGGTCACTGTTTACAGCTTCTAAGAGTCAAAAGCTTTTCAACACAGAAAGGATCATTGATGGATGAAACAGAGGCTACAGATGGCTAAGGGTGCTCCTAAAACAGCAGGAGGGTTCTGTGACAGTGTTCTCTCGATTAATATGAGGGCAGAAATTGTTTGGGTTTAGGGTGGGACAGGATACTGTCAGACAGCACCGCCCTGCAGAAGAGGGCTGCACGTGACTGCAGTATCTACTTTCAGAGCTCGGAATATTCAGCCCAGTTCTCCTGTGCCTTATTCCCTTGTGAAGGTACATTTTCTTTTCTCTTCAGACTTTCATAATCTGTCCTAGAGAGAGACTGAGGTCGGGTCTAGGGGCATAAGGGCTGCCTCAGAGCTGGCATCCTATCACCTTGCACATGGAGGGAGATGCTATCAAGTTGAAAATACTAAAGTTTCTAAAGAAAGTGGAAGGACCCACCCGAAGGTATGCCCATGCCACACCTGGAGCAGACCGCTGGGGCTAGAAAACCAGAGCTGCCCTTTTCTGGAAAGTTCGTGGCAAAATATTTCTAGGAGTCTGCAGAGAATGATCACTCTTTTTGTCCTCTCATCCTGTTCCTCCTCTCCCTCATCCTTCTCCTTCCCCTCACTGTCTGCCCCCCGCCCCTCATTTCCTTTGTTGCTTAAAGAAATCGGTACCTTAGAGTTGGCCAAACAGGAGAAAGAGGCCAAGAGAGTTCAACTTGCACTTTGCTGTCTTGTTGGGAGGACATCAGCTCAAAACCACAAAGCCCTGAGTTTGACCCTAGTACTTTGTGGCTATAGATGACTCATCTAGATAATTATCAGATTGAATCTTCTCTATTGGTTTGATAAACCTGATGAGTGGAAAAAACTTCAGTCAAATGAGTACCCCTAATAATCACTCTCCTTATTGCCTTTTTAGACTCTTTCTTGGTTCTCTTGATTGTCCTGGTATATATAAGACAGTAAGCTATCCATCACTTCATGGCAAATAGATGGGGAAACAGTGAAAACAGTGGCTGACTTTATTTTTTGGGCTCCAAAATCACTCCAGATGGTGACTGCAGTCATGAAATTAAAAGATGCATACTCCTTGGAAGGAAAGTTATGACCAACCTAGACAGCATATTAAAAAGCAGAGACATTACTTTGCCAACAAAGGTCTGTCTAGTCAAGGCTATGGGTTTTCCAGTAGTCATGTATGGATGTGAGAGTTGGACTATAAAGAAAGCTGAGTGCTGAAGAATTGATGCTTTTGAACTGTGGTGTTGGAGAAGACTCTTGAGATTCCCTTGGACTGCAAGGAGATCCAACCAGTCCATCCTGAAGGAGATCAGTCCTGGGTATTCATTGGAAGGACTGATGTTGAAGCTGAAACTCTAATACTTTGGCCACCTGACGTGAAGAGCTGACTCATTTGAAAAAGACCCTGATGCTGGGAAAGATTGAGGGCAGGAGGAGAAGGGGATGACAGAGGATGAGATGGTTGGATGGCATCACCAACTCAATGGACATGAGTTTGGGTAAACTCCAGGAGTTGGTGATGGACAGGGAGGCCTGGCGTGCTGCAGTCCATGGTGTCGCAAAGAGTTGGACACCACCGAGCAACTGAACTGAACTGAACTGGAGCTATCCATGCAATCCTTGGGTGCTGCTTAAAAAAAAAAAAAAAAAGACACTGTTTTCAAACCCCTGGAGAATGTTGCCTGAGTAACGAAGGGAACAGCAAGGCAGAAGTACCAGTCAAGAGTGGCTGGGATAGGAGGAAGTGCCCTTTAATGAAATCTTGATTTTCTGTGGCTTTTTCATAAGTAGGAAAATAGCTGGAAATTATAGCAATTTTGCCCCCCACCCCCTGCCTTTTTTTTTGGAGCTCTCAATCTACTGAGGCTCCCTGCCACCTCATCCATCTATAACTTTTCATCACTTTTTCCTCAAAGTAAGGAATATGTCCCAGAAAATGCACCTCTGTGACTTAGCAAAGTGCCAATGTCATCTGAGCCTTCCCAGTGTTCCAAAGGAAGCATTGATTTGAACACAGCTGCTCAAATAATTAACCTCTAAGCAGGCAGCTTGAAACATACTTAAAGTAACAGAACAGTGTAGGTTCTGGAGGGGAAATCAGCTTGCTGCTAATTGTTTATAATTTTTCAATTAATTGATTATACATCTGGTTGTATATGGTCTTTTGAACCTGATACTCTGCTAAATTAACCTTGATGTTATAGTAAAATTGAAAGTTAGTTAAGTCGTTCAGACGTGTCTGACTCTTTGCAACCCCGTGGATTGTAGCCCACCAGGCTCCTCCATCCACAGGATTCTCTAGGCAAGAATACTGGAGTGGCACTATCAGAGAAATGCAAATCAAACCCACAATGAGGTACCATTACATGCCAGTCAGAATGGCTGCTATCCAAAAGTCTACAAGCAATAAATGCTGGAGAGGGTGTGGAGAAAAGGGAACCCTCTTACACTATTGGTGGGAATGCAAACTAGTACAGCCACTATGGAGATTTCTTAAAAAACTGGAAATAGAACTGCCACGTGACCCAGCAATCCCACTGCTGGGCATACACACCGAGGAAACCAGATCTGAAAGAGACACGTGTTCCCCAGTGTTCATCGCAGCGTTTATAATAGCCAGGACATGGAAGCAACCTAGATCCCCATAAGCAGATGAATGGATAAGAAAGCTGTGGTACATATACACAATGGAACATTACTCAGCCATTAAAAAGAATACATTTGAATCAGTTCTAATGAGATGGATGAAACTGGAGCCCATTATACAGAGTGAAGTAAGCCAGAAAGATAAACACCAATACAGTATACTAACGCATATATATGGAATTTAGAAAGAGAAAGATGGTAATGATAACCCTATATGCAAGACAGAAAAAGAGACACAGATGTATAGAACAGACTTTTGGACTCTATGGGAGAAGGCGAGGGTGGGATGATCTGAGAGAACAGCATCGAAACATGTATATTATCAAGTGTGAAACAGATCTCCAGCCCAGGTTGTATGCATGAGACAAGTGCTTGGGGCTGGTGCACTGGGAAGACCCAGAGGGATGGGATGGGGAGGGAGGTGGGAGGGGGTTCAGGATGGGGAACACATGTAAATCCATGGCTGATTCATGTCAATGTATGGCAAAAACCACTACAATATTGTAAAATAATTAGCCTCCAACTAATAAAAATAAATGAAAAAAAAAAAAACAACACTGGAGTGGGTTGCCATTTCCTTCTCCAGGATAGTAAAATTGAAGTAGAATCAATTTCTGTTAAATGAAACTATGTGTTTTCTGACATTGGATCGTACTTGCAGATATATAGTAATAATCATGTTTGTATGACCCACAGTTTTACTCTAATAGTGTATATGTTATACACACGTATATGTGACATATACATATATAACTTATAGATGTAACATATACATGTATGTAACATATTTAGGTGTGTATATGTGCACCCCAAAATTACAATATTCACAATAGCACTATTCATTATTGTTAAAAGTTGGAAACAAATGTCCATCAACTGTAGAATGAATAAATAAATTGTGACATACCATGGAGTATTATGTAACAATGAGAATGGCTGAACTACTTTACAAAAACATAGATAAATTTCACAAACAAAACACTGAGCAAAAGAAGTCAGACACAAAAGGACACGTACTATAAATCTATTTATATGCAGCTTATAAACAGTCAAAGCTAGTCTCTGGAAGTCTATTCTGATAGAAATCTGAACAGGAGGTGTCTTTGGGTGGAGACAAGAAAGATTCTGGGGTTTGGTAATGGTTGAAAGTCACTCAGTTGTGTCTGACTCTTTGCAACCCCATGGACCATACAGTCCATGGAATTTTCCAGGCCAGGATACTGCAGTGGGTAACTGTTCCCTTCTCCAGTGGGTCTTCCCAACCCAGGAATTGAACCCAGGTCTCCTGCATTGCAGGTGGATTCTTTACTAGCTGAGCTACCAGGGTAGCCCTTGGTAATGGTTACGTAAATATTTTTGCTTTGTGAAACTCATTAAGTGGTACAGTAATGATTTGTAAACTTGTATATATGCATGTTCTATGTCCATAGAAATTTACTTAAAAACCTGCCTAGTCATTATTATCCATTATAGTTTAGTGTTATTTCACTTTTCATCAAAATGAAAGAGACCAAAATTGTGTGAATGCTTTCAGGCTGCAAATAATAGGCGCCTCAACTCTAAATGGTTTAAACAGGGATTGGCAAACTTTTTCTGTATAATAAAGGGACAAATAGTAAGGTTTTTACTATTTTACTATGTAAGTAAAGGTTGCAGGTTTTTCAGGCTATGTGGCTTTTTGTCAAGACTACTCAACTCTACGGCTAGCCACAGACAGTATGCGACCGCATAAGCATGACTTTGGTTTAACAAAACTTATGTGAATGTGGGGCCATCTCAGCGTTCTGTCTGCCAATAGCTCTAACATGAAAAATTAAATCAAGTAATAGAAATAGAATCAGGTAGTAGAAAGTTACACATTCAGAAAAAATGGGCTTTCTTTGGCACCCTCCTCACTTGAAGAACTATATAAAACCTAACTCCATAAATACAAAGATAACATTAAAGTCCTAAAAGACTTTAGCTATTTACTGTAGCAGGATTGTCAAAATACCAAAGGAAACACTGAACTGTTGACATAAAAGCAATCAAAATGGCAAAGGTTTTTATTTTAAACTTTATCTATTTATTTCTGGACTAAGTTTTATGTTCACAGGGTTTCTGTTTCTGAAGATAAAGGGATGTGTGGTGAAAATCTTTCCTACTTGTATCTTTTCTAGGGATAATTGATGACTGCGGGTCCTTGTTTACTTTTTGTGTGTGTGTGTTTCCTTATTTGTGCCAGGTCTTAATTTGGGCATGCACACTTTTAGTTATGGCATGTGGGATCTAACTGACCAGAGATTGAACCTGGATCCCCTGTGTTGGGAGTTTGGAGTGTTAGTCTTAGCTGCTGGACCACTAGGGAAGATACCCTCATTTACTTTTTACCTTGTAATAGATCTTGGAAATAATTTTACATCAGAACATAAAATACCTCCCCATCCCTTTTAACAGCTGTATAATATTCCATTATATAGATGTAGCAACGATTTATTTAACAATTTCTTACTGTTATGCATTTAGATTGTTCCTCATTTTTTACAAATACAGAAAAATATGTTTTGAACAACTTAGTATCGAGATTATTTCACACATGCTTGAGCAATGGCAAGATAAATTTTTGCAAGTGAAATTGCTAGATCAAAGTATATGTCCATTAATGGTTTATATATATACTGCCAAATCACCCATGATAGTGCTGCAGCAGTTTAAACTTTGAGCAGTAAAACTGAAGTACCTGTTTAACCATGCTATAACCAATAGCAAATCGCACTCAATCTTTCCTAATCTGATATGTGAAAAAGATACATTATTATAAGTGAACTGGAGATTTCCCCCATTTGTTTCTTTTTTTGCAAACTGTCTTTTTTGCTGGAAACATTGATCTTTTTCTTATTAATTTGTAGGAATCCTTTATCTGTTATAAGAAATGCAGTTTTTTTAAGTTTGTTGTCTTTCAACTATGCCAGTGTTTCTTGTTGTTTTGCCATAGAGAAGTGTTTGACTGTAGTGTACAAATCAATTTCTTATGGATGTTGGCTTTTATTCTGTATTTCAAAGGGCCTATGGTATTCCAAGATTATGTAGAAAAGTATAAACAATTTATTCTGGTATGCTCAGGATTTTATTTCTAAAAATGTTAATCTGTCTGGAATATTATGGTATAAGGTTTGGATCCAACTTTAATACCCCTGCCCCCCTCTCCAAGGACTGATTAGTTCATTATCGACCATTCATTATAGACCATCTTTCTCCACTGATAAGAGATGCCATTTTATCTCATACTGAATGTCTTTTTGTATCTGAGTCCATTTCTGTTCCATTGAGCTGTCTGTCTGTTCAGGTACCATGCCTTTTTAATTACTATAGCTTCACGTTTTAGCATCTAACACAGCTAGACAACCCTTGCTTTCCTTTTTCAGAATTTTCATTCATACATTTGCTTGTTTATTTTTCCGTATTAGTATTTTAGTCAATTTGTAATACTTAAAAAAATTTTTTTAATTAAATTTTTTACATACATAGGTAATTTAGGGAGAATCACATTTTTATAAAGCCTTTTTATCTAATATCATAGATATCCTTCCGTTTGTTCAAGTCGTTTTTTTTGGAACCTCAGTGGCTTTAAAAGTGTTTTTCATATAACTCTTGACTTCTTACATGAAGAACAAACTTCCTAGGAATTTAATCTTTTAGTTGCTAAGACAAATGGGGTCCTTTCTTCCATTATATTGTCTAACTGTTTTTTCAAGGGCTTTTAAAAGCCAAAGAGAAACTTATTCTTATCTCAGTAAGTAGAATTTTCTAAACCATAATAAGTAACCATAGCATCTGTAATTCAATCCTGTTCAAAATAGTTCAAAAGAGAAAAAAAAAAATCCCAAATTCATACAAGTCAAAGGATATTAGGAACAGACTAAAATATTTGTTTAAAACTGTTTATTGCTTCACATATAAAATGAATACATAGAATCCATATAATTTTCTTGTTCTCACAAATCACTCAGTGTTCATCTTTTGCCTAGGGGATACACAGATTGTTTTTCTCAGTGATGCTCAGGGAGCTCTGCTAATTACTTACCTCTCCCCAGGGGTGGGCTGGCAGCTCAGCTATTCTGGTTCTTTCTCACCTCGATCTTAAGAGACAAAGACTGCTGGAGAAGAGTGCTCAAAGCTCAAGCAGTGGAGATGGATGATGACTCCCTGCTTTCCCCACCTGCCAGTTCTCCTCAGCATGCCCTGGGGAAGTAATATGTATCCGGGAAATCATAGCTTTACAAAAATCTGAGAACATTTTCAAGGTCAGCTGGAAAGAAGACAGAGGGGAGTCCTTTTAGAGGACCTCCAGATTGGTACCCTGGAAGGTGCAGGATGGGGGAGCGAGTTGTTCTGGGAGGGGAGCCTGCAGCTTAAGGGTTTCTAGGTTGTGTGACCTTTGTTCAGTTACTAAGTCATGTCTGAGTCTTTGCAACCCCATGGACTGTAGCACGCCAGGCTTCCCAGTCCTTCACCATCCCCCAGAGTTTGCTCAAACTCATGTCCATTGAATCAGTTATGCCATCCAACCATCTCATCCTATGTCACCCACTTCTCCTCCTGCCTTTCCCAGCATCAGGGTCTTTCTCAGTGAGTTAGCTCTTCAGGTGGTCAGAGTATTGGAGCTTCAGCTTCAGCATGAGTCCTTCCAATGAACATTCAGGACTGATATCCTTTAGGATGGACTAGTTTGATTTCCTTGCAGTCCATGGGACTCTCAAGAGTCTTCAGCAGCACTGCAGTTCAAAAGCATCAATTCTTTGGTGTTCAGCCTTTATGATCCAGCTCTCACATCCATACATAACTACTGGAAGAACCATAGCTTTGACTAGATAGACCTTTATTGGCCTTAGGATGGAGTTTTTCTTTAGTGAGTGACTGCATTTGAATCTTGAGTGTCATTCTTAGAACTGAGTTGGTTGGCTCTCTGACTTTGGAATAATCACTGATTGGGCCATGAGAGAAAAGAGGAGGGTGACTTCTCATCTCTCCTTCCAGGCAGGAGAGGAAGTGGAAGCCACAATCTCCTCTTCCTGACACCTGAACAGCATCCTGTTAGGCAGAAATCCTACTGATACTATTGCTTGGGTTAACTCTCTGTCTCTGTATTTATTGAAAGGTGATCAAGAGCCTTTTGCATAATAACACTAATAAGGAGCAGAAAAGTTATGGAGTGCTTACTCTTGTCTCTGTCCTTTACGTGGATTCCTATATTTTATTTTATTGGTTTTCTAAAATCAATTTTTAATTGGAATATAGTTGATTTAAGTGTTGTGTTTGTTTCTGCTCTACAATAAAATGAACTAGTTATACATATACATATATCCCCTCTTTTTTAGATTCTTTTCCTGGAGTATTGAGTAGAGATCCTTATTAGTTTTCTGTCAATCCCAATCATCTAATTTATCACTCCCTTCAGATTCCCTTATTGTAATCCTCACAACAGCCCTATTAGGTAAATATTGCTGTTACTTTCGACTCATAGATGAGGAAAGTCAGGTCTAGGGGGATTAAATCATACGGCAGAAAACAGCCTGGATTTGAAATCAAGTGTCAGCCTTTGATGATCATACACCCAGCTCTTATGAAAATTAAGGGCACACCTCATTATTCTGAAACAAGGATGAGCAAAGAGGTTAAAGTTGTTTCTGTATATCGAATACTTCCTCCTGTCATTTTACATATTAATATGTTTAAAATGTGAAGTTTACTTTCATTGACAGGGCTCACATCAGTGAGGCTCATTGTAAACTCCACTCACAGACATACAATAGTTTTTCCTCTAAGTGACAGATATACTCACCAAGACATTTAAGCATAAGTAATTGATCACCTGGACTTCCCTGGTGCCTCAGATTGTCAAGAATCTGCCTGCATTGTGGGAGACCTGTGTTCGAACCCTGGGTTGGGAAAATCCCCTGGAGGAGAGCATGCCAACCCACTGCAGTATTCTTGCCTGGAGAATCCCCATGGACAGAGGAGCCTGGTGGGCTAGAGTCCATGGGGCAAACAGTCAGACTGAGTGACGAAGCACACAGTCACCTAACATGTTTATCCTATAGAGCTCTGAAGACTGTTCCACTTGTGAGTGTAGTTCTGTACTTATAGCTTATAACATTCTTCAGAGACATCAGATACATGTGTATGTATGAGTATGTGTGTTTATGAATAATATGATTTCTTGTGGGTGTGAATCTCACCCTCTCTGTGATTCCTATGCCCTCACCATATTGCTAGGCAACCCCAAGCAGCACGCAGCCCACATTCTCCTAATTCCTTTTGATGTTCTGCAAATGGACTTTTGCTTTTCTGTGCAAGCAGAGTCACACCAGTGGGTTTCACAATTTTAGATTTTTAAATTATGAGGTGTCTCCTCAGATCTAGGTCAAGTGACCATAACTATCAGAAACTGGCACGAGAGAGGAGGAACTGGCATAAGGGAAATGCACATCTTTAGGTCTTTGGCTGAAATGCATTAGGGAAATGACATGTGATTCCTGTAGGTGACATCGAGGAAAGAGAGGGCGCTGGCTTCCTTTCCAAGTGTTCCTGGGTCTTGGCGGGTCATTGTGTATGGAATACACTTTCTGATACTGGTGATGTCACACATACACACTTCACCAGATGAAAATCAGGTTGTCCAGCTCTTGCTCAACACAGAGATCAGTATTTTCAGGTCTGGCTTTAGGGTTTAGCAGAGCACAGTGGACAAATCCTGCGTCACAAGCTACAGTCACGTATAACCCTCCTGCCTTCTGTTTCTAGGGAAGATCAGAGAGAGGTTTCATTAGGCTGGAAAATGCCAGCACTGGGCCTACCGTGGACAAGTGCATAGCTCTTCATTAGCACAAAACGGATCCCCAACATTCTGATTAATTCACGGATGATACCCAGATTGGGGAACTACTGGATTAGATGACCTCCAAGGTCAATTGCAACCTTAATCCTGTTCCCCACACTTTCCTCAACATTCACTTGGTGTTTCCTGGGAAGTTTGTTAAAAATACAGATTTCCAGGCTCCTCTTCTATCTTTATGAAATAGATCCCTCTCTAGCGAGGGACCTAAAAAACCTGTATTTCTGCTTAACTTTTAAAATTTTTGACCAGGCCACACACTGAACATGATTAGAAATTCCAAAAGATGTAAAAGAATGTCATTGAAAAATCTCTTCTCCAACCTTGTCCTCCCAACATCCCAATTCACCTTCCTGGAGGAGGTGATCAATGTTACTGTTTTTTTGTGTGTTTTTTTTAGTATGTGTATATTCTTCCAGGAATATGTGAATATATAAAACATATAAGATAAATATATTTACTTGTGTGTGTGTGTGTGTGTGTGTGTGTGTGTGTGTGTGTGTTTTAAAGAAAAATCCAAAAGGTATACAGTGAAAAGCCAGTTCATTCGTGGTTCTGATCTCCACTTCTCTTCTTCAGATTTAGTCAGATTCCAGCACTTTTACCAGTTTCTTGCATGTCTCTTTCAGAGATAGGTCTCTGTCATTTTAACAAGTGACTCGGGTCATTCTTATAATCTGGTGTGTTTGGGACACCCTGGTCTATCATAGTTGAAACAGCTAGAGAACTTCACTCGGTTACACTTGAGTTGTATGAAATGCATTTAGTTGGATTCTATCCTGGATGTTATACTTGAAAAGTATTAATTGCCTAATCGTGTCCTACTCTCTGTGACCCCATAGACTGTAACCTGCCAGACTCCTCTATCCATGGGATTCTCCAGGCAAGAATACTGGAGCGGGTTGCCACTCCCTTCTGCAGGGGATCTTCCCAACCTAGGGATCAAACACAGGTCTCCTGCATTGCAGGCAGATTCTTTACTGTCTAGTGTGTTCATTTAACCATTATTTTAAAAGACCTACTATGTGTGGAGCCTAGACGGTGGTGAACAATGAAGATATTCACAGATGCTCACAATCTGATGGAGGAAACAGCCTGAGTGCAGTGAGGAAGGTGTGCGTAGGGGTCACAGCAGCTTGCTGGCTTTGGAAGTGAGTGGGGGTGGGGCTTTCTGAAGGAAGGGCTTTCCATCCTGAGGCGGAGGGCATGATGAGGTGGTGCTGACCAGGCAAATGGAGAAGGAAAGTATTCCTGGCAGAGAGAAAAGGAAAAATGCAAGGGTTTTAAGTTTTGATCCAGCATGCTGTTTTCGGTAACCAAAAAGTTAAGCATTTTAGTGTTTTATGCAGGGGAAGCTCAAGATAGAATGAGGCAGGTAAACTTGGGTAAAAATAAGATGGAAAAGTATGGCGGTGCTGAAAGTCAGGTATTCAGCTTGGGAATGATAAAACCAGTGTTTTGTTTGTTTTTTTTTAATGAGTCTAGCTTGGTGCTCTGTGATGACCTAGATGGGTGGAATGAGGGAGTCCAAGAAGAAGGGGATATATGTATATGTATAGCTGATTCATGTTGCTTTACAGCAAAAACTAACACAACATTGTAAAGCAATTATACTGCAATAAAAAATAAAACAGCATATATTTAAGCAATCAATCAAAAGAGGGTGCTAGTAGAGGCAGAGAGACAGTTTCGGAGGCTGTTGTCAAAAGAAACAGGAATGACCTGAATTAGATGGCTATGGTAGGGAGGGAAAAAAGAAACAGGAGATATTTTGAAGTTACTCAGTGATTAAACTTCCCTGGTTTGGGCTTCCCTAGTGGCTCAGAAGGTAAAGAATCTGCCTGCAGTGTGGGAGACCTGGGTTTGGTCCCTGGGTGGCACAGATCCTCTGAAGGAGGGCATGGCAGCCCACTCCAGTGTTCTTGCCTGGAGAATCCCCATGGACAGAGGAGCCTGGCGGGCTAGAGTCCAGGGAGTTGCAAAGAGTCGGACATGACTGAGCGACTGAGCACAGACAGCAGAGACTGAACAGGAGCTTCTCTGGCTCAGACGGTAATGAATCCGCCTGCAACGCAGGAGACCAGGGTTCCATCCCTGGGTCGGGAAGACCTCCTGGAGAAGGGAGTGGCAATCCACTCCAGTATTCTTGCCTGGGAAATTCTATGGACGGAGGAGCTACAGTCTGTGGGATCACAAAGAGTCGGACACAACTGAGCGACTGAGCGCACACAGCACATAGAGCGACTAAACAACAAAACACTGGATGATTGACTGAAGGGGCGGCATCTGGGACACCCCCAGATTTCTAGAATGGATAATCAGTTGTTTTCACTTCCATCAGGGACACAGGTGGGAAAGCGCTCTGAGAAAAGGGATTTGGGAGAAAGGAGGAGAGAGTTTGACGTTTTGAGTTTGAGGAAGTCGAAGAAGAGCTAAATTAAAGTCTAGAGTCCAGTGGAGAAAAGAGTCATTTGGCGGTGGTCAGTGGCTGGCCAGGCATTTCCTAATTTCTCTGTAAACCTTAGTTTGCATCTCGGCCTTTACCCCTGCTTTTTCCCTTCCTGCCACAGCCCCTTCAGCCCTCCTAAAGCACACTAATCATCAATATTCTCCTCCTTTCTGCATCCTTCAGAGTAGAGGGTTTGGGAAGATGGTCCTGTTTTATAAGCTGCTATGTTTTCAAAATTCATGAGCTGGCAGGTTAGGCTCTGTAAAAAGAAAATCCTCTTAAGGTGGTTATAAACCATTCCCTAATGGCCCCATGTTTACCAGAAGAGTGTACAAAACAGATCTGACTCTCTCTGGTTTTTCATTTACCCTAGGTACTGATGATACCTCTATCAGCATTGCACGGACATCTGGTTGCATTGTGGATCTGTCTGTAATAAGGCAACCCTGCAGCCATAGTGTCCTTTGCCATTAGCAGTTTTTAATTCCTTTTGCTGGACTTAACAGAGCTGAAGCAAGTTAGATATTTGAAAACATGCACCTTTGTTTTGTGCTGTGAACCACCAGCCACAGGCATTTTAAGTTGTGAGGCTGACTAGGAAAATAAGATCTTTGCTATGGTGCCAGGAAATCTGAAGAATTTTATGCATCCTTCGGTTGTTGCTAAATGGTTCATTGTCTCCTATCTGTATGGTACGGCTCTCGGACAGATTTCTCTCTGAACTTCACAGCATGGGTGGAAGAGAGTAATTTGGCCTTTAGTTTTTCCTGGCAGTCAGTGCCAGTCCATTTATATGGTATGTTCACAGGAGAGCTGACAAGTGTTGAAAGGTTTTATTCGATATGCACTTTTTTTTTAAAGTAGAGAAAATCCGTAAAAATAGGTACTTTTTAGTTAGTTCTCCTAGTTATTCTTAAGATCATAACTAGTTTTGTTTCATTAAGGATTTCCACTTCAAATAGACTAACTGGCTATGTTAACCAGTCTGGGCTGTGTTTAATATTCACGATAAATCATATACTCATATGGACAGTTTTTTAATGATACAAATGCAAAAATCACATTATTTTTCTGTGTAACTTGTAAAAGCCATTCCTTCTAAAATGGGGCTGCTTATGCTAATTTGTTATAGTTAGTGAGTTGCAGGCAGCTCTGTGAATTTACTTTTCTTGGCAGTTCTAGAATATCCTGCCATAACACATACTGAAAAACTGTTTGATGGGTTATGAAAATCTGGATGTACTAAAGGTACATCTTGTGCAAACCATAAAATAAATACATGATTACATTTAAAAAATCTGTTATCAGGTTAAGGAAATTGTCATTATAACAACCCAGGGAAAATTAAACCATTTTCAATGGAAGATACGCCTTCCATTTGTACCCAATGTAAATATATTTTTACCATTTATTTTTATTTATTTGGTTATGCTGGGTCTTAGTTACAGTATGCAGGATCTAGTTCCCTGACCAGGGATCGAACCCTGTGCCCCTTTCATTGGGAATGCAGAGTCTTAGCCACTGGACCAACAGGGACATTCCATTCTGTAAATATTTTTAATGTCGAGTACTGGCTCAATGTTACTGGTCTTTCTTGGGGGGGGGGGCGCGGCGGGAAAGAACCTGCCTGCTCGAGGTAAACTGGATTCCATCTAGAACCTACCTTTGGAGGTAAGTCACACCTCATGGCTTGAGTTAATACTCTGAGTAAAGTGTAAGCAATACAGTTGTCAGAATTATTGGTGCAAAATATATTTTGAAAGTTTTAGCATTATTTCTAAGCAAGTCAGCCAAGTTCTATTATTTCAAGGATGTTGAGTTTGAGTCTGTCAGTTTTAATGTTTCCACTGATACACAGTTGCTTTGTTAGTAATAAATGAATAAGGTATGTAATTTGGTTTGGTGCTGTACTCACCAACTCCTCTGAGACAGTCTTCAACCTCTAGGAGCTTAGATTTCTAACAGATGAAAAGATTTGGGGAAGAAACAAAGGCCATTTCACTTGTTCACTTACTCAACAAATGCATATTAAGAATCTCCTGTGTACAAGGCCCCCAGTTACACTGTCTTTGGGGAATATACTGTGGCAAATAACAGAGATATGGTTTATATCCTTGTATTCTATCAGGGAGATAAAACATGAAACAATAAATCATACATTAATTATTTAACAAAATTGTGTTTCAGAAGATACCTGTGGGGTGGGTTGAGGGCAGATATCTGGAGTTGGATGGAGGAACAAGTTTCATTTTAAGTGATTTCTTGAAATTTAAATTGTGTTTGCAATGAACTAGGATAAAATCTTAATTGTGTCAAGTTGGGGAAAAAAAAGAATTCTTATATTTAAAGATGAAGAGTCAAAAGATCTTCTTAGAGAAAGATGATGTAATTTGGTGATAATCTTTTTTTAAAAATGTGTTTGTTTATTTTTGATTGTGCTGGGTCTTCATTGCAGTGCACAGGCTTCTCATTGAGGCTGCTGAGAGCATGGCTCTCGGCTTGCAGGGCTTCAGCAGTTGTGGCTCCTGGGCTCAGTAGTTGTGGCTTGCAGGCTTAGTTGCTCCAGGGCATGTGAGATCTTCGGGAACCGGGGATCCTGCATTGGCAGGCAGATTCCTATCCACTATACTATCAGGGAAGTCCTGGTGATAGTTTTACATAGGCTGGAAAATATCCTTACACGTGCTAAAGACAATTTCTTACCACATGAAGGAATGGTTTTTAATCTTAGGGTAAAAGTAAGCTATTATATTCCACTTACGAAGGAGGAAAAATGAATAAGAAATACAGATGGCCAATTAACTTCTTCAGTCAAACCTCATGCACATGATTAAAAATATGTAAAATTTAACATTAAAAAAACACTTTAACTTGCTTGTATGTTTATAAAAACTTCAAATTGATTAAAATTCTTCAGTGACAAGGTTATACTCCTTGATCTGTGGCTGTTCTCACATATTTCTAAGCAAAATGCAATGATTATATTTGAAGCTGAGACATAAGGACAGAGTTGTACAGAGAAAGCCTAAATTGACTAAGAAAAGTCAAATATATAATTAAAATTATTTTTGCGATTTACTCTTTCAGTAATAAATTTCAACCAAACCTAATTAATTTTCAGTTTCTAACACAACATGCAGTTTTAGAAAATGTGTCAATAAACAGATATAAAACCAGAAGTAAAGTAAATGAAATCATCTACTAGACTTAGATTGGGTACAAAGATTAAGTTACATTTACTATTTGAATAGTTAGTATGTACCTTATTGGGAAAAAAATGAAGAAACTCCAAAATTAAATATCCCTCTTCCCATACTGATCTCCATCCACCTGGTTCTCAGTCATTGTAGACTACTCACAGGCAGCACACCCCGGAAGTAATTATTACTTGTGTGTGTATACACAAGTTCTTTGCCCCTATCAGCAAATCTCCATGTGGTCTTGTTCCTTTTCACGCAAAAGGTAAAGTCATGAGCACACGGTTGAGCCTTCACTTTTTTCTCACTTATTTCTTGGAGATGCTTTTTGTTTCAGTATGCAAATCCTTTCACTTCTGTTTTTCTTCTCTGAAACAGCTGTATCATATTACACTCTTTGGATTTACCATAATTTATTTGACATTGGGTTGTTTTTAATAAACAATTCTTCAGTGAACAGCCTTGTGAGTGATTACTTCACAAATATACCCAGAAAGGTAGAATTGTTAGTCAAAGATACAGTGATTAGCCATTTTGGTAACTATTGGGAAAAGGCCCTACATTTGCACTAATTTAAAGATTGTATTAATTTATGCATCTATCAGCATATATGAGAATGTATATTTTCCATTTGGTGTTACCGAACTTTTAAGGTTTTTTTTTTTTTTTTGGTGAATGACTGGGAAAAAATGGTATCTCATTTTTTCATTGTTTATCTCTCTTTTAAGATTTTTTATTGGACTGTTAGTCCTTTTTTACTCCCTCATTGGCAAAAGTTCTTTTATATTAGGAAGGTAAGATCTTCATTAGATATATGTGTTGCAAATATTTTTTATCTCACCTTCCCATCTCTCTTTTTTTTAATTGCTGGGGATGATTTTTGCCCAAAAGTTTAATTTTTATGTAATTGAGTTTATCAATATATTCTTTTATGGCATTTGGATTGGACTCATTGCTGAAAAGGGTAACTACACTCCAAGATGATTAAGAGTACATCCTGTTTTTCTTCTTGGGTTTGAATACTTTTCATTGTTTGTCTTCAAATTTTTTTTATCCATTTGAAATTTTTCCTGGCGTAGGATATGAATTTTCCCCAAAATGCTACCCAGTTATCTCATATCCTATCCACACTGTTTATGATGTCATTTTAATCTCATATCTATTTGGATCAATTTTTGAACTTTCAAAACTATACATATTTTTACACATTTCAACCCCTAAAAATGTTCCCATGCTGTGTCTGTGTTGAAGCTCATTTTAGGTAACTTCAATGTTTACTCTTTTTTATTTTAAATATGCTTTTTCCTCTTAACAAAGCTTGTATTAGTTGCTTCCTTGAGCAATATCTTTAGAAAGTTACAGAGAATGAAAAATGTGTTTGCAATTATGTGAAAATATTATTTGCATCAGAACAAATTCTGCTAAACCTGAAATTCCATGAAAAAGAAAAATCTATTTCAAGTGAACTTTTCTCTGTCCCAGGGAACCTCCATAAATTCAGATCAGAAATTTATTATGTATAAATCTTTACTATGTATACATTTATTATGTATAAATCTTTACTATGTATACATTTATTATGTATAAATATTTATTATACATATAAAGATCTTTATTATGTATGTTTTAAAGATGAATCTACTGGGCAAAGAGTTAGAAGAAAGTATTTTAGACCTATCTCAGAATCCCTCAGTGAGGTTACTTAGAGACTTATCCTTAAATCACATTTATTGCAGGCTGGTTTTGTCACTTTTTAAAAATATTTTTAAATTGGAAACAACAGTGGGCTGGTTATATAATACTTGTAATGGCAGGATTTGGGGGAAAATATCAGGCCTGCAGGCTTTAGATAATCACATGCAAAGTCATGTGTGAGTGGAAAGTGGGGAAGAGTTGAGCTATGTCTGATTATTTACCGTCTGGGGGTACATACAGATTGTTACTGGTTTAATCTGGAAGATTATACAGCTGAGAATAGAGATCCCATAGACACTCCACAGACACTGGAATCTCACCAGTTGGTTTTAAACCCGAGGCACAGAGGTTGCATTAGACACTGGACCACCCGCACATGTCCTATTCCTGACTCGACTGAATCAAATAAGGTCTGTTTGAAAAGCTTGAAATTAGTATTCATATAAACAGGGAAATGCTGAAACCAGCTGGCATTCCGTAAATGAAATCACTAGAACAGGAACTTGGCATACTTTTCCTTCTTGATTATTTTGCTAAGTCGTCACCATAAATGGTCCTAACTTGGGTCAACCCTCTGACTCTTCCTGGGGAAGACATCCACCTAAGCATTTCACAGTATTTTTAAAAAATTTTAAAAGATAACTTGGGTTTAATATAGACATGGCTATTTATAAAAATAAAATGTCTATTTGGCAATCAGGAAAGAATGACATGGTATGCTAGAAAAAAAGAGGAAGCAGTTTCATTCCTATCTGATGTGGAGAACTTAGTCTCAGCTTGGTCTCTTTTAAGACATGGAAATAAAAAAAAGAAATCCTGACTATGCTGTACCTCTGACACTAACACGACACTGTAAATTAACTGTACTTCCATATAAAAAAATGTTAAATAAATAAAAGCAAAAAGAAAAAGAAATCCAAGTTACTTTGTAAATTTGTGTCAGAATATATCTTTTCTTCTTCAGAATATTCATCCTGAAATTGAAATCAACACATCAAAAACACAAATCCAGTCTCTTCACTGGAAACTTAATAAAATCACTTGGGAAACATGTCTTATTAACTGTACACTGAATAGTTTTTGCCTATAATGAACAGACATGCAAACATAAATATAGGAGGTTATTGCCCATAACAAACAGATATGTAAATGTAAATATATGAAGTCATTGCCCATAACTAACAACATATGTAAATATAAATATAGGAAGTCAGAATTAATTTTAAACATAGTAAATGGACAGCACTCTATTTTTCATAAAGGGAGAAAATATTCAAATTTCTTCTAAAGAAAGTTTATTGAATATGAGTGCTGAATCCCTTTCTTGTGTGAAATGATAGACCAATGTGTGAATTTTTTTTCTGAGAGTATATAGGCATATCAAAATTGAGATTATCAGACTGGATAATTTAAATGCTCTGTGTAACTAAATGAACTTCTCTGCTTAACAATAACATCTTGTTGGACTTACTGAACTTACTGAGTTTTGCTAAGAGAATGCACTGGTCATAGCAAACACCCTCTTCCAACAACACACGAGAAGACTCTACACATGGACATCACCAGATGGTCAACACCAAAATCAGATTGATTATATTCTTTGCAGCCAAAGATGGAGAAGTTCTATATAGTCAGCAAAACAAAACCAGGAGCTGACTGTGGCTCAGATCATGAACTCCTTATTGCCAAATTCAGACTTAAATTAAGCAAAGTAGGGAAAACCACTAGACCATTCAGGTATGACCTAAGTCAAATCCTTTATGATTATACAGTGGAAGTGACAAATAGATTCAAGGGGTTAGATCTGACAGACAGTGCCTGAAGAACTATGGATGGAGGTTCGTGACATTGTACAGGAGGCAGGGATCAAGACCATCCCCAAGGAAAAGAGATGCAAAAAGGCCAAATGGTTGTCTGAGGAGGCCTTACAAATAGCTGTGAATAGAAGAGAAGTGAAAGGCAAAGGAGAAAAGGGAAGATATACCCATTTGAATGCCGAGTTTTAAAGAATAGCAAGGAGAGATAAGAAAGCCTTCCTCAGTGATCAGTGCAAAGAAATAGAGGAAAACAATAGAATGGGAAAGACTAGAGATCTCTTCAAGAAAATTGGAGATACCAAGGGAGCATTTTATACAAAGATGGGCACAATAAAGGACAGGAAATGGTATGGACCTAACAGAAGCAGAAGATATTAAGAAGAGATGGCAAGAATACACAGAAGAACCTATACAAAAAAGATCTTCACAACCCAGATTACAATGTGATTACATTGGTGTGACTACCAACCTAGAGCCAGACATCCTGGAATGCGAAGTCAGGTGGGCCTTAGGAAGCATCACTAAGAACAAAGCTAGTGGAGGTGATGGAATTCCAGTTGAGCTATTGCAAATCCTAAAAGATGCTGTTAAAGAGCTGCACTCAATATGCCAGCAAATTTGGAAAACTCAGCAGTGGCCACAGGACTGGAAAAGGTCCGTTTTCATTCCAATCCCTAAGAAAGGCAATGCCAAAGAATGCTCAAACTATCGTGCAATTGCACTCTCACATGCTAGTAAAGTAATGCTTAAAATTCTCCAAGCCAGGCTTCAGCAATACGTGAGCCATGAACTTCCAGATGTTCAAGCTGGTTTTAGAAAAGGCAGAGGAACCAGAGATCAGATTGCCAGCATCCACTGGATCATCAAAAAAACAAGAGAATTCCAGAAAAATATCTACTTCTGCTTTATTAACTATGCCAAAGGCTTTGACTGTGTGGACCACACAAACTCTGGAAAATTCTTCGAGAGATGGGAATACCAGACCACCTGACCTGCCTCTTGAGAAATCTGTCTGCAGGTCAGGAAGCAACAGTTAGAACTGGACATGGAACAATGGACTGGTCAAAAATAGGGAAAGGAGTACATCAAAGCTGTATATTATCACCCTGCTTATTTAACTTAAATGCAGAGTACATCATGAGAAACGCTGGGCTGGAGGAAGGACAAGCTGGAATCAAGATTGCCGGGAGAAATATCAATAACCTCACATATGCCAATGATACCACCCTTATGGCATAAAGCAAAGAAGAACTAAAGAGCCTCTTGATGAAAGTGAAAGAGGAGACTGAAAAAGTTGGCTGAAAACTCAACATTCAGAAAACTAAGATCATGGCATCTGGTCCCATCACTTCATGGCAAATAGATGGGGAAACAGTGGGAACAGTGACAGACTTTATTTTTGGGGCCTCCAAAATCACTGCAGATGATGACTGTAGCCATGAAATTAAAGACACTTGCTCCTTGAAAGAAAAGCTATGACCAACCTAGACAGCATATTAAAAAGCAGAGACATTGCTTTGCCGACAAAGGTCCATCTAGTCAAGGCTATGGTTTTTCCAGTGGTCATGTATGGATGTGAGAGTTGGACTATGAAGAAAGCTGAGCACCGAAAAATTGATGCTTTTGAACTGTGGTGTTGGAGAAGACTCCTGAGAGTCCCTTGGACAGCAAGGAGATCCAACCAGTCCATCCTAAAGGAAATCAGTCCTGAATATTCATTGGAAGGACTGATGCTGAAGCTGAAACTCCAATATTTTGGCCACCTGATGTGAAGAAGTGACTCATTGGAAAAGACCCTGATGCTGGGAAAGATTGAAGGCAGGAGGAAAAGAAGATGACAGAGGATGAGATGGTTGGATGACATCACTGATTCAGTGGACATGAGTTTGAGTAAAGTCTGGGAGTTGGTGATGGACAGAGAGGCCTGGCGTGCTGCAGTCCATGGGATCGCAAAGAATCGGACACAACTGAGCGACTGAACTGAACTGGACTTACTGATACAACCGTGAAACACCTATAGGAAAGGTTACTTATGATAATGCTATGGTCACTATGCAGTTGATAAGAAGCAAATAGGTGGTCACCATTGATAAATAAACATGATTGGAATAAGAGGGAAGCAGAGAGCACCTGTCAAGTTGCCAGCATGAGGCAAAGAATGAATGACGCTGTGGAGAACAGTGATTATTTGGTGGGAAAGTGCTGAAGGCAAGGATTACAGCTTTTATTTCTCTTTATAACCTTGAGTGCCTGGTATGGATTTCATTGTTTGCTTGGGTAGCATGAATCTTCCTGTTTGATTCCTTTTTAGTGGTTCTTTATTCAAACTGACTATGAGATATGGAAATTGCAAAGGCTTTTTTTTTTTAAGGAAAGGAAGACTGGTGTAAGGTCAAATTACTGTTTGGTTGAGGTATAGTAGAAAACAATTACATTAATTGAAAATTTCTTTCCTGATATTCCAGACATGCCAGGGTTCATTTATTTATTTATTTTTAATGAATGGATATATTAAGCATATTCTTTGCTTAAGGGGGTAAGACTTGGTGCCTATTCCTTGAGCAAGTTATTTCATTTGAGTGACAGTTTATGCTTGCTTGTACATAATGTTAATAGTTAAGTGTATTATTGTTGCTGTTCAGTTGCTAAGTCATATCCAACTCTTTGATCCCGTGGACTGCAGCATGCTAGGCTCTTCTGTCCTCAACTATCTCCTGGAGCTTGCTCAAATTTGTGTCTGTTGAATTGTTGTTCAGTCACTAAGTCTTGTCTGACTCCTTGCAACCCCATGGGCTGCAGCGCTCCAGGCTTCCCAGTCCTTCACTATCTCCTGGAGTTTGTTCAAACTCCTATCTATTGAGTCCATGATGCTATCCAACCATCTCATCCTCTGCCACCTCCTTCTCCTCCTGCCTTCAATCTTTCCTAGCATCAGGGTCTTTTCCAATGGGTCAGCTTTTCCCATCAGGTGGCCAAACTTTGGAGCTTCAGCTTTGGCATTAGTCCTTCCAGTGAGTATTCAGGGTTGATTTCCTTTAGGACTGACTGGTTTGATCTCCTTGCTGTCCAAGGGACTCTCAGGAAGTCTTCTGCAGAACCACAATTGGGAAGCATCAATTTTTCAGGGCTCAACCTTCTTTATGGTCCAACTCTCATATCCATACATGACTACTGGAAAAACCATAGCTTTGACTAGATGAACCTTTGTTGGCAAAGCAATATCCTTGCTTTTGAATACACTGTCTAGGTTGGTCATAGCTTTTCTTCCAAGGAGCAAGTGTCTTTTAATTTCATGGCTGCAGTCACCATCTGCAGGGACTTTGGAGCCCCCAAAAATAAAGTCCGTCACTGTTTCCATTTTTTCCCCATCTATTTGCCATGAAGTGATGGGACTGGATGGCATGACCTTCGATTTTTGAATGTTGAGTTTCAAGCCAGCTTTTTCACTCTCCTCTTTCACCCTTATCAAGAGACTCTTTAGTTTCTCTTCAGTTTCTGCCATTAGAGTAGTATCATCTGCATATCTTAGGTTATTGATATTTTTCCCAGCAATCTTGGTTCCAGCTTGTGAGTCACCCAGCCCAGCATCTCACATGATGTACTCTGCATATAAGTTAAATAAGCAGTGTGACAGTAAACAGCCTTGCCTTATTCATTTCCCAATGTTGAACCAGTCCATTGTTCCATGTCCGGCTCTAACTGTTGCTTCTTGTCCTGAATGCAAGTTTCTCAGGAGGCAGGTAAGGTGGTCTGGTATTCTCAGCACTTTAAGAATTTCCACAGTTTATTGTGATCCACACAGTCAAAGGCTTTAGTTTAGTCAATGAGGCAGAAGCAGATGTTTTTCTGGAATTCCCTTGCTTTTTCTGTGATCCATTGGATGTTGGCAATTTGATTTCTGCTTTCTCTGTCTTGTCTAAATCCAGCTTGTCCATCTGGAAGTTCTTGGTTCAGGTACTGCTGAGGCTTGGCTGGAAGGATTTTGAACATTACCTTGCTAGTGAAATGAGTGCAGTTGTACAGTAGTTTGAACATTCTTTGGCATTGCCATTAAAAGTGACCTTTTCCAGGCCTGTGGCCACTGCTGAGTTTTCCAAATTTCCTGGCATATTGAGTGCAGCACTTTCACAGCATCATCTTTTAGGATTTGAAATAACTCAGCTAGAATTCCATCTCCTCCACTAGTTTTGTTCATAGTGATGCTTTCTAAGGCCCACTTGACTTCACACTCCAGGATGTCTGGCTCTAGGTGAGTGATCACAGTGTCGTGATTATCTGGGTCATTAAGACACTTTTTGTATTGTTCTCTGCCACCTCTTCGTAATCTCCTCTGCTTCTGTTAGGTTCCTGCCATCTCTGGCCTTTATTGAGCCCATCTTTGCATGAAATGTCCCTTTGGTATCTTTAATTTTCTCTGGGAGATCTCTAGTCTTTCCCATTCTATTGTTTTCCTCTATTTCTTTGTATTGTGCAGTTAAGTCTTTCTTATCTTTCCTTGCAATTCTCTGAAACTCTGCATTCAGATGGGTATGTCTTTCCTTTTCTCCTTTGCCTTTTGCTTCTCTTCTTTTCTCAGCTATTTGTAAGTCCTCCTCAGACAACCAGTTTGCCTATTGTGTAGGTGACGCTATCTAACCATCTCACCTTCTGCCACCCCCATCTCTTTTTTGCCTTCAGTCTTTCCCAGCATCAGGGTTTTTTCCAAAGAGTCTGTTCTTTCCATCAGATGGCCAAATTTTGAAGCTTCAGCATCAGTCCTTCCAATGAATATTCTGGGTTGAATTTCCTTTAGAATTGACTAGTTTGATCTCCTTACAGTCCAAGGGACTCTCAAGAGTCTTCTCCAGCATCAGAATTTGGAAGCATCAGTTCTTTGGTGCTCAGCCTGCCTTCTTTATCATCCATCTCACATCCTTGCTTGATTATTAAAAAAAAAACATAGCTTTGACTGTTTGGACCTTTGTTGGCAAAATAATGTTAAGTTAAATCTATACTGTCTTTTTTTTTTCTTTTTGGGGGAGTATAATTGGTTTACAATATTGTGTTAGTTTTTTCTGTACAATAAAGTGAATCAGCCATATGTATACCCATATCCCCCCACACCCCCAACCCCCAACATTGCACTCCTCTGGGTTACCAGTGAGTGTGGAGCTGAGCTCCCTGTGGTATACAGCAGGTTCCCACCAGCTAGCTGTTTTACACATGGCAGTGTAGATATACTACAAATATATATGTACATGGTGCATATACATGGTAGTGTATACTCTCATAATTCATCACACCCTCCCCTTCTCTCCCTGCCCTATGTCCACATGTCCATTTTCTTCATCTGTGTTTCTATTCCTGCCCTGCAAATAGGTTCATCAGTACCATTTTTCTAGATTCCATGTATATGCATTAATATATGTCTTTCTCTTTCTGACTTAGTTTACTCCATATGACAGACTCTAGGTCTATCCACATCCCTACAGATGACCTAATTCTATTTCTTTTTTTGACTGAATAATATTCCATTGTATGAATGCACCGCATCTCCTTTATCCATTCATCTGTCGCTGAACATTTTCTAAGATGATTCGGGTCACAGAATTTCAAAAAGAATACTCCATGAACTATTAATATCAGTGCAGGAAACTTTTCCTGAAAGAGATTAAGATCAGGTCTTTCTCTCCTTCCATATGTGGCCTGTAATTGGCCAGGAATCAGAGAATTGGATTGCTCATGCTTACAGAAGAACAAAGAGCTAATAGGATGTAGGAACTTTGTGCAGACTCTTCCAGAAAGTGTTTAATGTGTTACTGGGGGAGCTTTGAGGGTGTAAGGTGTTTGTGTGTGTTCCCCACCACGATCATTTCTTCCCTGGAACTTTCTGTTTACTGAGTTAGTAGCTAGAATTAGGTTTGAATGAAAAAGTGGTGGTTTTGGAGGGTTCCTTGCAGCCTGTGAACCTGGGGAAAGGCCTTGTAGATGACAACCTGGCCGGGGACACCATATGAAAATGTCATCCCTCTCGGTGTGCGTGAGGTTGACATTAGAGGGGAATTCAAGAGAGCTCAGGGAAAGACAAAACGCCTCCAGTTTTGATAGGAATGGAGATAGAGGAATGGAATGACCTCTCACATTTGTCATGATGATGAGATTCTTCTGCCTCTGAACACAGGGTCCCCTGAAGCCTTTCCAGCCTGTGGCACCTTCCAGTTTCTGCCTTAGATCTCTTCTTTCCCACAATTACCTAAAAGCACAGTCATACATTCCTGACTATTCATTTCTAGTATTAACCTCCTCCTTTGCAAGAGCCCCTCATGGTCAGAGTCCAGTCTTCTGCTTCCAACACACATGCTTGCCTCAAATGTCCCTCTAACGTCCAAGGTACAACTCTAAATTCTAGGAATTCCCTGACCTTTTGCTCTGGTCCCAGAGAGCAAAACACTGTGTTTTTCAATGTCCAGGTCATTCTTTCAAATAAGTACATTCTCTATCACCCCGCGCAGACTGCTCTACTGCCAAAACCATTCTTTTAGACTGGGAGTCTCTAGA
Organism: Cervus canadensis; assembly: GCF_019320065.1. Lineage (NCBI taxonomy): Eukaryota > Metazoa > Chordata > Mammalia > Artiodactyla > Cervidae > Cervus > Cervus canadensis. Next base: position 38,021,284 of record NC_057407.1, on the reverse strand, counting down.
AATGAATGTTTCTCTCAGGGATCTCAGCAAATCTATGGTCTCCAGGGGTCTGCTAAATCCTACCTCTGTTGAATCACTTTGCTTAGTGAGCAGTTCTTTTGATTTGTCTGATCTAAGTATAGCTGAAAACCTATGACAACTTGCTATGGACAGTATGTCTTCCTGTCTCTCACTTAATAAATATCAGAGCTTTAACTTCGTGCTGGTACTGAAATGCTCTCTTCTTCCTTTGAGAAAAGCTCTCTAATGGCCTTACTTCTTTTTTGAGAAATGAGACTTGTTGCTCTTCTAATACACTTCTATATGTGACTTGCTATCACATTTGTACTTCTTAAGACTTTTCTTCATTTTCCAGTATTTCTACACTGATCATAGATTGCTGCCCTCTGAAAAGTCATCTGAATAGAAACAACATTCCACCTCCAAATTGACAAAGATAGAAACGTTAAAAAATAATATAGGGAGATGTACACACACACATATACTTAACTTTTAAAGAAATGTTCACAACTGGGAGTTTTGATAATAATAATCTTTGACATTGACCTATTGTTTTATCATTTAATAGTGTTTTCACAAATTTTGTATTGCACATGGACTAGCTTAGTAGTTAGAAGTCAGTTCACACCTTGACATGGTGTGGTCTGGGTGTCGAACGTCTCTAAGCCTCAGTCTTGTCTCTGGACCTATCTCATAGTGTCATTATGAGGATTTGGTGGGACAACGCTTAGAACACACGAAAAGGGTCTAGATCATGGGAAGTGTTCAGTTCATGTTACTTATTATCTGATTACCACTCCTATCCCTCCAAACTCTTGTGAAAAAAAAGTAGGGTATGGGGCTTCCCTGGTGGCTTAGTGGTAGAGAACCTGCCTTGCCAATGCAGGAGACACAGGTTCGATCCCTGATTGGGAAGATCCCACATGCCACGGAGCGACTAAGCGACTAAGCCACAACTACTGAAACTTGGGTGCCCTAGAGCCCATGCTCTGCAACAAGAGAAGCCACCACAATAAGAAGCCTGCTCATCACAACTAGAGGAAAGCCCACGCAGCAACAAAGACCCAGCAAAGCCAAAAAATTAATTAATTAATTTAGTTAAATAAATAAAATAGAAGCCACCCCAAAAAATGAGTTATTAAAAAAATAGTAGGGCATGGAAGATTATCTTCATTTTACTGAAGAGGAAAATGGTGCTCAGAGAGATTAGCTAAAATGACAAGCAATTCTTCAGTTTTTAAACTGAGTTTCAATTACAGTCTTAATGCCAGGACTGGAAATGGGCCATCAAGTGAGTTCACTGGGACCTTTCTCTAGGGTGGAGCCAACACACAGGGAACCTGAAATACCCGTTGAACCACTCGTGGGGTTAAGAGAACCCCTACAGATCTGACCCTGTCGGATGTCTGTAGAGTCACAGAGCTAATGACCCAAGTTCAATTTGAGCCAAACATTAAGAAGGCAGATTCAAATCATTCTTCACTCTTTTGGGGGCAGCAGGGGTGAGGATTGAGGGGAGATGGTAGGAATAAGTTATGTTAGTTTCAGTAACCTTCTCATTTCTAAATGAAACTTACTTGCCTGAGAATTTCTGTGTGTAGCTACTTTCAAAACTCAGCTGCCTTGGTTAATGTGGCTTTGCGAAAGGGGCACACAGAGGCTTGGAACCAGCCGTGGGTGCTGACCGGCCCCTGCCTTATTTGGGCAGCTGTGTTAATCCAGCAACGTTCTGTGAGACAGGGCTTCTCTCTTAAATCTGCTTCAAAAGTAATGAATGTCCTGAGCCTGTGACAAAGATGCACTCTGTGATTTCGCCTTAGCAGTTTCCTTTCTTTTACAAGATTAAAGTTACCTCCTCACAGCACTCTTTTACCATTCTTGGGCAAGTAACCCAATTTTCTTTTTCTTAAAATATAGTTTTAGAAACAAATTCATTTCTTTTAAAATCAACTGAAATGTTAAGATATTTTGGCTAGGAACAGTCTCACCCCTCATTCTATTGTGCTTTTTGAAAAAATACCCTTGGTCTGCTCAGCTTTAAGAGAGATAAACTATGTCAGTGAAGAATTCCCAAGAAGTAATTCAAGGGTAATAATTCATTTGTTAAAGATATTTTGTTCCCTGTTAGTGGTAACTTTAATTTATAGGAGTGACATGTTACCAGTCAGTGGACCAGCAAAATCTCTGAAATTACCTTGTCAAAAAGACAATTTAAAGGGCAAACATTTGATATGTACCAAATTTTGGTAATGCAGATATTCAGTAAACCTCAAAGTGGAATCAGCAGAGATAGACGGAAAAGCTAACATTAGAAGCTTCATAAAATCATATCTTTGAATTATAATGAAAACATAGTTTAGAATAAGGAGCTGGAAAAACTAGGTTTAGAGGTCAGACCATAGATAGAAAAGTATTTAATACAGGCATAATAATCTGCAAATAATATATAGATAATTTCTACTGAATATTTATTTTTCCTTCTAACAGTTTCCAAAGAACTATAAAATGCCATAGAAATATAACAGCTCTTCTCTGATTGATATATGTCCTCAGGCATGTTTTTGCAATAATAGAAATGTTAGTTTTGCTGTTTGCACAAAACCTCAATTTGGCTAATTAAATCTTAGGCACAGTATGATTCCTACCAGAATTACAGTGAGAAACTGCACACACTGCTTCCTGTCCTGAGCATTTGAGTGTTGCTAGGCAACAGTTTAAAAGGTACCACATTCCTTTGGTGTGGCATTCCCAGGTATTTTTTTTTTTTTTTTTTAAAGATTCCAGGTAAGCTGAGCTGAGAAGCTAGAAATCTATTAGGAATTAAAGATACTGAATGACTGTGGTTTGTGTGCCTGTGTGCATGTGATGTGGATGGAGAAATTTAAGTTATTAGTCTTCATCCACAATGTGCTACAGAGCATAGAACACGAATTTTCTTTAAAAGATGTGGTTGCCAGAACCAGATTAAATTCATAATGTCTCAACCTTGCCATGAATATCCTACTTGTTTCAACTGTAAGCAATAAATCGATTTTTTTAAGAGGTGAGAGGTTTACAAAACAGCCATAATAGTAGATTATTCATACTGTCCCCTCTTCCCAGTTGTACTCCAAAAAACCTGGGAAAGAAGAATAAACTAGAGCCTCCAAACCAAGACATTTAGAAGAAAAGCGAATTAACTTTCATTGGTGTTGGAAATAGAACTAACTTTTAAAAGTTAAGGCTCCTAGAGTTAGTTTTCTATCAAGCTTTTATCCTTAGGGTGGAATTGAGATGCAGAGTTTGACGCTGAGTGAGGCAGAGTTGTGTTTTCCAAACACATGCCCGTCCAACAGTGTAACGATGGTGTTCCTCCGTCAATAGGTGGGGCCTCTCTGTCCCATTTCCTGGAATATGGATGGGTCAATGGCAGGGCAGAAGGGGTGTCACCTGACTTTGAAAGCCAAGTCTTACAAAATGACAAAGTTCCTGTTGGGATTCCTTTCTCGGAACTCTCTCTTGAGATCCCCAAGACACACCTATGACAGTACCAGTGAGCCTGAAGCCACCTTTCTGGTGAGACCATCCCTAGCTGATGCTGAGTGAAGCGGAGGCAGCTGGAGCTACTGAGCCCGGCCCAAACTGCAAAGTACTGAGCAAAGCATTGTTACTTTAAATAAAAAAAAAAATTTTTTTTTATCTGTTTGGCTGTGCTGAGTCTTAGTTGCCAGCTCTTAAGTTGTGGCATGTGAACTCTTAGTTGTGGCATGTAGGACCTAGTTCCCCGACCAGGGATTGAACCCAGGCCCCACGGCATTGGGAGCACAGAGTCTGAACCACTGGACCACCAGGAAAGTTCCCCAAAGTAGTGTTACCTTATGATACTAAGTTTTCTGGTGGCCTGTGATGCATCATTAGAGACCAGAACATTAGGACTTGGAGAAAACTTTCTTAAACACTAAGTAAAAGTTAATGTACCTATAGCAGGGTTGGTTGACCAGCAAATTAATAAACTGTAATTTACAGTGTTAGTATCTGGTTTGAAGCAGAAAACCACTTGGTTTGGTAAAGAGCTGTTGACAAACATGCAAGTGTTTGGTTGACCAGTTTCCCTGAAATTCTTAAGCCTGACCATAAGTCTAATGTCCTGATTGCTCAAGTATGATAATTAAGTGACTAGAGTAAGGCAAAGGATGGAGGGGTCTTTTAGCTGTCTGCTTCTCATGATGTTCTGGGTAAGGTAAGGGATAGAGTTCAGCCTGGTAGGTCTTCTGCTCCGTGTGATTTGGTGGGGGTCACTCTGTTGCCTTCAGCTGTGGCTGGACTGGGTTGGAATGTCCAAGAAGGCCTCCCTCACGTGTCTCCTGCTCTTCCACATGGCCTGGCCACTATGTGCTGTGTCTTGTCACTCAGTCATGTAACCCCAGCTTCTTGAATGCATGGAGGCTGCCTTCCCAGAATGGGAAGCAGAAGCTGCCAGACCACTTAGACCTTGAGCTTGGAAGTCCAAGCAGGTCACACCCACTGTGTCTTACTGGGTAAATGAAGTCAGCAACCAAGTCAAGGGGAAAAAGACTCTACCTGTGGACAAATGGTGTGTTGGGCACATGCAGGGTGGGAAAATAATGTTGGCCGTTTTGGAGACAAACAGGAAGAGTAATGGGCTCCAAAGAGGGAGAGAGTGGTTCTGATCCTAGCTCTGCCAACTAGTTAGCTGTGCGTGGTTTTGGCCACGTCACCTGTTAATGCTCAACCTGTTGTCTCACATGCCAGATAAGGAGAATGAGCTCCAAGATCCTATCTAGTTCCAGAAATTGGCCTCTAATCAGGACAGAACCTACAGTAGCCTAGAAAGTGAGGGTGGGAGGGTATATAAACAGAAACACAATTAGTGAATTATCCGATTGTTCTCTTCCGGGCTGTTGTTAGCCTGCACAGGCTAACTAGACTGTGACGTCCCCCTAATCAATCATCCTAGAATCTCAGCTTTCGAGACTTATTCTTCTACCTTCCCTGTTACAACCTACCTTTCCCTTCCACTTATTCCTCCTTTTCAGCCTCACAGGGTAGAAAATGAAAATGCTCTTCAGTTTTACGGTGGATTTTTTATGTTTCACAGGAAGTAGGAAGCATTAGGGCTCTGAAGGGAATTGTAATAGGAATCTTGGAACTAGGATTTGACAAAATAATGTATCCAGTGGAATACTTCTCTCAGAATACCTCTCTGTGTTGAACAGTCTGCATCTATTGCAAGAGACTCTCCATCCCACCCCAGAGTGAACTAAAACAAGTTTTTTTGTGTTTTTGAAAACCTTCAACCATGGGCTTTATACTTCAGAAATATACAATCCCTTCAGCAAGTAGTCTCAAAAACTTGAGATTTTAGGAGAGCTACAGGTTGCCACAAGGATTCCCCCCAAACTAGATCTTTGATCCTTATTTGGGAGGTTCAGGATGGATAAGATGTACGGTGGGTACACAGGGTCTTTACCTTGAGGATCTCATCATTCAGGAAGTTACCGAGTGCCTTCCAATTTGCAGGCCTAATTAGACACAGCAGCTGAATCCTTCCTGGCTGTGGAAGTCCTTCCTTCCTGCTCCAGGAATTTCCAGAACAGCATCCAGATACAGGCAGAGTCCTGCTTACCTTAGCAGTTACTCCTTCCCCATAGTCTTTGATTTTTCAAGTTGGGGGTAGGGTGCAGACACTAAAACAATGTGCACTTAGGTCTGCTGGATCCCAGATGATCTTTGTGGATCTCAACTCTCACCCGCTCCCTACATATTTTCTACTTTATTGCCAGAATTCTCAGGACTCCTCAGATGAGAGAATAGTAATGTTTTCTTGGTCACCTCAAGCAGTGTAAGATCCTCATGCTCAAGAATGCAGCTTATCATTACTATCAGAATCATCTGTGAGATACGCCACCCAGTGCATTTCTTTTTTCTTTTTTTGGTCTTCATTCTTTCTCTAAGCTCTTCCTGTTATCTCCACTGACCAGGATGTTCTTATCCTTGTTTCCTTAATATGCCACTCTGTCTCCCCCCACAACCTATTCCAGTGCTTCCATTCTGCCAAAACTTTAGTTTCAGCCATATAGATACAAATGTAGGAAAGACATTCTTTCAACGGTTATGAAGAAAGATGTGCTTAAAAATCAATCCATGAACAGTCATTGAGTTCCAAAAGCTTTGAGGGGGAGATTGTGGCAAAGAGGAACCAGAATGTTAAGACCTGAAAGCAGTAACGCTTTTTGTTATTTGTTCAATTCTCAGCGTTCCTTAATCCTTTTGCCATTCTAGATTAACAAGAAAATGAAACTTGGGGATACAGCCATTTCCCCATAGTATTTGCACTCAGATATCAACTGTCTACTGGATCACATAATCAAGCCCAACTCTCTGCTGCTAAATATGTTGCAGGAAAGGGGACCCCTTCCAGGGCCCGAAACTGGGCTCTTGTCTAACACTCGGAAATGAATTGTCTGAGGAGCCACATGTGCTGACAAAGCAAGAGATTTTATTAGGAAGGGCACCCAGGTGGAGAGCAGGAGGGTAAAGGAATATCCAGGAGAACTGCTCTGCTGCGTGGCTCTCAGTCTTGGGTTTTATGGTGATGGGATTAGTTTCCGGGTAGTCTTTGGCCAATCATTCTGATTCAGAGTCTTTGCTGGTGGCGCATGCATCGCTCAGCCAAGATGGATGCTAGCGAGAGGGATTCTGGGAAGTGGACAGACAGGGAGTGTCTCCTCTCGACCTTTCCCAAACTCTTCCGGTTGGTGGTGGCTTATTAGTTCCGTATTCCTTATCAGGATCTCCTGTCATAAAACTACTCCTGCAAATGGTTACTCTGGTGCCTGGCCAGGGTGGGCGGTTTCAATCAGTGTGCTTCCCCTAACAAATATGGGGGACATATATTTCCCTAAGTCCGGTATCAGGAATGCTCCATCTTACCGAAGTCCACATTAACAAACACGAAAAGCTAGTTCTCAGCAGACATGTGCTTAACTGAGGGACCCATGGCATTGTTGTTGTTCTGTTATGTCAGGTTTTGAGTATAACACCGCGGTCTTCATGTAGCCTTATACTTCCCTTCATAAAACCGTACACAAGAAAACTGCACAAGAATACCTGTGATATTACATTAATAGAAGAAGTTAAAGTGTCACTCGAGTTGTAAGCATGCCCTGGACTAGCCTCTAAGGCAGAAGGGTGGCCAGGTGGGTGCCCTCAGACAGACGAGAGCATCTCAAAGAACCTGCCATTCCCACTGGAAGACAGCTGGCCCCCAGAGTGGGTGCGCTGCTCTGAAGGAACTGTTGAGGTTCGTGGTGATAGGAGGGAGTTAGTGAAGGTCCCAGAGATTAGTATGTAGACATTAAATGGGCAAATTTGGAGCATTTCTTTCTGACTTCATTCTAACAATCCCCAAGTGTGCAGACGGTGACACACACTTCCCTCCTTTTCCGAGGAAACGCCCCCTCCTCCATCCAGGCCTGCCTGGACACTCCTCACCTCCACCCCCCGCCCCCATCCCCAGGTAGCATGTAGCAAAGCAGTAAGGACCGGCAGGGGCGGGAAGTGCACGCAGACCCTGGATCCACTGCTCCCTCAGGAGGCGTGGCACAGAGGGGCGTGGCGAGGCGAGGCCCCGCCTTGCCATTGGCGGCCGCCTGCCCAGGTGGAGGTCCACGTGAGCAGCCTGCCCAGGGACCCAAGGGCGGGGCGTGCAGGCGCACAGCCGAGGTGGGGTGAGGGCGGAGGTGGCAGAGGGGTGACCGCGGAGGAGGGAGTGCCTGGGAACAGGCAACATGTGCCTGGCGCAATGCCCTGCAGCTGGCGGTGGGTGGGGCCGCCGCTTTCCTCTGTCGACCGAGGCTGCTGACGGGAAAAACCATCCGAGAGGGAGCGCCCCCGCCCAGATTCCCTCCACCCTGAAAGTCTGCGGGATTTTAGGGCCGAGTAAACCAAGCGGAAGCTCAGGGCCGTGTTATAGACCCATGTTGAGATTTTCAGATTGGCCTTCGAGGCTCCTTTCTGCCAACTACCGGCTCTGTGACCACAGGCGTCGCTTAGCCTGGCCTGTTTCCCCACTCTTCGAGAGGCTTGCGGCCTGCGAGTAGCCACGAAGAAAAGAGTTCACGTCCCAATCACTACCTGCCTAGTGAGTATTCAGAACACCCGAGTCACGCCCTTGCCCTCAGGGAGCAAGTGCCCGCGCTGAGCAAGATGAAAGTTACACTGCGGGTTAGTGCCAGGGCCCCTGTGTGAGCTTGGACCTCCGTTTCCTCGTAAGCGCACAGAATATGCTTCGAAGGTAACAAGAAGGAAGTGTGGACCCACATTCATGACGGGAGTCCCAGGTGTGGGCGTTTATGTAAAGTTCATTTCTGAGTAGCCAGGATGGGGCGGGGGTGGAGCGGGGGAGGGGGTGGTGGGGTGCAAACAGATCAGACGAGCCAGGTTGCATACCAGCAGATAGAGGCCAATTAACACTCTATCCGCTAGCCAGGGAGAAGGGATACAGTTGCTAATTTATTGCACACGCTCCTGGTTATCCCTGCCTTGAAAGTCTTCCTGGATGTGCTTTTCCCGATCTCTCTAGTTGGTAGTGTTTAGGAAACCACTGGTTCTGCATTGATGCTTACTTACCCTTAGTCTTGTTGCAATGCTGATGGTGATGAAGCAAATGTGATTGATCTGTATTTGAAGCGGTGTACTGGATTAATTCGGGGTATAATTGTCATTACTCAGCAGGAGAACTGGCAAAACCAGATGTTCAACAGTTACTGGGGCTTCATGCTGAAAGCTTGAAAAATATTCATGTTCTGTGCTGTATTACCTTCTTGGTCGTAGTAACGCCCCTGCCTCCATCGTCTCTAGGGTGGTCTTTAAAAGCTTTTCTGAAATTTTTTTGGACATTTTGACCTTAATCTCACCTTTTCCTACCAGTAACTGCTTTAAGAGCCTGTTGCTGCAAGAGTTAGGGAAAATCCATTTGTAATATTATTTAGAGGAGGATGACCACACCCTGACTTCTGCTGAGTGTTGAGTAAATCAAACTACTGTTCTTTCTGGAAAAAACCTGCAGCTCAAACTGGGATTAGGGATAAAGAAACCCAGCTGGATTTTGCCCCTGAGTGCCTGTGGTAGCTTCTGTTTGTGGTGTGTTTATCATAAAACCTGCCTTGTGAGAATGTGACTAGCTTTTTGTAAGCCTGCCAGTGGCTACATATGATCTCTGATGCCTTGCTAAGATATATACAAATAACTGATGGGTCCTAACCCCCTTCAGGTGAAAGAAAGTGAAAGTTAAGTCACTCAGTCGTGTCTGACTCTTTGCGACCCGGTGAGCTATAGCCCACCAGGCTCATCCATCCATGGGATTCTCCAGGCAAGAATTCTGGAGTGGGTTGCCATTTCCTCCTTCCTCCAGGGGATCTTCCCAACCTGGGATCGAACCCAGGTCTCCCACATTGCAGGCAGACGCTTTGACCTCTGAGCCACCAGGAAAGCCCCTTAAATGACTGACAAATGTTTGCAAAAGTCAATGGTCTGCCTACACAGTGGCTCCTTGTTGGAAAAAGTGACCATTTGGTTGATATTATCTATGATTTGATAATTTAAAAATATACTATTTGAAAGCATATGATAGAGTCCAGAGTTTGACTTTTTCATTTATTTTCTTCTTTTTGTTTCAATTTTTTAAGCAGTTGTTGTAAAATTTACTTGCTGATGGTACAGTTTCTTGAATTTGGCTTCAACAAGCTAGTTGTCCTTGGTCTCATTTTTCCAGTTCAACGTATATTATTTAACTGAGAGTACAGTATGCTGAATAAGTGCAACAATCATAAGAAATAGTCACTGAAAATGTACCATTTCCATTTAATATTAATGTTTATCATTTATATCCATTTTATTTCACCATTTTGGATACTGGGGAGTAATACAGTGTTTGTGTTCTTTCATCTCAGGAGATTTATGACTTGTTTCCTCTATTTTTCTTAAGAGAAAAGAGTCTTTCTGAAAAGTGAAGCCTTTTAATTGCGGTAGAAATCCAGACTATTTATAATGTTGCATTGAGAAATAGTAGTCTCCTTTAACATTTTTGTTGTTTTTTTTCTTTGTTTCAAATGATCAGCTCTTGCAATGTTAGTGTGGCCCTTAGCCAAAGCCAATTATTTCTTACTTTAATAAAGGGGTCAGGAATTTTAATTTAATAAATAGCAAGTACTTCAGAATCTGCTCATAAAATTGATACTAGATGACAAGGATTGTAGACTTCAGAAAAGGAAAGGTAAATTTGTGTCTATCCTGTGCTTTATTAAAATAAAAATTAAAAATATAGGGAATTAGTAGTAGTAGGAAGCACTGATGGATAAAAAGAAGCCCTTAGACTTTGAGCAACATGGGTTAATTAATGATACATATATGTATATGATGATATTTATATGTGTATGTACTATTTGATTTACAAAATTCTTTCACTTTATCTTTTCTCATCACTTCTGTATCATTTTGATATAGGTCTTGCTTAATATCATTTTGATATAGGTCTTGCTTAATATTTTGATATAAGTCTTGCTTAAGCCATTGAAGATAAGAAAAAATTTCAAATAAAGAAAAAAAAAATCAGAGAAGGCAAAAGAAAATTGCCCCGGGTCTTCTGAGTCCAAGTCCTATAATAAACAATATAAAAAGACGTGGTGGGCAGTGAATATTTTTGATTGAGACCACTGTCAGTACTGGAGAAGGGAATGGCAAACCACTTCAGTATTCTTGCCTTGAGAACCCCATGAACAGCATGAAAAGGCAAAAAGATAGGACACTGAAAGATGAACTCCCCAGGTTGGTAGATGCCCAATATGCTACTGGAGATCAGTGGAGAAATAACTCCAGAAGGAATGAAGGTATGGAGCCAAAGCAAAAACAACACCCAGTTGTGAATGGGACTGTTGATTGAAACAGGGTTCGATGCTGTAAAGAACAATATTGCATAGGAACCTGGAATGTTAGGTCCATGAATCAAGGCAAATTGGAAGTGGTCAAACAGGAGATGACAAGAGTGAACATCAACGTTCTAGGAATCAGTGAACTAAGATGGACACTGGAATGGGTGAATTTAACTCAAATGACCATTATATCTACTACCGTGGGCAGGAATCCCTTAGAAGAAATAGAGTAGCCATCATAGTCAACAAAACAGTCCGAAATGCAGTACTTGGATGCAATCTCAAAAACAACAGAATGATCTCTGTTCATTTCCAAGGCAAACTGGTCAATATCACAGTATTGATATTGTTACTGGTCTATGCCCCGACCAGTAACGCTGAAGAAGCTGAAGTTGAACAGTTTTATGAAGACCTACAAGACCTTCTAGAACTAACATCAAAAAAGATGTCCTTCTCATTATAGGGGACTGGAATGCAAAAGTAGGAAGTCAGGAAACACCTGGAGTAACAGGCAAATTTGGCTTTCAAGTACAGAATGAAGCAGGGCAAAGGCTAATAGAGTTCTGCCAAGAAAATGCACTGGTCATAGCAAATACCCTCTTCCAACAACACAAGAGAAGACTCTACACCTGGACATCACCAGATGGTCAACACTGGAATCAGATTGATTATATTCTTTGCAGCCAAAGATGGAGGAGCTCTATACAGTCAGCAAAAACAAGACCGGGAGCTGACTGTGGCTCAGATTATGAACTCCTTATTGCCAAATTTAGACTGAAATTGAAGAAAGTGGAGAAAACCACTAGACCATTCAGGTATGACCTAAATCAAATCCCTTATGACTATACAGTGGAAGTGAGAAATAGATTTAAGGGACTAGATCTGATAGAACAGGGGTTCGTGACATTGTACAGGAGACAGGAATCAAGACCATCCCCAAGAAAAAGAAATGCAGAAAAGCAAAATGGCTGTCTGAGGAGGCCTTACAAATAGCTGTGAAAAGAAGGGAAGTGAAAAGCAAAGGAGAAAAGGAAAGATATACCCATTTGAATGCAGAGTTCCAAAGAATAGCAAGGAGAGATAAGAAAGCCTTCTTCAGTGATCAATGCAAAGAAATAGAGGAAAACAATAGAATGGGAAAGACTAGAGATCTCTTCAAGAAAATTAGAAATACCAAGGGAACATTTCATGCAAAAATGGGCTCAATAAAGGACAGAAATGGTAGGAACCTAACAGAAGCAGAAAATATTAAGAAGAGGTGGCATTAATACACAGAACTATACAAAAAAGATGTTCATGACCCAGATAATCACAATGGTGTGATCACTCACCTAGAGCCAGACATTCTGGAATGTGAAGTCAAGTGGACCTTAGGAAGCATCACTGTGAACAAAACTAGTGGAGGTGATGGAATTCCAGTTGAGCTATTTCAAATCCTGAAAGATGATGCTGTGAAAGTGCTGCACTCAATATGCCAGCAAATTTGGAAAACTCAGCAGTGGCCACAGGACTGGAAAAGGTCAGTTTTCATTCCAATCCCAAAGAAAGGCAATGCCAAAGAATGCTCAAATTACCGTGCAATTGCACTCATCTCACACGCTAGTAAAGTAATGCTTAAAATTCTCCAAGCCAGGCTTCAGCAATACGTGAACCATGAACTTCCAGATGTTCAAGCTGGATTTGGAAAAGGCAGAAGAACCAGAGATCAAATTGCCAACATCCACTGGATCATCGAAAAAGCAAGAGAGTTCCAGAAAAACATCTATTTCTGTTTTATTGACTATGCCAAAGCCTTTGACTGTGTGAATCACAATAAACTGTGGAAATTTCTTCAAGAGATGGGAATACCAGACCACCTGACCTACCTCTTGAGAAACCTGTATGCAGGTCAGGAAGCAACAGTTAGAATTGGACGTGAAACAACAGACTGGTTCCAAAAAGGAAAAGGAGTATGTCAAGGCTGTATATTGTCACCCTGCTTATTTAACTTATATGCAGAGTACATCATGAGAAACGCTGGCTGAAGGAAGCACAAGCTGGAATCAAGATTGCCGGGAGAAATATCAATAACCTCAGATATGCAGATGACACCACCCTTATGGCAGAAAGTGAGGAAGAACTCAAGAGCCTCTTGATGAAAGTGAGAGGAGAGTGAAAAAGTTGGCTTACAGCTCAACATTCAGAAAACTAAGATCCTGGCATCCGGTCCCATCACTTCGTGGCAAATAGATGGGGAAACAGGGGAAACAGTGGCTGACTTTATTTTTCTGGGCTCCAAAATCACTGCAGATGTTGATTGCAGCCGTGAAATTAAAGACGCTTACTCCTTGGAAGGAAAGTTATGACCTACCTAGACAGCATATTAAAAAGCAGAGCCATTACTTTGCCAACAAAGGTCCATCTAGTCAAGGGTATGGTTTTTCCAGTGGTCATGTATGGATGTGAGAGTTGGACTGTAAAGAAGGCTGAGCACCGAAGAGTTGATGCTTTTGAACTGTGGTGTTGGAGAAGGCTCTTGAGAGTCCCTTGGACTGCAAGGAGATCCAACCAGTCTATCCTAAAGGGCATCAGTCCTGAATGTTCATTGAAGGGACTGATGTTGAAGGTGAAACTCCAGTATTTTGGCCACCTCATGTGAAGAGCTGACTCATTTGAAAGACCCTGATGCTGGGAAAGATTGGGGGCAGGAGGAGAAGGGGAAGACAGAGGATGAGATGGTTGGATGGCATCACCAGCTCGATGGACATGAGTTTGGGTGGACTCCAGGAGTTGGTGATGGACAGGGAGGCCTGGTGTGCTGCGGTTGACGGGGCCGCAAAGAGTCGGACACGACTGAGCGCCTGAACTGAACTGAACTGAATTGTCAGTACAGTCAGTATAGCTGAATTACACTTCTTTCTCTGTGTTGACTCCTCCATTCTGATTTGTACCTGTTTCTATTATTAAAATAAGGATTTCTGAATTTAACAGTAACAGGAATAGAGTGGTGAAAAAGATGTAAAGCAGCCCCAGCTCTCATGGGAGTTACAATTTAGACGGAGTAGCAGAGAGCAAAATAACTTCAGTGTGGTAAGGGATAAAGAGCACACAGCCTAGCTTAGACTGTCATGGAAAGATTCTCAGGAAAAGGATACCTTAGTTGAGGTCTGAAGGATAAGTAAAAGGCAAGTGAAGGCAGGAGGAGATGGACATTCTCAGTAAAGGAGCAGCATGTGAGAAGAGGATGCAGTGTGCATTCATTTTTCTAGTACCTGGAGAATAGTGTTAATCATTATAGATGTATGGGTGTGTTGGGGGCAGCGGCTTTGTTGAAGGGAGAAAGTGTGAAAGATGAGGATAGATAAGGAAGAAGGAGTCAAAGGACTTTGAATCTGTGAGTCAAGATTTTGGAAAGTAGGATAGGAGAAACCTGGGCACTTCAAGAGGGTGAATAGGAGGAACAACCATTAAGAGACCATTGCTGAGGTCCAGGTAAGACATGGTGGTTTTCAGTACCTGCAAAGGATACTGACATGACAGATAAACAGGATGGAAAAGGGGAAATAATTGAAGAAATATGAGTAGAATGTTTTTCTTTAAAAAACGGCTTATTATTCTAGAACATAATTGGTAAAAACTTAAGTTGGCGTGTTGCAGACCTTGAATCTTGACAGAGATATTTTTTTTATTGCATTTTTTTAAATTTATTTTTTAATTGAAGGATAATTGCTTTACAGAATTTTTTTTGTTTTCTGTCAAACCTCAGCATGAATCAGCCATAGGTATACATATGTCCCCTCCCTTTTGACCCTCCCTCCCGTCTCCCTCCCCTCCCACCCCTCTAGGCTGATACAGAGCCCCTGTGTGAGTTTCCTGAGCACACAGCAAATTCCCGTTGGCTGTCTATTTTACATATGGTAATGTAAGTTTCTGTGTTATTCCTTCCATACATCTCACCCTCTCCTCCCCTCTCCCCAGGTCCATAATTCTATTCTCTATGTCTGTTTCTCCATTGCTGCCCTGTAAATAAGTTCTCCAGTACCATTCTTCTAGATTCCATATATATGTGTTAGGATACAGTATTTATCTTTCTCTTTCTGACTGACTTCACTCTGTATAATAGGCTCTAGGTTCATCCACCTCATTAGAACTGACTGAAATGCATTCCTTTTTTATGGTTGAATAATGGAGAAGGGGACGACAGAGGATGAGATGGTTGGATGGCATCACTGACTCAATGGACATGAGTTTGGGTAAACCGCAGTTCATGGGGTCGCAAACAGTCGGACATGACTGAGTGACTGAACTGAATATTCTGTTGTATATGTTGTGTACCACAGCTTCTTTATCCATTCATCTGTCGATGGACATCTAGGTTGCTTCCATGTTCTAGCTACTGTAAATAGTGCTGCAATGAACAATGGAATATGTGTCTTTTTCAGTTTTGGTTTCCTCGGGGTATATGCCTAGGAGTGGGATTGCTGGGTCATATGTTGGTTTTATTCCTAGTTTTTAAAGAAATCTTCATACCGTCTTCCATAGTGGCTGTATCAGTTTACATTTCCGCCAACAGCAGACCTTGAATCTTTAACATGAAAGTTTGTTGATTTACAGTATTATATTGCTTTCAGTTACACAGCATAGTGACTCAATATTTTTTAAGATTATACTCCATTTAAAGTTGTTATAAAATATTGACTGTATTCCCCGTGCTATACAATATATCCTTCTAGCTATTTTATTTTTTATTGGAGTATAATTGCTTTACAGTGCAGTGTTAGTTTCTAGTGAATGAGCTGTGTGTGTGTATATATCCCTTCCCTCTTGGACTGCCTTCCCACCTGCCCCTCCCTTCTATGCCCATCTCATCCCACCCGGCTAGGTCACCATAGCGCCCTGGGCTGAACTCCCTGGGCTATACTGCAGGTTCCCACTAGCTATCTGTTTTACCCTTGGTAGTGTACGAATGTCAGTCTTAACCTCCCAGTTCATCCCACCCTCCTCCCCGATGCCGTGTCCACATGTCCATTTTCTACCTCCGTGTCTCTATTCCTGCCCTGGAACTAGGTTCGTCTGTACCATTTTTCTAGATTCCACTTACATGTGTTAATATGTGACATTAGTTTTGTTTTTCTCCTCCTGACTTACTTCACTCTGTTTAACAGTCTCTAGATCTACCCACATCTCTACAAATCACCCAGTTTTGTTCCTTTTTATGGCTGAGTAATATTTCATTGTATATACGTACCACATACTCATCTGTTGGTGGACACTTAGGTTGCTTCCATGTCCTAGCTGTTGTCAGTAGCGCTGCAGTGAACACTGGGGCACGTGTGTCTTTTTGAATTAGTTTTCTCAGGCTGTATAGCTCAGTTGGTAAAGAATCCGCTTGCAATGCATGAGACCCTGGTTCAATTCCTTGGGAGGATCCGCTGGAGAAGGGATAGGCTACTCACTCCGGTATTCTTGGGCTTCCCTTGTGGGTCAGCTGGTAAAGAATTTGTCTGCAATGCGGGAGACCTGGGTTCGATCCCTGGGTTGGGAAGATCCCTTGGAGAAGGGAAAGGCTACCCACTCCAGTATTCTGGCCTGGAGAATTCCATGGACTGTATAGTCCACAGGGTCGCAAAGAGTCAGACACAACTGAGTGACTTTCACTTTGACTTCTGGGTGATGGCTGGGTCATTAGTAGTTTTATGTGCCCAGTAGTGGGATGGCTGGGTCTTTAGTAGTTCTAAATTTTTAATTTTTTAAGGAACCTCCATATTGTTCTCCATAGTGGCTGTATCAATTTACATTCCGACCTACTGTGCAAGTGGGTTCCCTTTTCTCCACACTCTCTCCAGCATTTATTGTTTGTAGATTTTTTTATTATGGCCATTCTGCGTAGTGTGAGGTGATACCTTATTGTATTTTTATTTTTTCTCATTGTAGTTTTGATTTGTGTTTCTCTAATACTTAACCCCAGGTGGGTGAGTTGGTTCCAGGGCTTGTGCAGACTTCATGGTGGGAGGCACTGGTGCCTGCCCACTGGTGAGTGGAGCTGGATTTTGTCACTCTGGTGGGCAGGGCTGTGTCAGGGGGCATGTCTCGAGGTGGCTGTGGGCTCAGGATGACTTGAGGCAGCCTGTCTGTTGATGAGTGGGGCTGTGTTTCCACCCTGTTGGTTCTTTGGCCTGAGGTGTCCCAGCACTGGAGCCTGCAGACTATTGAGTGGGGCCAGGTCTTGGTGCCAAGACAGGACTTCTAGGAAAGCTCCCTCCAGAAGTATTCCCTAGGGTCCTCTACCACAAGTGTTCTTGGCCCTGCAGTGGGCCACAGCGGACCCCTGCCTTGCCAGGAGACTCTCCAGGTCCTGCAGGTACATCTGGCCCAGACTCCTGGGGCATGCATGCTCAGTTGCACAGTCGTGTCTGACTCTTTGCAACCCCACGGGCTGTAACTCGCCAGGCTCCTCTGTCCATGGAATTTTCTGGGTAAGAAAACTGAAGTGGATTGTCATTTCCTCCTCCAGGGGGTCTTCCCTACCCAGGGATTGAACCCATGTCTCCTGTGTCTCCCGCACTGCAGGCAGATTCTTTACCACTGAGCCATCAGGAAAGCCCTGAGGAGTCACTGCTTTGCCCTGGTTCCCACTGTATGTGAAACCTTGTGTGCATCGTTCAAGAGTGGAGTCTCTATTTCCCCCAATTCCATGGAGCTCCTCCACTCAAGCCTGCTGGCCTTCAAAGCCAAATGGGGGCTCTGCCTCCTGATACCAGACCCCCAGACTGGGGAGTCTCATGTGGAGCTCAGAACTTTCACTCCTGCAGGAGACCCTCTGCGATATAATTATTGTCCAGTTTGTGGATCACCCACACAGTAGGTGAGCTTCCCAGGTGGTGCTAGTGGTAAAGAACCTGCCTGCCAGTGCAGGTAGACGTAAGAGATGCAGGTGCGATCCCTGGGTCAGAAAGATCCCCTGGAGGAGGGCATGGCAACCCACTCCAGCATTCTTGCCTGGAGAATCCCATGGACAGAGGAGCCTGACAGGCTGCAGTCCATCGGGTTCAATCCGTAGAGTTGAACATGACTGAAGGGACTTAGCAGGCACACATAGGTCGGTAGGGATTGGCTAGTACTGTGAAGGTGCCCCTCCTACAGTCTGGTTGTGGCTTCTTCTTTGTCTTTGGATGTAGAATATCCTTTATTGGTAGGTTGCAGTCTTTTTTTGTTGATAGTTGTTCAGCAGTTAATTGTGGTTTTCATGAGAGGAGGTAAGTTCAAGTCCTTCTGCTTCTCCATCTTGTCTGCAGTCCCACTGTTATCTCAGTCTCTAATTGCTTTTATTAAATAGGCTCCTTCCAGTGTTTTCCAAACCTGTGGTGGCTCCTGATTAGGTTTTCTGGGTCCTCTTTAAAGATGAACGTCCACTGTGGTCACTCAGAGTAACCTTGAGGTTCTTGTATACTAGAAAGCCAGAGATCTGGGGTGTGCTAAGCATCAGAAATGGCCCAGAGTAAAGATTCCAGTAGGCTCTTGTGGATTTCTTAATATTTTTAGTGGACTCCATAATTTGGCTTCTGTATCCATCACCCTAACCCAGGAGAAACTGCCCAAAATTCACTGCACAAGCAATGCAGAACAGTGCAGGTTCTCTGCTCTTGGGTGAGCTGAGGCCAGAACTGCCACCAAGATCAAACCTTCTGGGCTGCTGACTTTTTCTTTTTTGTCCTTTAACTTAAAAAAAATATTTATTTCTCTATTTTTAACACCAAAAACATTTTGTATTGGGATATAGTGGATTAGCAATGTTGTGGGAGTTTCGGGTGAACAGCGAAGGGACTCAGCCATGCATACACATGTAACTTTGTACTGTGTGAGTGCTTAGTCGCTCAGTCATGTCCAACTCTTTGCAACCCTATGGAGTTGAACCTGCCAGACTCCTCTGTCCATGGAATTTTTCAGGCAAGAGTTTTCTCTCTCTAGGGGAACTTCCCGACCTACAGATCGAACCCGCTAGCGTCTCCTGCATTGGCAAGTGGATTCTTTACCACTGCACCACCTGGGAAGCCCACATTTTGTCTTGGAGTATAGCCAATTAACAATGTTGTGATAGTTTCAGGTCAATAGCAAAGGGGCACAACCGTACATATATATATATCCATTCCCCCCTAAACTCCCCTCCCATCCATTCTGCCACGTAACATTGAGCAAAACTCTGTGCTGTATAGTAGTTCCTTGTTGGTTATCCGTTTTAAATATAGCAGTGTGTACACGTCTATCCCAAACTCCCTAACTATCCCTTCCCCCATCCTGTTTTTTTTAGTGTAGTAAGAACATAAAACACATAAGATGAGACCTATTCTCATAATAGATTAGCGTGCAGTGCTAACTGCAAGCACAATGTTATGTAGCCGATCTCTAGAACTTTTTGATCTTGCATGACTGGAAATGTATACCCATTAAATAACGACTCCCCGTTTCCTCTTTTCCTTCAGACTCTGGCTGCCACCATACTCCGTCTGCTTAGTTAACTTTAGATAATTTATATAAGTGGAAAATGCAGTATTTGTTCTGGCTGGCTTTTTCACTTTGTATAATGCCCTCCTGTTTCATCCATTTTGTAGCCTACAAAAGGATATCCTTCTCTTTATGGCTGAATAATATTTCACTGTCTGTGTGTGCTGTATTTTCTTTATCCATTCATCTGTTGACTAATAGTTATTTCCACCTTTTAGCGCTTGTGACCAGTGCTTCAGTGAACATGGGAGTACATATAGCTCTTAGAGATCTTGATCTCATTTCTCTTGGATAAATACCAAGAGATTGGTATTGCTGGATCATATGGTAGTTCTATTTTTGATTTTTGACTAACCTCTATACCATTTTGCATAGTGGCTGTGCCATCCATCATTCTCACCATCAGGGCACTACGGTTCCAGTTTCTCTACAGCCTCACCAACACATGTTATTTTGTTTTCTTGATAATGGCCATCCTGAGAGGTGTAAGGTGATATCTCATTGTGGTTTTGATTTGCGCTTTCCTGATGATGAGCATCTTGTCATATACCTGTTGGCTATTTGCAGATCTTCTTTGGAGAAATGTCTTCCCAGATCTTTTGTCCATTTTGACCAGGTTATTCATTCTTTTTTGCTGTTGAATTATGCTAGTTCCTTATATGTTTTGAATATTAATCTCCTATCAGTTTGCAGATACTTTCTTCCTTTTCATAGATTGCCTTTTGAGTCTTGATTGTTTACTTTGCGGTGCAGAAGCTTTTTAGTCTGATGTAGCCTCACTCATCTATTTTGCTTTTCTTGCCTGTCCTTTTTGGCATTCAAATCAGTGCCAAGACCACTGTCATGAAGCTTTTCTTCTATGTTTTCTTTTTGGAGTTTTACAGTTTCAGGTCTTATATATAAATTTTTAATACCTTTTAAGTTGATGTTTGTGTATAGTCCAGTTTCATTCTTTTGCCTGTGGATATCCACTTTTCCCAGCCTCTTTTGTTGGAGACTGTCCTTTCTCACATACACAGGACTGGGAAATAGACCCTTGGAGGTCACAAACAGAACCTTGTATATACCAGGACCCAGGAGAAAGGAGCAGTGACCCCGCAAGAGACTGACCCACTCTTGCCTGGGAGTGTCAGAAGTCTCTAGCGGAGACGTGGGTCGGCGGTGGCCTGCTGCAGGGTCGGGGGCACTGAGTGTAGCCGTACATGCATGGGACCTTTTGAAGGAGGTCGCATTATCTTACCTCCACCATAGTTTGGCCCCAGGTAAATAACAGGGAGGGAACACAGCTCTACCCATCAGCAGAAATTGGATTAAAGATTTACTGAACATGGCCCTGCCCATCAGAACAAGACCCAGTTTCCCCCCAGTCAGTCTCTCCCATCAGAAAGCTTCCATAAGCCTCTTATCCTTCTCCATCAGAGGGCAGACAGACTGAAAATCACTACCACAGAAAACTAACCCATCTGATCACATGGACCACAGCCTTGTCTAACTCAATGAAACTATGAGCCATGCCATGAAGGGCCACCCAAGACGGATGGGTCATGGTGGAGAGTTGTGAGAAAATGTGGTCCACTAGAGAAGGGAGTGGCAAACCACTTCAGTATTCTTGCCTTGAGAACCCCATGAACAGTATGAAATGGCAAAAAGATAGGACACTGAAAGATGAACTCCCCAGGTTGGTAGATGCCCAATATGCTACTGGAGATCAGTGAAGAAATAACTCCAGAAAGAATGAAGAGATGGAGCCAAACAAAAACAACACCCAGTTATGGATGTGACTGGTGATAGTAGCAAAATCTGATGCTGTAAAGAGCAATACTGCAGAGGAACCTGGAATGTTAGGTCCATGAATCAAGGCAAATTGGAAGTGGTCAAACAGGAGATAGCAAGAATGAATATCAACAATTTAGGAATCAGAGAACTAAAATGGACTGGAATGGGTGAATTTAACTCAGATGACCATTATGTCTACTACTGTGGGCAGGAATCCCTTAGAAGAAATGGAGTAGCTGTCATAGTCAACAAAACAGTCAAAAATGCAGTACTTGGATGCAGTCGCAAAAACAACAGAAGGATCTGTTTGTTTCCAAGGCAAACCATTCAGTATCATGGTAATCCAAGTCTATACCCTGACCAGTAATGCTGAAGAAGCTGAAGTTGAATGGTTCTATGAAGACCTGCAAGACCTTCTAGAACTAACATCCAAAAAAGATGCTATTTTCATTATACGGGACTGGAATGCAAAGGAGAAAGTCAAGAAACACCTGGAATAACAGGCACATTTGGCCTTAGAGTACGGAATGAAGGAGGGCAACACTAACAGAGTTTTTCCAAGAGAACGCACTGGTCATAGGAAACACCCTCTTCCAATAACACACAAGAAGATTCTATACATGGACATCACCAGATGGTCAATACAAAAATCAGATTGATTATATTCTTTGAAGCCAAAGATGGAGGAGCTCCGTACAGTCAGCAAAAACAAGACTGGGCGATGACTGTGGCTCAGATCATGAACTCCTTATTGCCAAATTCAGACTTAAATTGAAGAAAGAAGGGAAAACCACTAGGCCATTCAGATATGACCTAAATCAAATCCTTTACGATTATACACTGGAAGTGAGAAATAGATTCAAGGGATTAGATCTGATAGACATAGTGCCTGAAGAACTATGGACGGAGATTGGTGACTTTGTACAGAAGACAGGGATCAAGACCATCACCAAGAAAAAGAAATGCAAAAAAGCAAAATGATTGTCTGAGGTGACCTTACAAATAGCTGTGAAAAGAAGAGAAGTGAAAACCAAAGCAGAAACGGAAAGATACACCCATTTGAATGCAGAGTTCCAAAGAATACCAAAGAGAGATAAGAAAGCCTTCCTCAGTGATCAGTGCAAAAAAATAGAGGAAAACAATAGAATGGGAAAGTCTCGAGATCTCTTCAAGAAAATTGGAGATACCAAGGGAACATTTCATGCAAAGATGGGCACAATAAAGGACAGAAATGGTATGGATCTAACAGAAGCAGAAGATATTAAGGAGAGGTGGCAAGGATACACAGAAGAACTACATGAAAAAAATCTTCACAACCCAGATAATCACAATGGTGTCATCACTCACCTAGAGCCAGACATCCTGGAATGTAAAGGCAAGTGGACCTTAGGAAGCATCACTAAGAACAAAGCTAGTGGAGGTGATGGAATTCCAGTTGAGCTATTTCAAATCCTGAAAGATGATGCTGTGAAAGTGTTGCACTCAATATGCCAGCAAATTTGGAAACTCAGCAGTGGCCACAGGACTGGAAAAGGTCAGTTTTCATTCCAATCCCTAAGAAAGGCAATGCCAAAGAATGCTCAAACTACCACACAATTGCACTCATCTCACATGCTAGTAAACTAATGCTCAAAATTCTCCAAGTGAGGCTTCAACAGTATGTTAACCATGAACTTCCAGATATTCAAGCTGGACTTAGAAAAGGCAGAAGAACCAGAGATCAAATGGCCCACATCTGCTGGATCATCAAAAAAGCAAGAGAGTTGGCTTAGAATTCAACATTCAGAAAACTAAGATCATGGCATCTGGTCCCATCACTTCATGGCAGATAGATGAGGAAACAGCAGAAATAGTGACAGACTATTTTTGGGGGCTCCAAAATCACTGCAGATGGTGACTGCAGCCATGAAATTAAAAGACGCTTACTCCTTGGAAGGAAAGTTATGACCAACCTAGACAGCATATTAAAAAGCACACATTACTTTGCCAACAAAGGTGTGTCTAGTCAAAGCTCTGGTTTTCCCAGTAGTCATGTATGGAGGTGAGAGTTGGACTATAAAGAAAGCTGAGCCCCGAAGAATTGATGCTTTTGAACTGTGGTGTTGGAGAAGACTCTTGAGAGTCCCTTGGACTGCAAGGAGATCCAACCAGTCCATCCTAAAGGAGATCAGTCCTGGGTGTTCATTGGAAGGACTGATTCTGAAGCTGAAACTCCATTACTTTGGCCACCTGATGTGAAGAACTGACTCCTTGGAAAAGACCCTGATGCTGGGAAAGATTGAAGGCGGGAGGAAAAGGGGTTGACAGAGGATGAGATGGTTGGATGGCATCACCGACTCAATGGACATGAGTCTGAGTAAGTTTTGGGAGTTGGCGATGGACAGAGAGGACTGGCGTGCTGCTGTTCATGGGGTTGCAAAGAGTCGGACATGACTGAACAACTTAACTGAACTCATCCTTTCTCCAGTATGTATTTTTGTTATGTTTGTTGAAGATCAATTGACCAAATATGAAGACGATGTGATACTGGTGATAGGAAGGACACATAGGCTAGTGGAATGGAATAAGAAGTCAATAAATAGATTACACAAACGTCGTCAATTGACTTTGGACAAAGATGCGAAGATAACTCATTGGGGGTAAAGATAGTCTTTTTAAAAACTTGGTGCTAGAATAATTTACATCTATATTTTAAGGAAAGAACCTTGACTCATACCTTGTACATATACAAGAATTAACTAAAAATGTATCTTAGACCAAAATGTAAAATTTAAAACTATAAGCTGCTCTTGAGCTTCCTGTCCTATATGTTAGCCACATGTGGTTATTTTAAATTTAAAGAATTAAAACTAAATACGTTTTAACAATTGAGCTTCTTAGTTGTTCCAGCCACGTGTCAAGTCCTCATTGGCCATGTGTGGCTAACTAAAGCTGTTGTATTGATTAGCTTAGATTTCAGCATATTTCTCTCACCACAGAATACACTCTTCTACACCACTGTTGTAGAAGAAAACATAGGAGAAAATCTTTGGGATTGCAGTTAGGCAAAGATTTCTTAGGTTACAAAAATTGTGACCATAAAAGAAAAAAATGGATAAATTAGTTTTTATCAAAATTAAAAATTTATGATTGTTGAAAAGCTCTGCTAAGAAAATGAAAAGCCACAGACTAGGAAAGAAATATTTTCAAAACATATTTGCTAAAGAATTGACAACCAGAATATTGTCTGAGGAGGCCTTACAAATAGCTGTGAATAGAAGAGAAGCAAAAACCAAAGCAGAAAAGGAATGATATTCCCATTTGAATGCAGAGTTCCAAAGAATACCAAAGAGAGATAAGAAAGCCTTCCTCAGTGATCGGTGCAAAAATTAGAGGAAAACAATAGAATGGGAAAGTCTTGAGATCTCTTCAAGAAAATTAGAGATACCAAGGCAACGTTTCATGCAAAGATGGGTACAATCAAGGACAGAAATGGTAGGGACCTAACAGAAGCAGAAGAATATTAAGGAGAGGTGGCAAGGATACACAGAAGAACTATATGAAAAAAATCTTCATGACCCAGATAATCACATTGGTGTCATCACTCACCTAGAGCCAGACATCCTGGAATGTGAAGGCAAGTGGACCTTAGGAGCTTCACTGTGAACAAAGCTAGTGGAGGTGATGGAATTCCAGTTGAGCTATTTCAAATCCTGAAAGATGATGCTGTGAAAGTGTTGCACTCAATATGCCAGCAAATTTGGAAACTCAGCAGTGGCCACAGGACTGGAAAAGGTCAGTTTTCATTCCAATCCCTAAGAAAGGCAATGCCAAAGAATGCTCAAACTACCACACAATTGCACTCATCTCACATGCTAGTAAACTAATGCTCAAAATTCTCCAAGTGAGGCTTCAACAGTACATGAACCGTGAACTTCCAGATAGTCAAGCTGGATTTAGAAAAGGCAGAAGAACCAGAGATCAAATAGCCAACATCTGTTGGGTCATCAAAAAAGCAAGAAAATTCCAGAAAAATATCTACTTCTGCTTTATTGAATATGCCAAAGCCTTTGACTGCATGAATCACAACAAACTGTGGAAAATTCTTAGAGATGGGAATACCAGACCACCTGACCTGCCTCTTGAGAAATCTGTATGCAGGTCAGGAAGCAACAGTTAGAATTGGACATGGACCAACAGACTGTTTCCAAATAGGAAAAGGAGTACATCAAGGCTGTATATTATCACCGTGATTATTTAACTTATATGCAGAGTATATCATGAGAAATGCTAGGCTGGATGAAGCACAAACTGGAATCAAGATTGCTGGGAGAAATATCAATAACCTCAGATATGCAGATGACACCACCCTTATGGCAGAAAGTGAGGAAGAACTCAAGAGCCTGTTGATGAAAGTGAGAGGAGACTGAAAAAGTTGGCTTAAAGCTCAACATTCAGAAAACTAAGATCATGGCATCTGGTCCCATCACTTCATGGCAAATAGATGGGGAAACAGGGGGAACATTGACAGACTTTATTTTTGGGGGCTCCAAAATCACTGCAGATGATGACTGCAACCATGAAACTAAAAGACACTTGCTCCTTGGAAGAAAAACTATGACCAACCTAGACAGCGTATTAAAAAGCAGAGACATTACTTTGCCAACAAAGGTCCATCTAGTCAAAGCTATGGTTTTTCCAGTAGTCATGTATGGAGGTGAGAGTTGGACTATAAAGAAAGCTGAGCCCCGAAGAATTGATGTTTTTGAACTGTGGTGCTGAAGAAGACTCTTGAGTGTCCCTTGGACTGCAAGGAGATCCAACCAGTCCATCTTAAAGGAAATCAGTCCTGAATATTCATTGGAATGACTGATGGTGAAGCTGAAACTCCATTACTTTGGCCACCTGATGCGAAAAACTGACTCTCTTGAAAAGACCCTGATGGTGGGAAAGATTGAAGGCAGGAGAAAAAGGGGTTGATAGAGGATGAGATGGTTGGATGGCATCACCGACTCAATGGACATGAGTTTGAGTAAACTCCGGGAGTTGGTGATGGACAGGGAGGCCTGGCATGCTGCAGTCCATGGGGTCGCAAAGAGTTGGACCCGACTGAGCGGCTGAACTGAACTGACAACCAGAATCTTTAAATTTTTTTCAAAGTTAAGTAATATCAAAGAAATTTAAAAGTGAGCAATAAGTTTGGAAAAATGGTTCACTGTAGAAGATATGAATGGCATATTATTTAAATGTTCTAACCTTACACATCTTTTGTTGTTTGCTTGTTTAATCAACAAGGGTTATCTGGGTGGGATGTTTTTGGCGCACTCTTGTTCTCTTTGTACCTTGATGAATTTTAACTTGTTTTTGAAATGTTAATTCTTACAGGTAAAACCCTAGTCAGTAAAAACTCTAATAAGGTGTGTGTGTGTGTGCGTGTGTGTCTAAAAGTAAACACATTTTTAATAGTTTTTTCCTGGTTCTCCAAGAGTAGCAGTAGTGAAAGTAAAAGGAAGCCACAGACTGTCTTGGCAATCCTTTGTAGTAGCTTCGTCATTCTATACGGTCATGCTGATTAACTGACTTGTTCAGCCTGTTTGGACCAGAAGAAAATATGACTTTCCCAGTTGTATTCAAATCCATCAGGCATGAAAACAGATTGGTGATTTGTTCTTCTTGTCTTGTCTTAAACATGAGCAACTGCCTGGTTTCTGCTTAGGCAAATGTGGTAGGTGGAATAATGGGCCCCTCAAGGATGTTCATGTCCTAATGCCTAGGCCTTGTGAATATATTACCTTCCATGGCAAAAGGGATTTGGCAGATGTCGTTATGTTGAGGATGTTGAGATAGGGAGACTTCCTGGATTAGTCACATGGGACCAGTGTCATCGTAAGAGTCCTAGTAAGTAAAAGAGGAAGGCATAGCATCACCGTCAGTGTGGTACAGGCTGTGAGGGATTTGATCAGCCATTTCTAGCTTTGCAGGTGGGAGCAGGCAAGGAGCCAAGGAATGCAGGCAGCTTTAGAAGTTGAAAAAGGGAAGGAAATGAATCTCCCCTAGGGCCTCCTGAAGGCTTTAACCCTGTCAACTCATTTAAGACTTTGATAACCAGAAGCTTAAGGTAATTTTAAAGTTTTGGAAAATTTGTTAATAGTAGCAAGAGAAAACAAATGCAGTGTATCTATAGGACTGTTGTTTGTAAGTTCTAAAAGACAGGCATTTCTTTAAAAGTAGAAAAAAATCCTTTTTTTTTTTGAGTCTCACTGCCAGCCCTCCTAGACTCCCCAGTGGGCACATTTCTGACCCAGATCCTCCTAATCACTGTGAAATGATACTCAGCTCAAAAAGTAAGTACAGTGCATGTGCTAAGGACAAAGGCGTTGTGACACAACCCAGACGCTAGCAGTTCTCAGAATATGGGCCATGGACAGCCTGCATCAGAGCTCCTGGGGAGCAGGTTACTTCAGGCCTGGACCTTTACCCCTTTCCACTAGTTTTTTTCATGTCAAGTTTAGTGAACAAATTATATTTGTTTATAGCAAAATATACTCTTCTTAGGTTACAGTACTATGAATTTTGAAAGGTTTGTATAAGCAAGTAACCGCCAATACACTGAGGTTATTTCCATCACCCAGAATGTTTCGCTTGTGTCCCTTTGTAATAAATTTCCTGTCCGTACCGCCTGTCTGTAGCAACCACTGACCTGATTTCCGTTCCTGCAGGTTTTTTCGAGAATGTCATATCCATGGAATGACACACCATGTAGCCTTTTGAGTCTGATTTACTTTGTTTAACATAATCCTTTTGAGATTCATCCACATTGGGTGTATGTTCACATGGAAAGAAACCATGCTTCTGTGTTACCCAAAATGGCCATAATTTTTTTTTTAAAGTATTTATTTGGCTGTGCTGATTTTTAGCTGTGGCGTGCAGGATCTTTAGTTGTGGCATGTGGGATCTAATTCTCTGACCAGGGATCAAACCCAAGTCTCCTGTATTAGGAGCCTGGAGTCTTAGCCACTGAACCACCAGGGAAGTCCTGGCCGTAACTTCTTGATGTGTTTTGTCTCTTTTGGTATGATCTGAGAGGTGTCATAATCATCCCCGGATGGTTGAGGGGTTGTCTTTTAGCCTGGTTGGATGAGGGAGTCAGGTAGGAGAGAAGGGTGTGGAGGTGCAGGTGGGTTCAGAGGACAGGTGCATACAGAGAACACAGTTATAGGTTTATCTTTTTCAAGAATTGAAAGAGGGGAGAAGATCACGGTTGCCTGATCATGGCTCAGACAGTAAAGAATCTCCCTACAATGCAGGAGGACCCAGATTCGATCCCTGGGTCAGGAAGATCCCCTGAAGAAGGGAATGGCAACCTACTCCAGTACTCTTGTGTGAAGAACTCCATGGACAGAGAAGCCTGGTGGGCTACAGTCCATGGGGTCACAAAGAGTCCGACACAACTGAGCGACTAAAACACATAGAGGGAACAGTAGGGGATGTTTTGAGTTGTGGAGCAGGACTCATTGAGTATTGGTTAGTTATAAGATTCAGTGGTCTGCAGCAAAAGGAGTGGTGACTGCTTGATCTTTTATTGTCTGTGCAACTCCTTTTGGGCCACTGCTAAACTATTGTTCAGTCGGTCAGGCGTGTCTGACTCTTTGTGACCCCATGGACTGCAGCACGCCAGGCTTCCCTGTCTTTCACCATCTCCCAGAGCTTGCTCAAACTCATGTCCCTTGAGTCAGTGATGTCATCTACCATCTTGTCCTATGTCATCCCCTTCTCCTCCTGCCTTCGATTTTTTCCAGCATCGGGGTCTTTTCTAATGAGTTGGCTTTTTGCATCAGGTGGCCAAAGTATTGGAGCTTCAATTTCAGCATCAGTCCTTCTAATGAATATTCAGTATTGGTTTCTTTTAGGATTGACTGGTTTTACCTCTTTGCCATCCAAGAGACTCTCAAGACTCTTCTCCAACACCACAGTTCAAGAGAATCAGTTCTTTGGCCTTCAGCCTTCTTTATGGTCCAACTCTCACATCCATACATGACTATTGGAAAAACCATAGCGTTGACTAGGCAGACCTCTGTCAGCGAAGTAATGTCTCTGCTTTCTAATATGTTGTCTAGGTTGGTCATAGCTTTTCTTCCAAGGAGTAAGTGTCTTTTAATTTCATGGCTGCAGTCACCGTCTGCAGTGATTTTGGAGCCCAAGAAAATAAAGTCCATCACTGTTTCCATTGTTTCCCCATCTATTTGCCCTGAAGTGATTGGACCGGATGCGATGATCTTCATTTTTTGAATGTTGAGTTTTAAGCCAGCTTTTTCACTCTCCTCTTTCACTTTCATCAGGAGGCTCTTTAGTTCTTTGCTTTCTGCCATAAGGGTGGTGTCATCTGTATATCTGAGGTTATTGATATTTCTCCTGGCAATCTTGATTCCAGCTTGTGCCTCATCCAGCCAGGCATTTCTCCTGATGTACTCTGCATATAAGTTAAATAAGCAGAGTGACAATATACAGCCTAGATGTATTCCTTTCCCAGTTTTTAACCAATCTGTTATTTCATGGCCATTCTAACTGTGCTTCTTGACCTGCATACAGATTTCCCAGGAGGCAAATAAGGTGGTCTGGTATTCCTATCTCTCAGAATTTTCCACAGTTTGTTGTGGTCCACATAGTCAAAGGCTTTAGTATAGTCAATGAAGCAGAAGTAGATGTTTTCCTGCAACTCTCTTGCTTTTTCTGTGATCCAGTGGATGTTGGCAATTTGATCTCTGGTTCCTCTGCCTTTTCTAAAACCAGCTTGAACATCTGGAAGTTCATGATTCATGTACTGTTGAAGCCTAACTTGGAGAATTTTGAGCATTACTTTGCTAGCATGTGAAGTGAGTGCAATTGTGCAGTAGCTTGAACATATCTTTTGCATTGCCCTTCTTTGGGTTTGGAATGAAAACTGACCTTTTCCAGTCTTGTGGCCACTGCTGAGTTTTCCAAATTTGCTGGCATATTGAGTGCAGCACTTTTAACAGCATCATCTTTTAGGATTTGAAATAGCTCAGCTGGAATTCCATCACCTCCACTAGCTTTGTTTGTAGTGATGCTTCCTAAGGCCCACCATGACTTTGCATTCCAGGATGTCTGGTTCTAAGCAAGTGATCACACCAATGGGGTTATCTACATCATTAAGATCTTTTTTGTAGAGATCTGCTAAGGACTGCTAAATAGTCCTTCCTGAATGAAAGACTCTTACCTGGCCCTGGCTCCAAAACCCCCAAGGACATAAGTGAAGGCTCACAATCTTTTCCCCCCTCAAATGTCTTGAGCCCCTTTATTGGCAGGAATTGTGCTATGTACTGAATGAAATGGACTAGTTACAGTCCTTACCCTAAGAACTCTTACTTAGCCTCTCCGAGAACTCTGGCCTGGTATATACCAGATCTTCCCCCAACAGGCGGACAGCTGGAGGCCAGCACCTTATCGGCAGGATCACCCCGGTGTGGTGAAGCATGGGCCTAGCGAGGAGCATGTGCGCTGCAGTCAGTCCTCCAGTCCTTGGATATGGAGCCTCTGGATTCGCAACCCATGGCCTCAGAGGGCTGACTGTACTCCTCCCCTAAGGGGTTTGAGTGTCCTCAAATTTTACTACCCATGGGTTCCTCATGGATCCCACGGATGAGTGTATATGATCACATGATCTGCCTTTAAATCCCAGGTCTGATGTTCTGGTTTAGTCAAATTGCTTCACCTTTCCAAACTGATGTCTTCTTCTCTAAGATTAGGAGATATCCGGAAGTGGGGGAAAAAAGCTATTTAAAAGCTAGTTGCTCTTTGAGTTGAAAGCTAAACAGATGAATTATGGTCTTTTTTTGTTTGGTCAAGGTAAAGGGCTAATCTCAATGGGAGGGTTGGGTCCAGGGGGCTAAAATTGTTCTGCATAAAAAAGAAGTAAAAATGTTTTGTGTTTTTTTTTTTTTTAATATTTATTTTTATTTAATTATTTGGCTTGTCAGGTTGCAGCATGGGGGATCTAGTTAGCTGACCAAAGATGGAACCCAGGCCCCCTGCATTGAGAGTGCAGAGCCTTAGACACTGGACCGCCAGAGAAGTCCCAAATTTTAGCTTTTAGTTGAAGCTGGAAGAAACTTTTTTTTTTTAATTTTGTTTTTATTGTGCCTTTATTTGTGCAGGGGTGATGAAAGAAAGTGGGTCCTAGTATTACACTCTAAAGAGGCCCACTCTTCACAACACCCGGATGTTCATGTGTTTTAAATTAGAGGGTAGAGCCAGCTGTGTCTACACTAGGGTGGGGTGGAATAGAGAGAGGGGAGGTGATGAGAATTAGGTTGCAACCAAGACTTGGGATCAAAAAGAGACAAGGACTCATTACCAAGTTGTGAGCACTCACCTTAGAATCCTTGCAATTGTTAAGGAAAGTCATGGGCTTCACACAGTTATATGAGATACGATCTAAAACTTGCATCTGAATGTGAAAGATGCTATAATATAGGACCATGCACATGTCAGGGATAATATCTACGTAACAGGGTTGGGAGGTTTAAATGAAAATGTAGATAAAAGTACTTCATAAACTAAAGAGATACATCATCACCCCTAGGTAAAGTGTCTTTTCTGATGGTTTTGTAAAAAGGAAGTCAGACTTAAATTCAACACTGATCACAAATATGAGATTAATTATCCAGGAGTTGTGAGCTCTATAATAGTTTTATTTGTGAATTCAGTTCAAATGGATAGTAAACAGTTTGGATGTTAAAGATAACAGTTTTAAAAAATGACTTGATATGACCCAAACATGTCATGTCAAGACTTGGGAATTTAGCCCACATTAGCAGTCATTCCCCATTTCTTTCTGACACCCCACCCCTGTTAGCCCAGGGCAACCAGTCATTTATTTTCTGTCTCTTGTAGACTTGACTTGCCTCTTCTGAACATTTCATATACATGAAATCATACTATATGTGGTCTTTTATGACTGGCTTCTTTCGTGGCATAAAATTCTCAAGGGTCATAACTGTTGCATGCATCAGTATTTTATCCAACCATTTTTTGTTTTCTTGAAAAAAATGTTTAGTTAACTTTTTTCTTTTTAAGAACACTTTTAGATTCACAGCAAAATTGAATAGACAGTACAGAGAACGCCCATGTACCTTTCCCACTCCTTCATTGCCAGCATCCCTCAGCACTGTGGTTATGGTGGAGGGAACCTACATTGACATCATGATCACCCACGGCTTACTTTAGGGCTCACTCTCTTTTTACGTCCTTTGGGTTTTGGAAATGTATAACATCTTTCCACCTTTACGGTCTCGTCGCCCTAAATTCCGTGTTCTCTGTCATTCATCCATGCCCCATTCCTACTCCTGACAACCACTGCTCTTTTTATTGTCTCCATGGTGTTACTTTTCCCAGAATGTCGTTTACTTGGATTTATATAGTATGTGGCCTTTTTAGATTGTTTTTCTTCTACAGAGCTTTCTGACAAGTCTTCATGAGATGCTATAGGTGACAAGGTATGTCAAAAAGATTAAATCACTAGCTTAATTCAGTTCTGAAATGGACAGGTTAAATTCCTGGATTGTCTACAGTTTCATTTACATAGGAGCAGTCGTCTTTCATGAGGTCATTACAGAAATGCTGGCGAACTCTTTCCATTAGCAGTTCTTGCATACAGTATGCACTTCTTGTGTTGTGGGACTCTTTTTTTTGTTGTTGTTCAGAATTCACCTTAGGGGTTTTCTCAGACTCGGCATTCTTAATCGATCGTGGTTTTTAGCTTTCTTTTTTCTTTCCAGGCTGGGTGGATGATGCAGTTTCACTTCTAGGTGTTAGGATTCTCTTTCACACTGGTTTGTCATGACCTTAAAATATTTAAAGTTTCTCCTTGGGTTCTTTTTTTCTTTTCTTTCTTTTTTAATGTAGTACCCCAGTGGGCTAGAGATTTGTTTTACTAAATGAGTTTAAACCACCAGCAGCTGGGGAGTTCATAGCCCATGAGCATTGTCAAACTTAACCCAGTGTAAAAACCCACCAGTGGTCTTTTTATTGTCTTCCACTGGGTAGGTTTTGAGGTCCGGACGTGAAGGCTAGTTATGCTTCTGAATCAGCCTTGAGGTTGTGAGTTGCCTAAGGTGGCATAGGATACCAAAGACGGAGACACGTTTGCTGCGACGATCAGAATCGTCTTAGTTTGTTAATAGCCAGCCTCGTTGTCGCCTGGAGATTACTGACGAGGCCCAAGAATCGCTCTGAGCTGTAACCACCCACAAAAACCACACGCATGGCATTTTACTCAAAACTCTACTTTAACCACTACTTTGTGATGCAAAACTGGCGGAATTTTGGGTACTTTCTGTAAAATCGAAATCTTTATGGGGGTTTTCCAACATTCTAGTTGATTGTGAACAAGTGATCAGTATAATGAAAGGAGAGCAGGGTTGGCCAATCAACACCGACTTCTCTGGTACAAAGGATGCCAGCCTGTGTGGAATATTTCATGTGGAGAAAGCCACCTTGTCTGAGAAAAGATTCTCTTGTTGAAAAATGCAGTTAAATAAGAGGTATTGACATGAGATGGGTAGTTGTAAAAGATAGAGATTTTAGAAGCTTCTTATCTTTGCCACAAAGTTTTCACTCTTGACAAAGTAATCACCTTCAGTACTTTCTAGCGTGTAGATCCTCGTAGGTTTGAAAAGGAAATCCATTTGTATTGGACAAAATACAGTTCTGCATAAGGACTTCCTGTAAAGGAAGAACCATTATGGGAAACTGCTACTAATAAGATATGATAGCCCTTTTATGGAGGGAAAATGGTAGGTGTGAGAACTCTCTCCTGTTTGGCCGAGTCAGGGGGCCTTCGTTTATTCTGGACTTAGGTCCTTGGCCAAGTTCCTTTACCACTCTAAGGCTCAATTTCTTACCTTTACAATGAAAATTTTCTTTTCATGGTTAATATTCTGTTGTGTATATGTGTACCACAGCTTCTTTATCCATGCATCTGTCAATGGACATCTAGATTGCTTTCGTGTCCTGGATATTGAAAACAGTGCTGCTCTGAACATTGGGGTCACATGTGTCTTTTTGAGCTATCGTTTTCTTTGGGTATATGCCCAGTAGTGGGATTGTTGGGTCATATGGTAGCTTTATTCCTAGATTTTTAAGGAACCTCCATACTGTTTTTCCATACTGGCTGTATCAATTTACACTTACAATATTACTCTGCCATAAAAAAGGAATGCATTTGAGTCAGTTGTAGTGAGGTGGAGGAACCTAGAGCCTGTGAGAGTGAGATAAGTCAGAAAGAGGAAAACACACACCATATATTAAAGCGTATATACGGAACCTAAAAAAATAGCACTGATGAACTTATTTGCAGGGCAGGAAGAGAGACACAGACACAGAGAACAGACTTGTGGACACAATAAGGGGATGAGGGCGTGGGACGAATCGAGAGAGTGGCCCTGGCTTCTGTACACTACCATGTGTGAAATAGGAGCTGGGGGGAGCTGCTGTTTGCACAGGGAGCTCAGCCCCGTGCTCTGTGATGACGGGGCAGTGGGACGGGGGTGGGAGGGAGGCTCAAGAGGAAGGGAATATATGTATTATAGCTGGTTTACATTGTCACACAGCAGAAATCAATACAACATTGTAAAGCAATTATTCTCCAATTAAAAATGAAAAGTTTCCCTCCTGCTCTGTGGCAGATAGGAACACATTGTCTCAAGAGCCTTCAGTAGGAGTCCTTTGTTATGACATCCTGTCTTGTGTAAACTTGTTTTATTGTCATATAAATTAAGCCTGCTATCAAGCACATTTTGTTTTTTCAAATCTGTGAAAACATTATTTTAGCAAAACTTACTTGTGTAAGTACATACTTATTCTCCTTTCATAATTAATAGTCTTAAAAGACTAAATTTCCATCTGTGTAGCCCAGAAAGCTCTCATGATTAGCCTTAAAACAACTAGCAGAAACTTTTAGGCTGTCTCTCATTAGCACATTATCCGAACCAACCATGGGAGGAAGATACAGAAATCAGTAACTGAGATTTTAATGTGATAATTCCTTAGTTTACCGTGAAGAACTTGGTAATTTCCCATCAGCACATAAGTAACACTGTGCTCAGCATGCTACTGCAGAGGCAGTGTTGCTGGTTAGCTCCCACAAATAAAGTTTGCTTGCTTTATAATTTACGTTAGGAAATGTTTAAACAGGGTGAAAGAGCAGTTTTTACAAGCACAAAATCAAGCAATTCATTTTCAGAAAGTAGAACCAAATGAAACCAACCGAAGAAAAACAGGTGGGTTGAATCATATTTTTTAAAAACAAAATAAAGAGTTGTATTTTGTATGTGTGTGTGAATAGAGTTACACAGTTCTAAGAACAGTTGTACAGGGTGGAATATCAAATAAAGCTTTAGGACTCAGAAGAATGGAAGCTTTATTTGTAGGAGAAAACAAGGTTTATCACTACAGAATTTTAGGGACATAAGTAGAAATGGGAAAGATAATATAAACATTAGAACAGTGGAATGGAGTTTCCCAGACCCTTTGACATAACAAATGGTTTAGTTAAGGAAACTGGCAAAATCTTGAAATCTCAGTTGGTGCTACAGCAAACTTTTAAAATTAAATGATCGGAGCCGAAAGCACTATGCTGTACATTTGTTAGTCCAATAGCACTGATTCTTCACCTGAGTAACTTATTTTTTAATTGAAGGATAACTGCTTTACAGAATTTTGTTTTCTGTCAAACCTCAGCATGAATCAGCCATAGGCATACAGATATCCTCTCCCTTTTGAAACTTCCTCCCGTCTCCCTCCCCTCCCACCCCTCTAGATGTCACGGGGCCCCTGTTTAATTTCCCTGAGTCATCAGCAAATTCCCATTGGCTATTTTACATTGGCAGTGTAAGTTTCCATGCTGCTGAGTAACTTTAAAGGCGACTTGGACCTTGAAATACAAGTGTTGAAAAAGCGATGTCTGGAGAAAGGTGAAATCACAATTATACATCAAAGGCCACGGGAGCTATAATTTCAGATATTGTTTCAGTTGTACCAGCTTTTTGTTCACACCCAAACTCCACTGGTAGAATCTACTGCATGTGGGGTGGAGAAGAATTCCATTTATTTTCTGCTGAAGCTGGCGAACCGAATGAAGATCTGTATCAAGTGACAGGAATCAAATGAAACATGACAAACCTGTAAAAGCCGCCACCTGAACATGTCAAAGCAGAACTTGGCGGTGAATGAGGTGGGACAGGGGCTGGGAGACAAACCACACAGACTGCCTCGCCGGGCTGGGCAGCTCGGGAGGTCAGAGGGAGAGCCAAGGGGAGCAAGTCTTCGTCGGGCTGGGGCTCACGTGGTGGGGTTTGGCATGGCGTGCTGGTGGTTTGTTCATAGATACAAGTACGTATCTATCTTGGATTGGTTTTATTATGGAAAAATTCTATGGAGATATGCTGTATTGACTGGAAAATGATTCACTTGTTTTTTAAGTTACCAAATTTATAACGCAGAAGCATTGGTTTTGAAGTTAATCATTTAAGTGGAGTTTAATCCCAACCTAGTTTCTGACATTGGATGCTAATTATTCTTATTTAGCAAAGCACAGAGAAAATCAGCGTTACACGAGCAACCAGGGCAGGCAGTGCTCTAAGGAGGGGACGCCTTTCTCTGCCTTTGGATGAGTTAGATTTGTCAGACATTTCCAGCTGTTACAAAGGCCTCTGACCATTGAAGGAAAGCTGACTTCGCTGCTCAGATGACAAGTTCCAGGTCCCCCAGGGAAAGTGCAGGAGCGGGAGCCTGAACCGGCATTCTGGACTCGACCACGTGCGCCCACGTTACCCGTGACAGTCTGATTGGCCGTCACCCGTCAAGAAGAACCAGTGGCCACTGGACTGAACCCTCCCCTGTATTTGTTCAGGAGCTCTCAGAGTTCTCATTCCTCAGGGAAGCACTTTCAGAATCAACCTGGTAAGTAAGCCATTTATACTTTTAAGTTGGTCCTAAAGAAAATATATAATTGGAATAGCTGTGATGACGTATAGAAACGTCTAAATGAAAGCCATCACTCAGTCACAGTATTTTATTCTGCATCATTTATTAAATATTTTTATATATGCATTTACAAACTTTACTCATTTCAGAACTCAGCTTTCAATACATTTTTAAACGTTTTTTGGTAGAGAGAGTCTCTTGTAAAATGAGATCCATGTACAAAACTAGGCAACAGATATAAAAGTTTCCTCTCATACTTTTCATCCATCAAGCAAAGAAATCATGTGACAAAGAAAAAAAATGTGGCTCGTTCACAAGGATAACATGTCAGTGTTCAAACTATGAGTTCTAATGGGATAGATCATATTTCATCTCTATCAGGATGGCTATAGTTTAATACTTCTTAGCTACTGTAGCATGTTGGTTCTGATGAAGGAAAAAAATCAACTGTTTGGACTAGATCATCTAGAGACCATCAATTATTCATTTCTTTATGAAGTGACACCAAAATTCACCTTGGAGATGACATTGATGGGCTAGCAGTATGCATTTACCTCAAACGTGGCTTAGAAATTTCCCTTTAAAAAATTCATTAACTTGGCAAACTAAAGTCTGAGCCTCTACTTTAGCGCTGTTACTTAAAAGACATAGTTTAAATGATCAATTCAGAAGCCTAAAAGTATCTTTGAAACTAAAGTTGCTTTTCTTATAATGAATGCTGACCTGACAGTCGAGGCTCGGAGCGCGGTCACTAGGGGACAGAGGCCCTGGTGCCGCTAGCAACGAGAAGGACTATCACCACAGGGTCATTGTATGGCACAAAACGCCCGGGGGCCCGAAACTCACTAGTAATATGGTTTTGGCAGCAGCATCATTTAACCATTTGTTACATACTATTAACACACCAGCTTCAAAGATGTGCACTCCCCTTAGGATACACAGGAGTTACAAATTTATGGTGATTGCATAATTGGTATTGCACAGTTTTATAAAAAACATAAATACTGGTTATTCTAGATTTAAATACAAAATACATGTCATATACTTTTAAATCTATAATGTGGTTCAAGTGCAAGTCAGGTGCTTTCTTTAGTCCTTCCCAAAAAGGCATTTTAAATACTTTTTTGGCACAAATGAAATTTCACCCTGCCAACAATTCTAATTACAATACATATATCCAAACCTGGAGAGTAGCAATCATATACATACAGTATAAAACTGAGTATTTACAAATATACTAAGCATAAATGTAACCTCTGTGGGTGAATCAGAACTAATTTAGCAAGACCCACACTAAAAATAATTTAAAAAGGTAAATACGATGCCTTTAGTTCATTTGCTTATGCTGGTTGCTGTGGGTTGACATTCATGTGAGGAGGATGTCCTAGAAGACCAATTCTTTGTTTCTGCTTCCTTTGTTCTGTCATCTGGAAAGTTAAAAAGTTTCATCATTAGACCCAGACACTTCCTGTACGTCAAATCGTATACTCAACCATAGACTTACCTCTGTGGTTATGGTTTATACTGAAACCCACTTTCTACAAATAGCATACCGTTAGTATATCAAACACACAGCTTCAAAAAGGGCATCTACCTGGGCAGGGTGGGGAATTCTGTGCCCTCGTCATGCAACGTGACATTCAGAAATTCTGCTTGCTACTTGTTTCACAAAGGAACGAAAAGCAGTTAAAGCACAAGAGTCTTGTTTCCCAAATCTACGTCCAAATCATAGCTTTGTATGAGAGTTGCAACATGCTAAACACTCAAGAAACTGTCTGATGTGTTTAGAACTCTTAAGTTTGAGAGAGATTGAGTCCACTGTCTTCAGGGTGTCTCGGTTATTCTCCAACGGTTCTTGGATAGTTTTGAGAGAAAAAAAAAATCACATAGAGTTTCTAGGGAGATGATAATGTCCTAACACCTCAGGTCCAGGGCAACTGAATAACATAAATCATGGCCTGGCACCCAGTGGTGACCAGTCCTCACCCCCTACACACACCAAGGTCAGGAAAGACCATTTCTTAAGGCTGCTCAAATGAAACCGTGGTTTCAAAACTGCAAACAAGAAGTTGGGACCTTTTATTTGGCTGCTGAACTAAACCAGTTCTCATATTGACAGGTATCTAGCTCAGTTCTGCCTATTTCAGTGCATAATTAACTCCCTGTATTTAGAGTTTTCTTAACCCAGTTATCCCAACTCTGGATTTGATGCTGGGCATTTAGGTCAATTAAGGTAAAAAAGCTATATGAAATATCGGATAAAATTGTTATCTCTAAGTGGTTTTAGATCCTGCTTCTAGATTTTTGGCTTCCTAAAGTCAGAGAGGAATTAGGGTTTAGCAGTATTAATATAGAGGATGTGGGCACTGGAATCAGACAGACCTATTTCCATAAAGTTTTATGTTGTTGTAACTTTTCAAAGTCTGTTTCTTCATTCATATAAAATGAGGGTAATAATTCCGACCTCATAGAGAGGATGTATGTAAATTTTCTAATCGTGTCTGTCACATTGTAGATGCTTATATCTGTTTTCACCTGGACTAATTTTTGGTACAAAATACCCTGAGAGAAAGTAAAATGAGAATATGTTACCTCAGTTCAATTTTAAAGTAGTTATTTTGCCTTATTTGAAACAGCAGTTTTCCTTTCATATCAAAATACTATGTTGAGACTCCTATGAAATGCCTTCAGTTGTATTTTAGGAGAGAAGATTTACAAGGAGTATTTCCAAAAGGTAACTTTTTACAAAGCCTCTTATGAAGAGTTGAATTAGGGGTATTCTGCTAGCCTTTAAAGTTTTCTTAGATGAGTGACAAATCTTTAAAGGAGGTGTCACAATCCTCTACTATACTTCACAGATTCAGCTGCAGGAGAGCCTCCTGTGACTCATGGAATAAACTGACAACTAGATGGTGATGCAGTCATCTCACTGCCTGATACTTCACATACTCAGCCCAGACTTTCACCCCCAAACTAGTCCCTTGGCAGGTAGCCTTGAGAAGGACTCCAACAGAACTCACTAAATTTAATAATCTCCGCATTCTCAATGATTTAGGAATCTTGGTGGGCTCAACTCGTACTGATGGGTACTCAAAGCTTCCATTTAAAGATGCTGAGATTTTTCCACGGTTGAAGTTGGCCACTGAAGTTTTTCCTGAAATTTTTCTATAAATTTCTACTTAATTTGAGATGATCTTCTCTGTATGTTGTGTAGCCTCATGCCTGTGTGTCCAATCAGCTTCCTGTGATTTTTCAATCTATTGGCTATAGGTATCACCCGATATCTTCTATATATCTTCTATAGGTATCACCTGATACCTCAGTGGTGGTCTGACTCTAATTCTTCAGGGTTGTCTTTCTAAACTAACGATCGCATCACCATCCCTCAGTCCCTGACCTTGAAGC
The DNA here is from genome assembly GCF_019320065.1 of Cervus canadensis. NCBI lineage: Eukaryota > Metazoa > Chordata > Mammalia > Artiodactyla > Cervidae > Cervus > Cervus canadensis. The sequence goes on along the minus strand of NC_057407.1, from coordinate 37,980,707 downwards.
TTCCTACTGAGGTGAGTGGCCAAAACCTTTGTTCAAGCAGAGGTTGTACCTGGTAATTTCAAGAACCTAGCACATACTTTCCTGGGGCTTCTTCCTTGGTGGTTCAGACAGTAAAGAATTCATCTGCAATGCAGGAGACCGAGGTTCCATCCCTGGGCAGGAAAGATCCCCCGGAGGAGGAAATGGCAGCCCACTCCAGTACTCTTGCCTGGAGAATTCCATGGGCAGAGGAGCCTGACGGGCCACAGTCTCGGGGCAGGGGAGGGGGAAAGAGTCAGACCTGACGGAGCAACTAACACTTTCACTTTCAGCACATACTTAATTTTGCTTCCTATTTCCCTAGAATAATAGTTCTTAAACTTTGGCATGTGCCAGAAGCACCCCGAAGGCTTGTTACAACACAGATCAAAGGGCCCACAGAGTTTCCATTGAGGAGGCTCAGGGTAAGGTCGGTGAATCTGCATTGCTAACAGGTTCCAAGGTATTGTTAACGCTGTGGATCTAGGACCACACTGCTGCTCTAGAAGAGCATTTCTCTGTCTCAGAAAGAGGCCAAGATCCTTAGAAAAGTTACGTTTTCATATACTTGAATACTTAAAAAGTACTTTGGGTATATTTTCTCAAAATGAGATCTCAGGGATGATTCTCTGCAGTTGAGCACATGGTCGGCACACAAATCTGACTGCCCGAGTTCTGTTTTGATCAGCCATGGCCTTGTAGACAGAATGGCGTCATCTAAGTGAGTAATCAATGTTAAAGTACCAGGGGCAGCTGCTTAAGTATTTGGCCCTTTGGACACGATCCTCATCCAGTGATAATTATATGGGAACAGTAACGAAAGAAAACCAAGTAGTTCATATACTTGAACTTTTTTTTTTCCAAAGTATTCAAGTATATGAAAATGTAACTCTCCTGTTGATTTTGGCTTATTTCTGAGATAGTCAGTGAAACAGACCCCACACTGGGACTGAATTTGGCCTATAGGAAACCAAGTTCAACACTGCTGACCAGGTAAGTTTCCCTGGTCCCTTGGTATACATTCTCACATAATTCCTGACCTTATTAGCTCAATTCAACCTACTTACCTGTCTACATAGATTCACATACACTATATTTATCTTATTTAAGGCATCATTATTATCTGTTACTATTACCCATATCAAAACAAAGTCTATCCTTAGCACATTCTCTCTGGACATTTGAAACAAACCTGACTAGATAAAAATATCCATCAGATTGAGATCTAAGGTAACAACTCAACATTTTAATACTGAAAAATCTACTTTGATTAGTGCAAAATGTCCCATTTGTAGTAGATACACTTAAAAACCCTCAAAATCCACATTTTGCTAAGGATGAACATTTGAACCAATGTTCTTCATAAACTGTATAGAGACTAGCTTGAATTTCTGTATGCCTTCTTTTTGACTCAGTCTAAACAGAAAGCAAATGATATGGTAGCTTTACAGGTCAGAAGCAACCAAATGTCTAGAAGATTTTTCTTGAAAATAGTGTCGACTGCAAATGGGCAAAATCTGCTCTACCAGTGTAAAGGATTAAGGGCTCGCACTGCAGAGAAAGTTCATCCACAGCACACAAACGCCGCAGCCTGCCCGCCTGTCACAGTAAGGCCGTGGCTACTCAGATTCTAAGCAGCCTGGAAACTCCAGTCACCACAACTGATCTTTCAGTTCAGTTCAGTTGCTCAGTCGTGTCCGACTCTTTGCGACCTCATGGGACTGCGGCATGCCATGCCTCCCTGTCCATCACCAACTCCCGGATTCCACCCAAACTCATGTCCATCAAGTCAGTGATGCCATCCAACCATCTCATCCTCTGTCGTCCCCTTCTCCTCCTGCCCCCCATCTTTCCCAGCATCAGGGTCTTTTCAAATAAGTCAGCTCTTGTAGCATCAGGTGGCCAAAGTATTGGAGTTTCAACATTACTCAACATCAGTCCTTCCAATGAACACTTAGGACTGATCTCCTTTAGGATGGACTGGTTGGATCTCCTTGCAGTCCAAGGGACTCTCAAGAGTTTTCTCCAATACCACAGCTCAAAAGCATCGACTCTTCGGCCCTCGGCTTTCTTTATAGTCCAACTCTCACATCCATACATAACCACTGGAAAAACCATAGCCTTGACTAGATAGACCTTTGTTGACAAAGCAATGTCTCTGCTTTTTAATATGCTGTTTAGGTTGGTCATAACTTTACTTCCAAGGAGTAAGTGTCTTTTAATTTCATGACTACAGTCACCATCTGCAGTGATTTTGGAGCCCCCCAAAATAAAGTCTGCCACTGTTTCCCCATCTATTTGCCAAGAAGTGATGGGACCAGTTGCCATGATCTTAGTTTTCTGAATGTTGAGTTTTAAGCTAATTTTTCACTCTCTCCTTTCACTTTCATCAAGAGGCTCTCTAGTTCCTCCTCACTTTCTGCCATAAGGGTGGTGTCATCTGCATATCTGAGGTTATTGATATTTCTCCCGGCAATCTTGATTCCAGCTTGTGCTTCATCCAGCCCAGCGTTTCTCATGATGTACGCTGCATATAAGTTAAATAAGCAGGGTGACAATATACAGCCTTGACATACTCCTTTCCCGATTTGGAACCAGTCTATTGTTCCATGTCCAGTTCTATCTGTTGATTCTTGACTTGCATATAGATTTCTTTGGAGACAGGTCAGGTGGTCTGGTATTCCCATCTCTAAGAATTTTCCACAGTTTGTCCTGGTCCACACAGTCAAAGGCTTTGGTGTAGTCAATAAAGCAGAAGTAGATGTTTTTCTGGAACTTTTGCTTTTTTGATGATCCAGAGGATGTTGGCAGTTTGATCTCTGGTTCCTCTGCCTTTTCTAAAAGCAGCTTGAACATCTGGAAGTTCACGGTTCATGAAGCCTCACTTGGAGAATTTGGAGCATTACTTTACTAGTGTGTGAGATGAGTGCAATTGTGTGGTAGTTTGAACATTCTATGGCATTGCCTTTCTTTGGGATTGGAATGAAAACGGACCTTTTCCAGTCCTGTGGCCACTGCTGAGTTTTCCAAATTTGCTGGCATATTGAGTGCAGCACTTTCACAGCATCATCTTTCAGGATTTGAAATAGCTCAGCTGGAATTCCATCACCTCCACTGACTTTGATCTAACTGCTCTTCACAGTCCTATAAAATCAGTCATGTTCCTAAGAACGAGCCTAAAATACTGAAAAAAACAGCTGAAGCCTCTCTCAAAGGCAGGTATACTGACTCACTGTAAACATACAGCTGGTCACATTCTTGGTCCCCAGTGTAGTGGTCCTCTCGAGTTCCCCTGACAGATAACTCTGTCACGCTGCTGCATGACCATCTCTGAGAGGTTTCCGTGGCAGTGACGCAGATCCTCTCCCTCAGGTCAGGCAGAATGAAGTGCTGCCTTTTTCTTTACTGCCAGAGCAAACTTTGAAATCTCTGTTACATACTTACCATGTTGAATTCTAATTTGTTTACCTACTTGTCTCCCACTCCAGACTCCTAGTTCCTTGAAGGAGGAGAAGAGGCCTAGCTCACCTTTGTAACCCCAGTCCCTGGGGCTGCATACCTGGCGGACGGGTGCTTAGTACACGCTGGCCGGAAGAACAAGTGAAAGGGCCCCAGCACAGCGCCTTTGCTGGGGCACGCCAGGCACTTTCATGCCGTTGCCCATGCTGACTCCCCTCCCAGGCTGCCCCCCTGCTGCTGCGTCTCCTCGTTAGCTCAGAGGTCAGCTCCTCGACAAGTCGGAGCTCAACTCCTCTGACGCCCCAGGCCCCACGTGGGGCTGCCTGCCTGCTTCTCGTGTGCCCTGTGAGATGGGCTTCGTTCTGACGGACGGGCCCCCAGTACTTTTCCTGATGTATCCTGTTGTTAGAGGTCTGCTGCTTTCTGCATAGATTGCAGTATCCTAGAGGGCCTCTTCTTGTGATTCCAACACAGGCTAAGGAACACAGACCTTCAGGTAAGGTTTAATATCCCATTTTCCAACTGTGAGGAATTATTCTAATCATGTTATCCCTTCCTTCTTTATGTAGTTAACAAGATAATAACCCTCTTGCATGAAAAACGCCAAACAATGTACCATGTTAATATGATAAGAATTTCAAGCACTACCAGTATTCCTAACAACTACTGGATTGGCCGGAAAGTTCTTTTGGGTTTTTCCATAACATTTTAGAATCACATTTGTATTCAGAATCTCTTGGGAGGGGAAACTTGAAGATGAGCAGCATCATGAACTAACACTTAGAATAGCAATTTTAGTTAACTGTTCTTGACAGTAATAGAAAAGCCACTAACCGGATTTTTACTAGTATCCTTGATAAGAACTACTTCTTCTCAAACTGGTATTTGAATAAAACCAGCACCAGAGAGGTCAGTAACAATAAAGATTAAAGCCAAAGACATTCAACTATCTTTGCTCAATTATGCTGTTTTTTTGGACCAGAAGATCTGAAAAAAATATCTGAGTGATGAAGCAATTTTTATATTTTCCAGCATTGTTACTACTGAATGGTATTCTTTCATAGTGGGTTTAAAAAATATCACAGAGTTTCTCGTTCATTAATCATTTGTGGGCTTTTTATTTTTTAATTCAAAACTTTTTTCCCTTTGGAGAGCAAGAATTCTCACAATTACCATTTAAGAACCAGCAGTTCTCTGCCTATCTGCATGACTTTTTATGCAGAAAAGGTTAAGAAATCTTGAGGATTGTTACACACCACATTAACAAAATGTGAATCTTTTCAACAAGTTGATTCTCCAAAAAATGCTTTAAAGCTTTGCTACAAAGTCAAAAGAAACTGTTGACTAATTCCTTCTGAAAGAACCAAGTTTCCCCCAGTAAAAGCAGCAATGCTGAGTTTTTCCTGTAATTCTGGACACCTTAAAACCTAAGCAGATCAATCCTGGTAAAGGTACTTTAGAATAAGTTACTCGTTTCCTCCTATTTCTTTTCAGCCTATAACATCTTCTAGGAAAAAGTGGTTCAATTTCAAAGTCATTCATAAGGGTAAGGTTTTCTGAAGGGTGGTTCCAACGGCTCACTTTAAAACAAAAATGTAAAAAGAGCTGAAACCAAGCAGTTTAAACCACACTGGTTTTGATGTCACTTAATGAACCTTAGTTCATACGTAATCATAGTTTTACATAGGTTGTTCAAGCCAAAATTCTGGCTTCATAGAAACAATCCTGATGCCAAGTCTCTATTATGATCAGTTATGTAACATGGCAATGAATGCATCCTTCATAATGTTTAAGTATTGATACATGATGTGACTCCTGAAACTCTTAACTTTTAAAAAAATGAGTAAGAATTGAAACAGTCAACCATGAAAGGCAAACAGGATACAGTGAGGAAACAAAACAGGGGAAACAAGCCTAGCCTGCAAGACCAGGAGCTCCTGCCTGCTGTGTATCTGAGTATCCTCAACAAACAAAAGGATGGAATTGGGTCCAATGCCACCTGGGGTCTTGGGTACCTCGTACACCTATGATTCTGGGTGAATTCCTCGGCTCCACTCACTCCTTAGGCCAAGTTCACTGCTTTGCGAAGTGTGCATCACCGAAGCAGCTTGAGAACCACCCTCAGGGAGCAATTCAACACCCCAGATTCTTAGTGTTGAGAGGACAGGCTGGGCCTACTTGCATGGCATTTACTACCACAGACTACCCAATAATAGCTTCAGACGTGCTTACAGATGCACTGTATAGAGAGCTAACTGCTTCCTTTATTTAGGTCTGTATTAGATCAATTTCTCTTACGAGTTTTTGGCATCTAATTTAAAGTACCTGATTTAATGGTGATTCTTATAGCCACAGCTCTAAGGGAGAGGAAGGGAGCTCAAGCATCGCTCCATGTGTTAAAGAGCTTGCCTCCCTCTGGGGGAGCGGGGGTAACACAAGCAGCCTCAGGAGATGGACATCAGTGTAGTCCTGGGGACCATTGTTGTTTCACAAAAGGGTTAAAGACTCAATAAAACAATAAGCAAAGGAAACTAGTTATATCTCTGTACGTTTTACTTATGCAGGTTATTAGTCACTTTAGGGGGCTACCCAGCTCAGCACCAGAGACACCCTTCATAAATAAGGCTTTCTCCTCTCATTAGTCTTTTTATTTGCATCTTAATACAAGTGAAAGAAACTAATTTGAGGCCAGATACTATCTTGGGGTTCAGTTTGGAATAATTTAGTTGGCAAAGAAACAATGCAAAGTAGGACTGCTTAAAGTGCCATGGAAACCACCTCCAAGAAGAGTTGACTCTAGGCGGAGTCTTCACTAGTTATTATGTTCCCCAGAGTAATCTAGCAGCTGTGGGTCTACCTCACCACTTACCTCCGGGCCAGCCTGGCCTGGTAACTACTGCTCTGTAAAATGTATAATCTCGTATATGGAACTGATGAAACAGCTTTAAGCACGGTGGATCCCAATCAATGTGGCTGAGTGCAGGTTGGCCCAGCACGGAGGTCATCACCTGGTGACTGTGAGTGCTTGTTTTAAGGGGGCTAGGAGGGGATAAAAAGGATGCTGCCTTCTTCCCCTGGCTTAATTACAGGGGCAAGGCGTTTATCTTAGGGACAGGGAGCAGGATGCAGCAGCACGTGTGTGGACGGCTAAGCTCGGTGACGGAAGGGGTGCGTTTGGAGTGCTTACTGTCCCACCCCCAGCACCTGCCTCACTGCCTGGACGATGGCAGCCAGTCAGTGAGGAGGGGGCTCTTCCTGGACTAGGGTTTATCCCCTGGATGCTGAATCTAAGTACCTGGGGAAAGAAGCTGATAGTTCTGAGGGCTGGAAAGAAAAGCCAGAAACAGCTTGTCATCATCTGTCAGTGAAGAAGACAGGGCAGTTTTACACAGTGTGTTTTTCTGGACAGCGCTTCACTGAAGTAGTTTGCATTTTCTCATTTTCTGGTTTTGTTTTTCACATTAAAACCTCGTCCTGAGCAGCACCGAAAGTGGTGTCCTAGGCTTATCCTGTCAAAGGGGCAGTGAGGGGGGAACGGAGAGGAAACTGATGGACTGAATGGGGTTATCACCCATTTCCTTTTTTGTCCAGATGATAAACTTCAGCATTGTAACATGAGCACTACTGTTTTCCTTTTTTTTATTTTCCTCCCTCACCAAATTTGGTGTGTATTGTAGTGGTGTGTGTATGTGTGTAGGCAGGTAGGGTTCTTTTCTTTACCTGATCCTTTAATTCTGACAGTTGTCCAGAGAGGTTGGTGACAAGCTTCATGGTGGACTCCAGTTTCTCCTGCAGGTTCCTCAGCTCATTCTGTTCTCCTTCTGAATCGCTGCTGACCAGGGACATGGCTCTCATCCTCGGGAACCAGTCTAGGTTTCTTTCCTAGAACCCAGATGGAAAAAAGAGGGCGTCACTTCTACCATGCCATCCAGACTTGGCAGCATCGTTCATCAGGCTCTCTCTGCCTGCTACAGAACTAACGTACTGCACTGTGTATTTGAAAAAACGAAACCATTCAGTAAATGTCTTTGTAATTGAGTATAAGGAAACTCTCTTAATTCCTAGAAGAAATCACTGTAAAATGACACATGGGTCAAAGTGGGTTTCCAAACAAAGGTTCTCAACTCTGAACACTAACACTGCCTTTCCATCTGTGATCTCTGCAAATTAGAGCTAATGAGATCTGAGTCTTAAAACTGTGGTCCCATACACACAATACAACTTACCATTTTAGTCACTTCAAGGTGTACAGTTCAGTGGCATTAAGAGCATTCACTCTCCTGTGTGACCATAACCACCAGCCACCCTCAGGGATCCTTTACATCTTCCCCAACTGAAACTCCAAAATCATTTGCAAAGAAACACTCTAGAAGTAAGTGGATTTTAAGATCCCGAGTGTTGTGGGATTTACCAGCTACGTGTATGGGTGTGTTCTTGGTAGACAACTGTCAGGAGGCTGCAAACGGAGAGTGGGTTCAGTTGCCCTCTTTGTGAACTTACGAACACCACCCTTCACTCTTGCTTCCTGCTCCTCCTCGCCTGAAATGGCTGGCCTGTGCTGTTGGTTGGTGTAAGAAAGACCCATTCAGTCTCCTCCCCTCACCACCTCCACCCTTTCTTTTTTTTTTTTTCATTTCCCACATTTTATTTCTATCCATGCTCTTGAGGTTATTCACCTCTATCATGTCTGTATGATGGAAACACTGTAATAGGGTCCTATCGCATAACTCTTTACAACTCTGCTTTCAGTAACATCACACTGGTCACTTGAAACGGCCATGGTGTTAGTATTCAAAGTGGCAAACACGACAAATCAGTTCCCTCTCTTTTCCCAAACATTTACCAGCACAAAATTGGTCCCTTAGTCTAAGTGATATTTTCGTTCCTTCGTCAATATTACCCGAAGGGTAGGCCAGGTAGATTCAACGGTTAGTGACTGCAATCAAATTGCACACTTGAAAGAGAAACAGATATCCCTTTTAATGCCCCTGTATCTGAAGAGAACTGGACTTTTAGGACTAAATCACATATATACTCTGAAGAAAGCAAAAGGATACTGTTAGGGGTTACATGAAATTTGTGATGATGAACATGTGTTCAACTCAACTATATGAGCAACTTAGAATTCATAACAAGTACTTCAAGGATATCGGTTGTGCATTTACACATCAAGGAAAAGATTTATATTTGTTATTTTAATGTGACAAAGACATTATTGCAAATAGGTCAGAGGTCCACCCTTTCTTTTAATACCTGTTGCTCATACCTGTAATGGAGAAAGAAATGGCAACCCACTCCAGTGTTCTTGCCTAGAGAATCCCAGGGATGGGGGAGCCTGGTGGGCTACCATCTATGGAGTCGCACAGAGTCGGACACAACTGAAGCGATTTAGCAGCAGCATGCGTATAAACACCATTTCTCACTGCTGGTTAACCGAATGGACAAGACTCTTCCTCCCACCTCACTTCTTTCTGCCCACATCTGCTTTTCTCCCATTTCTCCTAAAAAGTACACTTTATAGATGAGCTGTACGGAAAGGTGGGAGTGAACCACAGAGAAACTTCATCAGCCGAGGCAGGAGGAGGAAAACCTGCTCCTCCCACATGCACGCGCTATCACGTTTCATCTGGGCCATTCCGATCTCATTGGAATAAATTCTAATAAACGTTCTAACACACGGCATGACCACCCCACCCCCACCCGCCCAACACACATGCAGAATTTGCTATTGGTGCTTTGTGTACACCAGACGTCAGCAGAATCTTCCTGGGTAGTATTTTCTGATAGGATCTTTGGCTTTCTGGACCATACGGACTCTGTCACAATGAATCTACCATGTAGCCCCCAAACAGCCATAGACAGTGCACAAATGAATGGGGTAGCTGTTTCCCAAAAAAAACTTCACAAATGCTGGCGGAAGGCCCACTTTGTCCCACAGGCCGGAGTTTGCCAACCTGTCATACACAACACAAGGCATCAACACACTCAAAATCAAGAACAAGATCCCACAAGACATGTCTAAATATTAAAAAGCAAGACAACCGCGTCTTGACCTAAGGTGATCTAGCAATACAGAAACCAAACAAGAACTAGTCGGCAGTATCACAAAGAAGGCACCACACCGGCACAAGCTGTCCCATCTACTTTAAAGCGTTTGTGTAAGACATGTGGGGAATCTCCAGCCTGCCCGCATCCTGAGCCCAGGAACCACCTCAGTACTGGGACTAAAACACAGCAGACCCTTGATAAACACCTGTGGACGCAAGGAATGGTAAACCCACTGTTTGCTGGGTGGCCTGGTAACTAATGCTTACACGGGGAATCTCAGGTGTTTAGAATGCCTGTGGGGGAGGAATGTGACACTGTCTCCCTGCCCGTGCCGCACGCTGTGATCAACACTCCCTTCACACGTGCCCCGACAGGAGCCTCCACGCGTTCTTGTCAGCTTCCCTCCACAGACAGAGCCGTAGGCAAAAGAGCATTTGACAAATACATTCCGTTTTGAGGATGACCAGCCTAGAACGCTGGACCGTTGCCATGGCTGCAGTCGGTTCTCTGCTGTGTGTCTACAGCGAAGAAGAGGAGAGCAGACCTCTGGAAATGTTTAAGCGCAGTAGCGATGCTGAAACGCATACGGTCAGCCGTCACTGACGACACTCAGAGCCCCGAGTCATCATCACGCCTTCCCACTCTGTCCCTCTCCTGGGGGAATGGCCTGGCTGATCAGGAGAGGGCATGTGGAGGGGACGGGTGTCTGGGGGTCACTGATGCTCACAGGCCGCTCAAGCCCCGGGACAGCAGGAGAGATGGGTGGGCCAGGCTGGCGACCATGAGCACAGCTGCAGGAGGCCAACCACGCCCGAGGCGGGACGTCCACGGGGATGGCTACACGTCTGCACGCTGACTCCCGAGGAAGCAAGGGGAAGAGGAAAGCCCCGGAGTCCCCCTGAAGCCGTCAGACACACCATCCATGGGGATACCACAGACATCCTGTCGGGAGGGTGTTCCAAGATGGCAGCGCAGAACCCAGCCCCAGAAGAGAGGGTGACTGGTAGAGGGCGGGGAAGAAGGAAATCCCTGTATTTCATAGGAGACCCTGAGAATGACCTGGTGTTTATACACTGTGAGCTGCTACTGCTGAGTATATCTGGAAGGAATATTTGCTAGTTCTTTGGATTCAACTCAAAAGCATAAGCACTCTCGGAAGAAAACATTTTAAGAAATACAACTGCTTCAGAAGTCTTTACATACTTGGTGTTGGCGACCCAGCAGCGAGGCCTCTGCACTTGGTCCCTGCCTGCTGGACCTCGTGAAGGTGGTCATGGCTTTGAAACCTAAGTATGAACCAGGGTTCCACCCATCAGAGTGCCTGCAGTTTAGTTAAGGAAAGTGGATGTTTCTGTTAAAAAGCAGAAGTGAAGAAAGCAGCTAGGCTGTGTCAAGGGAGTGAGAGTCAGGTCAACGTCGGACGTGACTGCGGGGGCTGTGAGTGGCTGGTGTCCTCTTCCTGGAAGGCCTGGGTCTCGGGGAAGGTTTGCACTCGGCCACACGAGGGGTCAGCGTGAGGGCTACTGAGCAGGCGGAAACCAGAGTGGTCCGAGCCGGGGAAGAGAGCAGATGGACTGTGGTGGGCCCGCGTGCGATGCTGGCTGGACAGCTGGACTGGAAGGCAGGGAGGGAGCAGGGACTGCAGGAGTGAGGAAGGGCAGAAAGTGACCTGGAGCCCCCGCCTGGTGAGGCGCTGGGGCGAAGCTGAGCACAGTCACCACTGCCTGACGCACAGAGGAACCTGCAACTGTTGAAAACGGCCAGAGGATTCACCTCAAACCTGACTCTCAGGTCTTTCATATGTGCATTGGCTTAGCGAATCCTCCACCAAAATAGAAAACAGCTTTCCAAACAAAATCCACATTAAACAGGCCTTCAGAAGAATACAGAAAATCGAAGCAAAGTCTGCCCGTACCTTAAAGAACAGTTTCTTATTCTAAAGAGCAAGTGACCAAACAACTATAGATGTGAAAGAGACTTTGTTCACAGTGGATTCCTACCTTCTTCTGTGGGGTGTGTGATGTGATCCTGTGACTCCTAAGCAATGGTTTCAGAAAGGCCTCTGACAAATGCAAAATACACAGACCCCGTCCAACAACCGATTACTGAAAAGACCACTGATGATCTCTGTGCCTGGCACAGGGCTGAGTGCCGAGGGTCTAGAGGTAAGACGGCAAGGCCCCTCTATTCCCAAGGGGCAGGAGTGCCAGGAATGGGGCCGCAGGGCATGGCTCTGCCCTTCCGTGGAGCCCACTGCAGTCTCAGCTCCAAGTGCTCGGTGCCCAGTGAGTGTCTGCTGCAACGGTGAACGGGCTCCACTGGCCCTCAGGCGGCTGCTACTGGCATCTGTGCTCCTCCCCTCAAGGTCAAGAGATGCACTCTGACATTGTTTGCTTTCGCTTTCTCTGTGCTTCTGTACATGGGCTCCCTGTACTCCCGGGGATGAAGACCCTGTCCAAGGGCTACATAAAGCCACAGACAAAAACAACACATCTGATTAGAATCTCCATCTTAGTCAATGGTAAACGATTGAAAATACATTAGCCTCAAAATATGCCCTGGAGCAGAACATGAAATTGAATCAGATTTAAAGGTAAAACCCCATGATTTTACAGAAATGTCATCCTTTCTTCAGGTCACTTTGGACCCTGTGCCTGGATCCTAGTGATGAGTCTTCATTCTCTATCTCATGAGAGTCTTCAGTGCAAACGGAGGGACAGGATTTCCTGTTTTAGACACTTCCTGGTGACCACCTTCAAGCTTCTCCCTTATAGCACTCTTCTAACATTTACATCTAACAGTAAGAAGCAGGGTTGGGGGCGCCACTAAAACCCCAAACAAGGGAACCTGAGTGCTCTGGCCACTGGGTGTCATTAGCTTTTCTGCCCTGACATGGGTATGTACCAAAAATTTGAGATCCTCAGTGTAGCCAGTATTTTACTTACATAATCATACTGGCTGTTAAGTCAAATCTCAAATTACCAACAAGTATCTAGTAGTTTAAGTTAGCTATCCTGGTCAAACTGTGCTCTCCATTTCTACTGGGTTTTACATCCTGTGTGGTAGGGTAAATTCCAATGCAATGTGAAGGCTCCTCACCAGCACGACTTGGCCACACAGAGATCTGAATCTCTACAGGAAAAATCCTAAGACTATCCCAGCCTTAGCAGAGGAGCAGAGAGAGAAGTGACTTTCAATCTAGCTCAGACTTTCACAGCAAATGCTGAGCTGGTTAGAGCGCTCAGTGACTCCTATGAAGTGCGCACCCCTGCCTCTCCAGCCAGCCAGACTCTGAAGGTCTCTGAACGTTTGCAAAACTCCCACCTTCATGTCAATTCCAGGTCAAAAACATGTCTCAGTGTCCCAGCTTCCCCTGAATTTTTGAGAAAGTCATCTCCAGCGAAGACATGTTGTTTATGCATGAACTCATCCTGGCGGGGGTGTGTGTGTGTGTGTGTGTGTGGTCAGGAGGGGGCTGGCTGAGGCCTGGTGTCTCCACCGCCTGTCGGCCGGCCACATCTGTCGCCCCGGGTCTGGGCGCCCCTCCGTGCCTCCCTCGCCCTCCTTGCTGCTGGCACCTCACATACCAATGTCCTTAGGCAGTGTCTGCCCCAGTCCTCCAATCCAGCCAGCGCGGTTCCCGTCACAGCAAGCACTTCCTCTGTCAGAGCAGACAAACCGACCCAAGCCACAGCCGGAAGCACGCTGACCACAAGTGCTAAGGTTCTGGTTAGTTCTTTTCTAGGTAAAGTTGGAAAAGTCCCTGCAAAGCAAACACTGAAGTTTTAGACATGGGGGCGGCACTGACCTCTTGAAACGTTCTTGACTGGAAAGAGGGAGGGTGTGTGAGAGAGAGAGAGAGAGAGAGAGAGAGAAACACAGAGAGAGAGAGAGAAAGAGAGGAGGAGAGGAAGTTGGATTGTATGATGCAAATGCTAATCATTCTGAGAAGTGTGTTTTTTTTTTCTCCCTCTTCCCAGGTTCAACTGAAGAGGCAGTTCTAAGAAAGACAGCTGAGATCATCAGTTACCTCCTCAGAGAAAGTCCACTGGTGGTAGAGTTTTGTTTACCATGTAAACAATGCAGCATTTATGGCTAAACCCCTTATTCTTTCACAGGCAGACTAAAGAATTGCGAGGTTTTTTTTTTTTTTTTTTGGTGGGGTCATGAGGATAAAAGACTGAAGATCGGTCCTGGGAAGATAGACCTGTAAGCCACAGAGTCTCCTCTACCCTTCAGAATCCCCTTGGGAAGATTCAGGCGTGCAGAGATGGTCCTTTCCAAGCAAATGTCATAGGCACTGCACCTTCTCTTACCAAGCAAGACAAACTGGATTTCCAAGAGTGCCTGGGGATGATGAGAGTGACCCCGAGAGGGGCGGGGCAGCCTGGAAACAGACTCTTGGCTTCATGTATCCAAAGCCCCCAGAAAATGCCTGGAAGAGGATGGAGGAGGAAGACCAAAGATAATCCTTAACTCTTCTACAGCAGGAATATATACACTCAATAAACTTTAAATGTTTGCCTCTCTTGTGAGCGAAGGTGATTGTGTGTGTGCTCAGCTATGTCCTATTCTTTGCGACCCCTGTGGACTGTAGTCCACAAAGCTCCTCTGTCCATGGGATTCTCCAGGCAAGAATACTGGAGTGGGTTGCCATTCCCTTCTCCCGGGGATCTTCCTGACCAAGGGATAGAACCTGAGTCTCCTGCATTGGCAGGTGAATTCTTTACCACTGCACGACCTAGGAAGCCCAAGTTAAGGTGATTATGTGTGTTAAAGAGGAAGAAAATAATCTTCAGCGTTCTCTTTCCTAAGATCAGAGAAAACAAACACACACCACAATTTCTTACTTTGGGTGAAAAACAATGATAATGATCGCTATGCTCAATGACTCCAAAATTGCCACTTACAGTATCTATTATACATTTAAAAAGACACACACAAAAAAACACAAACAATGAATCCCAAAGGTAAAAAAAAAAGTGGCGGTTGGGGGCGGTAGGGATGAATAGACAGAGCACAACAGAAGCACAAACCCTGGTGTAAACTGCCGTCTTTAACTAATAATTACTGTATATTAGTTTATCAATTGTAGTAACTACATCACAGTAAACAAAATTACTAAGAGGGGAACTAGCAGGCAAGGTAAGGAGAAGGGGGCACATGAGAACTCGGGACTTTTTGTTCAGCAGTTCTGTAAACCTAAAACTGCTATAAAAAAGTAAAATCTCTTAAAAAAAAAAAAAAGGATCCCACACCTGGAATTTGTTGGTGGTGGTTTAGTCGCTAAGTGGTGTCCAACTGTTGGGACCCCATGGACTGCAGCCCACCAGGCTCCCCTATCCCTCCAGGCAAGAACACTGGAGTGGGTTGCTATTTCCTCCTCCAGGGCATCTTCCCAACTCAGGAACTGAACCCAGGTTTCCTGCATTGCAGGCAGGTTCTTTACCAACTGAGCTACGAGGGAAGCCAGACCCTAATTCAGGGATCCAGGTCCCTGTATGTCAGAGTGTCAACGAGAAGAGACGTGTCCTGGAGTCAGGAACTGAAGCTCAGAGGCCCAGAGCGTTCACAGCGAGCTGGGCGAGTCAGCCAACCAACCGGGGTCTCTGCTTCCCTTTTTTTTTTTTTGAAAGCTACTTCACAGGGTTATTGTGAGAATCAAACGGCTGCAGGAATGTGTCTGTCAACTGGAGAGTACGATGCAGAAGTACTGCAGGTCAGCGTCAGCAGCCCCAGGCCGCAGAGTGGTCTGTCGTCCGAGATGCTGACTCCAGGTGGAGCGCTCCCATCCCACCTGAGTGAGTTCTTCCTTTCCCAGAGTTCAGACGCACGGATTTCTCTCTTCCTGCAGGAGCCACGTGAAGGGCGCCCAGGCCGGCCCCGAGTTCAGGCATGAGCCCAGTCTGCGCTCGTCTCAGCCGACATCACCCAGACAGGCCCTGTTATATAATCTTCAGCTGGGCTGGAATGACCACTCACCCTTCCCAGACGTGGTTAATAGTTGTTCTTGGATGATACAGTGTAACAGAGCCGGGCCCTCGCCAGAGCGAGGACCGCACCCATTTCTGATGAAATCCCTAGGCAAGGCCAGCTGCAGAGCCACCGTTTCTGTCACTGTCGACCCTCAGGTGAAGGGATGCTGGGCCTGCACTGGGGCCTCGAGACAGCAGCGCCCAGGAGTCAGAGAGGCACCGCTGGGCCCTGGGTATCCGGGCTGCCGGGTGGAGGGAGCCCAGGATTACAGAGGAAGGGAGAAAGGTCAGGGTGGGGGTGAGGGGGGGCGGCGCTGGGCAGGGCAGGGCAGGCCGGCTGGAGATTCCTCAGGAAGAACCTCCAGGCGAGCCCGCCCTCCTCCCCGGCTGGCTCAGGACATTCTGCTCAGGCAGCCTCCCCGGCCCGTCCAGTTAGCTATGCAATCCACCAGAAGGTTCCTTGTGGTCACGCACAGCATTTTGCCAGTTGTTCTTGGTTTTTCTTCTACTCCCTTTTGGATCCCATGAGTTTAAACTTTGGTCTCTTTTTTATACAACAATGGTTTTGTTGTTGTTGTTGGTTTGTTTTTAGCCTACTTAAGAGGCTTTCCAAAGTTCTTTGCTATTGTCTCAGGGCAAAATACTTGGTGTTTGTCTTTGAACACACGCCCTATGCACACCCGCGTGCCTCCCTGCCCCGCTGTTTCACCTGTAGCTGTGTCGCTGTCGGGCAGCATGTGCCAGGCGGCTCCTCTGGACCGAAGGCCAGCTGTGAGGATCAGGTGATGGGAAGATGACCGTATGGCTTCAGTGAGAGCCCAGGGCAGGCCGCCAGCATCACCCTGACCTGACAGGGGTTTCGAAGCAAGGTGCCCACAGCCTGAACACTTCTGGGAGGGAGAGAGGATCTGCCGAGCATAGAGTCTCCAAATTCCTCCCTCCTTTCCAGCCGCCCCATGTTACCAACTTGCCCCCTTGCACTCTTACCCCAAAGCTCACTGCCAAGTCCATGCGGGGCTCCCGTCTCCCTCCTGACACCCACGTCCACTCCTGACACAGACCCTCGGGAGTTGTTTGAGAGTGGAATTATGGAGCTAAAGATGGTCCAAGAGACCCTCTGATTCAGCCTCCTCATTTTCTAGGTGGTAACATGGGGGCCCTGCAGAAAAGCAGGTTTGTGAAAGGTGACGCCACGAGCTTGGTCCACGTGCATAATCTTTAACTATGAACGGCCGTACCTAACTGCTAGGATCTTTTCCTCATTCTCATATTCCCAGACGCGTGCTACTAGACTTCCTTCAGAAGAGATACATGTTAAAGAACCCTGAATACTTGTACGTGATAAAAATAAACTCAGAACATCTTCGTAAAGGCCAGGGGGTCACGCGCCTCTTGGCTGTGTCCAGCTCTGTTAGACACTATCCGTGTTCCGAGCAGAGGAGAGATGAAAGAGTGAAGGGTGGGGAGTCACCGGGTGGACATGGAGCCTGGGGCTGAGGGGTCAGGAGCGTGGCCCAGTGGGGGCTGCAGTGGGCAGAGGCACAGGAGGTGAGTCCAAGGAATGGAACGGAGAAAAATGTGTTCTTGGGAGTTTAGAACATCTGCTGAGTTGGGGGAAATGAGGGTGTAAACAAACATCTTATACACACATACAAACCTGTACAAACATGTAAATCGCTGCATTCGCCCCTGGACTAATGAACCAAGGGGGAGACGCGATCACAGGTGCTGGACCCACCACGTGCCAGGCGCACCCTCAGGGGACCCGGGCCCCGCCTGGGCGGCCGAGCTCCTTTGGAGTGGATAACAGCTTAGCTCCCCTAACGGTGACACGCAGTGCTGAGCACTCCTCGGCGGAGGTGAGAACATGGGGAACTCCGAGCAGACGGCTGGGAGGTCCCTGTAGACCCATCTCCCAGCGCCCGAGTGCCTCCGAAGGGAAGGAAACTGCCTGTGAAGCGCGCTCAGGCGAGGGTGGCTTCATACGCTCCAGATCATCGGAGGGCAGGACGGGGCGTGAGCCTGGGTGTGGAAACTTAAGCTGAGCAACTGCTCCGTGCAGCTGCCGCGGACACGAACCGAAGCTCCGGTGCCGAGGGTGGGGGTGAGAGTGTGCCTGGCCGGCCGGGAGGCGCATCCATGATGCTGACACACTCTTTCCAGCCACCCGCAGGCGAGTGCCAAATCCCTGCGCGCTTCTCCCTCACTCTGACATGCTTGAACTCGGCCGCGGTGTCAGCTAACTTCAGAGAGCTTTCTGAGCTGGCTCAGAGGCCAGCACCGGCTGTATCCTCACCCGCCCGCCGCTGAGCGCTTATGGAGCCTGGGCAGCATCTTAAGCAAGGCCGCAGCCTCCCAAAGTGAGGAGGAGGTGGTGCGGTGCTGTTTCTCATAATAGGGCAGGGTGCATTCCCAGAAAATACCCTGGGAAAGAAGAGCTGACAGCATGGCTGACACTGAAATACCTCCATCTCGGGGACTTATCACCCCACCCCACCCTCACCCCACGCCTACCCTTTCTCCCAGCATCCTCTCTGGAAATCTAGGTCAAAGTCCAAGCCCATTACTTCACATCTGCGTGGAAGCAGAGGGTTTCCACGCCACTTTTGCAGTAGCCACGGCCTGCCTGCCAGACTCATCTACATGATGCAGAGAGGGGGCAGAAGGGGAGGTTGCATCGTTAGGTGCACACCCCTCCGTTTGCACCCTAAGTCCTATCTGTGAGGGACTCCCTTGAACTAAGACCCCTCGTGATGACCATGTGAATTTCTGTGTTCACTTCTCTGCTCACGGTGCCGCCGTCACCACCCTGCCCCTGTAGCTCCTTTTTATTGTTTAGTTGCTGTGCGGGTATGTGCTCAAGTCGCTCAGTCGCATCTGACTCTTTGTGACGCCATGGACTATACCCTGCCAGGCTCCTCTGTCCATGGAATTATCCAGGCAAGAATGCTGGAGTGGGTTGCCATTCCCTTCTCCAGCAGATCTTCCTGATCCAGGGATCGAACCCGTGTCTCCTGCATTGCAGGCAGCTTCTTTACCGACTGAGCCATCAGGAAAGTCCTATGTAGATGTGCAGGGCCTGACTTTGATCTGACTATGGTCCACACGCAACTCTCAGCCTCCACTTCCGTCCTGAGTTACACCCCCACCCCGCCCCGCCCCACTCCCCGATTCCATGGACCACCTGGGGGGCAGGAAGCTGCAGTGCTTGTTTGGGGAGCGCCTATGGGTGGGTTCTAAAGCACCAGGCTGTGTCTTGGGTCAGGAAAGGAGCAAGACTCCAGTCGATGTTCCTTTTAAGCAGAAGGCAGTGACAGGTACTCAGTTCCCGTCTTGATCTTTAGCCCCTGCTAACACACTGCTTTCTGTCTGCGCTTGCTTCCTGTCTTTTCTTATCAAATACAGATAAGCACGCATGCTAAAGCCAGACCTCCTCCTGCGTGTGACTCGTCTTAGTGTGTTTCCTCATAGTAGATGTTTAGTGGTGCTTACTTTGCTAATAGAACTTATCTGCTTGGAAAGTTGACCCAGGAGCTTATTTTCAGGCAAAAAAAAAAAAAGTTTCCCTTATGTGACTTTTTTGCATGCAAATTTCTAAGGGCTTTCACCAGAGCATTTTCTGGGAATGCACTCTCCCCTCTTATGCATAAACCACACAACCCCACCATCTTCTAAGTGTACCCCTCTGACTGCCACCACGATCCTTTTAACTTGGAAAATCGCTTTGTTTTTATGTCCCTGTATTGTGAGTCTCTGAGGAGGTCAAGTGAACTAATAAAAGATGGAACAAGCTGGAAAATGTCCAGTGGATTAGTGTGTGTGTTGGTGGGGGTGGAGGCGGGTGGGTGGGCAGCGGGAGAAGGCTGTCTACTCTGTGAGAAAAAGTCAGCACCAGGCTTAAGGGATGATGGATCAGACGCTCCAGTGTTTAATTATCAGGGAGTTATAACCATTCGGATGAGTCACCTGGGTGTGGGAGCCCAAGTCTGACTGCGGCTCTGGTGAACCAGCCTTCCCCTTTAACTTACCACTCTCTCTCCCCAAATATGGTCACCAAAGGAAATTTCATCCCCCATTCCTAGCTGAGGGCAATGAAGTTTATCAGATTATCACACATCTAAATCAACATCTACTTCAGATACTCCCTTTGTAAGAGCCTTTCCCTCGAGATCGGTGGATCCAGCGGCAGCTCAGGGAATTAACCCCACCGTGTCACTGGTGCTGTTCTCTAGGGGATCCTCCTTCCTGCTCCTCCTCCTATCCCTTTCTCTGGGCTTTGCCTCCTCTGAAGGCAGTTAATTCAGGGGAGGAGGGAGATGAGCCAGTCCTCCTCAGGAAAACCCCTCGCAGGCGAGCCGGACCGTGGCCAGCTTCTCGACACACAGACACGGAGGCGCGTGTGCAAACACAGAAGGAGCCACTGCACATGTCAAGACACCTCCAGGGTGGCCGCTCGGCGGCGGACCTGCATGTGAACCCTGGCCCAGGCACCGCCCAGCCCTGGGACCCTGGAGAAGCGGCTCAGCCTTCCGGGGCTTTATTTCGGTTCCTGCCTGGGAGATGGCACCTGGGAGATGGTGACGGTGCCACCTGCAATGCTGCTACGGAGACCAAGCAAGATCCTGCACTCGAAGCACTGATTTCCGTACCTGCTCAGTAAAACAAGACCTGTGACGAGGGTATGACCCAGTGTGCCCGGGTCAGGGCATAGTACAACACAGCCTGCTCCCTCTGCAGTGGGATCAGGCTGGCATGGAAGGAGGTTTTCCATTCCGTCCCCCTGTCAGTTCACACACTGTCCCAGCGGAGAGGAGGGGGCCAGAGCAGCCCCTGGGAATGGGGGTACGCAGCACTCCACCTGGCCACTCTGTCTTTAACTGCAATTAACTCAAAACACACCTCTGCAAACACACCTTAGGTTGACAAGGTAGAATTCCAAGCTTCATAAGGGAAATCTCTATTTCATTAGCAAAATATATACATGCCTTCTATTTCAGTTAGCATTTGGTCTTCTTTACCAACCTTCCCTCTTAAGGCTTTTTGAGTTTCTAACTTGAAAAGAGTTAACTTAAGTCAGCCTACCAAGGACTGAGCTCTTCTCCTGAGCTTCACTGTCACGGAAAATTGGGCTCCTGGGTCCTTGAGGGGAATCACATATTTGATCTTTGACCTACAATGCACCCACTGTGCAGTACTGAAATTCCTTCAGGCAGAGATACTCACAACTAACTTCCTACTTATTCGGGTTAAATACATCCGACTGCGTGGCCAATCAAACCATCATATACAGACATACACACATTTTCATATCAGCTGGCACCAGAGAAAAAGTAACATCTCTCAAACAAGGGCATGTGGTATATAAAGTCTCATGAAAACTGAAGTGTAGGGCAGGGTTAAAAAAACAGTCTGCTTATTACAAGGGCTATCACCAAAACTCTACGTGGTAGCACCAAACTTCAAGTTCATGCAGGGAGAAGGGAACTCAGGGTTTTTTCCTCCTGCCTTGAACTGCCAGGGCTAAGTGAGGTCACCCTGTAATCACATTTCTTTGAAAGTTCAGCCCTGTCTGGGGCCTGAGTCAACGAATCTGAGACCAAATCTGCAGTACTCCGGGTGGCGCTGGGAGTCACAGCCGAGGCTGAGCGCCCCGCAGCCACCAGCTGCCAGCACCGCCGCCCATTGTGTGTGCAGAGTCGGCACACAAACCCACAGCGAACCTGGTGTCCATGCTGGTGACAGAACCTCACACACAGGCTGCAGGGCCCACTCCCCACGGTGCCGGGGCCCCTGGTCCTGGGCAGTGAGCCTGAGTGGAGGACAGCCCTAAATACACAGAGCGAAGTCACAAGTACCCATGACCCACTCCACAGACAGACAGTGACAATGTCAATCTTGTCCTGCCTCAATGTTTAAGGGCTTCCCTAGTGACTCAGACGGGTACAGAATCTGCCTGCAATGCAAACGACCCAGGTTCGATCCCTGGGTCGGGAAGACCCCCTGGAGAAGGGAATGGCAACCTACTCCAGTACTCTTGCCTGGAGAATCCCATGGACAGAGGAGCCTGGCGGGCTACAGTCCGTGGGGTCACAAAGAGTCAGACATGTCTGAAGGACTAACACTTTCTTCTCACTTTCAACAGCTTTAAATTTAAGAGAGAGAAGCCACAGGAATTTCCCATGAGAGGAGGTCCTCAGAGTCAAGATGCCCACTCTGACTTTCCTTAGCAACTGTGTGCCGACAGCCACAGGACCGCACGCTTCCGGGCACCCAGGAGAAGCCAGCACGGCAGCCCCCTGCTTACCACCCGGTCATGGCTCCTCTGGCCCTTCCATCTCTCACTGCCTCCGTGCCCCAGCACTTACCACTCCACCCCAGGGCCCACATATTCCCCTCCTTTCCACCACCCCAAGGACACATGAAGGGGTATTAACCCCGATCCACAGCCGGCAACTCTGATCAGGGACGTTCCGTGACTTGCCTGGGGTTACCTGGCTCGGATGGGCCAGAGCCAAAACTCACACCTTCGCTTCTCTGCCTGTGGATCCCACTCTTGGGTATGACAGCTTCACGGGGGGCAGCAGCCTGACCCTGGCTTTGCAAGGAATGTTTCATCTCCAGTGAAAGGAAAGGGGACGATTAGGAGGAGAGGGAGATGGTGTCCTGTTATGTTTGGATGAGAATTAATTTGTGGGTGAACATCTGGCTGCAAAGTCCCCAACTGTGAGGCAGAGCATCCGATGTGCCTTCTTCTCCGGACGCATCTGTTTCTAGAAAGAAGACGTCCTGGCTCCCTGACCGCCGGCTGGTTCTCGCGGGAACCGCAGCCTCAGGACCCTTTCAGAGTCAGCTTGTCTCCTTAGAACCCTTCTCCCATCAGAGTCCCTGGTGGGTTCCACGAAGCACTTGCTGAGTTTTGAGGTGAAAACCTGTTTGCCATCCCTGACACTCTATCTGCAAAGTGGCTGTTTTCGGGGCGTCTGGGAAGCTCCCCCACCTTCCAAGTGACCCCGGGGGACCTTTCCCACTTGGTTCTGCCAGGCGGTCCTTTGGCAGCTGTGATGACCCCGTTCTTTAGAAGTCTCTGGGATCTTAATCAACGGGCTAAGGAGAACTGAGGAAGGCAACACCCCCAGCCTCCAGCCACGAAGCAAGAGGTGGTTTTCCTGAGGAGTCCTGGGACCTGATGGGAGCCACAGGGCCCCTGGACGACTTCTCCTTTCATCTCTGACACTGCTCATCCACTGCCCTTCTCCCTCCTCAACGCTGGAGTCCTCTCAGCCTCCCAGCATTGGTCTCCTTGAGAGGTCTCCGGACTTCTCCTCCCAGACAGACACCCGCCTCCTGAGAAAGGATGCTGAGAGGACCGCCCCCCACCCCCCACCGGCTGCGGTGCCTCTGCAGCCTCTCAGCAGGCTCACAGTGGGGGCTGGTTGCCTGTTCCACGCGGCTTGAGCTCCCCGGGGCTGGTGGCCTCCCACGGAGCGACTCGGCTGGGCACCCCCAGTTTCCAGCCTGCGGGGGCTGGTGCTCTCCAGGGAGCCCCCAGCAGGGATTCACGTGGCTTTAGAGCCAGACTCTGCCAGGAATGGTGTTGGCAAAAACGCACTGCCTTGTAGCTGGTGGATCTAACACTTCATGGGCCCTCTGCTAGCGCATGAGACAGACATCTGGTTTCTCAGCAACTCGGACACTGAGGTAAGAATTCCTTGATGCAAAGGTTTGTAGAAGCTGTGACAAGAAGTTCTCCCACCAAGAATGGCATGGCTGGGAAAGCTCAGTGAATGCAGGGGCTCTGGGCAGGCAGGGGAGCTGGCTGGGGGTGACTCCTGGCCTTTAATCCTCGTCAGGTGACTGCTCACAAGGCTCCTGCTAAGTCTTTATGATCAAGACAGAAACCCAAAAGCACTGTGGAGTTTTCCGTGACTGTAAAGTAAGGTGATTAACAGGAAACTTCAAAACTGGCCCCCAAAAGATTTAAAGATGGGGCACATTCGAACAGTTTATAGAGAGAAGCAGATACAGTGGGGCGGGAGAGAAAAGGAAGATGTGAACAGGGTGAAAACTACAAGCCACCTCTTCTAAACATGAAGGAATTGAATGTGAATGCAGGCTGCTATACACAATACAGATAGGTTTGTGTTAGCATGAATGTTCAAAGATGGTTTAACTCAGTACTATCAACACCAGGAGGAAAAGAAAGGACCGGAAGACCTTTCAGTTCATGTGTCCCGAGCCTGGAAACCTGACCTGTGAACATCTGCGCCAGCAACCACCACAATGTCCAGTCTCCATAAGAACAGACCCTGCTTCCACCTGGCCCAGAGCTGCCAGCAGCCTTGCCATGTTTACCCAACGTGGAGGTTACGGAGTACAGTCCATTAAACCTGGGCCTGCATCCCAGCTCAGCCGCTGAGCGCTATCTGGGCAACTGACTTAACCCTAAGCCCAAGTTTCATCTCTAGAAGAGGACACTCACCAACCTTGTGTCTTTTTATCCTCCTCCTTCTCTAACTTTTTCTCCTTCCCTTCTCCTGCTCTAATCACTCTGTCTCTTTACCCTTCTCTCTCTCTTTAATTTGGTTGTGACAGGTGGCTTGTGGGATCTTAGTTCCCCGACCAGGGATCGAACCCGCACTCAAAGCAGCGGAAGCACGGAGTCCTAATCACTGGACCACCAGGGAAGTCCATACCCTCCTCTCTTTCAAAACCTTTAAGACAGTCATCTCTGGGGTGAAACTCCATCTTTTTCTCCTCATCCCCAGAGTTCACCCTTCCTGGCTCCCCACTTTGGTAGTTTTCTTTATTAAACGCGTAAAAGATACGGGAGAGGTTCACAGACCACAGACGGCTCAACCCATAGAAGAAGGAATACTTCTCCTCAGCACTCACAGAACCAGCTTGGAGGATGATTTCTTACAGTAGTGTCTATTTTGTCTCTTCTGTTGAACTCTTATTATTCAGAGTGTGGTTCACGGACCAGCAGCTCTGGCATCCCCTGGACGCTGGTTGGAAATGCAGAATCTCAAGTTCTGCTAGTGCCTGCTGAATCAAAAGCTGAATTCTAACCAGCTCTCGGTATGACTCATGTGTACACTGAACTATGAGAAGCACACAGTTAGACTTCAGGGCCTCCTGGGGACGGCATCCCCAGGAAGCCCCCCAGAACCTGGGTGCTGAAGAACTAGGGCCATGTGAGTGCTGGCCTGTCCACGCCCACTGCCAGTGAGCAATCCTCAGCTGGGGTTTCTTTATATACAGAGCATTATGACTGCATCTGCATAAGAAACACACAAAGGCTCAAAAGAATTCACCTGCCAATGCAGGAGATGTGGGTTCATCTCTGGGTAGGGACGGAAGATCCCCTGGAAGAGGGCATGGCAACCCACTCCAGTATTCTTGCCTGGAGAACCCCATGGACAGAGGAGCCTGGGGGCTACAGTTCATGGGGTCGTCAAGAGCCGGACACAGCTGACCACAGCACAGTGCCATACACATAATGGGGCAGAGGGCTGTAGTCCTCGGCAGCATGAAGGGCATCAGTGAACTGCGTGGTCTTCATCCACAGCTGATGGCTCTCCTCCGCAGAGCGAGCGGCGTAAACCACAGAGCCCCTAAACTTAACACTGCATGCCTCCTTTGCTTGACCATACACCCCTGAATGTTTTAATGAAGTTCAGAACCACGGGTATGAAAGGACAGCTGGCCTGGGAGCCCCAGAGCATGTGTTTGGCACCTCCACAGTGTCCGGCCTAGGAAAAGCGTTCTGCATACCTGCTCGGCTTCCCCCTTCCTGGGACCCAGGACCCATCAGCAAGAAGATTAATTTGGGATTGATTTGGGACTCAAATTCCTCCATCACATGATCCCTCCCTGATGATGAGCAGAGCGTCTCCCAGAAAGGTGAGACTGAGGCCAAATGGACCAACCAGGCTGAACGCCATAGAGTGATCATTTTAAAAACATACCACTTAGAGACCAGGTCTTATATAAGGAGAAAAAACAGACAAGGCTCCATCATCAAGAGAAGAGGCCAAGTGGGCGTCCCTGCTGGTCCAGAGGTTAAGAACACACCTGCCAATGCAGGGGACACGGATTCAATGCCTGGTCAAGGGAAGATCCAACACGCGGAGGGGCAACGAAGCCTGGGTGCCAACTACTGAGCCTCACGCCCAGAGACTGCGCACCACAACAGGAGAAGCCTGAGCACTGCAACAGGAGTAGCATCTGCTTGCCACAACTAGAGAAAAGCCCAAGCAGCAACGAAGACTCAGTACAGTGAAAAATAAATACGTATCAAAAATAAAGGGGGAAAAAAAGGCCAAGTACACAGACATGGAAGGCAGGCTACTGCATGAGATAAAACGGAAAACCCTGGTCCTATTAGGTAGCCACGTGCTCATCTCTCTGAGCCTCAGTACTTCCTCCTTTAAAATGGAGATGCCACCCCATCTGGGGCTTCTTAAATGTGAAGACACATGGAGTTCTAGAGCCTGACGCCCGGCCCATGATAAAGGATGAGCAGACATTGCTGTCATCGTCCCTGCTGGCTGCCAGCACTGTGCTCCAAGCTGGGAAGCCAGGCCTGAAGGCTCCAGGGTGAGCTGTCTCCAGGAGCCCTGCCCGCTCACCTTGATCATCTCCGCCACGTAACTCTCGGGCCCCGTGTACTCCGTGGAGTCCTTCACTTTCACCAGGACGATGAAGCACAGGTAATGCCACATGTTGTGTTCCTCCTTGATGTGCTCTTCAAATGTGACGGTCTTGTTGTCAAACTTGTCTCTTTCCAACCCTAAAAAGAGACAGACAGCCCCGAGTAAGTGGCCATGCTGCAGAAAAACCCATGAAGGCACTGCCCCAACAGAGGAGGTTGTGGGTTCACTCCTGCCTTTATCAAGAGTTGGGTTCTGTGGGCCTTACACACACATTCACTTTCGTATCCTAGCAGGAAAACACAGGCTGTGAGTCAGATGGACTTGGGCTGGATGTCCACCTCTGTCACTCACCAGTCAGTTTGGTCTCCAGTGTGCCTTAGCTACCTTGGCAGGGGATGGGAAGACACCGCCTAGGTTCCAAGAGCATGTGGGGGTTAATTGAGCATGAGTGTGACAGGCTCACACACAGTAGGCAACCAGTGAATGGGAGTCCCCTCTCCCAGGTAAATGCCAACATGTAGACATGTTACAAGGTTTTTGAGGAGGCAGAGTAAGGACAAAAGGAACTTTATGTGCATTTTGAACTCTAGCTGGTAGGTTTGTATTTTGCAGAGGTCTGGGTGAGTAATTCTGAAACTAGTTTCTGTGTATTCTTAGGTTGAGCAAACAAATACATGGTGACACTGGCAGCAGATATCTGACGGTTAGAGAAGTGTGGAGCACAGATGTGGGAAGGGAGAAAGGAGAAACCCTGTGATGGCGAACTGGAGTTAGAGGTCTGAGGATGACCTCATCCTTTTTCACATGTTTGTAAAAACAGATACAAAACTGTGTGCATACATGTACCCCTGAGATCTCTGCCCTCATTAGCCCTGGGAGCAGCGGCACACCAACAGGGATGAGCACACCCAGTGACCGGATCCTGGACTCTAAACATCATTCTCCACTGAACAGAACGAGGGCTCTTTGGAGAGATCGCTGATACCAGGACCAGGGCTGGGTGCGAGAAGGTACAAGGTGAGCTGCAGCCCGGAATGCCTCACGGTGCTAAAAACACTACGGAAGTCTGTAATAAACGATGGTGATGTGGCAAAGTACAGACAGCAGCTCTGAAGGAGCCCTCAAATCTGGGGCAATTTGAGCATCAAAAGAAATTATGACAGTAAAGGATTATCATCCACTGAATGAAATAAAAACGCAAGAATCCATGTTGTTACAAAGTACAAATATACGTGGAGAAAAGAGAAAGCTATTTCTTAAAAAGCCAATAAACAAATGTAGAAATAATAATAAAAATCATCATTTGGCAACCATCACAGTCACAGACTCAGGCAAAAACTGGATGTAGAAACTGATGAGTCAACATTTGGGAATTAATGTAATATTTATGTCATCTCAAAGGATCGCCCTATAAAATGGTTCTCAATGGTATAAAAGAAAAGAAAAGTAACTTCCGTGGAGAAACAGGGCCATTACCATCTTCACCAAGTGATCAACGTTAGTGTGACCCGTTAGAAGAGGAGCTGGCATCATGTACCTCCTGATATTCTGGAGCAGGAAATGGCAGCCCATTCCAGTGTTCTTGCCTGGAGAATCCCATGGACAGAGGAGCCTGGCGGGCTACAGTCCACGGGGTTGCAAAAAGTCAGACACGACTGAGTAACTAACACCTCCTGATATTATGCACTGAGGAGAATACACTATTTCTTTGATGTTCCTATAAGAAATCCATAACAATCTCACCATGGGAAAACATCAGACAGTCCCAAACCAAGGGACATTGGATAAGATAACTGACTTAAATTCTTCAAAAATGTCAATGAACTCAACACACGACCTGGGACTTATCTTTGCAATAAAGGACATTATTAGGGTAAAGTGTGAACTTTGAATAGAATATGTAGATTAAGAGTGTGACATCCTTGCTAATTTCCCACTTTTCATAATTATATTGCATGTGTAAGAGAAGGTGCCTAGCTTTAGACATATATAGTATTGAAATAGAGATAAAGGGGCATCGTGTCAATCACTCTCAACCCGCTCAGAGAAACAGTGTGTGTGTGAATAAAGAAAATGATAATAAACATATTAAAGTGTTACTTCAATATGTGGGGAATTGGGATGAAGAGTCCACAAAAATTCTTTGTACTATTCTTGTGACTTTTCTGAAACTCTGGAACTGTCGAAATGAAAAGGTTTAAATGGTTTTAAGGGGGCAAAAAGCTATGATCTTAATTTTTAAAATGGAAACATGATCACTAGGAGTATACATACTGGTGAGAAATTTATGTATTTAGTAACCATTGATATATTAGGAACAATCCTGAAATGCCTACTTAGCTCCCAAATTCCTCCACGATTACTTTGCATTTCACAGGTACTTCCTTGGAGTCAGACTGACAATGATTTCTGTGGTACCCCATGCACCTCTCTCACATAGCAGTTTACTACTTATTCGTAGGTGTCTACACTGTGCAGGCTCTATGCTAGGACTGTTTCATAAACTACCTCAATTAAGTCCCAAGATAATGCAGAGAAGTCCACTGCTGTACCCATTTTACAGATGAGCAATAAAGGTTCAGAGAAGTGAAGTGACTGTACCATGGTTACACGGCTCTTAAGTGTCAGAGGCTTAATCAGAACACAAGTCTGACTCCCAAGCTCTGAGCATTTCCGCCATGTGCTCTAAGAGGGCTGTATTTCCACTGAAAACCTGACACCACCTGCACTGAAGACATCCACAGACTGGAGTGGAATGAAAGAGCTCCATTCTAATTACTTAGAATGGGAACGAGAGAGAGTCTGGCAGTGCAACCGCCAAAAGGCCCAAAGACACAGACATTTCAAATAACGCACAATGATGTTTCTACTACCCCAAACTTCATTTCTCACAACCAACCAGCAAGTGCTGGACTAACTCGCAGCACTCCAGATATTTCCCAGGAGAACAGAGCAGGAGGCCCACAGAGAGGCAAGGACAGGGACACGGGAGAAGACGCCCCTCCCACTGAGGGCCAGAGCACCCCATCCCAACCCCCCAGCAAAAGCCACCTGCACCACTCACCGCAGATGAAGCATGTGGTCTTTAAGATCTCCTCTTTCTTCTGTTTTTCACTCCTCAGGTCGGCAAAGGTGTCAATGATGACCCCAAAAATCAGATTAAGGACAATGATGATGACCATGAAGAAGAACAAGAGGTCGTAGATCACTCGAGCAGCAAAGAGGGGCTCCTGGAAAAGAGGAGCGGGGATGGGAGGGGTAGGGATGGTGGGGATGTAGGTGGTGTAACCTGTCAGCAGGTACCTCCCTACCCAACCCCTGGGTCTGCAGACCTCCGGGCAGAGGAGGGGGACTGAATGCACCCCAATCAGATGTCCCAAGCCCGCTGGCTCACCTCACCCCCACCCCACTGGGCATCAAGCTGTAAAAGCCACAACCCCATCTCTTTTCACAACCCCTGGGTATATTGTGAGTTCTCCAAGTGTCATGTGGCACCTGCCCACTTCCTGGGATCTAAAGGGTTTGCAAATGTGTTCAGGAAGGCCAGACGGTCTGAAGAAAAGAATCGTTTTAGCAGACGGAGGGGAGGGCGGAAGCTGCCCCTTTGCACGGCGGGGGGCTTCCGCCCAACATCACAGTCTGATGAGAACCAGAGCGAAAAGGAGCCCTGAGCAGCTGGCTCTGTGCGTCTACGCGTCACCGCTCTCGGCGCTGGCGCTGCCCCCGCGTCTGCAGTTTCCACTGGAGCCCACTGCGCTGTGCTCTCCCCGCCCCCCGCCCTTCCTCCCCCTGGGGCGCAGCTACCTCTTTGGATGGCTTCCTGAGCACATCGCCCACTCCGCCCCCGCTCCGCAGCCCGTGACTCAGCACTGTGACGATGCACATCAGCAGCGTCTCGCACGTGTGTTCTTTATCTTGCTCTGTCTCTTCTGCAGGGACCAGCTCTGCGAACACGGCAAGGCGGGAGAAATTGAGAACGTGAGCGGCAAGACAGGCCAGGATTTCCAGATCATGCTCCCTGAATGCCATCTCACCAGCGGACAGACAGGAGCCGGAGAGTGAAATAAAGGAATCAAGCGTCAAAGGCTCCCTTTGTCACCACTGTGTTCATCACTAAGCCCTGCTCATTTCTCAAGCCCAGAACTGCCCTTACCTCTATTCAATCTAAAATATTGTGCCCTTTTCAGATTTTCAACTCCAGTCCCAGCACTGAACAGACATTGCAACTTAGACAGCTGCTTATGCGTTTCACTAGTGATTCAGTGGTAAATAATCTGCCTGCCAATGCAGGAGACACGGGTTCTATCCTTGGGCTGGTAAGATCCGCTGGAGGAGGAAATGGGAAACCACTCCAGTATTCTTGCCTGGGAAGTCCATGGACAGAGGAGCCTGGTGGGCTACAGTCCATTGGGTCGCAAAGAGTCTCACAAAAGAATCTTAGCAACTACATAACAATTACAACAGCAACCTTTTACAAGTGGTCCTCTGGACAAATCGTTTTACACCTTAAATTGGAGACTGGTGTTGGAGTGCGGGGGGAATGTTTTGACTGGCTTGTTCTTTTCTCCAGCTGCAGCCAGAAGGGTCTTGCTAAAATACCAGTCTCATCCTATCACTCCCCTCTCAACAACTTGGATCAACCTTTGAGTAAGCTTTAACCTCCTCAGCCTGACCTGCAGACCCTTCATAATCTGGTCCTCTGTTGACTTCTCTGGCTTCATTTCTTCCTACTCTTCTTCCTCATGATCACTTCCCTAGTCATGCTGTATTCTACCTCCAAGGCAGAGTCAGACACGACTTAGAGACTAAACAACAACAATAGAACACAGCACAGTCCCAGGCAAATAGTGGGCACTCGGTAAATGCTGGCCCAATCAATTCAGCAGCTATTTTATTCGCCTGTAGACTTTCCCCCACTTCATTCCCCTCCTCTCCCTGCCTTGCATCTGCTTCCAATGTCACGTGTGTCCTAAGCCTTGTGGGGAGGCTGGCACTAACATGGGGCTTCAGGCTGCGAGGTCCTACCTTCTTTGGGTGCCGGAGAGGAGCAGTTCTCCCCCGTCTCCACCCTACACACGTCAGAATACAGGAACTCGCCTGCCAAACTCTCGCTGGCTTCTGGGAGAGAGAAGGCAATTTTATGATGAACAATCTGGCAGCATATGGTTAAAATGTTTGAAGTCCCAAATTCACGGCTGATTAAACAATTCTTTACATAAATAACACCCTCCAAATCCTGCCTATAAATCTGAAGCAGAGATGCAATTTACACTTTCGTTGGGTGATCTGGATGGGAAAAAAGCCAGAAATGTCAATTCCTGTAAGCTTACTAGAAATATCACACTTAAATAGCACCTCTCCAACTTTAAAGACAAACAGCTGAAACTCCCTGACAGATACTACCGAACACACAGACTCCAGTAAGATTTAGACCAAGTCTGCGTGAGAAGCAGGAATGGCATCAGATCAGTTTAGTTCAGAACCCTAAGATGGTTGGCAGTGAATGTCAACTTGGAGGCTGGGGTTACATGCCAAGAATGCAGCCTTTGGGAGGGAGAGAAAGGCTTGTCTGGCTTAGTCACAATTCTAGTTTGCTCCTTGGACTCAGGGCGCCTGGCTACCTGAATAGAAAAACCAGTAATATTTCACTTACTAGTGTCAAGTATTTTAATTAAGGGAAACGAGCACTTGGGGATCACTCAAGTGTATGATCACTGTCTCTCTCTCTCTCATAATAGGAAATCTCTTCTGGTTTTGCTATAAATTAAAATCATATGAGCTCAGTGTAAAACTTGCATATTGTAAAAAGGTCCAACAGACAGCCACTACTTATAGTTTGGAGGCATATTCTTCCATAGTTTAAAAGATACATATGAGCTTTTTAGGGGCTTCCTAGATGGCATAGTGGTAAAATATCTGCCTGCCAATGCAGGAGATGCAAGAGACATGGGTTCAATCCCTGGGTCGGGAAGATCCCCTGCAGAAAGAAATGGCAATCCAGTCCAGTATTCTTGCCTGGCAAATCGCATGGACAGAGGAGCCTGGTGGGCTATAGTCCATGGGGTCACAGAAGAGTCAAACATGACAGCAGCTGAGCACAAGTGTGAGATTTTTCATTAAAAAAATATCTACGCAGATCCTATTGTAGTTACTTTTCTGCAGTTTCCCACCATATCTTGGGTACTTCTCCATGAAGGTTTATAAAGACGTACCATATCCACAGGGTTCCCCACCCCATGGCTGAACCACACTCTAATGAAACACTCCCTTACATTGAGATTGCTTCCAATTTCAGACGGCAATGAACATCTGCTTCTACAATTCTATTTTTAAAGGATAAATTGCTAGAAATAGACTTACCAAGCCAAGGGATGCCTACTCCCATACTCTCAATATACACTGGTCAAACTTTTAAGAAGATGTCGCACAAGTTTAAAATAGAAATTCAGTAAATAAATGTAGCATCTGGACACTCACACTCAGCATCTGACATATCATATCACCCTTTGAATGCAGTGAAAACGAAGTCCTGTATTCAATTCACACTTTTGAGTGTTAGGGAAATACCTACACTGCCAAAGTCATCATTTTTAGTTTGGTTGTAGTCAGGAAACATTCTTTTAACATTAAAAAAAGATCAGAAGATCCAAACCCACCTGGAAGAGAGGTTTCATTGGGCAGCCTGTCTACTTCCAAGATGAAGTCATCTTTGAAGAAAAGGTAGCCCACTATTGAGAACAGGTAAACCAGGATCAAAGCCAGAACCGCCGTCAAGATGATGGACCGGCCGTTGCGAGTGACACTTTTAATGACATTGAGCAGAGTCTCTTCTCTGTACACTAAATCAAAAAGCTTTAAAAACAAAAAAAAGGATGACAAGGGGACAGTGTTAAGAAGCATCTCTATTAGACGGACATCGATGTCCCCTAAGCACAACTTGATTTATAAAGAACTTAACCCTTTGGCTAACTCAAAAGCATTCTACTCTAGGGAAGTTCAAGAGGGAGGGGACATATGTATACCTACGGCTGATTTGTGTTGATGTATGGCAGAAATCAACACAGGATTGTAAAGCAATTATCTTTCAATTAAAAATAAATAAATTTTAAAAAAGCATTATACTCTTTTCTTAATATGTTACACTTGCCCGTCTTAATAGTGAAAACCGAGATGGTAAAAACAAGGAGAAACAAATACGGAAGAGGAGGGTGGGAAACAATAGTGATTTCAAGTTGTCTACATACAGGTTCAAGGTCCTGGGACTAGACAAAACACAGGCCTGTACCGGGCAGCTGCAGAGGACAGGGAGAGGAAGGGGATGAGGTCCTGCTGTGTGTTCATTTAGGGTCATCTGATCGAGCTTCTGTTAAGGGTCAGCCACTCCGGATACAGGACTGTCCAAGTCCTGGTCCCTGACCGCAGGTCCATGAGCTGCTACGGGCCAGGCTGGGGGAGGGGGGGCGGACAGGGTCTTTGGAGGTGGACAGAGATTCAAACCTCAGTTCAACCACTTGCTGTCACTAGGACCAGCTACTAACCTCTTCTCTGGGAGCCTCAGTCTTGCCATTTGCAGAGTGGAAGAGACAGAGTTACCATGAAGAATAAAGAGACACTGTATATACAGTGCTTAGCATACACCCATACTTATGTGCTAAGTACACAACCAACGGTAATCATTAATTTCCTGATGAAGAGCCTGGGCCAAGGCCACCCTGACAGACCTTGGCGGGGACACTGGTGGTGGTAACACACCAGGAAGCCTCACCGCCTCTCATCCCACTGGGAGGGGCTGAGACAACCTGCTGTTCACAACGTGCTCATAATCTCAGCTTGACCTCTGCCAAGGGGCCTGGGCTTGGCAAGAAGTTGGCTTCATGAGAAATGGAGGCCCCCCTAGGTACTTAGAGATATAGGAGACCAGTGGCTGGTTTTCTAAGAAGTACAATCTCAGATATTTGGCTGGAGAAATGGTGGGGAGCCAGGAGAGAAGGGCTGAATGGGGTTATTTTGGAGCTGGGAGCTAGTTTTAATATGGTCCTGCTGACGACATCCAATCTCTTCCTGAGAGTCCTGCCTCTACCACAGCTCCAGGTAATGAGTGCAGAGCCAAGGGAGTCCGGGGACAGGCATGTGAACTCTGTCTCTGCTTTTAATTTGTTGCAAGATGTTGATCAGGCTGTGAAACCTCCCTGGACCTCAGTTTCCACATGTGTGAAATCAGTGGACTGAACTAGCTGATCTCAGAGTCCCTTCCCATGCAGAATTTGACATCGGAGTTCATTTTCTGCTTGATTAGCCCTCTGCCTCCGGAAGGCCAGTCCGTGTCCTGAGGCCAGTTAAGGGCATTAGATAAAGGAGGACACTTAAAAGGAAGCAGAGAAGAGGCCTTAATTCAGATCTAAGAGTACAAAAGGCTAATGCTGCTGTTAATGCTGGTTAAATATTTTCTAGCAAGCCACTATGAAACAGCAAGAAAGAGCAACTTCAGACAACAAATGACACTTCTTTTTTGTGGGTAAGAACTGTAGAGGTTATACAGCCCCCAAATCACTGAAATAACAAGTGATTTTTTTTTCTTTCCACTTATCTGTAATTTCTGATTTTAAAATAATAGCCATGCATTACTTTGTAATAAGGAAAAGCGTTCTTCTAACTAGAAAATTAGACAAGTTCAATGGAGGAGACTTCTGAAAACACAAAAAAAGCACAAAGGAAAAAGAAAAACAAAAAATGCTAATTATTCCAATATCTATAGCCATTTATTCAATAAGTTCTTTCCTTCTGGCCTTATTACAATTGAAAAAAATGTAACTTATGCAGATATATTTTTATAAAAGTATTATACCATAACCTGGCATATAGTCGGCTTGCTTCCTAAGAGAATCATGAACATTTTCAGGTTAAAAAAAAGATCACATATTTAAAGTACCTGCCCAGGTGACAGCCTGATTGAGAGACTCAGTATCTCTGGGAGAGTATGATCCAAATAGGAAGCCCAAAAATACTGGAATGGGTAGCCTATCCCTTCTCCAGCAGACCTTCCCGATCCAGGAATTGAACCAAGGTCTCCTGCATTGCAGGCAGATTCTTTACAGCTGAGCTACAAGGGAAGTCCCTAAAATAGTATCATTTTTTCAGATCTAAATGAATAAGTATTAACACAATTCTGGTTAACAATGAGCAGTGTTCTAATTTTCTGGAAATACCTTTTCTCTCTTCCTTCCGCATTCATTCATTTTATATTAGACATTATTTCAATATCATCCTGAGGTATTTATACTCTCTTTTTTAAAAATTTTATTTATTTTTTTCTAATTATTCTTATTAGTTGGAGGCTAATTACTTTACAATATTGTAGTGGTTTTGCCATACATTGACATGAATCAGCCATGGATTTATATGTGTTCCCCATCCTGAACTCCTCTCCCACCTCCCTCCCCATCCCATCCCTCTGGGTTATCCCAGTGCACCAGCCCTGAGCACCTGTCTCATGCATATACTCTCTTGAATTTGGGCAACAGAGTTGCTATCTATGTCTATATTTAATAAAAAGAACAATTAGATCTATTTGGATTTTGGAGAGCTTTTTCATTTTATGCACATGGATCCTTACTAAGGCAAGTTTTACTTCATGATGTTTTTGTGAACAAAGCTACATAAGCTTTGCTTCTGTTATAATTATTCTGATTTCGACCTGAGGAAGAAAATCATAAAGTTCATGTTGGCTTCAAACACAAAAATGTTCACCTAGTATTCCAGTGTATTGAAAAATCACTGTCTACTCAACCCTCATCTTTTTCTTTTTCAAACAGTGAAGATAGCTTCAATTCTATATCATTAAGAGTAATGCTGTGATGAACACCTCTGTATATACATGCCTCTATACTCCCCTATCATGTTCTTTCTTTCCGTCAACTTTCTAAACATGGAATTGTTCGGTCAAATGTTATAACACACATGTTTTGCTGAAGGCCATGTCAATTTATCCCATCATGGGTACACCATGGGATCACACTGGTGTTTTCATCAGCATGTCACTGTTTGACATTAGAACACCCGCACACTTACTGACTATGCATTTCTCCTCCTGTTACCTGCCTGCGAATGAATTCTGCACACTCATCTCGGGATGTTAATAGTTTTCTAAAGACACGGCTTGAATGCAGCTGGGGACCGGGTTCAGCCAGTTTTGGGGTGAACTTCCATGAGACCACAGTCACTGGCTCTGCCTTTCTGCCCTGCTGGCAAGGAACATTCACAAGCCGGTGACATGCGGCTTTTTCCTGCTCCCGGTCTCCCTCCAGTTCCTTTCTCTCACAGGCTTTCCTCATTTGTGGAATAAAGTGTAGTTTCAGTCTTTTGCCTGTGGTTCTCAACAGACACGACAAATGCTGCTTTTGACACCAAAAGGAACACCTCACTTAATGTCCCAGAAAGTCGAGGCCCAGATGGTTTAGAAACCCCCAGGGCAGCGCTGAGGAGCGGCATCCAGCCACGGTCTCGCTTGATCCTGCAGGCCCCTCACAACGTGCACTGGGCCCAGGCAACATCGCAGCGAGCTCTGAGCGCCTCTGATCTTCCTGTGACAGCTGAGAGCCGGGAGCGCGGGCCTGCAGATGGCGCCGTGAAGTACCGCCTTCACCGAGGCAGCGACTTCTTCACAGGCCGGAATGAAAGGCAGCTCAGGGCTGGGCTCCAACCCTCAGACCCTGGAGTCAGCGGGGCTGCGGAGCTGTCGTCCCTCTGCCCCTGACTCGAGTGGGGCTCCGGGCAGGTGACCGGACTCACCAGGCCCAGCCTCGCCGGGGATCACATGCAGAGATCGCCCACCTCCGAGGCAGACCCACCCGTGAGAGGGGACGGAAGGAGCCCACGGGGCATGTCAGTAACTGACAGTAATGGCTCTTTTCTACACTGTGAGGCCCGGGAGGGCTGGGACAACACTACCCAGGCTCACTGCGACACCCCCTGGCTTCTGACAACAGGCGGTACTGCCAGTGAACAAAAGAGGAGGACTTTTCCATGAACAAAGAGGAAACGGACCCTAACCCTAATAATAATTTTCCATCAACCAATACATTTTAATGTTAGTTATTAATTTCACCCTCAAACAGCAGACAGTAGCAAGAATCACCCTCTCCTTGGGCGACATGGCATTTCTGAAGGGGACTCTCCAATCTCACGGGTGAGACCCCCTCAGCAGGGATGGCAGAGGCCCCCGACTCAACCCTGCCTCTTTTGCTCAGAGAGGCCAGGCATTTGTTGGGTTCTGAACCTGAGTCTCCCAGATTCACAAGCTAGAACCCCCTCCACGGATTACTGTGTGAGACAAAAAGACTTAGAAATATACACAGAACTCTAAAGGCCTCTGATAGACAGTGACCAAAATAGGACACCTAATGGGATCACAAGTGGATCCAGAGACCTCTTTGCCTAAAACCTCAAAGTCTGGTCAGACCTATTTTTAAAAAGAAGGGAAAGAATCCATATCTCTGTCTGCTAGCATGCACCGCTAATGGAAGGGGCAAGTCCTGGCGGTCTTTATGGTGTTTGGATGGGAGAAGGGATGACAGAGACAGTAATAATCGCCCTGGCTCAGCATTTCTGTTGTGGGGCTAGTCTCACACTGACATGTGCAGTAGTGGAGAATCCCCATGACGGCCCTGTGGGGAAATGGACTGTTCTCCCCATTTCGTAGATGGGAGCAGCACAGAGCAGTTAGGCCACCAGCCTGGAGACCACGTGGACTGCACCTCCTCAAAGTGCTTTCCTCGCTCTGCCTTCTTTTGTAAATAAGTCCCTCTTTTTTTTTTTTTAAATCTCACCATAGCTTGTAAGATCTTAGCTCCCCGACCAGGGATCAAAACTGCACCCCTGGAAGTGAAAGCACAGAGTTCTAACCACTGGACTGCCAGGGAATTCCCAAGTTCCTCATCTTTATTCAACACCTAGACTTTGAATATTTTTTATCCTCAGCAACATTTTAATATACTTCTTCTATTTCCTTTATGGATGGTTTTGCTGGCAGAAAGGTCAATTTTACCCTTCCTATCATGTGACGTAGGTACAAGGAAATGGTTTTTTATCTACAACTCCACAGTTCAAGATTCCCTGTAATGACAGGAGAATAAGCAGACAGTGGTCTGTCACTTAAAAACCTGCTCAGGAGGAAGATAATAGGGTCAAGACATTTAACCACTCGGCTCAGACTGGAGCATGAAAACTTCCGCTGAAAAGGTCTCCTGGATCCATAAATCTATCAAGTTCACTGTCATGGGGTCTTGGGTCTTTGAAAACAGCTCCTGCTCTTGTTGTTACTACATGTTTTCACTGGAAGATGGATCCCATGAGAACTATCAGAAGGTGACAGTCACACAAACATTCTCTTGGTAAGTGCTGGCTGAGCCCAAGAAATAAAGAAAAACAAAGGGGTGGGGCCGGTGTGTGGAGGCAACATCTCCTGATCCAGGCTGCGGGCATCGTCTATCACTGTAAAGTAACAGGCTGGGCGTGCACGCAGGCAGTGTGATCACACACACCCTGGGCTGCTTCTAGCCAGACCTCCTCTTGGGAGTAGCTTTCCTTTCCTCATGCCCCAAACACTGCACCCAGGGGCCTACTGCCTCTTTAGACCAGGCACACCAGTCACCGTGAAAAGCAGCGATCTGTGATGAGAAGGAAGAACAGAGCATGCTCTCTTAGTTTCCTGCATGTAAAATCTTTCAACACCAGTAACTCACCAGCAAACTGTAGAAGAATTCATGGACGAAGAGCCCCATGGCGCAGATCAGCAGGTATAGCAGATGATAAAGGAACTCGACATCCAGAACCATGGCCCGGTAGCCTCTGGTGAATGTCCCACAGTTGCCCACAAAGCTCATCAGAAAAATGATTTTATTGCAGACCTGAGAACAATGACAGCCACAGTGAGAGGAGCACGGACCAAGTCAAACCTGAGACTCTTGGTGAGAACTGACAGTGACCCGCCCTCAACCATCTTTCGGCGCCTCTGCCCCAAACAGAAGCTTCCTTTTGCACCAAGTGCCCACCGGATGCACCAAGAATGGTTCTGTGGATCTCAGTCATTTCATTACTTTGCTTTTCAGGCATACTGCAAGTTAATGTGACAGTCAGGTACCTCCATGTGCAACGCTAATCAAGTGGCATTTGTATATGACAAAAACAAAATTTGCACATACTGAAATTATGATTTTCAAGATGAGATATGAATCATTTCTAACATTCTAACGTGAGTTAGTCAAACACAGAAGTCACCTCAATCCACGAACCCTGTGATTAGCATGATTAAAAGTGTTTTCTGAATTCCTGTTACATTTTAGGCATTAGAGTGTTGCAATCTAATGAGAAGCATCCAGCTCTTGTTATCCACTGCTCCTAATTCTATATGGAAAAACAGCTTTCTTGGGGTGGTAGGGGAAATAGGGGACTAGGAGAGTTCTAGTCCCCTGCCCCCCTTTCCGGAAATAACTTCTATTTTACCTCTGGGGATCCATTCCTTCCTTTGTATTGGTCCTTGAGGTCTGAGTGGGGCTCCACCCTGGCCAATCAGAATACTGTATTGCCCTGGCAACAATGATTGGCTCAGAGATGGGCATGTGACCAGGAGTCAATGACACCCCTTGAGATCTCTGCTGGGACTGCAGCTAAGACAATTTTGCTCTTTATCCCTGACCTTGAACCTGAGAGAAAGTGAGCTCTGAGGCTGCTGGCATCCATTCTGCATTGTCACAGAGCCCGAGGGGACCAGCACTGCAGAAGCAAACAAGAGGAACTGAGCCCTTATGCTATCGTCTGGGCTCCTGGATTCAGCTACACCTGAAGCCAGCCTCTTCATTCTCAGTCACATTTTCTTCTTTGCTTATTAGCATGGAGTAGGTTTTCTGACCCTTGCAACTGAAAGCTGACCTACTGTCTAAGATAGTCCCACCTCTGATAGAAATCCCAAGCTTGCAAGTCTGCCTTTGAGCAACACGTTGCTAGGAAAACCTAAGTCAGGAGAAAGCCAGAGAGAATGCGCTTTGGCTGCACTTTGTAAAACCATGTCCTGCCACCCGAGCTAGCTTGGCCACAGGTGCTGGGGAAACGCTGCCAGTTAATCTGGTGGGTCAGTGCAAGTGAGCTTCTCGGCAATCAGATAAGGGAGGAAGCCAACACCCATGGAGAAGGTTCGGCTTTCTCAGACAGGCTCGACTTTCAATCCACCAGGTCTCTCTTTCCTTAATATTCTAAACTTTGCCAGTGTCAGATCTTTTTTAGGGTGAGAAAACATCATTGATTCTGAATGAACTGTGCTGAGGTTTCCAAGAGAGGAAAAAAAGGCCATGCTCTGGTTGGCATTCCAGGACCTCCAGCATGTCATGCCCTACAATCTTAACAACGGAGCAATCTGCTTTACCTCAATCTGCTCTCCTCTTTAACTTCTGCCCAGTTTTCTCACAGCTACTTTTCCTTCTCCCATTGCTCCATGTAAGTATTCTTTTTTTTTTAAATCCCCTCTAAATAACTGTTTATTGTTTTAGTTCTCCCCCCGGGGCTAATGTTATTATGAATGGTCATCAATTATCCACAGAATCTTTCTCCCAACTGATTCATGTTACAGAAGAGAAAACTCTGGAATGACTAAAGGCCAGAGAAACCAAAGAATTAACTCACAGAAGACAACCTCTGAAATAATGTTTTTTCCTTCTATTTGTGTCTTCTGTATTTGTTTCTTAAGAAACTTCTGCTCACTGCAGGTGAAGCCTGCATTCCCTCCTTCAGCACTTAAGTGTCTCTCTCACCCTGGTCATGCATTTCTAAATGCCAGGCCTAACACGAATAGCTTGTCTTGTCACCTCAAGTCAAGTCACTCAACAACTCAGGTCTATCTGCACCCTGAAAACCAGGTCTTGCATGACTTCAGTGTAGCTGGCTGAATTATTCCTCTCCAAGTCTTCCGTGACTGAAAATTTGCAGTTTTCTTGCCTGCTTCACCACCCAGTGAAGACAGGAATACCTTCGCTGCCTAGAAAAAAGGACCCAGATGAAGCCGCGCACCGTTTTCAGGCGTAAAGCTCAGACCCTATGCCCACCATGTGTTACCATTTCCTCCAAAGCTCTGACATCTGTATCTTCGTTCTCCACTATGACCAAGAGGCAGGCTTGTCTCCTGTAGGGGGACATGGCCCCCTAAGGGGTCCCCCTGCCTCCAGTCCCCCCACCTCAAATCCATATATATATTCACGCCACTACCAAGGGAATTTTCTCCCCAATACTTTGCTTATACCACCTCTCTGCTCAAAAACCCTGAGTCAGGGACCTTCCTGGTGGTCCAGTGGTCAGGACTTCACCTTCTAATGCAGCGGGGTGCGGATGTGATCCCTGGCCAGGGAGCTAAGATCCTACATGTCTCTCGGCCAAAAGACCAAAATATAAAACAGAAACTGTGTTGTGGTAAATTCAATAAAGACTTTGCAGATGTTCCACATTGGAAAAAAATCTTTAAAACAAAACCAAAAAGCCCTGAGTCACTTACCAGTATTGGGAATAGAATTTCCCAACCTATACTCCATATGACACTAATTCCAAGTTACACTTTACAAAACACATGGGCAAATAAGTCTGGGAAATATGAAGACCTGGTATTCCCTTCTTAGAGATTCATCATGCGTTAAAGTGAAAGTTGCTCAGTCATGTCCGACTCTTTGCAACTCCATGGACTATACAGTCCATGGAATTCTCCAGGCCAGAATACTGGAGTAGGTAGCCTTTCCCTTCTCCAGGGGATCTTCCTGACCCCAGAATTGAACCGGGGTCTCCTGCATTGCAGGCGGATTCTTTACCAGCTGAGCTATGAGGGAAGCCCTCATGCATTATCAGTAGGTTAAAGTCTCAGAAATCTTTCAGTAAAAAACCTTGCATTTTCCTTGACCCAGCATTTCCCACATTAATTTGACTAAGGATGTCCCTTTTCACCCAAGATTTATCAAATTAGGACAGGCCCACCTGGAGGATGGAGCCCCAGTGGGTTTTCCTAAAGTTCGGGTTCAGGTTCCTTGTCCAGAATCAGGCCCTGTACTTCAGTACATGAACCACTGAGGAGGCGAAACTCAACTGTTGGCTATCCCTTGAGAAGGTCTGGGCTTTCCTGGCTGCTTCCACCAGTGGGGAGAATGCTCCTCCCAGTCCCTGCCTCCTGGCCTGATGGTTTCCATTCTTTGAGACAAAACTTCAATCCCGCCTCCTCCCCTTAAGCGTGTCAGCTTGAAGTCGCTTCTTGTCCTCTCACACCCTTACTGCCTCTGCCATCTGTCCCCATCTGGGGACATTCATCATTGCCCTAAATTACGGCGTTAACCTATTTTGCAATATCACTTCCATTTTTATGCAGTGACTTCAGCTTCCTTATATGCTCAGGGCAGAAACCTCTGGAAAGTGGTTTTAGATGCCCACAGGTCCCAACTTGTTCCTTCTTTTTGGCAGGAAACCTCTCTAATTTATGGCTTGGTATCAGTCATGTCCATTTCCTAAGAATTCCACAGAGGGAGTCGGCGTCCACTCTTGCACGCTGGAAGCACCCTGGAAGCTTTGGAAGCACTGAAGCGGCACTTCCAAACGTCCCTACTGACTTTGCGGTAACCCTCCTTCTGACCTTTGGCTTCTCTTCTGACTGCTCCACCTGCTCCCTCTCTCTGAACAGTCCCTCTTGCCTCTCTGCTCTGTCTCTGTGGTCCT
Organism: Cervus canadensis; assembly: GCF_019320065.1. Classification (NCBI taxonomy): domain Eukaryota; kingdom Metazoa; phylum Chordata; class Mammalia; order Artiodactyla; family Cervidae; genus Cervus; species Cervus canadensis. The sequence goes on along the minus strand of NC_057407.1, from coordinate 37,937,818 downwards.
CACCGGAAATGGGGGCTGTGTTCACATGCAGTCATTTGACTTCCTGACTAGAACCTCTCGTCCTAGCACACCTAGGACCCGATGGGCACGATGAACGCAAATCTCAGCATCTCTCTCCCTTTGCTTAATTCCGAGAGAAATGTTCCCTGACAGTGAGACTGCCAGTGTCCGCAGAGCACATGAAGGGGTCCGCTGTCCCGTGAGCAGGTGAAGAGGGAGATGGCCACCCGCAGCTCTCCTCTGCTGTTTTAACAGCTGACCCCAAGGATATATTTTTCTGCACTTAAGGCACAGGCCAAGATTCCAGGGAGAAGGGAAGGCACTCCTACTCAGATGGAAACAAACAAACAAACAAAAATGGCAATGAAGGGATTCACACTTACGTTGAAAGCTCCCAGAAGAAACAACGTGGGTTGCAGCCCGACGGAAAATATCAACCGGAGAATCGTGGAAGCGATTAAGGCCCGGATGCCGTGGGGCTTGGGGAGGGCGATGACGATGGCCAGAGAGATGAGCATGGCCGTCCACAGCAGCCCCGACCAGTGCGGCTCCAGGGTCCCTGCAACCAGGAGGCAGAGCTCTCAGAGATCAGGGCTTTCCCCTCACAGGGGACACACCGGAGCGGGTTCAGTGGCAATTGCTTCAACCAGCTCTCTGGGCTGCCTTGTCCCAGCCCTGACCTCCAGGTTTCTGCCCCAGACATAACCAGTCACGTGCATGTTGTCTTACCCCTAAGCCTTCGGCGTGTTCTTTCTCCCTGGGAAATTCTCTCCCTTTCCTATTCACCTGAGGTCTTAGCTTAGATGTCACCTCTTCCAGGGGGCTTCCCAGGTGGCACAAGTTGGTAAAGAACCCGCCTGCCAATGCAGGGAACATAAACAGACGTAGGTTCAATCCCTGTGTTGGGAAGATCCCCTGGAGGAGGGCATGGCAACCCCGTCCAGTATTCTTGCCTGGAGAATCTCCATGGACAGAGGAGCCTGGCAGGCTACAGTCTATGGGGTCGCAAAGAGTTGGACATGACTGAAGTGACTCAGCACGCACATAGGCACACACCTCTCACAGGAAGCCTCCCCCATCCCCTTTCTCCTCACAAAATAGGCCAGGTGCTGCTCCTTCTGTCTCTGACCCTCGGTATCCCTGCTCAGCCCTGTAGCAGTCAGTTACCCCCTCTTCCAAGCCCCATCCCCACTGGACTCCAACCTCCCCAAGGGAAGCACTGAGTACCCAGCAGGCACCCATCAAATAGGTTTGTTCCATAAGCAAAACTCATCCATGTGTCACACTTCACTCTTCAGGGAGGCGAACTGGGAGAACAGACTTCTAATTTCTATTAAAAGTATGCAAAGGAAAATTGCAGGTCCCCTGCCCGCATCAGATTTCAAGGGAAGGAGGAAAGCAACTTCCGTATCATTAGCATCATCCTACAATTAGATTATCCTTGTAGTCAAAGAGCTTATACCAGTTTCTGTCATCTCTTGCTATTGCAAGTTCTATTTAGAGTGTCCCACGAGACGGCTCGGTTATATAACATGAGCCAACAGGGCTAAAAATAAGGTTCTGTAAAACACTCATTAAAAAAAAAAACACCCCTATTTCAAATGCTGTCACATTTTGAGTTTCCTTCAGATGTAAACAAGCAGCACTACATGATTAAGGCTGCTTATATAAAGGAGTTTCACTTCTCCAGAGCTGCCTGGATGGCAGCACCGCCTGGGAAAGCAACGTCCTTGCGGGTCCCAGGCTCTCCCACCAGCCTGTGGGTTGCCCTAGTTCATTCTGTCCACACCTGCCAAGACTCACCTTCTGAGAACTGTCCCCCGACCCCAGCCACCTGCCTCTTCCCTTTTGATATCTTTTGAAAGGAGAATCTGATCAGGGATGGGCACTGAAAGGCAGAAGCTTTTCAGAAATGCAGGAAGAAGTGGGTACGAGGGTCAGGTGTGTCCCTTCCTGTGCATTTAACAATTGTAGGATATGGTATCAAGGCCTTCATGTGGATGATCATTTATTTTCTCCTCTTGGGCACTCTATGAGGGTACTATGATCACCTCCAATTTACCCCAGAGGAAATGGAGTCTTGGGTTACATACCTCACCTAAGGTGACACAGAATCTACCACGAATATACATGCCACCAGAGTTGATGGTCCTTAGTGAAAGTGAAGTGAATTCGCTCAGTCATGTCCGACTCTTTGTGGCCCCGTGGACTGTAGCCCACCAGGCTCCTCCATCCATGGGATTCTCCAGGCACGAATACTGGAGTACATTGCCATTTCCTTCTCCAGGGGATTTTCCTGACCCAGGGATCGAACCCAGGTTTCCCGCATTGCAGGCAGACGCTTTAACCTCTGAGCCACAAGGGAAGCCCCAGTGATGGTCCTTAACCATCATTAAAAAAAAAAAAAAATCCATCCATTTTAAGTGCATGACTGTGGGCAGTTTACACAGTCATCTAACCACATGTAACTGCTAACACAATTGAGACATAAACATCATATCACACTAAGAGGTTTCCTTGCGCCCTTGGCAGCTGACGCCTTGCCCCATCTCCACTCCCAAGCAACACCTGATCTGCTTTCTACCACTGTAGCTTTGCATTTTCCAGAATTTCATAAAAACTGGAAAAATAATATTAGTAGGTGGTTTAAGAAAATTCTTTCACTTAGCAAAATTTTTAAGATTCGTTCATGTTATTGTGCATATTAATAGCTTGTTTTTTCTATTGCTGAGTAGTGGTCCATAACACGGACCATAACATGTAATTTATTTATCCGCTCAACAATTAATGAATAGTGGGGGTGTTTCCAGATTGAAGTTATGACGAAAGATGCTACTGGAAAACTTCAAGTACAAGTTCTGGGGTGGGGATATGCTTTCAATTTCTCTTGGACAAAAACATGGAAATAGATATGAGAACCCTAAGGATATATTTAACTTTAGAAGACCTAACCATACTATTTTTCAAACTGATGCTACACTTTCCCTTTTCATCACTAACATATGGGAGTTGCACTGTTCCAGATCGTCACCAATATTTGGTACTGTCAGTCATTCTAATTTTAGCCATTCGAGTAGGTTTCTCTCGTAACATATCTTGGTGGTTTTCATTTGCATTTTTCTAATAACTACTGATGTTGAATATCTTCTTTTTTTTAAATATTTTTTTATGTTCTTATTGACCATTCATATATCCTTTTTTGTGTGAAATATCTGATCAAATCTTTTGCCTATTATTTTAATTGGCTAGTCTTTTTATTATTGGGTTATAAGAGTTCTTCCTATAGGCTAGATATAAGCCTTTTGTCTGACATGTTTTTAAAGTATTTTTGCCCAGCTTGTGGCTTACCTTTCATTTTCTTAAGCACTTAATCATCATCTTAAACTACCTCTTAACATCTCAGTATAATAAATGTGACCAGTACAACACATGTACCCAAATCCTGAAAGAGACAATATAAAAAATCTGCTGTTTTCCCACTAAAAAAGCAGAGTTAAAAATCACTGCTAGATATGTAAAATAAATAGCTAGTGGGAAGCTACTGTGTAACACAGGGAGCTAAACTTGGTGCTCTGTGATGACCTAGGCATGGGTAACGGAATTGGGGAGGGTAGGAGGGAGACCCAAGAGGAAGGGGATTTATGTACACATATGGCTGATTCATGAGGTTGTACAGCAGAAATTAATACAACATTGTAAAGAAGTTATCCTCCAATTAAAAAAATTATTAGAAAAATATTAATGTTAGATTCCAAAGAAACAATTATAGAAAGATTTCTTTGAGACAACTGGAGAAACACAAATGGGGACAGGCTATTTATTGTTTTATGATATATTGTTAGGTTTTTTAGATATGAGAATGCTATTGTGATTATACACATTTAAAAATATTCTCTGAAGTTAAGAGATGCACAGTGAAACAAGATGTCTAGACTTCTTGAAAATCTTGCAGAAAATACAGTAGGAGTATAAATAAAACAAAACAGGCAAAACGTTGTTAAAGCTGGGCCGATGGGTACATGGCAGTTTATTATATTCTTCTTTCCACTTGTGTACAGATTTGAAAATTCCAACAGTAAGAAAGTTTAAAAAGTAGTACTTTATGGGCTTTAATCACCATGGCATGCTTACAAATTCTTTAAGAATACTGAAGCTGCCAAATTTTCATGCTTTTTAAAGACTGTGTGACTCTCAGTTCTCAACTAAAGGGGAAAAAATACTTTTGAAAAGGAGCTTTTAAGGCCACAGTGTCCTCGGCAGCCCCAAGCCTTCTAGGTCAGAGAGCCACACTGGTATACGCAGCAAGGTCAATAAACTCCTGCTGGAGGGACATTTTGGAAACCCTCGTTTCAGGATTCAACAAGAACACATATTTCTCTTAAAAAAAAAACTTTCAAATGAATTCTTTTTGACGGCTGAGTAATATTCCATGGTGTATATGTACCACAGCTTCCTTATCCATTCATCTGCTGATGGGCATCTAGGTTGCTTCCACGTCCTGGCTATTATAAACAGTGCTGCGATGAACATTGGGGTGCACGTGTCTCTTTCAGATCTGGTTTCCTCAGTGTGTATGCCCAGAAGTGGGATTGCTGGGTCATATGGCAGTTCTATTTCCAGTTTTTTAAGGAATCTCCACACTGTTCTCCATAGTGGCTGTACTAGTTTGCATTCCCATTTGAATCAGTCCTAATGAGATGGATGAAACTGGAGCCCATTATACAGAGTGAAGTAAGCCAGAAAGATAAAGAACATTACAGCATACTAACACATATATATGGAATTTAGAAAGATGGTAACGATAACCCTATATGCAAAACAGAAAAAGAGACACAGAAATACAGAACAGACTTTTGAACTCTGTGGGAGAAGGTGAGGGTGGGATATTTCAAAAGAACAGCATGTATACTATCTATGGTGAAACAGATCACCAGCCCAGGTGGGATGCATGAGACAAGTGCTCGGGCCTGGTGCACTGGGAAGACCCAGAGGAATCGGGTGGAGAGGGAGGTGGGAGGGGGGATCGGGATGGGGAATAAGTGTAAATCTATGGCTGATTCATATCAATGTATGACAAAACCCACTGAAATGTTGTGAAGTAATTAGCCTCCAACTAATAAAAAAAAAAAAAAAAAAACTTTCAGGTAACCAATCAGATTTTGTTTCTAGACAGGGCTGAAACAACCTTCTTCCTGAAGATGGTCAACAGTGAGTATAGATGTCCCCAGAATACGTTTAAAAGAAAAAAAATAAATCCCTCTGAGTGAGTTGATGTGTTTGAGGGGAATTTCTGTCACTATATAATGGAAACGACTTCCTTAGGGCAGATCAACCTCCTTCTCTCCAAGGACATTTAATTATATTTTCTGTTGAGTCCATCGACACAAACTTCTGAAGCCCACACTGCAAAACAGGAAGGCTAGATTTCTATAGATGCAGGGTCAATGCCACCTTGAGTGCTACGTTGTAAAGCCGGAAGGACCCTTAACAATCATCCAGTAGGTCTTGAACTTGCATGGGCAAGAAACAGGATGCTCCAGAGATCCTGACTGGGTCAAAATTATTTTCTCCTGACCACTATGGGAATTTCCAAATCCACACCTAGGTGTCACAACTACTGACTCAACCTAAGCACTGCTTAATAGGGAGGACAAGGAGGATGAACTGAAGTGGTTTGCCCAGAGTCATGTGGCAGGTGAATGTTAGGGCCAGGCCTGGACACCAAGTCCAGACTCTGTGGGTCTAGCTGTTCCACTGGATGAGGCTTATCACTGAAGAGGAGGAAGCTGTCAATGAACTGTCCCCAGACAGTGGCCTCAAAACTGCTGTAAGTGACCAGTGAAGAAAATGGCCAAGGTACAGAATAACAATCAGTTTTAAATATTCTTTAAAGAAGTGGAGGGGGAAAACGAACATACCCCCAAAGTAACAGTTGAAGAATCTGCTGTGATGTGATAGCCCCCTGGAGGTGAGAAGAGGGCTCCGTCCCCTCCACCTGACCCCTTGGCTGAACACTTTACACTTTCACCTCTGCTGACTGGCAGCCCAACGCAGGCAGACACCCCCCAGGGGAACACCATGCAGCGCTGCAGACCTGCCAACTCTTCAGACAGGGACACCAGGAATCCTGACGTTGCATTTTAAAGGAACATACCCCTTGGGCTTGTGTTTAAGCACTGCCTTGGGGGGAAAACATTACTCCAGTGAAGCCTTCCACAAGGCTTCAGGCTCAACTGAAAAGGTAACGCCTCAAATGAGTAAGTTAGATATACCATAGAACACACAGTCACTTTTAAATTGGACCTTAAATTTACTTCAGTCGTGTACACATCTGCATTATTAAACTCCAGAGCAGAGTCTGCTCTGGATTTACTTCTGTTTTTTTTTTTGTTTTTTTTTTTTTAATTCTGTTACTTTTTGGGCTCTTCATCCCATTGTTTCACACAAAGTAGCTATTGCCAGGTTGTGACAAACACAAGGGAAGTGATCTGCCAAAAAGCTCTGATGAGAAATTGACTTGAAAAGTCAGCCTCCCAGGAGGCTGTCGCAGGTGTCAGAAAAGGGGGCCATGGAAGTTTAATAGAAGGGGAGCCCCCAGAAATCCACAATTGTAAATGTCTCCAGAAGGCTGTTAAACACAGGAGCCCCAAACAGAAAACTGCTCTTCCTGGGTGGTTTGCCTTTTCTCCAGAAAATGTGTAGAATATGCACCCAGATGACCAGGAGATGGGGGGAAGGAAATCTGTGAAGACCATGGACAGCATGTCTCATTATGTGAACAACAGCACGCAGCTCTTAATTGACTAAAAAGCCAAGGATGTTTGGTCTAAAGTCATTCACGCTCTGTCTCCTGTTACCTCTTGCCAAATAAATAAATAAATTCCAGAGATTATTTTTTACAAATTCTTTAGTTTGAAATCAATTCCACAAGTATGGCATAGGAAAAAAATCTACTGGACTGAGCATCAAAGTTATCTATATTCATTCTAGGATTAGCTCAGCTGCTAAGGGGCTGTGTGTCTTTGGCTAAATCTCTCAGCTTCTCTGATACATAGTTTCCTGACATACAAAACAAGGAGGTTAAGATGATTTCTTACTGTTTTAATACAATATATTGCTTCTCCTCTTTCTTTCCTGAGAAATAAATATGGATAAACAGTTTATATGATTTCAAATTAGATTTAAAAATAAATCCATGGTGTATCACCTCACACCAGTCAGAATAGCCATCACCAAAAAATCTACAAACAGTAAATACTGTGGAGGATGTGGAGAAAAGGGAACCCTCCTACACTGTTGGTGGCAATGCAAACTGACACAGCCCTTATGGAGAACAGCATGGAGATTTCTCAAAAAGAATAGAAGTACATCTACCATGTGACCCAGCAGCCCCACTACTGGGCCTATGCCCCGAGAAAGCCATAATTTAAAGAGACACATCTACCCCAATGTTCACAGCAGCACTGTTTACAATAGCCAGGACATGGAAGCAACCTAGATGTTCACCGACAGATGAATGGATAAAGATGTTGTGGTATGTATACACAGTGGAATATTACTGAGCCATAAAAAAAGAACGAATCTGAGTCCATTCTAGTGAGGTGGATGACCCTAGAGCCTGTTATACAAAGTGAAGTAAGTCAGAGAGAAACAAATACAGTGTACTAACGCCTATGGAAGTGAATTTAGAAAAACAGCATTATTGATGAACCTCCTTGCAGGGAAGGAATGGAGCTGCAGATGTAGAGAAGGGGCTTGTGGACACAGTGGCGGAAGGAGACAGTGGGATGAATGGAGAAAGCAGCATCAACCTGTCCACACTATCAGGCGTCAGATGGACAGCTGCCGAGGAGCGGCTGTGGAGCTCACAGGGCCCAGTCTGGTTCCCAGTGGCGACTTGGAGGGATGGCAATGTGGAGGGAAGGAAGGTGCCAGAGGGAGAGGATGGACGTCTAATTATGGCTGACTCACGTTGCTTATGGCAGAAACCAACACAACATTGCAAAAGTTAAAACACAAAAAGCAAGCAAAAAATAAACCCGTGGTAGAAGTTACACTCTCATCGTGTCTGAAAACGGGGAACTAGGATCCCATCAATTGCACCAGTACTACCAGGGATCCCATTTAAGACGCAAGTCACAGCCATCCTGCTGTTTCTAGAAGTTTCCTTGAAATCAAAGATTCGGGCAGTACCTCCTCGGACTCCTTTAAATGGGTAGAAAAACGCCACAAGCAGGTTCATCAGGACGGCCAGGTTGAATGAAATGCTACTCCAGAAAGACATGTTGCGGGCGCACCAGTACAGGACGGGCTGGGCTGTGAAAACAAAGAGGGAACCCCATGAGGTTCGAGACTGCGAGCCAGAACGCCGGGCATTCCACAGGCCCCTGCTCCCGCTCTGCCCCTACAAGCCCACTTTTGTTCCCAGTTTTCACCAAACATTAAAAATGGTCACTTGTTTTCAAGCTGACTCATAAGCTCAGAACGACATCAGATGGGTTTGTTTCTGCTGGGAGTCCTTACTGGAACAGAAGAGGAATTGGGGGACAAGGAAGAGAAGAAAGGGGAAAAGCTGGAGCATCTAAAACCCCGCATGCCCCCGTCAGCAGCATCAGTTATGGAATCCGGGGGGTTATCCAGGGTTCACGTGCCAAGTCCTCAGTTCCCCCTGGGGCCCTGGGACTGGAGGAGATGCCCAAGGAGACTGGAGAATTCAATGAGCCTTTGAGAAGTGGGGGGTACTGGTGGGGGGGGGCACACACAGCATTCAGAATCAGCCCAGCTGGGCCCCAGGCTAGGAATGTTACCACTTCCACACTCCTTCCCTGCTTGAAATTCTTCACCGACTCACTGATGCCTGAAAGCAAGACAATAGCCCCTTTCCCACCACCAAGTCATCCACCATTTTCCTGAAGAGGAACCAGAAATAGGAGCTCTGCCTGGATGGTCAGCAGCCAAGCTCCATTTCCAAAGGCTACAGTAGAGAAAGGATGGGGCCCCAAAGCCCTCTCAAAGGGCAGGAGACCCTTGACGCAGTTATTGTTCAGTTGCTCAGTCAAGTCCGACTCCTTGTGACCCCTTGGATGGCAGCATGCCAGGCCTCCATGTCCCTCACTATTTTCCAAAGTTTGCCCAAACCCATGTCCATTGAGCTGGTGATACCATCCAACCATTTCATCCTCTGTTGTCCCCTTCTCCTCTTGCCCTCAGTCTTTCCCAGTATCAGGCTCTTTTCCAGTGAGTCGGCTCTTCGCATCAGGTGGCCAAAGTATTGGAGCTTCAGTATCAGTCCTTCCAATGAATATTCAGGGTTAACCTCCTTTAGGATGGACTGGTTGGATCTCCTTGCTGTCCAAGGGACTCTCAGGAGTCTTCTCCAACACCCCAGTTTGAAAGCATCAGGTCTCAGGCAGTGCTGCCACCCTACCCCACTGTTACTCACAGGTGAGACCACACTGGCTGCATCTCAGCTGAGGGCAAGCCAGTGGCCACACTGTGTGTACGGTGCTTCCTTTTCCTCTGAATTCTTCGGTGGTACCTCACACTTAGGAAGATGCTTAAGAAGAGCTATGGGGGGAATAATTTCCATCTCCACGCCAGAGGCAAAGTTTCCAGAAGACAGGCTCCTTCAACATAATTCTCCTCTAAAGCGAAGTGTGGAGTAGGTGAAAATGGGTGTCTAACGTGTTATTTCTCTTTCCCAATGAAGTCACCGTTTCACTCTAGGACAGCAGCCAGTGACAAATCCGATGACTCTATAACGATGCCTATAGCAGTAACCAAGCCTTCACAAGCTTCTAGCCAAAAGAAAGTTATGGCGCAATTACACAGAGCCTTGGATAATTTAATAACTGCTCATTTTCATGCTCGCACTTGGTAAGAGGCCATGTTTCCAAACCGCTGAGTTTTGGAGCTATAAGCAGCATCTGGTTTAACATCTCTCATTTGATAAATGAGGGAAACTGAGGCCCAGCCGAGGATAGAAGCTTTGGCAATCTCATCCCCTCATCTCAGAGACCCCTGGGCTCAATGACAAGGACACAGTTAAGGGGCTCATGTCACCACTTAGCAGAGGAGCCGACCAGTAATCAGTCAACCTGATTTCCCGGAGTTTGTTTTATTTTATAAGCTATTAATAATTGCTGAAGCCAATTGAAGATGAGAAACCACTTGCTCTGGAGACAATAACTGTTGGTGTTTTTTTCTGGGATTGAAGCCCATTCCTGATCTGAATATGAAAACTCTGAACAGCATAGAAGAAACAATGGCAAGGATGGCCAAGGGCTGACTGATGGGAACATGGGAATTTACAACATCCTCCCCCCACCAGTGTGTGGGTAACAGACTAACAAGAAGTGAAAAGCTAAAAAGGCAGGAAATGGCAGAAATCAGTGAGGGGTAAGCAAGGATTCTCTTCAGGGGGAGCTCTCAACCCGAACCAAGTGTAAGAATAGCCATTGCTTGATGCTTTAACATGACTCTAATAAACGCTCCTCAACTCTGGCATATAGTTCCCAAACCTGACTTTTATAAGGCTAACACTGTACTTAAATTGTGGTGTCACTCTGAATATGAACAAATACTCAACCCTTTAAGTCAACTGGGTATCCACACAGGTGCAAGAAGACAGGGTACTATGATCCCAGAAGGGCAGGCGATTTAAGTAACTGCACCCAGGGCATCTCCTGCTAACCCTCTTATCCTAGTTTATTTTCTTTTTAAGGAACTGGGGCTTGCTGAAGACATAGACTCCATGTGCATATAGAGCAATGGAACTTCCCACTCTATTCCAATGAATGTAAAAACCATGAGGGTGAAGGACAGGGAAGCCTGGTATGTTGTAGTCCACGGGGTCACAAAGAGTGGATGGAGGATGTGAATGCACACAAGAGTGTGTGTGTGTGTGTGTGTGTGTCTATTGAGTAAAGCAGGGAAGAGGGTTTCAAGAGAATATAGGAACTAAGTATCTATTTAATACTTGCAGAAGAAAAGATGAAGCAACATGTATCTCAGACACACCTCCGTGTGTATCTGAGCCCCAGCTACAGATTCTCCAAGGCATAGATGATTCCCGGTCACACTTTCAGGAAAAGGTAAAGCACCTTCATAAACAAGCCAGAGAACTCTTTTCTGCAGATGCATCAGAAGAGAAATAAGCTACTTAGAGGGGAAAATGTATTTCATTTTAATTGCACTTCTAATGAGTACATTTCTCCTCTTCCTAAATATGCAAATCATGTTTAATTCAGTTATTACTTTCAATTTTTCTCTTACCAGCAGAGCTATGAAGCCAATTAAAATCTCTCAGTTGACAACCGTAGCTGTGTTTAAGCTTCACTGAAACAAAAACTGCTTTTGAAACAAAGACAGACCAAGTAAGAGAAGGTATTAGCTACAAAGCAATAGAAAACTTGGAATGATGAGTTGGCCATTCCTTGATCAACCAATCCATCATGCAGTCCTAATTCCCCACTTTTTAGGTGAGGGCCTAGAAGAGGTTTAGTCACCTGCCCAGGTCACAAAGCCAGTGGGTGATGGAAGGAGAACCAATCCAGAGATCCCCACCTCTTGCAGCTAAGGTCTTCCTACTCTGCCAGGCTGAAGACAATATCTCAGAAAAAGGGATGACAAGGTCTCTCACCTCATCATAAAAGGTGCAAATCTTTCTTTTAATTCATAAGCCCCCTGGAGAGCCTATTACCTACTGGATAACACAATTCAGAGAGAATGAATAAATCTGACCAGTCTTAGCATCAGTACTTAGTAGACCTATATATTAGAAAGGGTAAACTCATTTTTTTTAATTCATGTGTTTAAGGTTGCGTGGAGTCTTCGTTGCTGCACGTGGGCTTTCTCTAGTTGTGGCAAGTGGGCACTACTCTTTGTGGTGGCTTCTCTTGTTGCAGATCACAGGCTCTGGGCACTCAAGTTTTAGTACTTGTGGCACGTGGGCTCAGAAGCTGTGGCCTGCAGGCTCTAGAGCGCAGACTCAGTAGCTGTGGCACGTGGGCGTAGTTGCTCCCCACATGTGGAATCTTCCCAGACCAGGGATCAAACCCATGTCCCCTGCATTGGCAGATAGATTCCTACCCACCACACCACCAGGAAAGTCCAAAACCACCGTTTTAATAACTATCATGGAGGTCTGGATGAAGCAAACCATGAATTCAGGATCATCTTCTAAAGTGGGCATCATGGACTATTTCAAAGAAGAGCAAAATCAACAAAGAGGAGGAAGTTCCCTTCTACTGACCGCCAGAGCTGAGAAGACAAGAATACACACAGGTCTCTGTCTACCTTTTTGGGTATCTTTCTTATCGGACCACATGAGCACGGTGCTGTGAGGATGCTCAACACGACTCAGGATGCTTGAGCTACAGCAGCCTGGATGGAGCCCATGGTGGCTTTGGGGACCAATGATAGTGGGGCCACCTGTCCATAAGGCATTCTGAGGTCCACACCGTGGAGGACACACATGCTGTTCTCTTAAAGGTGAGCTAGACACCTCGCGTGGGGCTGGGTGACAACTGGGTTGGTTCAGCAAAACATATGACAATGCTTTAAAGTGCTGGTCGATGAGGTGTCCCTTAGAAATGAGAGAGAAAGGAGTAGGGGTGGGGCGAGACCAGCGCCTGGCAGGCAGCCTGCTTGCACAACGCCTTCTGCCACTAACCGATTCCATCCAGGCAGGGAGCGGAGCGGAGCGGAGCAGGGGCAGCAGGAAACGAGGCAGGTCTGCGCAGGCTCAGGCCGGTGAGGGAGGAAGAGGACCAGAGCACCCAGAGCCTGACCTCCAGCCCAGCTTCCCCTCCCGCAGCCCTGCCCCTCAGCAGGAGCTGGAGTGATCACACGGGCAGCTGGAATCCAGGGTTTCAAATACAAACCCGAGCTCCTGACTAACGACAGGAATGCAGCAGCATCCTTTTTAAACTGGTCACAACAGCTGGTGCCCAGCGTACTGTCGGCAGTGAAGGATCACATTAAAACCCTAATGAAAACTGGACGCAGAGAAGCCCGCCAGGGCAGCCCTGTGAAGGGTTTTAGAAGAAGAAATGTAGCCAGCCTGGCTGGGCCCTGCAATGGGATTCACTGGTGAGCAATGACGCATCTTCTGTGGCCAGTGATTCCACTGCCTGTAAAATGACCCTAGGGTCTACAGTCCAAACTGCCCTATAAAAGGGGGAAGACCAGTGTCTTCCGAGCAGGTGGGCTGGTCAACGAGCTCTCAACCTCCTGCTCAAATGTGCCATCCTGTGAGCAGCAGGCCTGTCTGTTCTCCATCCCTTTAATTTTCTCCATCAAAATAGGAGCATTTTAAGTCCTTTTGGGAGCTCTCCAGTCGAATCAGTTCAAAGGCGGCCGGAAGGAAGACTTTATAGAGCCTCCTGGAGGCTGGCTCCCATTCACCAGCTCCCAAGGTGCCTCGGTCGTCCTGGTGGTCAGAGGGGGACAGAATCCTGAACCCCACCAGCTCTGCTCCTCCGGGGAGGTCCACACACTCTCCATCAAACCCCAGCGTGCAAGACCCCCAGAACCACACAATTCCACAGCACCTGGAGGCACGGACCCACCTCTGAGCTTCTTCTGCCAATTCATCTCGTTGAAGAGGTCCTCGGACCGCAGGAAGAAGTCGTTGATCTTGCTGCCCTGCTCGTCCCTCTCTGTGGTATAGTATATCCGTAGTTTTGATTCTTTGGTTAGGAATTCACATATACTGGGCACGGGGAAGACAATCTGCTCCATGGTTCGGTCTAATCTGACAATCTAGGGTGAAAAAATGGAGAGGGTCAAAACCCTTTACTAAGGACTTGGCACAGGCCACAGGCTCAGCATTCAGCCTGGATTTTTTCTTTTTTATCCATACCACATGGCATGTGGGATCTTAGTTCCCTGACCAGGGACTGAAACCACACCCCCTGCACTGGAAGATTGGATGCTTAACCACTGGACCACCAGGGAAGTCCCACCTCAGAATTAAAGATCAAGCATAACACAGACCTGATCTGGAGTCTTCTTGGATTTTGTTAACTCCCAGACTGGGCTGTATCTCTTAGATTTATGCATAAAACCGTTTCGGTAAGTCAAAATATTTTTCTAACCTCAGACCCATGAATTATACTGTGATGAAGTTTTATCTGGAACAATTCAAAATGTGTTCTGTGTACAGATTCATATGAGGCTTGGGGCTGCAGATGTCCAACAGAACTTTCTGGAATGATGGAAACGGGAATGATGAAATGATGCCGCAACTGTGTGTCTGCCCCTTTGAAACCAGAGTCCCTACTCACATACGGGCACTAAGGACCAGCACAGCTGGTCCTGTGGCTGGCACAGCTGAGGACTGGAGCTTGGTATTTAATTTTATTTAATTTTAATGTAAACAGCTAAACACAGCTAGCGGTGATCCTATTGTACCATGTAGTGCTAGGCCACGGTACAAATCTCACCTAAGAGCCTTTCTCAGATTGCAAAGGTGGGTTCTTTTCCCTAGATAGGAACTCAAAAAGGAGATCTTCGGTTTTCACAGATGCAATGACCTCCGACCTCTGACCTGTCAGAGCATCTAACATGTGTGATGCATGAAACAATAGGCTCTTTTAATACTGGTATCACGCTCATTGTTCTTTTAACTAGCTTTGCTGATTCCTGGGGTGGACACTTCACAGATATTCCCTGTGCCGTTCCTAGACAGGTTCAGGCCCCAGAGAGTTGTTTGGGGAGAGACTGTTCAAATTTTTCAACAATGCCTTGAGTCATAGTCCTGGGGCTGGGGTGCAGAGATTTCAAAGGGATTCGGGCGCAGTACCAGAGGGGCAAGGCCTCCCTGTGTCCGTCCTCCCCAGGGGCTGGACAAGCCAGGTGAGGCCCAGCCACGCCCTCCCTGAGAAGTTCTGGTTCCCAGTCTCCCAGTGCTTTTTTCTTCCCAGCACAGCAGGAGAGGTGACTCAGGTCAAGCTGCAGTGGGAAACTCTGAAACGAGGCAGGTTCCCACAGCCCGGCCTCCCTGAATCCTCAGAGATGTCGTCTGGAGACCAGGGGTTTCCAAATCAAACTAGAGATCATGTTACCAAGTCTGGTGCATAAGCCAATCTCATTAACTGGGATTGGGGGGGCGGGGTGGGTGTTGGTAACGCGGGTGCATACACCGTCCGCAGTCCCCCACGGCCATCCTGCTTTACAGCATCAGGGGGGCTCCGAGTCAGCCCCCCTTACACGGAAAGAACACGAGCTGAGAAGATCTGTGCTCAGGAGACAATGGAGAAACAGCAGGTCTCCTGGCAAGAACAGGTACTCAGATCTCAGGGCGACCTGCACGTGGGACCAGAGCGATGGGATGC
Organism: Cervus canadensis; assembly: GCF_019320065.1. NCBI lineage: Eukaryota > Metazoa > Chordata > Mammalia > Artiodactyla > Cervidae > Cervus > Cervus canadensis. Next base: position 37,922,480 of record NC_057407.1, on the reverse strand, counting down.
GGGTCTGTGGGAGCCTGGGAGTGACAGCTCTCTCTGTCCTGCAAGACTGGAAGGAATGAGCAGCTGCCCAGGAACAGGATTTCAAGAGCTCAGGGGGCCCTGCCTGGCCATTTCTCTCCATTACTCAAGATCGATTCATGCCTCTCTTTCAGTCAATGTACAGTTGGGAATCAAAATCTATCCCAGCCCTTCTCCACCTCTAACAGAGTGGGTGACCTTGTTAACACCTCTGCACCTGATCGAACGTCAGTTGGCTCCCTGGTGAACCAAGGAGCTCAACCATTTCCAAGGTTCTTTCCCGTCTGACATTTCACACTGCAAATACCTGAAGCTTGTCTCCTAAGGGCTCCAGAGAACAAACTTCTGGTCATGAACAATCAATTGAGATTACGTGCTCATGCACACTGTCATGGTCAACCGATTGGTGAAATGACACATTTTATGAGGACAGCCCAGAGACCCCAGACAGCAGGTAAGATTATCCTCTAACACGTCTCTATCCTGCGAGTCTCATATGGCCCAAAGGAGTCTGCTAGTCTTTCAAAATCCTTGCTCTGACACTGATACTGTATTTGTGCATCTCCTCATTAGCTGATCAGGACACACCATCCCTTACAGCCTGAAGCCTGCAGGCGCAGGTCTGGGCTCTCTTGGGCCCCAGGAGACAATGCAAGGAACATTAAAAACACCCATGGGCTCTGGGGTCAGCCAGACATGGATGAAAATGTCAGCCCTGACATTGAGAACTGGACCTCTCTCTGAGTGATGCAACCTCTGAGTCCTTTCTCAGTGCTGTCCCATCTGCAGAACGGAGATTATTTCTTTTCTTGTGTGTGTGTGTGGGTGTTTGTTTTCAAGTGCAGATCTGGTTGTATTACTACTCCTCGGTGGAGTTCTGAGGGTAAAGTCCAGACTCCTCCCGGCAATGCTGCACACGGTCCTGCAGGACCTGGGGCTGTCTGTCTTTCCTCTCTTATCCACTGTTTTCTCACTCCTGCTCACTAAGGCCCACCTCCTCACCTTCACCTCCCACCTCGGGGCCTGTCAAGCACTAGCCTCTGGGCTGTGCCCCTTCATTCCATCCTTCGGAAGGTCTGCACTCAGGTAACTGTTCAGAACAGGCCACCCTGACCACCACAACCCACAGCAGGTCCCTCTGCGGTACCGTCTCATGATACCTTCTGGTCGTCCTCACGCCCTTGTCTGAATTCACAGCGAGTCTCCTTGTGTGGCCTGGTTCGGTGTCTGCCTCCCCACTACCTTGGGTGTCACTGGCTTTGAGCATTGAGTGCAGGCCCTGGGGCACTGTAGCTGCCCACCACCTGTTTACCACTCAGACCAATGACCGCATGCCAGCCCCAGCCCAGGGCGCCCACTGCGGAGGCCCTCGACGCAAGCCTGGGTCCCAAGTGTACCCGGCCTTTACCTCTATCTGGGCCGTGTGCTTGGCATAAAACTCCAGAGCTTCGTCTCCATCCACCTGGCCGCCGGGTTTCAGCATGGTCTGAAGCTCTTTGTTATGTCGAGCCAACTAGAAGACAAGTGCAGACAACAGGGGAGTCAGTTCTGTTTGCAACAGCAACACACAGCTGCTTTCTAGCTCTGGGTAGAAAAGATGCATGGGAATAAGCAGCAAGCTGGAGGGCGAAGGGGGGGCCCCCTGCACCCCATTGAGGCTCGCTCTGCACAGCAGCTATTTTGGGAGCCTGGCAGAGTGGCATGGAGAGCGCATGTCCACTTAAGGCCCACTTTGCCCTGGTTTCCTTGGCCAGGCAGGAGGGAGGTGGGGTTTTCTATCCAACCCTACAGAGCCTCCTTTTGGAATGCCCTGAAACTTCACAGGGGCTACATTATCATTTTTTTTGAAGCTTAAATCATTTAATTATCAGTATGTACTTGCTCACTAAGATTGAGTAAGCTGATCTGGGCATACAATTTTTTTTTAAACTTTAAACTTTTTATTTTGTATTGGGGTATAGCCGGTTAAGCGGCAAAGGGTCTCAGCTACATATATACATGTATCCATTCTCCCCTAAATCCCCCACCCATCCAGGCTGCCACATAACACTGAGCAGGGTTCCAAGGGCCATACGGTAGGTACTTGTTCGTTATCTATTTTAAACATAGCAGTGTGCACGTGACCCTCCCAAACTCCCAAGGGCTAAATTCCAGAAATGGAGGAGACAAGGAACACGGACTTATCAACCTCCAGCCCAATCGCATCATTGTTTTCTATCAAACGCCTCCACCTAAGAGAGGTGGAAGGGACCAGAGCTCCCGGCTGCCCACACACCTCAGCCTGCTCCAAGCACGTCAACCTCCAGAAAGAGGAAGTGTCTTCAGAAGCCCAGCCACTTGGGAAGCAAGTTACGAAACAGGGCATTCTGGTGCCAGGGTAGGAAGTATTACTCCATCCCCCGAAAGGCAAACAAAGACAAGGCATAGTGACAAGTTCCCAAAGATTTCCAAGTGCGATAGGCCAGGCAGCTGAGGTTTCTTTCTTGAGACGGTTAAGACAGACTCATCAATATTTATGAAAAGACTAGGACTCCTTTCAAGTGTCTGGAGACACAGTCATAAACTATCCAAATGTCACGGCTCAGTGGGAATGCTTTTAAGAAATGTGGGGGTTTCCAAGGACATGACCCTGAGGGAACGGAACACTGGAAGCGGCCTGGACCTCACACTCGGGGTCAGGTGGCTGGCCGTACCCGTGAGCCACGTTACCACGCGCTCAACCTCGGGCTGAGTCCTTGCAGGAAAAGCAAGTGTGAGGGCGCATGCGTGGAATGCTGGCCCTGACTGCCAGGCGGGGGGCCTGGGAGGGGGCGCACCTGATGAGCCAGGATGTAGATGTTGTGCCCCACGTTCCTGGGGGAGGCGGCCCCCTCCTCGCCATTCTCACCATCCTCGAACTCCACTTCACCTTGCATGTAGGCTTTCTTGATCACTTCCACCTGCAAGAAGGGCCACGGCACAGAGCCCCTGTCTCAGGAAGACCCACACAGGACGGGCAAGGACAGCACACACACGGGGCCTCCCCTCCTGGGATGGACACAGCCCACCAGGCTCAGTACACTTTTCCTCCAGGTGTGGACACAGCCTGAGAATCCTTCTTAACACAATCACAGGCAGCCATGCCCATCAGCCTCCACTGACAGGAGGTTCATTCTCCCTAAACCTGTGGCTGATCTATGACTGTCTACCTTTTTTTTTTAAACTTTTAATTTTTGTATTGGGGCATAGCCAATAAATGGGCTTCTCTGATAGCTCAGTTGGTAAAGAATCCTTCTGCAGTAATGCAGGGAACCCAGTTCGATTCCTGGGTTGGGAAGATCCACTGGAGAAAGGATAAGCTACCCACTCCAGTATCCTCGGGCTTCCCTTGTGGCTCAGCTGGTAAAGAATCCGCCTGCAATGTGGGGGACCTGGATTCGATCCCTGGGTTGGGAAGATCCTCTGGAGAAGGGAAAGGCTACCCACTCCAGTATTCTGGCCTAGAAAATTCCACGGACTGTGTAGTCCATAGGGTCACAAAGAGTCAGACACGACTGAGCGACTTTCACTTTTTTTTCATAGTCAATAAACAATGTTGTGATAGGTTCAGGTGGACAGAGAAGGGATTCAGCCATATATATACATGTATCCATTCTCCCCCAAACTCCCTTCCCTCCCAGGCTGCCCCATAACATTCAACAGAGTTCCCTGTTATGACCTTCTACTTTAGAAAGGGATGGTGGCTAAAAAAAAAATGCACCCAAACAATAACATGATACAAATGAAGGCTAGAAGCCAGTCTTGTCCTATCTCTTCATCTCCTCCTGTCATCTCTCCCCATCCCGTACCTTTGCCATTTCAGGAAAAACAGAAAAGAAAACCATTCGCCTTTAGGAACAGCTGATGAAACTATTTTCTGGCTTCAAATATTTCCCTGTCCCTCGCAGCCTACACCAAATGAAGAAAAGATCTTTAACAGATGACATCTACCAGCACTTTCTATGCTCTGAGCACTATGCTTAGTATCTTCATTCTTTCAGAAACATGAAGGCTCATCAATGTTTTATGAGGTGTCAAAGATTCCCCTTGATTATGGATGAGGAAGCAGACTCAGAGAGGCAAAGGGGCGTGCCAAAATTCACACGAGAGCTGAGCTTTGACCTTGATCTTCTCACGCCCAGAGCATGCTTCCCAGGGCATCTGGGTGCCAGCTTTCCTGCTCCCACCTGCTGGCCTCAGCTCCCTGTGAGGGGGTAGGGTTGGTTCTGCCCCTTTCTCAGTTCCTCCCAGGAACCCAGTACGACGCTCTGGACAAAACAGGGCCCAGTCAACGTTTATCAGGTGAACCTATCAAGAATCAATCATTCAGAGAATAAGAACACAACGCCTTCAACCCTTAATTTGCACTAAAAATTGATCACTTTCTTTCACGACTCAGAAGACATTTCCGCCTCCTGCATCGCCACGAGGACAATACTGTGAATTACTTCTCACTGTCCGAGACCCAGCACACAGAGGGCCACACATTTCTGCACTGACACCAGGTCAGGCCCTGGAAACAACTGTGGCGACAACACCCTCACTCTCTGAGCTTGTCTTCCTGTCGGTTCTTTAAAAACAAACCGAACAGACAACGTGTCACACAGGACATGAGAGCCTGAATGCACAACATGTAAGCGTGCACACACATATGTGCACACGTGCTCCCAACATTAGGGTATCTCTGCTGCACACCTTCTCAGAATTGCGTTTGTTCCCGGAAGCCTTTGACTCTGCCCTGCGATTTGGGAATGAAGCTGTTCAGCCACAAGGGGGCGACCTGGAAGCTGGTGGCACCCAGAGGGGCTGCCACGTCCCCCTCCAGGATGCAGTGTGTTCTGGACTGATGGGAACTGGAGTGGGGTCCTGCCCAGTCATCCGTCCCCACTCGGGAGTGACGGATCCCAGTCTCCCCAACCCCCAGCTCCAGTTACATAAGCCCTTACGTAAACTGGGAGAGGACTTCCGTCTCAGGCTGAGAACTCACTCCTGGCCTCAGAGATCAAAGTGCTGGGCTCGCTGTGAACTTTATTTAAAGGGACACATAAAGGGACTTCAGCCGGCCCCAGGCACACACTGGGTCACCGGGCGGCAGGGAAGTTTTCGTGCCCTCGTTTAGGTCTGCCAGTTACAGTTTATTTGCGTGGGAAAAAGTCCAAATAGAGAATTCTGTCCTCAGTTCGGTTCAGCATCTCTGCCAGTTGCTGTCTCGCAGTCTACAGCCCTGACTGCCGGTCTGGAAGTCACAGCCAGCTGTTAACATCACCCCCCAAAATAAACAAGTGTGCTTTCTTTTCTACAAGACCCAAAACACCAGCACCGCCCTCCTGCCCCACCCCCACCCCGCAAAAAAACAGAAAAACAACACTATTCTGTTGCCCAGATTCTCGATACAAAGAAGAGATATGAATTCCTGATCCCTGGACAAAGCCATAGCAGAGAGCAGCCGTGAATAAGCGCGATCCAGAAGAGCTGACCGCGGGCGGGCACCGCGCACACGGCTCTGCAGGAACCATCTGCTTAGACTCCTGAGTAACCCTCTGGACAAGCTAATACCATCCTCTTCCTTTCAGGGAAGTGGCGCTGAGAGAGTCACCAAGGTGACCCAGAGAAGGGCAGAGCTGTGCATGTGAACTCCAGGCTCCCACGCACCCCCTGGTGCCGCCTTCCCCGAGGAGAACAGCCTGGGGAGGCTCTCCCTGGGGGCTGTGCTGAAGGCAGAGGCCCCCTACTCCATACAGGGGTGACCTCCCTGCCCCGGCCAGTGGCCCGAATCAAATGTTCTCTTTGTGCTTCTGATTGCTGGCATCATGAAGAAAGCTCCACGAAGTAGATACTCTGCTCTGGCACCCACGAAGCCCTGCTGCTGCTCCGTGCCACGGCCAGGGGCTCAGTCGTCCGACTCACCAGTTCCTTGGGCCTCATGTTATAGAGGATCCTCTCGGCATTCTCACTGTCATGCCTGCTCTCCATGATGGCCAGGAGCAACTTGGATGCGTTGTTCTAATCAGAGACACAAACGGAGGAAGAAATGAGCAGGAGTTGCTAGGGGGTGGCTGGCCTGAACCACGGGTGATCGGGAGCTGCATCCTGACAAATGTTCTACTCCCTGGGAGGGCGTGGGTCCCGCGCTGGGTTGGCCCAAAAGTTCGTTTGGGGTTTTCCATAAGAGAGTACAGTCAAACCCAAACAAACTTTTTGGCCAACCCGATACATCGAAAACCATCTGCACCAGACTGAGAAGGTGCCACTTCCAACCCCCAAAACACGTCCACAGGAACAGATGATGGTCCAAGAGGCACCTGTTTGTTTGGGTACAGTTTACACTTACTGTCACTTGTCCAACTCCTAGTGGACATGGGACAGTTAAACAAGGGAGCTTGGTGGATACACTGGGACCCTGATGATGACAGTGGTCAGGAAGCCCCTGAGACATAGATCCAGATGCCTTCAGGGGCAGGGGTTGGTTATCAACACTGCGATTCAGACTTGCAGGTCAGAGAAGGCTGACAAGGTAATTTCTCCCTGACCAAAGGGAGAAGGAAATGGCAACCCACTCCAGTATTCTTGCCTGGAGAATTCCATGGACAGAGGAGCCTGGCGGGCTATGGTCCATGGGATCACAAATAACACGACTGAGTGACTAATACTTATACCTCCCTGACCTAAAGTAGCACTATCAGCTCTCATAGCCCCTAATATTATCATGAGAGTACAGCTAATGCCAGTTAACAAAAGGGACCCAAGGGATCACCGTACACATATGAAACCATCATTTCCCACTATGTTCAAAGTTTTCACATAACCACTCCCTGCATGTCTCAGCTTTTAGGTTCTAGGACTACGATAATCCACATGCTTCTTTGTGTATTGGACTCAAAGGCTGTTGTTTTCGTGACAGGGGGCAGTATTTTTTTTTTTTTTCCTTCTCCCCAAGCACAGATCACAGCAGTTCCATTGGGTCATTATGCCATCAAAAGATGGCTTTTCACAGAGCAAAAATGTCTCTAATAACCTTCAGGTTACTGAACTAGCTGAAAACACCACTGAAATGCTGATGAGGAGCACCTGAAAGTCTCAGTTTATTTCAGACACTCCTCTTAGATATCCTGATAAATGGTAGCCAGGGATATGAGCCTGAATGAGGCGATCCTTTGACAATAGGATTTGTCAAAGGAGTTAAAAATAGCCCAAAGAAACAAATCCACTTAAACCATAGACCCAAACTATCTATTAGCGTGGACTCTCGGTTTGAAACAGTAAAATAAAATAAAAATAACTGGGTGATTCCTGTGGGCTTCCGTGTTACCACCTTCCCTAACGACCTTTCCTCTGGCACCACTGATGCCATAAATAGAGATTGGCTTTTCAGCTAAACCCTGTAGGTCCCAGGCTCCCCCATGACAGTGACAAAGCGCCCGGTGCTCCATGCGGGGGTGAGACGGAGGGCAGATCTCAACCTGTCCCAACACGGGAACAGTTAAAAAGGAAATGTGCTCAGGGAGGCTAACATTTCAAAACACACTTTAGACACCAGGCTGGGCTGCAAGTCCAATTCTCAAAAGTGAAACTTTGCACTCAGAGAATCTTCGGAACCCCTAAGACAGGAGTGAGGGTTTTTTTTGTTCTTTTGTTTTTACTTTATTTTCAATTAATTTTCTCATACATTCAAAAAATCAACATCAGGAGGAGTCCATCAGCTTCTCAAATATTCAACAAGCTAGCTTGTAAACCCAGTGGCTTAAGCATCTTGAAGCAACTGCTTTCACTCCGTAAAACTACTTGGGTTTCAGAGGGAGTGAGCATGCCAAAGGTGCTTCTACATCAGTCATCTGCTTGTACAGGATGCAAAGAAACTCATCAGAGGCCGGGAGGCGCAATACTGGCCAGTTTAACTTTCCTTACGTTAACCCAGCAATGATGACCCTCCCTTCTGCTGTATCAACCATGAAACAGAAAAAGATGTTCCCTAATACTATCAACATACAGCATTTTTTTTTTTTTGGTCCTCAATAGTTTTAGTGGTACTATTCTTCAACTGGCCCTTTTCCTCAATGGGGGGAGGGGGAATAAGAGAGCACAGAGGGAATGGAGTTTCCACTGTTTCTCTGTCTGAACCTTTCAGAATCAGGTTGTTAGTTCTCGGAGTCTGTTTGAATTTGCCTCTTAGCTTTGGGTGGTGAGTTCCCATTCCATGTGACCTGTGAGTTGAAAAACTGATATCCTCTCCCAAGACCTTATTTGGAAGGGAAAAACCAAAGTTCTGCCTTTTACTCAGAACTTGCAATGTGGATCATTCATTCAGTGTAAAACAACTGTCTTCAGGATTGAGTTTCACAGCAGTGACCACGTCAGGTCACATGCACAGGCAACACACAACAAAGTTTCCAAATGCTACTGCTTTTTTTGCTTTCAATTCCTACTTGCCTTCAGTTCTAACACAAGGTCCATCCTCTTCTTTCCCAGAGGGTTGATGTCATTGAGGATCAGGGCCGTGATGATGTCAATGCCATTGGATTCATGGGTGGCTATGCAGTTCTGAGAAAAGAGGCACAGGCAGACATTGCCACAAACGCTGGTCATAGATCAGACGTCAAAGGCCAACAGGCTGAACTGCTATTTCAACACACGGTTTGCCACTCCCAGTCATGTCTCTAGGGGAGGGCAGCAAATTTTCCGTGAGAAAGTGGTAAAAATAAAAGACAGATGAAAATCTCTAGTTTCAGAATTAACAGTAAACAGTAGGAAAGTCCCCATGCACTGTAACTGATAAATTGGCCGCATCTAATCCAAACAGCGCAGTGGGCTTTTGTTCTTAAGGGAAAATATGGTGTGTGACTGATTCTGGGTTCTGAGCACCGGTTTCCCCTTGAAAGGTGTGTTCCATTCTCTCTACATCACTCGGTTTTCGTACCGCACACTTTTGCTTCAGGCTCGAGCTTAGAAAGCAAGTTTTAATTCACGTAATATCAGAATTAATCACCTTCCCCCAGGTAAGATCCCCATTTGCAGCAGAATTCATACCAGTATGCTCCTTTGTACAGACCTCAGTTTGGCAGAAAAGCCAACTTGAGGTTATAAGGAAATTCACTTAGATGTCAGATAAAACCTCTCCCCCCAAGCCTGTTATAATTTTTTTGTTTGTTTGTTTCTTTTCACTTTAACTCAGAATATACCATCTGTCTCATCAGGATACCTAGAGAGGAAAGTGAATCTAACAAAATGTTAGCCTCATAATCATGGACAACTATGGTCAGATTCTCAATATACAGTGAGTGGTCCCTCTCGTAAGCCAGGCTTCTCTTCTGAGCCAAGGTTCTGGCTTTGGTTCCCAAGTAACATGGCATGTCATACCTGCCCTGGCCACTGGGTTTATCATGGGCTATTTTAAGCACTGGCCTACCCCCTCCAACTAGGACACAGCTCGAATTTGAGTTAAAAACCATACTCATTCTAGCATTAGTGCAAAACCTCACAAAATCTATAAGATGTCATGGGTAAGCAATGACTCTATTCAAGAAACTACTGGATTCCACTCCAAAAATATACTTCTTGAGAGGCACCACTGGATCTTGGGCTTCCCTGGTGGCTCAGTGGTAAAGAATCCACCTGCCAATGCAGGAGACATGGGTTCAATCCCTGATCCAGGAAGATCCCACATGCTGCGGGGCAACTGGGCCCATGTGCCACGACTGCTGAGCCTACGCTCCACGATGAGAGAAGCCGCTGCAATGAGCAGCCTGTGTGCTGCAACTAGAGGAGCCCCCACTTGCAGCACCCAGAGAAAGGCCCTTGCAGCGACGAAGACCCAGCACAACCAAAGATAAATAAATAAATAAACAGAAATTATTTTTAAAAAAGACTAACGGGTCTTTCTCTTCTCTGAATGTCAACCGTATGTTTTTTTTCATATTATTTTCAAACGGTCTCATGTCCAGGAAGGCTCTTCTCTCTGGTTAAGTTGAAACCTCCTTCCGTGAGGTGGTCCCTTTTTGCGTCTTCCCTAATATTTGAAATAGAGCCCAATCTTTCGGTCTTATTCATTTACCTCCAACTTTATCACGTATTCCCAGCAAAGTGAAGAGCTGGGCCATTCAAACCAAATCAAGCTGGGCATAGACCAGGATGCTCGCTAATACCTGTGATTAGGTCATGTCCTGAAACATAATAAAGCCCACTGGCTCCTTCCTCACTGCTGGACAGAGGCCTCTGGTTCTCCTGACTCCCAAGGTCTACAGCCAGATGCTATATGACTTCTGAACTAGTCCATGTCAACAAGGCTTCAAAATGATACACCTTTTTTTTCCCCCACTCCCTCAAAGAAAAATGGAATTACCTGGTTCTCATGGCAAGGTCCTTGACAGTATTCGGTCAGGCTTTCCAGGGTTTGGTTGATGAGGGCCACGTTCTTTTCGTTGATATAGAGTCCCAGAAGACCAAGACCCCCGGTGGTGCTTCCACAAATACAGTCCAGAAACTGCAGCGTCTCACACACCAAATTGTAGTTGGTCTTGTTGTTTTGGCAACGGAGGAAGTTCTGCAATTGGGGAGTCCCCAGGTTTGGGGAGCAGAGGCAAAGAGAGAGGGACACGGTCATTCAGCCTGCCATTTTGATCATGTGCAGTCGGTTGGGGCACAGGATTGAGTTGGTTAGAAGAGTCAGCCCCCACAATGGTCAGCCATGGACTTGGCCTTGGCAACAGCTGTGAACACTTGGCTTTTGTAAGGGATGCAGTGGAGAAGAGCTCCTCTTTGACAACCCACTTCAGACTCCGACACCCTTGACTCTCATTTCTCTCCTTCCGGCTCCAGCCCACCTCCCCACCCACCACATGTTAAGTTCAGAGTCTCCTGACATTTCCAAGGACAGTGGTTTTATTGAAAAGATGATGGTGTGGTCTGGTTGCTGAATGCTCACCGCGTGGGACTGAGGGTAAATCATCGCAGCACAAAGTGTCAGAGGAGGGCTTACGCCCACCGCCATGGTGGGGATCTGGATTACCTTGTTGGGTCACTTCCATTATTAAAGGAAGGAACAAAAGTGAATAAATGTGTGTATGCTTGTATGCACGTGCCCAAGTATGTATTCTCAAGGTAAACTTACAACGTTAACACAAGTTTTAAGAGCAGATACTTTCTCAACGAAGTAAACCAAGGCACATTCAACCACCTCATAATACAGTGTCTATTTTCATGCAGAGATTTTTTTTTTTTGGTCATAGACTCCAGTAATCTTCTTAAAAAGAAGTGAAGATTAACTACAAATACTTTTGAGCACAGTTATAAAAGTTACATATGTTTGCTGGAGAAAATCAGAAAATTATCTTTTTGGATTATCTTTCTAAAAAGATAATTAAAAGATAAAATGAATGTAACTTTTGATCCGGTAATTCCACTTCTATTACTATTCACAAAGTACATATTGGATGTTCGCTACAGCACTGTTTGGGACAGAGAAGAACTGCAAACAACCGGAAGGCTCATCAGCTTGGACACAAATTATAGCTCATCAACATTCTGTACTGTTACAAGTTGGAGACACTGAGGCAGGTCTGTATGTATCAATGTGGAAAGATCTCTAGGATATACTGTTGAGTTAAGAAAACAAAAAGGGCAAATAGCAGATTAACAGGGATCCAATGCTCCCATATAAATATACAGGAAAAGGACAGGAAGGATTCAGGTCAAAACAATGTGGGTATGGGAAGAGGGACCTTTTTTTTTTTTTTTAAAAAAAAAAAAAAAAACAAAAACCTGAACACTTATTTTCATTCAAACCTTCATAGAATATATTCATATATTCCTTGTATAATTAAAACATTTATAAAAGCACAGATTAAAAGCTGGTAATCAAGTTTAATGCTTGACTTGTCAATGAGCTAACCAGCCCTCACTGTCACTCCAACCCCAAGTTAAGCTCAGTCCCTTATGCTTAAGCGTTTCTGACGAGTCTAAAAATTGAGCCATCATTCCAGTCCGGGTGGGAGGTGGGGGAAGGACAGATGTTTGAGGACCACGTGCGCTTGCATGGGACTACTTTTCTAAGGACCATAGGAAGCCAGAGGAGGGTTCCACAGCCATTCTGGCTCCAGTCCCTCAAAGAAGATTCTACCTGTCTGTCAACAGCCCAGCTGAACCCCATTCCATGCAATGGTGGGGTGGAGGAATATTCAGGAAGAGGATAGGGGAGGACCAGACTGTCCTGGGCTCAAATGCACAGCATGGCTCTTGAGGTCCAATTTCTCCCCATCTCCTATGTCATCATTCCTGCCATGCCCCTACCTCTGCTCAGGGACATCATCTCTCCCGCCATGCCCTTCTCTGTCTGGGAACAATGAACTTCTTTCTGCTCTTTAAGCATCCTTCATTCTCTCATCTCTGGGGCTTCAGCTGCACTATATATTTCCTCTGTCTGTCACTCTTTCCCTGTCTCCACTCTGATTAACTTCTCTTCCTTCAGGATGGGGTCTCAAGTTACTTCTTCCAGGAAGCCCTCCATCCTGACTCCAATCAGATCAGAGTACCAGCACTGGCAACAGATCACTAGCAGAGGGACTGGCTCGGGCCAGGGTCTTCACAAACACTGGCTGAGTATCTGAATTAAGTTGAATGAGTGGAAGAAAGAGGACTCGGGGAATCATCAAGGCTGACATGCTTCAAACTCCCCAGGAAGGACAGTGAGCAGCCCTTTCTTGAAAGCCTTTCCTATTTCTCATGATCTTTATAGCATGTCCACCCAGAATTTCTCCCTCCTAATTCACATCCACTTTCTCTTATTCCCTACAGAGGTTTTTTTTTTTTTTTTGCTGTGCCACTTGCTAAAGGCCCATGGGAACTCCTTCCATGCTTAAGGAATACAGTTTACCCTTAGCACATACCACTCACCCCACCTTGCCTAGGCTAGAAAAATCCTGTTATTTTTGTGGTCTTCCTTGGAGTGCCAGGGACCAAGTCAGGATGGGAAGATGAAGGAAATCAAAGACTTTAAGTCTGGGCTTAAACAGACCTCAGTGGACAGAAATCAGGATCTGCATTCCTTAACCCAGATCAAAGGCAAAGCCAGCCTCTCAGGGGAAGGTTCAAAAGCAATGGAAAAGTGATTCAAAAACAGTCCTTCCCATCAAGGTTCTTGCTACTGTGAACAAAGCTTGCTTAAGGCAGCAACTGCCCATTTGGCAAAGTCAAGTTCGGTGGCTTTATCTCTACTGAAATATTTATAAACAGGAGAGTTAAGGTTATAAACATGACAAGAAACTCTGGGCAACTTCAAAAGGCCAGAATCCCTCCCTCTTTGGGCTTATCTGCACTTCCTTCTACCAGGGAGCTGGTCTCTCTTTCCTCGTGAAAATGTCTTCTCCCTCAGATCCAAGAGGAAACCCTGACCCAGAGATTCACCATTGGATCTAGAAAACTGCCAAGAGGATGACATTCAGAGCTGCTGAATCCCGCTTAAAGCCGTCATTTTGAGAGCCAGATTCCTACAAGCATCTTCTTGTCAGAGCAATTTTATTAACTAGCTCAGGGTGTCTGACTTAGTGGGAGTCTGTAAATATGAGTGCAACCTTCATCCTTCTAAACCCTTGGTCCAGACTGCTGGTTTGCCAGCCGGGCCCTGCAAAGCCCTGGGGGACCTCGGGAATGCCCCATGTCTCAGGGCTCTTATAGATGAGAAAGGAAAATTCTATCACTCTGTAGTTTCTATTATGAACTAAGCAGCCCTGCTTTCATCTGCTTTACCTTGTACCTTCTGAGCTGTTCAAACAAAGAATTCTGCAGCCTTAAACAGTTTAAAACTACTGGCGCTATGGTATCCTCAAAGGTTAAATTGCTAAGTTTTTTTTTTTTTTTTTTTAATATATTATACTGTACACTCCTTCTCCCCACAATACTGCTGTTTCTGGCAGACCAGTATATTGGAGAATGGAGTTTTAGAAGGACTCATGAAAAGGTGCTCCTGCCCAGGGGGGTCTTAGAGAATTAATTCAGAGTTGTGCTGAGAGCTAAAGGCAGCTGAGCATCGAAGAATTGATACTTTTGAACTGTGGTGCTGGAGAAGACTCTTGAGAGTCCCTTGGACAGTAAGGAGATCAAACCAGTCAATGCTAACAGAAATCAACCCTGAATATACACTGGAAGGACTGATGCTGAGGCTGAAGTTCCAATACTTTGGCCACCTGATGCAAAGAACCGACTCATTGGAAAAGACCCTGATGCTGGGAATGATTAAGGGCAGAAGGAAAAGGGGGCCACAGAGGATGAGATGGTTGGATGGCATCATTGACTCAATGGATATGAGTTTGAGCAATCTCTGGGAGATGGTGGAGGACAGGGAAGCCTGGCATGCTGCAGGCTCAGTCATGTCGGCCACGACTGAACAACAATAAGGTACAAAACAACAACTGTGAGGACTCCCCCACAAGAAAGGGTGAACTCATACAATGAGGGCCTCACTCTGCTTCCCCAGTGAAGATGTGAGTTCCAGGGGTCAGAGGGGAGGAAGAACAGATCCATGAAACCAGAGCTACACTCAGGAAACAAGCACCTTGGGACCGCCCCTCTGACGTTCATGGACGGGACTCTACTCAAGGTAGGTTTTGGGGTTTGGTTAGTTCAGAATTCAGCAGCCATCAGCTTCTCTGAGAAGTTTTCTTGGACCTGGCTCACTGTGTTGGTTCTCCTGCTCTGAATCCACAAAACCCCTAAGATGGCACAACAACAGCCCTCAGCATGCTGCGTGGCCATCTCCCTCTTATCAGGGGCTCCTGCTTTGTGGGGAGAGGGGTGGGGTCTCCATCGCCCTGGCTCAGGGCACAGAGCAAGTCCTCGCCGAGATGAGGAAATCAATACACACATGCAAAGTCTTAATCTCCTTTTCCTTAGGAGCCTGAGGTTGTTAGAGACCAGTGACTCTGGTACAGGCGAACAGTACAGGGCAATGGCCACCAAGTTCAGCCTAGAAATCACCCCAGCAGCAGGGCGGGGCCCCTATCCACAAACACGCCACAGTCGAGCTGAAGGCTTTGCTTTCCTGCTGGTGGGACAGCCGGGTTTCCCACGGTGTCACTCACACTCCCTTGGCCTGTCTCCTCCATGATGGATGGTGCAGGTCCGGAAGGTGGAGCGGATACAGTCTGCCTTCAAGCAGAGAAATACCAGCCAAGGAGACAGGCACCAGACCCTGACCTCTGGGTCATGAGAGCTCTGTCCACCCACTGAGCTCAGCATGCAGGCGTCAGGCCAGGGCGCCGAGGGCTGACGTGGTCTCTGTCCAAAGTAGGAATGTCTGAGCAACAAGCAGGAAAAAGAAGACTCACAGCCAAGATCTCACACTCAGCCATGGACAGGAATGAAGCTGGGGATGTCAGTGGAGGAGATGAGCAGGCGTCAAAGCCGAGAAGTCACTGCCTGGCTGACAGAAACCCCTTCGTTTTGAAGTATGGGCCAGACTTGGCTGGCTGATGACCTTGGATCTGAGTGCTTTTTCAAAGCCCAGACTCTTCAGACCCATTGGATTGAAAAATCAGTACAGATGGTATTAATACTGAGGACTTAATCCAGTACCATCTCACTCTTCTTACTGTTTAACAATTAAATTCATTACTCAGATTACCTAGGTAGAGAGTCTGCAGCAGGTTTTAAGGGACAGCCATTTCTAGCTGTGGCACCAAATGGTCTGGCCACAGCTAACATGTGAAAAGTCATCAAACCACGTGGAGGGTCAAGTCAACAATGCAACATTTCAAGGCTGCACCTTCCCCTTGCTATGGCCTTCCCCTTCCCCTTTAGACTACAATTATTACTTTTTTTTTTTTTTTTTTTGATGTGGGCCATTTTTAAAGTTTTTACTGAATTTGTTACAATACTGCTTCTGTTTTATGTTTTGGTTTTCTGGCCATGAGGCATGTGGGATCTTAACTTCCTGACCAGGGAGCAAACATTCACCCCCTGCAATGAAGTGAAGTCTTAACCACTGGACCACCACTGAAGTTCCCAGAACTATTTTCTTTTCAAACCATCATGATTCAAATAAAACTACCACTGCTAATCTATTTATTTTAGGAGGAAACATTCTATCTTAGAGGAGTGCAGGCACACTCTTTTGGTTCAGCTTCATCCCTTTTAGGCAGAGAGGAGTATTTTCCCTAACAATCAGCAGCAGAACCAGGTAATAGCCAAGGAGCCAGGCTCCAGCACGCTTCTGGGGAGTGACGGCTTCTATAGATCTGCGTCCACTCAGAAAAAAGAGCGAATCTTGGCCATCCTTGGCCCTTCCTTTGCTGTTGGAGAAACTCTGCAAGGAAAACAGCCTCTATCTTAATGAGGTGGTGGACAGCACAAACTCTACCCACCAGACTGCCTGGGCTCAAATGTGAGCTCTGCATACCCTAAATGAGTCCTGTGCACCTCAGTTTCTTCATCTATAAAACAAGTGTAACAATACAGGAGACACTTAGCATCCAGAATCATCTAAGTGCCCAACAAGCCTTGGCTACAACAAGAAAAAGTAAACAAAGGATTTCTGGAATCATCAGTTCAACATTTATGTGAGTTGAACATTTATGGGAGTTCCTTGGACAGCAAGGAGATCAAACCAGTCAATCCTAAAGGAAATCAACCCTGAATAGTCACTGGAAGGACTGATGCTGAAGCTGAAACTCCAACACTTGGCCACCTAAGGCAAACGGTTGACTCATTGGAAAATACCCTGATGCTGGGAAAGACTGAGAGCAAGAGGAGAAGGAGGTGACAGAGGATGAGATGGCTGGATGGCATCACCAACTCAATGGACATGAGTTTGAGCAAGTTCCAGGAGGTAGTGAAGGACAGGGATGCCTGGCATGATGCAGTCCATGGGGTCGCAAAGAGTTGGAGACGACTCAGCAACTGAACAACAATTGTAAAATACCAGAAGACCACTTCTATCATTCAACCAAGACATATTGATTAGAACTTTCCATGTACCAGATTCTGTAAGTCCAGTGTATTTAATCACCCACCCCACCACCAAGTCAAGATTTACCTGTGCACTTAAACATCAAAAAGTGGCAGGCTACCACACACACACATCACAAATATATATATGGAGCAGTGGCGACAACACAGGTGAGCATGGGATTTTGTCCCTGAAGAGACGGTGGGGAAGATGAGACAGAGAAACCCTTCAGAGGTCAACAGGCTGGGCCCTCAGTTGGAGGAGACTGGCTGAAGGGAGAGTAGCCCACGTCACAGCGGAGCTGGGCAGAGCTGTGAGGAGTTTGGACTCCCCGCCCCCACCTGACGTCCGCCCCGCCCCGCCCTGCCCCGCCCCCACCTCATGTCTGCCCCGCCCCGCCCCCACCTCATGTCTGCCCCGCCCCGCCCACTGACACCCCCGCCCCCACCTCATGTCCGCCCCGCCCCGCCCCGCCCCCACCTGATGTCTGCCCCGCCCCGCCCACTGACACCCCCGCCCCCACCTCATGTCCGCCCCGCCCCTTCCCAGCCCCCGCCCCGCCCTCACCTGGAGGTCCCGGTTGTGGTTTTCGCACAGCAGCTGCAGGAAGCGAAGGATCGGCTGCATGATGGTGATGACCGCGCTCATCTCCAGGTCGTCCTTGGTCTTGTCTGCCGCGGCCTGGGCACCCTCCCCGGACTGGTAGTGGTCGTCGGGGTCAGCCTCCCTCCTGAAGGTGGTGAAGGCTTTGCGGGTGGCGGCAGAGGCCTCCAGGAGCTGATCGCGCACCTCTTCCGTAATCTGCGTCGCAGGCTCTTTGGCTAGAATGCAAATATGAGATGGTCAGTGCTGCCGAATTCTCGGGAACGCTATTCACCATGCCAGAGATGATGTTCAGAGAGACCTAAGTTCTGGGATCACCAGAGAGCCCCTCAAGGTTGGCAAAACGCTCCAAGATGCCACCATCTTCTCTCAGCCCTTAGAATTAAAACTGAGTCGGGCTCTGCCGGCTCACTCGTGGCTCTAAGGCGTCACCTCAGCTTGCTCTCATTTAGAGGAAAAGTAGGAGAGGTTCTGCCAACTTCACACACCTATGACTATGGGCCTCAGCTTCCTCATCTGTAAAATGGGGAGAACATCACTGAAGTCTCTCTGAGAGTGTTCCCAAGAGGGTCAACGTAAGCTAAGCAAATGGTAATTACTGTCACTGTATGACAGTTGATGGGACCCTTTACGGAGCCCCAGGGCACCGTGATCTAGCACTTGATGTGTATTAATTATCTCGCTGAATTCTCACACTAACCCTGTAAGGTAACCAGGCACCAGAGTTAGGGGCATTAGACTCTGTTGCCGGACTGCCTGGGTTCAGATCCTGACTCTGCTATACTTACTAGTTCCATGTTCTTAACAAGTTAATTATCATTCTGTAAAATGGATGTAAGATAATTTATTTTACAGTGTTGACTTGAGTTCTAAATGAAGTAACACATGTAAAGGATTTTGGACAGTGCCTGGTTCATAGGAAGTACTCAGTAAATGTAAGCCTTCCTTCTTTTTCTTCTGTTTATCCCCATTCTACACCAGTGGTTACCAACGAGGGGTGATTTTTGACCCCATTTCCACCCAGGGGATGACAGGAAATATCTGGAGAGATTTCAAGTTGGAGATGGGCTACTGGTACCTACAGGCTTCCCAGGTGTTGCCAGTGGTAAAGAACCCACCTGCCAAAGCAGGAGACATAAGAGATGCGGGTTTAATCTCTGGGTCAGGAAGACCCCCTGGAGGAGGGCATGGCAACCCACTCTAGTATTCTTGCCTGGAGATCTCAAGGACAGAGGAGCCTAGCGAGCTACAGTCCATGGAGTCACAAAGAGTCGGACATGACTGAAGCAACTTAGCACGCATGCAGGGGCATCTACTGGGTCGGGGCCATATATACTGGTACACAGCCTGCAACGCACAGGACAGCCCTGACAGCAATGAACTGTCCAGATGTCCCGTGTGCTGTGGCTGAGAAACCCAGCTCTAAACTTAAAACAATAAGGCTCAGACCTGCCCAAGGCCATCTGACTCTAGCACTTTTGAGTCTACCCACTCCCCAGTATTACTTCTATTCAAGGAAGATATGGATAAAAAGCTTCATGAACTTTCGAATATTTTAGAAAATAAGGGAGGATTAGACAATGCCTTTTGTTTTAAAGTGTGTATCTTCCTCAACTTTCTGGGACATTAAATGAACACTACAGGAAAAGATTACCAGTGGATTTCCTGCCAATAAAACCCTGAGTTTGACCAAGAAAGTATTAGTTTATTAAACATTAGGAGTTTCCCAAGCAGCAGGAATTCAGTTCAGGTTACATGTTGTTGCTGTTGTTTAGTCACTAAGTCGTGTCCGACTCTTTGCAACCTCATGGACTGTAGCCCGCCAGGCTCTTCTGTCCATGGGATTTCCCAGGCAAGAATACTGGAGTGAGTTGCCATGCCCTCCTCCAGGGGATCTTCCCAATACAGGGATCAAAACTGAGTCTCCTGCACTGCAGGCAGATTCTTTTACCACTGAGCCACTCTTCCAGGTTACATAGGAAGAGTTTTGTCACAACCAGACTGGTTTTATTCTTCTGAAAGCCCCAGTCAGAATCCATCTGGGAGTCTAGAAGTCATGTAAAAATTAAAGGAAAACCAGGGCTCCTCCCATGTTCGCAATCCAGCTCACCCCAGAGCTGTGAGCAGGGGAGTGTTTACCTTTTTTCCGTGACGGGGCATCCCGGTCCACCTCGTCATCCTTCTTTTTATTTCCCAAGTCACTGGTGTTCACGGTCACTGTTGCCTTGATTTCCTGCTGGGCCACCTTCATTCGGTCATAGAAAACCTTGAAGAATTTCTCCGACTTCTTGTCTTCCGTCAACCGGCAGAAAAAGGAGTGCTGCCAAGGAAAACCCACGGTTTTTTTCAACACTGTGACACACCAGTTACTGAATCCCACTCAGGACACCAAAACCTCACAAAGATCAGAGCCAGACACAAAACCTGAAAACCTCTCTCAGCTGGGTCCAAGGTTCAGCACTGTTTCTTGTACTGTCATTCACTCGATTTGTCTACAAGGAGCTTTGAGAGAAAACTGTCATGTCTTGGCTGAAGAAGTCATACCAGCCTGGGAAGCCTGCTAAGGGGTGGTGGGCAGATTTTAGCTAACTAAGCACAACTCCCAACACACAAAGATATCAACTCCAGTAACAATGAAAGCAGAATGTATTTTTGGTGACTGTTGCATGGCCATTCATGTTTAAGGACATCTATGAACCCTCCGCTTTGCAAACCCCTATGAATATATACAGATAAGTAAGACATGCGACCCGCCCCTCTCGGGTTCTACACCAGGTTACAATGACATGCCTGTAAGGAAGACTGAAACGTGTAAAAAGTGCTCCAGAAGCTACAAAGACAATTATATATTATAGATGTTCAGAGCTGGCAAGGATAACGTAGGTCTGGAGTGATCCCAAGATCTTCATGGAAAAGGTGGTTTTCAAAGGAGGTCTTAAAGGGCAGGGAGAGATGAACAAGCTTACAATTAACAGGTAGTTTGCCTCTTGGAAACGCACTTGTTTTTTTTGGACCCACTGCAAGCAACAGTATACATTATTGATGTGAAAACACAATATGGTGTCTCAACTTCGTTTATGAGCATTCTCTTTTCACCCCTCTGCAAATACCACGCTGTTGTGGATTATTTACATAAAAATACAATACGGTCAATTTCCAGAGGAATAAAACAAAGCTCCAAACAATGTACTTGCTTCTCCGGGTTGGAGCTTTCTGCCAATTTCACTTCCTCCCCCATTTGGAGAGATGGCACTTCCCTACAGAAGGTAACCCTAAGCTTGCAATCCCAGAAAAAACCAAACTCTTACCATCCTCACAAAGCCCCTCGACTCCACCACCTCTCACCCCCGCACACCCTGAGCCTGATTGAGCAGCCCGCCGCCCCCCACCCCGAAAGCCGCTGTGTTTCCGTCTGCCGACACGCAACTTCAGTCACTGTGACCCCTCTTCCAGCCACTAGTCCACAGGCTACACTGACAAATGTCCATGACACCTGCCCACAGAGCTCTTCTCAATCCTGCCCTTTCTTCTCCCTCTCCCTGTTCTTTACCTCTGGTTGTTTCTTACGGACAACACAGGATACAGCCCTCCTACCTGTGCCCCTGGCCTTTACATTTTATCTCCAGCTCAGTTCAGTCGCTCAGTCGTGTCTGACTGTTTGCGACCCCATGAGTTTTCTCTTCACCACTCCCAAATGCCAGTTTACAACTCGGGGCCTGCCTCCTGCTTGGCCTTTTCATCCTGTGTGTCACTGTCTATCACTCCCACTCTTTGAAACAAGCCCCAGGCTTTCATGTGCTCCACCGCTGCATATGTGTGTGTGTGTGTGTGTGTGTGTGTGTGTGTGTATGCGGGCATGGGTGCTTAATCGCTTAGTCATGTCTGACTCTTTGAGACACCATGGACTGTAGCCCACCAGGTTCCTATGTCCATGGGGATTCTCCAGGCCAAAATACTGGAGTGGGTCGCCATGCCCTCCTCCAGGGGATCTTCCCAACCCAGGGATCGAACCCACATCTCCCCCATTGCAGGCGGATTCTTTACCAACTGAGCCGCCAGGGAAGCCCATGAATACAGGAGTGGATAGCCTATCCCTTCTCCAGGGGATCACCCCCACCCAGGAATCAAACTGGGGTCTCCTGCATTGCAGATGGATTTTTTACCAGCTGAGTTACCAGGGAAGCCCTCCACTTGCCTTTACTTTCTTTTAGGTTTCTCTTTTGCCCATCCATCCATCCATCCATCCATCCATCCACCCACCCACCCACCCACTATTTACTGCACACGTGTCATGAGTTGGGCATTATGCCTGTTGGAGGAGAAACAACAATGAACAAAAAGGAGTCTGTGCCCCATGAAACTGGTAGCTTGGTAAGGAAAACATACGTTCACTCTGGAAAATTGCTCACACGTGAAAAAGCAAGTTCTACTTGTTCACTTCTTTGAGAGCCGATGTGTCTGCAGACAAACAAAAGGAGATGTGCGGGGGACTAAGAGCTCAACCAACAGCCACCCAAACACAGTGATGACATTTTCCTCCCAGAGACATCACACAACATCTCAGCCACAGGGGTCATGGGGAGACTCTGCGGGAAGGTGGCAGCTCGTTGCAATGAAGTTCAGTTGCTGCCCCATTTGTCTTCGATGGTATGGAGGCAACATAAAAAACATCCGTGGGCAATCTGGTCATTCAAGAAATCAAATGCACTTTAAGTAAGTGAATAGCCAAAGCCCACTGTCTGTCATCTGTGAGAGTGTAACAGTGCACACCCAAGGCCTGCTACAAACACAGTGCTTCACATCCAGCCAGATGTCACTGGATAGGGTCAGGGCAAGGAGGCCTCTCGTGAAATGAGAGGAGGGCACGGCAGGGAAGATTACACGCTTCTATATATGTTTCTGCAATGACCAGTGTATTTATTTTGCATTATTTATAACAGTCCTCAGTCCCTCAAGGATTTGACGCTGCTTTGTAAACAAAATGTGGTCAGTGAAATGGTAAAGTGGACGGTGGGGTACAGTGACACAAATAAGCACAGAAAACCGATATCAAACAAGGATGGTGCTAGAAGATGCGAAAGGAGACCCAGCTGATTCCTGGGCACTGGACATCAAAAAGCTGAAAAGACAGGCAAACCCCATCATGCCTTGTAGCAAGAACTGAGAGGAGCGAGATCACACCAGTGCCTCAGAGGAAGGAAACATCTCTCAATGGAGGGTTAGTAGGGCAGGCTTTCCAGTTGGACCTCCTGGGTTTGAGGCTGGGGTCCCTTACCCACCAACTCTGGGACCCTGAGCAAGTAACTCAACCTCTCAGAATCCACGCGGAAAGGCTGCTGAGGTGTACACCAAGCGCTTAGCACAGTGCCCACAGAATGAGTTGGTTCTGCACCACCATTAACTGACTATCACGTGAAGAAGTCACAGCAAAAGCATCACCTGAGGGGCTCAGTGGTGAGAACTACCTCCAGAGTCAGAGAGACCAGGCCTCGGCTCCACCACTCATGAGCCAGGGTCACCTTAGAAAGTGACGACATCTCTGAAACGCAAATCTTCTCATCTACAAGATGGGCATCGTAACAGGGTGCGCCCTTCACGAATGGTTACAAAGACCCAGCGAGCTCATCACAGTGACACTGCCGATGGCTGAGCTGACGAGGTGCTGGGAGCATGGGTGAACCTCCGGGCCTGTCACCTAACACCCCCCACCGCCCCGCTCCGATGGAGAAGTTGTTACTATCACTCCTTTCGGAAATCAGGAGACGCTTTAGGGTCTTTGAGATAACGTGCCTCCTGTGGGGAGCACCCCTGAGATGCCGGCGCTGTGACAAACAGCATCTTCCCAGGACGCCGGGACCCTGGGGGCGGCAGAGCAGCAAGAGGAGGACAGCGGAGAACTTCCAGGCCTCTCGAGTGGGAAACCCAGCAGACATGCTGGAAAGAGAGGACCTTGTACAGAAGTGAAAACCACAGCATGAGGGGAGCTAAGACCTCCCCCCTTGCCTCCCAGGGGCAGGCTGTGCCCTCTGTCACCCAGAGGCGGGGAGCCCAGGTCCCGCACACAGTTCACAGACCGGCTCCTTCCACCTCCTCCTGTCACAAGGGCCTCACAGGGCCTGGGAGGGGAAGGGGGCGCCCTCCTCTGGACCATTTTTCCAGAAGCAGGTGGGACCTCGGACCAGAGCAGGCAGGGACTGGCTCCCAACCCCCTCAGGCTCTTCATGACTACCTGTCCACCGCCCTCCTCCAATGTGTTTCAGTGAATTGCTCTCCCCTCCCCCACTGTTCCCCAAACCTAGAACCAAGAGTCACGGAGAGACTGTTTCACTTCCCCAAACTTGACTGCACTCCACCCAGCAGGTTTGAGGTAACCCTGCCAAATAAAACTAGTGTAGTGCATGAGTCGTCAGTAACAGAAAGCAAAACTGGCTGCCTCTGGGCAGCGGGGTGGGTGGTGAGTGAGAAGTGACCAAAAGGGAAACAAGAGAACTTTCTGGAGTGAAGACAATGTCTTGACTAGGATGGAGGATGCACAGGTGTGCATGACAGAAAGAAGAATGCCGCCCAGCCCTGAAAAGATGTCCAGACTCTCACCTGTGGGACCTATAAATATGCCAGCTTACATGGCAAAGGGGAAGGAAGTTGCAGATGGAATTAAGGTTCCTAATCAGCTGATCTTAAAATTGGGAGATGATGCTGGATTATGCAGAAGGGCTCGTGTCATCACAAGGGTGCTTAAAAGTAGAAGAGGAGGGGTACCACTCCTTTGGTGGTCCAGTGGTTAAAGATTCTGTACTTCCGATGCAGGGGGCACGGGTTTGATCCCTGGTTGGAGAACTAAGATCCCATAAGTCAAGTGGTGTAGCCAAAAAAGACAAAAAAACATGTAGAGGAGGAGGGTGGAGTGATGCAGTATGAGAAGGACTCCACTCAGCGTGGCTGGTTTTGAAATTTGAAGATGAGGAAGGGGCCACAGGCTGTGGGGTGGCCTCTAGAAACTGCGAAAGGCAGGAAAACAAATTCCTCCCCGCCGTGCTCCCTCCCCTGCTGACATCTTGATTTAGTCTGGTTAAGACTCAGGTGGAACTTGTAAGATAAAATATCGGACTGTCTAAAGCCACTAAGATTTTAGCCATTTATTATTCTTAGTAATTTATTGCTAAAAGTAATTTTAGTAATTTGTAAGACTTAGTAATTTTAATTTAGTAAGATTTTAGCAATTTGTTATTTTTAGTAATTTGTTACAGCAGCGACACAAAACAAATGTGACCAAATCTGATGGTATTTGTCAAATCTGATCAAACTCTACACCTAAAATCTATACATATGATTGTATGTAAGTCATATCACAATGAAAAGAGAGAAGGAAAAAACTACTTTGCTTCCAGAAGGCTAGAGAACTTGGGTCAAGGTGATCCAGACCGGAGCCACCCTCAGAGGCTACCTTCTCCAGCAGAGAGGTCTGAGTCTGACACCCTCACAGCCCATCTCTCTCCACCACCACCCTCCCCTCCCAATCACATTAGATCTCTAAATCACATTAGATTCCAAAGCCCTTTTCACATAAGCCATTTTATCAGCATCTTAGGAGACTGCCAAGATAGATAGCACCATTCATAAACCCGTCACTTTAGAGGCGGGACAGCTGGGGTCAGGAGAGGTCAGCTGACAGGTGGCAGAGCCTCGCTGGCTCCCTGCCCCTGCGCTCAGGGCCATCTCCACTGCCTACCTTCTTAATGATCACACAGGACACCAGCCCCAGGGGTCGGCAGGCAACTCCAAAAAAGCAAAGACTGGATTGGGGGCAGACCCAGCACCAATGCCAACATCACAGACAATGGTACATGTTTGGAGTGGCTTGAGGGAAGGTAGTCGGGGTTGGACCAGGTGAGAAAGTGACTACCTACATGGGAATTCTCGAGGTCAGAGGAGGGGAGGGGATCTAGGTGTGGCAATTGTAAGCCAGGTTTAAAAACAACTACCACAAAGAAGAAACCACAGATCAGAGAATGTTAAAGGTGGGAGCACCTTATGTCAGCCACTTCCAGATGCTTTTCCCACCAAGGAAACTTGCTCCTCCTCCCTCCCCTAACACTGGGGTAAGGACCAGGTATTAGAGAGATACAGGCACAACTGCTCAGCCTGAGATAGAGCGGGGAGGACCCCTCTCACCAC
This sequence comes from Cervus canadensis, assembly GCF_019320065.1. NCBI lineage: Eukaryota > Metazoa > Chordata > Mammalia > Artiodactyla > Cervidae > Cervus > Cervus canadensis. The sequence goes on along the minus strand of NC_057407.1, from coordinate 37,896,733 downwards.
TGGAATCCTCCTTGCAACTCCAGGGTTCCACAGAATACTGTTTGGAAACTACCCATTTAGTCCAGCCCTCCATCTTTTACAGAGGAGGAAACTGAGGCCCAGAGTGGAAAATGAACATGGAGAACCACATCTCCTGAGTTCAAGTCAGTCCCCTTGACCAGGCTTGGGGGTGGGTGGGTGACACCTGGCCTGAGTTTCATGCCCACTCTGGGATAAAAGTCAAGTGGACACAGTTTGCCCTCCTCGAGCTGCCCGAGCTGTATGGGACTCAGGAATGAGCTCTTAAGCTGAAAATAATAAGGAAACCGCCCTTTCAGATCACTCTTGAAAATAATGACATCTCTTAATGAGTCTGGCAGCCACCTACTATGCCCGGCCAAGTTCTTGCAAAGAAACAGGGTGTGATTTATGACAAGCCCTCCCAGTTTCTGAAGCCAGAGGCCACCCAAAGTTAGGGACCAGCAGAGGACTGGCAGCTCCACCAGACAATAGGCCGGAAGTGGGCAGGAGGGTGGGGCACTCCTTTCTTAGATGCAAGAGGTCACGGCCCCGGCCGCATTGTGCAGGATGGGGTCTGGGGAGAAGAAGGGGAGACACGGGCCTTCCCCAGGTGCTGGACACACACCAGCGAAGGTGAGCGACTGAGCACCTTATTGAAAAGTCACCTTCCCCAGAGTTCAGAGACTTGGGGTGGGGCGGGGGTAGGTGGGGGAGACAGTCTTCAGACCCTGGAACCCAGAGCCAGCCAGCCTGCACTTGCGGGGACACGTGTGTGTGCTCAGCTGCTCAGCTGTGTCCGACTCTTAGTGACCCCATGGACTGTAGCCTGCCAGACTCCTCCAGGGAAGAGTACTGGAGTGGGTTGCCATTTCCTCCTCCAGAGGATCTTCCCGACCCAAGGACTGAACCCACGTCTCCTGTACTGGCAGGCGGATTCTTTACCCCTGAGCCACCTGGGAAGTTCGCAGGGACACGGGAGGAGCCCTTTATGAGCATCTCAGATAAAGGAAGGGAAAGCGGCAGGAAGCAGAGGTGCATGTGATTTAGGCCGGGCCTGGGGAAGGCGGGGGAGGGTCTAGGGGGAGCCGTCCCCTGTACTCCTGGGACAGCTTCAAGACTCAGATCCTTCCCCAAAGGAAAGCATTTCACCCTGCAGTCGTCCACCTTCCAGAAACCCTCCCACTGAGCCTTCAGAGATTCCAGAGAACAAGCTTTTCTATCTGACTGCCTGGGCCACGTCCCTGAGTGACACGGCCCATGACTTTCACTCTGGGTGCTCACTTATCTGCTGCAGAATGAATTAAGTTCTCAGGCTAAGGGCAAAAATTTGAAAAATGTGACTGCTGAACAATGCTGAATCCCTGCACTTCCCAGGACTGCTGGAAATTCCTCCCTGGAGTCAGATTTCTCTCTGTTCCACGTGCTTCTGGCACATGCGCACCTCAGCCTCGGCCCTGGGGTCTCCAAACAGAGCAGCCCACTCATGTCCAGCTCAAACTGACGTCCTACAGGTGACAGAGCGACATCAGTGGCTACCCAGGTGTGGGGTTTACCTTGTGGGGCTCTCTTCCAAGCCCCGTGGTCATCTGAGAGTTCATCACTTCCTGGGGACCCCGATCTGTAAATTACAGTGAGCGGTAACTTAAGGCTTACAGTTTGCCTGGCACTGCCTAAGTGCTTTGTACACAGTATCTCATTTAACCCTTACCAGTACCCCAGGAGGTAGGGGATACCACTCTCCCCACTTTACAGATGAGGAAACTGAGGCTCAAATAGGCTAAGTAACTTGCCGAATCCTACAGCTGGGAAGTGGTGATGGTGCCCAGGACTCAAGCCCCATTGGTCTGACGCCTCAGCCCACGCTCTCAGCTCCCCTGCTTCGTTCAGCATCTCTCCCCTGAGCAGGAGTGTGTCAAATTCCAAACACCTTTTGGCTTTTTATAATCTATTTCCCCACCTACCACCCCAAGTCTCTCAGCTGCACAGACACGGACTCCTCTCACAGTAAAGAATAGCCGTGGTAGGAACACGTGTGAATGCCTGTGTTTCCTGCGAGGCCGGATGCACTTGTGAAGATGGGCTCCGAAACAAGCCCCTTCTGCTAGATGAAGCTTTGCCAGAGCTGGGCGTTATAGACTGTTCACCTATTGTCATCACTCTAGGTCTTGAATCCTTTTCTTAGAAACCCTTGACAACAATCAAAACCCACAGATCATGCACCAGGAACGAGGTGATAAAACACATGTGCTGCAGGCAGAGGAGCCCGGAGAACTGCAAGTCTGGAAACCTAAATTTTAGCCACTGCTCCCTGATACCCAGCCAGGTGAACCTGGGCAAGTTGCTTACCTGCCTTGGTGCCCTGGGTTTCTTATCTGAAAAGCACGACTCTTACCACCTGCCGTGTGTGCCTCACGTGGCTGGGGTCCACCAAGGTTGCAGTTATGAAACACAATGTAAAACCTAGTTTGATTACTATGGGAAACTACTCCAGTATGAGGCATGGAATCTATCAATACCACTTTCCTAGGAGAGAAGTCAGCAGGTAAGACAGGTGGATTGACTCATGTGCTGGGTGTTATGTGATGACCAAAGTCTACTGTCCCCAAAACACCCAAAGATAAACAATCCCAGCTGGGACTGGGAGGTCAAGACGGCCTGCAGAATAACAGCAAAATCACACTGAAGAGCATTTCCCAATGACCATCACAATGAAGGAAGTGGGGAAAAAAAAAATCCAGCTGGAATTTCACTTGTTCTAGAAGCCACTCAGCTTCTGTTAGGCACAGAGATAAATGTTTTAGTTTCCACTTCCCCAAGTCTAGTACGCCCAAATGCAGAATACAAACTTGGTGTCAAACACCGCCCCCCACCCCCCAGAAAGGCCCAAGTCTTTCAACATGAACGGTATTTCTAGTATTTTCAACTATGCTTGACACTTCAGGAAAAGTATGATGTTTGAAAAGAATCTAATAATGAGTGAAGTAGACATTAAGAATCAAACATACCCCTGGTATAAATGACTACTCACTCTAAGGTGGATGTTTTTTAGCAAGGCTTGATGGGTTTAAACTGGTAAATATCTACAAGTCTCAGCTCACCAACATGGGTTGGAAAGACATCCACACTTCATTTTTCTGAAAAAAGTTGCTCCCTTGTCCAAACTGTAGAGCTGTCTCTTGATAACTCAGAGACAAACAGCATGTTTCAACTCCTCTGACCTGCCAAGGCTGGACAGAGGCCATCTTCTGCTCATGGCTGATGTTCAAGGCCTAAGAGAGGGGTTGGAGTGTCGGGAGGGCCTCACTCAAATGAATCTGGTCACTGGGCTTCAGGGAAGGGCCTGGGCTCCAAGGTCAAGACCAAAGCACTGGATCTTCATCATGCTTTTCAAGGTGAATTAATTCGGTTTTAGCAAGCAACAAAGTCCAATCTTTTCCCTTTAAAAACCACTTTTCTTTTGAGACCTGTGAACTTAACATCTCTCCTTTCCTGTCCTCCAGGGCCCATGGAAAACAGCACTGGCCAGAAAGTCTGCCCGATCTGCTAAGCGGTCTGGTCCCTCATCCTCACCCCATGGTGACTGCATCTCACATATTCCTCCATGTCACCTCAACCAACAAACTGCACTTCCTAAACAAAATTTTGAAGATATTATCTTACCAAGCCCCTGCAGGTGTAGGTAAACTCTCAGCAGTAATATCTCTAGCAATAATGAAGATTTAAATTGCAGAGATGCCAAGGAGGCAGGTCAGCCTTCATCCTAGAAGACCCAGGGACAAGCAGTAAGAGGGCTCCAGATTTTCTCTGGGTTCCATTCTCAAAGCTGCTGACAGAAGCCAGAGGCTGGCTTCTTTCATGGAGTGCATTGGCACCGCTGTCTGTATCTTCCAGCAAAAGACAGGGGGGCGAAAGAGCCTCCAGAGAAAAACCACAATGACAACAAACAACAGTGGGACAGGAGACAGATGCAACCCAGGCTGCCTGAAGTGACAGGAGACTGTGGCAGGGACATCCCTGGGGATCTGCCAGCACAAGGCAGTGTTCTCGGTTACTCTTCAAGTCAGTGTGTGGCTTATACAAAAGGCAGGCACTGAAGCAAACCAGACTCTGGTGAGACCCCAGGAAGGACTCTTGAGAAAGCACTCAGAGACGTTCTGGAATCTCGTTCCATGGACCTCCACTCAACTAGAGATGGAGAAAACCCATCTCCAGTGTGTGTCTGGGGCCAGGGTGCCCTCCAGGGGTGGCTCTATGATTCAACCAAAGGGCCCTATGGGGGCTCAGGTAACACCCTCGGGACCTGTGTCAGCTCGCCGACAGCCTCACCGCGGGGTCTGTGACTGGGGGACAGAGGCCTTCTCGGCGAGCCTCCAATGTGTATTGTGAGACCCGAAAAGAATGATGCAAGAGGTGCTGGAGAGACTCTGTCACCAAGAAACGCGCCCTGGGCATCAGCCAAGGAGGGCTCAGGTGGGTCCCCCGCCCAGAGCCTGGTGGCCACTCAGCTACTGTGCCTTCCCACTTCACTTGGGCGTTTATCTGTGTTAGCAAGAAAGAACTTACTGGCAAGCTACTGCCTAGCATGGGGAGCTCAGCTTGGTGCTGTCATGACCTAGAAGGAGGTGAGGGGCTGGGAGGGAGGTCTAAGACAGAGGGGATATACGTATATATATGACTGATTCGCGTCACTGTACATCAGAAATGAACACAACATTGCAAAGCAATTATACTCCAATTAAGAAAAGAAAGAACTGACATACAGGTCACAGAGTAGGACCTTCGCTCTCTGGTCTGATCTCCATCCTGGGTATCTGCAGGCCAATGAATCAACACTGACTGACTTTTCCTGCCCTAAAAGCACCAAGGTTCCCCAGGGCATCCAACTTAAGCCTTCTGTTGATGTCAAGAAACATCTTTTGCACACCCATTCTCTGTGTTTGTACAGAGAGCAGCAGAGACTCAGACAAAGGGCTTCGTGTCCTGTACACTCAGGTCCAAACAGTTGGATGAAGCTGGTGAGAAACTGGGCGGGTGTGGACATGGCATTTATTAACGTGCAGCCTCGGTTTCCTCACCTGTAACCGAGGAAGGAGTAGGGGAAGTGCCATCGAGAGGCCAGGAGGATGGAGTTAGCAGGTACCATGGTGGAAGCCCAGCACAGGGGCTGCACCTGGTAGGTATTCTAACCAGACACGTTCCCTTCCCTGCTCTCAAGAAACCCAACTGTGACACACCCACTGGACCATAAAATCCAAAAAGAAGTAAATACACCTGGCCCACTGGAGACAAAGATGATGGCTGGCAAATAGCAAAACACCCAGCCACGCAAGTGCATTCCTGATGGACAGCCAACTGTCACCTGCTGTCCTCTGCTCTATCCAATGACCTCTCCGGTCACAACCCCAAAGCATACGCTCCAGGGATTCCCTTCCTCCCAAACCTGCAGGCCCATTTCACTGGGGACTGGCCCATCAGGGAGCTTCCATATGGCAGCAGAGAACATCCTGGGGATCCACAAGTGAAACGTACAGAGGGCCAGATGGATGGGGATGGCGGGACGAGAGTACCCAGCACTCATCTGTGCTAAGTTCTGCTTCACAGATCATGGCTCTGGCATCAGTGACATGTATCCAAGTAGGTCACAGCCAAGCCAACTTGGACCCTTTAGAAGCACGGACAAGGCTTGGCAGGGGCCGCTGAGACCACCCGATCAAGCCACTCACCTGATGACAAGTGCGGTACTGGGTCAAGCAGCAGTCTGCCCTGTGTGCACCCCAAATCCCTTCCCAGCACTATGCTCCCAAAACACTGGCCTCCTTCGGTTCCTGCAATATGCCAAGCCCACACCAACCCGTCTGTCTGAACATTCCTGCCCTCTGCTCCTCACACCCCTCAGGCTCTTCTTGACTGCTAGGTCTGGGCATCAATGCAACTCCCTACAGAAACCTCCCCTGACCATCCTAAGTGGCTTTCCTGTGATGATCTGCACCCTGGCTGCTTCCCTCTTCGCACGTCTCTCAATTCACATATTTCATTGTTAACAGGCTTACAATCCATCTCCCCTGCTAGACTGGAACCTCCTTGAGGGCAAGCCCACGTGACCTCGGTCTGGACTGTCTCACGGCCACTTCATCCTCCCCATCAAGACCTGCTATCTTAGTGAACGCCCAAGAGTTCTGAGGGAGGGGCAGTCCTGAAAGACTGAAATCAAGGTGAGCTGCGCAGCCACGGCAGCTGAAGTTTAACTCAATAACCAGAAGGTCCCTGTCCGTGAAAGCTCAAAGTCCTGCCAAGTGGGGAAAACGCCGAATGCCAAAGACCAGCGGAAGGAGGCTGATGTGGCGTTCTAGTCTCTCAGAGGCTTATCAGGTTTGTGCCCAGGCCTCTGTGATGGGCTCGGGAAGCTGCTGACCCTAATCCATCTAGTTAACTGTTAACTGCTCTGCCCCGCTGACACTTGCATTATTAACTGCGGGGTCGGAAGGACAATCCTTTGTGGACCTGCCATCTCACAAGCTGGCTCCCGCCCCTGACTTCACAGCTACGAGCCCAGGGCTGAACAGTCTGCGGGCTTGTGTTGCAAGGCGGGCTAATGAAAACACATTTCTCAAACACCGTATGGTGAGGGCAACTGAAGCACCAGCCTCCTCCAACAGCAATTAAAAAACAAACAAAAAAAAATAGTTAAGTCCTGGAATCAAAGAGGAAACAATTGGCTTGAAGACGTCAGATGGTTTACAGAACTCTCCCCGCTTCGAGGTCTGGGGCATCTTGATGACAAGTGTAAAACCCAGACAAAGGAAACTGGGAGAGCCGTCAGGGAGGCTCTGACACTTTCACAAAGGAACTCAGAGGGTGGAGGAAGTGCACATGGGCACAGATCACTCAGGGAGCAGGAGGGTCGTGCCCAAGGGTCGCAGCCAGCTACGGAAGTCATGGAGGTTCTCAGAGGCTCTGGGTCCCGGCTTGCGTGTGATGTGTCTGTAATACCCCATGTCAGGACTCTAGCCCCTGGCTGTTCTAATGAGAAAGTATTCTCAACCATGAAGTTGACTCTGCTGGAAGCCTTCCAAAGGGAAAGTCCCTCCAGTTACTCAGAGGGGAAAAAAAAAGTTACCTTCTTGGTCTGGAATCCGGGGATATTTTATGCAGATGTCTCTAACAGAAGTTACTAAGGGGAAGTCAGCTCGCCTTTGATTATTCAAACAGGCTACTGCTATTAAGGATTGCACAACTCTTGGGCAAGGCAGGGGTGGGTTTTGGCTTTTCTTTTTTTTTTTTTTAAGCCTGTCCTCATGGGAACTACTTACTCTTTTCTAAGAACATTTCATTATAACCTCCCGAATGCACATCTTTTAAATGCCTAGGTTCTGGTGAGAATGTGACCCACAGGCAAAGCCATCAGAGCAGCTGGGTGCAGGTGGGCACCCCTGGCGCTTCTCAGAAGGCCAGTGCTGCTTCCCTGCTGAGAACTGGATGGAGCAGCCACTTCTTTCTTAAAGGCAGGCTGAGTAATCGCAACCCTCAGGTAACAGATGTTGCCCGAGCTCCAAGAATTATCAACTGTGGGACAAACACATTCTCTCGTTTTCATGCGGCTCCACTTAATAATGTGCTAGATGAGACAGGAGACTTCACCCAACCCAGGCCAAGAGCACAAAGGGGGATGATGGAAATGCCGACCGCCCTCCTTCTCTGGGGCAACTGGCAATGGAATCCACCCAGTTCATGGGCAACCCGATAGCTACAAGAAAGCTCCTTACTGTTTGAGCCTGAAGACTCCTAGGATAGGTGCCTACAATGAAGGGGCTGGTAATAAAAAAATATCCTAGGGAGAGAAATAGGTGAGGGTGGGGGAAAAGACACCTTAGGCAAAACCTTTCTGATATCTTAGAGCCACACAATCGGGAATTCTTAGGGGGAAAGGAAAATATTCTTTCTGGGGATAGCTCCGAGAATCCTGAATTAGGTGTGAGAAACAAGCAAAAGCTTATAGACTGGGGCAGGGGGAGGGAAGAAAGAAAGAGGAGAAAAGGAGGGAGAGGAAGGAGTCAGGGAAGGGGGGAGTGAGATGGCTGAGAGACAGGGGAATTAAAGAACACCATGGAAACAAGTCTGTCCACCTACCCCGGCCGCCCACCCACAGGCAGATTCTTTGCTGACGCACTTGAGAACAAGCTGGTTCCTACCAGCTCAGGAAGGTGAGCAAACCCGGAGAGCTCATTAAATCCCTTCTCAGCGACTCTTGTCTGCCTGCAGATAGTGAGCAAGGAGGATATAAATAGAAGTTATATAACATCTCTATGTTGATTCCTGTGCTTACCAAAAAAATGCAGCATGACCTTGTTTTTTTTTTTTTTCCTGCAACGTTTTCCTCCGCTGTGGGTTGAGGACTTTAAGCCAGTTAGGGATCATCTTAAAGTTTAAACAGTAGGATATAGATTTCCACGTTAAGGACACTCAGGATGATTGTCCAAGTTCAGAACCCTCAAGGATCAAGTCCTCCTCAGGTATTAAAAAAAAAAAAAATCCACTTGCTATAGAATAAAACCGTAAGGAATCTTGTGGCTTCCTCTCAGGCCATTTCCTGATGATACCAGGAGTGACATTAACACCCAAGAGCAGAGAACCATGTGAAACCAAATAAACAGCTTGAGTTTTCTAAAGAAGGTTGGAGCACTCAAAATACATATACTGAGAGCTAAATGAATGGGAGTTCCTGGGTGGCCCAACGATTAAGATTCTGCACTTACAACGCAGGGGGCGTAGGTTCGACCCCTAGCAAGGGAACTAAGATTCATGTGCCGCAGGGCACAGCCAAAAGAAATAATAAAGCTAACTGATGGTTTCTAAATACCTCCAGGAGGACTCAGCTGTCTTCTTCTCTCTCAACAGGCAAGACATTAAGAGTCCAGTGGACCGCAAAGGCCTCCTCATTAAGGAGGCCAACAGAGGGAAGAACTGCAGAGGCAAACACCAGTGGGAAGCCTTGGGATCCACTCAACCCGGTGAGTGCTGTGGGCCTTGCGGACAGACTCTGGCTATGGCATCACCAGGAGGGAGACTTAAAGGAGCATGTGAAGATGGGCTATGCCGCCAGGTCCCACCACTCTGCTATCTTGTCTAACCTATGGAGGCCACAAGACTCTTTCAAAAAAACTGTTACCATGGGAATTTTTCCCTTTGAAGTATTTCTCAAGCAATGTTACAGGTGCTGGAGAATTCACGGTCCTTGGTCTCAGCAAGCTTTTCCTGGGCCTTGGAATGTGTGGCTTCAACCCAGAGGACTTTCAAACCGAGGCTGCAAGGGTTTTGAATACAAGTATCTTCTGCGATGCAGGTTAATGACACAGGGCATAGGTGGGGAGCGGGATGCTATCATGGCCTGAGGCCCCACTTGGAGTGCAAATTCCATGCCACAGTGCTTTCCATGCAGTTGATCCGCTCAACAGAAGACCCTGAAGGGCTATAAGCAGCTCGGAAGGGGACAGCGTGGCTCTCATCCCTCTATTGGGAATTGCCTTTCTCATCAAAACTGAGAAGTGGTCAAGGACACAATAAGTCATCCCTCCAAGCAGGACAAGAGCCATCCTCCCACTGGAGCCCTGCTCTTGGGTCAGCCACCGAAACATCTCAGCCACGTGAGCCCAAGCCTTTCAACTGAGCCCTGTGAGCCTAAGCCTTCTTCTCTTCTATATTCCCGTGAGGAAGACACCACCTACCTTCTGCAATATAAACAGCGTGGATCTGGTAGGAAGCCATACATCTTCCTGTCCCGACGTGGCAAGGTTGCCAGGTAACAAATGTAGAAATACACTCGGAAAACTGTATGTGACAATATACAACCTCCGCTCTGCAGCTGATAACCGAGGGAGTGTTAGAACACCATGTTCTCTTAACACTTGGGCTCTCGGTGTGAAAATAAAATTAAATGGGATATTTCCTCTTGTAAATAGAAGACAGGCATACAACTCACACATGCGTCCGCTAACTGGAAATAGTAGAGGGGTTCGCAACAGCCACATGCAGTGCCCAGGCTTTCACTCTCCTGCCCCTCCGCTCCCCCAAAGTGGATTCCAGAAAACTCAAGGAAACCTAACTGAGCCAGAACCTCTACTATGTGAGAGGCAAGTTCACCTCTGACCAGAGAAAGAATACAGGTAGAAACTACAGAAGTGTTCAGACATTGTTATAAGGCCGAATGTACTTTCACTGTGTGGCTCCTAAGTCGCCTTTGAGAAATCACTGCATAACCAAGCAGTGACCACTTGCTTCTCTGACCAAATAACCAGCACTGCCTACCCTGCCCCCATCAATAACAAGGCAGATGCTACTCTGGAAGATGGAAAACACCACCATGATAAATAAATAAATAAGAAAAACACCACCGTGGATGTGGGGTCCTCATCAGCTCCCTGGTGTTGGACCCATGCAACTGCAAGGCGATCCAGTGTGGTAGAAAGTCAAGAGGTTTTTGAGAGAGACAGCCCTGGGTACCGTGTCTCAGCTCTGCTAACTAGGTGACTGTGGGGAGGACCCCCTGGATCTTTCGGGACTCAAGTTTTCCCATCTGTAATTAGGGCTACCCCCCGCCCAGCCCAGATCAGGTACACAGAGGCTCCATGCACTGTGCCTGCCCTAGAAGGCACTTAAATCGAGGCAACAGATCACTTCCTTTTCCCTCTGCAAAAACACAAATATCCTTCAACCTACCCAGGACTCAAACAGGGGGAGGATCCAGGGCATGCAAAATGGGCAAGAATTCTAATAAGCCTCACATTACACCAAACTACATATGCTCCTTGAGAGGCAGGCAAAACCCCACAACTGTAGTAATATGATCTAACTCTTCCTAGGAGCCCCATTAAATGAGCTGCCTTCTGTCTCCACAGAGAGGAAGTCGTGCAAGAGACTTTCCTTCCCATTAACTTGCAGAGACCTGAGACCCGGGCAGCCACCAGAGGGGAAGCAGCATATATGATGTGTGTGATTTTTATTTGGCAAATGAGACGCCCAGCCTGAAAGTGAAGTCCTTCATGGTTCTCTCCTCTGTCATTCACAGGCCAGTGATACAACCAAACCAAAGACACACAAGCCATCTTGGGGCTTCTCTGGAAGGCAGACTGCCCTCCAAAATGAGTACATTAACAAAAAGAAGAACAAAGAGAAGCCGCAATTCTAATGCGCCCAAAAAACAGAAGCAGGGTCCGCCAGGGGAGCCCTTGGCCCATCTCTCTGGTCTCCAGGGAGCAGCCATGCCAGGGAGGCTGCTGGAGGCCTCTCATATAGGAGGCAGCCCTGCAGAGGGGCTGGGAGCTCAGGTTCCGGCAGGAAACAAAGCCTGACCCAGATACCAGTGAGCACTGTGACCCTAAGCAAGTACTCTGACCTCTTGGATCCTCTTATCTCCCACCGAGCAAAAACGGATCCAGGTAGGACCTGCCCACCCATGACCATCACACAGAGTAAATGAGACCATGCACAGAGGGCATCGCGCCTCGTTTCTGGCACATGGGTGCTCAGACTTTGGTATCCATTATGATCACCACTGGGCTTCCCAGGTGGCTCAGTGATAAAGAATCTTTCTGCCAAAGCAGGTAGACGTAAGAAACGTGGGTTTGATCCCTGGGTTGGGAAGATTCCCCTAGAGGAAGGCATGGCAACCCACTCTAGTATTCTTGCCTGGAGGATCCCCATGGACAGAGGAGCCCGGTGAGCTACAGTACATGGGGTCGCAGAGTCTGACACAACTGAATGTGCGTGTGCCTGCATGTGCGCACGCGCACACACACACACAATTACCACCATCTATAGTTATTACAAGGAAGAAAAGACCCAGCAAGTATCTCTGTTATTAGAAGAAGAGTTCTCCACACTGACATTATCTGTTTTCCTTGGGTTCAAATAAACTTCACTCCCTCCCATGCTTAAAAAAGGTGCCCCTTTAAAATGGTGATAACTGTCAGCAACACATCTTCACATTTCACATCCTCACATTGATATTCAGGAAAGAACAAGTAGATGAATGTTAACATGGTGTCCACATAGAGTCCAGGCTTTTGATTCATTGAGGGAACATTCACTGAGCTCCGACCATGGTCCAAGTGCTGCGGAGGAAGTAAGACCAAAGTTTGATCTTGGGAGAAATTATCACTTTTGAGGGGAGAGGAGGAGAGGGAAGACAGATAACCAAAAAAGTAACCATAAGCAAGGAGTACGTATTAGGCAGCATTCTGAGCTGAGGGCTTTCCGTATATTTTCTCTTTTTTCTCCCCCATATATTTTTTCATATAACCCTCAGAATGAGCCTAGAGAGCAGGGTTTTTTGCATTTATTCATTATGGACAACTCGAGTTCCCTTCGGCCAACACATGCAGAGACTTCCATGGGGAACTTGGGGGTGAAGACTGACTTGATCTCTGCCTCCCCCTGTCTAACAACGAGCCTCTACTTCGACTGTGCTGACTGCTAAGTAAATGAACTGCCCACACAAAGAGACCACTGCCTCTGCCTCAGGGGATTAAGACACTTCCAGACCAGGAGGCAGTTCAAACAGGGCCTGGGGAGCATGCCAGGCAGAGGGAAACTGGGCACGTCCCACACGGCGCACAGGCATCTCAGCACGGTCCCAGGACTGGCAAACCGGCAGGTGCGGCTGCAGGACAATGAGCTCGGGGGTGGGCGTGAGAAGCAGAGGGGGCCGGGCACTCAGGCTCCGGCGCATCACCCCAGCGCCCCGTGGATTCCATCTTCCGTGGCAGGGGACCAGGTGGTCCAGGCATGGCTGACTGCAGCGTGGCAGACAGAAATGTCCCGAAGTAGGGAGGCTGCGAAGAGCCCATCTCAGGCTTCAGAACTCAGATGGCCCTGAGCCGGCAGGGGGTGCAGGACGTTGGTCAGAGACAGGAGTTCTGAAGCTAGAGCATTTTGCTTCCAACCCCAGCTCCCCCAGCCCCGGCTGGGCCACTTGGGGCGTGTCGCGCGTACCTTCCGGGTGTCGACTGTCTGGCTCGTGACAAGTCCTAACGAAGTCCCGACTATGAGAACACTGCGAGGCAGAGTGGGCGCGGAATGAGTTCCTGATGGAAATCAGGAGGGAGGAGATGGATTATGTCACTGTTTCCAGCTCGGGTGAGTGACTGCAGAGTGGCGGTGGGGAGTCCACTGAGCTCTATACAGGACATAGGAAGGCAGTGGGGTGGAGGACCAGAGGGGACGTGTGGGCTTGGGGTCACGTGGACTGACAGCTGGCAGAGGTGGAGATGCCCGGCAGGGGTGTGTGCAGAAATCGAGACATGGGCAGGGAGGTGGGGCCCGGAGCGGCTGGCACAGACTGTAGTTGGGAGCCACAGAGATGGAGGAGATCACCCAGGGAACTTGACGGGAAAAGATGACAAAGAGGCCCTAGACCGGGCGCCAGCATCTCACATATTTTAGGGTTAACCGTATGTGTCTCAAGGAGTCCCTGTGCTCACCACAAGGAAAACCTCTGCAGGAGACACAGAAATTACACAGCGTCAGGCCACCAGGGCGTGACTGACATGAAACGTGGGGCCCTGGGGTGGATGGTCAGAGAGGGCTTTCAGATGAAAACTCAGGACTCCTGAGCCACACACACATCACCGGGGAAGGAGCTGCCCAAGCCTGCCCTGCAAATCTGCGTTGAAAGGTGGTAAGCAGGATGATGGAATATATTCTTGTAGAGAATATATGCCTTTAGAGGAAAGGAAGGGAATGGGGGATTCCCCACTGATTAAAACAGCAAAGAAAAAGGAGAGGCCTCTCTTTCCCTGAATTTCCATTTATTAGTTGAGTAAATAGTCAAATTGTCTGGGTCCTTAGGATATCAATCACCTGGCCAATATTTACTGCAAACCACTGACTGCTCTACCAGGGAGTGAGGAACATAGAACAAAGCAGTTAAGACATGGTTCTTGGGTCTCCCTGTTTATCCAGTGGCAAAGAATCTGCCTGCCAATGCAGGAGACACGGGATTGATTCCTAGTCTGGGAAGATCCCACATGCCGCAGAGCAATTAAGCCCATGCAACACAAGAACTGAAGTCCGCTCACCCTAAAGCCTGTGCTCTGAAACCAGGAGAAGCCACCACAAAGGGAAGCCTGCACACCGCAACTAGAGAGTAGCCCCTGTTCCCTGCAACTAGAAAAAGCCTGGGCACAGCAACAAAGACCCAGTAAAGCCAAAAAAACACAAAAGGACATGGTTCTTTTTCTTAGGCAGCTTCCTATCTAGTCAGCAAGGATTAAAAAAACACAGAGGTTGGCAGAGGCTTTCTATAAAAGGCCAAATGGTAAATATTCTAGGATTTGCTGCCATTCCGTCTCTGGCACAACCCCTCAGCTCTGCCCCAGCAGCATGCGAGTGGCCAGAGATGACACTAAAGGTTACCAGAGGGCTGGTTGAGTTCTGGTAAAACTATTTACAAAAGCAGGCACCCGGCTGGATTTGACCCGCCGACCATAGTTTGCCAAGCCCTGGACTAAGGTATCATGAGCCAACAGAGAAGAAACTGGTTGTGGGCTTAGAAGTTTCTAAGAGGAACTCCATCCTTGGAAGGCACTAGGGAAAGTCAGGAAGGGCCTCTTGCTAGAGCTGAAGGAAGAGAAAGAAAGAAGGGCAATTGAGACTTGCTGTGGATTTAACAGGATACAATGAAGGGACAACCATTTTCAAGTTTTCTGACATTTTTTTCTTCTTAGTCAAATTTTGGAGACCGTGGAAAATCCAAAAGGTCTTCTGAAGACATCTCCTCTTAGAAACTAATACTGGTTGTGGATTTTGTAGGAAAGATTAACACTTTGCATCCAAAATATGTGCATGTGTGCTGAGTCACTTTAGTTGTGTTTGACTCTGTACAATCCCATGGACTGTAGCCCGCCAGGCTCCTCTGTCCGTGGAATTCTCCAAGCAAGAATACTGGAGTGGATTGCCACACCCTTCTCCAGGGGATCTTCCTGACCCAGGGATCGAACCCTAGTCTCATGTCTCCTGCATTGGCAGGTGGGTTCTTTACCACTAGCACCACCTAGGAAGCCCATCCAAAGATCTCTCCCAAAACTCCTTGTCAACTGCAGTCCCCTCCTTTAGGGAAGGCCAGGAGAACAGCTGTGTGGAACTGTCCACTTTTGCCTACACTGCTGGCTTTGCTACTCAGGAAAGAAAAAAAAAAATAACATTGGGTCTCTAGTTCTTCCATCAGCACAAGCCAGCATGCATATCCTACCCTTGAAAGGAGCTTTTCCAATCCAAGTGAAAAGGCGTATGCTGATGCTCTGTGCAGTAATGTCTTGCCCTGAACTACAGGAGGTCCCTACAGCATCCAAGCCTCATCACTTGGACAGTTGGGTGGGGGGCCACTCATTCAAGTCTTATATTCCCAACAATGGGAACTATTTGTGGATCCTGAGTCTTCACCTCAAAACACGTATCTAAACCAATAATCCCAAAAGAGTCTCATTCAATGACATGTCAGTTTCCTGGGAATGGAGAAGGGCCCATGTCCAAGGATGATTAGGACCAAAAAGTAGTAACGATAATAATAATAACACAGAGAAGAAAAAAAAATTCCTGGGTCAGGGAGCAGGTAACTGGACTGCCCGTTGCTATTTCACCCAGAATGTCTGGCAGAGCAAGTATCTAGTACGCAAGGCAAGGAAGCCTCCCACCCTCCTGGATCTCTAAAATCAACTCAAGTACAGACATGGTGAGAGGGACTTAAGTGAACTGTACGTGAGAAGAACATAAAACAGCACACCCTCCTGAGGCCCACTGGATCGTCAAGCACTAGACAGAAGTTGGATTTCTGATGGAAAACAAACTGAATAAAACAAAGTTCATTTTAAATAATAAAGACTGCATTCATATAAATAATCACCACCTCCTTTTGAGGTCCTTCATGACCTGGGCCCTGAGTGAGGCACTTTCATTGAATCACCCTCTGCAACCGCCGCAGAAGCCCTGTGAGGTGGGGATGGATACTGTCCCCCTTCCTGTGAAGGAGCTGGGCGGGGAGGTCCAGGACTTTGCCCTGAGCCCTACGGTGGGAGGTGATGAGACGGGGTAGACTACCCTTCCTTCCTCCACCAAACCAGCTCCGGGCAGTCCCATTCCTGCAGCTCAACTGGGACGTGCACTCTCAGCCCTACGTGACCGTGAAAACCTCTCAACAACTGCGTAAGGAAGGGACTCAGTTCTTCTAACTCCGAGATGAGAGAACTGAGTTTCTGAGCATCCTGACAAAGTCCAAGGTCACCCCATTGGCGAGGGTAAGGCTGGGACTCTGGCCCAGGTGTTTCCACCGTGGAGGCCAAGCTCCCTTCTCTGCCCGCCCTTCTGGGCGATGTCCCTCAAATTCCCTGACCCCACACCACCCACTCTCCAAGCATGGCCGACTGGCAGTGCCTGCAGCTTCTCCCTGAACCAGGCTGGGAAGCCTCGCCATCCAGACCTTGCGTGGCTTCAGCCGAAGGGCAGAGGGGACTGAGCCACCTGCCTTCCTCTTATTGTCATGGCAACGGCTCCCACACCCGCCCCCCCCAGGCCGGGGAGACAGCAGTCTCCCGACTCCACTTCTGGCCAAGCTCTCCTCCCACGTTGATAAAACCCGAGGTCAGAAAACACCGCTCACCAGTGACTCATTTCTCACTCCTCTGCCAAATACAACACCCTTTTACGTAACGCACACCAATCTCCTCCTCCTCCTGGGGTGGTGGCTCTGTCGAACCAAGGCTGATCGTCCTCACCAGCTGGCCCTCCATCTCCAGCAAAGGCTAAGGAAACCGCCCTCCTCACCCTCCTCTCCACTCGCTGGGGTCAGGGCGGGCCTCCAGACCATGTGCTCCCCTACCCCCACCCCCAGGGCCTTCTTGCAGTGACTTCTTCTGGAGGGAATGGGAGATTTCCTATCTTAAACTGGCTCCTGGGATGATGTCTTAAGCCAACTTCAAAAAATAAAAAGATAAAAAATAAATCAGTGTGTGGTGACGGAAAGGCCACTAGACGAGGGAGCTCTCTCAGCTGAACCCACAGCCAGTTTCCCAACAGCGCTTCTCACATTTTCCAGCTCACGCTGTGTACGTGCGGAAAAGAAAATCCTTTTCGGGTGTGTCTGTAGGCTAGACTTGGCATAGGAAGAGCCGTGGGCAGCCATTTGATACATACACTTCACTGTGCTTCTGCAACCGGAAGCAATTAAGCAAAAAAAAAAAATTTTTTTTTTTAATCTGTCCTGTTTATTTGCTGTGGGGTTTTCTATGGTCATGTTAGCACATAGATTCCCAAACATCTGCATGTGCTTTAAAAGAAAGAAAAAAACGCAAACACTGGGTGTGCGCAAAGATTCCTCCTCCTGCTCCCAGGTGAGGCCAGGCTCCGTCCTCCCTCAGGGAAGAGGAAGTGCGGGAGCACCCTCCGGGAGCTGGTGGGAACATCTCAGGAGGAAGGAACACAGAAACTGGCAAGGACTCGAAGGACGGATGTGCGGGTGCCATGAGACTTGCTGAGTCCCGCGTGTGCCAAAAATTAATTCATAAGCAAATGCTTATTTCATAGTTTCCCACTCGCTTACAAAACATCAAGCAGGAAAGATCTCTTCTGGGGGCTGGCAGGAAGCAAGGTGGCACGAGAGAGGGCAGGAAGACAGAAGGAGCTTCTCTTGAAGAGAAACTTGATCCCAGGGCTCCCCGGTACCACCCGTCCCTGGAGAAGCCCCAGGGCAGAGGCGCTACTGCCTGTGAGCAGAGGGTTTGCTGTGAAGCCTGAGCCACTCGGATGGCACCCAGGTAGAAGTTTTGGAGACGTTATCTTCAGACATTATTACCATCAGAGAAGCCAGGGCAGGGACAGAAGATATTGGAAGACTCTGAGCCCATTATGCCAGGCCAGGAACTACCCTCCATTCAGCTTTGGGGCATTTCAGGACTTAAATGATGATTACAAGGTTTCAGAACAAGAGAGCAAATTCTCCCTGGCAGGGTTCCTAGCAGGCAGCTAGGTCCTTAGTTTTGAATTCCTATAAACTGAAACCACTGAGGTCTGGACAATGAAGTTTAGAGTTTCTGAAGAACTCTGGTCCCCCGTGACGCATCCTCAGTACAAGGGTGAATTTCATTCAGAATCAAAAGGGGAAGGTCAGGAGTTGACACTTCTGCAGAAATGGGGCTGAACTTCCAGGGAGAACTGAGCTCCTCCAACTGCAGAGACAATGGTGCCTCTCTTTCCTGCAGCTGCAGCACCCAACTCAGGGGCCAGACTGACCCATGATAGGTGGTCAGCTAATGACTGCAGGGGCGCTGGGGGGCCAGTAGCCCAAGGGGCCCTCCATAACTCCCTCTCTCCTTAGTGCATGTGGTCAACTCACAGAGAGAGGGGCAACCCTTTTCCTCTCCCTGCGGGGCTGGGCTGGTCTCACGGCTGGTTTGCACCAGCAGAATGTGGCAATACCAAGCATTCCAAGTCCAGGCCCTAAAAACGACTTGATGCCAGTCTTGGCTCTGCTACTTCCTGCTTGTCTGATGAGGGGCAAGTTCTTCCCCCTTCAGGCCTTTAGTTTCCTCACCTAAAAAAAGAGATAATCAGGCACCTACCTCCTAGGGAGACTGTGAGGATTAAATGGGATGGTAGATGAGAAAACACTTAAGCATAGTTCATGGTCCACAGGAAACCCTTAATAAATGCTGGTCATTGTCATCATTATGGTTTTTACTTCAATTTCTTTTTAATGATCACGCTGACTTTTTTGGTGTGCAGTTCTACACATTTTCAAACATGTATAGATCTGTGTGTCCAAAGCAGGACACACAACAGTGGCATCACCAAAAAGTTCCTTTGTGCTGTTCCCTTAAAGTCAGAGTCTCCCCTCAGCCCTATGCTGGCAAGCACTGCTCTGTTCTCCCTCACCACAGCCTTGTCCTTTGAGAATGTCACCTACACAGAACCATCCAGGGCATCACCTCTGACACTGGCTTCTTTCACTGAGCATAAGGCCTTTAAGGTATACCCACGTAATCCCATTTATCAACAGTTCATTCCCTTTTATTGCTGAGTAGGAATCTGTTGCAAGGGCGTACCACAGTTGGTCCAATCACCATACTTTAAATCATTATTTTCACAAGTCAGGGAAGAAAAGAGTTCAGAAATGGAGCCAGCCAGTCATCACTGCTGGATTTTAAGAAAATATCTAAATTGCTTAAAAAAAAAAAAATCCTGATCCAAAGCAGTAAGGAAGCCAGGAGTCCACCTGCCTGTGTGTCTCATGCTTGGACAGAGGACACAAGCCCAGGGATGACTTTCGGAAAGCGGGTCTCCCTCCCCTTCTTCTCCATGTGACGCTTGCTTCACATCCTGGGAAGAGACGCTGGTCAAGGTAAGAGCTCTTCTGCAGCCGTCTTCTTGGACAGCCCTGCACACTGCCCTGTGACGGCCCTGTCCACCGCCTGTCACTGAGGAGCAGGCATCCAGGGGAGCCCACCTGACCACAGCCCGACTCCCCCTCCTGGGACGGGGACACGGTGCGGGGGACAGGAAGGGCAGGGGGCACGAGCTCCAGCTGGAAGCCGCCTGCCGGTCACGGCCGACGGCCCTCAGCAATCATTAACAGTCACCACTGCAGCCCGCGCCCCCTCACACGTCCCAGCTGCTCACTGACTACCCTGAACCAGCTTCTCCACAGCAAGACGAACTGAAATCACCCCCCACGGGCTTCAGGGTATCTGTCCTCAGCTGGCCCCGGACAACCTGAATTCCAGATTATTCTCTCCAGAGAAAGGGAAGCTTGGGGCCAAGGTGGGGGTCTCACAAGTCAGTTCCAGGCTAGAATCAGTTTTCCCGGAGCCACAGATTTCTAATGAGGCGGTGAGTGAGATTTTCCCAGCAACCCCTGAGATCGCAGAAGGAGAGGGAGATGGGATCAGGGGAGAACCAGCGTATGCCGAGCACCGTGCCCTCCCCTCCTGGCGGGGGGCTCGCAGGCCACCCCATCCAGGCCCACCCGCCCAGGAGCCCGCTGGCGGCTCCTCCGAGAGACAGCGGCCCGACTCCCTCCGAGGCTGGTCCTGGAACTCCACCGTGGCATTTCATCTGGAGCCTGAGCATATGAGTAATGAATGTGTGAAAACATGGAACTAATATTCATAATTACTTTACAAGATAAAGAACTTGACAGAGAAACAGCTTCTGTGTGCCTTGCCGTCACCATCAGGGGTACACTGTGAAAAACACGGCCATGCGCCAATAACTCAAGACTTTGCCACGCCAGCCGGGCTCAGCCCCCTCGAGCCCTCCCCAGGCCTCCTTAGTCCTTACTTAATGGCGTCTTGTCATCTAGACTCAATAAAAACCTCCACAGCCAAAGGGGGCAGGGAGCCTCTGACCTTCTCACTTCTAGCATCCCCTCAGTGACACGTCGGCCAACAGCCGTTAGCTATACCCGAGTCCAGGCTGCCAGCTGTGAGGCGGGAGGGTGCAGAGCCTCCAGGCGGGACATCCTGTCCTCAGCAGGCTGAGGGTACTTTTTCTCCCCATTTTTTCTTTTCTACTGAGGTAGAACTTTGGAATAGGAAAGCACACCAGTTCTGTTAGAATAGATTTATACCCACATAACCATCACAGGTAAACCACACCAGAGAACATCTCCAACACCCCGAAACATCCCCTCACGCACCTCCTAAAACATATCCTCTCTCGCGATATGACCAAGTCTACCACACATTCATTTTGAATTCAGGCTTTCGTTAGCTCTCTCCAAATAACTTCTGATTAACTTTTAAATTATTGGACTGTGCTTCTTTTCAATTATCGGATTCCTTCTAGATTCTGCTTCACTCAATTTATCTGTCAGATTTGTAGTCCTTCATTACAGCTCTGAGGCCCCTTGGGGGGCTGCCTGCCCCCAATATATCCCCAGTCCTGTCTCCTCCACCAACTCGGCTGCTCCGAAGGACCCAGCCTTGTCCCCTGAGTGCGCCGACCACCCTTGCGCCACTGGGCCTCCTTGCCACGCATGTGACCCAGCCCCCCACACCCCAGCTCCTGGCGCAATTTCCAACTTTCAGACCCACACCCATCCAACAGAGCCCAGGTCATCAAAAAGCCTTTCACCAACCCCTTACACAGCTGGAGCTACTTCTTTCTGGGAGGGTCTGTGGTATCCTTCCCGTGCAAGGATATGCACGGGATATGTGCAAGGATACGAAGTCTTATACCCTTGCGAGATTTCAACTGCTTGAAAACTGAGCTTCCGGGATCAGCAAATTAGCACAGCTTTTTTTTTTGCTCTTTGCTTTTTAGGAGGGGATGGAATAACCCAGGGTTTCCAACTTCAGATGTGGCCAGTAGAAAAAAAACACCACTATCAACACCACTTCATCCGAGAAAAGACATCAGAGCTTAAAATAAATTGGACAGGATATAACCTCAGAATAAACTGGTCAGATGGTCCTTCAAACTCATACATTTGATTTATGAAACTGACCACGTTGCCCTCGTTTGCACACTTGCCTGTGCCTGGAGAAAATTCTCAGAGACTGACTGGCCCCAGTGTCTGGGAACCCCGGCCTGGGAGTTGCTAGTGGAGCACCGTGTACAGAAAGTGCTCAGTAGATGTCTAGTTTGACTGCTCCCATCCCTGGAAATGACAGGGTTCAGAGACCAGGGGTGTTCCAGCGCCGCTCCCACGCCAGCATAAGCACGCAGACAGCAGGACCACGGCGGTGGGCGCACAAGTCCTCACGACCCAGGGGCCCGGAGGACCCACCCATGGGTGCACAGGCAGACTCACATGGGAGAGAATCAAAGGGCCACCCGCAGGTTACAGATCCCAGGTGCCCGGGGGCAGCTCCGCAGTGCAGCGGACCCTCCCACGGTGCAAATCTCAACTCAGGGCAGCACACGTGATGAACGTCCCAAGTGTGTGCTGGGAAGGTGCGGGGGAGGGTGAGCAGAGGGGGCGGCCGCAGCCCCCGCGCGGGCACAGGGCCCAGGCTGAGCGAGGAGCCGGGCTGAAACCCAGGCGCCCTGTCTCAGGCCCACGAGAAGAAAAGCCCTTTAGAAATTTGCACAAAGGACCAGAACGTCATTAATCCAGATGCCAATTTTAAATTCAAGACCAAAAATATAAGGCCAAGTCAAATATATACATAAGAGGGAATTTTGTGGTATATACATTATATCTCAATCAAAAGCTATTACCAAAATATGTGTGTGTATATTTATGTACCAACACATACACAGAGCTAAGTAAACCCTTATTCAGAGCCAACAAAGAATGAAGAATGTATGAAGGGAGTATTACAAATATTTTAAAATATTTAAAAGAATCATTTTCACTGCCATGTCTATATGAAAATCATGTATATATTATTAAAATTGCTTCTTTAAGGACTATGCCTAAGAATTCTACCATTATTATTTTAAAATATGCATCATCATCAGCCAATAAAAAGCCATCCATTTATGTCTGACTAACCTAGCCTGGCTTTCCCCTCTTTGCACATGTTAGTTCAAATTGGTTCAGTTTTATTGAGCTTTTCATTTACAAGATAAATACACAGTTAGCAAGAGCTGTAACATTCACGGATATAATAAGTACACATAGTTCAGACTCCTTCTGGTCATCTGGGGATGGGATCCTCTGTGATCCTGGATTACAAAATAAATATAATGCATTCAATCATTCATTGAACACACATTTATGGATTACCTATGATGCGCCAAATTCCTGGCCAGTTTTCTTTCACACATCCTCAGCGTTTTAGCCATTTCAGAATGTAACCCATGTATGAGAACCAAGTCTGAATAATGACTGAATGACCACAGCAAGGAAGCAACAGAATTCGGTTTGCAGAACAATAGAAGTTTGTGCCCTAAGAAGGAGTTCTCTCAGCGCCACCCATCGCTGACTCCTCCCTGGCAGCCACGCCGCCTCCTACCTGTATGGTGGTGTTGCCTCCTTCCAGCAGGGCGATGGCCAGAAGGATGCTCTCATGGAACACTCGGTCACTGGATGCGTTCATTATGAGGTCGATGACCAGATTAGAGGCGCCCTCCTTGTCAAGGTGGCACTGAACCTCGGCCAGGCTCATCTCACCCCTGCTCATGGGGCTGGATCCGGAGCCTCCCCCTGGAAAGACGGAACATTGCTCTTATCAACCTCACTCAGAGCAGCTAACATTTATTGCATACTTACTGCATACCAACATTTTATGCACTCAACAGTTGAATGATACTATCTCTCCCAACCTTTTTAACAAGCCCGCAGGGCAGGTACTCATTATTAGCACCAAGATGAAGTCACTTGTCCAGCAACACCCAGCGCAGCTGGTAAGTAACAGAGATGGAACTTGAATGCAGGCAGAGTGGATGAAGGAAGAGTAGTACATTTTGAGCAAAAGACCTAAAGCCATCCAGCCAAGACTCTCCCTTACATCAAAATACAATGACCTGGGCCAGAATTAAGAACTGATCCAATTTTAAGAGACAAACTGAACTTAAGCACTCTTAAGAAGCATAGCCTATACTGATCACTTTAGCCCTCTTTTTAAGAAACCCACCGTGGCCCCAAATTCATCCTTTCACATAATTTGCATCTGCTCATTCATTCGTTCACTATTGACTCAGAGCTTGGCATGGCGTCAAGAGCTGGGGGTAGGGGAATGAATCAAAGAAAGTTCACCTCACTGAGCTTCAGATGAATATACTTAGGAAGAGAGGGCCTCTGGCACTTAGTGAAACAGATTCCAACTGGATTTAGAAAGCTTGAGAACTTCACATGATTGAAGAGCTTCACATTATTATTCAAAAAAATTGAAATATTAATGGACATGGGGAAACGGGGCAGTCAATTTCTGAAAAACAGAAAACCATCAGTCCTTCCCTGCAGGGGTCAACTCAAACGCCACCTCCTTTCTGTTGCTTGTCCTCGACTGCCTAGAATCTATTGCACCTGTCATCCAACGTGGACATGGGTATCGGGTCTTTTCTCCGACAGCTTCTTAAAGACAAATAGTTTTGACACGTTGTGGGGGAAACAGCTGCTTGACAATCACTGGGAACTTCTGGATGAGAAGCTAAGATCTGTTTCTGGGGTTCTCTGGGAGCAGATCTGCTCCACATCTTCATTTGGTGAGAAGTCCAAGATTCCTTCCCAGAGGTTGCCGGGATTAATTTATTAAGCATCAAGTGTTTCTGTGCTGTGAGCAGAACCCAGCAAGGACCAGACGTTCTCAAGAGTCATCACCACAGACTAGGAATCATGCAACTCACATTTGTGCTTCAAGCATGGAGCTACCAGCCCCCTTATAACCAACACCATCGCCCACAGCTGAATTCAACGTTTTTGCAGCTTCTACCTGTTACTGTGCTTACAATGTTTTGGGACACCTTTCAGGATGTGTTCTAAAACAGTTCTATACAAGGATGCACCTGATGCGGAGAGCCGACTCACTGGAAAAGACCCTGATGCTGGGAAAGATTGAAGGCAGGAGGAGAAGGGAGCAACAGAGGATGAGATGGTTGAATGGCATCACCGACTTGACAGACGTAAGTTTGAGAAAACTCTGGGAGATAGTGAGGGACAGGGAAACCTGGTGTGCGGCATGCAGTTCATGGGGCTGCAAAGAGTCGGACATGACTTTGCAACTGAACAAATATAATACAGGGTGTGTGTGTGTGTCTGTGTGTGTGTCTGTGTAAAGTCCCCTAAGACTTGGGGAGGCACACAGCATGGGCACTAGGATTAGATGTACCTGCTTTAAATTACCATCCACTCACCAGCAAGATCCCCTTCCTCTGTTCAATACCAGATAGTGGGTAATGTATGGGAGAAAAGGAGATGAAGGAGGTAAAATGCTTGGGAAAGCCCTTGCCAGGGTACATGTATTATAAAAGATAGCTTTCACCCTCCTCACTGCCAACAGCACCCTCATTTTATGGGGAAACATGAGTCTGAATGACCACGAGAAAATGTGAGATCAAGTTCAGTTCACTGAGTCCTTCAAGTAACCCCAAGAGGTTCGCTGCATGGGAAAGAGGGGGAAAGCCTTAGGCAATATCACATTGCAGGGGGACATTTTTAGACACCAATTTGATGGTAGACCAAAGACAAAACAAGTTGCTAAAATAACACACTAGCAGCCCAAATGCATCTGTTAGAGTCTCAACCTGCTCAGTAGAAACACGCAGCTTTGGAGGGGCACACTCGCTTCACACGTGCAGCTCATTAGCACACCACGGGGCCTACCTCCTCCCCCAGGCTTGCTGGGTCCTCCCGGTGACAGCGGGCCATTGCCAAAGCTCGTGAGGCTCTCTCTTCTTCCCGAAGGTCTGATGTTTCCATAGTAACGGTTGACCAAAATCTGCCTGAGGGCCTCACCCTTAATTCAAACAGGATAATGAAATCAGGTTCTGAATTTAATGCACAACTGAGCAACTCACATTAAAAAAAAAAAAAACAAGTGACACAGGGGTACCCAGTTATAATTGGCTCAGTCTCACTCCGTGAAAAAATAAATTATTAATAAGAGCACTTGGAAACTTCTAAAGTTAACTTCTTCAATGTTTTCTCAGGAAATCAGATCACAAAAAAGCATCAATCTAAAATATTAAATATCTGAAAGTACTCTCTCACTGATGAAGATAGAACATGAATTTGGAAGGATAACTAGGATTAACAAAACAACAAAACAAAACAAATAAAATAGTCCTTTTGAGGTAAGTCAGTAAGATTCAGACAAATTAAAAAATTTACAGGTCAACTTCCACACAGCAATATGAAAATGTTACTCTAACCACAGGATTTATTTCCAACCGTTCTAAGACCTTATTATATCAGAGTAATAAATAAAATCATAAGCTGAAAGTAAGCCTTTCTTATAGAAATAGTCAATGAGCCAAATGGTAAAGAAAATAAATGCAACAGAAAATAAATTATTGGCAGACATCAGACATGTCAATCAACAAACAAGCAGCATGGATGAAAATGACATTTGAGATTTTCTTTTAAAGAATACGGGAGGAAGGGCCTAGTTGGGTATAAATGTGGACACGAGCTGATAGTCATGGAATCTGAGTTATGAGTGAGGGTTCTTAAAACTCTTCAAAACATGTATTTTGGGGATATTTTTTTAACATTTCCATGACAAAAAACTTTAAATATATAAATATTAAAAGAATCCTGGGCAGGGGATAAAACAACTCTTTCCACAATTCCAACCAAAACAGAGCAAAGAAACCACTCTGATCTGTTCCCAAATACTTTGCAAACTGGCAAAGCGGCAGGACTCCCTCTCGGCAGTCTTGCTGAGGGACTACCCCCCACTCCCCACCCCCCTCACTCCGCCAGTCTGGAACTTTTTACCAGTTAAAGGCTGTACAGATTTTCCTGGACTGTTTCTGAGGGACAAAGGAGTAAGTCCTGGAGTTCCTCTGGCACATCCCGGAAAGAGCTAAGTGAGAAGTTAGCAGAGGGAAGATGCGTTGCAATACAGCTGGTCTCTGAAATAGGGACTCCAGAGTTCTATCGAAGAGACCTGCGACTGTACCGAAAGTCAGGAGAACTTAAAAGTGATCTGTTAACACGCTTCAAGAATAGGTCTGGAGATTTCGAGGAAGGTGTTAGCAAGACAAGATGGGAGGGAGCAGAACGTCCTGAGGATGGTGGAGACCAGGGGTACCCTGAGGAGGCAGGACCAGGGAAGAAGGACAGAGCAGAAAACTCAGTCCCGCTGTCAAAATGATACGAGGTCCCAAGGTGACCCAGCTGGCTTTTCTCCTTGGTTAAATTCATGCTGCTGGTCAAAGACTCCAGGGATAAGCGGGGAGATGGGGTAAATAGGAAAAGTGAGAGAAGCAGGGAGGCAAGCCTGATTTTTCAATGAAAAAGTTCAGAAATGAAAAAACCCTTGTCTTTCTTCTCTCCATTCCATCCACAAATATGCATCTCACTGTAGTTAAACAAAGAAGAATTCTCATTAGGATAAGAAAATCACTTCGTACCTTGACCATCAGTAAATTCAAAATTCCGAGAGAACTTTCAATGGGGAAGCTATTTGTGATCCTTAAAAAATACTTTCAAAATAAACTATTTTCAGTATAATATCCTTTAATGGCTTAGAAAACCACATTTTGGTATAAGGACATAGCTTTGCACCAGTACAAACATGTCAACACTCTCCAAAAGAGTCATTGAGAGGGGTGATTTAAAAAGGTTTTTTTCACAGAAAAAAACACAGATGTCAAAGGAATGGTCAAGAAAAGGAGGAACGACAAGGTCACCTCCACAGAGAATATAACAGTGTATTAAATACCATGTCTCTTTGTCAACTCAATGATGCATCTACTGGAATTTCTTTCAGGAGACTTTGAGTTCTCCCAAGAGGGATGGTTGGTAGGAAACCATCCCAGCTTTCTATGGGATCCTCTGGGGCACCAGGAGAACACTGTCTGAGAGTTAAATGACTGGGCTGAGACCAGTGAGCTGCAGCCACAGAGAACAGTCCAGCTCTCCATCATGGCAAGAATCTGGAAGATCACAGGGCTGAATGGTCAACAGCTGAGTGACCGTCAGCAGCCGACAGACGTACTTGTCAAGGAAGACTCAACCGGAGCCCTCACCCTAGGATTCTACCTAGGACTGGACTCGCTCCGATTTTTTGCTTCTCCAGGTTTTGAGGGTCTCATCATTGAGCCCCTGGTGAATCTGCAATCAAGGGAGCAGGAGGTAGGGAAGGAAGTAGGTGCCTTCCAGGAACACGCGGACTTCAGGAACAGGAACTTCACATTTGTGTAGCCTGGATGCTGAACTGAAGTTACCAAGGGATCCCACATTACCATTTTGCCTCTCTTTCCACAGACAAACCCTAGCGGTTACCATAGCAACTGATGCATCAAATGGTACATTTTCCCCCATAAAAGAATATCATAACATGTGCTCATTATGGAAACACACACACATACATGCTCCACCCCACAAACTTTTAATTCTTCCCTCTTAATTATGAGGTTTTTGGCACACTAGTACCTCACCTTCTCTCCAAAAGTAAATAAATTTTAAGGCAAGGAGGGAAAAGAGAACATGTGGGGTTTGCTTTTTTTTTGTTTTTAATAAAGAACAAGATGAGAATTGTTTCTTTTCTGAAAGAATAAAGACTGAAAATTTTAGGTTAAAAAAAAGGGGGGACAGACAGAAAATGGATAAGCATCATTAAAAGTGATGTGAATCCTAGTGTGAAAACTTAGGTTGAAGGCAAATTGTTTTTCTGAGCTCGCAGTTTAATTTGGGAAAAATTAAAATCTACAGACAAAAGCATTCCTAATCATCTTAATATAAATTACTCAACAGCACTAAGCTATTCACAGAGTACTGGGTTGAGAGAGCTGATTGTAGTGAAGCAAAAAATGTCACTCCCTAAACAACATCACATCTCCAGCTCTCACATTTGGCCACGCAGCCCCCCCACCTTTTTTTTTTTTTTCCAAAAGAAGACTAGTTTTCTTCCCCAGCAGTTTACACCTACAGTATGCAAACAAATATCAGATGTTTGTGTCGTGGTAAGAAACCCCACACGCATGATTACCCAAGACTGAGAAAAGAAAGGCAAAGTTTCATTTGCAGTTAAGTTTCAGGGAAAAATGGTGAAAATGGCAGGTCAGTAATGTGGAGGCAAGAAACCAAGTTCCTGCCTTGCAAGTCACGAGTTTCATTCTGTCCATTAAACTAGTGACTAATAAACTGTGTGGAAATATACAGCCCAGCATTGAACAGGGCACCAAGAGTTAAGATCGCAAAGGAAAGAAGTGACCTTTGGGCTCCAAGGTTCCAACCACTTAAAAGTCAGGTGCTTCAGGGAAGATCAGTCTCTCACGTGAGCAGTGAGCCTCTCACACCTTAGTCAGCACTAGGGCAGTGCCTCAACTTAAAAATACCTTTCTCTTCCTACTCCTGTTTTCTGTCAAATCACGGCCGTATCTCAGTCTGCAAGATGACCACTGGGGTCATTGAAATCCCTTCTCCCAGTCCGGCCACCCTGCTAAGTGCCTCAAGTGCATGGCTCTGGAGAAGAGTCCAGAGAGCAGTAAAGGGCGGAGACTCTTGTCCCCATTTTACAGCAGGAGGAACTGAGTTAAAAGTGCCCCAAATCACACAGTGAGCACCTGGCAAGAGCAGGCTTGACCCAGTTTCTAATTCCAAAGCTCATGCCCTGGGGCAACATCCAACTCAGGGCACAAGGGACAGCTATGTGCCTTTACTGGCTGCTTCTAAGACCCAGGACAACTCTTGAGGAACAGGCAGGGGTGGAAAAAGCAGGAAGGCAAGGTGCCCCTGATCAATGAATGGCAGGAGGCACTGGCAGCTGGAGTGGGGGAGGGCTGACTATCAGTTTCCTAGAAGCACATCTTTGGTTATCATTTGAAAAAGAACCATCACAAGAAAAAGGAAAGGATCCAAGAAGCGATGGGACTCTGCAGGTACTGAAAGCTTGTGAGCTTAACAAAGGTGGCCCAGACAAACATTCTCCAGGACGCTGATGACCACAATTTCACAGCAGTTCTTGTCATGACTGCTCACTTCCTAACCCCATGACTTGGCTAAGGTATGCAAGCTCGCTGGGTTTCAGTTTCCTCATCTGCGAAATGGGGCTGCAGGCTCTGTCACTGGGTCACCATCAGCCTTTATAAACATTTATGCTGTGAACACGTGTAAAAGTCTTAGCATAGTGATTGGCACATGATAAGACACCCAGAGAACCAGAATATCTGGTATTTTCCAAAGATGGGTAAAACACGTCATCAGTAGCCAGCATGTGGATGGTATACGTAGCCTTCTGGGAAATGGTTTAGCACTATAAGAAAGTATCGACCCTTCGGCCTAGAAATTCCCCTTTTATGCGTCTATCCACATGTGTACACACCGGTTCATTCCCTCGAAGCAAAATATTACAAAAGACTTGTTAGTCACCGGAACTTTAGGCAGCTGTTAACTTTCAAGGACTGTTAATGAAAATACTCAGATATCATATGACAAAAGCAAGGAATAAATGTTGTACACTTGAAAGAACCCCAGTGACAATGAAAGTATGTGTGTGCGTTGGCACATATTCTCACGTGTGCAAAAAAGAGGGCAGAAGGAAACAGTAAATCTTTAGCAGCTTTATAGCCAGGTAGTGTAATTATGGACAGTTTTACATTATACTTTTTTGTTTACTATATACATTACCCATAATGACCACCAGTTACTTACAAAAAAAAATTTTTTTTTTTTAAGGCTACACATAAGGAAAAATCTAACCGAGCAAAAGAAGAGAAGATGTGACAAGTGACTTGGTTGTTATTTGGGGACTGGCTGGAAGCAGTGTGTGAAGAGGTAGATTATATGTAGAACCATCAGTTAGTTTCATTTATACAAAAGGCTGTGACTGGTTCTGAGCCAATTAACGCTGCAACAATGACGACGACGACAAAAACTGCCCATGTGTCCATCAGAGCGTATGGCTGGGGGCGGAGCTGTGGTCATTGCTCCCAGCTCCCAGGACTACGTACCCTTTTATGATCCTCCAGCTGCCTCAGCGGTGGACTCGGTTCGAGCTCCTGCTAAGCAGGCAGAAATTCCATTTAAGTACGACACTAGGACACCTTCATCTTCAGGATCGGTCACAAATGAAGTACACAGAGAGCGCACACAGTGAGGACTGACACAGAAGGAGTGCAGGCTGAGGCTGGCTTTCCCCAGACAGACACCAGGGCTCACGACGACGGCTGCTACTCAACTACGGGCCCATCCCCAACCTCAGAGCTCCGTGTGAAACGAGCAGGCACATGACCAGTAATGTCTGGCTGATATTTATTTCCGCAAACATTATGAAAATGAAGTTCAATGTTATGTACATTTACATGAACCGCAAAGGGGCTGTAATGCAAGATGCAACCGGGCAGGTCCTTGTACCACTCATCCATGGATTACTGCTCAGCGCATGCATGAGGATGTCAGTGCACACACTCCCAACACATACGTGAGACCTACGCTTCGCCCCAGCCCACGGCATTCTAATCAAGGCTACTGATGCTGAAGAGCTCTGATTAGAATATTAGAGGACTGATCATTACAAAGCATGCCCACTGGAACTCAGCTCGTTGATCATCAGTTTCATTTCTAACATCTTTCAGATCGAGTGCACGTTTCAGCTCTGACTCCTGTGATTCTAGAACAGTTTTCGGAGAGTAAATTTTGATCTTTGGAAGGATGCCTCCCCCAAAAAGCTTCTTGGTAACTTTAGACGCCTTAATGAATTCTAGTCCCGCATTTAGCAAGCTGAGCTAGCGACAGGAAGAACAGAAACAGCGTGCCGTGAAACTACACCTTCATCAACAGCGTCACCCAAAAGATAGCAGATATCCCGAACTTGAAATCTGCTTCATCTCCACGCAGGACCCAAAGTTCTGTTTTGTATAACAGCAGAAAGGTCTGGACCGTCCAGAGTTTCTCGGCCAAACGTTCCAAGGTGGAGATGAAGGGTTTTGTGCAAAAACCTTCAGAAAGTCACGAGCCTTCACCAGCAGGACACTGTGGCTTAAGCTCCTCAGAACTTTCTACACCAAGGGCCACCCAATTATAGCAATGATCAGGTCCCAGCCAGGCTAGACATGTCCCTCCTGCACCTTCCCAAGAGACAGACACTTCACCATGACACCCAACCGGCAACACTGACAAGCGCCCGTATTTGCTGGCATCGCAGATGCAGGGGAGCGACACACACCTCGGTGGAGTTCTCAGAATCCGGAGCTTGGGGAAGCTAGTTGGGAATAAAAGGAAGCAGGTTAGTTACAGCACATGCATCTGGTGACCACAAAGAAGTCCCGAGACCAACACTTGGGGACAAAACTGACGATGAGATGACCGGGTTGTCACACCCACTGAAGGGGGTTTCAGCTGCGGAGGGCAGAAGACACCCTCACTTCTAAAATGAACTTAACGTGGTTGTGCTGGGAGAGACGACTGGCCTGAGATGGGGAAACACATCTAAATGAGAGAAAGAAAAAGCCTAGCACTGATCAAGAAGGAGCTATGTCTTAAATAATAAAAGATGTCAAAGGCAGAGGTACTGCACATCTATGCTCTGGTTGTCCACAGAGGAAAAGTGATCTAGCACACGGCCCCCGGGGGCTCAGGGAAGGGAGGGTGGGCGGATGACGACCACAGGGGCCTCCAGTGCAGTCCCCTTCCAGGGGGCTCGAAGCCCCCGCAAGGTCTGCACCACCGCCTGCCCGTGATGAGCTTCTCCAGTGGGCGCGTGCGTGCTCCCAGCCTCTCCTTTCCCCACATCCTGGCCCTACATCAGAGGGCGACACCCCAGGCTCTAGCTTAGGGACTGAAAAAGTCTCTCCCCTCCTGTGGCTCTGGGAAGAGAAAGGAAGGCTCCTGGCTGCGGCTTTCTTGGCTGGTTTCTCCTCCCTCCACGCACTTCTCTCGGGGCTCCAGGTTCCTCGGTCGCCCCTGCCATACCCGTGGACACCCCACACCTCTGATGACTCCTGAACTTCATTATGCCCAACCCGTAAACGAGAGACAAGATGACGGCCCCGAGGAAAAGGACCGGCCAAGGAAAGGATGCGTGTAGCGGCTGAAAATGTCCACAGCTCCACGTGATGGCAGCTCCGCGAATCTGGCCGCCGAAGGGCACGTGCTCGGGGCAGAGACGGATGTCGGACGGAACTGCCGGACCCCGCCCTGGGCCTCGGTCATGCACCAGGCCTGGCTGGCAGGTTCAAGGTGCGGTCTGGGGCCGTGGAGGGAAGCCAAGGCTCACACTGCCACCGGGTGACCTTGGCCTCCCTCGGCAGGGCTCCAGCGACACAGCAGATCTCTCCCGAGGCCAGAGTGCGGCTGTCGGCGGGGAGCTGGAGCAGGTGCTGAAAGCGTGGGTTGGGGGTGGGAGCTGGGAAATCTCGTGGGGCCACAACCCAGCTCAACACTTGATACCCCTTTCATGGTGTGATCCCCAAGATGGAAAAAATGCTCTTAACATAAGACTGTTATCTTGTAACCTAATAATTTCTTTTTTCCCCTCTATTTGCCAACAGGTAAAATGAAGTAAAGGTATAAGGGATCTCTTCAACCACAAAGATTAAATTATTTTATGAAGGACGAAGAGGCAGATGTGGAGAGTTGCTCACTCAGTTCTGGACAGAAGAGCCCTCAGACGTGAGTGCAACTCCACTTGCTTCAAGGAGCAACTCTCTCTCCAACGTGTTTAGCCTCCTGTTGGGATCGGGAGGCACAGGGTGTTACGAGAGGACTTGAGTGTGGTGTGGGAAACAAACCCAGGGCTCAGGGAAATGTGTTCTCCAGATAATACAAATGATATCATGATCCAAGATTGCGTTTTAACTCCACCCCTGCGTTCTGCAGGCTTTAGGCTGAAGAAGTGAAGTTGTGCACACACGTGCCATCTGCCCCTTAGTGCAAAAAGGACACACGAGGAATAGAATGAAGGCAAATTCCCATGTGCTTTGGAGCAGTCGGAGACACAGATGGAGAAAAGTACTATCATTTACAGTCAGCTTTGGCCACATTCCACCAACATATCCTCCCTACCGATTCTATACGATCAGAACAAAAGGATTACAGACACGGATTTACTACAGGAAGCCACACAGCTACCCTCTTACTGCCTTGCCAATCAAAATAATAGTTAAAGAACAAGATGGAGTGGAACTCGTGTGTCTTTTTAAAATTTTCTTGTTTGATATCCCTTATGTCTAAAGAAGCATCTTGAATTCTTTCAGAATGTTCACAGAGTTGTTTCTTAAGCACTCAAGAGACCAGTGGTTTCTGGTATGTTTTATGATTGTACCGGTACTCAACTGCCTCCCTAAACTGCTGGCACATTGGTGTTTAATTTTTGAAATGAAAATTAAGATTAATGACCTTTTCTCCTAGAACGTTACAGTAAGACATCTGAGACAATAGAAAATTTTTGCTTCTTCAAGAACCACTGTTTACACAGAAGGACAATTTTTTAATGTCATCCATTCATAGAAAGAGAATGGAAAAATCAAGAACAATGGACGGGTATTGCTTGATGGTGGATCATGCAGGGACTGGTGCTGTGCGACCCTCAGCCAGTCACTGAACCTCTCTGGGCTTCCACCTCCTGACCTGTAGTTCAAGGAGACTGGAGCAGTTTATTGTAAGGATCCCTTCCAGCTAAAACATTAAGTTATGCTTGGTATATTTTCAGTAAACTTTATTCCGTAATATCAAACAGCTAAGTTCCCTAAATAACACAACCCAATAGAACACAGAATGATTTCAGGCACGGAAAAGGCCAAACCAAGCCGGGCATATAATTTGGCAAAATAATCAACAGCTTCTATTAGCACTTCCTCCTAAGAGGATTTCAGCTGTATTTCTGGGAGGATTGGCTCTTTTATGGCAGTTAGCCACAATTTGGAAAATATAAACATATTAATAAGTCATATATGTTCAAATCATAACTACATAAGCTGCATAAATACATATACATACTACCCAAAGCAAAGGATAGTTCTGGTAAATGAATGAACTGATTTTCTCAGCACATTTTTATTATCAAAGTAACTTTTTTTTTAACATGAAAGATCACGCTCAGTGACCCTATGGTAATGGAGACTGTTCTGAGAAAAGGAGTATGCCTGTGTTTCCCACATCTTGTCTTTTACCACCTCACCCCAGAATCAGTCAGTATATTGAGATGCTGACAGCTCCAGTCAAGGTGAAGTCTCTCCAAACCAACAGTTGACTGGCAGGGATCTGATTCTATCTGGTTTTGAACTTAGAAACTGAATATTGCCCTCCGTTGCCTCTTCACATTTTTTTTTCTTGGACTTTAAGTCTTCCCAGAGCTTTTAGACAAGGTTAGCAAGATCAAATTTCATAGAAAAAAAAGATTTCAAATGATTGGCTTTGAAGCAGAATTTTAAAAATTAATCTCAAGTCAGAGAATCCCAACTGGTTATCCTGACTACAGCACGTGAGTAGCAAGTAGATTCATGCAGGAGATGCTGAAACGCTCACTTTCTGTACATGATGTACCTTCCGTTTTACTCAGGGATAAATTTCTACCACAAATTAAGGGAAGTTATACCTTGTCATTCTTAAATAAGAAGAAGCCCGCAGGCTTCCCAGGGTTCCTATCTGTGGCGTGTGTCCAGGCGCACACACTCACATGCGTACATACCGCATATACATACATGCAGACATCTGTGTGTGCCTGATACAGGCCAGCACACGACACAGCCACTTAGACACTCTTTCCTGCTGTCATCAACAAGGATCCTACCCCGAGGCTTCTAGAATCTTCCTTTGAAATAAGATGTCTTCCTTTCATGGACCACCCCTAGCGGACACTGAATACAGTTCAAGAAATGAGACTGAACATCCAATCAACAACCCAACCTTATACCTAAAGCAACAAGACAAAGAACAACAACAAAAAAGAAATGAGACTGTATTATAGACCGAATTCTCAGCGCAGCAAAGAGGATTTATCATCTCCAACGCCATGAATCAGTCTTCAGCTCCTTTTCACCCACTCCATCTCAGAGGAGGGAAAAAAAATAAACAGCCAATGGGTTTGCAAGTATGGCTGCTGCCTTTCACAGGTCTTTGCAAATCACATTAAGAGAACAGAACATCTGAAAGAAAACTGAGCAGAGAGAAGTTACCTAGCATTTTAGCAGGACAACTTTGAATCTTCACATCAGCTGGCATAATACCCTTCACTAACGGCACTGGCTTTTTGAAACAAGAAATAGACATTATTTGGCTCTGATGATGCAGTTTCACCTATATTTTATACAACAAGTTCATCAGAACTGAACCCAAAAGTGAAAATCATTTTTTAAAAAATGCATTCTGACTTGATTGAATTATACAACTTCGATCATTATGGAATCATCTCAGCATGAAAAAAAAAAAAAGAAAAAGCAAGGAAAAAACAAAAAACTTCCCGAGATTCTGCAATAGCTTCTGTATGCTCCGAGTTGAGCTCGCTTGCTCCAGCGTTGCCAGTGTCTAACAGTAAACAGCCCCGCTGCATTTATTGGCAATTACTGTTGAAGGTCACACATCAGCAGCGAGCCTAAATTCCAGGAAAAAAAGAAGCTCTTATGTAACTGCCGCCTGAATGTTGGCAGGTGCCCAACCCAGCAGTTCACAGCGATGTAAAAAAGTAGGACACCTCCACTCTGGCTTGGACGTCATGAGAACGCCCCCTGAAGGTGAAATTGAATAATTCTTGTGTTTCTCTGTTTTCTCTCTCCCCCCTCGCCCCCCTGCTGAATTTTATTATTGACAGGGCCCTCCCTTGCTTGCAGAAGCAACTCTTGGTGGCATGGTAGCAGAAGCCGAGGACTCAAACCTGGCAGATGCAGGCGGGCTGCAGCCACCTTGAGAAGTGGGAGCACCGATCTCGCGTCTCCACTGCAGTGAGTCACTAAGCCCACCTGCCCGTGGTCCTCACCCGCTGTGAACTGACCTCCTCGCTCAGGTACAAGCCCCTAAGTTACATATTCTTGTGACCCCATGTTCTCATGACCCACATCCTAAAGGAAATCAACCCTGAATATTCATTGGAAGGACTGATGATGAAGCTCCAAAACTTTGGCCACTTCAGGTGAAGAGCCAACTCATTAGAAAAGACCCTGATGCTAGGAAAGATTGAAGGCAGGAGAAAAAGGCGGTGACAGAGGATGACATGGTTAGAGATAGCATCACTGACTCAATGGACATGAATCTTAGCAACTTCAGGAGACAGTAAAGGCCAGGGAAGCCTAGCATGCTGCAGTCCATGGGGTCACAGAGTCAGATTTGACCTAGTGACTGAACAATAACAACATGTTTCCCTGTACTTTACCTTCCTATGTGTCCCAGTTAACACTGGCTTGTAATATTGTCTGTTGCCCTGGCAAAACCGTAAGCGCCAGGAGGGCAGACACTGTGCCTACTTGGGGCACCGCTGGATCCAAAAGCCCTAGCGAAGCACCTGGAACGGAACAGGCACTCAAATGTTAGATAAACTAGTGTCTTGAGCAGTCATCGGTGTCTGTTTAAAGCCAAGAATGGGTCGTGGGGTGTTTTCTTTCTGGGGGTGACAGAAACATTCCATACCTCTCCCCTCATCTGTCCTCTTCCTACACCCCAAGAAAAAGGGAAAATCAGGTGGTAATGATGGAGACCTTCCCTCTTGATTTGCAACAACAACAAAAATAATGATCG
Organism: Cervus canadensis; assembly: GCF_019320065.1. Lineage (NCBI taxonomy): Eukaryota > Metazoa > Chordata > Mammalia > Artiodactyla > Cervidae > Cervus > Cervus canadensis. The sequence continues at coordinate 37,859,466 of NC_057407.1, read as the reverse complement.
TCATAATAAAACAAACAAAAAAGGAAACCCTCCTGTCTCTGGTTTCAAATGAAATTTCACTCCAGGAGATAGCCGAGAAGGCCTCCTCCGTGCACTCTTCAGAGAGGGACTCTGTCCTCACTTCACCCTTTCTCAGAGCACACACGGAGACTCAGAAGATGCTGTGCTATTTTTCCAAGCAGTTCACCGCGCCTCTTCTCTGACAACGCCCAAGAGGCCTGTATCACTGGAGAGGAGTGGTCCCTCCCCATCCCGGGGATCACGGCTCTTCCAGACACATCATACCCTGGCTCAGGGGCTATTCCTCGGCAGGGTTCAGGTCTGAAATGCTGGTTTACAGTTTTTAGGTGGGAGGCCTTGCCCGTAACGTGGGCCAGCGTGAACTCTCCTTGAGTTTCTTAATGGAGTTGCTGCAGAACTCCAGCTGTGGGCTGCTGATTTCCACCCGCACACATGGACAGAAGGCTTGGCAGGGGAGACCTCGGGAGCTGTATTCACTTCTAGAACAGCCAGGGATGATAAAAGGCGATCAGGCATCTCTGCTCAGAAGGCCAGATCCAACAGCCTGAGGGCCTGGGGACAGTGTTGATGTCCCACGGCACTGGTGGTTGCCAGGGGTAACAACAGAGAGGGGATCCACAGTTGCTTCCTCAGGGAATTTTCAAAGAATCCAAGGGGCTGCCAGAACATTCTTCTTTTATAAACAGACAGTATTCTATTTCCTAGCGTATAATTATAAACACACCTGCTCCAACTGTGGAATCTTTCCATAAGCGAGCAATAAACTCCCAGCCAGGAGACCCAAGTTCTATCTTGAGCAAGCAAACACATCAAATGATTACTATGGTGCAAAACAGTGTATTAATAACCCGGCAGACTCCGATAGGGGAAGGCTTTCCTTTCCTGACTTCATCTGTATTTAAACAAATAGGACCTCAACCTCAATATTCTAGAGGAAAAATTCAAATCAGGGAAGCCTTTACAACTCTAGGTAGAAAGAAGAAGAGTCGAAGGCTGCCAAAATGAAGAGTCAGCATTAGATGTTTTGCTGGCAAACAAATAACCCGGAAGAAAGAGGACTAAACAGGAAGTAGCAAAAATCACTGTAGTTAAAGGGGTTAAACTCCTGGACAACCTGCTGTTTTTCTCACATTCTATTCACCCCAGAGAAGCATGGCCTCCTCACCTATTCATGCTGATCGATGTAAGGAAAAGCCTGAGCTTACAGAATCTCCTGTGGTTGAACAGTAAGCGCTCCAGGCCGGCAGCTGAGCCCATAGTGCTAGCTCTGCCTTGCCCGCTATCTCGATGTGTGAACCAAGACCACTCACTCAACCTCTCTGAGCGCCTCCATTCCTGAGGGACCTGACCAAATTCATAACCACTCATGTCGCTTTCATTTTTAAAGTCTGTGATTCAAATTTGCCTTAGGGGTATCTGAATCATCTCTTAGTATTTCTGAAATTCTGGTGATAGCTATTAGAGCAGGGCTTATATTCTGTTTTTGTATTCTATTCCATCAAAGGAAGGTATCCATTGGTTTACCAAAAGAACGAACAAATATCTAAAGAAGTAGACCAGAAAATTAATTTTTAAAAGTCAGATGAAATTTTTCCCAATGTGCCTCCCTTTCCTAAGCAATTAGACTCCCTCAATTACATATATTAATTCCCCCAATTAATCCTTTCTATTATCAATTATCAAACATGTATCACATACTATAGATGTGGCAAGATATCTTGAAAAATATTTACAAGAGAGAAAATATTTAGGAGGCCCTCAAATCCCAAACAAGATGGCCACTCGTGAGTCTCCAGGGTAATTTCTGAGTAAATGAAACTAACTTGATACCTAAGTATAGAAACCATCAGAAAACATTTCAGTTTCTCGATCTCTAGGTGGTTTTCCTAGAATTGAGAAGCCAAGGATATAGTATATTCTGAATTCCACTGCAAGCCAGCAGCTGAAAAGTCTCGAGATCGCTGTAGAATTCGCTCTGCACTTTGACAAAATTTTCTATGACCCCCTCACACTTAACACTTTCCAACATGCAGACCAAGAGAGCAGTGGTTTGTTTTTTTCTTTCACTACTTGCAAACTACACCCATAGTTACTTCTTTTTGCATGAGTGCTTCACATACTGACAGAGAAGTATCAACACTGAGTCTCAGAGATCTGTTAATAGCCAGCGCCAACCACAAATTCAGCTGAGCTTCTAGACAGTGAATGATTGAAATTTTATCACAGTTTAGAAAATTTATCTAGACTCAGATGGGCTCCAAGGACAAACGGCAAACAAACTCATGGGAAACGCTAACACAGACACGAAGGACTTGACTCACTCCCAGAGGCATGCTACACAAAGTCAGATACTAGATGCTGCATAGACTAGGGGACAGGTCACAGAGTTCGCTGGGAGAGGGTCATGGACACATCACCACGGGACACTTAAAAAAAAAAATGAAATTAGGACCTCAGCATTATCCAATTCATCAATGGAGATGAGCTGGAAAAGAAAAAAGGGGGGAGAAAAAGAAGGCAATGTTAGAACAGGAAATACAAGTGAGCTAAATGTTAGAAGCTTTGCCACTGTATTTCTCATCGCTGACTCGGGTTGGAGCATCGTTAGAACACAACCATCTTGAGAGGTGTGGGCATTCCGGACACCACTGCACCCTGACATCTCGGGCAGGATGCTGCCACACTTTGTTTACATGCCAGGTATCAAACCTCTCAGGTCGGGACTTCCCTGGTGGTCCAGTGGTTAAGACTCCATGTTCCTAATACAAGGGGCATGGGTTCGAACCCTGGTTGGGGATCTAGGATCCCTCATGCCACACAGCGTGGCCAAGGGAAAAAAACCCAACAAAAAACCTCGTAGGTCACTGAACCAAGAGCCCTGAAAGGCACCTTTGTACCCCCTTGTAGAGAAAACTCTCGAACTGAGCTGTGAATGAGGGCAAGATCCCCGATCAAGAACCATGTCCTTTCAGAAAAGGATGGAACAGAGTCGGGTTAAAAGCTAAACCCCTATCAACTCAGCTTAGGAGAAAATTCTCTCCTTGGACTCATTATACCATTGAATGGGGGGTGGGGGGTGTGTCTTGCGTCCAAACTACCATTGGGATAAATCAGACCCAGCTTCAATTTAAGCAAGCAGTAAGACCAACATGTTCCCCAGCCCAGACATTCCAAATCCTGATACTATTCATTAAAGAAACTAGATTCCAAGGTGATTAGTGCCTACCTGAGTGATATTAGGAACAATGAAATGATTTATTAGCATCAAGTTCAAGAGAAAGAAAAAACAAGAGGATTAATGACAATTATGCATGTTTAATGATAGATGGAGGATCCTTGATTTTTTTATTTTGTTTCATTAATATTTAGTTCATTTTGCAAATTTAAACTCCTACTAGAAACAGTGGTAGCTGAAAATGTTAATAGGCTATTTGCCCAGAGAAAAGAAGCACCAGTAATTAACAGGGGATTGACAATTCATAAGGAATGAAAATCCTGACATTACTTGAGGTCAAAACCTCTCTAGTAGTGTAACAGGTACCATTATTCAGAAGAAAAATGGATTTTAAATAAATTGAGATATTCTTTCACATTAACTGTTGGCCTCTGAATTTCTTTCCAAAATTCTATGACTTTTAAATCAAAAATATCTTAATAAAAATCATACAGTAGGTAATAGAGCAGCCAATATATAAAATAACTATGCTTTCTCTTCAAGCAGGGTCTAGGGCCATGAATATATTCTATGAATTATAGAGAGAATCAGGTTAAATCTTAGAGATGTTTAGCGATGGGAGGTAACTATTTTTTTTAAACATGGTTAAATCTGTAGATTTAAAGCAGAGTTGGCTAGGCCTTGCACACACAGAATGGTTGCAAAGCCCTGCTTTTATGGTTTATTAACTTTGAATACATTGGTGAGAAAGACACAAGAATCACATGAAAATGTATTCTATCATTATTCTGGTGATCCTTTTTAATATTCCTCTATATTATATTGTCCGATATTATATATTAATACCATTCTCTGGTAAATATTGCTGGCCCATTTGCAGACACAACAGTAAAAGATAATTTATTTAATTTCTAAATGATCACGATTTAAATTTTGTCACCATCCTCTTTGCCCAGCCCCCACATTTCCAGCACATGTCACAGTCCTTGGATGGGCACGTCTTAGGACCGGGACAAGTGGGCTGACCACTGGCTTCTCACAGATATGACTCTTAAGGTCTGATCCAAACCACAGGTGACGTGAGGGCCCCAGAGACCAGAACAGACGACTGTGAAGACTCAGGAGAGGGCGGGGAAACAGAACAGCCCTGGACATCTCAGAAGGGTGTTAGTCACGGGACAAGCTCCCCTTACAAGGCAACAAATAGGAAAAGTAGGCCAAGATGACAGAAAGGGCATTCACACTTGCCTTTGTGTCCCGAGCACCCAGTTCACAGGACACTTCATTTACTTCATCGACTAACACCCACTGTGAGGGACAGGGAAGCCTGGCATGCTGCAGTCCATGGGGTCGCAGGATCAGACATGACTTGGCGACTGAGCAACACCCCCCACTGGTTTGCCTAAGAAAGGTTAGTTCTTTGGATCTGGGTTCCTCCCACCCTTGAAAGCTCATCCCGTATGTTGTGCCTCTTTACTCAAAAAGTGGCAGCCAGTGACCCATCAAAGGCATTTTCCAAAAGCCTTAGTGAAACGGGACAGAGTGTAAACTAACAACGAAACTGGAAGAAACACAAATCATTTAACGCCCCCCTGCCCCCTTTTAAAGTGAAGGGTTAAGCAGCTTCTTCCCGCAGTCCGAGCTTGGGGCCAGAAGCATGGCGTGTCTGTGTGGTCGCTGCGGAGGTGCTGACTAGCACAGGTTTCTAGAATGTCTTCCTTGGTGGCAGAGCATTTCTCGTACTTGCTTCTAGTATTTTCACTTTGACCAGGGGGATGACAGCTCCAGCCCAACGGGAAGGAACTGTCATCCTGCCTCCAAGCCTCTCTCTGCTAGGAGGTGACTAATTTCTTCACCAGATGAGGAGGGATTTGAGCTGCAACCTCAGAAGCTCTTCTCAACTCTCGTAACTCTTTCACAACGACCTGCATTCGAAGCCCTGGCTCTATCGCCCTCCACAAGCTTTCTCACAGGCAGGGGGACAGCATCTTGGAGCGTGCCCCCAGGGGCCATGACGGTGTTCTCACTGCTGGCCCCCCATGGGGACGGAAAGGCAGCAGAAGGCACCCCTTCCACACAGCCCTGAAGACCCCCGTGGACTTCTCTGCCCAGCAACAGACTCTCAACCAACTCCTTGTACTTATACTTTCCATGTTCTAAAAAGAAAACTTACTTGAAAGTATAAGCACAACTTACAAAGTTCACTGGAGTATTGACACAAAAGCTTACCTGAAGGATCTTGGCTAGAGAAAGAAACAGACATTCTCAAGAGGAGAAAACAGTGGTCTCCACATTTTCAAATCGTGTTTTCTGCCCCCAAGGTACAAATAAATTCACAGCTGGTTAAGGTCCCTTTGGTAGAGCTTATCTTATTAGGGAAAGTGAATGTCTTTAACTAGAGTCAGTTTTTTAAAAACACTTCTTAAAGTTCACTCAAAGAAAAACAAACATCCTGTGGAATAAATGGTTATTATTCACTTATCTGATAAGTGTATTCTCTCTTACTGTCCTCCTCACCTTAAAAAGGGCAAGACCTACCTGGGTGTCTGAACAGTGCAGACTCGTCGTCTCATTACTTCCCATTTGTACCAGCGTTCCTTGGTTTTATATTTATAAACTCTATTCTGGCATATTTCCACCACGAAATTCCTCCTGAGTTATAAACACTTATTTTCTAAGTAACATGTATTCAAGTTTGAATTTGTACATTTTACAAGTTTAGATTGATGTTTAAAAGCATTGTGGTTTGGGGCCAGTGGAGGAATGTAAACTGCAAAAAGGACTGTGTACCTTTCTGTTTTATTTGCTCTTATCCAAAGATCCTCACATGTTGAATTGCTCTAATATTAAGGACAGACACTGCTTAGGTTAGAAAGCAAGATTCCGACAGTGTTTTAGACTTGTAAGAATCTAGTCACCATCTCTTTTGACAAGGGAGGCTGTGATTTAATTATCAAGCCTTCTTCACAGAGATGAATAAAAGTTATTTACTGTGTATTTGGTAAGTCAATGATATTAGCATATTTACAAATTCAGAAAATGCTGATAAAAGTGGCTTCAGATAGTAAGTGAAAATTATTGCCTTCAAAGAAGACTGGTGAGACTTAAATTCAGGCCGTTTTTCACTGGGGGCAGAAAGGAAGAGCAATGGGGCTCTTTTTATCCCATTTGGACCAAAATCAGGGGTGTGACGGCTGTTTTCTGTACATCATGGCTCACTGCATGTGCTAAGAAGTCTCAGCTCCCAGGGATGGTCCATTTCCCAATCTCAGTTAGAAAAGGTGACATGTCTGTCCGTCTTCATTCCAGTTAGACCTGGAGGCAGTTTCTTCATACACTGGGAAGATTGTGTAACGTCTCACCAGAAAGAAGCAAGTAAACCCACAGGTATGCTCAGCTGGAACCCAAAACTCAGGAACACACACACCTTGGTACACAAGAGGCATCTGCATTCTCACTGGGAATTTAAACAGACGGAAAATCTTATTGTTCCTATTTTCCTGAATATAGATTGTACGGCAAGCAGCCTAAAAGAGAAACCTAAGTGTACATGACTCTAAAGAGAGAGTCATATGATTTAATTACCTTCAGGGCAAGATGAATAGTTTTTTTTTTTTTTTTAAGTTATCCCTCCAGTCAATACGCCTGAACTAAGGTGGATTTCGAAGTGCCCCTACTCTGCTTCTATCTCATAGCAACACCTGGTTTTCACATGAAAATGAAAGGCAGTACCTTTTCTCCATAGCCTCTGTCTTTGGTCATCATTTCTCTGAGGGTCTGAAGGACCTTAATGCAGAGTTTCTCCTCATTCTCCTCCAGCAGCTGTTTCGTGTGCTTGATTAACCTGAATGGAGGGGAGAACCACGTATGACATCCTTGAAACAACCTTTACATTTAAAGAAACAAACTTATTGTAACTAGTCTATTGATGAACTAATATTAACCAAAGGCTCCCAGACTTAGACTTCCGGGCAGTCCCTTCACTAACAGCCGGTCGGTGTCTCAATAGCGACACCTGCTGGTCAGCAGCAGCAAACAGGTCCGAAGGGAGACAGAGGCCCACTCAAAACTGCTGTTTATGGAGTGCAGTTATTTACCCACTGAGGATTGTCAGTGATGTGGCCAAAATATGTCAGCAGTGTAAAAAAAAAAAAAATATGCCAGCAGTGTAAACCAAAAAAAAAAAAAAAAGAACCTCAAGAGTATGATGGTTGGGGCAGACACATCGTTCTGTTTATCCCGTCTTACCCTTCGACGGGCCCAGAAAAATAAAAAAGCAGCAGAGTTCACGCTCAAGCTAACCGACCATCCAACCTTAGGGTGAAAATCAACGATCTCTGGTCATGGGACCAGTTGCTTCTTCTAGATTATGCCCCACGGCATAAAACAAGAAGCTACAAAGCTGCTGGGAAAAGACTGTGAGGCCCTGGTAGGTCTGAGCTTTCTGAGGATTCGAGGGCCATGACTTTTGGAGTCTGTATGCCAGCCCACGGTGGGCATCCTGCCCGCATGTGGTGAGTGGGAGATGAGCGACCAGGCGTGCAGCTCTCAAAGGAGAAGTCAGCAAACAACAGGGTCGGTGAGTAGGACTGCACCTACACACTTCCTTTAGAACGGTCAGAACGGACCCCCGCACCAGACCTTGCAGTTTTCCTCCAATAGCAGGCCAGCCCCGCCCTCCCCGGGAACCAGGGCTGAGGCTGGTCATCGGGGTTCTGCCCCAGCGAGCGCGGTGGCGGGAGGGGCTGCTTACTTGCAGATGAAGCCCCCGCTTTCACACTTCCTCCTGGCGTCCGTGTTCTCCGGGAAGAGCAGCTCGGGCCGGTGGAGGACATCCACCAGCACAGATAACTCGGCCTGCACCAGGGGCCGGAGACGGTCCTCCAGGGCCGAGACGATGTCCTGGAACGGAAGCACAGCCGCGGTGAGCAGCCGGGGCCGGAGGCGACCGCGGGAGGGTAGGAACATTCATTTCTGACCTGAGGCATGACCACAGACTACGCTGGGTTACAGTAACCTCAGCGCCGTCTGGTATGTGCCTCAAGTTATTAGACATTGCCCAACGGTTACCTGAAGCATTAGACCCTGACGCGGAAAACAGAGAAATAACACAGACATAACAGCCTTCCCACCCGCTCTGTGAGATGATCCTTATGCTACCCAAGGAATCATTCCGAATATTTTAAAATAGGATGCAAAAAGTACATTCGACAACATGGAAAGGTGTCTACATTACAAGTGTAAAAAAAAAAATGGCTAAACAATAGTATGGACTCTATGATCCACTTTTTATCAGCACCATTAATGTCTAAAGGATACGCAGCAAACATTAAAACATCATTAGTGGTTTTCTCTGAGAGGCGGGATTACAGGTGATTCCAGTTTTCTATTTAGTGGTACTTGTGAGTATTGCCAAATTATTTCCAATGAGCATGAATTATTCATACAATAAAATATCATATAAAAATGAGAACACAAATGAATGAACATGCTGTATCAACATGCTAAATACATGTACCCTGATAGCATGATGGTCTTCAAATGCAAAACACATAGCTGTAGGAAAGGAAAACAGAGAGAAGTTGAAAGAGCAGCAAAACCAACACAACAAACACCATATAAAGGCAAATGGCAGGAAACAGATGAGAGATTATCTCCAAAAGATGCTAAAGTCTGCCGTCTGGCTTGCTAACTGAGAACCAAGCTACCGACAAGCTGGCTAAGAAGGGCAGAACACAACACGCTGGGGAAGATCAGATAATTAACCAAGAAGCTCATGGAGAAAGCCCACTTTAATTGCATTCATCTCAACTAGGGACCCAAATTTCACAGGCCCCAAATTCACAAAGAATTGAGTGATTTTTATCTAGAAACTAAACCTTATGAATATAATTCTACTTCATCTTACATTTAACAGAATTTGTCATCACTCAATCATATTTAGGATGCATTAAAGAATGCATGAATGAATCAAACTACTTTGGGCGGGGGGCAATATTCCCAACAAGATTATGAGAGTACACTGCAACATCCCTTAATTTGGATTGACTTTCACACCTCAGTCAGCAAGAGGGTCGCTTTGGCAAAATTCTTTGAGAATTTTGTCAGTTTCCCTAACAGTTCCCTCTGGGAAAGCACCCAATTTCCTCTTCATCAACAGTGACTGGTCCTAACTCTGGCAATTCGTTATCTGTCTCCAGCTTTTGTACAAGATTGAAACACTTCTTCGGCATCGTGTTCACGCAATCTTGCATCTTTTGCCAGGTTGGAACTTCACATTGCAATTGATTTGCATTGTATTGTCAAATGTAGAACATTCGGCAATCAGGGAGAGACCAACAGACAAGGATGGCGAAGCGATGGGCAGGGGGAGATGCCAGTGTTAAGTGAGGGGGATGTCTGAATGGGGGTTAATTATATAAGCACTCCATTTGCAAGTTCATGTTCTCACATTATGACAACTTTTGCCGTTCTGAGCAATCTCGTAACTGCAGGGACTCAGACAGACAATAACTCATTAGATAAACGAGGATCGCTTTGGCTACTGGCCAAGTCTTTAAAACAAGCACTGCCTAAACTTCTGTATTTTATTCTGTTACCCAAGAATATGCATAATGATCTAAGAAGATCACTGGTGTGTTTCTAAGCCACAGATCATTTAGTTTGAGCAGGAGAAAATGCTGTGTGTTCATCCAGTTATGAGTCTACAATACAGTGACCTTCCTCTTTCTAAACCATAGTGGGGATCAGGAAACACTCCATAGGGAACCATGCTACCTTTGTTTAAGAAGTGGCTCTGTCATGACAAGGCTGAAATTCCTTCCCTGACCTGCAAAAGCCCTGCCCATCCACCCAGCTCTGCGGGCTCCAGCCAAGCTAACCTTCCCTAGGTCTCTGCGCCATATTCTCCCCGGTACAATGGTATCCTCACAAGCTCTTCCCTTCCCTTCCCTTCTTCAAGTCAGTGCCCCTGTTTATTATGCTGTTTATTATTATTATGCATAATAAACCCTGGCCTTGGTTCCAATGTTCCTTCCCCAGCAATGCCTTTGTTAGCCACCACCCCCAGCTCCAGGCAAGATGAGCTTCCTCATCAGTGTTTTTCACAGCACTGCTCACTCCTCTGCAGTGTTTGTCTCTCTTACCATTTGACTTTTATCCGTGTGATTTGCTCATTGTGTCTCTCCCTTCCAACACTGGAGACTCTATGAAGGTCAAGAGTGTTTCTGGCTTTGGTTGCTGTATCCCCTGTGCCTAGGGTGGGGCTGATGAATGCATCAATGAACTGATCTGTCTTTAGGTAACGTGTGTAACCCTCAGAGATTCATTTACTTCACCTATTAATGATAATATTATGGTCATAAGGATAATGACCATACTAATATTAATAAGAAGAGCTCATCACTGATCAAGTGACCAGGCTCACTACACGCCAGGTTCTGCTCTTTGTGCTTTAAGTGTATTGAATTTTCCCTTGCTGTACAAACACTGCAGTGTAAACGATTTTGCAAGCTCTTCTTCATCAAACGGTGGTCTATGTCCTGTCCCCTTGAACCTAAGTGGACATACATCACTATCTTGACCCAAAGAATATGACAGAAAGGATGCCATATGACTTCTGAAGCCAGGTCATTAAGGCAATATAGCTTTTACTTATCTATCTCTCCAGACTTATCTTGGGACCCAGCCGCCATGTTGTGACGAAACCCATACTCTATGAGGAGGCTCTGTAGATATTTTAGGCGAGAGCTGAGGTCCCAGCTAACAATCAATATCAACTGCCAAACACGTGAATGAGTGAGATTTCAAGATGAGTCCAAACACAACCACCATCTGACTGCAACTGCATGAATGAACCTGAGCAAGAAACACCTTGCTGAGCCCAGTAACCTCCACAAGAGACAAAGAAGAAAATAATCGATATTGTCATTTCTCAGGCAGGCACAAGTTACTGGAACGTCTCAAGTCTCTTAATCTTCATATCAACCCCGTGACGTAGGTGTGACTCTCAGATGATTTTACAAGCTAGGAAATTGGAGAAATTAAGTAACTTCCCTAAGGTTATGCATTTCTAAGTGGCGGAGCCACAATCAGGCACTGGCTTGAGATCACACTCTGCACCCGGGTACCACGCTCATCTGAAGGATCTGTGATTCTCTAACCATGGTCCACGTGTCATCTGTGAGGAAATCACCTGAGGTGCTTGTTCAAAGGAAGAAGCTAATATTATGACGTGTGTTTAAATGTTTCACATCATCTAATCCTCACTACTCTTCCTCTTAACAAAAGAAGAGCACGTCTCTTTGCAGGCACTAAGTAAGGAGGGCAGGATCTAGCTAGAATTTAGAACACTTTTATTTTCATTTGGCTCATTTGATACAAAACTCTCTCAGTTACGATTACACTTGTTTACCTACTGATTCAAGAGGCCAAAATCCCAAGATGAGGTGGGAAAAAACGGGAGCTGTTACACTCCTATTCTAAACATCCTCTTCTAACACTGATTTATTCTTTCCTAATAAGTGACAATGGACTTCTTGAAAAAGAGATTTGTAAATCCATGCATAACCTCTAAGGACCATGACTTTGTCGGGAGATTTTTTGGGTCCCAAGGAGCTATGCAATCCTGGCCCAACACATATATCTGCATGTGACTACCCACTCATCACACTGATATCCCCCTGGGGCCAACCCTGGATTTTCTCTGGCTCGAGGAAGCCCTTCGGTGTGGGGAGCCGCCTCGGGCTGGGTTACGGGTCGCTTCCATCAGCGCTGGGCATTACCTGCAGTCTCTCGATGATGTTCCGGTAGTCCCTGGAAGCGGCCAGGACAGAGTCTCTGCGCGCTGCATTGCGGGCCGTCAGCCGCCAGTTCATGGCGGTTTTCTGCACGAGGTTGTGGGACTTGAGGAAGAGGTTGTTGACCTGACTGTCCAAGTCCACGGGAATGGCAATGGCCCGGCTCTTGGCTGCAGGGGAGAGACAGGGCTTGTGAGCCCACAGCTCTGATGAGAGACCCCCAGAGATGCAAACGCCCCTCAACATCCCACAGGCAGCCGTGTCCATGCCTACAACGTTAGCATGGATACGCAGTTCGGCTGCACCTCACTATCTGTTAGGTCGGGTTTTCCAATGTGAATTCTGAGGCCAGCAGCTATGAGGGAAGTTACATACTCTGAGGTCATACGATTTAGGCAAGTCCAATGGGTTTCTCCAATGAATGGTTTCTTAGGGGCTCAGATATATCTATACATTTTAAGAATTATCGAGACAGGGAACTCATCTGACCAGTAAACTGCTTTTTGAAAAATTCTCCAGTTTCATACTCTTTCAACCACCTACAAAATGCTGTTTTAAGCCAAACATAGTACAGAAGACAACATCTACTATGAATAAGCTATTCTATCCATACAGGCTGTTGTTTTGCTTTTAACCACCTTAAAAAAAAGACGCCAACTCCAGTCTCATCACGAGAAAACCAGTCAAATCCACAAAGGGGGAACATTCTACAGATAACTTGACTAGGACAGCTGAGGATGGTCAAGGTCACAGAAAATAAGGAACGTCTGGACCCACTCCAAAATTCTTGCCTGGAGAACCCCATGGACAGGGGAGCCTGGCGGGCTACAGTCCATGGGGTCGCAGAGTTGGACATGACTGAGCACACACACATGAGCAACTGTCACGGACCAGAGACAACTAAACACAATATGGTGGCCTACATGGCACTGTGAACAGAAAAAGGACTTTAGTGGAAAAGGGGCTGAAAACCAAGTCTGGACGTTTAGCTCATAGCAACAGGCCAACCTCAGTTTCTCAGTTTTGACAGACATGGCTGGTAAGGTAAGATGCAGACAGCGGGGGAAACTGGTGAAGGGTACCTGGGAACTCTGTGTTATCCTGGCAATGTTCTTATAAGTCTAAATCTATTGCCAAATGAAAAGTTAATTTAAAAATTAAGTTAGATAACCAGACGAGCAATCCTTCTTTCTATCTGGGAGATCCAACAACATTAAAAAAAAAAAAAAAAAAAGCAAGACACTCTTGCCTGTCTTCAAAGCTCCATGCCAGCAGAAGCACAAAAGTGCTGGGGTTCATGGGCTGTGCAGTCTTCATGGTCTACTGTCTCACAAACACCAACGCTCCATGCCTTTTCTCATCACTGCCAAGACTGTTAAAACATTTCCTCTCTCTGATGATCACTGAGCTAGCGAACTCAGCAACTTGCCCCACTTTTAACCAACAACCTCAAGAGGCACCATCATACATGGGCAGAATTTGGGGTTATCTGGGGATCCCATCTCAGGGTCCTATTTTATCACATCAGGAACCTATAATAACATACACCCTTTCAAAATCTTAATATCTTATTGTGAAATAGTGCCACGTAAATAATAAAAAGACATGAGTGCCTGCCACATGCGTATAAAGGGAATTAGGCAGGGAAGACTGCAATCGGGCAACAGGCCCAATGGAACACAACTGCTCAACAGCGCTAAGAGGCCTACTCATCTCCTCTGGTGTCTCCAGGAATCTAAAAAGCTACTAGAGGCAGATAACCTTCTCAACTGAGGAAGGAAGGCTTTCCCTTTTCATAGCGTTTATGGGGAGGGGGTGGAACAGGGCAGTGGAACAGAGACCGACAAAATCAGGGTGAAGTAATGGTCATAACTTCCTTTCAAAGCTGCCGACAAGGGGCGGTGGGGAGCAGGAGGGGAGGGGGCAGAGGATGGAGAAGCTTTACCACCAAGAGGCAGAAAGGAGCAGACCACCATCTCTGACAAAGGGTGTTCCCTGGGGGTGGACATGCGCTTTGCATGAAGAAAAAGTTCCCATATGGTCAACTATGTTTACTGGATTCAACAGATGACTTTCCCGAACGAGGGGCTTCCCAGGCCCTTGAACGCACTTGAGCATGCTGGAACTCACCAAGAGCTGCCTAACATTTAACCATGCAATCTGGCTTTTCAAAGCCTATCTTTCTTTAGGACTTGCTGGCTCTGAACTTTGGGAGGTGCTGGCTTGAAGAGATGAAAGGGAGGTTTAAGAATCAAGAAGATGGCGGTTCCAGCCCTGGGTCTGCGGCCTCCAGTGTGAGGGAGCCCTGCCGAGCTATGGAGCTGGCGCTCTCTCCAGCGTGGCCTTGCCCCCTGCTGGCTGGCCCGTCTCCACGTGTGAAATCCAAACCGAGGCGGGGTCTCACCTACATCGGAGAGCACCCTGATGCAGCTCTCCACCGCGGCCTTCTGGCTCGGCGTGAGCCAGTTGCAGTGGTAAACCCGGAACACACCCTGAAGCAGCTGCACGAAGACGGGCTGGCGAGTCTGCAAGAACGAGGACAAGGAGGAGGCCACGTGAAGACATTCATCTGTGAGAGACCGAGACACTGGTCAGCAGCAGACACTGCCCTGAACCACAGGTTCACAGACCCTTAGGCCAGAGTGGGAGGGGGTGGCCAGTGATGAACGGGATTCCAGAAGTGGCCAAGGCCAATGGAGACCCAGTCAGAAGTATTTTAAGGCAATGCACGAACTTGATGCTAAGTCTGACCACTGGAGGGAGCAGCAGAATCACAGCCTCAACGCTGGGATTCCTGTCTCGTTACCAACTGGCTGTGTGATTGTAGGCAAGTCACTTTACTTCTCTGACCTTTAACTTCATGCAACATATACAAAAACTGAGGCTGACGAACTCCCGGAGTTCTTTGCAGATGTTATATGAGTAGAACCCATATTTTTTAATCAGCCTTGATAAACTGGTAAGTGGATCTCACCTAGAATACTCCTTGTTTATTTCAGGCAGTGTCTCCAAAGATAAAAGGAGAATATGGTTCTCATGGTGACTATGCATAAGTGTTCATTTGCCACAGGTGAGTACTTGCAAGTTAACTGCAGAGGAGGATTTATCCCTTTCCATGACAGTATAAATTTGTACTTATTTTAAAATAAAAGAACTCAAACAACGACTTTAGCAATCTGACACTGACTCCCTGAAGCCATCTGCAGACTGTAATTCTGGTCTCCATCTGAAGCTCTCCACATCAGGGTAGCTTTAGACCTGCATGGCAAAGGTCACTGTGGATGGTACACTCCTCCACTGGCCTGCAATTTTAGGAGGATGTACTTGCATATCCCCTCTGAAACACAGGAGGACTTAATATAGCAAAGAAAAAAAGTACTGAAAACATACTATAGAAGTTTCTTAGATGAAAGGAAAACAAGTGTAAAGTGCTACGGGCAAAGGAAGATCACTGTAAGAAATTAAAATGGGTTATGAGATCCTTTATATGTGGAATCTAAAAAAAATGATACAACTGAATTTATTTACAAAACATAAGTAGACTCACAGAAATAGAAAACACACTTACAGTTACCAAAGGGGAGAGTGATAAAGTAGGAGTTGGGATTAAAATATGCACGCTACTATATATAAAATAGATAACCAGCAAGGACTTAGTGTATATAGCCCAGGGAAATATACTCAATATCTTATAGTAACCTACAATGGAAAAGAACCTGAAAAAGAATAGACAGTGTGTATGGATAACTGAATCACTTTGCTGTACATCTGAAACAAATGATCGACTATACTCCAATATAAAATAAAAGTGAAATTAAAAAAAAAAACAAAAACCAGAAGCAGCAAACAAATGCCCACTCTACTGAGGGGATAGCACAGTATTCCTGAGGGGATGTCAAGTCCTGGTGACCGGGCTGGTGTCACATCCTTGGAGACTGGACAGCCTTGGGTCTCAAGGCTGGACTGTCCTGGGGCTGAAGAAGCTGGGGAAGAAGTCGTGGCAGGTGAACCCACCCCTCAGGACCAGCAGTGGTGCCCGGTTCCCCCATCTCCAGATCCAGGTAGGCCCACCTATAGCTAAACAAAGCTTAGAGTACCCAAAGGAAGTCAGATCCCTTGGCCTGGAAGGGTTCGGAACAGCCCCCCAGTCTCCAGGTGGGGTCGCCACCCCCAGACTCCATCCTTCGAGTCACCCTACCCACGGAAGACAGAACCCTCAGTAGAGCGGTGTTGCAAGAGTTGGGTTTTGTCTGGGAGGCGAAAAATACGGGGAAAGAAGTAAGGAGACACAAGCTCCTGTGTCTAATTTACAAGCCACAAACCTGACTCTTACTAAGGCTCTGCCTGCCCAAGGAAGCCCCGTTGGGCATGAAGAAATGCTGCCGCCTTGTGGCCGTTTCTCATAACAACAACTTTTAAACGTGCGCTGATGGGCACAGACACAAGGCCTATTGGGCACAAAGAAATGCTGCCGCCTTGTGGCCATTTCTCGTAACAACTTTAAAAGGCGTGCGGATGAGCACTGACTATTCAAGCCCTGCAGGGCTATAAATGACATCTGACCTCAAGAAATACCTTGGTGTAGGCCATCGAAAAATAATTCAAAAAACGGCAGATTTTCCAGAACCCTATTTCAACAGGTAAATCCTACACTGTTTAAAGAAAAACAAAAACACATGAAAAGATGCTTAACTTCGCTAATTATTAAGAGAAATGCAAATCAAATCACATTGAAGTATCACCCCATACCACTCAGAATGGTCATCCTCAAAAAGCCTTCAAAGAATAGATGCTGGACAAGGCGTGGAGAAAATGGTGCCCTCATACTGTTCGACAGAATGGAAATTGGTATAGCCACTACAAAGAACAGCAGGGAGAATCCTAAAAAACAGAGCTACCAAATGATCCAGCAATCCCACTATTAGGCATGTATCCAAAGAAAACCTTAACTCAAAAAGACACAAGCACCCCAACTTTCACTACAATCCTATTTACAATAGTCAGGACAAAGAAGCAACCAAAATAGCCAGCAACAAGTGAATAGACACCAGAGGTGTGGTCCATACAGACAATGGAATATGACTCAGGCATTAAAAAAACACACACACAATGAAATGATGTCATCTGCAGCAACACGGATGAATCTAGAGATGATAATACTAACTAGACTAAGAGACAGAATAATATCCTAAAATATCAGTTAGAGATGGAGTCTAAAATTGACTCATATGAACCACTTTACAAAACAGATTCGAAGACTTTGAAAAAATCTGACAGTTACCAGAGGTAAAGGTAGGGGGTGAGGGGTAAATCAGAAGGTTGGCATGTTAATATGGCATAATATGGCATGCCATATACACAGTAATATAAACATATTTTAATAAAATAGGAATCAACAAGGGCCTACTATATATCACAGAGAACTCCACTCCACTTAGCACTCTGAAATAACATAAATAAGTGAAGAGTCTAAAAAGCAGATATGTGGATATATATAAGGGAATCAAATTCAACAAACACAAACACAGCAATGTATATAAACTATCCTCTAGGGGATCTTCCCAACCCAGGACTGAACCTCCTATCTTATGTCTCCAGTATGGGCAGGCAGGTTCTTTACCACTAGGGCCACCTGGGAAGCCCATAAAAACTATACAGCAAAGGAAAAATAAAAATTAAAAAGAAAGAAACGCTTATCACATCCCTGGAAAGAGAAATGGTGGAACATCCCTGGAGCCTGAGCAGGCTAGGGTCACAGGCTGGACTGTGCTGGGGCTGAGGGAGGTGGGGAGGATGCACCAGCCAAGAGACTGCCTTGGACCTGTAGTGCCTGGGCCCCCCAGGATGGAACCACCATCCCCAGATCCAGGCTGGCCCTCTTAGACCTAAGTCAAACCCAGTGCCTGCAAACGATGGTGGACCTGCTGGGCAGGAAGACCTCTGCAAACTCACCTGGTCTCCAGGATCCTGCTGGTGGGGTTCCCACTTCCAGCCTCCTTCCTTTGGGCCGCCCCATCTACCTGCCATCTACCTATTGCACCCTCAGCACAGCACTTCTGCAGGGCTTGGGATCTATTTGGGGGTGGTGAGCAAGGGTAAGTGGGGAAAGGTAACGAGATACAAGCCTTTGGGTGTCTGTTCAGGCAATTTCCACTCTAATTTACAACCCAGAGACATGACTTTCTCGAAGGCTCTGGTTGCATCAGTGGGGAATGAAGACGTGCTGCCCCCTTGTGGACGCTTCCCGCAACTACAACGTGAAAACCCTTGAATTTGGGCCCTTAAGAACCCTGCCCTCAAGAAACGCTCTGTGGGAAGTCATTGAAGATGAATTTAAAACACGGCCGATTCTCAAGAAGCCAATTTCAAGCGCTAAATTATCCTCAAATTCTTTAAAAAGAAAACTCCCATGAAAACACGCTAAGCATCCCTAAAGATTAGGGAAATGCAAATCAAAACGAGGAGGAGGTTATTCCCAAGCAACAGTTGTTAAAAAGTCTACACAGAATAAATGCTAGAGAGGGCCTGAAGAAAAGGGAACTTACTACGCTGTTGGTGGAAATGTACACTGGTAACAATCACTACGGGGAACTGTATAGAAATCCCCTCAAAAAAAAATAGGGCTCCCATGAGATTCCAAGATTTCACTCCTGGGTGGGCATGTCTTCAGAGAAAACCATCTTTCCAAAAGACACAGGCGCCCCAACAATGTCTGTGGCACCATTTACAACAGCCAAGGCCTGGGAACACTGAAATGTCCATCCACAGATGAATGGATGAAGATATGCTACATATACCCAATGGGTTAAGACTCAGCCAGAAAACAGGAGAAAATCATGCCATTTGCAGCAACAAGAATGGACTGTGAGATGATCACACCAGGTCCAATAAGTCAGACAGAGCAAGACAAACATCAGGTATCACTTACATATCACATTTAAAAACGGATCACAGTGAAGCGATATTCAAATCAAAATGAGACTCACAGACAGGAAACTTAAGAGTTAATGGGGGAAGCTGGGCAAGGGATAAGGAGAAATTAGGAGGTTGGGATTAACATAAACACAGTGATACTCATAAAACTGATGATCAAGGTGGACCTACTGGAAGCACAGGGAACTCTACTCAACACTCTGTAATAACCTACGTGGGAGAAGAATCCGAAAAAGAAGAGCCAAGAGTGTAAGTGAATCAAGTTGCTGCAGAACTCAAACACATGCAACATAGCGTATCAACTGTACTACAAGAGAAAAAATAAAAATTAATGAAAATAAGTCCTCCTCTGAACCCATCAAACCTCAGTGACCCGGGATAGTGTCACATCTCTGGAACCTGAGCAGGCTTGGGTCCCAAGGCTGGACTGTGCTTGGGTTGAGGGAGCTGGGGAGGATGTACCAGCCGATGAAGCCACCTTGGACTTGTAGTTCTTGGTCCCCTCTGATGGAACTTGAGATGGGGACTCAATGGCCTAACTTAAAGGAAAAAGAATCCTTCAACTAAATGAATTCTATTGAGCCAACATCTATTGAGCATCTGCTCTGTTCCCATCTGGCACTTGAATCAACAAAAGATGAGTCAATCAGCCAGAGCAACCGATTCCTAATTTCCTATTCTAACGGCCAATCTGGGGGCACCAGCTCACGCAACCTCTTGGGCTAATGAACATGTCTGCCCAGTACCTTCTGCCTGAGATTCTCCCCTGCTTAGTTCTCAAGGCTCTGTTTTGCTCATGGATTCCATCCTGAGGGCAAGATAACCCCTTAATCTCCCTCTGGCCTGTTGCATCATCTGTCCTTAATTATCTGTGCTCTGCCCAGGTCCTGTCTAGCCTACCGCTTCTTTTTCCTGCCAAGATGTGCACTAGCAAGCGTTTATACTTGGACTTCACAGTGCCCTTCTCCTGAGTCTACACAGTTCACTTGCTCACTCAATAAACGAGCACCTCCCAGGGGCCAGGCATGGTGCTTAGGATAAAACAGTATCCGAGACACGTCTCTGCCCCCCGCTCACCCCACTCCATTGTAGCTTGCAGTCTAGCAGGACCCAGTACAAGCTGCCGACTGTTAAGTAACTACTGGGTACCAGGCATTGTGCTAGATATTCACGAACATTCATTCTCCCAGTCATCCACAGGTCACACTGGGTCATCATCCCAGTCATACTATAACCTTGTTTAACATGTAAGAAAAGGGTTCGGAAGCTCTGAGATCTCCCCAAGTTCACAGAACTGGGAAGGACTGGAACCCAACTCTGTCCTGCTTTAAAAGCCTCCAAAGATTTTTTAAAAAAATAATTTTACTTATTTATGGCTGTGCTGGTTTTTTGTCACTGCCGGAGCTCTCTCTAGTTGCAGCAGGTGGGGTTACTCCCTAGCTGTGGTGTACGGGCCTCTCACTGTGGGGGCTTCTCTCGTTGGGGAGCACAGGCTCTAGGGGGCATGGGCCTCAGCAGCTGCAGCTCCCAGGCTCAGGAGCTGTGCATGGCTCAGCTGCTCCGCGGCGTGCGGGATCTTCCCAGAGCAGGGATGGCACTCACGTCTACTGCACTGGCAGGTAGATTCTTGACCACACTGCCACCAGGGAAGCTCCAAAAGGCTTCAGAGTTCTGTCCTTCCTCCCAGAACCCACATTTCCAGCCGCCCCTCCGACATCCCACTGGGGCCTTAAATGCAACAAAACTGCAACTCCACCACTGTCCTCCCCCAGAAACACAGGCTAAAGAAAGGAAGCAAAGATACAAAATATGGAGGAAGGAAGGAGGAAGGTACAAATCTAGCTGAGGAAACAAGAGAAGGCTTTTCAACAGATAAATAAGACAGGTTAGGAAAAACAGGTTAGGATAGCTTTGAAAACAGTATTCCTTCAAAATAATTATTCTAGAAATCCACTTTAGACTATGTACTTTAATTATACTTGGATAACCGGGGCCTCGCTCCGGACATAAAAGGTTGGAGTTGATTTCTCTGGTCACTCCTGCCTAATAATTGGGTTAAACATGGTTTCAGAGCAAGGGCAATGGAAGGAGGGAGCAGGGACCAAGACCAAAAACCCGAAAGAAAAAATTCCTGTTTAATGGTTTCCAATTACTTTGACTGGCTGACGTTGACATTTGGTTTCGCAACACGGTTTCACAGTCTCTAGGAGAATGGGAACTGCCTCATAGCAATGGTCACTTTTAATTACAAGAGAAGCAAGTTCGTCCTGATTAACCAAAGCACTTGGCTCTGAGTAGAACAGCTCTTGGTAAGGCACACATTTTGGCCTCGAGCAACTCACGTGCTTGGGGTCTGACAAGTTCTTATTCCCCAATGACTCAAAAACCATGTACAGACATGCTGAAGGTGGTATTCTAACTTTATGATACTTTACAGATAACCAAAGGCTAGCAGTTAAGCTAAATTAGGTAGAAGGTTACCAACAGTTTCTAAGAAAACATATCTCACTAAAAATTCCAGAATTCAAGTTTTAAGAGTCAGACAGATCTGGGTTGAAATCATGGTTTTGCCAATTAGCAGTGGTGACCATGGTTGAGGATGGTAATTTAATCCCCTGAGCCTCATTTGTTCACCTGCAAAATGGGGATAATACTGTGAGTACTAAGTTAATACGAACTCCTCTGCATGAGGATCAGAACAGCAGTGTCTAAAGAACGTACCAGTGATACCATACTGGCCGTGAATCACTCTTCTCTTGGAGAATTTACCTTAATTAAGGTTATTTGTCTACAATTCAACCAGCCTAGGCCATGCATCAACCCCAGGACACCCTCCATCTATGACAAGGATGGTTACTCCTGCTCTTCCGGCCACGGGAGACCAAGTCTTATTTTCACTCTGCAGGCTGTGTACACGGACCTGCAGTAAGACTTCCACAGCCAATGACCCAGACCTCAGTTACAGAAAGAGTGACTTATCCAAGAGTAATGAAAACATCTCCCAGGTCCAGGGATTCACACGTTTGAAACTCTAAGTACACTGACAATCAGCCTGCAGGGCCGCTGCACAACTCCAGGAGGCGCCAGTGATCAGCAGGTGCTGGGGCTGGTGGGACGTGGGAGCCACAGTATCAAGGCTCAAGGATGTCTCAGTCCTGCTGGCCACGTAACCCCTTCTGATGAACTGTAGGCACACATTTGGGGTTATAATGGAGATTCCCAGACATGTTTGATTAAGTGTTGGACTTGCCTAGAGGTCCAGTGGTGAAGAACCTGCCTGCCAATGCAGGGGATAGGGGTTCCATCCCAGGTCTGGAAAGATCCCACATGCCACAGAGTTACTAAGCCTGTGCACCCCAAGTACTGAGCCTGTGCTCTACAGCCCAGGAGGCGAGACCACTGTGCTCACGCGCTGCAAGTACTGAAGCCCCCCCACAATGAAAAGCCCGAGCGCGGCCACTAGAGAAAGCCCACGTGTAACAACAAAGACCCAGTGTGGCCAAAAATAAAAATATATGTAATTTTTTTAAAAAGTGTTAACATGCTACCACTCATTTGAAAGCTGCTTGTCTTTCTAAGGTTGGAGGTAAGGAATCAACAAGATTAAAGAGAGGGAAAAAAAGAAGGTGTTTTAAGGAAAAAAAAAATCAACAGCCATAGAACCATCTGGTACAGAAAAACAGTCTCAGGTACTTCATTATCCATGCAATTCCTGTAAAAACCATTCTCCTCGAAGGAAAAGCATCCGTTATTAATGCTTCGCGGAGGGCTGGCTCGTCCACAGGCGCTCACTCCAGAATCAGCACCGAGTCCATCAGCCGAGGAGCTCCTGGGAATTACCTGCATCTCTGTCCGCATTTCTTACCTGCAAAGTCGTACTCTGGTCTGAGAACGGAGAACTGAAGAACGTGGTGACGATGCTCATGACAATCTCGGTGACATACTTCTCCAGAACGGAGTCTGCGTGCTTCCGGTCACTTGTGTTGTTACAGGCCTGCAGGACAAGCCAATGCTTTAGACACTGTACCAAAACCTGCAAGTTCCTTGCAAAGTTAAGAAATCTGTGACGATTTCTGCTAATCGCCCTTAACAAAGCAAAGGCAAAAGCCTGCAAGTCAATACTTCTCCTCTTGAGAGAGAACAATTAGGGACTTCCCTGGTGGCCCAGGGGTTAAGACTCCATGCTTCCAATGCAGGGGGCGTGGGTTTGATCCCTGGTCGAGGAACTACGATTCTGCATGCCATGTGTGGTGCGACCAAAAAATAAAAATAAATGAAACAATAAAAGACAGCAATGATTTAAAAGAAAAGAATCATGGAAAAAGATAAACAGATCAGCTTGGATATCTCAGTGAAGAATTATAAAACATTAAAGTTGGCAAGGGACCTACAAGGCCATCACTTCCTAATTCCTACCAACTTGTGGCCAATCTAAAGCCCCAAAAGGCACTAATAGGCTTAATACCTACAGTTGCCTCTAGGTGTCCCAAAAGTAAACTGTGTAAGTCATTCATCTTCTCTAGGTCATAGGTAACTAATGCATATAATCAAGATACTTAATCAAGTATTACCACTGAGGTCCACTGGGCACGATATTCTCCAAACCTAAACACTCCTCCATTCATTGAAAACTCTACTGAGCCACAGTCCTGCTGAAAAGAGTGGGCTGTGACTCAGAGTAACTGTCTGTGTAAGTTTAGGGGTGAAGGGAGACTTCAGGTTTCACCTGGACTTTAGATAACTTTGCTGCTTAGTATATGATTACACATTTAGAAGAACAGGTTTAAGAAATTCATTTTTTTTTTTTTTTTAGAAATTCATTCTTTTTTTTTTTTTTGACCACAACACATAGCTTGCGGGATTTCAGTTCCCCAACCGAGGATTGAACCTGGGCCCTTGGCAGTGACGGCAAGAGCTCTAACCACTGGACTACCGAGGAATTCTCCCCAAATATTTAACATCCATTTTATTACCAAACTCATTAGCCCTCTAATTTGAGATACAAAATCACATATATAATTTTAAAAATTATGAAGTAAAGGGTAAAACCATCAAATTTTATTAACTGTCATTTTCTGAGTCCAGTGATGAGCAGTTGGTAGAGACACATCCAAAAGTAAAGTTAGCAATGAATTTTGAAGCATTTTTGAACAGCTTAAGGCAGGGATGAGCCAAGTTAAGGGCTGGTGGCTGTTTTTATAAATAAAGTTTTACTGGAACCCAGCCATGCCCATCTGTTTACATACCAGTGTGGTCACTCTCACGCCACCAGAGCAGAGTTGGGAAGCTGTGACAGAGACACATGGCCCACAAAACCAAACATGTTTACTATCTGGGTCCTCACAGAAAACTCTGTCAAGTCCTGATTTAAAGAAGCAAAGCAGGATTTCCATTTCAAGCCAAACCCTCAGATTTATGGGATTAAAAGACTAGGAAGAATTTGAGATTAAAATATATACATATTTAAATTATATATATATCAACCCTGAATACTCATTGGAAGGACTGATGTTGAAGCTGAAGCTCCAGTATTTTGGTCACTTGATGTGATCTGCCAACTCACTGGAAAAGTCCCTGATGCTTGGAAAGATCGAGGGCAGAAAGAGAAGAGGGTGAGAGGATGAGATGCCTGGATGGCATCACTGATGCAATGGACGTGAACTTGGGCAAACTTCAGGAGATGGTGAGGGACAGGGAGGTCTGGTGTGCTGCAATCCATGGGGTCGCAAACAGCTGGACATGACTGGGCAACTGAACAATATATATTTGTGATGCCAACACTGGAGTATTATTAAACACAGCCCTTGATTAGAAGGAAATTAAGTTCTGGTAGGTTCCTTGTTTTATACTGGTAACTGTACAGTCAGGAGAAAATGCCACATTCTATAATTCTACAATGCACTTTTTTTTTTCCTTTGTAGCATCACAATGTTTCTGAAATTGGGATTCATTTCACAATTATTCTGTGAAGGACTGAGTTACTTTCCCCCAGCCTGACCACCACACAACTCCTATTAAATCCATGATGTGCCTTGTGAGGGTGTAGTCCCATGACTTTCAAACAAATATTAAGTTCACTGCAAAACCAAATCAAGACTGAAGCCACCCCAAAGGCTGGGTCAGAAAAGCAATAGGTGGGAAAGTGATGTGATCTGAAGGATCCTTGACACCAGACCTTAGGAGATAAATGCTAACACTCAGGAAGGTGTCCTTCGAGGAGAGACTCCTTGTGAAAGCAGACAAAACTCTATACGTCTGATTTTAATATGTCCCAGATTATCATTCCCAAATCAATTCATAAAGGATGAAATGAAAACCAGAAATAATCTACCTTCCCGGAAGCTTGATGAATAAAATCTATTTTCAAGCTAGGAGTAAAAGATCAAGAGAAATGAGATGCAGTGAAAGAGCCAGGTACCTCCTTGTGCCACCAACTAGCAAGTTGTAATGACGTGGCCGTCATCCATGTGTCTGCGCAGGGAGATCCATGCCCACACACACCCTCCCCCGCCTCCTCAGTTCCAGAAAGCCTTACCCTGCAGATGTCGACAAGGAAATTCTCAAACAATTTCCACATGTGATTGCTGGTATAAATCTCCTTCATTTCCACTTCCGTATCCACATAGCAGTGATTCAGGAAGTTAATATAGGCAATTTTAACCTGAAAAAGACAAACAGGTTTTTCTGTAAAAATCAACTTGTTCAAAAAAAAAAAAAAAAAATCAACTTGTTCATAGTACATGTGGGACTGACTAGTTCCCTCAAATTAACAATGACAAGGACAGACCAAGATGGCCATCCCATTTTCTTGTGACCACTGAATTTCTATGGCTTTTTGATGGTCAAAATTCACCATGATGAAATCTGAAAACAAAGCTTTTGGAAGAGAAAATGTTCACGACCTCCAGGTAAAGAATGGAACAAAACACTGTGACCACAGAAGATGGACAGGTTTGACTACATTATAGTTAAGAGTTTCTACTCATGAAATGGCCCTGTTACAAGAGTTAAGTGACGCAATTGGAGAGAAGCTGTTTGCAATGCATATCTCCACAAGGAATTCTTACAGATCTGTGCGTGTGAGACGGACATGCCAAGGAAAAATGGGGCAAAAAGTGTGATCTGATACTTACTTAAAGGAATAGTAAATATCAAAAACAATATATGGAAAGGCGCTGAATCTCATTTAGTCATCAAGAAGACAGAAATTAAAACCACTATGAGATATCACTATACACCCGATAGACTGAAAAATAATAAATAACAAAGGGCAGGGTAACAGTTAGAGCTGGCAGCATTTGGAGGAAGGAGTGATAAGAGCCCCGGGTGAGGGGCAGCTGAGGGAAAACTGCTGGGAGGCACTTCACCCCGGCAAGTCCAAAGAAAGAAAGGCACCGTGCATGACACAGCACTGCTGAGGGTTCACCCTGCAAAAACGTGCAGCTTTTCCAAAGAGCAGTCTAAAAACAGTACATATTCACTACATACTACGTAATCCATGCTGTGCTGTGCTTAGTCGCTCAGTCATGTCCACCTTGTTGCAGCCCCATGGACTGTAGTCATCAGGCTCCTCTGTCCATGGGATTCTCCAGGCAAGAACACTGGAGTGGGTTGCCATGCCGTTCTCCAGGGCATCTTCCCAACCCCAGAGACTGGACCCAGACTCCTGCACTGCAGGTGGATTTTTTACTGTCTGAGCTACCAGGGAAGCCCAAGAACACTGGAGTGGGGAGCCTCTCCCTTCTCCAGGGCATCTTCCCAACCCAGGAATTGAACCAGGGTCTCCTGCATCGCAGGCGGGTTCTTTACCAGTTGAGCTACCAAGGAAGCACACATATGTGCGTGTTCTCTCTCTATATATATATATATGCACACACACACATATATATAAATGCATACGTATATACACTAATAATATAAACTAATACTATATATTTTAAAACACAAAGAAAAAAATATATATTGCATGGTCCACTTTGTTGTTGTTGTTACTAGTTAATGTATATGAATAGGGAAAACAAAAGCTGAAAGGATTTACTTCAAAAACCTTACAGGTATTTATTATGGGCAGTAAAATTGTAGATTACTTTCCATTTCCTACTGGTTACCGGCAGTTCCTGAATATTTTAAAGCTGTCATTCATGATTTTTGCATTGCAAGTTTTTGTTTTAAAGAATAACCTATTAAGTTTTACACTGGTGTGAACTGTCTCTCTAGCCACCCTTCATGTCATTTCTGAGAAGTCCGTTCAGCTGAATGCTCCGGTTTCAACAGGTGACATGATTGGTTCCAGAGCTGAAACCCCGCAGCAGTTTCCTGTTCTTCCTCAAGGAGACAAAAAGAAAGACTTACTTCCCCGGTCATTCCTCTCACACAAAATCAAGGCTCAAGAGGATGCTGTTTTGGCCACTGGAGGCCTGACAGCTAAGGGAGCCATGGGTGTCAAAGCTGTGAGGTCCCACCTGGGTCAGCTCCCATCCAGTCACGACCCCCCCACCATATGGAGAGACACAGGCAGAGCCCACCCATCCTGGGGACACGGCCGGTCACCTCGGGAATGCAGTCCTCGTGGGTCACCACGCGGACAATGTCATCCAGCGGGAGCAGGGAGTTGCATTTGATCTCCGTGTAGACGTTCTTGCCCTCCGTGCACACGGCCAAGAGCTCCACCAGATGGATGTGGTACATGAGGGGGCTGTTCTCATCCATCCGGTCCCGCTCGGACCTCATCATCTGAATCAGGGTCTGGAAAGAGGCTCTGTCGTTGTAGAACACGAGGACATCCTCTCCTGAATTAACCAGCTGTGATCAGTGAGAGAACGAGACTTGTTTATAGCATAAGCTTGCCGGGATGGGGGAAGCGTTAAAAAAGAAATCTATTCACACAGAAAGAGATGTTCTGTCAGCATTTACCTTCCAAATCCAGTTGCATTTATATTACTGAACTCATCCACACTTCATTCATTTTTATTACTAAACAACTAAAAAATTCAGCAGCAGCATTTTCATTCAGATATAAAAATATCACAGCAGTCCTAAAGCACTATTAGGGGAAGAGAAAGTCTCCATACCAGCATTCATGTATCAAGCAAAAATGTAGATTTCAAGGCTGCCCTTGTATTTCCCCTAATAATTGGGCTATGATTTTTTTCTTTTTAAAAATGTTCCCATCTCCTTTTCAGGCTTTGTAAGTATTTTTCTTACAGCTCTTTCATACACTGCCTTATTTCTTCACAATCACAAATAATCCAATTCTAAGTAAGATACACCCTTCCTTTCAGCGCTCAAAGAGTCAAGGCATTCCAATTCATAACTTGTCTGCTGGGGACTGGGGGTTCTCATTAATTAAGAATTAAGTGTTGAAATTGTTCAGCACTGCATGAAATATGGAAGATCCAAAAAGGGCTGACACAGAAGTCAAAATAAATATGGTCAATATTATTCACTTAATAACAGCTAACTTTTATGAACTCTGAGAATGTTCCCACAATAGCTTATAATACCAACTAGAGCAGCAATTCCAATAAATGGTAGCTATCATTGTCATCTTTATCTCATTTAACTAGCCTATAAGTTTCTCAATCCTGAATCACACAGCCTGAGACATGGAACAGTAGACATTCGTATCCCAGGTCAAGCCAATACGTTTAATGACACTATACCATCTTTCACGGAAATCATATATGTAGATAAGACCATAACTCCAAGTGTTACCTGGACTTACTTGATATTCCACTTATTTTTTAAAGGTGGAAAGATGACAGCAAGCACCTACAGAAGCTGAAGTACTGAGGGTGACAGAGGACCCCCCCGGGACAGACGGCATCCATGGGCACCGACGTCTCACAGAGACCCCAGGGGGACTTTGCCCCGATTCTACTGACCAGCTTCTCATGAAGCATCAACAACAATATTCCCAGCTAGTTAATTAGGTGGATAATTTTTTTTTTTTTAAATCATAGAATTCACAAGAAGAACTTCGACTCAAAGAATTCTATCCACATTTAACCTGGATTCACTGTATTTTGGTTCAATTTTCTTGGGGTGTTTTACTCTCTCAGAAGAATCCTAGCCAATGATCCTTAAAACAAATTTATTGCTATGAAAAAGTTGATTGGACTTTGGCTGTTTCTACAGTTTAAGCTCACACACACAAGATCACACACACTTGCACGCACACACACACACATTACTTTTTTTAATGGCCCCTGGACAGGGTGCCAGGTCATACAAATAAAATTAAATAATTTGTAAGTTCCTGCAGAAGATCAGATAAAGGTATTTAGAAATACATAGCTGTCACCTCGGCCATGACCATGTCTTGGCACTTCTTGATGAATTTCCCTTCAGCCTTGACGATCGTCTGCAGGAACTTGATGTACTGGACGTTTCGACCATGAGTCTCGATGCAGTGGACAAAGTGCTGGACAACCCGCTCGTTGATCTCACTGCATAGCTGGAAGTTGTTCATGAAGATGTGCTGCATTGTGACGGCTTCCAGGATCTGACGCGAGAGCAAGGGCACACAGACATGGTCAAAGGAAGGGCAAGGCGAGAAGGAGTCACCCCAACACAGGCAGAGGGCATTCAACCCTGCGAAAGCATCATTCCCCATTCTCCCTTCTGTATGGTGTTCCTGTTAACTCAACTTTTTCAGTCACGTGGAATAAAGCCACAGGACAGTAAACAAATCATTCATTTTCTCCTGAATGAATTTCAGAGGGAAGCTCAGCACCCAGATAAAGAAACAAAATAGACCCCTCTATGGCCCACCCTCTCCAAGTTTAACCATTATTTTGACTTCCACAACCACAGATTAGTTCTGCCCAGTCTTGAACCTCAAGCATCCTCTTCTACCTGCCTTCTTTTGTTCAAACTGCAATACTGTCCGCCGTGTTGTTGTATGTGTTAATAGCTTGTTTACTATCACTACTACATACATCCCATTGCATGAATATACCACATGTATTTATCTGTTCTACTGCTGATGGGCATTTGGGGGAGTGACTTAGCAACTAAATCACCACCACCAGCACCAGTCTTAAGGGTAAGTACTGACACAATTCTTATGACATATGTGATGAACAGTGTCACTCTGAACATTCTTCTAAATGTCTTCTGATAAATGAAATGTATGCATTTCTGTTGGCTTTATACCCAGGAGTACAGTCATTGGGTTGCAGAGTTCAAATACATTTGGCTTTAGAAGATACTCCCAAACAGCTCTGAAACAGATTAGATTAACAATTTACATTCTACATAACAGCTCCTCCATAGTCTTGCCAATACTTAGTAGTGTCCGTTTGTTAATTTCATATTTTGTTGTAAGTATCTTCCTTGATTTGCATTTATCTGATGACGAACCATGTTGAGGGCTTGGTGATGTTTGCTGGCCATTTGGATAATCTCGATGGCAGAGCAACCCATTTTAAAGTTTTTAGCTCATTTGAAAAAGTGGGCTGATTTTCCTCATGGACCTTCTGGAGTTTGTTACTTCCACTGGGTGTGAAGTTGCTCCTGGACGTGACCACCATGAACGCTTTCTCTCTCTGTGGCTTGTCTTCGCTTGCTCTTTACAGTCTCATTTGATGACTAGAAGTTCTTAATTTTTTTTTTTTACAGATTTTTTATCTTGGACCATTTTTAAAGTCTGTATTGAATTTGTTACAACATTGCTTCTGTTGTTCATGTATTGTTTTTTTGGCCAAGAGGTATGTGGATGGGATCTTAGCTTCCTGACCAGGGGCCAAACCCACACCCCGCCCCCCTGCATTGGAAGGCAAAGGCTTAACCACTGGACCACCAAAGAAGTTCCGCGTTCTTAATTTTTTTTAAAAAGTCTGATTTACTGATATTTTCCTGCATGACTAGCGCTCTTTGCATTCAGTGTGAGAAAAGTTCCTTTCCATAAGGTCATGAGGATATATTTTCATGTTTTCCTTCAGAAGCTTCATTTTGTACTTTTTATCCAGACTTACTGAGTTATTAGGTTTAATGACTGGTGTGAGGTAAGGGGCTTTAACCTTTTCATCTTTTGCCTTTTCTTTTTGTTAACATGACAAAGATGGAATATGACTCTCCAATGCAGCAGTTCTTCTTCTGGAAAGCTCCAGCAGTATGGATGAGTATTTATGTTTGTGTGTGTATGTGAGTATGCGTTAATGTACAAGGCTGTCCTTTGCAGTACTGCTCATGAGCCAAAAATTAGACACTGCCGAACTGTCCCTTAACAAGGAAATGGTTTCAAAAAAGTTACAGCCATTCTGTGCGTGTGTGCTCAGTTGCTTGTCATGTCCAACTCTCTGCGACCCTAAGGACTGTAGCCCACCAGGCTCCTCTGTCCATGGGATTCTCCAGGCAGGAATACCGGAGTGGGTTACCATTTCCTCCTTTAGGGGATCTTTCCAACATAGGGATCAAACCCATGTCTCCTGCACTGCAAGCATATTCTTTTACCACAGAGCCACCAGGGAAGTATTTAGCCATGAAAATCAATGAGAAAAATTTATATATCTCTGACTTACAAAGATAGCCAAGATGTGTAAGTAAAAAAGACAAAATACAAAAACTAGGTGTACATTGTACCACCATTTTCCTATAAAAAAGTGTAACACATATGTAACATATTAAAAACATATGTAATTAAAATGTAACATAATTGTATTTTACACGGATGCATTATGTTTTGTGTGAACATAGAAAACTTGATGCATGACCTCAGGAGGATGGGGCTGGACGGTGAGAATTGGTACTTGGCTACAGCTGGAGTTTGACGTAATGAGGAATGCTACTAAGAGAAAATACATTTATCTTGCATCTACCACCTCTTCCTCCCTCCTCCTACCTTTTTTTCTCATAAAGTATTTACGTCCTCCTGAGAGCCGATCAAAATGTTCCCTGTCGGAATGAAGGTTGCATCATAACAAGTCCCAGTGGCCACAACAGCAAAAGAACAAGCTGTTCTCCTCTCTTCCTGCTTCCACCCCTCGCCGTCCTCCTCCCTGCAGAGTCCCAGACAGGCCTCTAGTCTTACCCCTGGGTTTAGAAACAGGTTTATGTGTTTGTGGAGCAGAGCCTGATTCTGCTGGTTGCCGGCACAGAAATTCTGAAGAAACTCATGAGCCAGCCTCATTATCTCCTGCATCTTGGTGTCTTCAGCCTGTGAGGGAGAAGACAGACGAAAAACAGGTTGAAGACCCAGCTATGTCTTTGGCAAGAGAAGGTTAAATGGAGAAAGCAACGATCTCTAGGCTAGGAGGCCAGGTTCCATGATGCCCCCATCCCCTCAACTAATGTGGGGCTCCGGGGGTGTTTCAAGGGGCTGGCTACATAAAAACACTGGGGGGGTGCTGCACCGCTGACTCTTGCAGGGAAGTCAGAAATTTGTCTATGCTTCATGGAGGAAAATGAATTCTCTCCCACTAGCCTTGGGCAGTCAAATTAAATGATTTTATCATGGAAAAAGGACATCAAGAATGAAAGCTAAGAGGAAGTCTCTGAGATCCCACTGTCTAGCAATTGTTGAAATTTCTAAACCCCTACTTCTGAAAATACAGATGGACAGCAGAGCAGGGGCCAACTTCATCACTGGCTATAAGCACATCTCCCAGCTCTCAGGCACACATTTTCAAGTTGCCTTAACCTACGGACACCCTAAATTCTGGCAGCAGTTAACACAGCAAAGTGGAACTCTAGATTCTAAGTTGGGGCAAATGTACCTGTCTTGACTCCTTTCCCCGTCACCTGACACGATTTAACCTAAGACTCAGCTTCCCTACTTACACAATCAGCATAATGTGTGTCTCAGGCATTTCACATGGCTGATTAGAGATTCTCATGTCATGTATCAAAAACACATACTCAGTAAGCAACTAGGGTACACTGTACAGCACAGGCAAGTATAGCTATTATCTTGCAACAACTTTTAATGGAATATAATCTGTAAGGATACCAAATCCTTTTGCTGTACCCCTGAAACCAATATTGTAAACCAACTACACTTCAAAAAAATACACTCGATATTTGTAAAGAGTTAGATGCCTATGTTAATCCTAAAGGAAATGAACCCTGAATGCTCATTGGAAGGACTGATGCTAAAGCTCCAATACTTTGGCCAGTTGATGCGAAGAAGTGACTCACTGGAAAAGATCCTGATGCTGGAAAAGACTGAAGGCAAGAGGAGACAGAGGACCAGATGATTGGATGGCGTCACTGACTCAACAGACATGAGTTTGAGCAAACTCTGGGAAATGGTGATGGACAGGGAAGCTTAGTGTGCAGAAGTTCATGGAGTCTCAAAGAGTCAGACATGACTGAGCAACTCAACAACAGCAACAACAAAGAGGCCTATGACAAGACAATGACATAAAACCTCTGGGGACTTCCCTGGTGGTCCAATAGCTAAAACTCCAAGCTCCCCATGCAGGGGGCCCAGGTTCGATCCCTGGTCAGGGAACTAGATCCCACATGCTGCAACGGAAGAACCCGCATGCTGCCATGAAGACTGAAGATCCCACGTGCTGTATTTAAGACCCAGTGCAACCAAATAAATAGACATTTAAAAACAAAGAAACCTCTTGCTACTTTCAGTTCAGTTCAATTCAGTCGCTCAGTCATGTCCAACTCCTTGCGACCCCATGGACTGCAGCACGCCAGGCCTCCCTGTCCATCACCAACTCCCAGAATCTACCCAAACTCATGTCCACTGAGTTGGTGATGCCATCCAACCATCTCATCTTCTGTCATCCCCTGCTCCTCCTGCTCTCAATCCCTCCCAGCATCAGGGTCTTTTCCAATGAGTCAGCTCTTCGCATCAGGTGGCCAAACTATTGGAGTTTCAGCTTCAACATCAGTCCTTCCAATGAACACCCAGGACTGATCTCCTATAGGATGGACTGGTTGGATCTCCTTGCAGTCCAAGGGACTCTCAAGAGTCTTCTCCAACATCACAGTTCAAAAGCATCAATTCTTAGGCACTCAGCTTTCTTCATAGTTCATCTCTCACATCTATACATGACTATTGGAAAAACCATAGCCTTGACTGGACGGACCTTTGTTGACAAAGTAATTTCTCTGCTTTTTAATATGCTGTCTAGGTTGGTCATAACTTTCCTTCCAAGGAGTAAGCGTACTACTTGCTACTTTACCCAGTTCTAAACAAACCGACTTGATGGTCATGAGTTTGAGTAAACTTCGGGAGTTGGTGACGGACAGGGAGGCCTGGCATGCTGCGATTCATGGGGTCGCAAAGAGTCGGACATGACTGAGCGACTGAACTGAACTGAAACAAGCCACCACTTAAAAGAGTAAACACAAAACCTCCCCAAATGGAAATCATCCCTCATATCCATAGAGCCCACTTCATCTTCCTCAGTCACCTCACATACATCACCTCATTTCAGAGGCAGAGAGTGCTGCAGTTGGGAATGCAGGCCCTGATACCAGGCTGCATGGCCCTTAGGCCAGACGAACAACTTCTGAGCTGTGTGACCTTGGGCAAGGGACTTAACCTTTTGGTTTCCTCATCTGTAACAAGGAGCTGATAAGGACTCACTTCCTATTGTGATTATGAAGACTAAATGAGAAAATTCATGTTAAGTGCTTAGGCCATAACGACTCATTAAATGTTAGCAAACTTTTTTCTCTGGACCTTTCTAGAGGTCCAGATATATACTTCAGGGCTTTATGGGTCAAAAGGCAAAAGAGAGGACATTATGTACAAACAAACCTATGTAACCCCTAAAAATTTAACTATTCAAAAACATACATATGTGTACCTACGGATGGTTCACGTTGATGTTTGGCAGAAAACAACGCAATACTATAAAGCAATTATCCTTCAATTAAATGAAGTTAAAATTGAAAACATAACAAAACATAGCAACCATTCTTGTCTCCAGCGCTATATAAAAACAGGCAGTAGGCTGGAGGTGATCCATGTCTGCAGTTTGCCCACTCTGATCTAGACCACAGCCTTGTGAGAAAATAGAACACTTCTGGCAGGAACACTGATGGAAGGAACCCAAACTCCCAGGGTGACAACTGAACAAAGCAGGAGATTTAAAGAGGACGCTGATACCAAGTCTCAGAACAACAGAGCAGGTACTGCATTTGTCTCTCATTTACAGAGAGAGGGGCAAAGTTTCTAAGCTCTAAGAAATCAAGAGGGTCTGTGACAGAGAGAAACCACAGCAACCTTGAACCACTGTGCATTCTTCCCTTTCTTCACTTACTAAAGGGATCTGCTGGCAGACAAGCTAACTAAAAGCTTCTGCCCTTCAAAGCAGGTTTTTACAGGGCAAGGAGCTCATAAAGACATAACACAAACGTACCTGTTAGTAAGAGCCCCTCCGCTGTTCTTACACAATGGGATTGGCTGTATCCATCCAAAAACCAGACAAAGTACACACACACACAATGTTCTGCCTTTGAGTCACCAATTCCAGCTGCATCTGGTTCCTATAGATCCCTCCAACACTGCTCTGAGAATGAATGTCTCTCATTTAGGAAACAGGTTACTATGAGGCAAAGCCAAGGCCAGCAACCTTTCTCCTGACATGCTTCACATAGAGGGAGACAAATCCACTTGCTGGTTTGAGTCCAAACATTGGCCAAGTTTGGATGACACCCACATCCATCTATATTAATTCCAAGTTACTGAAGTACCTGATTTATTGAAGGGATTAAACTTGTACTTTTATTTGTGGCTGGTGAAAAGCCTGACCCATTGGATTCACACAGGCCCCATGACTAAGGAGACGGCCTCGGGAGGGAACTTCCTAAGGTGCAGGGTAGCGGGCAAAGGTGAGGAGCAGGAGGGGGTGAAGGCGAGCCGTCCAAGGCCCAGGCTCCCACAGATGAGCTGAGCAGGCTCTGCTGTCTGCAGCTGGACCTTCCAGACAAGTTACTAAACCTCTCTGGCTCCAGTCCTCTCATCTAAAATGGGGCACCTATCTCCTCTGGGTGTCCTGAGGATCAAATGAGAGAATAATGTAAAGGCCTCAGCACAGGGCCTGGCACCAGGCAAGCAGCGGGCAGGGAACCTCCTTCAGCTGACTCTTCACTAGGGAGCCTCTGGAAGTCACTGGGCAATTCAACAGCCCAGCACCTAAGTCTCAACTCGAAACCTCCCCAGCCTCAGTCCTCTCATCCATCAAGTGGCAACACTGTGAGCGCCACACCGGGTTTCAGAAGCCTGAGTGAATGCTTTCATTTTGTTCTGCTGGACATCGTTATTCTTTGTATTTATTTATTACTATTTTTTAGCCATACTACACTGCATGTAGGATCTTAACTTCCCACCTAGAGACTGAACTCATGCTCCCTAGAGTGAAAGAACAGAATCCTCCTAACCACTGGGCCACTAAGCAAGTCCCGAATGAACGCTTTTAGAAGTGCCCTGTCAGATCTATGCTATCCTGCTTCCGTCCATCCTATCACTAGCAATGCCCAATACTAACATGACAAATGAGAGATGCAGCTTAATTTCTATCAACAGAAAAGAAGACTTAGACGGAGCAGAATCCAACAGATCGAACCTGACCAGCCGTCAGCACACAGTGAGGACTTCGAGGGGGCAAGTCCTGTGTCCTCACATGCATTTCACAGTCTGTAGCGCTTCCACGGCTGAGTTAACAAGGCGGACAAAACTGCACAGCACGTATTTTTTAAGCTTTGGTGATCCAGTATCAGTGATGTGGGAGGACAGCTTTCTCTGGCTCTCTTGAACTCACCAGTTCATCCCCCTGCTCTGAAAGTAGAAAACTGTGGTCCCTGTGATTGTGGGGGGTTCATAATTCATCATTTATGCTAATTTGACTTCATAATCATACATGTGATCTGGGGGTTATTGATGGCCATGTCATAAGCTCTTCTAAAACATGCTGGATTCAAAACAATAAACAGCTTTTACAACTCTTTAAAAAAAAGGAAAACAAGTGTACAAGTCCACGTGCAGACAGCTCTGTCCACTGGACCTTTGTACTCAGACCAAGCTGCCCCCATCTGGCGTGGCAGGGGAGGAAGGAGAGAACAAACAGACTCCTCCTTCGTTATAGAGTTTTAAAAGTGGAGGGAGGTTATGGGGGTTCACTGTATTTCTACGATGCTCTGTTTGTTTCATGTCAATTACCCAAGATTTTGCTTCACAGTGACAGTCATCACACATCAGCTTCATTTCTTCACCAACCGTTCCCAAGTGTGAAGGGTTTGGGGAAACCCAGGAACCCGTCCCCTCGGAGCAGCAGCCGTGGGGCCGGGCTGCGGGGAGGGGTGATGCCCACCTTCTCGTAGGGGATCTGCAGCAGCTCTAGCACCACGGCGTGGGCACCCATGTTCCGGAGCAAGCGCTGCTGCTGCTTCCTGCTCTTCCGCACGGATGCGCTCTCTTGAACACAGAGTTTGCTGAGTCGGATCAAAATCTGGTAGGAAGAAAGGATCAAAGTTGCTCGTCGACCCACATCTCTGTTCTGAGGATCTAACCTACAGCCTGGCCCCTACAGTTCCTGATACCTCACTGTGTACATGGAATTTGCTAAGAGGACAGATCTTAAGCATTCTTACCTCCCCCTACCATCCTCCAAAAGTTACTTCTGTGAATGATGCATGTGTTAATTAATTTGATTGGGGTAATGATTTCACTATGTATGTATCAAATTATCACATTGTCAAGTATATTATAATTTTGTCAATTATACCTCAAAGTTTGAAAAAATAAAACAGTTGTAAGAAACAAAAATCAATCTCAGAAAAGTAGGAAGCATAGTTGGAAAAAAGACTGCAAGGGGATGGTGTGGGCAGGAAGGTAAAAGGGATCACAATCCATGAAGAACATAATGAGAGGGAATGTTCTCTAACTTGTAGGACCCTTACTGATTGTATTGAACCAAGTCCACATATGGCTAAGATTAATGACCGGATTATGGCTCCATCAGCAAGTGGGATGGTTTCAGATATCCTAAAATGGTATGGGGGCTTCCCTGTTGGCTCAGCGGTAAAGAATCTGCCTGCCAATGCAGGAGACGCAGGTTCAATCCCTGGTCCAGGAAGATCCCCTGGAGAAGGAAATGGCAATCCAACCCAGTGTTCTTGCCTGGAAAATCCCATGGACAGAGGAGCCTGGTGGGCTACAGTCCATGGGACTGCAAAAGAGCTGGATGTGACTTAGCCACTAAACAACAACAACAAAAAAAGGTATGACTCAGCCTCACTGCCAAAAACTTGGGAAGAATTTGTTCTGGGGTAAACAAACAAACAAACAAAAAAACACCAAGCTTCCAACCTCTCAACTTTGAATCATCCTATGCAAAGATTTCTAAAGAACTACGGTTCTCACTGGTGATACTACGTGTCAGCAATCAAGATAAATCATTGATAATTTTACCACTTAACTCTTCCTTCAATTGTAAACCTTCAGAAGTATAGGTGCTGGCAGCCCCCATACAAGCTGAGGCAGTGAGGACACACACGTGATGTACTGAGACCTATGCACTTGACCTCAGAGGTCCTCTTTCTCTCTGTTAAGCTTCCCACCGTGGGAAAGGCTCAGGGGAGGGCACATACCTCTTTGACCACCCTGTAGTTGTAGCTGCTGGCGCTCTCATGCTGCTGTGACTTGTTATTCCCCTCCTAGGAACCAAAACGAACATGACTGGGGTTTGTACAACTCGTGGGTTCCTGTCCATTTGTTAGGGTGAGACCACAATCTCGGAAGGAATAGGAATTTTGCAGTGCTTTCCAGCCATCCTGGGGCTTCCCAGGTGGCGCTAGTGGTAGAGAATCCTCCTACCAATTCAGGAGACACCATGAAATGTAGGTTTGATCCCTGGGTGGCGAAGATCTCCTGGAGGAGGGCATGGCAACCCACTCTAGTATTCTTGCCTAGAGAACCCCCTGGACAGAGGAGCCTGGTGGGCAGCAGTCCAAAGGGTCGCAGAGAGTCAGACACGACTGAGTGAGCACCAGCCCCAGTCAGCTGTCATGCTAGGTTTACACCCAAGTCAATCACTGGCTCACACTCAGCTCCCCGTGATGGATGCTGTTTCATTGACTGGGAGAGGATGGTGGGCCAGGCATAGCTGGAGAACAGGTTCTTTCCCAGATGAGCCTGCAAGGGGCACCAGATGCTAATTCACTCTAAGCCTGTTCTACACAGGCCAACGCAGCAGGAGAGATAACCCTGAACTGGTGTTTGTAGCTCACTTCCTGGAAGAATGGCTATCATCCAGGTAACAAGCAGACCACTTGAGGTCCCAGCCCATCCTAGCATCTGCATTTTTACCTGAAACCAGAGGAGGACGTTCACTTGTTCCCAGGAGCCCACACATCTCCTCCAGCAACCTAACTTGCGTGTCACCCACCTCTGTCTTCTTATGTTCGTTTTCCCCGGATGCACCGTCCATGGCCTCGTCGGGGCCCTGCCCTTTGTACACCCAGAGCTCCGACTTCTCCACGATGGATCTCAACTGGTCCAGGTCTTGTTTGATCTGCTTGTAGTTATCGACATCTTGGCTGGTAACGAGCAGCTGAACCTGAACGAATGCAATCGACCGGTGGCACTCAACACCCTCTCAGACAGATGACGACACCACCACCAATAACACACATACGCACACATGTGCACGCACACACGGCCACCCACGCTACCTGTTTGAAGGCCTGGAGGACCTCCTGTCTCTGACTGAAGTGCCGAAAGAGGAGCTGCAGGGCCCCCGACACCAGGGGTGGGTAGTCGTGCATCGTCAAGTGGAGCAGGACTCGGAGGAAAGTTCTGCCGCCGTGGTCATCCAAGTCCAGCGGGGTGTTCTCCTCACTGAGGGGAGAGGTCACATGAGCCACAGATGTCCCCACCCACACCCATGGGCCCAGACACACCTCACTTAGTGGGATTCCCCAACTCTACAGCCAACCTCAGCAGAACTGGCTCTTAAATAACTCCTTTAACAATACCATCTGGTTTCATCTTCAACTATATTCTGAGGGGATGGGACAGTTAAGGTGTCACAGCTGCCTAATGTTTAACCAAAGTCCCCACCTTCCCACAGGGACAGGCCTGGCATTTCAACAATTCTCCCACCAGGTGTCCTGCTGCTGGGCTACCCCACGGTTTCAGAGCCGCACGCAGTTGTGTTTCTCCCGAGTTCGTTTTTTATTTGAGATGCTAGTGCCGAGAAACCATCTGCAGTGGAGGGCCAGGTTTGTGGGGTCTAGCCTGTACCATATTCCTGATTGTGCACGTGGATGGGGTCACAGGGTCCAACAAACGTGTGTGTGCTCAGTCGTGTCCAACTCTTTGCGACCCCATGGACTGTAGCCCACCAGGCTCCTCTGTCCATGTAATTCTCCAGGCAAGAATACTGGAGTGGGTTGCCATTTCCTTCTCCAAGGGGTCTTCACAACCCCCAGGGATTGAACCCGGGTCTCCTGCATTGCAGGCAGATTCTTTACCAACTGAACTATGAGGGAAGCCCATCTGCACCACCTGGGAAGCCCCCAGTTGCCCAAAGGTTCACTTATCTTGTCCCCAACTGGCAGCAAGTGGTTTGGTCCCACAGGCCCCACTTTGAGACGCGTTGCTGTGAATCATCCCCACTCAATGCTTTTCTAGATTCCTAGCTGGGGTTAATCAGTATGTTGTCAAGGCTTCTCCCAATATCTACACTACGTTGATTGTGTGTTACTTACACAAGCAAAAATTTAATAAGCAAGTCCTGGAGCTAAAGGCAGGCCACCGCGAACCTGAGCACTGTCACTCAATTTCTGTGCCTGTATTGTGTTTACAATCAAATGAACATCAAATGCTGAGACCTTCGTGGCTGCAGACCAGCAAGGGAGGCATCGATAGGACTTAGTATGTAAATCCTCTGTTTGTGCTATGTGATCCAGAAAGGTGTGAAGAAGCTTTCATAGCCCTTCAACACAAGGAAAGCATAGACAGCCAGGACACCACCCAGCAGACTGAAGTGGCACCATGCTGAACTCAAAACTCCCTGAGTTTCAGAACAGCAATCTCGTCTATAGAGTAAATAATGTTGCTGATTCAAATTTCACAGGTTTTACATTAAGCACTAAGACAATGAACATCAGTTCACCCTCTCTGGTCTAAACACCCTTATGTAGGTTCCTCCCACACTGACACCAGGCTCAGTCACGTGATCTGCTTGGACCAATACGACATTAGCAACATGATGCAAGCGAAGGCTTGCTTAGTGCTTGTACACTGGTGGTCTAGCCTCTTGGGGCCTTTGCTCATACAGCCAGTTACCAAGCTATGCAGAAGCCCAAAATATTCATGTGCAGAGAAAGAGAGGGAAGTCCCAGCCTTAAAGGCATTGCCTCCAAGGAGCCAGAAATCCAAAGAAAGCAACATGGATGTGCCAACCCCAATCACTAGCTACTATGGTTGTATGACAGACCCAACAGTGATCAGCAGAAGAACCATCTAGCTGAGCCCCAGTCAACCACAGAGTTGTGACAGGCAATAAAATGACTGTTTTAATCCATTTTTCTTTAGCTGCCCTGGGTCTTTTTTATTGCATGCAGGCTTTCTCTAGTTGTGGTGACCAGGGGCTACTCTCTAGATGTGGTGCATGGGCTTCTCATTGTGGCAGCCTCTCCTATTGTGAAGCACGAGCTCTAGGGTGCATGGGCTCAGTAGTTGTGACTCTCAGGCTCCAGAGAGTAGACTTCAGTAGCTGCAGCACATGGGCTTAGATGCCCAGTGACCTGTGGAATCTTCCCCGACCAGGTATTGAACCTGCATCCCCTGCACTGACAGATGGATTCTTAACCACTGGACCACCAGGGAAGTCCTTAATCCATTAAGTTTTGTCAAAAGCAATACATGACCAAAGCAAAGGTGTATATACCAAGAGTTATACATACAGGGTATTTATACCAAGTTTGCAGGTGTTTGACCCTTATAGGTATGAGTCTCTTAATGATGTTTTCAGTCAACAATGAGCAATCTCAACTTTTAGGAAAGGGTTCATACAGTAATTTCAGG
This sequence comes from Cervus canadensis, assembly GCF_019320065.1. Taxonomy (NCBI): domain Eukaryota; kingdom Metazoa; phylum Chordata; class Mammalia; order Artiodactyla; family Cervidae; genus Cervus; species Cervus canadensis. Next base: position 37,817,537 of record NC_057407.1, on the reverse strand, counting down.
TTACAGACAATGAAAGAATTGTATGCCTGCTTTTATTCTTGTTGCTGCTTCGCTTCTAAAGAGCTTGGGGGTGACTGCAGCCCAGTAGCACCAATGAGTAGGCTATCTGCACTCTGTTTTAAGCCCCCTCTTTCTTTCAACCCTATTTCCTCACCATTTCAAAAAATCTTGTAATGTGTATACTTTGGGAAACCTCCTTCAATTCTTTCTACTGTAGGCAGGAAACACACATATATGAAGCCAACTAAGATCACTCTGACCCGAGTTCTAGAAGTTATAAAGTGAGCAGGCAAACAACTTAAGGACTAAGTTGTTAAGGACTTAGGGACCCAAGGACTAAACCTTTCCTAGTCCAAGGAGAAGTCTTTGAGAGCTAATAGAGAGGAGCCTCCTCCATCTCAGAACCACCTACAAAACAGAAACTGAAAATATACTTTCCTTCCTCCGAAGATGCCCTCAGCTTGTTCTTCAATGTGTTCGAAGTCAAGAGCACCTGAAGAGTTAGAGAGAACTGAACTTCAGATGCAGGAAGGTATGAAAACGTGCTTCCTGTGAACTTCCCCCCCAAACAGCCTTGCCTCTGCTCATGGATTAACCTCAGGTTTTCCAGTATCTTTTACTGCAAAGCTCTGAAGCCAGGTCAACTTGGATCACACTGTCCACTGGCTCCAGGTTTCTACTTGGTGCATGACCCCTTGTGAGAGGCACTACCTCCTCTCAAGGAGGCTCAGACTTTGCTAGGTGGGTTTATTTCTGCTACCACCTTTCTCTTATCCATCACCACTATATCCTGGGCAGGAAAAAACTTCTACTCAGAGTAAAAGTTGCTGGTGGACAGTCAATTTTCTTGGAGAATTTTGTTTTGGGTTTTTTTTTTTTCCGGTATTTCACACAACCATAACATTAGAACACTCAGCTGTCTTACGACTAAGACACTCAAAGATGGAAGAAATAAGATCTACTCGAGAAGGAATCTGGGCTCTTGAAATTATTTGTTTGCCCCAAGTGGGTAACTCCCAGGATGTCATTCTAAAATACAGTCACCTTCAAATATATTCACATTTTATCCTTGTTCTAGAACATACTCTCCGGACTTTCAGCTTTCAGTAGACCCGGGTCCCATTTTACAGCAGAAATTCCATCCTGGCATCGCTCACCTGGCACATTACTTGGTCCTTCTTGGCTGCTGTTTCCGGAGGATGTTTCCGAAGTCTGGGAATTGCTTTCATCAAATTCCCGCTTAAATATACACAGGAGGCAGGAGATCCTATAATCCAACCTCACATTCAAAATAAACTAGAGATTCAAGTGGAAATGGAAACAGATTGGTTACATTAGCATACCACCTGGAACACCCCGCCAAACCACTGCATTCTGGCTGGGCCTGGTATCTGCTGCATCAATTACCTTAAACACTAAGTGAGCCAAATATTTGGCTTCAGATTTCAACACTCTTCAAAGACTTGCATGGGACATATCAATTCTGCCCGCAGCACCTAAGCTTCTAGTAAAAGCTTCAGCGTCCCGGCAATTAATTTAATAATCAGAACAATAAATCACTCACTCCCCACTCCATCCTCTATAAAACATTACTTTATTTCAGCAAGTATCAAATGCTGACTCTGAGCCTGAAGAAGGGTGAAGTTGGCTGCTTTTAAGTGAACTGACAGAGAAAAATGAGTTTTCAGTACTGAGAATTAGCTTGGCTCTTTCTTTTCTATGAATGACTGTTTTCTTTGATGTAGATGCAAACTCTTGGGCTCCCTCTTCTTTTGCTCCCTGTGTTCCCTCCCTATCTGCTCCAACACAAGGATGCTTTTTCCCTGATTGTGGCTGGAGCCAGAAGAGAAAGATCAGTCAACTACTCGGAACTGTAAAAGGACCTTACCGACAGCCTCTTCTCTCTTTATCTCTGCCCCGCCCTCCTGGTGAGTTTACCCAATCCTGGGACTGTGGTCACCTCTCCGAGATTGCAACAAATTCTTGGTTTATCTTCCAAGTTTTTTTTCCCCTGCTGCACCATGAAGTTTGTGGGATTCTAGTTCCCTGACCAAGGATCGAACCCAGGCCCTCAGCAGTGAAAGCACAGGTTCTTAACCACTGGACCACGAGCGAAGTCCCTATCTTTCAAACTTTTGGTCTACACTTCCTAACTGACTAATGGGCATCCCCTTCAGTGTCCTCCCAGAGTCTCAAACTCAGGACTGTACCAAATTAACAGTGTCCATTCTGCCTGGCTTCTCTCCGCCTCAGCCAATCTCAGGATCTTCCTTGACACACACACGTCTCATCAATGACTAAGCCTCTGCCATGCCTCATGGATCTCTCCACTGCGGTCGTTTACCCCCATTCACAGCCTCTCTATCCCACCTCAGCCATTACTACCAGATTTACCAGGTCTACCTCTCAAAGGTATTTATTCTTAGGTTAGCTCCCTGCTTGAAAACAGTCAAAGGCTCCCCCAGTATCAAGTCCTAACACTTCAGGAACCCCAAGTTTTCCAGAGCACGGCTCAGTCTGCCTTTCCAACCTCATTTCTGATAACATGTCACGCCCCTGCCCAAGGAGAAGGGCTTACTGACCTTGAGCAATGATGCTCTGGCTCAACCCACTCCACCCATCTGAGAACATTCCCGTGTTCCTACACAATACCTGTCCATGGTTAAAGGCTCAGGTAAAACTTACCTCCTCTTTAAAATTTCCTCTGGTCCTTACTAAATGGGATCACCAGACCCACCTTTATCTCAGGAGAACATTTTTCTCATAGCTTTATCTCCATGTACACACAGCTTCATCACACCTCCTTTTCCTATTAGACTTTAAACACCCTGTAGATAGAGCCTCTGTCCAAACTGTCTGTGCATTCCTCCTACAGCCCCTCATCTAGCCAGGCAAAGCGCCTTGCATATGGTAGATCAGTAAGTATTTGCAGAAAGAATCCATCAATTACATGTTCTCAGATTATTACAGTAATCACTACAGTGAGTAGACCTCAAGATGTAATCAATTTTCACACCACATCAATTCTGATAAACACACATGATATCCACATACTTGGGACCTGTAAGCCATGGCCTGAAATCCTTGAAATTTTTCTCTACTTTTGCTCAGACATAAATTCAATGAGTTTCCTTTACTTAAATCATTCTTTATTGGCTTCAGTAATTATTTTGAGGAGTCCCACTGATGCTTTCAAACCATCAGTTAACTGTGATTTTAGAATTTTTTAAAAATTCTTCCATCTGTAAACATGCATATTTCTCTTCTCCATCTCAACTCTTCATCTCCTCCATCCTCAACTCCTTCTGGGGTTGAGATCAGTCAGTGTGGGATAAAAGAGAAAGTTGACTACAGCATTCTTTTCATTAAGGAGCAGCTAATTTTGTTAATGAATAAAAAACTCCCAGGGAGCAGGAGGAGGAAAACATGATCTGTCGGAAGCCTGGAAGGTTCTCATAGGAAGACCACGCCCTCTCCAGCAGACGGGCTCCTATCCCCTCTTCCCTGGGCCAGGACTTTGCTTCTGCAATTATCCTCTCTCCTCTTTGTCAGTAAGTACCCCCTTTCCAAATGATCACTTCCATTCAGCATACAATCTTGCTGATATCCCTCAACTTAAACGTGACCAACAATCACCTGGCAGCACCCCCCACCCCCCTTTTCTCTGTGCATCTTTACAGCAAATCCACTCAAAACAGTTCTATGCCCTGACTCCCCACTTCATCTTCTCCCGTTCCTTCTTGACCTTGACCTGTTCCCACACTTGCCAACTATGCTTCCACCTTGGGTCTCTGCATTTATTGTTCCCTCTCAGAGTCTCAGAGACTCTTTCCCTAAATATGAGCTCCCTCACTGCTCTCTGAATGGGAAGACCTTCTCTGACAGTGTCAACAAAGCATGTGCCCCCAAGGGCCTCCAAACAGTCTTGACTCTCTTTTATATTTTAACATCCGTGGTATATACATTTTTATATGCCTATGTGTCTGGGTGTGCTAAGTTGCCTCAGTCGTGTGAGTCTTTGTGACCCCTTGGGCTATAACCAGCCAGGTGTCTCTGTTCCTGGGATTCTCCAGACAAGAATACCAGAGTGAGTTGCCATGCGCTCCTCCAGGGGATCTTCCCGACCCAGGGATCGAACCCACGTCTCTTTTGTCTCCTGCTTTGGCAGGCAAGAATTCTTTACCACTAGTGCCACCTGGGAAGCCCTGATACGCCTATGCCCCCTATCAAATTGTAAGCAGGAATGATTTTGCTCATTGCTGGATTTTCAGTGCTTCAAAGTATTCGGCATGGAATCAATAAATATTTGTTGACTATATGAATGGATGAGGGAGGGAGGAAGGGAAGGATTGAGGGAGGAGTTACAAGCTTTATGGAACTCTGAAATGAGTTATGAACAAAAAGCAGGGATCTCAGCTATGGACAGAGTGTGAGTGAATTCTGAGCAAATGAAAAGTATGGCTGACAACAGAGACCAATGCGGAGGGAAAGCGAGGCGAACTGCTGAAAGTCTGGCGTGGCTGGCAGGACAGGGCATGTTGGGGACAGACAGGAGATGGCAGCAGAAGCAGTAAGAGGGCTGGTTCAGAAATGGCACTCAAGGCTAAGAATCTGCCTCCACTCTCTTCCCGAAAGCCAGGGGCTCCATCAAAGCAGGGCCACTGCACACAGATGCTCCCCTGTGAAGCGCACTCCTGCCCCCACTTCAGGCCCATGGTTACCTGGAGTATTTCAATGATCTTCAGCTTAGTGTCCATGACCATGATGTCCTCCTTTTCCGGCTCAGCCTGCTTCACGTTGCCCTCAGGGGCAGTGGCCGTGGGCGTCATGGGCAGGAAGCCTCCTCCCCGGAGCACCACCTGGGTCATCAGCTCTCCGACCCCATGGATGGACCGCATCACGTTACTGCCTAGGAAGGGCCAGGACAGACCTCGGTCACGAAAGACCCCTGGAGCACACCTGGCCAGGGGCAGGGGCTCTTCAGGACAAGTCATCACACACGTCTCTGTCCCAGGACATTCTATGACCCTGGGAACCTGATGGGCTAATCCCTATCAAAAATGCAGGCCTTACTATGGAGATTTCTTAAAAATCTAGGAATAAAACCATATGACCATACGACCCAGCAATCTCACTCCTAGGCACATAGCCTGAGGAAACCAAAATTGAAAAAGACACATGTACCCCAAAGTTTACCGTAGCACTATTTACAATAGCTAGAACATGGAAACAGCCTAGATGTCCATTGACAGATGAATGGATAAAGAAGCTCTGGTACATATACACAATGGAATATTACTCAGCCATAAAAACGAATGCATTTGAGTCAGTTTTAAAGAGGTGGATGAACCTACAGACTATTATACAGAGTAGTCAAAAGGAGAAATAAAAATATCAAATACTGACAGATACATATGGAATCTAGAAAGATGGTACTGATGAATTTATTTGCAGGACAGCAATGGAGAAACAGACATAGAGAACAGACTTATGGACATGGGGAGAGGGGAGGAGAGGGTGAGATGTATGGAGAGAATAACATGGAAACTTACATTGGCATATGTAAAATAGATAGCCAATAGGAATTTGCTGTGTGACTCAGGAAACTCAAACCGGGGCTCTGTGACAAATTTGATCAGTTTCTGATCAAATTTCTAGAAGGGTGGGATGGAATGGGAGATGGAGGGGAGGGGACATGGGTGTACCTATGGCTGATTCTTGTTGATGTTTGACATAAAGTCACAAAATTCTGTAAAGCAATTATCCTTCAATAAAAAAAAAAAGTGGCAAAAAAAAAATGCAGGGTTTAAGGAAGTAGGTGAAAGAGTGTGGGTTTTGAAATTGCCCAAAGAAGCAATTTTACGTGTTAATTCACCTGCCCAATTGTATGGCCACCCACTGCATGCCTGCTGCTGTGCACAGAACTAGAAATGCAGGAGTTAACAAGACACACGTCTGGTGCTGCACCAACAGCCACCTGATCTTGAGGGCACTGTGCCACCCCGAGGGTCACTTTATTCAACTTTTATAAAATGAGAAAAACAGCTCAACTGACAGGATCAAGTGGCAAAATGACTGAGCACAGGCCCTAACAGACAGTAGGATGCAAGCAAACGTACTTTTTCTATTCCAGCTGAAGAGACCAATTGAACAATAATCCACACATGAGTACCTAGTGTGTGTCTATTACAACACTAAAACAGAGGAGAAAAACACATCAAGGCGGATTTTCCTACTCACAAATTGGAAACAGGATATCCAGACACAGTCTGGACTTCATTTACTCTTATATACTAACATAACACTGAGAACATCATCGCACATCAAGAACAGTGAAAGCATATAAGCATTCCAGCTGTGAGGCAACTTTCAAACGGTGCAGTGAAATACGCAACTTCATATATAAATGTAAAAATTACAGTAAAGTGTTAATAATCATTGACTCTGGGTCATGGGTCCAACGGTGTCCACTCTACTATTCTTTCCACTTTTCTTTATATTTGAAAATGTTCATCATGAAAACTCAAGAAGAAAAGGACGAAGAAAGGCTGTGACATCACGCGGTAGTGCGACATCTCGCGGTAGTGCGACATCTCGCGGTAAGCATGACAGAGGCAGGAGGTGGGGCAAGCGCGTCCCACGTGTGGGCACCAGCAGAGCCCTCTCCTCAGCTTCTCCACACTGTTCTCACCTTTATTCTCCTCTCCCTTCGCCATCTTGCTGATGGGGAAGATTGTGGTCACGTGCACACAGTCCAATATGGCCAGGAGGATTTTGGTTAATCGGAGAAGGTCAGAGAAGTTGTAGAAACCAAAGTAAATGAGATTCCTAGCTAGGTTGACAACCTATTGTATTTAAAAGAGAGAGGGGGAAGATGGATTAATTAAACAGTATCCTTCAGTTCCATTTCAGGTGGACTATTTTATAAATGACTGATTCTGACCTTCTTTACTGTAAGAGAAGGCATTTAATTTACTTGCAGTTTCTGATCAAATTTCATTTTGTTTCATAAGGAGAAAAAATAAGAAATGAAAACCTGCAAAACTACTGATCTGTTCTGATGACTGGTGAATAAAAAACCAACCTCATCACTGGGTCTGTATAGCTTCCCAAAGATAATAGAGGGCAAGCCAAGGTACACCAAACAAGGACACAGATAACAGTAAGTGCTTGGAAATCTAACCCCTAAAAAGGCAAACTGGTTGCAAAGAGAAATATTCAACTGAAAGGTGATAAGCATTTCTGTCCCTCAAACGACTAATCTATGACAGATCCTAAGCACAGTCTGGTTTCTTTCCTGTCACTTTTAATACAACGTATAGCGCATACATAATGTTCTATCATTTTACATGATTTCATTCACCATATGTATGTTTCTTACAAAATATACAGATCACTTCGCCATGAGTTACCTCAAATGTAAGCTTATTTTTCTCCTTATCAGAGAAAGGGAACCTCTGACACACCACATCTCTTAAATATTCCTCCACAAATTCCATGGTCTGAGCGAACCTCTCCTTAATTTCATCTTTGGAGGTTCCACTACTATCGTAGCTAAAAGGAAAGGAGAAAGAAAAGGCAATCAAAGGTCAAGTTCTTCCCAGTGAGGCCTTCCCTGTTTGCTTAACCCCTAAAGCCAGAACCACTCACCCCAACAGTTTCCATCCTCCTGTCCCTATTTACTTTTCCTGCTCAGCAACCATCACTAATGTATATATTTCAGTCCTTTATCTTAGTTATCGTCTGTCTTTCCCCACAAGTGTAAACATAGTTTTCTCTTTTTTTTTCCTCTTTGGCCATGTCACACAGCATGTGGGATCCTAGTTGCCTGACCAGGGATTAAACTTGTGCCCCCAGTGTTGGAAGCTGAGAGTCTTAACCACCGAACCACTAGGGAAGTCCAACATAGTTTTCTTGTTTATTCCCAGATAGATTCTTTAAGCCTGGCAGGCAGGAGTCACTTAAATATTTGCTGAATAAAATAGACAAACAATGTATAAAAGGGCAATCATACCATCTTTTACCTTCTTGAGGGAATAAATAACGTTTGCTACCCTTAATTACATTTTCATTAAAAAAAAAAAAAAGACTTAGTCTTTCTTCTCTGATTGAACTAGACTTAACCTGACCATAAGCCCTTTGTTTTCTGCTACACAGAACACTGCCACTAAGACATTTTAAAGCAACACGAGGTCTTAACAGGGTGAAGGAGCCAGGCTCACTCATCAATGGCGATCTCAGAGGGGATCTCAGACCAGAGGCGGGCGTATTTCACAGGGGTGACCTGCTCCTGGGGGTCTCGGTCCACATGCATGTGGAGCATGAGACGGCAGAAGGACGCCCGCAGGTCGTAGGGCAGGTTCTCGTCGGACATGCAGCGGAGAATGAGATCCACGTCCAGCTGGCCTGAGATCTCGTTGATGGCAAGGTACTGGCGGTCCAAGCACATCCTTGCAAAGAGGTTCAGCTGGTACCTGAGAAAAGCAAAGTTGGACAGAGCTCACACTTCCTGAAACACACAGCAGGAGAGTCAGAGGAGGGGCCCAGATCTCATAAGAGTGATATATGGCCACGTGAACTTATACATCAACACTCTTCACCTGCTTGTGTACACATAAGTCTGACTTCTGTACCTGGCAGAAAAATAAACAGTTCAAGCCATGCCAATAGTCACACATGTCTACCCTGTGTGGTAGTACCCTACATGGCTAGTTGACTCCATTCTGCCCTTATTTTATAAAATGGGGGAGAAAAAATGAAAAATCATTTTCACTAGGGTGAAAACGATTATCTATTTCCTTAGTTAAGCCTTTTAAAAAACATTTCTTTGGCTGTGCCTGGTCTTAGTTGGGGCACAAAGGATTCTGAGTCTTGACTGTGGTATGCAAACTCTTAGTTGCAGCTTGTGGGATCTAGTTCCCTAACCAGGGAACGAACCCGGGCCCCCCACAAACTTTAGTTTGGCTTTTATACAGCACATTAAAGACCACAAAGGAAATGGTAAAGGTTTCAGAACTTCAGAGTCTACTTAGAAATTTTATGACACTTTCGGGGTCTCATCTCATACAGATTTGCTCTTTGACTTCACGCACATGTGAAAAACATAGTGGAAAAAGTAGGGGACTCCTCAAAATGTCTTAAGGTTTCCTCCTCACCCAATTGCATGTGATCTCTGTGAAGTTCCAAATTTGGTCTATTACATGCTCATAACATCAACAAAAATTAAACAGTATCACAATATTCAGAGAGCACAAAGACAAATGAAAGTTCTCATTTACAACCCGTGAGAGTATGCACCAAAATATCCAATCTAGGATTGCTTGCTTAATGAGTTTAAAATATGCATACGCCCCGATCTCATAATTTCTTGGTGTGGAATGGAAATTCCTACATACACGAACCAATTTGAACAATGATGTTTCCTGATATGAAAAACTAAATTGTGGCACACAATGAATTCAAAGAGAGAAGAAAATGTTGGCATAGTAATAAATGCAGTAACATTCAGCAGTCAAAATTAAAGAAATGGACCCACCACCATTAGCATGAATCCATTTCAGACACAATATTGAATAAAAAGGGCAGGTTTCAGAGCAAAACTCAGAGTATGGAACCATTTATACAAAATTTTAAGGCTCAGTAAAATACTATGTGTTATTTATGAATGCACAGAAATGTAAAATATAAACATACATAGAGTGCGGAAGGTCACCCACCACCTGCATGAATGGAGAGAACAAACTACATGAGGGTCACAAAGGGCATTGGAACTGCAAAGTTTTGTTTTTATTAAAAAATGCTGCTAGCACTTCTCCGTCCATCTCCTGTTTTCTTTTCTTTTTAAAGTGTTTACTGGTTCCCTTCCCTTGAGGTGGCACAGTCAACAGGTCTTACAGCTGGGACCAAGGAAACACCAGGATGGAGGTGGAAACCAATCAACACAGCAGGGACAGTACCGCCAGGCTCTCGCTGTCTGAGGAAGGAGTTGTGGATACAGAGGGTGAAGGTGAGAATAACTCTGTGGGGTTGGAGTGGAGCTGAAAGTAGTGATGTGAACTCATGCTTTTTATTACATTCATATACATTAATACAGAAACAAATGTGTGTGTGTATGCAGACAGAGACATCAACAGATGTGTGTATACACATACAGATTTCCTAGCTCTGCCTGTTAAAGTTCCATGAGGTTGGCATTACTGTCTCTGTTTTGCAGGTAAAGGAACTGGGACATAGAGGTGGATAACTGGACCAAAGTCAAAAAGTTAGTATGTATCATTGCTATATTTCAAATGGATAACCAACAAGGACCTACTGTATAGCACATGGAACTCTGCTCAATGCTATGTGGCAGCCTGGATGGGAGGGGAGTTTGGGGGAGAATGCGTACATGTACATGCATGGCTGAGCCCCTGACAGCGATGCAACTATCATATTATTAATCAGCTACACTCTAACATAAAATGAAAAGTTTTTTTAAAAAGTCAGTATGTATTACACGCCAGTCAGGATGGCTGCTATCCAAAAGTCTACAAGCAAGAAATGCTGGAGAGGGTGTGGAGAAAAGGGAACCCTCTTACACTGTTGGTGGGAATGTAAACTAGTACAGCCGCTATGGAGAACAGTGTGGAGATTTCTTAAAAAACTGGAAATAGAACTGCCATATGACCCAGCAATCCCACTTCTGGGCATACACACTGAGGAAACCAGATCTGAAAGAGACACGTGCACCCCAATGTTCATCGCAGCACTGTTTATGATAGCCAGGACATGGAAGCACCCTAGATGCCCATCAGCAGACGAATGGATAAGGAAGCTGTGGTACATATACACCATGGAATATTACTCAGCCGTTAAAAAGAATTCATTTGAATCAGTCTAATGAGATGGATGAAACTGGAGCCCATTATACAGAGTGAAGTAAGCCAGAAAGATAAAGAACATTACAGCATACTAACACATATATATGGAATTTAAGAAGATGGTAATGATAACCTATATGCAAACAGAAAAAGAGACACAGAAATACAGAACAGACTTTTGAACTCTGTGGGAGAAGGTGAGGGTGGGATGTTTCGAAAGAACACATGTATATTATCTACAGTGAAACAGATCACCAGCCCAGGTGGATGCATGAGACAAGTGCTCGGGCCTGGTGCACTGGGAAGACCCAGAGGAATCGGGTGGAGAGGGAGGTGGGAGGGGGGATCGGGATGGGGGATACATGTAACTCCATGGCTGATTCATGTCAATGTATGACAAAACCCACTGCAATGTTGTAAAGTAATTAGCCTCCAACTAATAAAAATAAATGAAAAAAAAAAACAAAACACTAAAAAGTCAGTATGTAGAGAGGTGATCCCACAGCCTGACTCGTAACTACTACAAACTACATCCACGTGCTACACTGTGTAGGGACCAACAACTGTGAGAGGGGGCTGATGCAACCACTCAGCTTCCTTGTGACCAAGCCACGCCCCGGTATCACTGCCCTACTACATAAGTATCAATGACAGCTTACACTCTACAGACTCCTGAAATACACATGTGTCTTTCTGATGGGCTGTCTCATGAGAGGACATCACAGGATGCCCGTGCACGGGCCCGCGCACCTGTAGTAGCCAAGGACGTCTCGGTCTTCCTTCTGGCCCTCCTTGGCATCCTGCGCCAGCTCCCTGACGCTCTTACTGCGAACCTCCTTGTTGCTATCCCTCCAGAAGAGCCATACTTCTTCCTCATCCTCTCCTGCCTCCAGGGCGTTCTCTCCGGTAGAAACGCCTTCAAATTCGAAACGGGAGAGCACCAACCTGAAAACGTAGGAAGAGGCAGGAAAACTCATTATGTCTGAAATCCTCACTTGTCGATAATCAACTATATTTGTGTGTTGACCCCAAACTACTTGGCCCCAAATGTCAAAGGCCAAGGTTGAGAAAGTTAGCATTCAGCCCAAGCTCAAAATTAAGTTAAGCATGAGACCCTCCCCCCACCCCCAAATCACAAATTTAGGGCATAATTTAGTGTTTTTAAAAAACATTTCTTTTTTTAACATTTATATGTTACTGATAGTATATGCTCCCCTGCTACAAATGAATCAACTATTTACTTTCCAAACTTCTGTGGACCAATGAACACTTTTTGAATAGTGGTAATTTCACAAGCTCTTCCCTACAATGTCTTAATATTGACAATGAATTACCTCCTTTAAAATTTAAACCTGATGATCCTAACTGGAGAAATTTCAACTCTTAAAATGAAATCAAGGGTGTGTAAGATGCTCCCCAGTAGCCCACATCACTTTCCAATCAGTAAGCAAAGTGACATCACCATACAGAGGAGGTCACCACAGCAAAAGCAAATCCAGTAACTCCTCTAATCAAGATGTTAGCATGAAGACAATCAAAGGCCGGCCAACCTGACTTCAGAAACGAAGGGGCTGGGTTTAATTCCCCACGGCACAGACAACCACTGAGGCACACGCTCTCCATCCAAATCCCGTTCTCACGTTTATATTCACTCCCCGACCCCCACTCACTTGGTCTCAATGAGGATGTCGGCATTGGTTGGATTCAGCACGGCTTTACATATCAGTTCCTGAGTCACTGGAATGGATTTGTTCATGGACACGCAGAGGTCAGAGAGGTAATCTAAGAATCTGTGGAGAAACAGAAACCAAACCAAATGCTTTTTGTAGCCAGAGCAAGGGTTAGGTCTTGGGGACGTGGCTCTCCCTCCAGAGGATAGACCCAAGTTACCTTTACCACAAATCAGAGAGGCTTTGGGTTTTAGCGTCTATGTTCATGGTATCACCAGTTACCCAGACCCAGGAGGGCGGGAAGAGAAAGAGAAAGGAGGGAGGGAGGGAGAGAGGGGAGGAAGGAGCGGGAAAAAAAGAAAGAAAGAAAAGCACAAGAAGGATGGGAGTGACTGCTGTGAGGAAGAGGTGATGAGGCAAAAATGAACAGAAGAACCAACCAAGTGAGATCACATAAGGAAGACGTGGTGATGACACTGGGTACCCAGAGTGGGAACAGGTCTGATGTTTGAGGCCTAAATCAGAATCCTGGTTCCAGTTCATATCCCGCCACATTCTGAGATGTACTGTTATTTGGGGGAAATTATTTAACCTAACCATGTTTCAGTTTTCTCATCAATAAAAATGGGTAACCTTTAACCCCAGAGGGCTCTTCTGAGGATTAAATGAACTAACTCATGTAAAGTGCTTACTCAGTTCAGTCCCTGGCATATGAGAAGGGTCCATAAGATGTTAGTTGTTTTTATAGGTGGGAGGAGTCAGTTTCATAATAACACCTTCAGCTCTCTAGCATCACTGTTTCTAATATCCACACTGTAAACTATTTCCCACTTCCCCTGACATGGGGTGGATCTTAACTAAAAGGAGAAGAAAAGAGAGAGAAAAGTGTACGGGAGAGTGGGATCTGTAAGGATGCAATATCTGACAGAATTCACTACTGTAAATACACACACTCAGGTAACAACTACGTGTGCAAAAGACTGACTGGTATTTGGGGAAGTTCTGACTGGTCATCACAGGGTGCTACAGAGTGAATGAGGGGCCGATAGCTGTCACTTACATATAAATGCCAGGCACTTGACATGTATTTATCTTCATATAATTTTTATAACAACTCATCTAGCAGATGAGGAGGTTAAAGCTCATGGTCACCAGCTGGTAAACTCTGGAGCCAGGATTCTACCCTGGTCTCATTTCCACACCACGGTCTTTCCATGACTCAAAGTGCCTCTCAAGACCTGCTCAATCAAGACCTGGGGCCGAGCAGGCCCAAACAAAGGACATCTAATTTTAAAAAAACACCACACCGTGACTAGCTCAGTGCCTGCATCCTAAACACAGGGACACCTTCTGCGATCAGCCCCACCTCCACCTCACCTGGGCTCCCTGTTCTTCCGCACCAGGCTGACGAAGGTGTCGATCTCCGCCGCGGTGATGTGTTTTTCCAGGAGTTTGCGATTATTGTGCAGCAGGGCGGTGATAGTGTCTTCGGCCAGCACATCGTAGCCAATCTGCTTCTGCATGAAGCCGAACTGCTTGGCTATGTACTCCTTCGAAGGGAGGAGAGAGAGGTGAGCAAGGAGGGCTGGAGGCAGTGTGGTGAGGCGCAGACTCAACGGAAGGGGCAGCAGCCCCTGAGGAGAGCTACTCCCCTTGAGGAAAATCACAAGGGAGCATCCTTCCCCAACTTCCCAACCCAGGGCGATAGCCGCAAACTCTCTCACATCCTTTAGTTTACTAAACCTGCCACACAGGTATCACTAAGTAACGCATCCTGTATTTACAGATGGGCATTTTATTAAGTCCACAGTATAAATTTTAATGTGGTGACTTATTTTTCTAAAGGTCAAGAGTTGTTTTCCAGCTCTGATTTTATTACTCATTCAAGAGGATTAAACTGTGCCTCACTGCCCTGTGTTGCTGAATAAACATGGTTAAGTCTACCCGGATATTTTGAACAATGTTATTACTCTATTGTGTTTTCCTTATCTGGGATGAAAATTAAAGTCAGATTGGTAGTTAGAAATATGCGAAGAAGTGAAGTGAAAGTCACTCAGTTGAGTCGAACTCTTTGTGACTCCTTGGACTATACAGTCCATGGAATTTTCCAAGCCAGAATACTAGAGTGGGTAGCTGTTCCCTTCTCCTGGGAATCTTCCCAATTCAGGGATTGAACTCAGGTCTCCAGCATTGCAGGAAGATTTACCACCAGCTGAACCACCAGGGAAGCCCAGGAATATGTAAAACAGTCAATTACATTCACAGAACATATGAAAACATCTCTGACTTCTCTTTTGGGATCAGACATGATGTCCCATTGAAATATTTCAGAACGCCAGGAAGCCTCTTATAAATACTTTGTTGTTATTCAAAGATTTTTTCCCTGTCCAAGATAGACTGCTTGCTCAAAGTTCAAAAGGCCCTGGAAACTTGGTTTCATTTTAATTCATTAATTTCAAAATCTTAAAAGTGACTAAGGACTAACAGAGTAGACGTGGGCCACTTTTCAGCCCTCACTAAGGATGCATGTCTGAGAATTCATCAGTCCCCAGGGATATGTCAGTACTACTGCCAAAAGGCACAGGGTGCATAAAAAACCAAGCCAAGACACCCATCACAACAGCAAGAAGAAGGACTGGTCCAGTCCTCTGATGTACAAGCAAAAGGTCCTGTCACACATTATAGATTCTGACGCATTGTCATTGGAAGAGAATAAAATCTCTCTAGCACTAGTATGGTGTACGTATGGTATTCACACAAGAGGTGGGTTTAAACCAACCACAGTGCCCAATGGCAATCTATGCTAACGAATAAACACAGCATCGCCAGTGTGTGATGCTTTATATCTAAACAGTAGAAGGCAAAGTGAATAATCTAGAAATACTGGGTTGACCAAAAGTTTGTTCGGGTTTTTCATAACGTTTTATGGAGAACTCAAGCAAGCTTTTTGGCCGGCCCAATACTTGCTAAGGAAGTTGTATCTAATACCACAGAGCACTGCTTAGGACCAACACTGTTTTTATGATGACATACAAAAAACTTTCACTACAGAGAACAGTTTAAATTTAAAGGCCAGATATAGCGGTGGTCAAAACTTAAAAACAAAACCTTTTGTAACACACAGCAGGGACTGGAGTCCGTATTATAAGAAGCATCACCGTGCACTTACAGTAGTTTATGGAACGCAGGGTTTCCTGACCTCAGCAGTACCTACTGACTTCTTGGACCAGATAATTCTTTGTTTGGGGCGGGGGGACTGGGCTGGGCTTGCCCACATGTTAAATAGCATCTGTGGCCTCTATCCATTTCACGCCAGTAGCATTCCCAAGCTGTGACACTCAATAGCATCTCCAGACATTTCCACACGCCCTCCTGGCCCAGGGTGGGGTGGGGGGGTGGCGAAATTGCTCCCAGTTAACAACCACTGACATAGTGATTCCTCAGCATCTCCAGGTGTTTGGAACCCTCACAGAGGTTTAATTCATAGAGAGACTATACTGTTTGTGTTTGGGTGTTTAGTCTGATGACAATAGATGATGACTTAGAATGTCTAAAACACGAGCCAGAACCAAAGCAAAGAGGAAGTTACCAGCAGAGATGCAGGGAATGGATGGGGCAGGAAAAAAAGATTTCACTCAATTTCCAATAAAAGCACATGGAACCATTCATTGCACCCTTACACCTTCCAGGAATGTGCCGTAAGAAATACTGTACATGCTCAATGTTATGTGGCAGCCTGGATGGGAGGGGAGTTTGGGGGAGAATGGATACATGTCACGTACGGCTGAGTCCCTTTGCTGCCCACCTCCAACTATCCCAACATTGTTAATCAGCTATAATCCAATATAAAATAAAAGTTAAAAAAAATACTGTACTTGTAATATCAATGTCAAAAAAAAAAATCTCACTCCAAGGATGCTGTAGAACGAGAATTTTGATGAATCCTTCTCAATTCACACATCTTCCCAGGCTTGCAAAAAGTTTCCTTTTGAAGAGCAAATTGAACAATGAACTAGTCTCTAGCCACTGAATAAATATATACATGTGACTCTTAAAACTCATTGAGGAAAGTAAGTGAACTCGAGGGAGGACGCTGCCCGGCCCTTCCCCGGGGTCCTCGATGCCCACCTGGTTCTTCCTGTAGTCCTGCTGGGAGTGTCTCAGGACCCGGTAGCAGAGGCGGCAGATGTGTCTGAAGGGTGCGTGCCGCTGGTCTCCCAGCTCCTCCAGACGCAGCATCGGGCCATCACCACAGTCTGTGAATGGGGCCTGTAACAGCTTGAAGATCTGTTTGTGAAAAGAATGGAAACTGCCATCACCTACTGTTTTAACGGCCAAGCCTCCTTGTGGAAAGAACAGAACCTCAAGGGTGAGTGGACTACATAGGAAAGTCTCTCTGTCTAAATGCTCATGAACCTGACATCTGTGTTCATTCCGTCAACTGGGACAGGCTCCTCGGTGAACTCAGTCTTCCTGAATGTAACTGGTCCTCAAATACTTGAAAATGTGGAGTTTCCAGCAGTGCTTGAGAACACAGACTCTGGAATCAGTAGATTCTAGGTCAAAATTACACTTCTTTATTACTGTTCTACAGGTATACATCATGGTCAACGTAACCTTCAGTTTTCCCAGCAGTAATATGGAGAGAATAATACCTAGCTCACAAGGGTGCTAAAATGATGAAAGTAGATAGTGACTGTCAGGTCATGAGGATAGTGCTCACCACAAGTGCCGAATAAAGGCTCCTCCACTGAATCATAGTTTCAGACCCTACAGGTATCACTATTGTGTAAAACCACACGAGCCTTAAGCCAGAGGTCTAACTTGGGAGTCATCACATCAAACAGCAGGGCATAATTCATTTCAAGACTTGAAACTCTTGTTGAAACAGGATGGCGTATTAATGAATTTGGTCCAACCATAGTTTAAAAGGAGAAAGAAATCTCAAATCCAAGTTCCTATGGATAATTATAGGACTTATAACTAACATGTTTTTCTTTCGGCTCTAGTGGCCAGCAATGTCCAAGCCAAGCTTGCAGCCCCATCTCCAACAGTTTTAGAGAACTATATGGTATACATTTCTGTGTGTTTCATCCACCTTGGATCTGTTACTTTCCTCCCTCTAATTCCCTTATACTCTAGTTTATTTAAATTTATACCAAATTACATCATACACGTATTTTCTGTGAACTAACTTCGTTTTCTACTCATTCTTTATGGAAAGATTTTTTGGTGATTCATAGTGGTCCTTATAAGAGCCTCTAAAGGCCTTCTGAGTTTATCATACACTCCAAATCTCCCAGATATATTAAATAATCTTAAGGATGCACCGCCCTTGATATTATTTGTGAGGAAAATAAACCTGTCAACTGCAATTCTTGTTGGCGTTCCCAAAAGGTAAATTTTCACACAACTGATAGTCAATATGTGTGTTAACAATCAAGTGAACTATCAAACTGTGACAAGATGCAGGAAACTTACTAAGTGAAAAAAAGTCAATCTGAAAAAGGTACATAGGGTATGATTTATGATTCTAACTGTTAAAGTATGACGTTCTGGAAGAGGCAAAACTGTGGAGAGAATAAAAAGATCAATGGCTAGTTGCCAGGGGCTGGGGGAAAGGGGAGGGACAAATAGACAAAGCAGAGGGGATTTTTAGGGTGATGAAACTAGATGATATGGTAGTGATGGATCGTACCGTAATACACTGGTTCAAACTCACAGCATGTACCACAGCAGGAGTGAACCCTAAAGGAAATTATACACTTTGGGCAATTGTGGTATGCAGTGTAGTGTCATCAGCTGTAACAAATGTACCCCTCTGGTGGGGATGCTACTAAGTGCGGAAGTTGTATATGTGTATGAGGTATGGGAATTCTTTATACTTTCTACTCACTTTTGCTGTGAACTTAAAACTGCTCTAAAAAATTGTGGTTTTTTTTAAGTCAATAGATCAAGCCTCCCCAGTAGACATCATCTACATTCCTTTATAAGACCAGTGATAATACGGATTCTTCCGAGAGCCAAGCTGGTATGTCACCTCTCACTGACCTGCTTGAGAATATTCTGTTCTCTCATGAGCTTCTGCCGTTCTCTGTTGGGCTTGGAGAAGACCACTTCAAGAACATCTTGACCGGAATTGGTTCCGCCAGTGACGAAGTAAACCAAGTCTTCCAGCAGCTTGGTTACAGATCTTAGGAGGAAAGAAGCAATTAAGACATGGTAAGTGTTTGATGTTTAACAGATCAAAACCACCATGGAAGATTTCAGGCTTAAGCAACCAGTCACAGAGAAGGAAACCCACTCTTCCCAGTTTCCTTGAAATTGTCAATTAAGGCCAATTACCAGTAAGCGTGAAACAGAGACAATGTTTCACTATCCACAAAAAGATTATCGCCTTCACAAAATATTAGACATTACATTTTATCTCAGATAAACCAAGAGTCCCTGGTTCAATCTCTGGGTAGAAAAGATCCCCTGCAGAAGCAAATGGCAACCGACTCCAGTATTCATGCCTGGAGAATCCCATGGACAGAGGAGCCTGGCGGCCTACAGTCCATGGGGTTGCAAAGAGTAGGCGACTGAGCAACCAACACACACAACCTCCACCACTGACAGTTAGTAAGGTAGTTCCAAAGACCAAGCCAGAGGCAGGAAAACAGAGAAGGAAGGAGATCTGTACTGTTTAGAGACCTTCAGAATAGTGAGAGCAACCAATGAAAACCACAAGTTGAAGCCACCCGTAAGAACTAAGGCCTGGAGCTCTGCCACAGAGCTCTTCAGAGCACTCCTTTCTCTGCCAGGGATTTTAAAATCCACGGTGGGTGAGAACGAGCATGTGCGGTTCTTGCAGGGAGCCCTCACCTTCTTTCATTCTGGGTGATGGTGCCCTTCTCCAGCTTGCCCGCTATGGAGCCCAGCACCTTGCTGGCGTCATTGGCAAAGTCCAGGTCCCGAACCTCAGCAGGAGAGACTGGCACTATGGCAAAGGCTTCCTTGTCCTCCTTCACGGGAGAGGTGCCAATCTGAAATGAAAGATGGGCTTTGTGGGAGAGTCTACTGCCTGCAATGCAGGAGACTCACGTTCAATCCCTGGGTCGGGAAGAGCTCCTGAAGAAGGCATGGCAACCCAACTCCAGTATTCTTCCCTGGAGAATCCCATGGACAGAGGGGCCGGGCGGGCTACCATTCATGGAGTCGCAAGGAGTAGGACACAATTGAATGACTAACACTTTCACTTTCTACTGGATTGAGAGGGGAAGATATTACTCAAATGCTAGATTTATGGAACTCTGGGCAATTAAACTTGGAGCTCTCTTGCTGTTAAATAAACTGGACACAGAAAAACACCTGAAAAGATGAACCTCAAAATGTCAACAGTTGTTAGCTCTAGAGATTTGCAATAGGAAGAAAAGGCAGGCAGGAAATGGGGTAGTACTATGATTTTATGCTTCATTTGTTACAGAGCACATCTGAGATGTTTGTAATTTAAAAACATACTTATATATTCATAGGGAAAAAGCAAATATACAAAATGGTAATTATTGATCCTGAGAGTATTCTAAGGGTAGATGCTGCACTGTTCTTTCAACTTTTCTGTATACATCACAATGTTCATGGAAATAGAAGAAAAAATTCCAATAATCTTCCCCATCACCAGAAAGTATTATGTGAGAGTATTATTTCATTTTTTAAACAGAAAAACCCTATGTCTGTGAATATATGCTCTACGATCCTAGAGAAGGTCAGAAAGGAGGGGTAGGCTTCAGGGGGAGAGAAATTAGGTTGGAAGAACTTTTGAAAAATAAAAGTGCATATTTAAATACATGAAAAAAAATAAATACATGAAGAAATAAATAATAAAGACTGGAGGAAACCAACTAGGTATGTGATGTACCTCAAGGTACAAGCAAACATTCCCTCAGCCAAAATCAGGCTCCAGACAGACAAGAAATCCAGACAATTGCTCAACCTTTAGGGCAGAAGCCATGAAATAAAAGAAAAGGTTCTAGTTATTTCAAAGCCCTGGCCCTGTTTTACCCAAGTCCCTTGGAAAGAATTCTTTCATCACATACAAGTTTGTCCACAACCACACTCTTGCCAAAGCAACAACTATTTCAGGGATCCATACGCCCCCGTCTGCCCTCAAAGGAGCTCTTTCATCAGGAATCATGAGACCAAGAGAGACAGCCAAGCTTGTGGACTTACTTTCAGCATCACGGGTTTTTCTTCTTCCTTGTCAATGGGGATGTTTGTGCTGTGAACCCAGGTATTAGTACACAGGTGTCGGAGTCGGACATAGGAGTTTCTAAAGGGAAGAAAAAAGGACTTCAGGGACAGGACTACTGAGGTTCTCTATAGCCAGTGGCCTAGAATACATCCTATAAGAATAAAGCAAGGATACCAAAACGGTTTTCTCCTACATATAGTGGACAACATAAACTTAAGAGCAAATGGTTCTGGTCCACTATACATTCTGATGTATCTACAAGTGCACATCATTCATAACGACTCTCGTGTGGCTGTGTTGTGCTATATTTCTAAATGCAGGCATGCTTCATCTTACTGCATTTTGTTTTCTTGCCCTTCACAAATACTGTGTGTGTGTGTGTGTGTGTTCTCCTTCCAAATTCACAGTCTGTTCATCATGCAAGTCTGTCAGTTCCATTTTGGCAATAAAGTATTTTTCAATTGAGATATGTACACTGTCTTTTTAAACATAATGCTGTTGCACACTTCATATACGACTGCACTGGGAAACCCGAGAATTTGTGTGACTCACTTTACTGTGATATTCACTTTTTTGCGGTGGTCTGGAACTGAATCTACAACCTCTGAGGTATGCTGTGTATAAAATTACACCCCATGAATGACTATCTCAGAACGAACTGAGCATGAGACAAGAGTAACAGGAAGTATTTACTGAGTATCTATTAGTGCTTATCGTGAGAGATAAAGCAGTAATGGAGCTACTCATATGCATCAATAAAGGAAAAAAGGGTGTCATAAAACGTGTGAAAGAAAATATAAATGAAAATTTAATAATCTTGTGTGACAGAAAGTCTTCTGAAGCACATAACAAGATTTCTAAACCTCAAAAGTAAAAGATGGATATGTCTTATTACATAGTTTAAATTTTACATCTTCCATACCACAAAAATTTCTTGAAGTTTAAATTTTTCAAACCCATCATGAAAAAAATTGAAAGAAAAATGACCTGGGAAAATAAAAGATGAGGGTACAGAATAAAAGAGTATTCATCCAGATATATAAAGAGATTTTGAAAAACAGTAAGAAAAACAATCATGAATACTGGAAATGAAAATGGAACCTGTACACAAACCAGTAATTTAATAAGGAAACTTAAGTGACCAATAAACATCCAAGTACATATTCAACTTTCTCAATTAATACAAATTAAAACAATATATCACTTTATTATATTATATTCCAAAGATCTTGGAGTTTGGATCTCCCCCAGTGCTTAGAAATATGAGTTCTACACACTCATGGGAAGAGTGTCAACACCTTAAAACTCTGGAAGAGAGTCTGGCACTTTGTATAACATGTTTGAAATACATCTATCTTTTCACCTAGCAATCTCATTTTTATATTTCTTCTTTAAGAGATTACAGCACAGGTACTAAATGAAGCATAAAAATATTCAAGAAAGCATTATTTATAATAGTAAAATCTTCACATGTCCTGCATTGGCAGGTGGATTCTTTACCAGTAGCGCCACCTGGGAAGTCCAAAAAGTTATAACTACCCAATGTTTCAGTAATGAAATAGTTAATTATAGTATATAAGACAGAATAGTACACTCTTTAAAACGGTTACAATTGATATTCATTTACTTGGATATATGAACAGGACATATTGTTCAAAGGAAAAAAAATGCTAAAAATAGCTTATGATTCATTTGTGATAAATAATATACAGGTTATCTGTGTGTCCAGAGACCTGTCTAAAACTACAAAAAAACAAATATTTCTCATAGTTACCTCTGAATGGTTAAATTTTATGTGAGTTTTTTCTTTTTACTTCCCAGTTGGTTCTCCATGAGATTTTAAAATATTTAAAAATATTTTTTGTTATTTCTTATACGGTATTTTTTAAATTAATTTTTATTGGCGCATAGGTGCTTTACAATGTTGTAGTAGTTTCGGCTGTATAGCAAAGTGAATCAGCCACACACACACACACACACGTATCTCCCCTTTTTTAGATTTCCTTCCCATTTAGGTCATGACAGAGAACTGAGTAGGGTTCCCTGTATTATATATTAAGTTCTCATTACTTACCTATTTTATATAGAGTAGTGTGTTATTTCTTTTTACAGTGAGCATGAATCATTTCACAATTTCTCTTTTAAAGAAGTAATCATGCACTTAAGGAATCCACAGTAGCATTAATGAGATGAGATGAAAGCACAACAAACAAATGTAAGTAACAGGAGATGGACATTAAAAAGCATTAAAATGGGAAACAGTCAAGGAAAGTACTGAAGGACTTTTAAAGGAAGACATTAAGGAGGCTTTAGAGTCATGGAATACACAGTTCTTTTAAGAGGAAACTTAAGCTGGAACTTAAAATACTGGAGGGACCAGGGCAGGCAGGGGAGCATGGAAGTGATTTGCATTACAAAAAATTCTAAATAATAGCATCCCAAGTTCCTGGGAAAGAGGCAAGAAAGAGGCATGTTGAAGCAGTCACATCTCTTTAGTGGATTCTCTGCCTTTCTTCACTTTAACTGTCTTGAACATTACAAGTGATACTGACTTTGAATAGCATGAATATAAATTAAACAACATGCACAAGAAACTTGACAGAGATTTGCATTTTTTCTTCTGAGGAACTCGGATTCATTTTCTTATTCTCAAAGTTTAAGCAAAGCTTGGGTTTTAGCTTTTAATTGGATGACTGATTACATTCTAGAGTTGTACGTCAAAGTTTATGTAAAATACCAAGGACATTCTATCTATTCATTTAAAGTCTCATCCCTAATCTTTAGTTCAAAAGTCAGGACAATTTCAAAAGAGCCACAAAGCTGGATGCTCTCCTAATGTTTATTTAATGCATTTCATTTGCGTATATTGCAATTTTATTATCTTGTTTATTACATCCAGGATTTGCCACTATCCCTTTTATTTTGGTTGGAAGGATTTTTTTAACCAATGACTGTCATAAAAAGTTCTTTACTGGTAATATTTCAGGTTCTTTCACGTATCTACCCCCAGACTTTCTGATCTTCAAAAAAATAAAATTTAGCACTGCTTTAAGATGAAGGGAAATGAGTGTGTACTCCTACAAACAGTTTTTTATGACTGCCCTGAATCAGCGAAGAAGAGGCCCTGTTCACTTCTGGCTCTGAGGTTGGTAGCCAAGGGCAAGAACAGATAAAAGTTTGGAAAGCTAAGACCAAGTGCAAGATCAAACTGCTAATGAACACACTCGTAGACCATGCCAGACACTTTTTGCAGGGAGCACACAAGGCTTCCCTTGCTTAAGAGTTTACAATCAGTCTGTCTGTGGACAACTGCCCACAAAGAATGTTTTCCAACAGAGAAACGGTAATGAATCAAGGGGATAGAGAAGCAGGGGTCTAGAGCCAACCAAAGCTGTTTGGCAAGCTGACCTGTTGACCAAGTTCAAATTTCCCCTTCCCATGGAATCATGGGGATTTCCAACCCACTGGGGAATGTGGCCAACTGGCACCTGATTCCTATTCACCAAGGGGATGTCATGAAATATTTGATGGCTATTTTATATCACATGGTTCTGTTCTTTGCTATCCCTTACAAAATAAAACACATAGCAAATAAAATAAAAGTCATTCCCTTGTCTTCCAGGTGCCTAAAAAAATCCACTCAAGAACTTCCGGAATAGCGAATACAACATACAGAAAAGTACTTACCGGAAATGCAACGGGATTCTACAGTCCCTATCTCTATCTAGGCAGTCAGTGAGAAAGGATACTTTACAAAAGTTATCTATCCTACTCCAAACCATATTTTTTTAATGACCTCAAAATCAATCAAAGACCTAAGTGAAAAGAGCACAGCTATAAAACTCTCAGAAGAAAACACTAGCATCAATCTTTGTGACCTTGTATTAGGCAACAGTTTCTTAAGAAACCAAAATCATTAGCAAGCAAAGGAAAAAGTGTATAAATTAGACTTCGACTAAAAATTAAAAGCTTCTGGGGTTCACAAGACACCATCAAGAAAGTGAAGAAATCTACAGAATGGGAGAAAATACCTGTAAATCTATCTGGTAAGGGGTTTGGAATAAAGAACACTAACAACAATAATGAAAAGAGACATAACCCATTTTTAAGTGCAAAAAATAATGGGCAAAGGATCTTAACAGATATGTCTCCAAAAATGATATATCAATACAAATGGCCAATAAACACATGAAAAAATGAAAGACTATCAACATCATTAGCCATCAGGGAGATTCAAGTCAAAACCACAATGAGATACCACTACACACTGATTGGATGTCTCAAATATTTAAAAAAAAGACATAAACAAGCACTGGAGAGAAACAGAGAGAAATTGGAACCCTCAGACATGGCTGGTGAGAACACAACACCCTAAATGTAAAACTGGAAGTTCCTCAAAAGGTTAGACATACAGTTACCACATGACCCAGTAATTCCACTCTTAGGTTACAGGCTCATGAGAAAAGAAAATGTATTCACACTACAGCCAGAAAAACGCAAATAACCCAAATGGCCATGAATTAATAAGTCAATCAATAAAATGTGCCATAACCATACAATGGAATATTATTCAAGAATAAAATGAAGTGAATACATGCTACAAAATGGATGAATCTTAAAAAAAAAAAAAAACAACAGCACTAAGTGAAAAAAGTCAGTCACAAAAAGCCACGTGATTCCATTATATGAAATGTCGGGTAGATCAATCGAGACAGAATGTAACTTAGTCTGAGACAGGGGAATGGAGGATGGAGAAATGAGCGTGACGGCTAACAGGTACAGGGCTCCTTTTTGCAGTGATGAAATTTTTCTTAAAATCTATTCTGATGATGGCTGCCCAATTCTGCTAATCTAATAAAAATCAATGAATCAAGCACTTTAAGCAGGCGAGTTGTATGATACATGAATTGTATCTTAATAAATCTGTTACATTTCTTTAGAAGCAGTGTACATCAGGACAAACTTGGGAGTAACTGAAGCTGTGCACATATTTGGGATCTAATAGGAGGACATCTTCAGTTTTCCCCAGATTCTCAAGGCGTTCACAGCCCAGCAGAGGGCAGGAACCAGTGATCACTGTACCAAACAGTAATCAACGGCCTCCCTGGGAGGGTCTCTTTTGTGTGGACACTGTTTCAGTGTATCACCCCGAGAGGGACAGGAAGAGGACCCAGGACAAGAGAAGCCTCTCCTCCAGTTCTGACAGCACCCAGGCTGCAGTTAACACTTTGACAGCCCAACTCTGACTGAGCAATTAAATGGCAATGACACAGGAATAATGAAACACACGGGAATCCTCAGGGAGACAGGCCTTGTGTACAACCTACCATTGGCAGTGAGACCTCCTCTACCCAAGAATGTGTGGAAGAGTCAGAATTGCCAGAACAGCCTTGTCTGTCTTAACTGTTTAAGATTCTGGGCTCTGCAATGGGGCTCGCTTACTTGTGTTAAGTTGTTTCAATTCTCTGAGCCTGTCTTCACCTCTAAGAAGGGGCAAATAATATTACTTATCTCACAGGGGTTTTGATGAAGATGAAATTATATATATAAGATGAGAATTTAGCATTACAAATGGCATGAAGTCAGCACTCAAGTGTTAGCCACTATTAATACTTTTGTTCATTTTGTTAAGAGTACGTTTTTTGTTCCATTTATGGTCCAGTTATTTCCCCCTAGAAATGCATTTTTATGCAACAAAACTAAAAGTTAATTAAAATAACTGAAGAAGACTGACCTGACCTCTCAGTATCTCTAATAAAATTTACTATGGACTGAGTGAATTTCAAATGTTCCATTTTCTAGAATTTCTTTTCAAGGGTTTATTCAATTCACCAGGAGATCGCTCAGGTTTGGGAAAAGGAGCAAGAGAGTAAAGAAAACTAGAAATATTGAGCTACCTGAGCTTAAGGGTTTGACTTGTTCACCTAAACATAGCACATCTCAGGCAACTACTGAGAACTTACAACCAATGAGCCGCTTAAAAAAAAAAATCAGGTATCATTTCAATGGGCAACCAGAACAAATCCTATACCAAATCTTGTATGAAAGCTCCAAGAAAGAAGATGATGTTCTGGATTCCAAGAAACCCAGTCAGGCAGCACAAACTCACTTGTGATAAGCCTCTTTGGACTCCTACCTCGGGACGAGGCTGTCGCCTCCACGGAGTGTCGTGGGGTCCAGCTCAAAAATGGAGGAGATGTCATTGCCCTCGGGCACAGACACCAGCGAGTATACCATCTTCTCTTGGGCATTTCGCAACCTGCTTCGGGAGGCATCCTGATCAGGGTCCACCTGGGGAGGAAAAGTCATCAAGTCAAGGATTCTGCACGCCACACCCTTGCCTCACTACAATCACTGCACTGTCCACAGGAACGGGGAAGAAGCAATCGTGAACATCAGCAGTTGTCAGGAGAAGCACCACAGCTTCAGAGAGGTCACCAAAGACGAGAGCTGGCCACCCATGCCAAGAATGTTTATACCCTGCCTCACTGTGTTGCAATAAAAACGCTCAAGCAACATGGTGTTGCAATGCTATATAACTGTCCATGGGCAGAGTGCTGTACGTGGTACATCCTTGGGCAGTGGGTGGGAGAGAGGAGGAACACTTTGAGAAAACTTAGCCTGTGGGTGTGGTTTATGGGTGGTGGTGTTAACCTCCAGTGAAACCCTCTAGCAAGAAGATGACACAGTTATTTCCCAGGAAAAAAAGATACAGTGAAATAAACCTGAATCCAAGTGTTCCTAAGCAGTTATCCCAGTGTGGCTGAGAAAAATATTTGAGATGTCAGACTAGCCCTGAAAAAGTGTTCCTAATTAATCAATGGCCAAGGACCATCCAGGGAGAAAAGGGGCCTCTCCTGCTACGTGCAGCCTGCTACGTGCGGGAGATGGCAGAGACTGAAGACAATCTCTGACAACAAAGGCTGATGAGCAACGATGAAAGCTTTCCCACAAAACTGGAAAGATGCAACCAGTCCCTGAAGCCCATCTGCCGAAGAAGATTGCAGTAGTGTGCCAAGCCTGGTGTCTGCTCTGACAGGCTTCCCAAGGTCACACTCTGCCCTGCGACTCTGCACCAGATTACTTGTGAAGTTTAACATCCTTGCAAGATGACGGTATCCACCTGCATCTACTAGGAAAACCACATTTCCCTTGTCTCCGTCTTGCTTTGCTCTGGCTGAGGCCCTGCTTCCTCTCCAAACGGAATGGAGAAAAGAAAAGCAAATCTAACAGGCAAAGAAGAGAGTGTGAGAGAATTTCATTCCATGGGGCCTGAGTTCTAGGATTCTGGGCAAAGCTGCTTTTACAGTCCATCAGAGGCACCAACCTTTGCCTGTTTTTTTAAAAAAAAAAGGAAGGGAAGAAAGAAGGGAGGGAGGGATAGAGGAATGAATTAAGGGAGAAAGGAAAGAAAGAAAAGAAAATGCAAACAGCTCTTCTAATATTCCACATCTCTGTCTCCCCCCGCTCACACTCCTTCCTCTCACACCCCGTTGTTGCTGCTGTTGAGTCGCTCAGTCATGTCCGACTCTTTGTGACCCCACGGACGGGAGCCCACCAGGCTCCTCTGGCCATAGAATTCTCCAGGCAAGAGTACTGGAGTGGGTTGTCATTTCCTTCTCGAGGGGATCTTCCAGACCGAGGAATTGAACTCGAGTCCCCAGCACTGGCAGGCGGATTCTTTACCAGTGAGACACCTGGGAAGCACTCACGCCCTGTACCTCTATATGAACAAACCCCCTAGTGGTTCTTCTATCTAGACTCACACAAACATTGGCTGGAGGACACCAGAGCATCCCCGAGCCCCACTCACGAGAAGTCACTTTGAATGGAATCTGTCCTCTTCTAACCAGTGCTGCACACACCTCTCTCAGAAAAAAAACCCTGAGCTGGTTCCGGTGTGAGACATGGGGCTCAGCTACAGGCTGGCAGTTAATCTGCAGACCGGCCACACATCCAGAGAAGGACAGCTTCAGTGAGTCAGTCCGCTGCCTGTGGCCTGCGGCTCAGCCAGGCGTCCCCGCGCCGGCTGTGTGCGGTCGGCGTCTGCCACCTAGTGGGGGCAGAGGCGCATGTGCACAAGGCCGGCAGACCACAGCCATCCTCGGGGAGTTCCTTCTGTCCCTGCAGCATCAAGCCCGTGGCTCGAAGGCCACTGGATTCAGAAAGAGGAGAACAACAAGGCTGAGTGCAGTCCCAGGTAAGACCACAGGTTTGGGGTGCCAGGCTCAGGAAATACACGCTCAATAAGCAGAATGAGAAGCTTCCTCTCCCCACCTGCCAAGTGTCCCAGCCAAGAGGAGGGGGAAGGACCCTCCCGACGCAGACACTTTCCCCTCCAGAGGCAGGAGCTCGTAGGTGCACGGTGAGCTCCCCGGCACCCCGCCTCCACATGAGGACCCCCACTCATGCAACAACTGAGCAGCCGGAGCAACGCAGTCCAGATCTGCAGCCAGGCCCGCTGCCGCATCGCGCTGCCCTGGCATAGAGGAACACGAAAGAGGAGGCAGCCGACTGCACACCCAGAGACCCCAAGGCATGCGGCCAGTGAGGACCACTTCCTGCTTCCTCACGCATCAAACGAAGATGGAAGGACCTGCTCTAACTCCTTCGTGGAGCTGCTGGGCAGCCCAGACAAACTGGTGGGGGAAAGGCACTGAAAACGGTTATTATCCTCTGCAACTCACCAAATATGCCAAGTGTTTACTGGGGCCAGACACTTCATCTGCATAGCATCTCACTTCATCCTTACAACGAGCGTACTGTCCGCATGTACAGATAAGGGAACTTGATCTCAAAGAGGGAACGTAACTTGTCCAGAACCATACAGCTCACAAGCAGTGTGTCCTGGAGTGGGAAATGGCAACCCACTCCAGTATTCTTGTCTGGAAAATTACAAGGACAGAGGCGCTTGCTGGGCTACAGTCCAAGAGGTTGCAAAGAGTTGGACATGGCTGAGCAACTGAGCACGCACACTGCTATTTAAACCCAAGTCTGGGACTTCCCTGACGGTCCAATGGTTAAGAATCTGCCTGCCAATGCAGGGGACATGGGTTCCATCCCAGGTCTGGGAAGATCCCACATGCCGCGGAGCAACTAAACCTGTGCACCGCAACTGCTGAGCCTGTGATCTAGAGCCGGGAACTGAAACTACTGAAGTCTGCACGCCTTAGAGCCCATGTTGCACGAGAGGAGGCATCGCAAGGAGAAATCTGCACACCGCAACGGAGAAAACGCACGCGCAGCAACAGAGACCCGGTAGAGCCAAACAATAAAACAAACAAGATAAAAATGAATAAACCCAAGTCTGTCTCTCTCTTCCGCCCTACTTTCGATCACTCTACGCTACACACATGCCTGTCTTTCCTTCACACACGAACAGGCTGGGAGAGCAGTCCTGTTCCCCACAGACCTCAAGGTTCACTTGGACATTGGCTCACACTTAAAGAAGCCACAGGGCCCCCTCAAAGTCTCCTCCAAGGGGAGTCTTACTCTGAGCAGCCTCAGATGGCAGCACCAAGACCCACGGAGGCGAGTGACCCAAAGACCATCTTGACTCTCAAAATAAGAAAGGTGCCAGGATAAATTATCTTCTGAAAACGGAGGCCCCTTCCAGTCCAAGTGCTGGAACAATGATCGGTGAGGACAATGCGGGGATGATGTGCAGAGACTGCCCTGCACGGGGTGGAGAGCGCGACTGGGTCAGTGTTCTGTCCAGCTCACAGCAGCTGTGGAAGGTCAGCTTTCCAAATGGGCTCCAGTAGCGAGGGTGAAGGGCATGAACGGCAGGAACAGGGCCCTCCGGTGCTCCCACAAGGAGTGGAAAGAGAAGATGAACTCCGCCAGTGAGTCCAGGAACTAAGGGCAGGAATTCTCACTAAGAACTCTGCGTTTCTCGAAAAGCTAACCTCTGCTCAAATCTAACTAGAAAGTTCATGGCTTACTGCAGAATTCACAACCCTTTCAAAGACAACTACATTGTGTGTTATCTCTACCTCAACTCCCTTCATTAATGTACAATGTTGACGTCCAATTTTTTCGAAATTGTACTGAAAGATAATACCATTAATACCACCTACCGTATTCATCATCAAGATGATCACATGGACACACAATGTCAAACAGAGCCACAACTATTTGGTTTTGGTTCTGTTTTGTTCATCTTAGGCCAGAATGAAGCGCTCCACAAGAGAACTCCATGACTAACACCCATCATTTCCCTCTAACACAACCACTGCCCTCTTCACACTATGGACACCAAAACCCCAAGTCTCTCCGTATCAGGATTAATTGGCAATATGGCCTCCAAAGAAAGATCCAGCTTAAAGATCCAGCACTAAAATTCTAAATCAAGTAACAAGATCTCTTTCTGACTTTGCAGAGAAGACAGAGTTAGACCACTGAGTGCCCAACCAGAGGTAAAACCTCATGTGTTACCTCCAGGGTCTGAACAACAGTGTCCATCCTACATGCTCATGCCTTGAAGAAATCTGAGTGAGTCATAGTTTCAGGTCGAGAGCAACACAACATTCATGTAAAAAAGGCTGGCTCTACAGAGACCATCACTGTGTCCAACCTAGCAGTATTCCAAGAGATACCTTGAACTTCTGCAACTTAGAGATGGAAACCCCCTGCTAAGCACACAGAAAGAATATCATGACCAACAGTCTCTTGGACCAATCAGGACACAAGGGTACATGACTGCCCTCAAGGGAAGCACAGAACAAGACCCTCTGTTAGGGCAGTGTAGGTCTCCCCTTCCCCAGCACTTAGTGACCACAGGGGGCAGTTTCTTACATGGGGTTCCAGATCATATGGCCTCACCCTACCAGACGAAGACAAGAAGGCTCTTGCCCATACTTACTGAGGGCTGAAACTCCAGGCATTCTTCCTCAAAGTCAGGGTCTACCTGATGAAAAAGAATCATTAGGAAATTAAAACATCCATTGCTTTCTCAAGGACTCGGCCCTGCTTGCAGGAGACATCAAGGCCTGCGAACATCTTTGGACAGCTAAGAACTTGTCCCTTCCCTCTGTTCCCGAAACCAGCATGCCACAACAACAACACACGGCACGAGTACAACACACATGGAACAACAATCTACCAGTAACCAACAGATGGCTCTCAAGTGTAGACAGAGGAACACAAAGAATCCACTAGCAAAGCAACAGTTAAAAGCCTGAAATAAACAAAAGATCAGTATCCAGTCATTGATAATCCTGCTTATTTCGAGTTAGAAATAAAAAAAGAGGTCTGGCTTTCAGCAAGAGTTACATTCACCCCGGAACATAACAGATAATGCAACCACCATTGATCTTTGGCAAACCATGTCATCAACATTTCTCAGAGTTGGTTAGCTGGGTCAATTTCCTACGGCTCCATTATAAATTTCAACTTAGTCTTGATCTTTGGCTCTTCAGTATTTCAAAATCATCAGTTCACACGAGTGTCAGGCATCCCAGAGGGTTTGGCACATTTAGATTGAGGTCAGTTGCCACAGTCTGACGCCCACACATCACCTTGCAAATCTCTTGAGCAGTCTCACCAGTGGTACCAGCCAACGGCAGGTGTCTTTTGATGTACGGCTAGAATCTGGTATGAATACGCATCGTACATCTTCCAGCAGATCAGAGTAAAGTGCAACAGCTGTCACACAGTAAGATGGCTCCTTAATTTAATACAAAAATTAAAGGAAATTTCCTCCCATGCTTCAGCGTTGAGTCTTGCCTTTCCTCAAATATCCTTCATGGGCATTTAAAACACACTTCCTTGATGTTTTACATTCCTGTAACTAAAGGATCCTGTAAAATCCACTGATCCTGTGAGTAAGCAAGCTCTATAAAATCACCCAATTCTTTATGTATTTTAATGCTTCTAGCTTTATATACCATGTTTCACTACAGCCAAGTCTTGGTCATTTACCTTAGGATTGGGGTTGGTAAACAATAAGATGTGGGGAGAGTAGTATGCAAGAGCAAAATGGAGCCAGATTTTTTTTTTTTTAAGATCTGTTCTCTTAGCCACCTTCAAATACATCTCAGCCTTGAACAAGGCTGAAGTTAATGGGTACATAATTTATAGTTGGCCCTCCAAATTTGGTAGCTCAGACAGTAAAGAATCTGCCTGCAATGCAGGAGACCCAGCTTCAATCCCTGGGTCGGGCAGATCCCCTGGAGATGAGAATGGCAATCCACTCCAGTATTCTTGTCTGGAGATTTCCATCAACAGACCATGGTGTTGCAAAGAGCCTGGCGCAACTGAATGACTAACATTTTCACTTTCTCCAAATTTGCGGTTCTTCCACAGCTGCAGTTCTTCTGCATTCTCAAATTCTACCAGCCACAGACTGTTTAGTTACACAGCATTTACTACTGAAGAATGTGCTCAGTCGTGTCCGACTTCTTTGTGACTCCATGGATCATAGCCCGCCAGGCTCCTCTGTCCATGGAATTTTCCAGGCAAGAATACTGGAATGGGCTGCCATAACCACAGGTAACTGGACCTGTGCGGTTCAAATCCACGTCATTCAAGAGCCAAATATATACAATACAGTATTATTAACTCTAGTCACCATGCTGGACATGACATTCTCATGACAGCATTGTTTTCTAACTGACCTTCTCCCCACATCTTGATCAGAATCCCTGTCAAATGTTAAAATGTGTTCATTATTTTTGCTTCTTGTCCATAAGCAAGGAAAAGGTGGAAGGAAACAGAGAAACTGAAGGAAAAGCTAGGTAACAGAGCAGCACCCTAAGCCTCTAACAACCCAATGGCTACAGGTAAGTGGGGAAAGAGAAGTGCATTACCATGGAAAGAGAAAAACCACAGGGCTGCCACTTACCTCTGCTGCTAAGTAATGCCCTGTAGCAAGATGCTTGAAACGGAAGAGGCTGTTCCAGTACCCTGCTCCTCCCCGACACGGGTCATGTTGGACCACCTGCAAGAGAAGAAATGATCAACAGGAGTGAAGAAATGTCAACCCATGTAAGGATGACACTGAATCTGAGATATTACACAGAAGTCATAGTTCAGGAGTGATGTTTACTAGCTGACAAACAATTATTATCTTCCAACAAAACTGCTCCAAGTGTCTCATGTAATTTTAAGTAATGTTTCTCCAAAGGAGAAGTAGAGTCCCCTAATTAACATGAAACGGTTGTAAAACAAAGTTCAACTGGTTTTCAGATCATTTGCCTTAATTATAGGGAAGAAGTTAAGATTCTGGACTTCACCCAAAAAAGGTAAAACAAACAAAAATGAATCTCATGAAAAACAGTAACAGCAACCTATCTATGCATTCGTGCACTGTGACACATGCCCAGGTCTGTGCTCTGAAGCCAGACACTCACAGTGCCTGGAACAATTTGCTATAACAATAAATGTAAGTAGCGTCTGCTCAGGATGCAATACTGGCAATGGGAGTTGGTGCCATACATAATTAGACACTACACACAGTACAGGGGCTTGCCACAGACAATGAGAAAACTGCATAAAATACACAAAACAACTGGGTACTGATGCTGGATGACAGCTGGGTACTGATGCTGGATGACACAGAGCTCACAACTGTGCTCTCTGAGGAAAGGGAAAGAAGTGATCTTCATGACCGCTCCAGTTTCTGGCTGGGAGGTCTTCTTCGGACGGAAGCATCAGGAAGGAGAACTCACACAGAGCACCCCAGTCTCAGTGAGTTGAGTAGATATGTCGGAATTCAAGGAGACTGAGGGGAGAATACAGAACTTCCCAGAAAGAAAGCTCCAGAAATCTGCACGGGGCCTCCTATAGTCTTTGGTTGAACATCAAGCTGCATGTGTGTACAGAGAGACTCTCCCCCTCCCCGCCCAAGGCTGAATATAAAATGAGAGGGAAGTTGTAAGCTCAACAATCTGGGAGATCACATAGGGCTAGAAGGTTTCTGACCTACCCAGCTAGAGGGTTGATTAGTTGAACACCTGGGATATTCAGTATAGACATTGAAAGGGTCACATCTTAGGAGCTGGGCTAGTACAGCCCCCAAAACAAATGCAACAGTACACATGACCTAATGAAGCTTTGAAACAAACCTCCAAAGGATCAAAGCAATCCAGAACTTACTTTATCTGACAAAACAAAACTCAATACTCTTTAAAGGAAGGCAACAGAATCCAGATACTCAACACAGTGACATCACAGTGTGGCATATTATCATAAAGCAGTGGACAGGCAAAAATCAGGAAAGTGTGACCTGTCAGACAGTATCAAAGGATCCAGTTTGTCCATGGGGGTTGGTGGGGGCTGGAAAAATATGTGAGAAATAGTAACCCTCAAATTTCCCATTTTGATACATATGCACAGATCTCAAAAAACTCAATGACTTCAAAGTAGCATAAATACACATATACACACTCACACAATCATCAAGACACATAATAAGGTAAATGTAAACCAGAAATAAAAAGAAAAAATTTTTAAGTAGCTAGGGGAAAAAAGCTAGGGCTTTTTTTTTTTTTTTAAGTAGCTAAGGGGCAAAAAGCTAGGGCTTCCCTGATAGCTCAGCTGATAAAGAATCCTCCTGCAATGCAGGAGACCCTGGTTCAATTCCTGGGTTGGGAAGATCTTCTGGAGAAGATATAAGCTACCCACCCCAGTATTCTTGGGCTTCCCTTGTGGTTCAGCTGGTAAAGAATCTGCCTGCAATGCAGGAGACCTGGGTTTGATCCCTGGGTTGGGAAGATGCCCTGGAGAAGGGAAAGGCTACCCATTCCAGTATTCTGGCCTGGAGAATTCCATGGATTGTACTGTCCCTGGGGTCACAAAGAGTCAGACACGACTGAGCAACTTTCACTTTCAGGGGAAAAAAAAGACGCAAAAGGGAACAAAGAAGAAAAGAACACCAATGAATTTACATCAGGAAATAATGCATGCAAGACAACAATGGATTAGCATCTTCAACTATGAAGAGAAAAAACTGTTTACATAAAATTTCCTGGTCAACAAAAATACCCTTTGTGAATGAAGGCAGTATGAAGAAATCAGAATTTAATACACTGCAGTTTGGAACATACAATAGTGTCAACAAGACAGTGCACCCTTTCCTCAAAAGGTTAAACGAAGTTACCATACGCCCCACAATTCCACCCCAGACAGAACTGAAACTCCCCAAACAGACCTGTACATGAATGTTCACAGCAGCAGTATTCACAACAGCCCAAAAGAAGAAACAATCCAAATGCCAATGAAAAATAAAATATGGTAAATACGGCATATCCATACAATGGAAGATTATTTGACAATAAAAGGAAATGAAATATGGATATACATAGTAATATGGATGAACTCTGAAAACTATATGCTAGATAAGAGAAGTCAGATACAAAGGACCACACATTGTAGGATACCATGTATATGAAATGTTCAACACGGGCAAATCTATAGAGATAGAAAGTGAAGCAGTGGTTACCAGAAGTGGGGAGGGGGCAAGTCTGAAGAGAGATGAGGTGTGATCGCTAGGAGTCCAGGGCTGCTTTTGGATCTAGTTAAAACCATGGAGAACTATACACTTTAAATTTGTGAATTGTGTGATGTATGAATTGTATCTCCATGCAGCTTTTATTTCAAAAAAGGAAAAATAATTCTTTTTTAAATTAAGGTGAAATAAAGGTATCTCCACAGACAAACATAAAGCTATTATCTTGTTTTCAAATGAGAGCTGAGAGAATTGGCCAGTGGTGGACCTGCCTTACAAGAAATGATAAAAGAAGTTCTTTAGGCTGAAGGAAAATGATTCCAGATGAAAACTCAATTTACACCAAGGAATGAAGTGCTGGAGATGATAACTAGGTGGATGAAAGTCCCTCAGTCATGTCTGACTCTTTGAGACCCTAGGGATTATACAGTCCATGGAATTCTCCAGTCCAGAATACCGGAGTGGGTAGCCTTTCCCTTCTCCAGGGCATCTTCCCAACCCAGGGATTGAACCCAGGTCTCCCTTATTACAGGCAGATTCATTACCAGCTGAGCCACAAGGGAAGTCCAACTATGTAGATAAAAGACTCCTAATCTCTCATTTTCCCATGTTTTTAGCATACAAATGACTCCTTAAACAAGGCAAAGTAAGTAAAAATGCACTATTGAGTTTATAGCATATATATATATATATATATATATATATATATATAGTGGTAAAACACAAGAGAATAATACCAAAAGGACAGGAAGGGAGAAAGAGAAGTAGAGTTGACCCTTTAACAATATTGGTTTGAATTGCATGGGTCCACTTACATATGGATTTTTCAATATTAAATATTACAGTTCTACATGGTTGGATGACTCACGATGCAGAGGAACCACGAACACAGAGGGCCGACTATCAGTTATACAAAGATTTTCAATCATGCAGAGGGCAAGTGTCCCTAACCCCACACTGTTCAAGATTCAACTGTATACTATTGTAAAGTTCTTACCTCACATGGGAAAAGATTAACACTATGTAAAACTGACAGGGAATATGCTGAAGATGTATAATGAAAACCCTAAATCACGATGAGGAATATAAAATACATGGTGTTGTCTTCCTTCTTTTATTTTGAAGGGGCACTTATGTTTCTAAAATCTTCAAGAAGAAAATTAAAAAAGGAATAAATTCAGTGTTTCCCTAGGCTATTCAGAGGGAATATTGGCAGGAAAAGTTTTTTGGGGGAGTAAAAATTAAGACGGCTGTTTCTTCTCAGAAGAAAAAATACAGATGTTCTGAAGTAGACTTGTAAGTACCCAAAGTTTTCAAAATCTATACTGCAGAAACTCTCCTCAAAAGGTTGCATGTTTCATTCATTTCAACTAATTTGCAAGTGAAGAAGATGCAGTACTTTAAGTTTCTAAAGTCGGTCACAGTGACTTCTGTAGGGTTCTAATATTCTTAATAGTTTTTTGATTTATGAATCAAGTCCCAATTTCCTACCACCTGGATGTATTGCCCTTCAGGATCTGGTCTCCTGAAATGGTTTCTATTTTGTTTCGCAGGACAATCCTCTGCTTCTCCTCAAATGAGGCTGCTAAGTTTTAAACCAAGGTTGCCTCCCATTTCCAAGTCCACATTAGTATCTTACAAGAAGTGACCTACTCCATTCATCTCTTCCTTCTGAAATATAGGTCATCCTGTTAGTAGCAGCTCAGATGCTAGGGCCTTCAGGAAGTCTTTCTTA
Organism: Cervus canadensis; assembly: GCF_019320065.1. Classification (NCBI taxonomy): domain Eukaryota; kingdom Metazoa; phylum Chordata; class Mammalia; order Artiodactyla; family Cervidae; genus Cervus; species Cervus canadensis. The sequence continues at coordinate 37,779,595 of NC_057407.1, read as the reverse complement.
AACCCTTGCCCAACCTCAAACTCCTTCATCACCTCCAGAGCACAAGGAATGTGCCTCCCATCACCTTCACCATCCAGTTATCAGATGTGCATCTTTTCATCCTGTCACCAATATGCAGTCATCTACTATCATGCTGGTTAGGCACTTGAGCACTTGTTGCTGTGATAGGTAACTAAGCAAGGGAAAGAAAAATACAGAAGCAAGAGAGGATAGGATGACCCAGAGAAAGAAAATTGGAAATTTTCAGTTGGGAGTTGGCTTACCCTGCATCCTTCTGATATGGTGTGATGTGTGTGTTTCTCTAAGTCATCCCAAGTCATTCCCTGTCCTTGGACCAGGTGGGTTGAAGTACCTGGATCTGACTATTCCTATAAATCCACTAGTCCTTTCTCCCTGCCCGCCCTGCCCCATCCCTTACCTCCACCTCCCACAGGGCTTTTGAACTGGTGGCGGACGTGGCAGACTGCCGGCCGGTGGTTCTCAGAAAGACATGCTGCTTCTTCCTGTGCTCGTCACAGGTGAGAAACTTCTCCTGCTCAGCATGGAACAGCCTCACCACGTCACCCTGAAAGACGACACACAGAGGAGGTAAGGACAGTACATTTGAAGAGAGACGTGAGGACGAGCCAAGTGCTGCCCAGCCAGTCACGAATCCAACTTACCCCCTTTAATATGTCATCTTTGTTGTCACTCCATTTCATGAAAAGGACTATTTTCCAGCTTGTATTGCAGTTGACGGAATTGACCTAGAAAGAAAATTAAGAGTTATTTTTTCACATATCCCTCAACAACTGTATCTTCCTGCCCCAAAGGGCCTCATCTCTGTCCAAGAGACAAGATTGTCCTTCAGCCTTCCAAGCCTAAAGACTGGCATCATTAAGACCATAGAACTTGCACATTCAATTGACCCGTTAGAAGTCTCTGGTAATAAATGGATAATTTCTACCAATCACTATGTATATTCCAGCTGTGGCTAAGGGAACTAAATTTCTCACGCTTCCGGAATGACATCTTCTTTGTTTGCAGCCACTGTTTGTAAACTAAAGACACTCTATGCACTGGGCCAACATTCACTAAAATATTCAATCCTTAGCAACACTCTAAAAGGGCTTCCCTGGTGGCTCAGTGGTAAAGAATCCGCCTTCTAGTGCAGGCAATGTAGGGTGGATCCATGGGTCAGGAAGATCTCCTGGAGGAGGGCATGGCAATTCACCCCAGTACTCTTGCCGGGGAGATCCCACAGACAGAAGATCCAGCGGACTATAGCCCATGGGGTCACAAAAGAGTCGAACGTGACTCAGTGGCTAAACAATCACCACCACCACCCTGAAAAATAGCAATGACCATCACGTCCATTTCAGAGGTAGGAAAACTGATGCCCAGGGAGGCTGAGTAATGAATCTACAGCCACAGAGGTAGAGAAGGACAGATCCAGGATCTGAATCCAAAATATTTGACTCCAGACCTTGTGTCCTCCACCATTAAGCAAATATTCATGTCACAATCAAGCTACGGTCCTTGTGTCCTGTAATTGCCAATTACCTTACATAGATGTACTGCCAAAAGCAAGATGTCTCTCTTGCAGGGGTGTTCGTAGCTGCCAGTGTAGGGGAATTAGGGAAAGGCTCTCTCTTCAGGGGACCAATTAGAAAAGGGTGCTCTTCTGGCCAAAATGAATAGGTACAAGGGAGCCTCCTCTGGTTTAAGAAATTAGAAAAATGGTGTCCCAGTGATACAAAGCTTGGCAAACTGAGCCCTGAAGTGACTCTCAGCTCCCACCGACTGAGCAGGCTTGCACAGCCTCCTGTGACAGGTCTGGCTTTGAGTCTTGGTTTCCTCGCCTGCAAAATGGGTACACTGTCCTGATCAGGGCTCAAGTCACTCTCAGCACACCCATGCTCTGGTCCCAGGAAGGCTGAGGGCTCCCAGAGCACACGCTGCTCACAAGTAGTAACTGGATTTCTCTTACCTCGTTGCAGCCTGGGTTATCCACCAGCTGATGGCTGCTGGCATGTAAGGGCTGGCCGGCATTCACGGGGTTCAGGACAACCTTGTCTCCTATGACCACCTGAAATGGAAAGGACCACAGAGCGTTTCACAAAAAACGTCAGGGCTGCGGAGTGAGCAGGGGCTAGTTCTGGGAGAAGCCGTAAGTGTCTACATAGGAGAAGGCCCAGCTTCTAGCAGGTAGAATGATTCGGCACAAAGGCACAGTTTTAAAAGCCTGACCCTGACCAGGAGTGGGTGATGTTTACAAGACTAAAGGTAAATTTTTGCCCACAATTGTCACTGATTACTTACAGATGCTTTCAAAGTTAGTCTAAGCAGGAAGAAAAAAGTCCCACCTCTGTTAGATTCAGTTAAGGCACTTGCATAAATAAGCTCTAATTAAGTTTTACAGGTAGAAGCAGAATATTTGCTGAAGTAAGTCTTTATCTTTGAGAGAATAAAGCTATACATTTATAAAGCAATGAGTTTTAGACTTTTTTGAAAAGTCATATTAAGAAATATGTTTTCTATTATGACCTGGTCATACATACTTATGTAGATATATATGTATGTGTGTATACATACATATATGCATGTATGCACAGATATACATATCTATTTATCTAAGACAAAAGTTACCCACACCAAACAATCTTATCCCCATTATGTTCAACATGGCTTGATACTATCTATTCTATTCAATTTTCTAAAATAATAGTCACAAATTACTAAATTGATCTCTTAGCCTATGTACAGATGGATACCCTGTCCTTTGAAAAACACTGTTCTACAAGGGTAAGTATTCAAAAAAACACTATTCTACAAGGGTAAGTATTCAAAATCATCTAGTTTTCTCAACAAAGGCACAGATAAAAAGATAACCTTAAAGGACAGGAAAGCAAAGGACATGCTAGAAAGGAAGTTCAGAACAAAGCACCCTTCCTTATCTTTTATTATGGAAGCGGAAGGAAAAAGAATGGGAAGGATGGTTGCCTAAGATGTAAAACCCATCTTTTCTCAGTTTGATACATTTGGGGAAGACATACTACCAAATTTTCTCTACCTCCAAATGAATATAATTATGCTAAATACATTAAAAAAAATCCAAACCTTTAGCTGAAATGTAAGCTTTTCTGTACTAGTTCTTTTACATTCAGTTGATAATCACTACTGTATACCAACTGCCCGGGGCGGGGGTGGGTGGCATGTCCTGGAACTACATGCTTCAGGTATATTGTATATACTTTAATATACATACATATAAAGTAAAACATTTTGAAACTACTCAGATTTTGTATACGTAAGTTTTAAAAAATGGCAAAACCCAGTTTCAGGTGGAGGCTAGTTGAGCATTTTGGTAAGATTTCACACAGTTTAAACACTTATTTCTTTTGGTAGAAACAACTATTTCAGAATCTTAACAAGGTTGGAAATATCGCTAATAGCATTTGTACATAGTGATAGGTAAGTATAGGGCCACATAAGCACAGAGTAAGGTAGACAATAAGTATCAGAACGGTTCTAAGTGGTTCTTTATAACTTAATGACCTCCCTTACCCAGAAGAGGGGCAGCTCAAAACCAACCACAGTCACTGAAATGAAATGAAGAACCCGCAGAGTTACTGACAAAGAGCAATTGAGGCTAATCCTAAAATCCACTCCCCTTCTCTGACCAATCTACTTCTTTTCCATCCTCTGTTCTAACTTTATTTCCTAAATAGCAAAGCATTTCTATTCCATCACTGATCTAGAAGGAGGGGGATAGTCCCCAGGACAGTAATACACGACACCAGCTTTTGTGGTCAAGTTATCGAGGTAATGGGCTGCTCGTATGAATTTTTTCAGAAGCCCAGTAGGAAAAATAGAGCTACTGTATGTAGGTCACACTTCACTCCAAATTTCCCTGTTTCCCAAACACTGGTTTCCATAGTGAGTCCCTTCTCCTCCTACAGGCTAAGCCTCTGGCTCCAACTTTAAATTTCTCCCAGTTGACTCAAGCATGCAGTTATGGTTGGAGGCCTGGCACAGAGCGCTCCTGGGGCTGGGAATGTGCACTTACGCTATCTCCGATGGATCGCAGCTTGTAGAATGGCTGAATGTAAAACCAGGACCCTTCATTTCCGGCCTCATCCAATGTCACTCTCATGGCATTCTTCTCCAGCAGGGCCGGAAGCCTCTTATTCACAGTTAGGTATTTATTACTTTTCAGATGCAGTAGCTGAAAACCACAAGGAGAATAAGGTGCCTGTCAGCATGTCTCTGAATCTTTACCATTTCTCTCTCAGCCATATAAAATATGTATCAAACACTCCTCCCACCACTGAGCTGCCTGTGAAGTTAGAGAACCACAGAAGTGCCTAGGGCAAGGGGATGACTAGAAAAGGAGGAAGAGCGAAGGGAGTAGAAGGAAGAGGAGAAGAAAATTATTTTCCTCCCAAAACAGCCTTGGACGAGATGGATGTCACTCAGGTAAAGGATGCTGTCCGATAGAATAGCACTCTTGCCATTGGTTAGCAGGAAGGGGTCTAACCCCACGTAAAGGGTCTAAAGAACTGCAGTCTGAATATGCCCTGACACAAAGGTGGAGCTAAGGAAGGGCACTTCTGAACAAGAGACACAGTTCAGTTTAATAGAGGACCCCATTAGGGGGATCGTCAATTCATTTGAAAAAACATGACTGTTACGGATTTTCACCTTGAATTTCTAAGCACTCTATTCTTAATTACTTGGCAAGTGGGTACATGAAAGGGATGGAAAGATTGAAGATCTAGATGGGAAATGTCCCATAGTAAGTCTAAGCCAGGAAGAGTTGACCAAAGCTTCCCAACTCAACAGGCTGTAAGAGAAGATGGAAGGGAATATGAAAAGCTTGTCCAGTCTCTGGAGACATGGTAAGACTAGCAGGAGATACCACTGCAAAGTGCCAATATCCCTCTTTCCAGGTTCACAGATAGTTTCTAGAACACTCCCAGGAGGTTTACAAACACTGCCAGGGTTACTGGAAGTAGAGGAGTAACTTGTCTGATCCATGAGCCTCCGACATCCCCTAGCCATGATACACAAGGGGAAATTAATGCATTCCTAAGCCTTTGTTCTTACTCTGATGAGTAGCCCTGATCCTCCATGCACCTGCTGAGGTGTTGGATTTGGTTGGTTTGTAACCTGATATTACCTATTGGTGGATGTCAAGACCTAGGCTTGGGGAAATAAGAAACATTAGGTAATATGTGCTCAGAGGATACTCTGTGACAGGTACCTGTCAATCATTATAGGCAGTAGACACCATTATTATTACCATTTGCTAGTAAGACACCTGAGGCATGGCAAGAATTCTTGCCCTAAATCTCAGAGGAGAAAAAGTGGGAAGGAATTCCTCTGTCAGTTGTAAATTTAATATTAGCATTAGTAAAGAGAGGGAAAGTAGGAGTTTGGGGTTAACACAGACACACTACAATATATAAAATAGATAACAAAGACCTACTGTACAGTACAGGAAACTATATTCAATATCATGTAATTACCTATAATGAGAAAGAGTCTGAAAAAGAATGGATATATATATACATGTATGTGTGTAACTGAACCACTTTGCTATATACCTGAAACACAACATCATAAATTAACTATAATTTCTTTAATGTTTTTTTAAAGCCATATTTGGCACTGGACTTCCTCACAGACTGTTTTCTGCAAGGACAGACCCAGGTGGACTTTTTTTTTTTCCCCAGCAAACCCTGTGGTAGCTATTTCTTAAATTGTGTCTAATCCTTTCAAGTGTAAAGGTACCAGAGATAAACAAGTAAACCTCATGACCCATTAGGTAAGACTTGAGACTCAAAGATTCTAACTGAAGATACAGAATTGCTCTTATTACTTCTGGTGACCAGTCCTTGAATCAGTTTTTTCCAAATATAAGGAACTTTCAAGGAATGCAAGTTAGGCAAGACCTCAACAGTCAGGCTCCTCTTTAGATAGGAGCTTCCCATCTAAAAAATATGGACAGCCTCAATTAACAGCTTCCAAGGAGAGAAGTGGACTCTCACATTGAAAAAGAACCAACTGAAAACCCAAGAGCCCAGCCCAATCAGAAGAAATGCCAGACCTTTTCCAATAAACTGGCTGTCTCCATGGAGTTCTTTGTGTCTCAATAGGGTTTAGTGCGCTTGCTTTTCATTTCACTCTTTGTAAGGCTCCAGCTCCGTGACAGAAGAGCGGTTTTGACCTACCTGGATCACGTTGCCATACTGGATCACGGTGCCCAGCAATTTCCTGTTTTCGGTCTCATTTTGCTTCTTTTCCAAGTCTGCAGCATGCTGTTTATGGAGGAGGAAGAGTGGTCACAAAGAGGCAACAGTGGGTTTCATTTCTCTGCTGTGATGCAGAACCAACACAGCCAGTTCATACAGGAACCACAGAAATAAGTAACTATTAATACCTAAGTACACCCAGAGGCTAAGTGCAATGAACAAGGGGTTTAACAGTCCAACCCATCATGCCTTTGCTTGTTGGCCTTTTTGACTTTTCAAAAAGGTGTTCTTTCTTTTAAGGACTTCACAGATATCTGCTTAGGGTAAGACTAAGTCAAAAGTTTATATATTTTTAAAGAAAACAGGGTAAGATTAGAAGGGAAATTGCATAGCCCTTTTATGATACGTAAAGGTTGTCTTTATGGCTCTGGAGTGAAATAAAACAGGGTTTACATACTGGTTTTCTGACCTGGATGTGTTATTTAATATCTGTGAGCCTCAGTTACCTCTTCTGTAAAATGAAAATAAAAACAGCACTCTCATCTCATAGGAATCACTTAGCACAGTATCTCATCACAGAAGGATTCATGGAATGTTAATTTTTACTGTTATATACCAATTATAATTTATGTAATTTTCATGGTAGTTCCCTGAGGAGAAGATGATTATTCTAATTTAATAAGGAGGAAACAGACTCAGAGAGATGAAAAAGTTTGGTTGACAATGCACAGTTAGTTGAATGATGGCTACAAAAGGAGTTTATATTGTTTTCTCTACTACCATGTATATTTGAAATGTTGCTTAATACTGTCATTAAAAAAAAAATTACACAGCTATTAAGTAAGAGACAATCTCACACCCATATTTGGGTAAACTCCAGATTGATACAGTCACAAATGATGCTGGAGATATTACTAGCCCCAACCCTGGCAGCCTAGGGAACATGATAAGAATAGAGGGTTTCCAAAACAGTCGGCCAAGGCCACCAACCCACACAGTCATTCTTTCTTCATTTCCCTGTAGAACTCAGTAAGGACTGTTAACATATCATAACCATGCTCAAGGGGAGCTAGTTTCATCCTAGGCAATTAAACTGCTGTTCCGACCCCTGACTCCCAAACCCAGAATAAGTAAAACCAAAGTAAAATAACAGGGATTTCTTCTAATCTGATGGGTGATAAGTGCATGATGATGACCAGCAGTATCCTTCAGAACCGTTTCCAATGTTCTCCTCCTAGAGTCTCCCCCTGGCCTTGAGACAAGATGCTAGCAGACGCCACGGGGTAATGGGCTTCCTTCCCAGGTCCCCATTCCCACAGGACCCTTCAGGCCTGGTCTTGGTTCCACCACAGACCAACTTGACCATCTTGGCCAAGTTATTTAATCTCACGGAGCCTCACTCAGCATTCTCATCCACAAAATGAGGACAAAATAAGCCTTTTCTTCCCCCCCTCTCTCTCATCATGGAGATGAGAGAAAATGCATACTAGACACCAAACAGGCATTCAAAACATTTAAAGCATGATTGTTATGCACAAGTTTCTGTAACTAAGTAATGTCCTAATGATGAGAATTTTGAAAGTGGGAAGTTGGCTGGATGAAGAATCTTCCCGTTTCCATTAAGCTCAGCATCTACCCCGCCTCTACCAGGAAGATAGGTATTTTTAGGAAGGCATATCTTTTGAGAAAAATAAGCTGCAGGCAGCAATCCTTAACCAGAAAGAAACTACATTACAAGAAGGTAAGGGTGTGCCTATGTTCGTATAGATGACTACAACTTTACCCTATGAATCTCAACCCTTTAAAACAATGGTCTATTCAGAGGCTCCCCTCTTGCTCTTTTGGAATTAGTTACCAGTCTGCTATTCTCAGGTACACAAAGATAATATTCACCGGTTTCAAGACACATCGAGAAACAATAGCAGTGCAGACACCATAGCCATCCTTGGCATGCAACTGCCCTGGGCACGGTCCTCCCCCATTCTCTCTTCCTCTCCACAAACACCTTCCCTTCACTTCCTCCCGCCTCCCTTCTCCCTGTTTTCATGCCTGAGCTGTACCCTCTCCAGAGAGCTCTGCAGTAACCACAGGTAGTTTCCAAAGAAAAAAACATCACTGGACTGAATCTACTTAGAAGGCAGGTTTATACTTTGGAGAAAGCCATTTATTCTTTCTGCCAAGCAGTTCTCAGCTAATAAGGACAGGAAATTGGAGAAAGAAAAAAAAAATCAAAGGGTGGAAAAATCAATGAATTAAGAAAAATAAAACAACATTTTCCCAACAGGCTTTTTTTTTTTTCTTTCTGCTCAACATGTCACACTGAAAGGATTCACCTTTAGAGAATCTTAAAGTAGTGTTTCTTGGACTTAAATAATATAAGGGCTCCTGGTTAAGAGGGAAAATTCTCATGGATATTCCTCTGACTCTCAAGGATTTCCAGTGGCTTCAATCTAAGAAATATTAATCTAAAATATTAAGTTCCTGCCTATGTTCAGACTAAGGATAAAAGTGGTAATCCAATGGTTACCGGCATATCTAAAAGAAAATGTCAGATTAGTCACCAAGATGGCCCAGATTTCATATTTAAGACTAATTAAACACCAGTATCTCTAAAGATTAAAGGGTATTTCCCTAAAAACATATAAAAGGTAAAATCAGAAGTGAAAATATACAACTGGAAAATAAACATCTAAGAATATCAAATATCATATCTGAAACTCGATTAAAAGACTTAATGATGACCACCAAGCCCACACATAACTACTAAGTAAACATTCCATGAATTAAGTTTATGAACCATTCTAAGAATTCAGTTTTGCTATAAGGGCTCTTTGTTTAAGGAGAAAACTCTCCCATTCATGTCCTCTTTTACTAAGCGCATAAACACTGTGTATGTGTTCATTTGAGTTCACAAGTCAGTCTTTAAGTATCTCCCTCCACGAAATAAATTAGTTCCCTTCCCCCAGTTTTACGGATATAACTGACATATAATTTGGCTTTCAGAAAAAAACATCCATCACGATTTTTAGTTCAACAGGTAAAGCAAGAGGTTAATAAAAAGGAAGTAAGGTACAACCTATAGCCAGGCCCACTGATCAAGGCTGCTTTAACCTTGGAAAAAACATATTAAATCTCTCAAGTGTATTCTAAAGATGAGTCCCCACTTTAAGACAGTAGATTTGTACCACCCTTCTGAAGAATAATCTGGCAATATCCACCAAAAAGTTGGTCAATGGGCATAACTTTGACTTAGCCGTCCTATTTCCAGGAATTTCTTCTAAGAAGTAAGAGGCCACATGAGGCCATAACCACTTTTTTCCCCCTCCAGAATGGAAAAAAATTGTCAGGATTCTAAGTATTTCTGAACACCATAGGGATTAGCTCTCTAAAATTACAGTCCTGCTATATCATGGAGTTATCAAGTAGCCATGAAAAATACAGAGCTATTTATTTATTCATGGCATAGTAAGTGGGGAAATAAGCAAGTGAAAGAAAGAGAAGTGAGACGGCATGCCCCCATTAATACTTTAAGATACGGAGATACAGGAGTAATAGGGGGTTGAAGCCTGGGACACACATCAAATATAAAACCAAGATTATCTTTGAGGGGTAAGATTTAGAGAGTGTACCATTTTTTTCCCCTTTTCTTACTCATGTGTTTTTGGAATTCACTTCTTACAATTCTCACATGTCATTTTTTCAGAAGTATCTTCATCCTATCTCCATGGCAAGAAGCCTGGGTTTTTAGAAAGCTTTACGTGCAAAACAGAAATAGAGACACAGATGCAGAGAACAAACGGATGAACACCGAGGGTGGGGAGGCGGAGCGGGATGAATTGGGAGGAGAGTGGGACTGACATGAATGCTCTAGGAAGTATAAAACAGATAACTAATGAGAACCTGTGTACAGCGGGGATCTCCACTCAGTGCTCTGTGGTGATCTAAACGGGGACGACACCCAAAAAAGAGGGGATATGAAAATATATATATATATATATATATGAAAATATATAGCTGATTCACTTTGCTCTACAGGCGACACCATCATAACATCGCAAAGCAACTATACTCCAATAAAAATTAATTTAAAAATAAAAGTAAATAAAAAGCCACCTTAAATGTGTTACCCTTTCAATATTTAAGAATCCCAATAAAACAAGTACCTGTTGCTCTTTTCCCTTGCACGATGACTTGAGGACAGTTCCGAATTTCTAAGGAAGAAATGGCACTCTACGCTATGCTCTCTACCACCATTATTCACCACGGACATTACCGTGTTTCCCTAAGCAACATCAAGGTCAATCCCATCACAGTCACCTGTTATTTTATTTCAGAAATAGAGAAACCATGATTACATTACCACAGAGAGGTCACTGGAGCAGTGGGGAAAGGGTATTTGAGGTCAAAAAACTCTGAATTACATAACATGATATTGAATTAAGCCTTCTGAAAATAAGCAATGCAGGACCCAGGCTTCAGATGACAATAAAGACCCATCACTCCTCTGGTTCTTCCCAGCTTAAAGTAACAAATCATTTCTCAGAACCAAAACAATGTAGATGCTATTTCAAGGTAACAGACAAAAACGCTGTCAGGAAATGTAGTCAAGGCCCGAAGAACAAATGACATGATTTGCGAAGGGTGGGGGAACCTCATTCTGCCAAGAGTCTTGGGAAATCATGACCAGGGGGGTTAGCATCCAGTCCTCTCTGAAAGAACAGACACACACAGCCACCAGCCACTAGATGTCATTGTCCTTCAGAGAGCTGGTGGCATGCTGCATAGCCTAGGCAAAAGGAAGTCAAAGTGGTCTAGACAACTAATTCCTTAAATGGCATTAATTTAAAATAATCTGACCTTTGATTGGGGTGCTCCACAGTAGTTGACAAAAATAAAAATGAAAACCCCCTGGAGACCAGCCATCCACCCCCAAAGGCAAGCGGCTTCCCAAAATACAGCATTTTAATGACGACACTAGAACATGTGAATGACTTTCAGACACGAGGGGGCAAAAAATGTCCAACTAAGCAAGGAAAGTAGGAACTGCACAGAGTGAGTAAGACCCAAAAGTCACGTCAGTAATCCTAAATCAGGGGACAGCGCTGGTTTCCTTTTAAAATCTATTTAAAGCAAGAACGGCATGAAAGAGAACATGTTGTTGTTTGTTTTAGTAAGGAGTTCAAAGTTCTCGGTCACCTTTAGGATTGAGGTTTTCAACTGTGTGGTTTTTTTCAGGGTTCATTTGTGGGAAGGAGCATGAAAAGGAATTGCTGATGAAACAACATGTGTATCACAGGCTGCGAATGGGTGGCCAAGAACATCACCCTGCCCGAGCCATTCTGGTGTTGGTGTTGAATGTGTTTTAAACTTTAATGGAATTAGCTGCCAACATTTTTTAAAAATTGAGAGATAACACATCAAAGCACGGGTCCTTAGTTTCTCTTGATATGTGACAGCAGCTCTAGGCCCACTTTCCCATGCAGCAGCAGCTGGGAGGTGGAGGCGTCCCCAGACCTGCACACAGGCACGAGCCACTGAGTGAGCTGGCCCACCAAGACCCCTTTGTTCCAACTGGTTTCCTGCTTAGCCACGAGGAACCTCAACTTACAACCCTTGCTGTAAATGTGCAGGAGAAGAAACAGTTTGAGATGTACTAAGAAGATCTCAGGCATCCCTGATGGCTCAGTGGTAAAGAATCTGCCTGCCAACGCAGGAGACGCAGGTTCTATCCTCGGGTTGGGAAGATCCCCTGGAGAACGAAATGGCTATCCAATTCTATGGAGAGAGGAGCCTGGCATGCTGCAGTCCATGGGGTCACAAAGAGTCAGATGCAACTTAGCAACTAAACAACAACAGCAAGAATTCACTGAACATAATCATTGTTATTAAAGAAAAGGGGAGCCAGGACAGTTAAAGACATGCACTGCCTCCACCATGATAATCCCACAGGCGTGCGTGCTAAATAGCTCTCCTGAGAGATGTACAGAATTGGGCAACCCTTCCTACCCATTCAACATGATTCCCATGCTCCCAGGACAAATTATGGGGGCACCCTGGATCATCACAAAGATTAGAGGAGGAGGGGACAGCTACTGGTATTCTGGACAAGAGCCAGGGGTGCCACGTGCCAGAAATGCATAGCACAGTCCCATTCAAGGAAGAAGCATCATTCCTCCCACACAATTTGGTATTCCAGTGGATAGTCACGGGGGTTAAAAAAGCTGGTTTTTTGCAATGTCTTTTTATTTATTTACTTATTTTTTAAAGTTTTTAGCTGCCCAATATGGCATGTGGGGGGTCTTAGTTCCCTGACCAGGTATCAAACGTGCACCCCACCACATTGGAAGGCAGAGTCTTAACCACTGGGCAACCAGGGAAGTCCTGGCTATCTGCCATTTCTGAGCCAAGTTCCTAACTCCACTTTACACATTCACACAAAGCACGGTTTTGCATGGTTTAATTAAAGTTATTATTAACAATTTTCCAAAAATGGGAGTGTTCTTTAATAAAGAGAAGAGTGTGCTATGCATTCTTTGTAACATTATGAAGAACTGCTAACCATTTTGAAAAATCACATTATGGAAAACATGTTTTTTGGGCCACCAGTACTAGAGACCTACATCGGCCACAGTCTTTGGCTGCCTTATTCACGGGGTTTATACAAACAGGTACAAGCATTTATTTTCTCTAGAATGTCCTCTAGAATGATTGTGCCTGAGCAGGAACTTAATAAAATACCTTTCATTTTACCTTCACAATTCATTTCCAAACTTTGGTATCTTGGGAGGCTATATTACTTATAAGTTTTATTTCCTGTTCATACAGTTACATATTAATAGTATCTGCTATTCAGAGGGAGAAATGGGTCTGCTGAGGCTGAGAATATCTACCCTAAAACTGTTAAAATAATGATGCAATACTGGAAGCCTCCCAAGTGATCTCGGTCTTTCTGCTTTTTCTCCTTCTCCTACCCTCTCACTGCCAAAGAGGCCTCATTGTGAGGCTTACTTGTCACCTCCTCTTCCTCTAGGAAGTCCTCCCTGACTACCATATCACTCACTCTTATTCACAGGAGAGGATTTGGGAGCTCCTTCTGCATGCTCAATTGCTTCAGTCATTTCTGACTCTTTGCAACCCTATGGACTATGGAGCTTCCAGACTCCTCTGTTCATAGGATTCTCCAGGCAAGAATACTGGAGTGGGTTGCCACGCCCTCCTCCAGGGGATCTTCCCAAACCAGGGATCGAACCTGCGTCTCCTGCATCACAGGTGGGTTCTTTACCACTGAGCCACCAGTGAAGCTCTCTCTAGGTGCTCACAAAGCTTTGGTGGTTTGCCCTATAATAGTATTTGCCACAGCTGTGTCACTACCTCTATTTCTTAGTCAGCTATTAAGCTCCCAGAAGGTAAGACACTGCCAGAGCCTTACCACCATCACTGAGCACCGTGTCATTTTCATCCATTCATGAAATATTTCATGAGCACTTACTATGTGCCAAACGCTATTACAAGGCACTGGGGATACAGCGGGAAACCAGACAGACACTGCTCCTCATCTTGTGGGGCTGACATTCTACTGAGTGACAGATGATAATTAAGGGGACTATTAAATATAATTGCAGACTGTGATGAGTGCTGAGAAAGATATAAACAGGGTGCATGAAGCAGGGAAGCAAGCAAGACAAGGGTTAGATAAGGAGGTGGAGAGAGACTCTGAGAGACGAAGGAGGCAGAGATCTTAACAGAGGCAAAGTCAGGAGAAGGATGTTCTCAACAGGATAAGCTGTAAGTGCTAATGTCCTGAGACTGTTAAGAGTCTGTGGTGCTTCAAAACAAATGCAACGAAAGGAAAGAGAGTGAGTCTGGCCAGAGTATAGTGAGGACAGTTCAGATGCCTCAGAGGGCATAGCAGCCACAGGGTCTGCACTTCATTTTAAAGCCAGTGTGTGCGTGTGTGTCCTCACACAAGAGGCTCAGCTCAGGGAGATCAGGGACCTGGTCTTCTCATCGTGCCTGAAGCCCTCAGCCCCATCTAACACAGCATGTGCTGAGCAAAGGAGTCCCTTCCGTGAGTCCCACCTTACCCGGTGCAGCTGGCCGTGACTTTGCCACTTACTGGTCGCAAACCGGGCAGGCATGAGCCCCACATGCTCACAGATATTGTACGTCCTTGACTGTCATCGCCCGAGAAAGATCTTTAAAAATCCAGTTAGTAACCATTTGAGTGCCCCACATGTTGCAGACAAGAGGGAGAGGGATACAGTGAACCAGACACAAATTTCTGTCCTTGTGTAGTTTATATCCTAGTTGGTGTAGACAGCTAATAAATAAATTGGAAAGATCATGGGAAGTGACAAGCAGAAAAATAAAGCAGAATAGGGGGGTGTGGAATGGACTGAAATTTCAATAATACCACATTGGATATATGTCATATCTTTCTTCTCCACACTGCAAAGAAGTTCCACACAGATAAGCCTCACAGAAGAATTAGGTCATCTAGACATCAGAAGAATCATGTCATCATTTGACAGATGGAAAAACAGGCTCAGAGAGGCTCAAAATTTTGCTTATGGTCACACAGCACAGCGGCTGTGGAATGAGCATCTCTTTGATATGCCAACCAATAGACAAGATAAATACAATGATAGTAGCTAAAATCTACTGAGCACTTATCATGTGGCAGGCACTGTTGACAAGAACCTTTCATGGTTCATTTCATGTAATCCTCACAACAACCTCTTGATGTAGATATTATTATCATTCCCATTTTACAGATGAGGTAACAGAGGCACAGAACAGCCAAGTAACTCAGTCAAGATGACCAGTTGGTGAGGGGTGAAGCTAGCATTCGAATCTAGGCAGTTCGCTTGCTGAGCTTGTGCTCATAACCAGTACTCTACTTAAAGCCATTCCGAAAAGGAAATGGCTGAGAAAAAAAAAAAAAAAAAGAAATGATTGAGAAAAGTAACTCTCAAGACATCTCAGGATGACCAAGACCCACCTTTCCTTAGGATCACAGAGGATCTCTTTTATCCCTTTATCAAAGAACATATGAAGTCAGTATCCAGAGCTGAAGGGCTGCAAAACTCATTTTCCCAACCCGTTCCACCCAGACACAAGCATATGGCGGCTCACGAGACCTCGCCACGGGGTCCCGCCCCGGTACGTACATGCAATTTGTTGAGCAGCACTGCATCGGTCGTGCTGTTGGCTCCTGGCTTAGCAGCTTTCCAGAACTGCTTCTGGGCAGAGTAGCGATTCATGGGACATAGTTTAAAGAGGCAATCTAGAAGTGAAACAAATAAGCAAAAAATTGTCACTGAGGATGTATGTATATGCACTCAACCTATGGAAAAGACTTTATCCTTTTATTTCATTAAAGCATTATAAATTATATGTAAATATAAGTGACAAGTTACAAAGCCCTTTTACAAACCTCTCCTTTGACGGTTAATTCTCATCACCATCATGTGAGAACAGAGATGAGGAAAATGAAACTTTTAGAAAGTCAATTTTTTGTTGTCACACAGCCAGTTAGTACCACAGCTGGGACTCAGAGTCCAAATCCAGGATTCTTGATGCTGCCCTTAGAGTTATCTCCTTTCCCTTGTAATGAACAAATTTAAGGGCAATATTCTCACTACATGCAACAACAGCTGCTGCTGTTCAGTCACTAAGTTGTGTCCGACTTTTGCAACCCCATAAACTGCAGCACGCCAGGCTTCTCTGTCCTTCACTATCTCCCAGAGTTGCTCAAACTCATGTCCACTGAGTTGGTGATGCCATCCAACCATCTTGTCCTCTGTCACCCACTTCTTCTCATGCCCTCAATCTTTCCCAGCATCAGGGTCTTTTCCAGTAAGTCAGCTCTTTGCATCATATGCAATAACAGTATATACAAGCATTTCTGGATATAAATCCAACTCTCATCAATTCAACAAAATTTTTAGAAAAACAGAAGTTTATTAGGAGGCACCTCCCTGGGCAATGGTTTCTTGAGTGTTGTTTTAATTCTCTGGGGACTAGGAAGAAAATAGACGAACTTGCATGCAGACATTCTGTACCTTGTCCCTCTCTCTCAGTACACGGTGATATGCTTCCATTTAGGGATGCCTGGGTTTATGACTTTTTACACTGTTTTATGTAGTAGAAGATGGAGCTAGAGGTAAAGAACCCAACTGCCAATGCAGGAGACATAAGAGTTTCGGGTTCAATTCCTGAGTCAGGAAGATCCCCTGGAGAAGGAAATGGCAACCCACTCCAGTATTTCTGCCTGGACAATCCTATGGACAGAGGAGCCTGGTAGGGTACAGTCCATGGGGTCACAAAGAGTCAGACACAACTGAAGCAACTTAGCACATACAGTAGAACCAACTCACAAAATGGACTAGTGGCTTCAAAAGATGCCTGCAATGAAATAAAAACATCAAAGACACTAGCAGTGCAAACCCCACAAACCAGAAAAAGGAAAAATAATGATGATCTAAGGAGGCCTAAAAACAAGACACCCAGATATTAAAAGCTGTTTTAAAATACTTAACATGTTGCCTCTAATGATAAACTTTACTCAAAGCATTCATGTGCCTTAAGGTATACCTGATAACGCGCTAATCATGATTAAGAGGACACCACATTATTTTGTTTAATCGTAATCTTTTTCATTGTCTATTTTCCTGCTTGTTTTTATAAAGTATACATTAGTACAGTAACACATGTATATAACTTTTAAACATACATACATGCACAAAGTTTAGGGATATTTTTGTGTAACATTTTTCACAGGGATATGCCATCAAAAAAGTTTAAAAATAACTTCTAAACAACTAATATTAAAATTTATACTCACTCTCTAAAAATTCTATCATTTGATATAAAGGATTTTCAAATTGTATTTATAGAGTAAATAAATTTGGAATTAACACCCAGATCTGGAAAAACTGTACTCAGAAAGTAGATCAGACCAAGCCTTTAAAGAAATTCAGTCTCCTAACTGTACACATATTCTTATCTGTCCACAGAAACATTTTCTGACAGGCTAAGTAAGTACCTAGTTACTGTGTTAGCCAAACAACGATCTCAAAGTGAGAAATACTCATTTGCTCTCAAATACATAGACACTAAGTATCTGTGCTCAGTCATGTCCAACTCTTTGTGACCCCATGGACTGGAGCCAGCAGGCTCCTCTGTTCATGTGGAATTTCCCAGAGAAGAACACTGGAGTGGGTTCCTTTTCCAGTGGATCTTCCTGGACCGAGGAACGAACCCACGTTTCTTGTGTCTCCTTCATTGGCAAGTGGATTCTTTACCACTGCGCCACCTGGGAAGCCCATAGACACTAAGACTTTCCTCTAATTCAGACCACCCTTTCTTCTAGTTGGAATCAATGAACTTTTACTAAGCACAGTACAAATACGTGACATCATTCAGAAAAAAACTGAAATCATGTAACTGTAGAAATAGAAGGTACTTCCCTATTTCTACAAGTCTCCTTCACTACATATTTCTACGTAGTCACAAGCAGCTATAAGGTAAATATAAAAGCCATCTGTATCAAGAATACAATTCATCTACATGTGAAAGACACTATCCAGGTCTTTACAGAACAAAGGGCAGGGCAGGAAACTGGTTTGAAAGATAGGACTGCTCTCTCCATCTCCAATGAAAGTCACAGGTCGTTGTTATTTACTCTATGAGTGGCAACTTCACAACATCACTGAATGACAGTTTTTCTACCAGTTTGAACTATGTGAACTCTCCATTTGCCCTGAGAACAATCACACACAACCATGAGACTGCTGGCCAGCATTAAACGTCTTATCTTTGACACAGGATAGAGGGTGGCATATGTGTACTGGGCCACGGTGACTTCCTTGATAAGCGTATGACATCATACAAAAACATTCAAAACATTTAAGTCACCAATATTCATATTTGATATATGATTTACTTTATGGGTCAATTGAGGTTAATAATTTCAATTTTCATCAGTAAGAAGATACTGAGAAAATTGTCTGTTTATTTCCTCTTAAACAATTCATATGATGATAGCTAAACAGAATGCATTACCACCCCCTCAATAATTTACTTAAGTTGATTTGAGGATCAGCCGGATCTATAATATCAAGGAATTAACATGCAATGGATAGCATCCTTTTACAACTGTTCATAGTACAGCCAAGTCAAGCACCCCACTTAACAAACCAATGGACTACCAACAGGCTCAAAATTTCAGATAATTCCCATTCACCTAAGATGGGAATGTAAACTGAAGCACTATCAATCCAATCAAAGTCTTTCTGTAACTTCCACAGCAACTATTTTCCTTGGATAAAACAGAGCACTGTACTGGGTTAAGCATTTTTACAACTAACCATCTATGTAAATACAAGCGATGCTAACACACTAGTAACAGAACCAAATTAGCCTTGCTGATTTGGTCCTGCCTTCCCAGTTGCTTAGCAACTGATTCAAAGTGAAAATTAAATTAAGCAATTCAAATGGGATGTTAAAGTAACCTTCTGAAATTCTGCACTTCAGTGGCTCTGTACTGCCCTTTGCTATTTGGACAGCACAACAGGACGAAATGAAAGTTCTGCTGGATCTTAATACTGTGCTAAGTATAGAAATGCATAAATACAGGAAATCCAGTGCAAGAGTTGTACCTATTTGGGGGAAGCAAGTATGCATGTGTGTCTATATATCTGCATGTACACACATATACACACTCTGCGATTTGATTTCGCCCCAAAGAAATGTCACAAAGATCTCTTATGTGACAAGTGTTTTTTTTTTCAGGTCTTTGAAGAATAAACTAAACTCAGCTTTCAAAAGATTACTTTGGAATATTCTTAAGTTTTAGCAGATGCCACACTGGGCCGGCAAAGGAGGAGTTAGCCGAATGGAAGGGCTGGGCTAAGTGTTAGAGGGCGCGTGGCCTGGAGAGGGGCCAGAGGTGGTCCTCCATGGCTTAGGGAGCATTCTAGAACTCAGCAGGAGGGAGAATACTCAACTGCTCAGCAGATGTGTTAACCGTGATCCGAGGACTGTGGTGCTCGGCTGGGGAAGACAGGAGTAAGGGGAGCACAGGGTGCTTGGAGCCCACCTTAATGTAAGCGGTCCCGGGGTGGGGTGAGAAGGCAAAGCAGCCAACCTCGGAGGGAACACACATCAGACGTAGTGAGAAAATAAAGTCTGCCGGAAGAACAGTTGAAACCCAGGTCCTCACTGTCCTCCACAACCTTGAACTCTAGAATGGAAGGTCCCTGACGGCAGACACTTGTATCTGTTCTGTAGGTGGGCCGCGGGGAGGCAAGGCCTGTCCTACAAAAGCAGTGGGAAAGTAGCAAAGGACTTTAAGCAAAAGAAGAACCTGATTTATGTTTCTATGGGAGCTTTCTTCCTGGTCATGGTGCCTACTAAGAAAGGGAAGGCTGGGAAGGGGTGGATTTAGAGGAGAAGAGGAGAAGTCAAGAATCTTCTTTTGGCTATGCTTGGTTTGACATGCATTATAAGACAACCAAGCTGAAATGTTCAGAGGGCTGTCTGTCAACTGAAAATACAGGAAGCCAGTAATTTAAGGTGATGGGGGCGGAAGAGAAGGAAGGATGGGGTGCCAGAGAGAGGAGAGGAGAGTTGAGGAAATCAGTACGACAAATACGATGCAGTGACCCACTCTGGCTCGGGAGATGTAACTAAACCTACAGAATATGTTAACTGAGGCTTACAGAGGCTTGAACTTGATACGAAGTTAGTTTTCAGAGGACAGAATAAAGACATTCCCTCTCCTTTTCCCCTTCCCCCAACAAATCCCCAATACAATGAAAATTAAAAACAAAAAAATGCAAGTTTGTCTCCTAAGAATCTTAAATGCATCTTCCCAAGTTGGAATAAATGAACATAGAAAGAAGATGGATGGGTGGAATCAATCGATGGAGGGATCCTCTTTCCATCTTTGTTTATATATTCAATACCTTTTAATAATCTATAATGGAGAAGAATCTAAAAAAGAATGTGTGTGTGTGCATATCTCTGAGTCACTTTGTCATATACTTGAAACTAACAAAACATTGTAAATCAACCATACTTCAATAACTTTTTAAAAAATCTAGTATGTCTTTAGCTTAATAGTGAACAACACTTACAGTCATAAAAAGCTAACACTAGATATAAATTTAGCCAGAAGATGTGATATAATTTTACCTGGAGGATGGAGGGTACACAAGGAGATGTCAGAAGCCACCCTCATCTATAATAACAGGGCGTGAACAGGTGATATTTAAGAGATTAATCTACAGACATGAAGAGACACACATCATCCAGAAATACAGTGGTAAATACCAAAAGAAAATGTCAACATGTTTTAAGTTGTTGCCTCTACAAAGTGGGAAGGCGTGAGGTGCCAGACATAGGAGTGTTATTTTTATTCTGCACTTTATCAATATTTGACTTTTTTGGTTCAATTCACATAAAATTAACTGGTTTCAAGTGAACAATTCTGCAGCATTCCATGCATTCCCAATGTTGTACAATCACCACTTCTAAGTTCTGAGACATTTTAATCACTCCCAAGAGGAAAACCTGTATCTATGAAGCAATTCCTCCTCCAACCCATGTACCCATGAAAGTCTTTAACTTTTATAAATGACCTTTTAATACTAAAGCACTGTTCAATATCATACTGAGATATCATTTTACACTACAGGGTGACAAAAGGCAACATATAGTCTACAATATAATCCAGCAACTCTCTGCCAGATATAACATTTCTGAGAAATCTCTCCTAGGTCACCAGATCTCACACTTCGGTATGTGGAAGGATTCTCTAGGAGAAAGATCCATGAGAAGGCCTATCTTCTCTTGAGCTCATTGGCCTGAAAGAAATACTAAACTCGTGCTCACAGGTCATCAGTGATAAGCAATCACACGACCCTTCTACCCTGCCATGATCCAGGAACTAAGAAATGCACTTCAGTTGAATGCTCAGGAAGAAGAAATAAGTTTGCTAAAGACCGAACCAACCCCTGCTGCAGTCTGTCCTCGTTTGCCAAGCATGGGTTTCGCTGTCTCTTACCCCACCCCCTGGCTGACGTGGTGGCAGTTAACTAGGCAAACACAGTCCCTTATTGCAAAGAATCTGAGCTCTTGTAACCCACCTCACTGATCAAAGAGACCAACAGTCAACAAGTTATTTTTTTAAAAAAAAACTTCATTCAGCCAGCATACATAAATGCAATTTTATATAGGGAGAAATCAAGGGTAAATTTACATGAACTCAAATAAGAAAAATTTTAAGTGTTGATCATACATATCTTCTTTTGAAAAAGGTTAAGAGGCAACAGAATAAACATTTCAGAAGGCACTGAGGATGTGATCAACAAAGAGAAAGGGGAATGTTAATTTCCCACCAAGGGAGTTAACAGTCCAAAGAAGCAATGAAAGGGGAAAACAAAAATTGTTGGGTGTTAAGGACTTTCCCAACTCGACTTACAAGACCAACAGTTTCACGACAGTAGACCTTATCATCTTAGTAAGCTTCTGTATCATCTTAGTAGACTTCTGTATCATCTTAGCAGACTTCTGTATCATCCTGTCTCAAGTGTACTCAGTAAATTCAGGATCAATGAATGAATGAGTGGACACTCAAGGTGGAAGAACAGTCTTCAATGGCAGTTCACAAAAGGAAAACCTCTTACTTCCAGCAAAAGCCTTCCACAAACAAGTAATTAAGTCCACTTCACTTAAAGAGGAAGCCAGCACAGCACACTTGTGCCTGTTGCACGCGAACCACATTTCCCAAGCCAGGACAGAAGCAGCTCTTTGAAGTCTGGTGACATTTTCCAAATGGAACTGCCAAATCAACCTTCCATTACTTGTCTGCAGAAAACAGACACTGTTCCTGAGGGACAAAGGACAACAAGGTAATTTTTTCCCACGTTAAGTGACCAGATGTATTTTTAGACTGAGGACACCCACGGTTGCTATCCTGTAAACTTTATCATCTTTCCTGGCTGCAGAACCATCATTCATAAACACATTAAAAAACCAGAAATGTAGGGAGAAACTTCCCTTTTTGACCTCCTTGGCATGGCCAATTAAAAAATTTTTTTTATTGGAGTATAACTGCCTTACAATGTTGTGTTCATTTCTGCTGAACAACAAAGTGAATCAGTCATATGTATACATATATCACCTCCCTACCATACCACCCATCTAGGTCATCACTGAGCTTGGCCAATTCAATTTTTATTTACCTTTTTGCAAGGATTACTGAATATAGATCAACTTTAACCCAGAGAAGAAAAGTAAAAAATTAATGGGGAATGCAAGGCCACTTTCCATGGTGGTTGAAAGAAGGGACCAGCAATCCCTTCCAGGGAACACAGGAAGCTGTCTCCACTTAGACAGCTAGGTCCTCTGTCCTGGCCTCTGCACCTGGACAGACGGATACGACGTCCCAGCGCAAGTTAAAGACTGCTTGTGGGAGCAGGGCCGGATGTCCGGGGAACTGTCAAGAGCCTGCTTCTCTCAGCACCTCAGTCTGGTTCCCTGTCGCCCTATTGACTCTGCGAGGGATCAATATTCTCCCAATGACTTCCTCTTTGGCTTAGGTTAGTCAGTTTCTATTGTTTGCAATCAAAAGTGTGAGCTGACCCATCAAGTGATAAAACATATTGCACTCTGCTGGTGAAGGAAATAAACAAATGCCAACAAAAATAAGAGACAGGGAATCTGGAAACCAGGATTCCAGCCCTGGATCCCACTAGCTGAGCAGCCATGGCCAGATTACTAAAGCTCTCTGTGTCCACGGGTCTTCCTCTAGAAAACAGATCATCCCCAAGGACCACAGAGCCCAAAGACCTACTCTAGTCTGTGGAAGCTTACAGATCACGTCAGACAAGTCACAGAAAGCCCAACACGGAAGCACTGAGCTGGGCATTGGTCTGGAAACTGGACGACTTGGTTTAAACAGCTCTATTATATGTTAGTTGTATGACTCTGGGGGAAATTAGTTCATCTCTTGCCTATACAAGGGCAATAGTCACAATGGGTAACACAAACTAACCTAAAAGATTAATTACTTCACTTAAAGCACTTAGTACAGATTATGGCACAGAGTGAACAAATATTAGCCACTAAGACAGAATGGATAAACACACCACGTCTTCACACAAAACTGCGATGCTGGATGGTAATGCTGCAGTAGAAACAAGCTATTGTTACACAGAACAACGTGGATGTACTTCACAAACATTATTTGGAGTGAAAAAAACCAAGGCGAAAAGAATCCATTTATACTGAATGAATCCATTCACATGACGTTCAAAAAGAGGCAAAATTTACCAATAGCTAGACAGTCAGAATAGCAGTTACCTTTGGAGGGGGGGTATTTCTGAGGTGCCCTTTGGAGAAGGGGCACTTTCTGGGGTACTAGAGATGTTCTATCTCAATCTGGATGAGGGTCATGGGGGTATACTTGGATTTAAAAATTGAGCAGTGCTCAGATTTAAGATTTGTGCATCTTTGTGTGTGTGTGTGTGTGTGTGTGTGTGTGCGTGTGTGTGTGTGTGTGTGTGTGTGTGTGTAATACCTTAAGGGGAAAAAAATGAAGTAGTGGTTATTCTCACAATAAGGAGGATGGTCTTGCTGATAATAGAAAACCAAACTTTCCCTTCATGTAAAAGGTTAACAATAGTGTCTGACTTCCGTGGCTGTGAAAACATGCTTTGTTTTGCCAGGGTTGGGGCTGGGTGTTTGCTGGTACATAATGGAGAGGAGGAAGGGCGGAAGAGAGATGACATCACTGGTTCCCCAAAGGGCCTCCGTTATTTGTTCACTGCAGGACACTCTGGACACTGAGGGCAGTGAGCATTCCCTGGCCCCAAGCCTGATGCCCAGAGGGACTCTGGCCGAGGAGGGCTTTTCCCCACTGATGCCCTGCTCTATTCATATGGCTTTAAACCATTAATAGGAAGCACTGAAAATGTAATCTGTAATAGGGCCACGATGGCTGACATTTGCTTCAAAATAATTGGGGAGAGCGAGCTGGGAGGAGAGAGATGACACGAGATGAACCATGAATTGTTAACAGCAGAGGGTACATGGAGGTTCATCAAACTATTATTCTCTCAATTTGTATATGTGCTTTACATGTTTTTTAATAAAAGATATTTTTGTATATTCAAAATCATCTATGAAATTTATGTTCAAGTGTGAACCTTCTATAAAACTCCATCAAATATTCACCAAGTTCAAAACAAGGCTACTTTTAAGATGAGAGAAGAAATGAAGGAAAAAAAGAAGAAAGGGAAAGAGGGAGGGACAGAGAGAAAGAGAAAAAAAAGAAAAGAAAGGAAAGGGAGAGGAGAAAAGCCTGTTATATATGGAATCTGGTGTAATTTTTCAACCTATCTGAAAACCAGTATATTTTGGAAATGAGTAACCAGCTGGATAGACTTGTCAAAAAGTTAAGAAATACGCAAACAGAGAGGATGCCCAGCTCTATGTCAGATACATGAATAAACAAAATTGGGGACTTTGGGCTAAAAACCTTGCTGCGTACAACTCTACATGCTCAGTCTCTCTCGAGGAAAACACAATCTCACGGTGCACAGCCCTGGCTATTTCAAAAATTACAGCACATGTGAACCTCTGAGGATATGTCACATCTACAAAAGCGCATTCAGAAGGTCTTGAACATCTGGTCTGAAAAGATTTACATAAGCTATTGGGTTGGTCATTCCAAGATCCTCCTGGAAAAATACTTTTACCATCAGAAATTCCCGTAACATGAAGAAAGTGTACATGTTTCTCTTGAGTTTGATTTCTATTTCACTCAACAAACATTTCTTAAGCCTCTGTGTGCTGGAAAACCTGGTTCCCGAGGGTCCTCAGGAAGACAGAAGAGCTGACAGGTAACTGCAGGGTGTTTGAAGCATCTACTGCTCAGGCCAGTGGGCAGGGCAGGAAAAGGGATGGATGATGTAGGAAGAGTGAGAAGCTGGAGAAATCTGTAATGTATAATCACATCACCCCCAGAATTAACCTGCTTTTCTGTGAAGTGGGTCAGACTTCCTGATCAGGTCCATGGTCTAGAAGAGAAAGGCTAATACTACCAACCTGCCGGCCCTCCTCCTGCCCCCACCCGGGGAAGAAGCCATCACCCTCTGACCTCACTTGTGCCCTTCCCGCCCATGTTCTCCGTGTGGTGTTCAAGGCACCCTTAGCCGACTGAGCAAAGCTGTCACTGTTGGCTTGTATTCACTTCTCCACAGAGAGGCAAGAAGGCAAGTGGACACCAACAACCAACAGAAGACATAGCCCCATTTGCCTTACTCTGTTCCTTTATTTTCCTGGTCTCCACTGCAGACCTAGGGACCCAACTTGGTCCCTCTGTGCTTCCAACACCCAACCCCTTCCCTGCAACAGATGGACCACTCCCTAGATACATATATTTAAAAATTAAATTTTTGTTTACATACTAAAGCATACCCACAGTGAAGACTGCTTCCAAAGGGATCCTTTCACTCACCCTAATTCAGTGAAAAGGAACTAAATAAACAAATCAAGAGTCACTCAAAGATGTCATATATTTAACCTAGATACAGAAGAAAACCCACTGTCTTCATTTATATCATGACTTATGTTTTCTTGACTTACATTTTTAATCCTAGCAAACACAGCCTACCATCAAACAGCCTTTTCAAGTCAACATATCTCAAGAAAAATGACTGTTGAGCTTTTTCTCTCCTCCAGAACACCTGCCTGAAAGACATAACACATGTCCATGCAAAATAGTGACTTATTAGAGGAGCGATTCTCCAGGAAGTCACCTCAAGATGACCCCTCCCCTCAAAACGATCACACCAGGGTTTCTCAGCACCAGTTCTGACACTCTGGGCATCATCTCTAGTTCTCTGTTGGGAGAACCCTGGCAGCATCTGTGGTCTCTATATTCCAGGTGTTGTAGCACACCATCTTCCAGGTCTTACAGTCAAGAATGCTCCCCCCGACACCCGTAGAACCACAGGATTAAACCTTCCTCTCCCTTCTTCTTAAGAATCAATGTGCTCAAGTGACCCACATTGACAAAATGGACTAAGTAGGTGGTGGGGAGGGAAGCATTCCAGACTCTTTTCATGTCATGAAACCACCTTCTTTGTTTGCTGTATATGAAACTCTACCTGACAGCTAGAGCTCTCCTTCTAAAACTGACTTGGAAGGGGAGGCATTAGAATTGACATATGTACACTACTGATCCTTGGAAGCAAAGTTATGACCAGCCTAGATAGCATATTAAAAAGCAGAAACATTACATTGTCAACAATGGCCCATCTAGTCAAGGCTATGGTTTTTCCAGTAGTCATGTATGGATGTGAGAGTTGGACTGTAAAGAAAGCTGAGCACTGAAGAATTGATGCTTTTGAACTGTGGTATTGGAGAAGACTCTTGAGAGTCCCTTGGACTGCAAGGAGATCCAACAAGTCCATCCTAAAGGAGATCAGTCCTGGGTGTTCATTGGAAGGACTGATTCTGAAGCTGAAACTCCAATACTTTGGCCACCTGATGCGAAGAACTGACTCATTTGAAAAGACCCTGATGTTGGGAAAGATTGAGGGTAGGAGAAGAAGGGGATGACAGAGGATGAGATGGTTGGATAGCGTCACCGACTCAGTGGACATGAGTTTAGGTAGACTCCGGGAGTTGGTGATGGACAGGGAGGCCTGGTGTGCTGCGATTCATGGGGTCGCAAAGAGTCGGACACGACTGAGCGACTGAACTGAACACGACTGATGGTGGTGGTTTAGTTGTCAAGTTCTGTCCGACTACTGTGATCTTGTGGACTGTCTTCCGTCCATGGAATTTCTCCAAGCAAGAATACTAGAATGGGTTGCCATTTCCTTCTCCAGGGATTCTTCCCGACCCAGGGAATGAACCCAGGTCTCCTACATTGCAGGTGGATTTTTTACTGACTGAGTCACCAGGGAATTCTCCATACACTACTGATACTATGTATAAAATAGGTAACTAATGAGAATCTACTCATTATAGCTCAGGAAGTCTATTCAGTGCTGTGAGGTGACCTAAATGGGAAGGAAATCCAAAAATGGGGGGATATATGTATACACATGGCCGATTCACTTTGCCGTACAGTAGAAATTAATACAACATTGTAGGTTTGGAGCCAAGGAATTCCTATTTTTAACAATGTGATTCTTCTTTGTGATTCTTCTCCAAATGATTCTTCTGTTTTTTTATTGCAGTATAGTTTATTTACAATGTTGTGTTAATTTCAAGTGTATAGCATAGTGATTCAGTTATACATATGTTACACATGTGTATCTTTTCCAGATTATTTTCCTTTATAGGTTATTATAAGATGTTCCCTGTGCTATACAGTAGGTCTGTGCTTTTTATTTTACATATGTCAATATGTACCTGCTAATCCCAATGTCATTATTTATCCCTCCCCCTCCTTTCCCCTTTGGTAATCATAAATTTGTGTTCCATGTCTGTGAGTGTATTTCTGTTTTGTAAATAAGTTCACTTACATCATTTTTTAGGCTTCACATATAAATGATACCATATAATATTTGCCTTTGCCTGATTTACTTCCATAATAAAGAATGAAATAATGCTATTTGCAACAATATGGATGGACCAAGAGATTAGCCCACTATGTGAAATCAGTCAGGTGATTCTAATGTGATTTGTCCCCAGCTGTACCCTGGGGAACACCAACGCACAGAATAAATTAATTCTCAAAGCAGCATTTTTCAAACATTTATATGGAGACCAATAATCTGAACATCTTGTTGACATGCAGGCACTGATTGAATGGATGTGGGGAGGGGTCTGAGAAGCCCCCGGCCTGGGGGCCGCTCTGAGTGGCAACATTCTAAGAGCCTGAAGTCACTGCCAGCCACTTGGAATCCCCAGTCCTGCCAGTACATCCTTCAAGGTGTTTGGCAACAAAGCGTTCAGATGCCTCAGATGTCAGTGTGGTAGAAAGGACATCAGCTGAGGATGGGTGGTCCTTCGCTCTCCAGTTTCATTTCTTTAAAACGCTCCTCCACCAACAGCCAGCTCTCACCATTCCAAAACACAGTTCTCACAAACATGCACCATATGTCACTCTTCTGTATTTTTACCAAGTTGTTCTCTCCGCCTGAAATTGTATTCCCAGGTCACCAACTGCGTCAGCACCATGGCCATTTTCTGACTAGCCTACTCTTCATCCCTCATGCTTTCAGCTCACCTCAAAGCACCCAAGTCCCTGTTCGCTATCCTACCCCCACACCATGATGCTGTCACTGCTCCCTCCTCCAGGATACCAAACAATGTTTTCTCCCTTCAGTTCAGTTGCTCAGTCGTGTCCAACTCTTTGTGACCCCACTGACTACAGCACACTAGGCTTCCCTGTCCATCACCAATTCCCGGAGCCTATTCAAACTCATGTCCATCACGTTGGTGATGCCATCCAACCATCTCATTCTCTATCGTCCCCTTCTCCCCTTATGACCTATGTAGCAGGTGCATGGAACATTAAAGACTCATCTATTCAGTGGGAAAAATTACTTCCTCTGTCCCTAGATATTTAAAAAAAACAAACAAACAGGACTTCCCTGGTTGTCCAGTGGTTAAGAATATGCCTGCCAGTGCAGGGGACATGGGTTCAATCCCTGGTCCAGAAAGATTTCACATGCTGCAGGGCAACTAAGCCCATGTGCCACAACTACCGATCCAGCATGTGCTAGAGCCCATGATCTGCAACAAGAAAAACCACCACACTGAGAAGCCTGTGCATTGCAACTAGAGAGTAGCCCCCACTGACCACAACTAGAGAAAGCCCATGCACAGCAATGAAGACCCAGTGCAGCCAAAAATGACAAACTAATTACATTTTAAAAAACAGCAAGACATCGACAATTACCAGTTGCCAACAGTACCAATTCAGAAATTCACAGTACCTAACCACTTACAATGATCAAAGCTGCTAGTATTATTTCAAGCCAGGCTTTTCACTTACACCCCCATCCTTCCCACTGTATCCCCATCATGCCCACCTCACTTTCCGGTCCCCCCCCCCCATGGTGGATGCAGGGGATTTGGAGAGAGACGAAGGACAAGGAGAGCAGACTAGTCCCTCCTTGGCTGGAAGAATCAAGCTGGCTTCACATTCCAGCCCTGCATGATCGACAGATATGTAGAGCTGCTTCTTCCACGAGCACTTCCTCTTAGATTTTTATTTGTAAATAATCGCAAGCTTACATAAAAGTTGCAAGAGTAATAAAACATAGACCACTCTTTACCCAAAGTCACCTGCTGCTACCATTTTGTCCATGTGCTTTATCACTCATGCTCTCTCTGTATGTACACATATAATATATAATATTTCATACGCATGGTATATATTGCACCTGTGACATACCTTCCCCTGCACTACCTGGGAGTAAGTTACATATATTATTGCCCTTTTTAAATTTATTTCAGTGTCCATTCCCTAAGACTAAGGATATTTTCTAACATGATTACAGCTCAATTATCAACTGCAGTAAATTTAACATTGATCCTGTACTTGCATCTCATCTATGGTCCACACTTGCATTTTGTCATTTGGCCCAATACTGTCCTGTTCAGCACTTCCTGACCCAGTCCAGAGTCCAGTTTAGGACCAGGGATTGCGTTTAGTTCTGATGTGACTACAGTTGTTCTTCACTTTCTATGATGATGACATTTTTCAAAAACACAACTCCCCACTTTAAAAAATAGAGTATTCCTCAATAGGTGTTTGTCCGATGTTTCCTCAAGATTCAACTCTAGCTGGAGTTCCGCATAAGGGATGCTGTGGGCTTCTTAAGGCGACATCCGGTGACACATGGCATCCATCTGCTCTGGTTGGCACTTTAATAGGAACCTTGAAGATCAGCCTGCCATTGCTTGACATCCCTCCTCTGTATTCCCTCTTCAGGGGGAAAAGCATCTCCTCGGGCAGTCACAACCCCTTTCCAGCCACTGAAGACCCAACCCATCAACCCACGTTTCTCCTCCATGGAGCCCCCTTTCTGGCTCAGACAACCCCCACATCAGCTCTCCCCAACACACTCACACGTGGCCCTTATGTGCCCAATGGAAATATCACACCTTCTTTGCCCAGGGAAATGATGCCGGTATAGCAAAAATGCTCTTTTACTGTACTGTCAACAGAGCTAGACAGCTTCTTTCATCCCCATATATTCCCTGGCTGGAGTCAGCCACCCCTATCCCCTCCCCAAGCAGAGGGGACACACACCTAACTCTCCAAGTAATCCAGTTGTAACTTTTTTCAGCTAATGCTTTTTACAAAGGCTCTGACCCCCCAACAGGAATGCATCCTCCTTTGTGTCCCAGTGCCTCGGCAGACTTCTGACTTCATCTGTCTCCCTGACCTGCCTCCCACCTCCCACCTCCATAACTCTGCAAATGCCTGCCAACAAAGGTCCAGGGGCTTATTCATCACTGTGTTCCAAACGACCCAGCAGACACATGCGCCTTCCACAACCATTGTTGAGTTATAATGTATCTCCCACCTAGAACACATCTTCAGACACGTTTGAAAACTGTCATCTGAAAAGTGGGTTTTGCCTTATTTCCATCTCCTTTACTTCTTTTTTTTTATTTGTTTAGTCAAAACTTGATACTTTATTACTTCATTTAGTATTTCTATTTTCTTTTCATATGTTTTTTTTACTAGAAAGCTTGAATGTTTCATACCAATATGTACCCATTTTAAAAAAATTGAGATATCATTCATAGCCAACAAAATTTACACCTTTAAAGTTCACGTGTGCTATGCTAAGTCACTTCAGTCATGTCCGACTCTGTGCGGCCCCACAGACTGTAGCCAAGCTCCTCTGTCCAAGGGATTCTCTAGGCAAGAATACTAGAGTGGGTTGCCATGCCCTCCCCTCCAGGGGATCTTCCCGACCCAGGCATCAAACCCACATCTCTTTACATCTCCTGCACTGGCAGGCAGGTTCTTTACCACTAGTGCCACCTGGGAAGCCCCCTCAAAGTACATAATTTATTTATTCATTTATTTTTTACTAATTCAGAGTTGGTATAACCATCACCACTGTCTAATTTCAGAAACCTATTAGCAGTCACTGTCCACTCTCCTCTCCCCTCAGGACCTAGCAGCTACTGGTCTACTTTCTGTCTCTATGAATTGTGGACATTTCACATAAATGGAATCATATAATACATGACCTTTTGTGACTAGCTTCTTTCACTTAGCATAATGTTTAGAAGGCTCATCCACATTGTGGCATGTATCAGTATTTCACTCCTTTTTGAGTTCAGTTCAGTTGCTCAGTCGTGTCTGACTCCTTGCAACCCCATGGACTGCAGCACTCCAGGCTTCCCTGTCCATCACCAACTCCCAGAGCCTACTCAAACTCATGTCCATCGCATCAGTGATGCCATCCAACCATCTCATCCTCTGTCGTCTCCTTCTCCTCCCACCTTCAATCTTTCCCAGCATCAGGGTCTTTTCAAATGAGTCCATTCTTCGCATGAGGTGGCCAAAGTATTGGAGTTTCAGCTTCAGCATCAGTCCTTCCAATGAACACCTAGGACTGATTTCCTTAGGATGGACTGGTTGGATCTCCTTGCAGTCCAAGGGACTCTCAAGAGTCTTCTCCAGCACCACAATTCAAAAGCATCAATCCTTTGGCACTCAGCTTTCTTTATAGTCCAACTCTCACATCCGTACATGACTACTGGAAAAACCATAACCTTGACTAGATGGACCTTTGTTGGTAAAGTCAACCTTTTTATGGTTGAATAATAGCCCACTATGTGGCTATATCACATTTTGTTTATCCATTCAGTTGATGGACATTTGAGCAGTTCCTACTTTTTAGCTATCATGAATAATGTTGCTAGAAACATTCAGTTATAAGTTTTTATGCAAGTTTTTTTTTAACTTCTCTTGGGCATGTTTTTAGGAGTGGAATGCTGGCTATTATGGTAACTATATTCAACCTTTTGAGGAACTGCCAAACTATTTCACAAAATGGTTGTGTGATTTTCAGTCTCAGCTGTATGAGGGTCCCAGTTTCTCCTCATCCTCTCCAACACTTATTACTACTGTCCACCTTTTTTTTACTTTAGTCATACTAGTGATTTCCATTTGCACTTCTCTAATGACTGATGATATGAGCACCTTTCCATGTGTTAATTGGCCATTTGTATATTTTCTTTAGAGAAATTTCTATTCAAATCCTTTGTCCATTTTCAAACTGGATTTGTTGCTATGTAGTTATAAGAGGGTTTTTTTTAATTGTGGAATTTTAAGAGTTCCTAGATACTAGTCCTTAACAGAAAAATGATTTGCAAACACTCTCTCCCTTTCTGTGATATGTCTCCTCGCTTTCTTCATAATGTCCTTTGAAAGTTTTAAGTTTGATGACATCCAGTTTACCTATTCTTCATTTTGCTGCTTATACTTTTGGTATTGCATCAAGTAACTTCTGCCTAATCCAAGTTTGTGAAGATTTACACCTATGTTTTCTTCTAGGAAGTTCATAGTTTCAGCTCTTATATTTAGATCTTTGATTCATTTTGTATTAACTTTTGTGTATGGTGTGAGGTAAGGGTCCAATTTCATTCCTGTGTATCTGGGAACCCAGTTGTTTCATTACTACTTGCTGAAAAGATCATTTATTCCTTTGGTCTTGGTAACTATATTGAAAATTAACTGACTTACACCAGTCATGGGTTTCCTTCTCCTTTATTTCTAACAGGAAATTAATGCCTACCTAACACTTCCCACACTCAACTACCACCAATAAAAGAGAAGAAAAATATATTTATTAAAAAACAAAAAAGTTCTGGAAACACCAAGAAAGTCTAAAAATACAATTAAAGACATTTGAAAATTTAAAATTAGCATCATTTCTCTGAAAGTTAAACAAACACACACACACACACACACATATATAGGCTTCAGGAGATGCAGGTTCAATCCCTGGGTCAGGAAGATCCCCTAGAGCAGGAAATGGCAACCCACTGCAGCCTGGAAAATTGCATGGACAGAGGAGCCTGGGCAGGCTATAGTCCATTGGGTCACAAAGAGTTGGACATGACTGAGTACATACACACACACACACACACACACACACACACTCACACCTATATACACACCAGCTATACTGCACTTTAGTATATAAGAATGTGAGCTGAAATACTGGGTCTGAAAAACCCAACTTTTCAAATGCAGGGAGAAGAAGGAAGGCCTTCAGAATGGGTCTCGCTGACATATAAGGCAGTATGAGATTAGATTCCCAGGCTACTTTTCTTTACTGTCAATAACTTTTTTAACAATGGATATGACAACATACTTGGCGAAGTTAGCTTTGATGAAGTTCTCTTCCAGGAATAAACGCAGCTTGTAACACTGAATGAATTTCTCCAAAGGCCACAAAATTATGATGTGGTTTCATGAGCTGCACTATCCAACCAAGAAAGTAAGTGGGACTCCCATTTTTATTTCTCCATTCCTTTGTTGTGATGGCTACTGAGGTTCTGTTGAACTCATCCTTGGTGAGCACAACAGTCTTAGGGTGACAGAAGCTAGCTCTTTTGATTATTATCTTGACCTTTTTCCAAGAAATGTGTCCACCACCATTAACTTTATATACCCAGAATACCAACCTTCACACCATAATCTCCACACTACAATTTTCAAACAGCCACAGACTATCATTTTACACAGGCAACATATAGTTGACAAATGCCAGGAAAGTGTTCTCAATTTAGAAGCCAAAAATTGAAGCTATTTCAACCCTTCTCAAAAAAACACAAAACAGGAAGGTCGGTAGAGAAGGCGTTCTTTCTGAGCTCCAGCCTGTCGACCTTCAAAGAGCCCATCTGCGCATCCCCCCAACAAGGCCACCCGTAAGGCTGGCTTCTCCTTAGAATCACAGAATTATGTAAGACCTCAGAAATCCTGGATGCCAATTCCAACCTATGAGGTAGCATGATGAGTGGGCAGAAACTGGGGTCATGATGTCCAAAAATCTGCTTTAAATGGATAAACTGGGGTATGCGATGGGACTGTGCTTAGCAGTGGGAAAAAAAAAAAAAGACCTGACTTTTGATAGAACCACAACATGAATCAATCTTAAGATAGGTGTGGTGTTATGAAAAGAAGTTGGACAAGAGTACATGATGTATGATGTCATTTAAACACAAAATTCTTGGAAATGCACACTAATCTACAGTGATGAAGCAGAGTTCCCATGGGTAGCAGTCAGGGTGGGGTAAAGAAGGAGGGAATAGGGATTAAAAAGGGGCAGGATGAGACTTTTAGGGGTGGTTAATATCTTAGTTTAGTGATGGTTTCATGGGTATACACATGTGTCCAAACTTAGCAAATCATACATTTTTAAAATGTGGAGTTTATTTTCTGCCAATTATGCCTCAATAAAGCAATTTAAGAAAACAACAGTAACCCAAAAACTATATCCACCAGCTCACAATAGTGCATGCTGACATGCCAATCTGACACCCAAGCCCAAGATCAACTCAGGGCAGAGGATATCTGACTCATACCAGTGCCAGGGAAGTGACGCCCTGGCCCCGAGGGCTTGCCACTGTAAAAAAAAGTTGTATTGTAAAATACTCTTTTGTACGGCCACCACTGTCTGGGTGGGTGAGGGCTTCAGTCAATTATTTTCATTCAGTAATTTTCATTTCCACTGCATTTTCAACTTGCAATTGAAAATTTTCATTACTTTCCTTGACCGCAGAAGTATGGCATCACAACCCCAACAGCCTGCAGGAACCACTTAAGATATTTTAAGAAGGTGAGGACCACAGGAAAAGAAGGCATGTTAGTAAACTGTGGAATGCTTTCCCCCTCACAAAAAAACTGCCAGTTTCTGACCATTTTGCCACCTGAGAATACTCATTAAAACTGGTTGGATCTTCTCAATTTTCCCCCAAAACCAGAATTTTGTGTTTTTATGTAAAGCACGCAATTTGTTTTCAGGGTGAACCAACTAATTCATTTTTTTTCTTTCCTAAAATTTATTTTATTGAAGTATAGCTGATTTACAATGCTGTGTTAATTTCTACTGTACAAACAAAGTGATTCAACACACACACACACACATTATTTTTCATATTCTTCTCCATTATGGTTTATCATAGGATATTGACTATAGTCCCTGTGCTACACAGTAGGATCTTGTTGCTTATCCACTCTATATATAATCGTTTGCATCTACGAACCCCAAACTCAATTTTTAAAACATCATGCAGGTTAAACAAAAGCTAGTGAGAGCAGGAGTCAGCCCATAGGTTGCTGCTTTGCAAGTGTGGACAGAGACGCTGCGAACACAGACTTCGGGTTCAGCACCAGCTCTAAATCCTCCTTCCTCTGGGACTTCAGGTGACTTACTCGACCTAAGAGCCCATATCCCCACCTGTAAAATGGGTGTAAAATAATCATCAAGGATCCACATCTGAGGGGTGCAGTCACGATGAAATGTTTACACCTAGAAAATTCCCTGTACACATCACCAGTATTATTCTCCAAATGAGAGCTCGCCTCGCTTCAACAGACTTCTCCAAAAATAGATTTTTCCTTCATACTGAAGCTGTAGATGACATGAGGCTTGGAGTGATCTTAAGAACACTGGTGAAAGCAAACAGGCTTCAACAGGCCAGAGGAAGAGACAAAACAAACCTCATCACACCTCAACACGGATTCAGGTGTAAAGCTCTGTGTGTTGGGGAACAAACCCTAATTCACTAAGTAAGATACCAGCAACATAGGGATATGAGCTGAATGCATCAGCATTACATAACACCAAACATGGTGGCTGGGGGGAGAAACTCGGTACTAACGATCCTGTGCACTGATTAGATGACACCTGAATACTACCTTTAGTTTTAGAAGCCGCTCTGTAGGAGACACAGTGAAAGAGATACAGCCAGAGAGGGTACCAGGACACTCGGTTACTTGACAATGTTTCCAGAGGAAAGTGAGGTTCAGGGAAGTTAAGGACCGTATGTGAGATCACTCCTGAACTGAGACACTCCAAATCCACAGCTGGACTGAGACATTCTTTTGGAAAACTTCATTTGGACAAAGTTAAAACTATTTCTTTATTAAGACATGACAGAGCCTTCACTCTACTCCCATGTTTTGTGAACATCTTGAAAGGCAGACCACAACTGTGTTTCCTAAAACTTTTCCACCTTTATTTTTTTTTAATCCTCTGGTCCAACTGAGTTTTCCTGAAACAGACCCACAGACCAAGTAGGGAGAAAACCTCTCTGCTGCCCTCAAGAATCACACGACCTTTTTAAGAGGATTTAACATCCATAGGAAGTGTGCAGAATAAGGGCCATGACAGGTGGCAGTCGAAAGAGTTTGCTTCCCTGAAACCAGGGGTGAGAAGAAAGGGACACCTCTGAACCGGGAGAATTTAAGCTTAGCACTCCTTGCTATCCAGGGCTGTACACAGTCATGTAGACCTAGGACAGGTGCTGAAAGGTCGTGCTATTTGCCTCACTAATAAAAAGATTCCCAATGTTCACTAGCTAAGACATGGAGGCAACCTAAATGTACATCAAGAGAGGAATGGATGAAGAAGATGTGGTACATATATACAATGCAATACTACTCAGCCATTAGAAAGAATGAAATAATGCCATTCGCAGCAACATGGATGGACACAGAGAGTGTCATGTTGAGTGAAGTCAGTCAGAGAAGGAGAAATAGCATATGACATCCCTTATATGCAGAATCTAGAAAGAAATGATACAAGTGAAGTTACGTACAAAACAAAACAGACTCACAGACTTAGACAACGAACTTACATTTGCAGGTGGGAAGGATGAGGGGAAGGGTTAGTTAGAGAGTTTGGGATAGACACGTACATGGTGCTGTATCTAAAATGCGTAACTGACAAGGTCCTACTGCATAGCACAGGGAACTCTGCTCAATGTTATGTGACAGCCTGGTTGGGAGGGGAGTTTGGGTGAGAATGGATACATGTATATATGTATCCATGCATATATATATATATACACATGGCTGAGTTGCTTTGTTGTTCACTTGAAACTATTATGACATTGCTAATCAGTTATACTCCAATATAAACTACAAAGTTTAAAAATAAATACAAGTGATTTTTCATATAAATAAAAGTAAAAGAAGATTCAGCGGGAATCAGTCACAGGAACACATGACCAGTGAGCTCCAAGATGGTTTATGGAGACTGTGCTTTCAATCTGAAAGTCAACTAACACCATCAGCCTCCCAATGCGTGGGTCTCTGCAGATGTTTGCAAAACCAAACACAGGGATTAACACAAGGGAGATGACCACTGTGACTCTGTGTACTTTGGAGTCTAACCACACGGCAAGGAATGGCCTGCTGGGCAAGGAGGAGCAGCCTGCAATGAGCACAGTTAAGCAGGATCCCATATCAGAACACATCAGAACCCCCAGGTAAAAATTAATCATGAACTGACCTCTAGCCAAACCCAGTTATGGACCTGAATACAGCTTGGTCTCACGTCCGCCCCATTCCTTGTGCTCCTCAGTACCTAGAACAGCTCCTTGGTCCATCCCGACAGAACTCAAATGCCCCTTTTCCTTGGTGATGCCAGCCGGAAGTCATCTCGCCAACCTGGAAATCCCGTGAAACACCTGCCCACTCTCTCTCACAACGCTTCTCAGGTACAACCCGGGATTATTGCCTCACTGATCTACTGCACTGTGAGCTCCACAGGGTCAAGTGACATCTCATCACCTACATACCCCCCACTCGCCACCCCAGAAGACCCTGCTCACTGCTCTGACTTAAGAACGCATCTGCTGAACCAAGAGTAGCTTCACTTAAGAGCATTATCCTAAGCCAAAGTCGCCAGCTGGTGGACTTCAGGCCAAATCCGGCTCATGGACCATGTTCTCTCTGGCTGGCTCAGTG
Organism: Cervus canadensis; assembly: GCF_019320065.1. Classification (NCBI taxonomy): domain Eukaryota; kingdom Metazoa; phylum Chordata; class Mammalia; order Artiodactyla; family Cervidae; genus Cervus; species Cervus canadensis. The sequence goes on along the minus strand of NC_057407.1, from coordinate 37,741,375 downwards.
TTTCAAACACTCCTATTAATTGCCACAATTTTAAAAGGAGGCAATTCCACATAAAAATCCTCCTCACCAGCTTTTTATTAAAAGACAAACAAAATCAAGAATTGGCAACGCAGGCTCCTATTTCTGCATGGCAACAAGTGGCTGGAGGTGAGTGAGAAGATCCCTTCAGACAGGACGTACTCCTACTTCTTCATCTGCCCTCATCGTCTCTGAGCTCATTTACGCACATAGTGCTCTACAGGCATCCCTCAGGCTTACTAAATATAATAAACTAAGTGCAAACCCCTGATGACACATCGGCACACTGAGAATACCAGCCTCTAAAAGTGACATGCTTTTCACTGACCCAGAGAAACACTGTGGAGTCAAGCTGCTTTAATGTCAATTTCAACCACATTCCCATTTCCCCACTGAGTGACTTCTGTTTCGTCCTGTGTAATAAGCATGGAGTAGTTCCTGGGTTTAAACCCTGACAAGGTACGCAAATGAAAGGTGACTGTGGAAAGACCCAGCAGCTAATGAGGAGTTCTGACCATAAGAAGCTGAAACTGTAAGGAGGAGAGAGATTTCCATCTTTCAAAATTAAAAGGATTCTAGCAAAGAGGCAGTCATTTAACCCACAGAACCCAAAACCGGAAAGGCGACACTTCACACCTTCAGCAGGCTAAGGGCCTGCTTTGGAGAACTGAAAACCTATCTGTGACCAGTGACTAAACTCCCCTGAACATAAACAAACCCCATGTTCCATCTCTGCCACCTATAAAAATGAGATCAGCAGAGTACAAACACCACTTAACACAAATAAGAGAGTATCATTTCACTTGACTACTAAGTCTGAGATTTGTAATCAAAGATGATGACATAGGGCAGTTATAAACATTATTAAAAGCAATACCTTAAAAGCAGGAATGAAAAAAAAAATGAAAAAAAAAAAAAAAGCAGGAATGAAAACTCACACAAAGATTTTATCTATTTGTTTATGAACTTGGTTTTCAACCACAAAGGTAGACTCTTCACAAGAAACCCTAAAGAACATTGTTCTCATCTCTTGGCTTATAAAGGAGTTTTACTGTAGAGACTTACCTACAAGCAAGATACAGATATCAGTGCCAATTTAAGTGATTAAACTGGCATGCTAGCGAGGCTCTCATAAGCAGGGGATCTGGATTTAATTTCTGGTTTCAACGTAATCACTGGGGTGGGGGGATGGCAGGGCAGGGTGTGCTTAAGCAAATTCCAAAGAAAAACACACACTGACCATTGGCGAAATGAGGGTCATACCTGCCCTTCTATTTCAAAAGAACATTTTGCCCCAGCCATGTTTCTAAAATTCTCCCAAAGATCATCAGTGACCTAGAGGCTAAAGTCAACTAACTTTTCAGATCTCATCCTCCCCAGTCTAGGCCTCATCTGACACCTTCCCTCATCCTCCCCTGGAAGTGTTTACTCACTTGCCATTTCCAAGCCCCCTCTCTCTGTCTCATTGCTCCTCTTTAGGCCTCTTCACTACCACCCCCTTCTTCCCTCTTAAAAACATTTCTAAGTTGAGGTCCCTGCTTCCCACATATGCTGGCCCCAAATAACTAATACATACCAGGTACTATGTGAAACATTTCATATACAGTATCTACTTTAAGAACATCTCACAACCCTCTTTTTAGCTACACTGCCTTATTATCACCATCCTCATTTTTTCAGAAGAGGAAACTGAGGCTTAGCAACTGGCTCAAGTTATACATCATGTGACCATGAGAGCAGGGGAAGGGTCTATCAGCCAGGTCTAAATCCAGAGCCCAAACACCTAACCTCTCTGTACATTAAGCCTCCTCACCTAGGCAATACCGTCTACAAGCTCAGTTTTTAATTTAATTTCTGCAGCAGAGACTGTTTGCTGCTTACTCAATAACCACTCTCCCTTCTTCTCACTAACAGAATGCTTTATCATTGGGATGGCAATAGACCCAGATTCAAACAAACACACAATACCACACCCAGACATTTCCCAGACTCCCAGTGAGATGGTCTTAGGGAGGGGTGTTTGACTGAGGGTTTTAAACAAGGCTCAATTAGAGGGTAGGTGCATCCTTTTGTTCTTTCCTATCTCCCATTTCCTGGAATGTCAATGTGATGGCTGGAGCAAGAGTAGCCATCTTATGATAAAGTGATAATCTGAGGACAGGCACATACTAGGGACGGGAGAGTAAAAAGACACAAGTGGCCTGGTTCTCATTAACCACATGACTACCACATCAGACCTGGAACATCTTTATCTGGACTTCATTTACCTGAAATAAAGATGAACCCCTACTGAGTTTGGGGGAGAATGGATACATGTATATGTATTGCTGAGTCCCTTTGCTGTTCACCTAAAACTATTACAACATTGCTAATCGGCTATACCCCAATACAAAAAAAAAAAAAATGTTTTTTTAAAAAAAGATTAGCCCCTACCTTGGACTGGGTCCCTGAGAAGGAGATACTGGGACAAGGATTCATATACAAATGATTTATTAAGGAAATGCTCCCAAAATAAACCCATAATGAAGTGGGGGATGCAAGACGGGAAAGAGAGAAAAGCATCCGAGAGCACTCTTAAGCCCAGTTCTACAGAGGATGGCTTCACCCAGATCCTATGAGGAACCCTGGGGTATGAACAATACCTCCTGCTTTCCTGTCCTGAGGCTGGGTTGCTAGATCTTCATTCTTCTGGATCAGTCAGTCCCTGATGAGGGTGGGAAACCGCAGAGACTCTCAGATACTCTGAGCTTTCCATGTCCTACAGCAAAGTGGCTCCTGCAGCCTTAAGACAGTCCTCCCATGATAAACTGGGGGCTTGAGCTGTAGGAGGCAAATGCCCACAAAACCGAGGAGGAGCACGTGGGGACCCCAGGGGACACAGGCCACCATAGCATCCATCTGTGACTTGTGTTTCTGCTCTGTAACAGCCAGACCTAATCCTGAGCGGTGCAGAGTCTTGGCTGAAGACATCCACACGTCCATCTCCGGGTCAAAGAGCTCTCCTGAACTTCAGACCAGAATGCATGTGCCTGGTATTTTTCTCCACCTTTGCTCCCACCTCATCTGCCTCCTTCAAGGATATGGGCAGCTGACATCAGCCTCATGGCCACGGTGACAGAAACCAGTGTGAGAGACCACACCCTGCCCCTCTCACCACCCGGAATCTGTTTCTTCTCCTCACCGTCTGCCTTCAATCACAGCTCTACCACCTTCTCCTGGTCAATCAGGAAAGAATATTTAAATGATTTCAACATCTCTCTCTCCCTCACATCTCCCAAAGCCAGGAAGGAGGTCCTAGCGCATGTATCTTCCACCTTCGGACACCCCACCTTCAGGGCTTTTTCTGCCTTGGTTTTCAGTCCCATCTTCTGCATTGGGGACTCTGCTGGTAGCCAATACAGCTCCAGTCTCCACCGCACCCTGCAGCGTGGCCTTCTGAAACACTTGCTGACCATAGCTCTCTCAACCAGCTATTTTCAGAGACCAAGAGCAAATATCTGAATGCCTGAAACCAGCACCCACAGTGATGGGGCCTCAAGCCACATTTCCAGTTTCACCTCCCACCTCATCCTGTGCATCGTTAATAACACATCTCATATGTGCTGTGTGTTCTGGGCTCCCCTGGTGTAATTTTTAAATTAATTTAGAGCTGATTTACAATGCTGTGTTAGTTTCTGTGTACAGCAAAGTGAATCAAGTTATACATATATCCACTCTTTTTTAGATTCTATTCCCATACAGGTCACGATGAGTATTAAGTAGTTCCCTGTGCTATACGGCAGGTCCTTATTAGTTATCTATTTTATATACAGTAGTGTGTATATGTCAACTCCAAGCTCCCAATTTATCCCTCCCTGTACTTCTGAAATATTACACAAGCCTGTTCATATAAACACAAAGGTGTATTTATTTTCTCACGCCTTCTAATAGAACTACGATAGAAAAGTCACCCTCTCTCCTACAGTATTCTCTATGCCTGAACGGAAGGAAGCATGGCCATCGTACTCATTTTTATGCTCTCCCAAGGAAGTAGCATCAGAACTTTAAGCAGAATTATTTGATTTATGATGCTGAATCCAATTCAAGGCTATTAGGCAAAAAAATCTGTCATCATTCGCCTCAGTGCTGTGTTCACTTCTTCCTAATCTCAGCTCTTAGATCAAGTATTGAATGAAAGCAGACTCTGCCACTGGCTCGGGTCACTCACCTGGACTCTCACATTCCTTCTCTGAAGCTGGAGGGAGGAGCCTAAATGACGTAAAGCTTGAGAGTGAAGAGTGACCTTATTTCAGCCTCTCATTTATAAATAAGAGTAACACTTACTCAGAGAAGGGAAATGATGTGTCTCAGTTCACAAACATGCAAACGAAATCCACCTGCGGAGGCTACGGCTAAAGCATCAATGACATATACTGTCAGACAGGTGCCAAGTACCAGAGCAAGGGTCACAAGAGTCGAGGTCTCCTGGCTTTGAGCAAGCTCTCACCCCAGCACACATAGCATGTCCTACGCTCTCAGACCATGGGTCACTTTCCAACGATGACACCAGAGAAGTCAGTGGTTCACAGCAGGCACAGCTAAGCCCATTCCCCGACTCTTCCGACGACGTGATTCATTTCCAAGGGGAACCAGCCCCCAGACACACTAGAAAACAGTGCTTGGGTGGCGCTCACTCAACCTCTCTAATCTGAAGATGGGCCTCTGGTCAAAGAGGGGATGGTCTACCCTGGTCACAGGGCTAGGAGTGCGGGCCTCTGAGTGGGCGGGATTTAACCAGTTGGAGAAAATGGGGAGAGATATCTTCCTTCCCCAGGCCCAGCTGAGACAAGCCTGCAAATCCAGAGCTGCACGTCACAGTTCAGACACCACAAAGGAAAAGGCTGCCTGGGCCTGGGGCCAAGCCACCAGGAAGCAGAGACAAAGTATGGGGAAAGCAGTCAGTATAGTCCCTGAAGACACAGCATCATTTCAGCCGCTGGGCTCCAGCTGGTTTACATCAGCCAACAAATCCCTACACAAGTGGGACTTCCAGTTGTCCTGATCCTAAAGGATTATGATTCATATAAAGGCCACGAAAGGAAAGCAAGAGTCACCACTTCTCTTAAATCGCCAGAAACGCATCTCACTGTAGACAGAAGGCTTTATGTTTTATAAGTAGTGAGCAAAATTTGATGCAAACACTTAAGGTACAATGAATTACCAATGTGTTGAGATGAAAATACAAAATGCATAAAAGAGACCAAGAATGATTAAATATGTAACATAAAGACAGGACGGTCAACCTAAGTACACAGACTGACTCCTACACCTGACCGTCATTTCCAGGTAGGACAGGGAGGCACCAGCCATGTTTACATAAGAATCATACAGTCCCCTGACCTCAACTCAAATTTTATCATTATTACACAAAGACATGATTCTCACTGTGTTCTGTTTTTAGCTGAAAACTCTTTAGAGCCCCAGCTCTGAATTAACCTACTGAAGGAGGGATCAAGGGTAAGAGATCAAAAGCAGGAAGACCAATCCTCAAAGTATGTAACATAAAAGAAGTTCTAAACCCTAACTGCAATGCCTTTTCAATTTGCATCTTTAAAAAGTCTGATTATGTAACAGAGTTATGTCAGATCTATTAAACTGACACTGTTCCAAATGAGGATTTTAAAAACTCAAGTCGAAAGAACCATCATTTAAATAAATATCTCGCCACCAAACCCAAGCCAGAGTAAGTGCTATAGGTTTCTGTTATTCCATCATAAGCTTTTCTTAAAAAAAATTAAATGCTCAGGTTGAATGAAAAGTCTTCCAAACATTCCCCTCAAAAGCAAAACCAATTCAAGGCAAAGATCTGCTGATTTGAACATAGTCAAGTCACTTGAGGGAAATAATTAGGTTATCCTGCCATTCATTCATTTTCTTCATTACACTTTTTAGAAAGAATCAAAGAAACAGCATCCTGAATCAAAATACATGGAGAGTCAACTGATCAATATGGTGATGTTGGCGGGGGGGGGTGGGGGGGCGGTGGGGAACACATGGAGAGGACCAAAGTCACAAAAAAGAGGCACTCGTCTTGCTTCATGGTCTTAAATCAGCAAAGGCAGATTCAGTGGTGAAAAGTCAGAAAAACCATGACACCATCATCCACTTTCTCTCCTCTCATTCATTCACAAACGTTGATTCAGCATCTCCTTTGGGCCAGACACTGTTCTAGGTATGAGAGACACAGTGATGACCATGACAGATAAGGTCTCTCTCCTCACATAGCTTAAATTTTAGAGAGGGAAAAGAGTGAACAAGTCAGAAAACAATGGAAAACATAGTATGAGGAATAACAACTGCTATAAAGAAGAATAAAGCATGCAGAGAGGTGAGGCAGCTAAAGGGATCAAGGTCATCAGACAGGAAGGTCAGGGAGGTCTCTCTGGGGTAGTGACATCTATGCATGAGGGACACATGATGGAAGGGAGTGTGAGTCCTGCAGGACAGAGGAAAGAGACACAAATTCCAAGACAAAGGCTGTGGGGCAGAAACGAGCTCACTGTGTACACAGAAATGTAAGACAGCCAGTATGGTCAGAGCTGAATGAGCCGGGGGGCCGCACGTAGGCAGGAACTGGATCGCATCAGATAGCAGTTCTCAGTCCTGGTTACACGTGCAGGTATTCTGATCCAGCTCTTCTGTGATGCTTCCCAGGCACTAAGGGGTTTTTTGTTGTCCTTTTTTGATTTCTCCAGGCTATCTTGCCTCCAGGCAAGGTTGAGAACCTGGCTTGATGGAGCATCCTGTAGGATTCTATTTTAAGTGAGTTGAGAAGCCCGGTAAGCAGGGGCAATACTTGACCCCAAAGAGTTTTCTACGGACCACTCCAGCCCCATGCACAGTGGAGAGGATGGCAGGGGGCAAGGCTTCGAAGAAAGAGAGCTACTGGAAGACCAGAGCAGTCATTCTAGACTGTACCATTCAAACTTCAAGGACTGGTGAGTCACCTGGGACCCCCTTCAATGCAGAGTATGACCCGGCGGGCCTGCAGAGGGGCTGAAATGGTTATTACTGAAGAGCTCCTGGTAAATGCCAAGGTCGCTGGCTCTGCACATCACCTCCAACCGCAAGGATCCAGACCAGTGTTTTTCAAACTGTGGGTCATAACTGAAACTCGGTCATGAAATCAAATCAGTGGGTCTCAATTACCTTATTTTTCATGAAAGAAAAGAAAAGGAATTTTCAGGGTACACTGCAAACAGTAAATTTAAGTGTGATGGTGTGAACTTTTTGCTTCAGTCAGACATGCAGACATATAGGAATATGTTCCCTAGGTTACAAGAGAAAATTTATTTCTTGCTATTAACATCCGTGGAAAAGTCTGAGAAACACCAGTGCAAGTAACAGATGACGGAAGCTGTAGGCTAGGTGGTGGGAAGCAGGCAGGAGTGGAATATGAGAGAAGCAGAGCAAGATCTCTGCTGCTAAGATGTGATGTGGGAGGGCAGAGAGCAATCAGGCAGTGTGATGATGTGGTCTGAGCAAGAAGGGTCACCAGTTCAGGGAGCTGGGGAAGACCAGGGTTGGGGCAGGTTTGGGGCAGGAAGAACCTGCTGTTGGAGACAGATTGAAAGTTTCAGATGCTTCTGAGAGCCAATCAAACAGAAGAGTCACTATGAAAGCTGGAGTTATATATTCAGCCCTTGGGAGGTACATGGGGGATGGAGAAACATTTTGTTACTGGTCAGCCTATTTAACCTCGCAGGACTGTGCGAGATCATTGAGAGAATGAACACAGGGAGAGAAGAGACGAGGGTCAAATACGGAGGCCTGGACCAGACTAAGATGATAAGAAAGAGGGAGATATAGGGAGACCTGGAAGATACAGCTAGGCAAATAATCCCCACAGATTCTTGATTTTTTTTTTTTTTCCGTAAGAGGTTGAATGAGGCATCGAGCTATTCTTTCCCACTCAGATCTCTTGAACAGCAACCATCAAGTGAATAATAGCTGGCGAATAGGGTATGTGCAAAGCCAGGACTTCACTAATGCTCTAAATAGAGATTTAAAAACCCACTGTAGGGACTTCCCTGGTGGTTCAGTGGTGAAGACTCCCTGGTTCCAATGCAGGGGGTGTGGGTTCAATCCCTGGGCAGGGAACTAAGATCCGACATGCTACGCAAGATGGCCAAAACAGAAAGAAAAACCCAGTGTTAATATTAAAATACACACTCAATAATAGACTTAAGAAAGATACACACATATGTGAGAAAACACAGAGGAAAAAATCTGTACCATCCGATAAGAGCTAGGGTCAGGAAGGGAATAAAGAGAAGGAGACAAGGCTTTGCATCAGTATCTTAGGTGTTTATGGAGCAACTGTAGTTATCTATTCCATACAGGATGGAAAGCTCTTAAATGATTCTGCTGGCAGTCAGGGCTAGGGATCACTGGATGGGGCTGCTCAACAGGAGTCAACATTAGATATCAGACCGAACCAAATGTCTTGGAGGGCTTTGAGACATGACTGATTTCATATCAAGGGGAAAAAAGTCAATACAGAGCATGCCTGGCAGCTGAGGCATGCTTAGGGAGCTTCTCCCTACACAGCTTCTATTTTGGATCCCAGCAGGCTATTTAACAGAGTTAGATGAGAGGTGTTAAAAAACCTCTGCAGCTAGAAACTGTCTTCAAGAAGACTCCAGGCAGCTTGATGTGCAGACTTCAGTGACAAAGATTAGATACTAAGCTTCTAATTAAGAATACCTGCCCTTTTCTCGAGTCCCTTCCCAACTAAGGCAGTTTCTTTTTCAGTATCCTTCCCTTTGGCTCCCTTTTTTCTCAGATTTATCCCAGGAGCAATTACCTCCAGTAGGCTGTTGGATGCCACACATTTTGGCCACAATGAGATACAACTCAATTAATCTGAAAAAGAAAGGAAGCAGACTCAAGATGCACTGGTCTCCGCACCGCTTACTCAAAACAAAGACTGCGAACCAGTAGCTTCAGCATCACCTGGGCTCTTGTTGGAAATGCAGGATCGGAGCTTCCCTGGTGGCTCAGTGGTAAAGAATAAGCCTGCCAATGCAGGAGATGTGGGCTCCATCACTGGTCCAGAGAGATCCCACATGCCATAGAGCAACTAAGCCCATGTGCCCCAACTACTGACTCTCTGATCCAGAGCACACATGCCACAGCTACTGAAGCCCGCATGCCCTAGAGCCCATGCTCTGCAAAAAGAGAAGCCACCGCAATGAGCCGACCCATTGGAAAAGCCCATGATGCTGGCAAAGATCGAGGGCAGGAGGAGAAGGGGGCGACAGAGGTTGTTAGATGGCATCACCGACTCAATGGACATGAGTTTGAGGAAACTCCAGGAGATGGTGTAGGACAGGGAAGTCTGGCGTGCTGCAGTCCATGGGGTTGCAAAGAGTCAGACATGACTAAACGACAGAACCACCACCACAATGAAAAACCCATGCACAGCAATTAGAGAAAGTCCACAAGTATCAAGGAAGACCCAGCACAGTCAAAAATTAATAAATAACAAAACAAGTGTCCGGTCAAAGAAAAGCCCAGAATTCATCCGTGTGGAGGGTAAGGGATACCTGTGTGCCTCTAACTCGTTTGGGTAGTAGGTGAGCAATACTCTGACCGAGGTCAGGTCAGTTTTAACTCTGGTGATTAACATTCAGAGGCTGCCCTTATTGTTCCCTCCCTCTGGCTTTCTGTCCCAGTAAAGGTCTAGATGGCACATATGTGCTTCTCCACTAGCCTTCTGGGATGTCCTAGGCTGTGAGTATCCCTTACTTTCCCACATGCCCCCCAAATTAACTGCAGGCTGAGGAGGAAGAGAAGCCTGCCTTTCTGCAGCAAAGATGAAAAAATGCTGCACCAACAGGTTCTTGAAAATGAAAGTGAGCTCAGTTCAGGAGTTTTGCTGCTTCTCCCACTAAGGGGCAGCCTCCGCATTCTAGGAGGTTTAAAAAAAAAAATTTCCTTTGCCCCCTCCCTCCAAAGTTTTAATGAATTCGGCTTCCTTCTACTGAAAAAAACAAAAAACCCTCAGTAACAAAAATCAAGGGTTCTTTTGGCAAAGAGCAAAGGATTAAGCTTACAGCAACCTTACTTCCTCTCCCCCCCCCCTCCATCCTCATCTTTTATCAGAAACACTGTAACTATCATTCAGAGGACTAGGGGTCCACAAACTTCCTTTTTAGGCTAAAACACAAAACAAACTTAAGCTCCAAGAACCAAGCCACACCTTCTCATCTCTCTAAAAGTTAGGTTAATTACTTTTAAAAACAATACTACTTAGAAACAAGAGAAAGATGTGTTGTCAGAAGGAAGGTGTTGAGGTAGGGGGTGGTAAGAACGTGACTTCATACACCACCACCATGATAAGAGTAAGTTTCCCTTTAAAATAACATGAAAAGAGGTACTTAGATAATATTAAGCCATGAGCTCTGTTAAAACCTGGGATGTGGCACTCTCGGGTGAGCAAAATCATCTATCCTTAAAAGGGATAGGAAAAAGCCCCAAAAGCGCTGGAAGAAAGCAGAACCGGAAATAACAATTGGGGGAAAGGTCATCTAGATGACAAGATACAGGGGCAAACTAGAAGGGCATGCCCATCCCAGGCTCTGGACAAAGCTAAAAAGCCAGCACCTTTCCGGAGTTCCACTTTCAAAGGGAAGTTTACGCTGCACTATATACATTACGTACAAACATCTCACTAGTGAGGGATCTATCACCACCAGCCCTGTATACACTGAGGATTCTTAAGGACACGCCAACCTTGCATTTGCCCCAGCTCTGAACAGACACCCCAGAGCGGCAGGCAAGCTCTGTTTCCCAGCTCTGAACTAGATGCAAGTGGGAAATGGTCCTGGAAACTGGTGAAACAGCCCTTTCCAGGAACAACGAAGCCCACAGCTTTACCAAATAAGGCAAGTGAAAGCGAAAAGCCAAGGAAGTGCAGGCTAAAGCTGTATCTTTCCTCAAACTAGCCAGTTGGATGACAGAAATGTGAGGATCCGATCCTACAGCACGGATTGCAAATGCAGAGAGAAAATGCAGAGAAACCACAGAGGGAAGAATCCTTTGCCAAGGAGAGGCCCGTAAATGCGCTGATCCCAGCCCCTGCCACTTTCAGAAATTTCAAACTTGCTGAGCAGCTGAACGTCCTCTTGTGAAACAAGTAACTCAAACCGAACAAGTCTTTGGTGTAATTCAAATCCTAACTTTTTGTTCTATGTCATATGTGAACAGCTTTATTGCAAAATTTGACATAATTAGACATTACTGTAGATAAGGTTATCTGGTGAATTTTCTTTTTTTTTTCCCCAGTGAAAGTACTTATGAGACTACCTGTGTTTAAACATTTATTTAACTGCATTTTCTTTGCTTCCAAAGAAGTTCCAAATCCAATTTCCTGTCTTAGCACATCTCCTTTATAGGAGAAATGGCTTGATTTTTTATAAAATCTTTTCTTTCCCCCCTAATACCATGAGTCTTTTACATGCCAAAGATGAATTTTAAATAAATATTGGAGACAGCGTTTGCTCAAATAAGGGCTGAGGGTAAAAACAATTCTCCTTAGGGTTGTGATTTACACTTTGCCACTGTCTTCTGCAGCTTTTCAGGTGACCGGCCCGAAGTTCACGGATGGACTTCTTAACAGTGGAGGAGGCAGCCACCCTAAAGCATGCACAGCTCGGGCAGAAGGAGGACCCATTCCATAAATTTTTCCAGAATGTCTAGTACTGCTTTCACTTTCCTCGAGTCCTTTACGTTTCTGAAAGCTCATCATCTCACATGAAAATCCAACAGATGGTAAGGAACTTTCACAGTCATGAAAAGGTTAAGAGACTCAGAGAAAATGCCATGTCCAATCTAGTCCCTTGAAATCCAGAATGTGAGTCCTCTGTGGTCACTTCCTTCTAATGCAACCGGACCAATCATTTATCAACTGGGATCTTTTTCTTTTCCTTGAAGTTTGGAGATAACACATGCTACCAGGTGGCGGGGGGAGAAACGGATTGGGACTCACATATACACACTACTATATATAAAATAGGTATCTAATAAGGATGTACTGTATAGCACAGGGAACTCTACTCAATACTCTATAATGGCCTATATGGGAAAAGAATCTAAAAAAAAAAAAAGAGTGGATATATGTATATGTATTACTGATTTACTTTGCTATATACCTGAAACTAATACAACACTGTAACTCAACTATGTTTCAATTAAAAAAATTAAAAACAAAAAACAATGCTACAGAGAGGCGCCCAAGTCTCCATCCATCTCTAAAGGCACCTCTGCTGGCAGGGGGGACACGGAGCTGGCAAGTAGCCATTCTCCACAGCACCCAGAGAAGTGGACCATCTTGGCTCCCCCTGCAAATACTCAGACTGTGGGAGTGGGGTGAGCCGGGGCGGGGGGGGGGGAGCGGGGTAGAGAATTGTGCTCTAGATGGGGCAGGAACAGCCTGGAGGCATTAAAATAACCAGCTGTTCCCTTTGGCTCGCTGGATCTGAAAGCTTGCATATTTGCTAGGGGGAGAGGGAATTTGCCTTCTTGATAAAAAATCAGAAGCGTATATCCTCTATGTGCAAAGCTTGATTTCTGATGCTGGTTTGAGAACACTGGCAAACACACTCCTAGGGGATACGACTCAGCCCAGTAAGAGCGCAGTGGAGTCTGCAAGCCTCGCACGTGGCAGAGCTTAAGAAACGGCATCATCTACATCTGAAAGTCCGCTGAAACTAACACAACACTGTAAATCAGCTGTAGTCCAATAAAAATTAAAAAAAGAAACAGTGTCAGCTTTAGGAAATGTGGTGAAGATCAGAAAAGGCATTAACAACCCTGTCCTTGATTACACTAACCTGTGGTCTGTTTATTTCCATTTCTCTTTAAGTCCTTAAAAAAAACTCAAAAAATCTTCAAGACTCAAATACTAAATTATTTCTTTTTGGCAATCAAAAAAAAAAAAAAAAAGCCTGCCTGTCTAAATTATTTTCAGCTTCCCTAACAGTTTATGTGGGCAAGATGACATTTCAGGTCCACAGGGAAAACTGCAGGTCCCTCCAACACCAGGAAAAAACCTCCGAATGACCTAGCAAAACTGGTCGTAGGGCACAATTTCTGACCTATACTCGTCAGTCATAACCAGGGCAGCGAACAACACGGTTCCCCCTACAGTCATCTTTGCATCACAACTGGTTTCTGAGCATTTGGTTATTTTCAGCCCTTCATACAGTGGAGTCTGCACAAAGCAAAAATAGATGTTTGCTTCATAAAAAGTCTTGTAATGGGGTGGGTGTTGCCTGTTGTCCTAGACTCATTTAATACTGAGGAGGGACGGTTCCCAATATAGACTACCACAACCAAGCTAAATTTTCCTAAAAGCGGTTTATATAGAATATGGCAAGCAATCTAAAATTATGTAAAAATGACCGACATAATACAACACCAGTCTGGGAACAACAAAGAAGGCTTTCCTCAGAGTTTTGAGCCTTCCAATCAGACTAACCTTGGGACACGAGCAGAGAGTTGTCACTGTCGATGAGTTTCACACAGGTGGCCCCTCGGACGGGAATCTCATGACCTCTCCGGAGCTCAGGAAGGACTGTCAGTTGACGTTCCTCCTCCCACCTCGCTGATGCTGCCTCAACAAAAACACTCTGCAAGATGACTGGGCTATCAGAACAGATCTGGGTCGCTTCTACACGTTTCTTAGGGGAGTTACTTTGAATTTTTATCAGTACCTGAAACAGGGAGTATCTGAAGTTTCTGAACTGTTTCAGTTTGGTCTGTGGGGGAGAGGGGATTGGTTTATAATCCAGGATCAACACATTTAAATCTTAAGGGTTACAGAGTCCAGAGGTACAGAGTTTAATGAACTGCTCTGGCATCTAACATACTGCTTAGTATTTAGAGAAACAATAAATATTTGCTGGACAAGGTGGGAACCTTCATTCCTCTTGCCTGGTGTTTCCCTCTGTAGGGGAATCTTCCCAAGGGTGACACTCGCAGCCTCTCTCAGTCCCCCTTGATTTCCCTTCTTAGCGGAGGAAGTCCCACTCGGGGATGAGAGGACTGGGAGAAGCTGAGCATGCTCAGTTCAGTCCCTGTGGCTTGTCCACAGAGAGAATCAGTTCTCATCAGTTCAGTCAGCGAAACTCTGTCCCTGCAAGGGGCTGGGGATAAAGACAGTTGTGGGGGATTATTAACAAGTCAGTGGGATAGAAAGGTGAAAGCCACCTCCTTCACTCACCACATCCGTGAGCTGCAGAAGCCCAGAGCAGTGAGCTCTCCATTCTCTCATCTATAACCTCCCTGTGGCACTTCAGTCTTGCAGCCACGAACATCAGATTAATTAGGCTTGGGAGTTTTTATAACGAAAAATGTGGGGAACTTGTGGGGTTCTCTTGTTCTGACTTCCCTTTGAAAGGATGACATGGGTCCTAAGGAACAACTGAATGAGTAAATTTGAAAACCACTTCTCTGAACCATTTACCAACCTATTTCTATTTAACTGACTTGAACCTTAACCCTTCCTCTTCACTTAACGCTTATTATCATTAAGATTCTCCATCAGGAGGTCTTGCAACATATCATATGGCTTAAAAAAAAAAAAAGGCTTAATTCAACATTCCAAATGCTGTTATACCTAACTACCCAATCCAGACAAAATATTCTTATACATCTGCAGAAGGCAGGAGGTACTTTAAAGACAGAGCAATGAAGGCAAATAATTCCGCTTTAAGGTCTGTGTCAAACCTCACTTCATATAACACTGGAAAGAACCCACCATACCTTCTGAGAATGCCACTTTTCAATTCTCTATCATCAAAATAAAAACTCAAGCTCAATGTCGCTGTCTAAAGTGAACTTTCCTACAGAAAGGAACTCAGATCAGTAACAGACTTTCTGTTAAAGGGAAAACACCAAAGAAGGATGTACTCAGTGACTGACCAATATTTCCTCTCTGTAAGCACTTCCAAGCCAACACGCAACCAACCCCACAACCATTCATCCTGAAAGGAGGAAAGTTTTCCATGAAGACTGCTCTGGTCAAGTTACAGGATATACATGATCTAATAGATGCTAACCTATTATTCTAAACAGTAAAGCTATATGATATGTAACATTTATATAATATATAAAACAAGTTTTAGAAATATTTATTGATATTAACAAGGTATTATATTACATGAAAAAGAATATTAAATATGAGTTCAACAAATGCTCAGTAGCACTACTATTATTAAGTGCTTTACAATGTTATATGTACTATGTAAGGACTTTACAACATCATCTCATTTCATCCTCAGAGGGACACATCTTTCAGAAAAAACCAAGGCTGGGAGAGGTTAAGTAACCTTCTCAATATTACACAGCTGATGCTGTTGGGCTAGAAATCAAACCCAGGCAATTTGAACCCTGGCAGGCACTTCATGGGCTTCCCTGGTGGCTCAGATGGTAAAAATAATCTGGCAGCTATGTGGGAGACCTGGGTTTGATCCCTTTGTTGGGAAAATCCCCTGGAGGAGGGCATGACACCCACTCCAGTATTCCTGCCTGGAGAATCCCATGGACAGAGGAGTCTGGCAGGCTATAGTTCTTGGGGTCGAAAAGAGTCGGACACGACTGAGCGACTAACTACAGGACAGTCATTTCCTAGTCACTGCACAAATAGAGCATTTTAGCATCAAAATGTTCAGGTCTAACACCCATGGAATAATATAAAATTGGGTAGAACCAAATGAAATACCTCCATAGGTCAAAACTGGCAGTGTCACATGAGTCAAGTTTTTGTTACAGTCAGAAGCATAGACTGTAGTTTGAAGCCTCAAAACTACAAGCAAAACAAAAGATACCTTGACCCCTTGAGTTCTGTCCTCTCAATGACAACGTCAAGTTCACTGTCATCTACCTCACTTGGTCTGTCTCTACGTAGATCAGTAATAAGGACTCCATGCTCACACAAGAAAAATGTAGAAGGCACTCCTCCCAAAAAAGTCTACAACAAGAAAAACCTTTTGAGATGTGGTCATTTTCTAATTCTTCTGCTGTTCCTTGGAAGTACTACGTATTTCATTGCGGTCTTTAGGAGGGGCCATATGGTCAAATCTCACATACAGATGTTGACTGGAAGGTTACTGAACACAGACATCCTTAAAGAAGCAGAATTCAAAGGTCGGTCACTCCACAGCTGAGCCCACAACAGAATGCTGAACCACCGGGTCATGTTAAGTACCAAGGTCCTTTCTCATTATAAACACATCACCAAGTTCTGCAATTCTAAGTCTCAAAGGAATCTGGAATAGCAACAGCATTAATGCCCTTGTAATCAGCCATAAAAATTTCTAATTTGAACATGGAGGTCAACACACAATGGAAGGAAATTAATCAAGAAGGTCGAAAAGAAAATCTCCATGTGATTTTTGTACTCTTCAATACTGTAGCTCAAAAGATGAGAAAATCACTCTTAAAAAGATTCCAGAGAGAATCTGTTTTCTATAGAATCTCCTGCAATTAAGTTTTTACCCTCATATCAAACAACTTAAAAAAAGAAACACGCCTACACAAAAGCTCAATTTATTCACTTACAACCTTTAAAAAGCCTGATAGTGTCAAGCATGATAGCAATCTGAGAGTAATAATTTTTCTCCTTCTGCTTGTTATAAACAAACTATGAGTCGGAAGTGAAAGAGCTAATATTCCAAAATGTGTACAGAATGTGTGGTTTCACTGGCTTTGGCTATTGGAAGAGGTTCAGGTAATAATGCTATTCTGCTTCAAGATTTTCTGCACCAGGATGTGCTAACTTATGTACTAATATAGGATTGAGATGGGGAGCAGAAAAAGAAACCAATGTGGCTTCTATCCAAATGCACACATATAGAGCACCCCAATATAGATATCCCCAGGGTTCTTCCAATTTACTTTATAACATTTGTCACACTTGTAATTACAGTCTGTGCTGTTATAATGTGATAGTTGGTGAATTCAAGAAATCTGGTTTTCTCAAAAATGAGGCTATAATTTTTTTCAATGAAAATGCGTTAGAAAGGACTTGCAATCATAAAGTTGTTTTTCTGGATGAATTTCAACAGCAAAGGTATTTTTGTAGTTACAATGGACCTATTTATAATTACAAGCTGGAAAAAAAAAAAAAAAACCAGTTGATCCAAACTAACAAAAACCCAACTACTTACATTGGAGGAGCTCTTCAGTGACTCAGAAGAGCCTCTAAATATCTCCAGGTTTCTAGATTCTTGCTATTCAGCGTGGTCCACCTCCTGCCAGCATCAGCACCCTTGGGGAGTCTGCTGAAAATGCAGGACCTTAGCCCTCACTCTCAACACACAGAACCTGCACTTTTAACAAGACACCCAGGTGACAGTCTTGCACAGTACATTTCAAGTAGCAGAGCCATATAATACCCCACTACATCACAGAAGCTTGCATTAAGTCAAAAATCTCAGGGCCAAGCAGCAACCTGCCATTCAAACAGTGCAGCTGCTGAAAGGGCTGCATGGCTCATCCTGTACCCAGGTCCTTATTTCAATAATACTGTAATAAAAAATAATAATAATACTGTAATCAGTAGGGGGCTGCATAATGCAAAATTATTTCTTAATAAAACAACCTTGCTCTACTTAAATGTCATCATGGGAGACAGAACCACAGTAGAAGAAATTCCTGTTTGTTCTACAACTGACTCGTTTGCTAGACTACAAACTCTTTGAGGGCAAAGACTATCATTTTTTCTTTTACAGCCCAACCTCAGGGCCCTGCCCAGGAGACTGGTCATGTAGTTAGTGCTCATTAGGTGTCTGATTAGTCTAACAAGTAACTGGAATGGTTCCTCATCAAGCTATTTCTGAATTTCAGTGGAAGTTCTGCTGACCTCTCCACCAAGTTACTTCCCTGGCTCTGGGGCTCACAGTCTTTTCCTCCTTCCAGTGATCGGTTAGAACAAGAAGCTACTCTGAGATTAGTTTTAGGTCTGATGTCTTAAGGCACACATTCCTCTAGAGTGACACTTTCATTTAAATATTAACCTCATTCTTAAGCCGCTTTCTAATGAAGTCAACAATTACAGATCATAGCGTCCTATGGTTGACAGGTTCCACTGCTATTATCTGTTCCAGCATCAGTCCCTGCAATGTCAGAGACTATAGCCACATTTACTTCTCAGAAACAGTCTCTGTTTCTATCTTGGGAATCAGCCTGCCTCCTCACTGAAGGCTGTTTTTTTTTCTTCCTTCTTCCAAGCACTTGCCTTCCACCAATCCTCCTCTCACCCCCTACCTTCACTTCCTGTCATCACTTCTCACAGAGTCCTCTGTGAACCGCCCACACATTCTCAATGCTGGGCTTCCTCTCTGAGACCCACAGAACCTGGGGGCAGAACCTAGGAATCTACTTTAAACATTAACAAGGCATTTCTTCTGCACCCACATGTCTGGAGCCCACTGTTCAAAGGCCAATTTGGATGCTCTCTAATCTAAGGATCTCGATTGTCCAATAGGTCCAATCTCTGCCTGTCAGTTCCTACTATGAGCTCAAAGCACTTACACTTACACCTGAGAAATCAGCTTTATATCACCTTGGAAGGCTGGCTAATTACTGCCTATTACAATTCTGTTCAATCATAACGATGAAAAGAAACAGTAAAAACATTCTGTCTGATCAGACTCTTTCACAGTCAACAGTACTCAAAAACAGTGGTGAAGAATCTGCCTGCCAATGCAGGAGATGTGGGTTCGATCCCTGGATTGGGAAGATTTCTTGGAGAAGGAACTGGCAACTCACTCCAGTATTCTTTCCTGAATAATTCTTATGGACAGAGGAATCTGACAGGCTACAGTCCATGGGGTTGCAAACAGTTGGATATATAAATGACTAAACAACAAAAACATTTTTAAAATGTCAGTTACTCCTCCACTACCCCTAACACACACAACACTAACAAACACCACTCTCCTCCAACACAGGGTCACTGCTAGTCATTAATACCAACTATTTCACAGTAACAAAACACACCAATGGACAACCAACCCACAGTCAGTGTTTCAACACTCACTCATCCATGCCAAAAATGAAGCAGGACTGGGGAGACAATTATCAACAAGTTCCCTGAAGGAAATGATATTTTTAGCACAATTTTTGCTTTTTTAAGCAACATTTTATCTTCTAAGCATGCTACCACAGCACTAGAATCTAACCAACTTATTCTTGTTTTCTCTATATGAATCTTATCATGTATGGAGGAAACCAAGAAAAGGTAATAGATAAATTCCATTAAAATCTTCTCTCTGATTTTCCTCCATCCCATTAAAAGATGAGACTGAACCCTTGTATTTGTGCTCCTATAATAGGCTTTCTTTAATCCCAGCACTAATCTGAGTATGTGATGATCTACTTGAATATCTCTACCAAGAGGAGATATTCTTGCAGATAGGAAGTATGGTTGGTTTGTTTTCTTAAGAGAGTCTTTATATTGAAATATAAAACATAGAAAAGTATACAACTCGTAAGCAGATGAGCTGAATTTTCACAAAGTGAACAAGCTGTGTAAGCAACGCCCAAACTGAGAAACTAACAACAGTGTTTGCAGTCATCTTTCAGTCTTTCGCAACTGACAGACCCCGGGTTACCTATCCAAAGACCCCAGGAGCCTACAGACCCTGTTTAAATATCAGTGTCTCTAACAGACTAGTAAGACTGAAAGAGACTTCTCAAAGCCATGAGGAGGTGTGAATAGGCAAAGATCATGTTCCAGCCCTATGACATGGTCACTGCAACGATGCGCTGGAAGCTCGCTTCCACAGCATGGAAGACCATTTAAGGTAGAAGCGCTCAGCTCAACGAGCATGTGCACATCCTTTAGAATCAACTGAGCGCTTCCATCAGAATAACTTCATCACAAACCCAGCTGGGGGAAAACAAAGCTACCACACATAATTCTAATCCCAGAGCCCCTCTAGGACAGGATGGCAGCTAGAAGTGCCAGGAATAGCCCAAACAACCTGGGAAGAAAAGCTCATTGTTTTTGACAGTTTGATATATTTTATAAAGAGAGTACAAGGAGATTCCATTATGTAATTCAAAGACTTGTCAAACTACCATCTCCCATGCAGAGGAATTTCTGGCTTTGCTTTCTGTTTTAAAACCCATTTTCGGCATTCACTGTGCAAATGAGGCATTGCCCCCACATTACAGCAGGGAATGTGCTTGCAGGTAATAAAGAGCAGCTAGAACTCAACTTAGGAAAGGTGATTTGGGGCCAAGAGGACAGCAGCAAACAATTGCCACCAATTCTTGGATTTTTTTTCCGTAAGGGGTTGGATGAGGCATTTATCTATACTTTCTTGAGCAACAGTCATCAAGGGGATAACAGCTGGTGAAATCAGCTGGAGGAGGAAGAAAAACTACAGGCATTCTCCTTAGAAGCCCCCAACTAGGACACCAGGTGTACACTAGGTATCTCTGTCACCATGACCAAAGCTGTTTAGATACAAGGGTACAGAGTGTTCTCTTACTCATTCATTCAACAAATATTTATTGAGCATCTCTGAAGTGCCAGATACTCTTGCAGATGCCCAGAGAGAAGTGCTCAAATTCTCCTGGAGGAGAAAACTAATAATACTATCACAAATAAGTACAGTATGATGTCAGAGGGGCTTCCCAGGTGGTAAAAATGCAGGAGATGCAGATTCAATCACCAGGTTGGGGAGGTCATCTGGAGTAGGAAATGGCAACCCACTCCAGTATTCTTGTCTGGAAAATTCCATGGACAGAAGAGCCTGGCGGGCTGCAGTCCATGGTGCTAGAGACAGTCAGACACAACTGACTACACAGCACACATGATGTCAGAGTGGTAAGTGCTCGGTGAAGGTTAACAATGAGCGCATTTTCTGATCAGGTAGTTGCGGAAAGTCTCTTTGAAGAGGTCACAATTGAGCAGACAACTGAATTAAGGAAGAAGTGAATCAAGTCTATAAGTAAAGCCACCCAGGATGAGGGCACAACAGAGGCAAAAGCCCTGAGGCAGAAACAGTCTTGGTGTGTTGTTCGGCACAGTAAGAGGTGTGTCTGAAGCCATGTAAGTAAGGGGTTGAGCATTTTTATGACATTATACACTAAGGAAGAGACTTTGGATTTTATCCAAAGTCTGATAGGAGCCATGCAAATGTTACAAGAAAAAGGGTGATAAAACCTGGCTTATATTTTAAAATTGCCATTCTGGGGACTTTCGTGGGGGTCCAGTGTCTAAGACTCTGAGCTCCCGATGCAGGCGGTCCGGGTTCCATCCTTGGCCGGGGAACTAGAAGACTACTTCAGTGGTCCACACAGGAGCCAATGGTGATTAGAGAAAAAGTGACAGTGATGGACAAGATGAGAAGGAGTTGGACAGGGGATATATTTTGAACATAAACCAGGAGGATTAGCTGATAGATTTCCTTACCCATCTAACATAGATTAAGATGGGAACAGTTACAAAGACTCCAATTATTGGATATAAGAGAAACTGGAACCCTAGTGTACTGTTGGTAGAACTGTAAAATGGGGTGACTGTTGTGGAAAATGGTACAGAGGTGCTTCAAAAAATTAAAAATAGAATTACCATATGATCCAACAATCCCACTTCTGGGTATATATGCCCAAAAGAATTGAAATAGATGTTTGCACACCCATGTTCATAGCACTATTCACAATATGCAAGAGGCAGAAGCAACTGTACACTCACGGATAGGTGAACAAAGTGTGATCTATTCTACAGTGGAATATCAAGCAGCCTTAAAACGGAAGGAATTGCTGCCACGTGCTCCAACATAAATGAACTTTGAAGACAGTATGTCAAGAAGTCAGTCACAAAAAAAAATATGTTTCCACTTCTCTGAGGCATCTAAAGCAGTCAAATTCATAGAAACAGAAAGTAGAGTGGTTCTTACCAGAGGCTGAAGGAGCTAAAAAAGGGGAGTCTTTGTTTAATGGATACAGAGTTTCAGAATTATTACCCATAAAAATGGTTAGGAGGGTAAAGTTTACATTAAGTGTAAACTACCAAAAATGAAAAATGAAACTCATGTTTAAGGCACACATAAGCATCTATTGTGTTTAAGATAGCCATAAATGAAATTACGAAGCATCCTAAAGAACAAGACGTCAGATTTCATCTGTATCATATTAAGTTTGCAAATTTGCTTCCTTTTATAACATAGATACTATATACATATTAGAACTGTAGTATATGCATATAAAAATAAATACATGACCAAACATTAAAAAAAAATCCCAAGAAAAAGAGTCTTAAACAAATGGGAAACTGCAATTGCCATTTACTGATAAAAAGTCTGAGAAGTGTAGGTTTATAAGGGGGAAATCAAATGGACTAAGTCTGAGATGCCTGTAAGATATATCCCAGTGGAAATGTGGAATAAGATACAGTCTACGTGAGTCTGGAGTTCAAGGGAGAAGTCCAGGCTGGCAACAGAAATGTATGAGTCATCAGCAGTGTGACAGTGTTTACAATCGTGGGACTAAACCAACTCAGTAGGTGAAGGAGTAAAGACAGAGATAAAAATCTGAGAACTCAGCCCTGGGAGACAGCGAGAGTAGACCCAAGAACAACCAATCCATGAGCAGGAGGCCGGAAGAGGAATTTGAGACTGGCAGATTCAGACAGAGATATGACGGGTGCTTGAACTGAAAGGCCACGCAGAATTGGCACTGAGGAGTCCATGATGGGTCATGAGCAAGAGAGAAGCAGTAGAAGCAGAGAGAAGAGAAGCTATTCAGACTCTCACAGACAAAATGGCCTCAAATTCTTTAGCAGTCACAGTACCCGCGAGAACTGCTTGTTCTTGGTTTTCTGCTTTTCTGCGTCTGTGAGCTAGCCTGTTCTGTTTGCAGCAAGCTTCAAGGCAACTTGAACGAGTTTCTGTTCTTTACCACCAAATAATCCCTGATGTAATCCTAAAGGAAGGGGATTTACTGGCGGTCTGGTGGTTAAGAATTCGCCTTGCAATGAATGGGATGTGGATTCAATCTCTGGTTGGGCGATTAAGAGCCCTGCTGTGGAGCAACAGAGCCTGTATGCCCCAAGAAAAGACAGCAACAAAGACCCAACACAGCCAAATAAGTATGTTTTTAAAAAATGTTAAAGCAAGCAGACAATATATGTGATGGATAAGACGTAAAACCAATTGGTCTCAATCAAAAATTCTGTATTTTACATGACGGATTGCAACATTTGGCCCCAGTTCTTCACTTCTCCCTGGAGCCATGCCCTCTGCCTTATAACCTTGCAGGGCACATCTTCCATGGGTGGGCTGGCCCCTGGGCTGCCTCTTGACTTTGGGCCCAGCCCAGAGTGATGTGCTTTGGCCAGCAGACATGATGTAAGCAGAGGCTTAACGAATCTATTCACTGGGGCTGGTTCTCTAGATCCACTGTTACTGCCAAGACTGATGGAGAAGGAGAGATGGGTGTGGCAGAGCCAAGTCACCTCACCCCATCCTACAGCCAGTCAAACCTAGGCACACAGGCAACTCACCCGATCAGCAGGACCTCTGGGACACCAGACGCATGAGCAGTCAACACTTACTGTTGTGTGCTCCTTGTTATTGTTTAGTTGTGGAGTTGTGTCTGACTCTTGGTGACCCCATGGACTGTAGCCCGTCAGGATCCTCTATCCATAGGATTCTCCAAGCAAGAATACTGGAGTGGGTTGCCATTTCCTTCTCCAGGGGATCTTCCCAACCCAGGAATTGAAGCTGCATCAGCTGCCCTGGCAGGCCGATTCTTTACCACCTTGCCACCTGGGAAGCCCTGTGTACCCCTAAGGTTTTTTAATTGCTATGGAGCAAGTCACTATGTAGTAAAGATAACTGATACATCATAGACAATAGCGCTTCCCTGATGGTGCAGACAGCAAAGAATCTGCCTGTAATGTGGGAGACCCAGGTTCAATCCCCAGGTCGGGAAGATCCCCTGGAGGAGGAAATGGCAACCCACTCCAGTATTCTTGCCTGGAGAATCCCAAAGAGAGAGGAGCCTACATGGCCTCAGTCCCATGGGCTGCCATGGGCTAGTGGGATTGCAAAGAATAGGACACCACTGAGCAACTAACACTTTCACTTTCAGACAATAACGCTAATTGGACTTGATTGACTTATTTTTTATTCACAATTATCACCACTGATAAATGAGGACAAACTTGGCCCCCAAAATGGCCAAATATGGACAAAAAGTAATTGACAGAACAAAAAAGGACCTCTGAAAATATCTAGGTGGTTCACGATCTGACTGATCTACCCCCAACTACTGTAGAATTACCTACGATTTTACAGTTCATGGCAAAAGAAATGACATAAATAAAGAGAGAAACAAACAAAATAATATAAAAGACTGTGAGGTATTCACTAGCTGTCCATCAACAGGTAAACGGATAAATAAGATGTGATGGAATATTACTCAGCCATAAAAAAAATGAATTTGAGTCCGTTGTAGTGAGGCAGATGAACCTAGAGCCTGCTATCTAGAATGAAATAAGTCAGAAATAGGAAAATGTTGTATATTAATGCATATATATGGAATCTAGAAAAATAGTATTAATGAGTCAATTTGCATGGAAGGAATGGAGACCCAGATGTAGAGAATGGACTTGTGGCCACAGCAGGGGAAGAAGGGTAGAAGAAAGCAGTGTACACATTGACATATGTACACTATTAACTGTAAAACAGATAGATAATGGGAAGTTGTTGTATTACACAGGGAGCCTGCCTGGCACCCTATGATGACCTAGAGGGGAGAAAGGAGGGACACTCATAGGGGAGGGGAGATATATATATATATAATTATCACTGATTTGTGTTGTTGTACAACAGAAACCAGAAAAACTTTGAAAAGCAATTATCTTCCAATGAAAAATTTTCTTAAAAAATGAAGAACAAAGAAACAGAAAAGCTCTATTAAAGAAATATAATAGAAAAAAAGACTATGAGGTATTCAAACTCTTCAACTCATGATTTTCTATACACATGGCTGAAAACACAAGAAACAGTTTTATTCTTTCAGCATAAAAACATCATTTATCTTCAGTGAGTGGTTACACGGTCTATTTGTACTGTTATGTCAAAATGCACATCGATTCCAAAAACATTAGAAAATGATTTTAGGAAACAAGTTATCATATCATAAATAATATTCACAGACTGTAAGAAATTATGTACATAGAGTTGTGAACATAAAATACATAAACCTATTTTGTAAGAAGTACAAAAATTCTCAATAAATTGAAATTAATATTTCAACAGTCCAATACTTTTATTCTGATAACATCATGAGGCTCAGGAACTTATGAAGATTGAAAGAAGGTCAACTAACAACTTCTTATTTGCCTCAGATCAAGTTTGAAATTTTGTCATTTTTCCTCAGTAACTATTTGTATTGTACATTGAAATAGTAAGCCTCAAAGCTGAAGTGTGAAAACATGCAATGTTTCAAAATGAAAGGTAGCTCAACTGTAGAGCTGGGAGAAGAGAAAAAATAAATAGCAACAAAACCCTTAGATATTATCCTTGGGACTCCTGGAGTCAAGAATACCAATAAATACCAGTCCGTGGTCAGCCCACAGTTTAAAAATATTAAATTCCCACAGGAAGTCCTTTCCTTGACCCTGAGTCTGATCGTCTTAAGGTCTTTAATAGCCATTCAGAAAACTTAAATATGCCTGAATGCATTCAGCAGTTGGTCTTCAAAAACCACAGTATTCTAGAGTTCAACGTGAGCAAAGTTTAAGGTTAAAAACTGGTTTCCAAAACTATGTGACTCCCATGACAAGCTCAAAGACCTGTTCCTTAAATACCAAAACATTCATGCAACCTTTGAAAGGCATCCATAATACAGCTTTGTTACCTATGCTGGCAAACACATGGAATCATAGGTTTCCAGTTTAGGGATCATGAGTTCTGTAATTTCTCATAATACACAGAGAGAAAGGTAAACATTTTTAAAAGACATCAGAGATCTGAGATTAGGATCTTTTAGTTTATGGTTCTCACATACAAAGTTTTGTCCTTTGACATTCATATTCATTTTTCTATAGAAAAAGAGTGGTCACAAAAACGGCTTCGCTTATAGAAACCTAGAATATAATCTGTTTAAATATGTATAAAAATATTGCTATAATGTTATAATGTGACACTGTAAGAAATACATTTTATAGACATGTATACATATATACGTGTGTGTGTGTGTGTGTGTGTGTGTGAGTGAGTTGCTCAGTCGCGTTTGACTCTTTGCGACCCCATTGACTGCAGCCCACCAGGCTCCTCTGTCCATGGGATTATTCCAGCAAGAATATTGGAGTGGGCTGCCATTTCCTTCTTCAACACATATACATATAAACTATCATAATGCTCGAATCAAAACATTATTAAAATCAAATTTTAAATTTTATATGAAAGACTGGATGTAAGAAAACACCTCTTCCACATTATCACCAGAATTAACTTTCTTTAAGCCAAACTGTAATGATTTTTAAGACTTATTCTGACTAAACAATTTCACGTTTTTTAAGGATTCTTCCAAAGTCCATGTCTTGAAAAGAGCATAAAAGAACCTGCCCCATACAGCCCTCATCAGCATTTCCGGCCTCATCTGGAACAACTCCTGACATCGAGAGCCAAGCACCCTCCACTCCAGCCACACAACTCCGCATTCTTCACTCAAGCTCTGGCCTCTTGAATCTTCTTGATGTTGCAGGCTCGACTGGCTTTGCTGACGTGCTCTGATTACCATCTACCCATGTTGCAAGACCTACCCCAACTGAAGCCATCACCACCCTTCTTAGCCCAAGACACACTCCATCGCCATTAATGCATACCACTATCTTCACCCTCAGAGAAGACCTCCAGAGAAGGGCTATTGTCTCCACTCAGTTTGGCAGCCCCCAGTACTTGGCATATAATCAGTATTCAACAAAGCTCTGTGGAATGGGAGGGAGGAGAAGGAAAGGACAAGAAATAAACACAAAAGGAGGTGCAGGTCCTAAAGAACAGTACGGACCTCAGGAGTAGAGGATGGCTAGTTTTCACTGTATCTCAGTTCACAAAGCTTATGATGGTTTTTTGTCTTCTGTGTTTCCCTAAAACGTCACTTGTACCCAAAAGTTTCCATATAAAACTCTAGAGTAAGGACCCACACATTCATGGCCCAATTTTGTAAAAAGAATGGAGTTTTTAACATCCTGCTCTTCCCACTCCATGCCCTGCTATGGCTTTGCCACAGACTCCCAGTGACCACACATCTGCTAGATCCAATGGGAAGCTCTCACGTCAACGTATTTGGTGTGCGGGGGTGATGATGGTGTTGAACCTTCATTACTGAACCTCTGGTCCCTCCTGGCACCCAGGATCTCATCCTCTGCCAGATGCTCTGCATTTCCCCCACTTCATCTGCCCCTGGGTTGTTTTTCTCCCCTCCTTTCTCTTTACTTCCCCCAGATGTTGCTATTTCTTGAATTTCCAGGTTTTATTCTTCTGCCCTTCTTTTATCAATGCCACCTCATCTATCCCCTAAATTTGTGAGTATCATCTGCTACTGACTTCTGAACGTGTGCCTGAATTCAGCCCCATCTCACACCCAAGCCCCCTTTTTCCTGCCTATTGGTTACAGAACACAACCTAAACTGCACACACCCTAAACACAACCTCCTCCTCTCCTCCCACGCTCCCTCGGGTGTGAACTGCATACCACTCCACCAAGCTTCCAGGGCAGAAGCTCAGGAAATGTTTCCAGAGGCTCCCTCTCCATCAGCACTCACACCCATCAGATACTGAGTCCTGAGTCAAAGTATTTCTTTGATTTCTCTCCTCTCCACAGGAGAGGACCAGCCCAGGTCCCTCATCATCTCTCATCCATACTATACAGCAAGATTACAGTTGTTGGCTTTCTAAATCATTCCTCCCCCACACAGCTTATGCATAGTGCTAGTATGGCTGTCCACCTAAAATGCAAATATAAATGCAGACTCACTCCTCTGCCAAAGCCCTTTAACTGCAACCCTGACTAAAGGTAAAGGCCAAGCTGCTTCCCTGCCCACAACACTCTCCATGATTTGGGTGTCTGATCGCCCAGCCTCACCTTCCCTGGAGCATGACCCCACAACCTTCCCTCCAGCCACATACATCACTGTGGCTCATATAAAGTCTTCCCAATGCTCTTTGTATCTCCACTGTCTTACTTGTGAAGCTCCTTCTTCCTGGAATTCTTCCTCTGTTGTATGACTAGAAAATGCCTCTTCCTCCCTTAAGAACTAGCTCAAGGGCTTTCCTGGTGACTCAGTGGTGAGGAGTCCACCTGCCAATTCGGGGGACATGGGTTTGATCTCTGATCTGGGAAGATTCCGCATGCCTCGGAGCAACTAAGCCCAAGCGCCACAACTCTTGAGCCTGGGAGCTGCAACTACTGAACCCACATGCCACAGCCACTGAAGCCTGTGCGCCCTAGAGCCCAAGCTTCACATGAGAAGCCACTGCAATGCAAAGCCCATGCGCTGCAAACAGAGAAAAACATATGCAGCAAAGATGACCCAGTGAGGCCAGACATGAATACATATTTTTAAAAAAGAACTAGCTCAAGTGTCACATCCTCAGTGAAGCCCTCCATGATCAACCCTTGCTCCCACATCTACTCCATATAGTTCAACACTGTCTTCCTCTGTTCTGCCTCTAATCTTGGTTTGTTCTTGGTGTCCAGCACTTTCTACACTTTGTGTATCTTTTCCTGATACACTAAGCTACCAGAAAAGAGAATTTATCTCATTGTGCTTTACCTTTTCACTTTCAACCTGGAGTATTACAACTTTCAACAAGGAACTGATCTATCAGCAATTAGGACTTTTCTTCTTATCACCAGTGGTACAGGAACAAATAAAAAAGGAAGAACTAAAGCTCAGTTGGTAAAGAATCCGCCTGCAATGCAGGAGACCCAGGTTCGATCCCTGGATGTGGAAGATCCCCTGGAGAAGGAAATGGAAACCCACTCCAGTATTCTTGCCTGGAGAATTCTATAGACAGAGGAGCCTGGCGGGCTACCATTCTAAGGTTACAGAGTCACACATGACTTAATGACTAAACCACAACAAAGCAAAATAGATATTGACTGTCCAATGTTACCCAGGTAAGAATTGAAGGAAATAAATAGGACAATATACCTTCTCTTCAGTTAACACTAACTGAATATATTACAGGCCACACCCTAAGAGTTAAACACATTATCTCATCTAATCCTGTAATCAAATAGGTATTATTAATATCCCCATTTTACAGATGAGGAAACTGAGACAGAGAAGCTAAATAGCTTCCCCCAAGTCTACATACATGTTCCAGGTGGCAGAGCCAGGATTCAAACTCAGGTAATCTGCACCTATCCCGAATTACCTCTCAAAATACACATATAGGAGAAAGAGAGCTGAACTGGGAACAGAGGGAAGACTGGATAAGAGAGCAATCTAATGAGCATGCAAGTCTCCCGAGGAGAAATTAAGCGAAGAAAAATGTCTCAACCTGCTGTGGGTGCCAGGAGAGTATCTGTTATTGCTGTTGTCCAGTTGCTCAGTCATGTCAAACACTTTGTGACCCCACGGATTGCAGCATTCCAGGTCTCCCTATCCTCCACTATTTCCCAGGGTCTGCACAAATTCATGGCCATTGAGTCAGTGATGCTACGTAACCATCTCATCTTCTGACACTCCCTTTTCCTCTTGCCCTCCTGACTGCCCTCAATCCTTCCCAGCACCAAGGTCTTTTCCAATGACTCAGCATCAAACAGCCAAAGTATTGGAACTTCAGCTTCAGCAACAGTCCTTCCAATGAATATTCAGGACTGATTTCCTTTAGGATGGCTTGATCTCCTTACTGTTCAAGGAACTCTCAAGAGTCTTCTCCAGCACCACAATTCAAAGGCATCACTGAGCCACCTGGGAAACCCATGGAGAATATCTAGTAGTGGCCAAAACCAGGGCAGGCTGGTAACTGTCCAGAGTCACACAGGTTAGACAGGTGGAAAAATGCAGGGGGAAGTGAATAGGAGCCCTTCTTATTGGGTTCAGGAGGTGAAGAACCTGGGAAATAGCTCTACCTGTGCAGTCAGTATGTGTATGTGTATCTGTCTGTCTGTCTCTTGACCCAAATACCACTGGCTATTTCTCTCCACTCCCAACTCTGACCTTATCCAGTCTCATTCTTGGAGGAACTGAGTCACTGATTCCTCACCTTACATAGCTATTTATTCATTCAAAGCTGAGGTTCTAGGAGCTGAATTCAACAGACAGAGGCTTGCTCATAGAGAATACTGGAATAAAGGTCAATATATTCTGGGAAAACAGATCCTTTGCAAAAAATAAATAAATAAATAAATAAATAAATAAAAAGATTGTTGATAAACAGTCAGGGCTCACTCAATACACTGTCGTTTGGAAAAGCAATTGTTAAAATACCTAAATTGAGGGCAGTGCTCAGAAGGATCTATCCAACAGGAGAAGGAAAGAATAGTCATTACAAGCCCAAGATTCAGTTTCCAGTTTGGCTCCTAATGTGGCTTATAAATTCTTACAAGTCATGCCTTTTTATAGTTATTTGTTCTGTGAATTTATCTTCTCCTCCATCGCCAAACACTCTTTGCCAAAGTTCATCTGAGGATACATTACAGCTTGTTGTATAGGATTTTGGCTACCAGGAAGGACAATGGGCAAGGCAGGGCCAACACTGAGCCACTCAAATCATTAAGAGTGAGACTTCGCAGAGTGAAGTAAGCCAGAAAGATAAAGAACATTACAGCATACTAACACATATATATGGAATTTAGAAAGATGGTAACGATAACCCTATATGCAAAACAGAAAAAGAGACACAGAAATACAGAACAGACTTTTGAACTCTGTGGGAGAAGGTGAGGGTGGGATGTTTCAAAAGAACAGCATGTATACTATCGATGGTGAAACAGATCACCAGCCCAGGTGGGATGCATGAGACAAGTGCTCGGGCCTGGTACACTGGGAAGACCCAGAGGAATCGGGTGGAGAGGGAGATGGGAGGGGGGATCGGGATGGGGAATAAGTGTAAATCTATGGCTGATTCATATCAATGTATGACAAAACCCACTGAAATGTGAAGTAATTAGCCTCCAACTAATAAAAAAATTAAAAAAAAAAAAAAGAGTGAGACTTCGGAACTTTCTGGCACACACCTTGGGCCAAAGTTGTAACAAATGAAAAGGAGAAAGAAACAATGGCAACCTCATGTTCTGAACTGTGTCACTTTCAGCCTTAATATACTTAATCACTCTTCACACTACTTGGACATTTATCTCTGAATTTCTGGGGTTGCACTCAACTTAACTCCCTTAAATTGTTAAAACTTAAAACCTGTTTCAATATCGATCACCTTTTTTATTTTCCCGAGAGGCAACAGTTCAATAGCCTGCAGAATCCAATCTGGGTTCAAAGGGAATCAAGGTACCATTCAGACCTTCTCCTCCGGGTGGGGAGTGGTAATCAATACAGGCTGTTCAATGTTTGGACAGGCTCTCCTGCATCTAAAGGTGACCTCTTGACCCCAAGCAGGCAAGAAAAAACTGTTTATTTCTTGGCACTAGGAGACCAAATTTAATTCTACTTAGCACTCATGAGCTTTTCATCTCCAAAGTGCTTCACAAATATTAACTAATTAATCTTCACAGCCCTGATACACAATGACAGAAAATCTTTCAAGTATAAAGACCAAGGGAGGCATGGAACAGCTGCAGAATAGAATGAGGAAGACAAGAAACTCCTTTTACCTAGAAGTGTTCTTAGCATTCTTGGTGGCTCCCAGTACTCCACCAAGGCTAGCAGTTTAAGGTTGTATATGAAAGGACTTCCCTGGTGGTCCAGTGGTGAAGAATATGCCTGCCAATGCAGGGGTCATGGGTTCGATCCCTGGTCCAGGAAGATCCCACATGCCTCAAGAAAACTAAGTTCATGTGCTGCAACTAAACCCGCATACCTAGAGCCCATGCTCCACAAGAGAAGCCATCACAGCAAGAAGTCCAAGTACCGCAACTAGAGAGTAGCTCCCGCTCACCATGACTAGAGAAAGCCCATGTGCAGCAACGAAGACCCAGCGCAGCCAGGAAGATCCTGTGCAGCCAAAAATAAATAAATTTTTTTTTTTTTAAGATGAGTATGAAAAATGGTGGTGAAATAAGAGCTGCTGTGGCGACAGAGCCCAAGATTCCTTACACAAATAAGCCTCAGTTCCCTCCAGGGAAAGTGAGGTTGATTGTAGAATCATCTCCAGAGTGTGTACAAGGGTTCAACAAGGCAACACGCGTCAAGGTCTTAGCACAAAGGACCCTGGTGAGTGCCCAATAAACACTAAGCTGTTATTAATCAAAAAGGAGCCATGGCTTCCCAGTGCCTGAACTGAAAAATGGGTTAAACAGCTTCAGGAAATCTGCAGACATCGTTCATTTTTCCATTTGTGAGAAACAATGAATTCAGGCAAACTATACACAACCCTGTTGAGGACTGAACTGTGTCCCCTGCCCCAGATTCCTACCTTGAAGGTCTAACCCCCAGCACCTCTGAATGTGGCCTTTTTGGGAAACTGGATTACTGCAGAGATGAGGTCAGACCGGAGTAGGGTAGGCCCTAATGCAGTATGATTGGCGTTTCATAAAAAAGGGATATTTGGGGACACAAACACACACACAGAGAAAGAATGCCATGTCATGAAGGAACGGATCACGGTGATACAACAGAAGCCAAGGAATACCAAAGAGCAAACCACCAGAAGCCAGGAGAAAAAGACAATGGGAACAGATTTCTTCCTCCCCAGCTTTCAGAAAGCTGCCAACACCTTAATTTAAGCGAGACAATAGATTTCTATTGTCTAAGCAATATGTTTCTTGGTGCTTTGTTACAACAGCGCTAGCAAACTAACATACGCTCTTTAAAAGCTCTAATTTGTTAAAACAAACAAACAAGCAACCATGAACCCACCAATCCATGAAAGCAAGTATGTTGGTCTGTCAGTTCACAGTTACCCAAAGCACAATGGATGAACAAATCTGGTGCTGTTTCCTCCCTCGCCAAAGAAACAGTGAGCCAAATAGGAAATGGGGTGCTGGAAATCCACATGACTTGGGGGTGGGGGCAAAAGCTCCTACAGTTAGGTAGGAAATCAAACTTGAGTCACCTGAACTTTTGTAAGGCTTAGCAAAACTCCACGTACATAATATTGGGCTGGCCAAAAAGTTCACTCAGGTTTTTCCATACCATCTTACGAAAAATCCAAATTAACTTCTTGGCCAACCCAATACTTCTCAACATCTGGGTAAGGATCAAATTACTTCTTGCAGGGTCTTGTGCAGGATCCCCTGGTGGTTCAGTAGTAAAGAATCTGCCTGCCAATGCAGGAGAATGCGTTTGATCCTTGGCTTGGGAAGATTCTCTGGAGAAGAAAATGGCAACCCACTCTAGAAGTCTTGCCTGGGAAATCCCATGGACAGAGGAGCCTGGTGGGCTGCAGTCCATGGGGTCTCAAAAGAACTGGACATGATTGAGTGACTAAACACAGCAACAAGAAGTGGGAATCAGTTAGGACGTGGTGATGGACTCCTGACAACTAGCTTTCTAACTATTTCTCGAACGTTCTTAGCACCTAAATCATGGCTTTCTGCCTCAGTGTTCCTGGTATCGGCACACCATCTCTTCTCATCAGCTCACGTGGCTGGTCCCTCTTAGACTTTTGATATCAACCCAAACATTACCTTCCCTAGAAGATTCCCTCTCCACTATATTCAGGGCTGGCCACACCACTCCATCCCGGCCACAGTGCATTCTACCATCTTATTTTACACTCCTCATGGCATTTAGCAGTCTCCTGTGTACCTAGTTTATTATTTATTGTTTACTTGCTGGTGTTAATCTCACCCCCACTAGAATCTAAGTTCTATGAGGGCAGAGACTTGTCTCATTCAATATTACATTCCCAGTGATAAACACAGCACACAGTCCTTTGCAGGCACTTAGTGTTTTTTGAAATAATTGAGTACTGCCTTCAAAGGTGAATTATTTTCAGTGAGGTGCAAAGTCCTGCAGTTTATTCAAGGGAGAACCACTAGCTGGTACAATGATAAGATTCTGGAAAGTCTCAAACATCTCTAGAGTTGGCAAACGTAAAAGCTAAGATATTGGAAATGTATATTTAAATGATCCTCCTATAAACAATTTGCTCAAGGTAATATAAACACATCACATATCCTAAGTAATCTCAGCTTAAATAATTAGTCTAACTGTTTTACCCACTCAGTATTTTTTTCACTCACCATCAAGTTAAAAAAAAAAAATATATATATATATATTTATATATATGATTACCACAGGGCTTCTCCAACAGCTCAGTAGGTAAAGAATTTGCCTGCAATGCAGGAGACCCTGGTTCGATCCCTGGGTCGGGAAGATCTGCTAGAGAAGGGATAGGTTACCCACTCCAGTATTCTTGGGCTTCCCTTGTGGCTCGGCTGGTAAAGAATCCGCCTGCAATGTGGGAGACCTGGGTTCGATCCATGGGTTGGGAAGATGCCCTGGAGAAGGGAAAGGCTAACCATTCCAATATTCTGGCCTAGAGAATTCCATGGATTGTATAGTCCATGGTGCTGCAAAGAGTTGGACACAACTGAGCCACTTTCACTTCATTTCATGATTACCACAAAACAAGCTTTTAATAAAATTAGGGATTATTATAACTCAAAGGGCAAAGCTACTTGTTGAAACCATATTTCAACCTAATAGTTTTTCTTCTAAAAATACCAATTAAAGAAATATAGATCATGACATCTTGAAAAGATGCACCTAAATTCCAATGTTTTATACAATCATAAAGTAAATAAGCATTAAAATCAAAGTTGAATAAATGTCAGTGACCTAGGAGCTATCCATTTCAACTTGCTAAATAATTGTCCTAAGAAAAATAGCCATCCTCAGAGTCATAAGCTCTGAATCCTGAATGTGACCTTTATAGAAAAACAATTATCTGTTTTATTTTAAAATAGTTATTGGCAAGTCTATTACTCATGTCTTTTAAAGCTACAGTCAAAAAAATTAATAAACCTTTAAGTCATTTAGGCTAAACCATGAATATTATAAACCAGTGCCATGAATAAAACAAAGAAACCCTTAGGCAAGTGTGTGTGCTCAGTCATTCAGTCATGTCCAACTCTTTGTGACCCCATGGACTGTAGGCTGCCAGGCTCCTCTGTCCATGGAATTTTCCAGGCAAGAACAGTGGAGTGGGTTGCCATTTCCATCTTCCAGGGATCTTTCCAACCCAGGGATTGAATCCACATCCTGCCATCTCCTGCTTGGCAGGTGGACTCTTTACCACTGGCCACCTGGCAAATATAACACTGTCCCAAATTCACACCAGATCCAAAAATCAGAGATAAAGTTAATATACATTCTTTTTCTTTTTTTCCTGTTTTGGTCAGTTTATCACACTAGACTCAAAAATATTAGTAAGCATGAAGCAATATGTACCTTGATAAGTACACAAATGCTAAACAATTATGTACTAGCAAGGTTCAAGAGGTTAGAAAAAAAAAAAAGTCAAGTCAAGACAAGATTTCTGGAGCCATCATTAACCACTCAGTCACAGGACCATTATGGCCACAGGAACTGGTCATATGCCATTTGGAGAATAAAGGTGGGACAATGGGAAATTCCACTCTGTCCTTCCCAATGAGGTCACTTTCTGCTGCTGTTAAGATAGAATTTCACTCACGTCATTACCAATTTCAGGAATAATCAGCTACTAAACCAAAAAGATCACCTCCCTCCATCTGACACTATGTATCCAAAAGATACTTGATGTTCACTAACACCTATTGGAGAAGGAAAATGGCAGCCCACTCCAGTATTCTTCCCTGGAGAATCTGTGGACAGAGGAGCCTGGTGGGTTGCCGTCTATGGGGTCGCGCAGAGTCAGACACAACTGAGGTGACTTAGCAGCAGCAGCAGCACCTATTACACAACAGCAATCGGCACATCACAAGCACCAGGTCAGCTGCTGAAAAAGGATCAGGAGGCACTCAACACGAGACTCTCCACCTCGTTCTGTGCACGTCTCCAACAGAATCCACACATGACCTACAGTCCTCTCAGCCTACATCTGCAACACAGAAAGTGCCGTCTTAGAAACAATTCACTCGCCTCCACGTTGCTCTAGTCTTCCAGATGATAAACAACTACGTTTTAGCCAAGTTCAACAGGTTAAAAAGATCAGTCAAACCAAGTAAGGAGTTCTGGAGCCATCCTTAACTGCTTAGTCACGTTGTAATCCACTACTTCCCTTCATGAGACTTTGGGGACATATTATCTGACAGAGGCTAAACACCTGCATCTGCTCTCCAGACACTATAGCTTATCTGTGCCTCCAGAACGTCTGAGATTTCAACTCTGTAACGTGACTAAGATTTTTTTCTTTCTTTTTGACAAGAAAATCTAAACCCCATTCTCTCTCCTTCCACCAAAAGCTTAACATAATAGTTGCCTTTTATGCTTCCTGATGATTCAAATGATTTGAAAGAAGAAGACAAAAACAAAATGAAAAGGAATGGTTAGAAAAACTGACATGAACATTAAGCATCAAGAAATCTACCAACAAAATATTATGAATCTAACAGAGAAGCTCATTACATTAAGAGATTCCTTCCCTGATGCGATAACTGTAAGAAGACACTGTCCACTATTTGCTTCTCCGTTTTCTGATTTGTCCTCCACCAGCCACCTCTCCATTCACACACTAAGTCAAGCACAGTGTTTCCAGCTGCAGTTATTTAATTTTTTGCTTATGTATGTGACACATGCTGTTCCTGGTTTTTACAAATAAGAAGTCATTAAATCTCATAATGGCCTACGGAGCAGGATTATTATCCCCATTTCACAGATGGAGAAACTGAGACCCAGATTATGTAACTCACTCAAGGTCACAAAGCTATTAAGTACCAGAGCCAAGATGGAAACCAAGCAGTCTAGCTCCAAAACCCATACCTTGAACCAATATATGATGCTGTCTGTTAGAAGAGGTGACTAGGACATCAAAATTAAGAGGCCCTGTATGGTGTAGGGATTAAGAGCTCAGGGCCCAGCATCAGAAAGACTTTATTTATATACAGTCTGAATCACAAACTAACCTAGATGACCCCATACAAAGCTACTCAGTCCCCTTGGGTCTCAAGTCCACTGTCTGTACACTGGGGGTTCTCCCAAAGAGTAAAGATTAAATAAAAAATAATATATTTAAAGCACTTAGTAGCTGGCACCTAGTAAGGAGTCCATTAGCTATTAGCTTAAAAAAATAATTACAATTCCATATGGCAAAATGCCTCAGCAGGGATGTCCACAAACTGCCCTCAATGACTAATCTGAAAATCCTTGAGGAAAAAAATTATTTTTATTCACTTTTGTAAGCAAAGAATCCTGCCAAAATAGTTGCTAAATAAACTCTCCTGCATTAGAGATGTTTAAGCATTACAAAGGGATTTTTACTAAAAATAGACTCAAAGTTAAGGAGAACATATTAAGGCTTTTAAATATATAAAGCTTTAAGGTTGTCAATCAAATTAATGCAAGCACATATTTTTAATGTCAAATATTGTTCATTGACTCAATTTCATGTTGCTGCTATTCTGTTGCCAAGGTATGTCCAACTCTTTGCAGACTCCATGGACTGCAGAACACCAGGCTTCCCTGTTTCTCTGAGTTTGCTCAACTTCATGTCCACTGAGTCAGTGAAGCTATCTAACCATATCCTCCTCTGCCGTCCCCTTCTCCTTTGCCCTCTATCTTTCCCATCATCAGGGTCTTTTCCAGTGAGTTGGCTCCTCGCATCAGGTAGCCAAAGTACTAGAAGTGCTTCAGGCACATGTATTTAATATTGAATATTGTTCATTAAGTCAACTGCATAGTAAAAAAACAAAAACGAACTAGTCTTAAGAGACTAGAAAAAGATTGAAAAGATATATGCCCATGTACAAGAGGGGGCCTTGTCAGAACCTCATTTGAACATTGTAACTATTAAAACTTTTTTTTTTTAGAAAATCAGAAAATTAAATAAGGTAATAGAAATTGTTAGCTGTATCAGGTGTGGTAATAATATTGTGCTAAGATATCATTTTTATTTTGAGATACAACTGTTTTACAGGTGAAACAGCCTGACCTTTTTCTTTAAGTATCCTAGCCAAAAAGAAAAAAAAAAAAAGATAAATGAAATAAAAATGGTAAAACATGGAGTGTTCAATCTGGCAGACAGGTTCAGAGGATTTACTGTATCTATTTTGGAGGGATTTGGAAGTTTCCACCAGAAAAAAAGTTTTAAAAATTCTAAGGAAAAGCAAAAATTCCTCGTCCTGCATCAGAAGCCACCTTCCCTAAACGTCTCTCAGACAGGAAGCATTCTTTAAGTCTTTTGCTTATTATTTATTAGTAGTTTTTCTCTCTTAAAAAGACTATTTCAGTATTTCCTTGCCTGTGGATGTTTAACTTATTTTTCAAATGTAGCCCCTTTTAATTACTGCTCCACCACCTTCAGTAGCTCTTAACTGTCTGTTGTTGTATTACTGTGCTCCTCCTTCACTTCTCCATGTCTTTCCATCTCTTATCATCTACCTTATATGATGTTTACATCACCAAGATTAATTAGTGATGTTTTTAAACCATGGGCTTTCTACAGACAGTCTACAGACTGACTCTGTGTTTTTATTACTATGATCATATAAATACTGTTCAAAGCGTATCAGATAAAGTAGTATGAATATATTTCATTTTCAGTTCAGTTTTACTTTTTCCTGGGAGTTTCTAACCGCTTTTCTTTTTTTCTCACACGATTTGCCTTTAGCATATCCTTCACTTTCTTCAAACCCTTCATCATATCAAGCATTCCACAGGATGGCTTTAATTCCAATTAAGATGTTTTTCTTCCTATGTTTTATACATACTAAATCTGTCACATGAAAGAAGAAATTCTCACTCAAAAAATAGGTTCCAAAGCCTATTTTATCCATTTTTAAACTGAACTGAGAAGTTCACTTGCTTGAGGACTGTCCAAACATATCTATAAACTTATTCAGAGTGGGCAGAAAATGTTCTTATAGGTGAGGAGGTGGGGAGCGACGGGAGAAGCTTATGCAGTTCTAGCAAAGCTTATGTTAAAACTCAGTGGATTCACACCATGCATTTCTGAACATCAGTGAATTTACAATGAATGCTGAAACCACTGCATTTTTAGAGATGTGAAGTATACATTCACATGAATTTCCTGATTCATGTTTACATTTAGAATAACAGAGAACAACCCTACCCTCATCCAAACTTAGGAGTCGTATCCATGCACTATAACTTTGAAAGAGGGGAAAAATACTGAATCTGCAAAAATAATCTCAAACAGGAAACAGAAATCTCAAACAGAATTATTTCACTTCATAAGGGAGGGTGTGCATGTTCAGTCACGTCCGACTCTTTGCAACCCCATGAACTGTATCCCTCCAGGCTTTCGTGTCCACTTAATTTTCCAGGCAAGAGTACTGGAGTGGGTTGCCATTTCCTACTTCATAAGCTTAATTTCAAATGCTAAAGAAAGAAAAAAAATTAAGCTAAAAAGGCACATGTGACTATTTTAAAGTCAAATCGAAGCTTTAGCCAAAATATTTCATCAAATGGAGGCGCAAATGACCACAGTCAAAAGGAAATTGAACAGTATTAAGAATTGAGGCTCTGGAGTTGGCGAAACCTGGGTTCAAGCCACCATCTGTCACTCACTAAATGGGTGATCTCAGTTGGTGAGAATATAAACTGAGGCAGCCATTACAGAAAATAATATGGGGATTCTTCAAAAAATTTAAAATTACTACACAATCCAGCAGTCTACTTCTGGGTACATATGCAAAGGAATCAAAATCACTACCTTTAAGAGTCATCTTGACTCCCACGTTCACTGCAGCATTACTCTCACAATAGCTAACATAAAGAAACAATCTAAGTGTCCATCAACCTATGAATGGCTAAAAATGATGTAGTGTGTGTGTATGTCTCTATGTATACACACACACACACAATGGAGTACTATTCAGCCATGGAAAAGTAGGGCATACTGTCATCTGGGACAAGATGGATGAATCTTGAGTGCATTATGTTAAGTGAAGTAAATCAGAAGAAGAAAGACAAATACTGTATGATATCACTTATGTGTACAATCTTAAAAGGCTGAATTCATAGAAATGGACACCAGAATAGTGGTTACTAGGACTAAAGGATGGAGGAAAAGGGGAGATGCTGGTCAAAGAGTACAAACTTTCAGCTGTAAGATGAATAAGTTCTGGGGATGTAATGTGCAGCAGGGTGATGACAGTTAACAACACTATGTTATATAATGGACAGTTGCTAGGCAGTAAGATCTTAAATGTTCTCTCCACAAAAAAGCAAATAGTAATCGTGCAACATGATGCAGGTGTTAGCTAAGGCTATGGTGGTAACATTTTGTAAAATATAAACCTATCAAGCCAACAGGTTGTACACCTTAAACTCACACACCTTAAACTTACACAATGTTTTACGTTAAATATACGTCAACAAAGTTGAAAAAATAAAAGAGCGACTGAGTGATCTGAGGCCATAAAAACCTTACCAGATTGTAGTTTTCTTAAAGTAAGAGATTCTGTCTGACTAGGTGCTGTGGGGACTAAGAGTAGTGAGCCATAAAAAGCATGTAGGTCCAGTGGTTAAGAATCCATCGCATGCAGCACAGGTTCAATCCCTGGTTGGGGAACTAAGATCCCATATCCCGCATGATGCAGCCAAAAAATTTAAAAACTAATACGTTTTAAAAAATAGCACAGGGTGGGAGAGAGGCTCTAAAGGGAGGGGATGAATGTATAAGCTTAGCTGATTCGCTTCTTAGTACTGCAGAACACAACATTGTAAAGCAATTATACTCCAATAATAAAAAAACTCAGAGGCCATCTTGTGTCTGAATGCTTGGTCACTTCTTCATAAAAAAGTTGCTCTGATAATTCTATTTCTATGCTACTCATGCACAGAAATAGTTGTGTATGTGAACACAGAGCGATGTAAGATGCAGCACAGTGCAGTGGTTAAGAAACACAGGCTGTGGAGCTGGATTGCCTTCATTCAAATCCTGGCTTCAAGCCATGAGTGCTAAGCAAATTATTTAATTTCTTATCTATTTTAGTTTCCTCATCTGTAAAGCAGATAAGCCTCATGAGGCACTTAAAAGATTAAATTAGTTAATTTTAGTAGAGCATCTGACACAAAGTAGAGGGTGGGCTGTATAAATTTTTGATACATAAATTGCAGTACTATTCATATAGATACAGATATATCATTCAGCAAATGCTTAGTCATGCTCTGACATATCCATACTGTGGAATGATCCTCAACAGTTGAAAATAA
The DNA here is from genome assembly GCF_019320065.1 of Cervus canadensis. NCBI lineage: Eukaryota > Metazoa > Chordata > Mammalia > Artiodactyla > Cervidae > Cervus > Cervus canadensis. The sequence goes on along the minus strand of NC_057407.1, from coordinate 37,699,836 downwards.
ATAGGCACTGACTTTTTAAAAATACGGGTTAAAGAAATACTTCCAGGTGAGAAAATCAAGTTGCAGAAGAATAATTACAACTTGAAGACAACTCATGAAAATGTACAAGTTTATATACTTGTATATGCTTTTCAAAGGACAGGAAACATTCTGGAAGAATAGACACTGAACTGCTGAAGAGTGATCCATTACCTCTGAGGACCTAGGTTCTGGTCGAGGTGCTGTAATAATTAGCTGTACAACCTTGGATACACCACCTAACTTAGTAAACACACAAGAATAGCTTCCTTAACTTAAAAGACAGGGAGAATTAGGGATGACTGGATTCAGCAATCTCTGCAATCAATTCCAAGCCCTCAAATCCCCTGATTTTGACTTTCTGGGATTCTGGGGCTTTCTATAAGTAATAACACTGGATTCTCTAATACTCCACTCTACTCAGTATTTATCAAAAAGAAAACCCTATGGAACAGGGAACATTGTTTCAAAAGCACAGCCCCTGCCAGATGGAAACACACTCTGTGTGGGTTCAGCTCCATCCCTAGATCATGCTCTTGGTAATAAAATCTTTCTTCACTCCCAGCCCCCACACAAGCACCATGTGTTCTTACAGAGAGAGAGTTGCTCTATCTACTGATACACAAGCAACAGCTCTTTTATTGCCATCTTTGCTTTTTCTGTGGATTGTAATCAGAAATATATTTACAGACACATGTGACCCAATTAATCTACCCACAAACAAGAGGACACAACTCTGCCACTGCAAATCAGGAACACGTTTCCATCACCCTCCCAACGACCAATGAGAGAAATGCTCTGTCACTGACACTAGTCATGATTCATGGTCACTACTGACTGAACCCGAACCTCGGTCCTCAGTCTCCTTTACTCTCCATATATCTCGCTGATGAGACCAGCCATCTCACCCACCTAGCTTTCTTACCTCCCTACAGCCCTCTGTCTCCCCAGCCCAATCCACCAATGAGCTCATCACTCTATCCCCAGCTCCTACCATGATGCCTAACACAGCAGGCATCAAAAATATTAATTCAATTGATTCATGCTATTACACACACACACAAATCTATTAACTCAGTCAATACCTCGTATTACCAGATTAATGTTCCTAAAGGAAAGTATTGATTATATAACTGGGCAAAAATTTATTCTCTCAAACCCTGGAAAATGTGTAACGTGTCAAACATTGTACTCTCTTCTGATTATAGGAAGAATGCTGTATTGCTCCCATCCTTATTGAGAAATGCCAGATTCATGGACAACAGTGAGTCTCTGTTCTTACCAAAGAGAATGCAATTTATCACCAACTCTGCTGTTCACAGACTACCGTGGTCTCAAAGTTTGTGTCACCTGAAAACTGTATGTTGAAACCTAATACCCAATGTTGAGAGACTTGCAGAGGGGCTGGGTCATGAGGCAGAGCCCTTGTGAACGGGATTAGTGCTCTTATGAGAGAGAGTTCAGAGAGTTGATGCCTCTCCCCTCGATGTACCGCAGCCCCTGTCATTCCATTCATCTCTGACTCCCATCCATCCTTCATCATCTAGCTTACATATGTCTTCTCTCAAAGTCTCCATAACCCTTTCCCCAACAGAATTCATCTTTGCTCCCATGGCACTTGATACGTCAATAAATAGCACCTCCTCTATGTTCTTTACAGATTTCAATAAGATTTTGTTGAGGACCTGTTCCATACTTCATTTTGAGTTGAGAATCTTCAGGTCAAGAAGAAAGATCAACCTCTGGCCATGGTGTAGCCATGGAGGGTACACATAGAATAAATCGTTACTCAAATTATTTCTTCATTAAAAGTGTGATAAGTACCCTTTAAAAACAGATAAAAAGTACAAACAGGATTGCTGCTGCTAGACTGAGATCCAGATTTACAGTCAATCTGTTACAACACGGTACCTCCAGAATGTACTTCGTAAACATTTACGGGAGTCTGCCAAATTATATTTTCTATTAAAAGTTAAGTTGATTGAGAGTAGGGAACATGTCTCAGACAGAAGAGAAAAAGAATAGGATAGTAGCAGCTGTAACTCTGACTTACCACTGATATAACCTCGACCTGACCCTTGGACTGCAAGGAGATCCAACCAGTCCATCCTAAAGGAGATTAGTCCTGGGTGTTCATTGGAAGGACTGATGCTGAAGCTGAAACTCCAATACTTTGGCCACCTCACACAAAGAGTTGACTCGTTGGAAAAGACCCTGATGCCGGGAGGGATTGGGGGCAGGAGGAGAAGGGGATGACAGAGGATGAGATGGCTGGATGGCATCGCCGACTCGATGGGCATGAGTTTGAGTAAACTCCGGGAGTTGGAGATGGACAGGGAGGCCTGGCGTGCTGCGATTCATGGGATTGCAAAGAGTTGGACACGACTGAGCGACTGAACTGAACTGACCTCTTTGATTTTCCAACTCCTCATTCATATAAGAGAATAAGTATTTAGAAACTACTAAAAGCACTGCACATGGAGTATTATCTTTTTATCTATCCCGCTTCAATTAACATATAATATTAATATATCAAGAACTGGAGAAGTATTTATTGCATTGGTGCTAAATCACTGGCCAAGGCTGGGGCTAGCTCTCTTACGACCTTTTATCAAGGGCAAGGACCAATGTCAATTGTGCAACATCTACTCAATCCTTTATAATTAAGATGTGGAATAAACTCTCTAGATAAGAAGCGTAAGCATTTCTTGGCAGTGCTTGAGAGATTAGAAAGCTCTGTCCTCACAAAACGCCCTGTACACTGAAGCGATGAGGAGACAGTGTTTTTCTAAGGAGACGTTTGTGAATTGTCCCATGATTTCCCGTCTCTCAATCTCAGCAACAGGCAGGGGCAAGTAAGCGATTCATCCCAAAAAAACGACGATGCTGGCTGATTCTAACACACTCTCCCCAGTTCCACTAGTCCCTTCTAGACTCCAGCAGCTGGTCTCTATCTTTTTTCTTTTCTTTCTGTGTGCAGACCAAGGCCAGAACAAAACCAAAAAAACACACTCGGTGGTGGAGGGACTTCCCTGGAGCCCTGTCCTTGGCCTCCAAACCTCTGCTGTGAGACGCCACAGCTGGTATCTCCTCTGCCAAGTCGCCACCCCCTTACACACATACACACAAGCCCTTCAGCGCTGTCTGCTCCACACAGTGGGGAAAAGCGCTCCGTGTAAGATGTAAACACAAGGCCAGACAGCCCTGTTCTGGTCTCGGTCGTCCTCTTTTTCTCCAGCCATTTTGGCTCCCAAGGGAGTCATCTCAAATGTCCACAAATCAATGTTTCAAATATACTTCAAGCCCATGTTGGCAAAGCATGTCACGTGTCTTCATATCATGGATAAAATCTAACTGAAAGATAATTGGTTTGCTAACGTGCTCAGGTTTTCTATTTTGCTTTTGAACAGTTTAGGAACCTTATGCGCCAGACACAAGAAACCCAATAGTTTCAATTATTTATTATGTACCATGCACTAAATGATTTATCTGCAATGGCCAATAAAATCATCATTGCAACCCTGTGAGGTAGGAGCCAGCGTGTCAGTGGGTTAGATGGTTCCTCTGCACTCAGGTGGCAGATACATCAGTGTCTTTACGCTGTCACTTGGGCTTGGGGCATCTAGACTCAATGGGCTCCAAAACTGTATAGAAGGAGCTGTCTGTGGCCCTTTGGAGCAGGGTCTAAATATTAATAACACAGGTACCAGAAAACTCCAAGGTGGCCCTATTCAGAGGATGATGATGTCTTGGGGAATTTTTAATACCCAGAAATCAACCCACTCCCCAAGAACAATTTTCTACCTGATATGTGCCAAGCTGTTAGCTGATTCAATGACAGGTGAATGTTATAACTATAAAGAGAGAGATGGAAAGCACAGGAAATGCTGCAGACACTGATTTCATCAGCAAGAAAAAACGGCCTCGCAAAGAAAACACGGGCATTGAAGGGATGTCTCAAGAAGAAAATCTTGTTTTTTTTTTTCCTTGGGGGCAGGGAAAAAACCACCACCGTTGGCTTTTCAGTTAGTAGAAAATAGCCACCTCCTTTCCCTTCTTCCATTTCCTTCCTCTGAATGCCCACATGGTGCAGAGCATTGACTAGACCAGATTCAACTCCACAAGAGAAAATGCAGAGAAATGGTCCAGAGAAGGAAACGAATAGTTAACACTGACAATTTGCTACATCTCAGCAATCCAAGTTAGAGTTTGGAGGAAAAAAAAAAAGTCATAATGTTTCAGGTTAAAAAAAAGATCTCTCCAACTTCAATAGAGATGTTTATGAGAAATGAAGACAGCACTTGAATCCTTCTTTCGCTATGGAACTGTCAGGATTTTAGAAACCTGTAAGTTTTTTTTTTTCTTTTTTGCAAGAGAAAAATTATTTCGAGCACCTCTGCTTTAAACAGCTCTGGTGAGTCTTAAGTTATGTGTGACTTCAATTTTAAAAACTACTGGGATAAAACAAAGATTAGTATATAGCCATGTCAGTGCATTTGTCAATTATGAAAAAGCAAACCACCATATTTAAACATTTACTACAGAGAAAGTTAGTGTTTGAAAACTGTTTTAAAAAAATATTTTCATGTTAGAATTCTCTTTTAAACCAATGATTTCTAAAAATCAGAAAATCCAGAGAAACTAAGAATTTTTTTCTGCTAACTGGACAACCAAGGGTGTTCTGTGTTACTTGCCCTCTGTGACCAAAAAGAAAAACAAGCCATGTGCTCCTGAAAAGTGATTCCTTAGAAACACGAGAACCACCCATCAGCTTTCCATTTCAAGAAGACGTTTTTTTTCTTTTTTTGCTGAGAAAAGCGAGTTAACAACCTAGATTTTCTTAATAGGGTTTACATATTAGGTGAGAACTAGAGCAGTTTTACTCCAAGTGTGAAAAAACAAACACTTCCATGAAACTTCTCCCTCTGACTTAGGGAATGTGAGGTCCTGGGAAGTTTTTTTTTTTTTTTTAACTTATTTTTAATTGAAGGATGATTGCTTTACAATGTTGTGTTGGTTTCTGTCATAGAACAATGAGCCCCAAGTATACATATGTCTCCTCCCATCGTGAACCTCCCTGCCACTTCCCACCCCATCCCATCCCCTCAAGGTTGTGACACTGGGTTGTGCTCCCTGGGAAGTTCTTTAAGATGAAAAGATATATTAATCATTAGCCCCAAAATTAGCCCCCAAATGAAATTTACAACTTGAGCAAGACACTCTTCCTCCCCCAATAATGTCTTTGGTGTCACCTTGAAAGATGGAAGTAACCGGTATAAAGGTGAGTAGCACAACTCCGATTAACAGGACAAAGGCTTCCTTCATCGCTACCTGTACATTTCCAGAGAAGAAATACGGGCTTCAGGAAAAGGTGCTGAGATTTATTTTCTGCATGAGGGAAATCAAACAGCCGCAAACCTTCATGAACTATATTAAACTGACGCGCCATCCGAGAAATGAGGTAAAGTACTGAGTGTTTACTAGAAAGATGAGAATACCCCAGTTTCACTCACAGGCATACCCCTCTTTTACTTCAAATTCTTGACTCATGTGGCTAGAACATGTCATGGAAAAGGAATTTCAAACTTGGCTTTTGAAAGCAGCACAATCAAGAGGCAGAAAACCGATGATGAACACTGACTGAGACATAATTCTCAATTAATTAAGCAAATTCAATTCCACTGGTTTTAATTCAACTGCAGTTGAATCTTGGCAGTGTCTGCCATTTACAGTCAGATGAAGGTCTTATTAACTTTATCTACTACTGAAGACAAACCTGGGCAGGACGGGGGACAGATCTCATTTAAAGGAATAAAAACATGATGTTTTCTAACAATCCCTGGACCAGTACTCACTCAATCACCCTGCATGACCCTGACCAGTGCCTGAAGTTAAGAAAGGGTCTGGTTATTGATTCAACATGGGAAATAAGAAGTAGGATGACTTTGTCACAGGCAGGTCCCCAGACCGAGCCAGGCTTGTATGTGCGTCAGAAGTGGGTACAGAAGAAACTGTGACTTTAATAGAGTGAAGTAAAATTATCTAAATGATATGTCAGGCTCTCCTGCCAAGAAATGGTCTGGTAACCTGTTTCATATGCCACCCACCACACTACAACTCTAAATCTTTGCAGGGTAGGAAGGAGGAAGATGACACTGGTACATTTGAAGCTCAATCACATGGATTTGGGAGAGTGACTTATATCCCAATGTGACTGGGTAGGAAGGGGGTTGGAAGGAGATCCAACCAGTCCATCCTAAAGGAAATTAGTCCTGAATATTCACTGAAAGGACTGATGCTGAAGCTGAAGCTCCAATACTCCAATACAATCAATCCAATCCAATCCAATCCAATACTCCAATACAATCAGGCCACCTGATTCGAAGAGCTGAATCATCAGAAGAGACTCTCATGCTGGGAAAGACTGAGGGCAGGATGAGAAGGTGGGCAACAGAAGATGAGATGGTTGGATGGCATCACTGACTCAATGAACACGAATTTGAGTAAACTCTGGCAGAGAGAGGAGGACAAGGAAGCCTGGCATACTGCAGTTCATGGGGGTCACAGAGAGTCAGACATGACTGAGCAACTGAACTGAAAAGTGACTAACACTGATCTCAGTTTTCTGAAAGGTAAAACAGGAATAAATCTCATGGGCTAATTGTGAGGACTAAATTGTATGGGAGAGTACTTACTACAGGGCTTGGCATATAATATGTGCTCAATAAATGAGGGTTTTCATGAGTTATATTTTGTAGCTTAAGTAGCTGAGTCCTGAGATACCAGCACATAGTAAATGGCAAAACTAATATTTGAACCCAGGTTCCACTGTAAAATCTCTGTTATCACCACCATATACCACTATGCCACCATGTACCAACACGGCCAAGTCCTCTGAAGTCATACTGGACCAGGGCACAAGGAAGAGAGGCAAATCCATGTCCACAATGGGAACACAGAGGTAGGGAACCCAGAAACATAAGGAAATCAGTTTTTTCACTGCTTCTATTAGTTAAGGCTTTCCATTCTGGGTAAGTTTAGACACTGCTAAAACTTCTTAGCCAAGTGTTTTTTTAAACTGCATATATGGGGTTTATCCACATTAAGAAATCATAGGTGATAAACTGGAGGGATTGGTATGTGCTTCTTACAACCGAGATACAAGAACAAAATGTTAGGCCTAATCTTTCATCAACTAGAGATTAAAAGCAATCAGAGACATAGAGGGGACCTGAGTGATTTAAGAAGTTGTAAATACAATTGTAATACAAACTGTGCCTAGCTCAGGCCTTGCATGGGACTGCCACTCAATAAAATTTTGTCACATTTCGTTCTCCTGGCCAGCATTCTCACGTCACAGATGAAGAAACAAAGGCCCAGACTGGTCAGAGCATTGTCTGAGGCCACGCTGATAGTCAGGGACAAAGCAAAGGCCAGGACTCGGGTCCCTTGACTCATAATTCCAGGCTGCTTTCTGGACACTCCCAGGCAGCCCCCTCACTCCCTGGTTATGTCTTAGGCGCCATCATTTCCTCACATGACATGAACTCCAGGAGGGTCAGTACCGTAGGCTGTAGCACACTGTCATTCCAAAGAGAAAAGTCAAAGTTGCCCTAATGCTTAGCTTAGTTCACTGACTACTAAGCATCACTCTACCTCTCTGTCACTGAATTATTTGTCCTGTCTTCAGACATGCAATCCTTTTGTGGAGATTAAGGCTAAGAGGAAACAACCAAAAGCATAATACAGTGTGCAGACTCATGGGCTGAAGGCCAAACACATATTTGCTACAGAATGGACAGAAGAACTCAGTTCAAGTGAGACCCTGAGTCAAGGCAGAGCCTTGAGGCAAGAACTTCTGAGCGGAGGAAAGGTTCAGGAGCTCCCTCTTAGCGGCAAGACTTGCTATATGTATCATTTGCTAAAATTCTGAGTTTGGGCAAGTTTTATAACCTATACGGGCATCTTCCCTCAACTAGAAAATGATTATAATGTACCATCTTCGCCGAGTTGAGATGATGGTCAGAATATACAAAGGTGAATGAAAGGCTTGAGTATATGCACACTCAGACATGAGAAATTCCAATGTGTTCTTATGGTGCCTTCAGAAGGTATCTTCTGCTCCCCAACTCTATTTTCCACAAAAAATGGAGAATTCCTTTCCCAACTCAGAAGCAGAACTCAAAAATAAGGGGGGGGCGGAATCCTTATCATCATCATGATAATAATGTTGAGTGCTAGGTACCCACTTATAGTGCCCTTGGCTTTGCTCTCAGTGCTTCTTATACCCTTGAGTCTCCTAAACCCTCTTAAAGTTATCATTTTACTCATGAGCAAACCAAGACAGAAAAATTAAATGCTTTGCCCAAGATCACATACTCATCAGGATTTGAACCCAATAATGATGCTTCCAGAGCCAAGTTCTTTTCTATACCATATGCAGCCTCCATACATAAGTACTAGAAATGAGAAAGGAAAGATTTCCCTACCACTTTCCAAGAAAAATTACTTCCTCCTTAAGTTGAAAAGAAAAAAAAAGAAAAAAACACTGAACTTGAAATAGATCATCTAATTTATTTTAGGTTTTTCTCTCCAACTTAATCTTTTTGAGGATCCGAGACCAAATTGTTTTGGATACTGTAAGTAAGCTTTTGGTCCCTATGAACCTGTTCCAATGAAAGCAAACCAAAAGGCAAGCTCACAGAATGACCCTCCAACATCGCCATCACATAAGAGGGATGACAGATGACGATAAGATCTATGACTATCCATTTCCCTTTGCAAACTGGCAGTGTCATTCCAAAATAACTGAGATAGATGGCCCCCAGACTTGGCCAGTGGAAACCCAGTCATGTATATGAAAAGCTTGCCTTCACTTAGTCCCACTCATCTAGCCAAACCAAGGAATTACGAACAAAAAGAAAAAAAAATTATTCACTTGGGGCATACCTCTCATATGGCAGCCAAAAAAAAAAAAAAAAAAGAAAGAAAATCAAATGGCTATCACTCATTAAGTTATCTGCTCTCATTAATAATCAAACCATTAATGGTGGATACTGGCATCTGGTGAACACACTTGGTTGCCTGCTTCCGTTTAAGATGCTTTTACAAGGTTAACTTCAACTGGGAAAAAACTTTGTTCTTATACTTAGATACATTGAAATATTTACTCTTGATAAAAGTCAGTATTCTTTAACCACCGAAAACATTAAAAATCAGATGGAAGGAAAACCATGTGGAGCCCTCTGTTGCAATCAGCATATCACATTATACAAGTCCCGTTGTCTACCCTAGCTATTTCCCAGGCTGCTTCCCCCAAATTCCTTGCAGCTGGAAATAGTATAGAATCCAGTACTGACCAATAAGATGAAAATAGGATACTGGGGAAGAAACAGAAGCAATAGTCAAAATCACAAAACATACAGGGAAACAAGATATCAGTTTTACAACCAGCCTCTATGGAAAATAGATTAAGACTTGTAGAGAATTCACCTCTTACAATTTTTAGAGATAGAATATTTTAAAACTATGATTTGGGCTTCCTTGCTGGCTCAGTGGTAGAAAATCTGCCTGCCAATGCAAGGAACATGGGCTGGATCCCTGATCTGGAAGGACTCCATAAGCCACAGAGCAACTAAGCCCATGTGCCACAACCCCGAGCCTGTGCTCCAGAGCCCAGGAGATGCGGTTACTGAGCCCACATGCTGCAACTGTTGAAGTCCACCCACCCTGGAGACCACGTTCTGCAACAAACCACCCCAGAGAGAAGTCTGCACACTGCTGCTATGGACCCTGCTCTCTGCAACTAGAGAAACAAACAAACAAAAAAAAAGCCTGTACAGCAACAAACACCCAGCACAGCCAAAAAGAAACAAATAAACTATATAAAATTATTTTAAAAATTCAGTATTGTCTTTACAAAACAACCTATGCTGCTTTTTATGCAACAGAAGTAAAATAGAGGCTGGAAAATATGGCAGAATATGAAGGAATGATTAAACATTTTTAGAAGATACAAAGAGAGCTTTCAGAAGTGAAAAATACTGACAGAACTGAAATCAAACTCTCAAAGAACAACAACAACAACAAAAAAACAGATTAGAATAAAACAGAATTAGCAAAGACAGAGCAGAAAAAAACCATTCAGAGTACAAGCCAGAAAGCAAAGATGGAAAGATGAAGAGGTTAAGAAACATAATCCAACTGAAGTTCCAAAAGACAACAGACAGTGGTTAAACAAGTATTCCAGTAGAAAATGGCTCAGAATTTTCAACAATTATTATAAAAATATAACCCCAATCTAGGAACCTAACAAGTATTATGCAGGATAAAAAAAAACAACACCTGGAATTAAACCAATAAAAAACTTCCAAAAAGCAAAGACAGAGCAGATCCTAAAGTCAATCAGAGAGAAAAATACTAAGTTTCTGCCAATTGCTTTTAACAGTAAAAATGGAACCCCCTTCAAAAAAAAAGCAATGCTAAGACAAAGTACTCACCCACTTACAATTTTATACCAAGCAAAACTATCACTTGACAATAAAAGCCAAGTTTTCAGACAAACCAAAAAAAATGAGTATATTCAAAGAAAATAAGAGATTTTACTATTAAAAAACACTCTAAATTCTATAGAATGTTTCTGAGGTAGAGAGACAATTACCCCCAGATGGACAGCTTCATAAATTCTAAAATATAAGTCCATGTGAAAAAGACTTATAAGTCAATATAAAAAACATATCTAATATGCAAGCTTAGATAAAACATAAGGTACTAGAAAGAGCATACTCAGAGAGGGTGACGGAAATCAAAATGTTCTAAAATCCAAGGTCCTTGTCTTGTAGCAGAAAAAAGCAATAGTTTATTAACATTAGGCTTAATTAGATACACACATTAAACTATCTTGAGTAACTGCTACAATAAACAAACAAAGTATAACCCTCAACTTGGCAGAGGGGAAAAAAATGGAATGGATAACATAAAAAGCCTTCCATGAAATTTAGGAAGGCAAAAAAAGGGAAAGAAAATGAGGTAAGAAAGAAAAACAATAACTAAGTTTGTAAATCCAAAACCATCAGTAATTACAAGAAATGTGTATGGACTAAACATTCTAATTAATTGACAAAGATGGTCAGAATAGTTTTAAAAATCTCCTTATGTGCAGCTTATGAGAGACATCTCCAAAGCATAATGATATAATTTAAAATGTTATACCAAATAAATACTAACTAGAAAAACTCTGGTGTGGGTTTATTAGTAACAGACAACAACAGACCTCAAGACATAAAACAGATAAAAATGTTCCCTGCATAATGATAAAACACTTAGCTCACCAGGAAGTTATAACAATTTTACAAGTGTTAGCCTTTACTGACATAATGTCACTAAACTAAAAACTAAAAAAATCTAACCAAAAGAACTTAAAAATTACAACACAATGCAAAATTACAAATCCACAGTAATAGTGGGAAATTTTTAAACCTTTTAAAATTTTTACATGCAGTAAAATTCATTTTTTTTTGGCATATAGTTCTACAAGTTTCAACATATACACATATAATCACTAGCACAAGTAGGATGCAGAGTAGTTCTATAACTCCAGAAAATTAACAGTGGGAAATTTTAACAACTGTCTTAAAAGATGAAACAGACAAAAAACAACAATCGAAAAAAAACCCCAAAAATCTAATGAACTCATATAATAGATATTACACTCTAGGCTGGAAAAAGCATATTCTTTCCAGCACACTGTAATAAGCATAAAAATAGGTCACAAGCTAAGCCATAAAGCAAGGCTCTCCAGTTTTAAAGAACTGATAGCATACAGATCATATTGTCTGACCAACATACAAGTCAGTCATAAAACATTTTTTTAAACAGACAGAACCAGAAATCCCCCATACAACTGAAAATGTGAAATACTTCTAAACAACCCATAGATGTAAGAAATGATAGTAGATACAAGAAAGTATTTAAAATTCAATAAAAGTAAAAAATACTACATGTCAAAACATGTAGGATACAGCTAAAATAATCTCAAAGGAAATTTACAGCTTTAGATCTTGAATTACAATGTGAGAAGGACTCGAGACTTGGAGTTACTTACCCAACTTAAGAGAGTAGTAAAGGGAAGCAGGGTACCCCAAGTCAATGCTCTGGGACAACCCAGAGGGACAGGGTGGGGAGGGAGGTGGGAAGCCGGGGATGCATGTATACCTGTGGCCGATTCATGTTGACGTATGGCAAAAAAATCACAATATTGTAATTATTCTTCAATTAAAATAAATTTTTAAAAAAGAGAGTAGTAAGGGAAGGGCAGAATAAATCCAAAGACAGTAGAAAGAAGACAATAATAAGGGGCAGAAATGAATGAACTTCAAGGCCAAACCATTATACAATCAGTAAGGCCAAACTCTTGTTTTTTTGATGACTAAGAAAGTGCAAGGTGTTAGTCACTCAGTCATGTCCAACCCTTTGGACCCCATGGATTGGAGCCTGCCAGGTTCCTCTGTCCATGGGATTTCCCAGGCAAGACTACCGGAGTGGGTTGCCATTCCCTTCTCCAGGGGATCTTCCCAACCCAGGGATCAAACCCAGGTCTCCTGAATTGCAGGCAGATTCTTCCCCATCTGAGCCACCAGGGAAGCCCCTTTGATGACTGACACAACAGCAGAACATGCCAATGGTGGTGGTGGTTTAGTCACTAAGTTGTGTCCGACTCTTGCGACCCCATGGACTATAGCCCGCCAGGCTCCTCTGTCCATGGGGTTCTCCAGGCAAGAATACTGGAGTGGACTGCCACTTCCTTCTCCAGGGGATCTTCCTGACCCAGGGATCAAACTCAGATCTCCTGCATTGCAAGCAGATTCTTTGCCGACTAAGCTATGAGGGAAGCCCAAACATGCCAATACTTACCCAGAAAAGAGAGTGGACAAATATATAATATTAGAATATTATTGTAGTAATCCTGTTGATACTGTAAAAAAAAACTACCAAAATTTAGTTGCTTAGAGAAACATACATCTATGCTCTCACTATCATGAAATTTAAAAGTAAACAGACATAAAGAACAGACTTACGGAAATGGGGAGAGGGGAGAAGTGGGTGAGATGTATGGAGACAGTAACACAGAAATTTGCATTACCATATCTAAAATAGACAGCAAACGGGAATTTGCGGTTTGACTCAGGGAATTCCAACAGGAGCTCTGTATCAACCTAAAAGGGTGCGATGGGGAGGGAGATGGGAGGGAGCTCCAAGAGGGAGGAGACGTAAGTATGCCTATGACTGATTCATGTTGAGATTTGATAGAAAGCAACAAAATTCAGCAAAGCAAGTATCCTTCAATTAAAAAAGAAATAAATTATAAAAATAAAAGTAAACCATCAGCAGGGCTGCATCCCTTCCAGAGACTTCAAGGGAGAATCCATTTCCTTGCCTTTTCCAGCTTCTTGCACTCCCCGGTTCATAGTCAGTCAAGCTCCTGTTGACCCCATCCTCACATCATCCACTGCTCACCCCAACCCCCCTGCTTCCCTCCTATAAGGACCCTTGTGACTACATCAGGATAATCTTCCCATCTCGAGATCCTTAATGTAATCATGTCTGTGAAGTTCCGTTTACCAAACAAGGTAATATATCCACAGGTTCCGGGGATGACAAAGTGGACATTACGAGAGAGAAGGAGATGGCTAAACCTACCACAGGGACCAAACCAGACAGTTCTGGGATGAACAAGGTAATAAAAGGATATTATAGGTTTGAAAATGGAGAGGGCATGGCTGCATTCTTAGAGAAAGACAACTTGTTAAACTGACCCAAGGAGAAACAGCCCTTTAGGGACATAAAGAAATGGTCTACTGGTAAGTTGTTTATCTTGCCATAAAGAAAACATAAAGGATTTTACAGTTTCCAGGAAGAGGTAGTTCCAATGCTACACAATCTCTCCCAAAGAACTGAGAAACAGGGAACACTGCACAATGTGTTATAGAAGCACAGTATAACCTTGACACCAAAACTAGATGAGGACAAGGAAGAAAAAAGTAACTGATGTGCAGAGAGAGGAAGAGACAAGGAGCTGGCTGCTGAAGGTACTCAGTGCCTGAATGGGGCTATTTCTGAGCCCCCGCTGCACCCCTGGCCCTTCATGCAATGAAGGAGCTATTTAAGCCAGTAAAAAGTCCCTTTGTTTTGTTATTTAGCGGATAAGTTGTGTCTGACTCTTTGCAACCCCATGGACTGTAGCCCACCAGGCTCCACTGTCAGTGGGTTTCCCAGGCAAGAATACTGGAATGGGCTGCCATTTCCTTCTCCAAGGGATCTTCCCTACCCAGGACCCTTATGTCTCCTGCATTGGCAGGCAGGTTCTTTACCACTAATGCCACCTGGGAAGCCCCTTTATGTTGAGCTAATCCAAGGTGGCTCTATTATTTACAACCAAGAGTCCTGACTAGTTCATCATTCCGCCAGCCAAGCAGGCACTCGGCTTCTTCAATGGTATTTGCTGCTGCTGCTGCTGCTAAGTCACGTCAGTCGTGTCCAACTCTGTGAGACCCCACAGATGGCAGCCCACCAGGTTCCCCCGTCCCTGGGAGTCTCCAGGCAAGAACACTGGAGTGGGTTGCCATTTCCTTCTCCAGTGCATGAAAGTGAAAAGTGAAAGTGAAGTCGCTCAGTCGTGTCCAACTCTTCGCGACCCCATGGACTGCAACCTACCAGGCTCCTCTGTCCATGGGATTTCCCAGGCAAGAGTACTGGAGTGGGGTGTATTTGCTAACTATCATCAATTCAGCTATCCACATTAACACCAAGGCTTGAGAACACATGGGTAGTGAAAGCTAGGTCAGTTGGAAGTACTTTAAAATCTATGCTGTCACTTTTCAGAAAGCTCTCTAACTGCATTTTCCTTAAGCTATTATTACGATGAAATCAAATGATGTGGGCATACTGATCTGATGGAAACAATGAACATCACGGGAATAAAAACCATATCTACGATTCAACATTCTCCAAGAATAATCCTTAAAGTAGTCCTCACTCATCTCTCCTAAGATTGCAAATTCCTTAAGGGCAGGGACCATTTCTATTTGTTCAGGTAGATGACCTCGTAAATAGTCAAGAAGCTTGCACAATCCAATGATCTTTGAGACTACGTTTCTAAGAGTCTTGCCAAGGACATATTTTCCATTGTAATAGTTAAGATCCCAATACAGAAACATGCAAAATGGTGAAAAAAAAAATCAAATGGAAAAAGTTTATATTTAATAGCCCCTTAAATATGGCCTAGGCTTCAAATTCTATGACAGTAATTTTTTTCAGGTAGAAAAGGCTGAAATCATAAAAATGAAACTGATCGAGAATAATCATCACAATGTTATTGATAAGAAGATGCAACAATGGAAGTTCCAGAAAACGGTGAACCATGTTTTCAACCAGTAACAAACCTGGCAAAGAGATGAACTCAATTGCACTTCTGTAGCATCCACAGCAGGCAGTGGAAAAATTAGACAAGAATATCAACTAGGGATCTAAATGTTACTGCTGTTATTTAGTCACTAAGTCGTGTCCGACTCTCTTTCAACTCCTTGGACTGTAGCCCTCCAGGCTTCTCAGTCCATGGGATTTTCCAGGCAAGAAAACTGGTGTGGCTTGCCATTTCCTTCTCCAGGGAATCTTCCTGACCCAGGGATCAAACCTGCATCTCCTGCACTGGCCAGTGGATTCTTCACCACTGAGTGGATTCTTTACCACTTTACAGGGATGCCCCAGGGATCCCAATAAATGTCCTGAAACCACAGAGCCTGAAACCTACTTCACTCCAGAAATGTTAACACAGCATTCTGGATTGACACAATATCAGTAACATTTTCAGCCATCACCAAAAGACCAGCTAAGGCAGGGGTCTTAATAGGTAGGTGACGAGAAATGACAAATCTTGCATAATCTACATACAGATCATTTTGGGGGTGCTCAATTAGCACTCAAAGCCTAATTGTGGGGTAGACAGAACAAAGGGTGTTGGTCCCCTAATCACACACTCAGCACTCAAAGGAACTAAAGTCTAAAACCTAGTGGCTAAGAATTCAGACAGTAAATAACCTTCGACATGCCTCTCCTTTCCAAGCTGACTATGAGACCACCAGCAAGTGTCCTGGAGAGAATCATGGCCCAACATCCTTTTCAGCTCTTCACTGCGAGTCTGTACTCCGCAAGGGACAACTGGAAATAATGCTGAATGTTCTGCTTCATTCTCTCAGCTTTATATATTCATTCCTGACAGATCTGAAAATAGTCAATGCTAACATTAAAAAAAAAAAAGAAAGAAAGAAAAAAAAGTTCTTCTAGCTTGCAAGAGACCAGTAAAGGTCGATTATGGGTTTCCTTCCTCTCTCTGCCCCGATCAAGTGACTGCAATTCCCCTGGGCTTTTATATCCTTGTGTAATATTTAATTAAATACTCTGTTCTTACTGGTTTATGTACTAGAGAACGCTAATTTTAGAAAACCGATTAGCTAGTTCTTTCTAACTGTATGTTATTGTAGCTAAGGTCAAATTTTTCACTGAAACTATGGCAACAAAACCCCAGTATTCTTTGTCGACAAGAAGGAAGCAAAGTTCTCAAGAGCAGGCCTCTTACTTGATGGCTAAACTAGGCTGGATTATTTTGTTTTCTACCTTTACCTGAAAATGCCATGTTTCCGAGAATGGCTATGGGGAGGGGGTGACCTCAGTCTCTGAAACTTACTAGCAGAAGTCCAAGTGAGCTTATACATAAGTGTCATCGCTGATAACATTTTTAGACACATGTAATTTTAGCAGCACAAAATATCCAGACATTTCAGAAGCACCCAAATTGGAACTCAAATGTACCCGGAAAAATACCAGACCAAAAAAAAAAAAAAAGGAACTTCTAAATGTCAATAAGAGAAATAATTGCCCAACTTATTTTCTCAATTATTGCAACTGCTCTTATTGAAGTTTTTCTGCACTGACCTCCAGCTATGGCTTTGTCAGGGGGATAAAGATGGGACTCTCTAAAGGGACATATTCTTCTCCCCACACCTGTGGCCACTCTCCACTTTGCTCCCCAAATCAGAGGACACAAGCACAATTTCTGCCTTCTCTGGGAGCCACACTGGCCCCTGCCTCAGCCAATAGTACCGAGGAAGTAACCACTGGGCATCCTTTCTCCAGGGAGCTCAACTGTGCTCACAGCCAGGTAGAAAATGTCCCCCTGCAGGCCAAGTGGCAGGCAGCCCTCTGAACTCACAAAGAACACACAGCGGGGTGGGGAGTTTCAGGAAAAGAGCAGATTGGCAATATCTGCCTCCTGTCTGTCAAGAGTGGCCGGAATGCCTGCTGCTTGCGTGAAGATAAACACAACTTCCCCTCGGCTGGGCCTGTAATTTTATACATAAGATGGGCCTGCCATCTCCAGCAAAGGCCCCATCAGTAACTGAGGCTGCGATCGAGGCTTGTGCAAGCAGAGACGGGCCTGATGGCTCCTCTTCAAAAGGCTACAGCTCTAGAGCTCCTCTTGATCATAAGCTCGCTCAATAAAGTATAAAAAATTCAAAAAGGTTAAAGTGTGTCTGGCAGTGGATACCTCTGAACACTCCACATCCTGAAGCTTTAAAACAGATATATCAACGTCTGAAGGGCAGTGTTTGATCTTCCTAAGAGATGTCCTGAAAGTTGGCAATTGCAAATCTAGCCACACCAGCTACTCAGCTACTAGGTGCTTAGGTTGTACAAGGCAGGCAGCCAACTGTGTTCCCTACATGCCTCACTTCACCCTAAAATAATGCCATCACTTCCGTACTGTTATGAACCATACTTACCAGTCAGGGAAACTAAGGTATAGTGAGGTTAAGAGATTTGCCCAGTCACACAGCTCATGACAGGCGGGGCAGAGGGACCTGAACCCAAATCTGACCCCAGAGCCAGAACTTTTTAACCACAAGGCCAACAGTCACCCACCACCCCCTGATCCCCCAATACATCTTACCTATTCATTTAAATCAGATTAGGGGTGATTTTGATTCAGACAGGTAAGTTTCTTTATATTTGCTCACCTTTTCAAATATTCAGTAATCCCATCTTTCCACTATGACCAATGGTCTTCAACAAAATGCAATGAACACAGTTGGTTCTCTGAGAGCTTCTCACTTGGACAGCATGTTTGTACTCTCCCCAGCTGTTTGCTGACCCAATGTCCCCAAACACAGTGCTTCCACGGGAAGCAGAAAGAGAAGAAACAGCTGGATCCTTCGGTGGGAAAACATAGACAGATGGGATCATCTACCTAACCTCTGTCCCACAGTAGAAACTGTCTCCAACATCTCTGACAAATGCTTAGTCTCCTGTGAATGGGGGGAAACCAGTCCTTTGAAGCAGGCCTCTTCTTTGAGCAATCACTCAGCACTGATGACAGTCAGAAGCATGTTCCTAAAATCTGAAACTCTGCCTCTGGTCACTGGCCTCTGCTGGACTTAATTCTCTGTTGTTTTGGGCTCTGAACATCCCTTGTCCACGTGACAGTCTTAAAGCGAGAGAATACAACTGGCCGTTGTCCCTAAGGGCCTTGCATCAGCATGGCAGCTTGTCAGAATTGCAGAATCTCAGGCTTCATCCAGACCTACTGAATTAGGACCTGAGTTTTAGCAAGATCCCTGGATGCACATTCTTTTCCTCACTCATTCTACAAATATGGAAGAGCCTAGTGCAGGCCAGGGCCTGTGCAAAGCTTTAGAGGAGACAGGCATGGTTTCTGAGCTCACAATGAATGGGGTGGGTAAGAGTGAAGGCAAAACCCAGCCATGACAGCCAATTGTTTAGAGCATTTGATATGGGCCAGGTACTCCTTAAGTGTTTCACGTGGACTGGCTCTTTTGATTCTCATCAAAACACCGTGAGACACAAACAAGAATCTTAGCATTTTCCAGGTGAGCAAATGGAGAGACTGAGAGGTTGACGGTGACATGACCAGCAAAAACCAGTGCTGAGGGTCAAACCCAAGCTGTCCGGCTCCAGGGACTGAGGAAGATGGGGGGTCCCAGGAGGCATGATGGAGATGGGGAGATCATTTCAGAGAGAAGATAAAGGACATGAAATGCCCAGAGTGCAGAGCATGTTCCCTGACTGCCAGGATGAACTGACTCAGTGTGGCTGGAACAGAGAACATGGAGTGGGGACTGCAGGTGAGGCTGGGAGGTAAGCGGGCTGACTCATGCAGGACCCTGTGAACCCCAAAAGCATGTCCTTTATCCTGAGCACAAGTGGGAAACCACTGAGGGTGGCAAGCAACCAGGTAACATCATGAGACCTGTACTGATTCCTATGGCCATGGGGAACAGACGGGGCGGGCCCCACCCTCACCTCAGACACAGAGGATCAAGAGACAAGGACAGAAACCAGCAAGGAGGCCACAGCAGCAACTTAGGTGAGAAATATTGTCACCCAACTAGTCTAAAAGGCCTCACGGTCTCTCCCATTTTTCACAGTTCAGCACGAACATCATCACTTCGAGACGAATCCTATCCTCCTGGTTATCCCTCCTTTAGATTTATCCCCACGGAGCAGTATGACTTAAATGTGGAACCCCAGGAGGTGCTAAGCAGCCCCAGACATGTCTGGAGAAGCACAACTCTATTAACTCACTCAAGTGCTTGAGTAGAGACACCGTCAAGAACCCTCCAGACATGGGTTCAAATCCCAGCTTAGTCCAGATTAGTTACTAACCCTCTCTGGGCTCAGGGTACCCAGTGTAAAATGGGGATGAGACACCACCACACCACAGGGATGCTCCAACAGTCAAGAGCAAAGGCGTGCCATGACTCTGCCAGAAGGCCAGGCACAAAGAAGGAAGGGAATTATTGTCCTTCATGATCATGTATTGAATGAAGTCAGGTAATCTCAAAACTATAAGCACAAGAGAGAAAAAAGATCCAACACTGGGCGGGGGCAGGGTGGGGGGGGGGCGTCAAGAAGAAGATACCGTCAGAGGATGAAGTCAGTCCACATTCCAGGGAGAAGACAAGTCAACTATAAGAAATCTGTGAAAGCTTTCCAGACTCAGGTACTTTGGGGAGAGATTATAGGATGGCATCAGGCACCCTTGCTTAAAAAAAAAAAAAAAAAAATCAGCCTTCAGCTAACCTAAAATGTCCTCAGCAAAAACACTGCAAGAGCTGGGAACAGTGAAAACCATTTTAGAACAAGCATGAAATTCTTTTCAACCAGCTTTTAACTAAAGACTGGCATTATGCTGGGCACTGGGCCAGGAGGGCAGGGCAAAAGATTTGGTCCCTCCAGGTGCTCCAAAATCTAGCTGCAGAGACAGAAACAGGAGACAGCTGTGAGAAACACCATCCACAAGACTGCTAAGGAGGCAGTCAGCATGTACCTCTTGTACGAGGACATTTGCTCCTGTGTAGCACATCTCAGACAGAGAAGGAAATGGCAACCCGTTCCAGTGTTCTTGCCTGGAGAATCCCAGGGATGGGGGAGCCTGGTGGGCTGCCGTCTATGGGGTCGCACAGAGTCAGACACGACTGAAGCGACTTAGCAGCAGCAGCAGCACATCTCAGAATGTCATGTTTCAGGGTAGGAGAGGAAGCAGAAGTAGAGTTGGTAGTAGCTGACTCATTGGAAAAGGCCCTGATGCCGGGAAATATTGAAGTCAAGAAGGAGAAGAGGATGGCAGAGGATGAGAAGGTGAGACGGCATCAGCGACTCAATGGACGTGAATTTGAGGAAGCTCCAGAAGATAGTGAAGGACAGAGAGGCCTGGCATACTGCAGTCCATGAGGTCGTAAAGAGTTGGACATGACTGAGTGACTGAACAACAAGAAAGAGGAAGAAACCGATTAAGAAGGAATTCAGTAATTTTGCAAAGGAGTACTCGAAGGCCCATCTCTTTCTAAAGATAGTTTGGAGTAGGTATTAAAAAGAACGTTTCTGATGTCACATTGTCTGGGTTCAAATCCTAGCTCTGCCACTTTGAGCTATGTAAGTTGACCACCACTCAACCTAGTGTGTATCAGTTCATCTATAAGAGGGGAAGACTTCATGGCTCTGTAGCTGCCTTATGGGGTTGTAATGAGGGCTAAATAATGTACGTAAAGGAAACTATCAAAATTAAATAGATAAAATTTCATTAATGTATGTAATCACTATATCAATACATGGTATTCACTATTATTTGCACTTATGGAAACTAGATTATCATTATTTACACTAGATGATAGAACACAAAAATTTTTTTAAATCCATTGTTCAAACATAACAGCCTAAAAGATAGTGTGGGAAGCGATCCAAGGTGTATCCCAAGCCCAATTTTGACATGGAATTGCTTTTTTGACCCCAGGAGACTTCCTAAATCTCCTTCATTTCCTCAAATGTCAAAAAAGAAAAAGGAAGGGAAAATGCTACCAGAAACTCAAGTGATTCACCGCACATCTTCATCAACGCTCTGAAGACAGGTTATAGAAGCCTTTGCCAAAAGAAAGTCCTTCATCAACCACTAGGCTGTGCTTTCAGGAGAAGTGTATAACAGTATGAAAACATGACCCAATTACACGTGCTCCCTGTCTACTTTAATTCTGCCCTCAATGGAGGAAGCCACAACAGCAGACCCGAGATTCAATTAGATGACAAAGAAAACAGATCCCTTACTCTGGAAGCACTCTATGCATGCTGAGCTGAAATGTGCTCTCCATTAGCGAACAGATTATTGTGAGTCAACGAATATATAACAGGGGTCTAAGGTCTACTTTCCAGAGGTGACTCAGCTATTCAAAAACAAAGCCATCCAAGGCAACGGAGCAAAAAGCTTTCCTCTGCCCATGCGCAGGACACCCAGCACCTTCAGACAAGCATCTCAAAGCTTTGAGCAAGTAGGCAGGAATCCAGCAAGGGCCACGTGCAGTGTGTGGGACTCCAGTATAATCAAGCGGCAGGCATCACACCAGTGACTGTGTGACATGCTGGGAGCCTTCTATGTCTCCTGGGGAATTGATTTAAATTACAGTGTTGTTCCCTTTAGATGGCGTCTGTTGGTGCAAGATTGGGATAAGCGGGTAAATCTGAAATGAAGATTATAAAAAACCTACTAATCTTTTTATTAAATTTGAATTGATTTTGTGAACACGGAACCAGTTGCCAGAGACTTTTCCCACAAAGCAGCTGCACGCACACACAAAAGCTTGAATGTGCCTCAAGGCATATACTTGACAAGCACCTTAAATAGACTGATTTCTCGGCCTTATTTAACACGACAGGCAGAAACAGAGTCCCACTGCAAAAGGCCCATCATGGATTACAATCAAAAGAACAAACAAAATTTAAGGGCGGCCCTCCCCTTGGCGTGTGGGTATTTAAACACTAAATAAGATACCGGTTCATGCCTTCAAGGCCTTGCCAAAAGAAAAGGAAAAAAAAAAAAAAGGCAGAAATAATGTTGCTTAGCAACAATTAGACAATGGGCAGCAAAGGACAGCGCATGTGAAAGAAAGTTGAGTGCTGAGTTTGTTACCGTCACCCTAGTCCAGGTGACCCTGTGACCCAAGATCCTGGCCGTGTCCCCACCTGGCCTCAGAATAAGACCTGGCTGCTACCATCCACTTGTCTTATCTTGACAAAGAAGACCTATAATTCCAAAGAAACACAAACCTATTTCTGGACAGCAAGAGGCTCCTGGACACCAGCGCTGCCTTGTGAAATGGTAACCAGCCTGCTTCTGGTGCTGATCACGGCTTCAAGCTAAAGCCCATTGAACAGATGGGGAAACCGAAGCCTGGAGAAAGGCGGTGATTTCCCCCACGGCATCACAGCGGTTGGTGGCAGAGCCTGGGTCAGATGCTAGCTCTCAGGTTAGGTGGGCTCCTTACTTCAGTGCCACTGGTTTTCCTACATCTTTCCTACAGGAGCCACTCCCCCCCACCTCGGCCTAAATCTCCGGTCAGATTATCATCACAGAAGTAGGTTCAGTTCAGTCGCTCAGTCGTGTCCAACTCTTTGCGACCCCATGAATTGCAGCATGCCAGGCCTCCCTGTCCATCACCAACTCCCGGAGTTTACTCAAACTCATGCCCATCGAGTCAGTGATGCCATCCAGCCATCTCATCCTCTGTCGTCCCCTTCTCCTCCTGCCCCCAATCCCTCCCAGCATCAGGGTCTTTTCCAATGAGTCAACTCTTCGCATCAGGTAGCAAAGTACTGGAGTTTCAGCTTTAGCATCAGTCCTTCCAATGAACACCCAGGACTGATCTCCTTTAGGATGGACTGGTTGGATCTCCTTGCAG
The DNA here is from genome assembly GCF_019320065.1 of Cervus canadensis. Taxonomy (NCBI): domain Eukaryota; kingdom Metazoa; phylum Chordata; class Mammalia; order Artiodactyla; family Cervidae; genus Cervus; species Cervus canadensis. The sequence continues at coordinate 37,676,518 of NC_057407.1, read as the reverse complement.
TCCAAGGGACTCTCAAGAGTCTTCTCCAACACCACAGTTCAAAAGCATCACTTCTTCGGCACTCAGCTTTCTTCACAGTCCAACTCTCACATCCATACATGACCACTGGAAAAACCATAGCCTTGACCAGACGGACCTTTGTTGGCAAAGTAATGTCTCTGCTTTTTAATATGCTATCTAGGTTGGTCATAACTTTCCTTCCAAGGAGTAAGTGTCTTTTAATTTCATGGCTGCAATCACCATCTGCAGTGATTTTGGAGCCCAAAAAAATAAAGTCTGACACTGTTTCCACTTTCCCCCCATCTATTTCCCATGAAGTGATGGGACCAGATGCCATGATCTTAGTTTTCTGAATGTTGAGCTTTAAGCCAACTTTTTCACTCTCCTCTTTCACTTTCATCAAGAGGCTTTTTACTTCCTCTTCACTTTCTGCCATAAGGGTGGTGTCATCTGCATATCTGAGGTTATTGATATTTCTCCTGGCAATCTTGATTCCAGCTTGTGCTTCTTCCAGCCCAGCGTTTCTCATGACATGCTCTGCATATAAGTTAAATAAGCAGGGTGACAATATGCAGCCTTGATGTACTCCTTTTCCTATTTGGAACCAGTCTGTTGTTCCACGTCCAGTTCTAACTGTTGCTTCCTGACCTGCATATAGGTTTCTCAAGAAGCAGGTCACGTGGTCTGGTACTCCCATCTCTTTCAGAATTTTCCACGGTCTATTGTGATCCACACAGTCAAAGGCTTCGGTGTAGTCAATAAAGCAGAAATAGATGTTTTTCTGGAACTCTCTTTTTTGATGATCCAGCGGATGTTGGCAATTTGATCTCTGGTTCCTCTGCCTTTTCTAAAACCAGCTTAAACATCTGGAAATTCACGGTTCACGTATTGCTGAAGCCTGGCTTGGAGAATTTTGAGCATTACTAGCGTGTGAGATGAGTGCAATTGTGCGGCAGTTTGTAAGTTAAGTAAGATAAGTAGGTTGCTGGTATGCAAGTACTTCTCATCACTTGATCATGAAAAATGTCATTCTTATTTGAGGCCCCTCTTCAAAGCTGCTAGGAGGGGCTTCCTTGGTGGATCAGTGACAAAGACTATGCCTGCCAATGCAGGAGACATGGATTCAATTCTTGGTCCGGGAAGATTCCACATACCCTGGAGCAACTAAGCCTGTGCTGAGCCTGTGCTCTAAAGCCCATGAGCCACAACTACTGAAGCCCATGTGCTCTACAGCCGATGCTCTGCAACGAGAGAAGCCACTGAAATGAGAAGTCCACGCATCACAACTAGAGAAGCAGTCCCTGTTCACTGTAACTGGAGAAAAGCGTAGGCAGCAATGAAGACCCAGGACAGACAAAAATAGATAAATAAATCCACAAGCCCTCCAAAAGATAGGCTAACTGTGCAAGCATTCTGGGACTACAGAAGAGTCCAATGAAAATGAAAAGACCTGAAGTCTGATTCTCAAGTTCACAGCCATGCCTTTAGATCCAGAGTGGTTTATCATAGCCAACCAACACACTCTTCTTCATCCTAGTATCATCTGAGACCATGATTCCTACGCTGTCATTGTTTTAAAGTGAACACATACTGAGCTATCAGGAGTCTTCAGCCAACATTTCACTCAGGAGACAGACCCTCATTTGCACTACAAATAGAATTCAAAGAACGCTGCAGGTCACAGATGGCATACCCCACAGCTTGCCCCAGTGACAGGCAAAAAGTTAAAAAATGCATTAAGTCAAAGCGTCCAAGGCTTCCATCTTCCTCATTCATACGGTCCCAAATTAAAGTTAAAAAGAGCTTGGACAGACAGCAGAGAAGTAATAACCTCATCTGTTCTCATTTAGAGACGGCAGGTAACAGGACCATGGCTTGAAGGAACCCTCTTGCTTCCGGAAGGGTCTGCGGGGAGAGGGAGAACCAAGCCCTGGGTTCAGGCCTTTGCAAGGGAGTTCTGGTCTGACTCGGACACTCACAAGCCATGTGATGCTGCGCAGGCTCCTCCACTTCGTCAGCCCAAAAGGCATCAGGCATAAAAGAGACACACCCTGGGCTGAGGAGGTGTTGCAAAGCTCAGGAGAGAACACTCATCAAGTGGCATCATCTACTTTGACCCAAAGAACTACTAGATAACAGGGGTGACTTTCGTACCTTACAGAAGGGTATTTCACCAGCTGGGCCCCCACTCCCTTATAAATAGCTGTCACGTAGACAACAAATCACTCTCAACACGTTCCTTGAAGATTTTAACTGTGAACTGGCACTGACTTCCTTGAGAATGGATCTTTCTTCCCTGGAGTATAAATGGCTGGTGCATAGGAGGTATTCAATAAATGTCTGTGGAATGAATAACAATCACTCTAAGAAGGGATATTTAACTGACCATGTTTCTCAGGGCTTCTGTTTCCTCATCTGTAAAATGGGAACACCCATATCTGTACCTCAGAGGAAGGTTACAAAGATTAAAAGAGAGAATCCACTGGGAGTGCCTTGCACAATGTAAATGCTCTATCAATGTTGATGTGACATGTGCTCAGTCATGTCCGACTCTCCGTGACCCCAGGGACTGCAGCCCACCAGGCTCCTCTTTCCATGGGATTTTCCAAGCAAGAATACTGGAGTGGGTTCTCATTTCCTTCTCTAGGGGATCCTCCCAACCCAAGGAATCAAAGCCATGTCTCTTGCATCTCCTGCATTGGCAGGTGGATTCCTTACCAATGCATCACCTGGGAAGTCCCTAGTGTTATTTATAATGTGGTACTGTTATTTATAATGTGGGTCTATTTCTCTGTGACACGTGTAAAGATTCCTGAAAGCCAGGGAGACTGTGTTCAAGTCATCTCACCTCTCTTCATCATCAAGGCCAGCAGCTGGAACACAGAACGACCTCAATGCTTGACTCATTTTCACAACACGTTAACACAGTGGATTACTGCACTTGAAACCAACTTTGATTAGGAGAGAAAGAGAAAATACAGAGGACAAGGGAGATGCTGAGCTAGAATATGCACACTTTCAGCCTGATCTCTGAGCTCTTCCCCAGTTCATATGAACCACCAAACAATATCGAAATGCTTCCTTTCTCCTCACCTTTCCCTGCCCAAGCCCCTCCCCACATCTTTAATTCTGAGTTACCATTCAAAACAGCTTCTCTTCTAAAACTAACCGTTTAGCTACAAGATTAAAAATCTCTCACACCTTGGGAACATTGATAGCATAGCCTCCGTACAAGATCAAGAACATGAGGTCAAAGTTAGCCTCTTGACCTAGATGGAGAAGATCAAGTTTTGAGGGCAAGAACTGGACAATTTCCCCGATCTGAAAAAAGGGATTACACAATAAATGTCATCATCACCACCAAAGCTGATCTTGTTTCCCAGAAGCCCCAGTTATTTCTACTCCAACAACACTAGAGGTTCAACTTAAAAGAGCAGACCTTCTAGGATGGAAATGGACAGTGGTTGTTAGCTTCCATCTTCTCTTTGTAGAAGATGCCAGCGTATTTAGGACAGGGAACGGATGGGTGGGAATGAAAAGGAAAAGACAATCCGGAGAAAGGAAATCACTAACCACAAAGTTTCTATTCCCAGTTTCAATCTGATGTTTGCCTTCTCTATTTTCAGACTATGGGCAAAATGACCCCCATGAGGAAGAAGAGAGATTCTGCCTTACCTTCCACTGACACGGGCGCTTTAAAATGGTACCACATTAACAAAAGGACTAAATTAATTGAATGATTCTACACATCAGTTCTCATCACTGAGAGGACAAGGACATGGTCCAGAATTCATTCAGATAATGAAAATGCCTTGGCTTCCATGAAACAGAGCTGCAGCCAATCTTTTCTTCCTACCAACAACAACGTCAGGGGCAGGAGATACATTCAAAGGAATCTCAAAGAAAGCAATTCACTTGGAAGTGTACTTTTACTCATCCAAAAGAAGCAAGTGTGTTCAACAGTTTAACTCATCAGCATCTACTGTGAAAAAATAACAGCTTCCAGTCACCTGAGCAAGCCTCATGTACCCAAGTACTCTGTTTGGCTCCTTAGCCATATTACCTTCCTTCCTATATCTTTATGAGGAAGGAATTCTTTTCCCTCCATTTCATAAGCAAAGAAATAAGTTCAGAAATTTAAGTAATCCATCAAGGTCACTCAGCTTGTATATGGAACACTGGGCCTCGAATCCAGGCCCATGTGGTCCATGTACACACTGCTACCCACAAAGCATTTAAAGACAAAAAGACAAACCATATATAATTATTCTCTTATCATTATTCACATACAGCTTCTGTCCCTTCTGCCACCACCTATGAGGATCAGGCTCTGTACTGAGAACTGGGAATGAAAACACAGGAGTAACTGAGGCTTCCCAAGCCCTTAACTAAGGACCATCAGTACTAAATTTGGAACATGCATTGGATCGTCACAATAACCTTTTGAGCAAGGGACTAATACCATCTCGCGTTTCACAGACGGGAAAAGCAAGGTTCACAGAGGTTATGCCATTTGTCCAGGGTCATAGAGCTAAGAAATAGCAGAATTTGGATTTGAACCCTGGAAGCCCAATCCTGCAGCCTACGTTATTAACTGCTAGGTTTACAGATTTCAAGAGAAGCTCCCAGAATTAAAACCCCAAGTCAGAAGCCACAGGGAGTACACACATCAATAGGCCTTTGGTTTCCATTTACTTATGATGGAAATGGCTCTCAATATAGGAAGTAACTTGGCAGGGAAGCAACAGCAAACTCAAATGACAAAGTGTAGCTTGGCTGATCGCTCAGGTAAAGGCTCCATCATTTTAACCAGCCACTTGCCAGCATCTCACTTTTCCATATGTGACTGGTAAATTTCAGGGTGCATTGGTACAGCAAGGAAATGGACAAGAAATGCCACCCAATTGCCCAACGCACCATTTCTAAACATCAAAATGACTTCAACCTTCAAAACAGATCTGTATTTGGAAAGGCAGTAATACCTTTCAAAAGAAACATCTTTCTATTTTAGAGAAAAATGTTTCAAACACTACACCACAATTGAAGGGCTGCTTTTTGGAAAACATCGCCCAGGTTCCAGGGTGCAAGAGACCTTCCAGTGGCCGCAACAGGAGATAGGTCAGGGCCCCACACCTGTGCGCAGACGGCCTCCCACTCACCACGAGGAATTTAGGCAGCCGTGACCTACATTCACAAGGCCTGCCACAAAGCATGTTTTGAACCAGATTTCCCACAAGTACAAAAAAACCTCACAACCTAGAACACTTTATTTTTAATTTATGGGGAAAGACAGTCAACAAATCAACTCACTGTCACATGACCACTGGTGGAACCAAGCCAGGCCATAAACAGAGTTTGAGTGAGTGAAAGTCACCCAGTCACGTCTGACTCTGCGACCCCAAGCCCGCGAGGCTCCTCTGTCCATGGAATTCTCCAGGCAAGAATACTGGTGTGGGTTGCCAGTTTGGTTCTTTGCAAATAGCCTCTACAGGACTGTCACTTTTATCTCAAAAAAAAAAAAAAAAAATCTTTCAATTGGCCACCAGATATACATTTAAGCACCAGGCACTTTTATTCTAGTGCCAGGAAAACACACATCTCTTCTGACTTCCCCTGGCTATGATCTTGTTTATTTTAATGTTCTAAACTTATATTCAGATAGCCACTGGTTAACTTTAAACAGTATGCTAACATCTTTCTCAGCTTCCTTTCCCAGCTCTCAGAGCCCGGTTGCAGAATAAGATAGGAGCTCACGTTGGACCCAGGCAATAGGCTCCACATCACTTCCACTTGGTCCCACCTGTAAAGGCACTGTGTGGACCAGCTTCCTGCTGCATAATAAAGCCACGGGTTTATAGCTCAGGCCCTAAGAGCAGTGGTTCATAACCTAGGCTGCAAGGGAGACTCAACCAGGGAGTTTTCAAAATATCTCAAATGCCTATTAAATGAGAATCTCTGGAGGTGGAACTCAAAAGTGGGTGTTTTTGAACGTCCCCCGGGTGATTTCTCAGCCCAAGTTGAGAATCCCAGCTCCTACTCCATCCATCACCAACTCTATGATTCCAGACAAGTTACTAAACCTCCACCTTCGAGGGCTTCAATCCCCTCCCAGGGGGAGCAGACCCCCTAGAAATGCTGGCAGAGCCCTCGGCACAGTATGAGTGTGGCCACACTCAATGCTGGCACAGAGTCCCTCATGCTTGGCTCTTTTAAATGGTAAAACTGCAGCACATTATATAATTCAGAAGGAAAGGCTTAATTCTACAAGTGAGTGATGGGATTATGATCATTGGATCAAATCTTTCTGCTGCGTTCAGGATTCTGATTTGGAAGGTGACATGGAGCAGGAACTGAGAAGAAAAAGGCAACAGAAGTGTATAGGCTTATGTTAGTGATTTTTTTTCTTAAACGGACTCCCACCAGCCCCCTCCCCCAGGTGAAAACATGCTCCTGGCAGCCTCACGCCAACTGGATGCAGCACAACGCCAAACACCTTCCAAATGGCTTCTCTCCATCTGAACAAATGCCTCCTATTTTATTCTAATTTCTGGAGATTTTATTCAAAAACCTCAAACAGTTTCTAAATCACGTAAGAACAAAAAGAAGTCATGACTCGAAAGATACAATCTGCAAACAGCAAGGTTTAAACTCTCTGGGACAGAGGCCATCAGTCAAATAGTTAACCCACTGGGTTCTCAGCCCTGGCTGTAAATAAAAATCACTGCCCTAAAAATGCCAGTGCCTAGCCCCCAACCTTGAGAGATTCTTTGTTTGGAGAGGGGCCCTGGGCAGCCACATAATTTAATATCTCTCCCAGATAATTCTACTACGTAGCCAGAGCTGAGAAGCGCTAACTACAACAGCAGCAAAAAATAACAACAAAATGTTTTTCATTTTAAGATACCAACTATATTTTAGACACCTCCTGCAATACACTAAGAGAAAGCAATGGCACCCCACTCCAGTACTCTTGCCTGGAAAATCCCATGGACGGAGGAGCCGGGTAGGCTGCAGTCCATGGGGTCGCAGAGTTGGACACGATTTGAGGGACTTCGCTTTTACTTTTCACTTTCATGCATTGGAGAAGGAAACAGCAACCCACTCCAGTGTTCTTGCCTGGAGAATCCCAAGGACGAGGGAGCCTGGTGGGCTGCCGTCTCTGGGGTCGCACAGAGTCGGACATGACTGAAGCGACTTAGCAGCAGCAGCAGCAATACACTAATCTACCTTCCATGGAAGACATTTAACACAAGAGGTCCCTAAAGAAAGCCAATAGTCAAGGCCACCAGGAGGAAGACTGCCCCATCTATGCCTTTTAACTCAAAAGCTAAGTGTAGTAATAGCCTCCAAGGTGAGGTATGTAAGGACAGCAAAGGTCCCAATGGAACACCAAGTTCCACTGAAATACCACATGTTCCTTGTGACTCAATCCATAAATCCTACTTGTTCAAACACAAGTATAAGGCTTTAAACTGAATTCGTGCTTACCAGCATGTATTCAAGTGAAAAAAAATGAAGGTCCTAATACAAGCCTTCCTGATCTTGACAATGAACTTATTTATGCCTTTTAAGAGTTCAGAAAGCCTGAAACTGGCCTCATACATCTTAAAAATATGTAGGCAAATAAACCTATGACTGACTTAAAAAAAAACCAACAACTATATCTGCACACAGCAACAGACTTCATGAATTTTCAAATGAGGCAAGGGACCCACTCCGGAATGGTCCCCAACTTACCTCTGAATTTCTTGGGTGGATTGTTAAGGTCCCCGGTTTCTGGCTGCACAACACAACGGTCATCAACCAGGCTGCAAAGAGAAGAAAGATAAATGTTGCACCAAACCAAGTCTAAGAAAATAAAACCCTAAGCAATTAGGCAAAACTCAAATACTCAGGGCTGTTCCTATGTAAAACTTAGGCTGCCCTAGCCTCCAGCCAGAGAGTGAAACCTCCTTCAAGAGCCCAAGACTCTGCTTCTGCAATGGACACATTAAGCTACTGTTTTCTGTGGCTCTTTTCCCTTAACCGCATCCAGAAGAGACCTGAACATGTGTGTAACAGCATATATATGTTCAATCGCGTCCGACTCTTTACAACCCCATGGTCTGTAGCCGACCAGGCTCCTCTGTCCCTGGGATTCTCTAGGCAAGAATACTGGAGTGGGTTGTCATGCCCTCCTCCAGGGGATCTTCCCCGCCCAGGGATTGAACCTGCATCTCCAGCATCGGCAGGCGAGTTCTTTATCACTGAGACACCTGGAAAGCCCCAGTGTAAGCTCAGCATGTACTGAAGCTCAGGTCGGACGCACAGCAAAAGGTCCTTGCACCCAAGCAATGGTAGCCAAGGGGCCCACTCCACGCCAGGCACGAACTAGGCCCTGGGATGTGAACATGGGTGGGAGGCAGGTCCCTGCCCTTTGGGAGCTCAAGGCTGGTTCATGCAGGAGCCAGAAAGACAAACTGACAAGGAGCATATAACCTATAGGCTCTAAGAGAAGAGGACAAAATACAGCCAGAAACTCACTGCACCTGAGGCTATCTGAGAAGCTGCCTGTGGAAGAGGTCAAACTGGGAACTACTGGAGACAGAAATAGAGGCGGAGGATGAAGAAGAAGGGAGCATTTTCAAGGGGAGGGAACCCTACATACACAAGCATGGGAGTAAGAGAGGACTTTGGAGCTTCAAAAGGACTAGTGGGGAAAGTGCACAAAATTACAGACAAATAGCCTGCCTCAAATTATATATAAAGACCCCATGTTTAAAATTCCAACTGATCAATCTGACTTGTACAACGCCTTTAGAAGAACTGATTTGTTTAAAAAAAAAAAAAAAGAAAATTTTATTTGAACAGATGAGGAAAATTGAAGCTCTGAGGAGTTTACATGACTTTTCCAAGTTCCTAGAACTGGTATAGGCAGGATTAGCTCATTTTTCAAGTGGTCACAAAACCTGCTACCAGCTAATATGGTTTTCCAAGGGTTCTTCTATTAATTTATGTCTTATCCTAAAGGCAAGTTACCATTAAATAAACAGCCTTAACACTCACTGCTTCTTTTCCAAAATCTGCCAACACATCCTAAAATTCTTTCACACATCTTTTAAGATCCTAAATCAGAGTCCCTATCTTCTCATGAAGTCCCCAGGTCCTTCCTGCCCCAGCTCTCTTTGCCTGGCCTCTGTCCCTCCCCGCCACTCCCCATCTCACTGGGCTGAAACACAAATGATACACTAGGTTAACAAGATCCTTGAGGGCAGAAAGCTTGCCTGCTTTGTGACCCAGAAGGTTCCACCCTTCACCCAGGGCCAGTACACTTCCTAACCAGGCTGGGGACTCAGTATCTATTTAGTGGATGAATTGAAGTGTCTAGAATAGTCCACTAGCAACTTGCCTCCTTCGGCTCTAAGACATAGGCTCCCTTCATTAACAAGAGGGATCGTGTGGTCACAGCCTCAACGTTCATGCACAAATCAAGAGCAGAGAGTGTATACATAAAGCCCTACAAACCGTGAGCCCCTCCAAGTATAAATAAGGAAACGCCACCAGATCTAATATGTGTAGGCAGGAGCTGGGGATAAAGGTGGGGAGTGGGGTGGCGTGCCTTGGAAGTCAACGTAGGGCTTGGTAAATTAGTCAAGTTCTCAGACAAGGAGGTATGGGTAGGAGAAAGGGTCCCAGTCTAGGTTAGAAGAAAATGAACTGTGGATGGCCTTCAGCCACCTGCTAGCAGCATGCCATGGACTGTACCATTTCACTCCCGCTGGTCTCAGGGTCCTCATCTGTAAAATTGAAGAGTTGGTCTCATGGATTCCCAAGTAGGGAGATGTTCATGAGCCTTTTTGTTTCTTAAATATAGTGATACCAAGTGCCCATCCTCCCCCGGCCTACTAAAGCCGTGTTCCAGGACGGGATCCAAGAATCTTTATTTTCACAAGTTTCGCATGTGATTGAGAAGTACTTCTCTTGACACTACATGCCACACACTTGGGCTTTCCAAGGCCCTAGGTGAGTTTAAAGTTCAGTGAGTCAATAAAGCCATTTGGAGGTAACTTTCATCTATATAAATGGGACTGGGTTACATAAATAGCACTGGATGCTGATTCCACAAAAATTGGCAGTCACTCATCGTCATCCACAAGTAGCGCTCCATAAATGTAAAAAATATGAGAAGGAAAAAGAGGTCAAACTTTATTTTCCAAATCCATTTCTACACCTCAAGTATGTGCAGAGAACCAGGGGAATAAAATATTCATCTAAAGGAAAGACTAGAGCCCAAAACTTAATATAAAAAAAAGAGGGGTCATTCTCACGTTAAAGGGGAAGACCTTATTATCAATTTGTTCACAATACTTACGGAAAACTCTTCCAAAGCTCTGTACCTCATAGGAAATCTAAGAGGAGATGCTCTGGAAGAAAAAGAGGTACTAAGATTTTAGGGGCTGGCACAGTGGATTCAGCAAGTGACAGGAAGTGAGCCTAGGTGACTGGAAAGGCAGCGGCACCATTGAAAGAAATTAGGGCCACAGACCAGAGATGGAGCATAAGGTGGGCCTGAGGCTTAACAAGGTGTTCAGATAAGAGTTGCGGGCAGGCCGTGAGGATGGGGGTGAGCAAATTTAGCCAGAGAGGCGCGGTCAGCCAAGCTGGGAAGGGGAAGTTGGCCCCTCCAAGGGCAACTGTTAGAAGCACTGGTCCTTAAGTTCTCAGTCTTTGCAGCTATGAAACCCTGGGTGGGGGACTTCACCTCTCTGATGCTCAGAGATTTCTGCCCACATAAATAGCAGTAATGATAATGCTAACTTACGTAAAAAGCTGTCTGGGGATTAAAGGGATGGTGGATGTACAGCACATAGCACAGAGCTATAAACACTGACAGGATTCATATAGGGAGTTACCGCTGCTACTTACTATTGCAGAAAAATAAGACGATGCAAGATTCAACTAGAGATGGAAAAAGCAAGGAATCAGCCAAGAAGAAAAGAAGGACAACAGAGAGGCACAGGCAGCAGGACTCTGCCAAAAGCTACAGAAGGTATCTTGGACAAACTCCGGGAGATGGTGAGGGACAAAGCAGCCTGGTCTGCTGCAGACCATGGGGTCTCCAAGAGTCAGGCACGACTTGGTGACTGAACCACAACAGAAGGTATGTTATGAAGGGTGGGTCTTTAGTATAAAGAGATTTTAAAAAGGCTTCGGATCACTCATTTTTATTGGACGACTTTTGAAAATAAAATCTTTATTCAGAGAGATCCAGCTGAGCTATAGAATTCTTTACCTGAAATAACTTGTTCCTTGAGGCTGGAGTGACTGAATGAGTGCCTGGGAATACACTTTACAAAATACCACAGAATCAGCATACTTTAAATAGGAAGTCTGATTAAAAGGATGGTTCTGGCTGCTGTGACAATGAGGTTCTTAGAGAAATTGTTGCCTTCCTCCCCCGCCCCCACATTTGAGACCAGCTCTTGCCAAACACCACAATGCCACCCACCACTCCTTTTCATGCAAAGACATTACAGACCATGTACAACCCTTACAGAGATAACCACCTTCACTCCCCATTCTGCCTGTGTCTGCCCTTCGGGACTAATTCACCTCTCATTTCCTCTTCCAGACAATAGGAGGAGGAGAAGAAGGCAAAAGATAATCAAATGAATACATTAGGGACTGTATTTATACAGACTTGGGGGGAAAAAACAACTGAAGAAAGAACAGAACACCAGAAATCTGATTTAAAGAACTTGATGCCATTTGTAACTTTCAGATGCACACAGCGATGTGAAGCGGAAAAAGTTCTGCCTCAAAGAAGAGAGAGAAACACCTGAGACGTTCTGGTCTCTACTTGTACAACAAACAAGCCACCATTTAAAAATAAGAGCTTTTACAAAGCGAAAGCACTTCCCTGGGGTCCGTAAATACTAACATGAACATTCATCCCATACACTGTGCACTTTCCCTCTGACATATGAAAGAAGAGGCAATTACAATAACTCTGAATTAAGTCCTAACTGATGAGATTTCACTCTTGCAGAAGTGATGGGCAAATGGCATTTTTGTATAAGAGGTTAAACCTGGCTATTAGGAGATCTGATATATGTGATTCTAACCATCGCTGGAAAAATCAAATAAAATGGGAACATGCACGTCCTAGAAAAATCACCGTGTTGAAGGTGATGTTCTGATGGCTTAAACAAACCCTGCCACACAAGAAACCAGGTGCTCTTACCCCAAGGTGCTAATAAATCCATTTGTCGATCCTTCGGCGTACAGAGAACAAATGTCTCCGATGTGTAGGAAACTAGACATCTTGTCAGACATGTCTTTCTTGAGAATCCTAGACAAAGTAAAATATGCAACATTATTAGAAGGAAAGAAATGTTCGGGGCGGGACGGGGGGTGGGATAGTCACTGAGAATTGGCTTAGCTCAATTTTCCAAAGCATTCTACTTAAAAGTCAAATTTAAATCAGTGTGTGACAGGCAAGCAATTCGCCGAGCCAAGCAGGACATATGCAGCCACATTTTCCCCCATCCATCCTTTCATTTCAGGGTATTCCAACCACAGTAAGGCTTGTTTCTAACAAAACCATGACTGAATCCAATTCTCCAAGTTGAAGACCCTCAATAATAAATAGTGAATATAAAGACTGCAGGGAAGTCTGCCAAGAGCTCTGCAATGATTAGGAGCTGGAAAGTCTGACTTAGGAAACATTAACATGCTCAATCTGCCTCAGGGAATGTTCTGGCAGAAGGAAACACCTGGTATAAAACTTGGGTCCGGCCGGGCCTGGGGCTGAGGTACCAAAGGAACAGAATTAATATGAGGAAACCTAGTAATAAATACCACAAAGCTCTAGAGGCCTTTAAAGAATTCAACTACCTATACACTTCATGCAAATGCTATTCCATTGTCTTTCCTTCTCTTCCTTCACCACAAAACCCATGCAGAGGGAGAAAGACTCTCAGCACCTGGTCCAAACCATTCCGACGCAGCTAAGAAGAATGAGGCTGCAGTCCCTTAAGAACCTTGGTCAGGAACACACACAGCGCTAGAATATGTTCATAAATTCAGTAAATCTCTGCACAGCCCAGTAATCACTACACACACAAACACCACACACAAATTATCAACAAAAATACTGACATGACTCATAGAAAGAGCTTTCATCAGGGCCCTAAATATTGAGGAGTGGGAGTCAATTATAAAGAAATCTAAACTGACATTTACAACACAAGCTCAAGGACTTCCCTAGCGGTCCAGTGGTTAAGATTCTGGGCTTCCACTGCAGAGAGCAAGGGTTCGATCCCTGGTTGGGGAAGTTCAGAGCCGACGTGCCACACGGTGTAGTCACAAAGTAAAAAGAAAAAACAAGCTCAGTTCTGTGCCAAGAGTGTGTGCTGGCGTGGACTGCAGTAGCTCCTCATCATTTCCTCAGGCACCTGGAGTATATATGTTTAGGGTCACCTCGGTCTTTCCCAGACCTCCCTTCCGAACCCAGGCCCCCTTAAACATCCTTGCCCATCTCTTTACTCCAGTTTCCCTGCCAGAAAGCATTCACCCCACCATGCCACAAGACTTGGAATGGCGTGGAAAAGTATTCTCTCCTGAAATTGCTTTCCGGGTGCCAAGTTTTCTTTTCAGAAGAATTATGCCTCAGTGATCATCGGGAAACCTCAAGAAGCATTTCTCCTCCCTTTGCAGGAGTGGCAGGTATTGAAAACAAACCATGAAAGAACCTCAGTTCGCTGCTTGTGAGAAACAGCGAGGAAAAACTCATTTATCCTTCCAGCAGCCAAGATGCTGCAAGAGATAAAGAGCACTGCGTTGAACATGAACTTATGCAGAGAGATTGCACACAACTGAGAACACAAACTCTCAAAACGAAACAGCCAGAATCTCTAGACCTTGGGGAAAGATACAGAGACAACGTGCAGAGACACAGCTCGCCACAGCCCACTCTCTGAAATCGAACCTGTCATCCTGTCATTTCTTCTTAACTGTGTATTTCACACCCATAGGCAAACCGATTTTTTAAAACAGTGGTCCTCAACCTTTTTGGCACCAGGGATCGATTTTGTGGAAGGCAATTTTTCCATGGACCAGGGAGGGGAGAGGAGGGAACGGTTTGGGGATGATTCAAGCACATAACATTTATTGGGCACTTTATTTCTATTGTTATTACATTTGTCATCAGGCATTAGATCCCGGAGTTTGGGAACCCCCGTTTTAAACAACATCCCAAAAAGGCACCCAAAACAAAACCACTCACGGACATTAGTATTTCGCTTCTGCACTTATATTTAAAAGTCTTATAAAGGGTAAGGAAGTCAGTGTACTTCTGGGACTGATTACTGGGAAACCAGTTCTGTTTGAATGTTGAGTCAGACCGAATCTGTATCTTCACACTAGAAACTTCCAGAAGGATCCAGGGACAGTGATGAATGCAGGCGAGCAGATACATGCTCGGGAGGAGGGCAAGGGTCTTGTCTACTGTGACTGAGTCTCTCCTGGCCCTCTGAATCAATATTTGGCCCCAGTGGAGACCAGGCCGGGAAAGAGCAGGATGCCTACTAGTCTCTGAACTTTGATCACAACCTGGTCACCTTACTAGAAGTTTCAGGTCCTGAATGGGAAGCAGTGGACACAATTCAGTGTCCTGGAATGACAAAGCATGACATACTCAGTATTGCTTGCATTGATAATTGCAACAGAAGTCTGGGCGCCAGGCCCATGCAGCAAGGTTTTGCATTGCCACCATTTCTAATAATAATGGCTAGCATTTGGCAAGCATAATCATGCCCACCACCGGGCTGAGACCTTTACAAATCTTCTCAAATCCTCAGGACCACAGCATGAGGCAGGAACTACCACTATTACCATTTTGCTGTTGGGAAACTGAGCTGCCAAAAGGCTAAGATGCCCAAGACATATGTAATTAACAAGTAGGAAGGCCAGAGTTATAACTCTGGTCCACATGACTGGTAAACAGAGCTGTTCATCAATGGCGATGCCTGGAGCATGGATTAATGTTAACCATTCTTTTGCCTGGTGACAACATTAAGGAGAACTAATTTTCTTTTATGTGCACAATTCTATTTGCTAATTTTTCTTTGGTATTTCCTAATTTTTCTGTCACTGCCACATAATACCTTGATAAGTTAGGGGGGGAAATGAAGTTTCTTCTTCCTAATCAACATTCTTATTAAGTAGATAGTTGAACAAATAAACTTCAGGCATACATTTCCTCCTGAAAACGTGGGCTAATGCATCCACCACAGTTAATGGTCCTCAACTGAGCAATCTGCCAGGCATCCCAGTTAAAAAAGAGGAGGGTGGGGCAGGGACAGATTCTTCCCCAGGGTCCCAAACAATGGGTAGCCTCACAAAGGACCAGGCAGCCCCTCTCTGGTCTGGTGGGAAGCCTTTGGAAGGTTCCCCTCATCTACCATTAGCCAAGCAGAGGAGAAGAAGGATGAGGAGGGGGTAGAGAGGAGGAAGGAGGGGCACGGCCATCAGGGATGTCCTGGAACCAAACACCAGGAGAGTCAACAGAACAGGCCTCTGGGGTCTGGAGGGGAGGAGGTAGAAAGGCATCCTGGGAGCCATCCTCTGGATGACTTCCTGTTGTTCAGAGGCAGGATGGGAGAGCCTGGACCCGTGGTGCCTTTGAACTCCTCATCACTGTACCCAGGGCGCCCGTGCCACTCACACAGAGGCTGGGGATCACCTAACGGAAGAACAGCTGGTACCACCCTGCCCCTGAGCTGCAGGACCCTGGTACATCCGACACCTAGGGCTCGCTGCTAAGAAACTCTCAGTTGGTCAGCAGACATCCATGACAACAAGCCCAGGTGGTCAGCTCCAGAGCTCCAACCATTTCCCTGTCCACTAGCTGTTATTTCTGCCTGATTTTAGGGCTTCAAATTGCTTTCAAAATTGTGAATCACTATGTGGTACAACTGAGACTTATATAATACTGCAAATTAACTACATTTCAATTTTTAAAAATAAAAAAAATTCTTTAAACTTCTCCTGTTTGGTTTAAGAAAATAACTTCTGGGTATGCAATGCACAACGTGACAAGTGTAGGCCATAGTACTGTATTGTATATTTGAAAGTTATCAAGAGTAGATCTTAAAGGAAAAGATCTTAAAGGAAAAAAAAACTGTATAACTGTGGTGCAGATGTTAACTAAATTTACTATGGCGATCATTTTGTAATAGATACATACATCACATCATTATGGTGTACACCTTAAACTTATACAATGTTGCACACCTTACACTTATACAATGTTGCATGTCAAATATCTCAATAAAACTGGAAAAAATTAATAAATTTTAAAAAATCAAATTCAATAAAGGAAAGGATCTCCTGCATAAGAAATCAGCAGGGTATCACACAAATGGACTCTTTTGTGTCCTATGACGACGTATTTTTACTTTAAGGAAGGTAATTATCCTGCCTAATTCACCCCTTGAGAAAAAGCTGAACAATGTAGAATTATACTGAAATTCCCAACCACAGAGCATTCTGAACTTTCCAAATATACAAAATCATAGAATAAAGGTCGGAAGCAACCCTGCAAACCCTGTAATTCCATGTCTCGCCCAATAATAGAACTACCCCCACCCCTACCCCACCATGTCGCTTAAGGCATGGTTGTGTCTTCTGTGTGGACACCAGCAATGAGGCCTATCCTAGGTTCAAACAGGTAGTTGGCAAACACTCCTGTCCCCACTCCTCCCACACAATGACAAGCGCCTCCCAGAATTTCTGCTACTGATCTGTCTTCTGATGCTCCAAGATCTCTGAACACGTGAACACTCTGATTTCTCCTTGAGACGTGGCTTCTTGTCAGCAGCCTCCCGCATTCCTGACACCGCCTAGTTTCAGGAGCCAAGGTTCCAACCCTCTTCTCTGTAGGGCTTCCGGCCAGATCCACACCTTCCCTAAGCCTTACTTTTCCCATCTGTAAAAGGGGGACAAATAGAGTGCTTCCCTCAGCAGGTGGTCATAAGGCTCCATGAGATCACCTTTATAAAGCACCTGCTGATGTACTCAGTTGGCCAAAAAGTTCATGCGGCTTTTCCCGTAAGTGCTTATGGAAAAACCCGAGTGAATTTTCTGGCCAACCTGATATCTGGCAGGAAGTTAAATCATGCCATCCATGAAAATTATCAGTATTTCTAGACCACCTCCACCTCCCGCCACTGCTCTGACCAGTTAATGCACCTCCTAAAATAGGCTTCTCCCAGAGAGGCTTGACCGGGGTAGAGAAAGGTGGATCACTCCAGCCTCTGTGCTGTCCGCGGGCAGATGGATCTGTGGCAGGTTTGCTGAGCCTCACATCACCCGCTGGCCCAGCTTCAATTCACTGTCCCCTGAAACTGCTCCCTGAGCAGAGTGGAAAGAAACGGGATGCTGGATTCTATGTGTTAAGAAAGGTAGGAATAAAAATGCTCCGATTCAGAGATCCCCTTGCAGAATCGGGTGGTGGTCCTCCGATTCTGAGGTCACACAGCCTGTGTTGCTCTCGGCCTTTCCTACACCTCCCTGGTCGTCTTGTCCATTCTACTGCCCCCAGTGGCTTCTATACCACGAAGAGCCACACATCTGTATCTCCTGGCCAAGAGCTACTGGGGTTCAGCTCCAAAATGCCCACAGCATCTCAATGGACCAAAAAGAACTCACCCGTCTGCCCAATCTGCTTCTCCTCCTGCACACTCACATCATCGGCCTCCACAAAGTCTGGGGGCACCTCCCATCCTCTCTCACCTTATTCCTATCACAGGACTTCTGCCCGTGCTGGCCCCTCAGATCCAGAACACACTCATGCCTGTTCCATCTCTTGCCCTAATAAAAGTCCAGATCGGTCTGGGATCTGTTTGGCATACCACTGCATTCCTATCACCAGTGCTGACCACGTGGTAGGTGCTTAGTAAATATGTCAAATATACGAATGATGACATTTAAATGAACATCAAATCTTACTGATTTTAAGCTTGGATATATTTCTTGAAGCCTCTACTTTTTAAAAATTCCTCTGCCCACCCCCCAAATCTCAGGCAAAATCATTTCTCAATTGGGCTTCATTCTGATCTTTTATTGTTTCATTTTTTAAAAATTTTTATTACAATATAGTTGCCTTACATCATTGTGTTAGTTTCTACTACGTACTAAAATGAATCCGTTATACGTATACATACACCCCCCTCCCATCGGGACTTCCTTCCCATTAACATCACCACAGTACCTTAAGTAGACTTCCCAGTGCTACACATTGGGAATACGTTCTCACTAGTTATCTACTTTATATACAGTATCAAAAACATATATACGTCAATCCCAATCACTCAATTCCTCCCATCTCACCTTTTCCCCCTTGGTGGCCATATATTTCTTCCCCATGTCTGTGTCTCTACTTCTGCTTTGCAAATAAGATCATCTATTCTATTCCTCTCTCTCACCTCCATTATTCTACACGTACAGCCAGCATGACCTTTTAGAAGCATAAAGCAGACCATGTATTCCTCTGCTTAAAACCTTCCCAAGTCTCTTCAGGGCGCTCCATAATCCGGTCCCTGTCTATCTCTTCCTCATCTCTCTGGACTCTCCCCACTGCTTTTACCCTCAAGCACTGACGCATTTTTCCAGATTCCCCAAACATACTGTGTACACATTCTGCTCCCCAGGTGTTGGCATCTGCTGCTCCAGCTGCCTGACACTCCCTGTGACCCCCACCTGTGGCTAACTCCCAGTCACCTTTACGGTCCCAGTTTGATGTCACTGCCTCCTGGAAGCCCTCTCTGACACCCCAAGTCTGTGTTCTATGTTGGCAACACATTTCTTTATATAGCATCTCAATTACACCATCTGGGCCCACTCCCACTGTGCGAAAATCAGATATTCACTTGTTTGCTAGTTTACCTGTGTTCACCACTAGACCATGAGGCCAGGAGGGCAGGGCTTCCCTGGTGGCTCAGTCAGTAAAGAATATGCCCGCAACGCAGGAGAACTGGGTTCGATCCCTCTGTTGGGAAGATCCCCTGGAGGAGGGCATGGCAACCCACTCCAGTATTCTTGCCTGGAGAAGGCCCATGGACAGAGCCTGGCGGGTACAGTCCGTGAGGTCACAAAGAGTCAGACTCGACTGAGTGAGTAAGCATAGCACAGCCCAGCCGTGAGGGCCGGGACAGCAGAATTATTCGTTCCCACTGCTTCCCAACCTCTAGCACATTGCCTGGAACGTGTAAGCAGTCAAATCTGGGTTCAATGTACTAGAGCGTCAACTTATCTGCTGCCTAAAAGAAATTACGCTGTTTCTTAGGGGATTGTTTTTCTAAAACTAATTAAAGCCAAGTTTATGTTGTTGGATCAAAAACAGAGAAGAAAGGCCTCTTGGCCCTTTCTTTCTTTCCAACAGATTTCTGAAACGCTGGGAGCCAGAGACAAACGTCTAATATCTATCCCTGGAAAGAAGTACCTGTCTCCCACTGACCATCCCTTGGTATGTTCAAAAAGGCTAGAAACATCAACCTAGAATACCTGCATTCAAATTCCATCTTCATCAGTTACCTGCTGTGTGTGCTTAAGCAACTTATATAACTTCTGAATTTCAACTCCCTTGTGCATGTTTAAAAAAATTAAGTGTGTGTGTGGGCGGGGGGAGGGTAGCATTCCTATCTCTCATCAGGACCCTGCCTCTCATCAGGGTTATCACGAGGGACAAACCAAAAACCCCGCACGAAGCGCTCAGACCAATACCCAGCCTTTACTAAGAGCTCACTTTTTTTATTTTCAAGTGAGACTGCAATGAGAACATTCACTTTTCTTCCTTCGAAGTCTTCCCTCCCTACTGCCTATAACTTGTGATTCTCCTACTTGATAGACCCTTCTCACTCTGTCAGCACTGCTGGAAACATACCTGAATAAACACAAGTCCCAAAAATGTTTCAATCCTCTGCAGGCCCATCAGGTGGCTGACACTCAGACAGGTCATCCAAGGTCCTGCTTCTCGGCCCCCAGATTTTCAAAATACCTGAGACAGCCAGACCTCAACTCTGCTTTCCCTTCCTCTAACATCAAACCAGGCCCCTGCTGGAAGAGGGGTGGGGGTGGAAATCTCTTCAAAGGAATGATAATTCAATATTTAGAACCTTCTTCCACTTCGGTGTTGAGACAGCCTAAAGCACAGCCTCATCCAAAAAGAAGTATGTTCATTTCATTTTAAGCAGTTTAAGACAGATTTGGATTCCTCTTTTTTCTTTTGCTAAAAGCTTTGTGGTAGAAACTCACTTATTGTCAGTTCTTCCATCTATTTCTACTGTACACACTTAATTAATGCCTTATATTCATTTCTCTAAAAAAAAATAATCATCATCTCAACTTTCGCCTACTCACAACTCAAGACTTGAAAACTTAGCAACTTCTGAAATGAGACCAAACTAGAACACTTTCGTTAACCAAGAAGTGAACTAAGGTTATCACTTAAACCTCAAGGGTGGATGGGCAAAAGAGGAAATCAGAATCCTGACCTCACAGCAGTGAACAGACCCCCAAACCACAAACTCCCCCATTTTTATTGACTGCAGAAGCAAGCCTTTCGTATTTCACTAAGATGAAGCCACCTGATCTTTGGGACTAAACAGCCTTTCGGTCATCAGGGGACAAAAAGAAACCCACTGACACTGCCCTTGAGTTCAGCCTTTCCAAAACAGGAGGGATAAGTTAGGAGTTTGGGATTAACATATGCACACGACTATATATATAAAACAGATAATCAACAAGGAGCTACTATATAGCACAGGGAATTCTACTCAATACTCTGTGATAGCCTACATGGGAAAAGAATCTTTAAAAAAAAAAAAAACATGGATATATATGTATAAGTGATTCACTTTGCTATACACCTGAACTAACACAACACTGTAAATCAACTATACTCAATTATAATTTTAAAATAAATTAATTAAAGTCTGGCCCTTCCAAGTTCTGGTATCAGGCAGAAAACCCCTCATATTGCCTGCCCTCTTCCTTCCATCACTCACTTCCCGATGACCTGTCCCATGTGCTATACTGACCACTCACCTTAACTGTGACAATCTTGTACACATCACCCAAGACACACGCAACCTCCTCCCCAGAGGTCTGCGTTTGCACTCATCTAGGGCTTCCCTTGTGGCTCAGCTGGTAATGAATCCGCCTGCAATGCGGGAAACCTGGGTTCAATCCCTGCATTGGGAAGATCCCCCGGAGAAGGGAAAGGCAACCCAATCCAGGATTCTGGCCCAGAGAATTCAATGGACAGTATAGTCCATGGGGTCACAAAGAGTCAAACACAACTGAGCAACTTTCACTTCACTACCCTTCTTAAACACTGAAATTGGCTAGCACGGACTATCTCATGTACTTCTAACAGCTTCTCCCTGAAACTTTTAACACCATTTGTGAGAGAACCCACGGGCAATAAAACTTAAAGACAATCTAATTTCTATCCTACAAAACAACTTCATCTGAATCCAGAAGCTTCAACCGCCACCAAGTAAGGGGTTGTAGAGTAACAGCCATTAAGGAAGTTGCATCTGAAGCGACTGTTTTCAGACACGGAGAGGAACCCACGCTTTCTCATTGTTTAATGACCCCTCCCACTACAGAACTTCTGGACTGGTTGGTATAATCTTGCTCATCTAAAAATAATGAACACAAGCACCACTGACTTCCAAGTTCTCAATGTTCCTTTGCAATGCAGGAGGAGCTTTAGCTGGGAAGCAACTTTGTTTTTGCAAGAACAGCTTAAATGCATTCCCGTGCATTTATGTCTGAATAGAAAGCTCTGATACAATACCCAGACTTAGGGACATTCAATTGCATCCTGCCACTTAAGCTTTCAGCTTCCCCTCTCAAATGTTCCATGCCACCACCCAACCTTCTGAAAAACCTACCTATTCTGTAAGTGGTTACCTATCCTACCAGTGGCTTTTACTGGTGCCCCAGAGACTCCTAAGCGCTCCCAAGACCCTTTCAGAGGATCTTCAAAGTCAAAACTATTTTCGTAAGAACACCAAGGTGTCACTGCCTTTTCTCATGCACAGTGGAAATCTCCAGAAGCTGCAAGACATGTGATGTCACAACAATTGGAGGCAGAGGCAGGTCTGAGCTCAGTTACCTTCTGTTAAGCTAGATCTAAAAGCAATTTGGGCTTCCCTGGTAGCTCAGTGGTAAAGAATCTGCCTGCCAATGCAGGAAACGCGCGTTTGATCCCTGGGTCCGGAAGATCCCCTGGAGGAAGGTATGGCAACCCACTCCAGTTTTCTTGCCTGAGAAATCCCATGGACAGAGGAGCCTGGCGGGCTATACAGTCCACAGGGTCACAAAACAGTTGGACACAGCTTAGCAACTAAACAACAACAAAAGCATTTAAAAAAAAAATGTAAAATAATGACACTCTTCTCACTGAATTTTTGTTTTGGAAAATATAATTACTGCCCATAAAAAAATATGTTACTGTATTAATATGCAATAAGTTTAATTTTCATATTATCTGTGTGAATTTTCTAAGTGTTCATTCTGAATATTATAAATACAGATTGGTATAACTTATGTCAATAGAAGCTCTTTGCAGTCCTCATCTATTTTTTTCTTAAATTAAGAAAGTATGAAAACACATTTACAGGAGACCTGGAAAATACAGAACAAGGTTACATATAGTTCCACTATAATTATTTTTAAGTAGATAAGATCTTTAGCTGGAGTTTCAGTATCAAACTCTCAAAAATTAACAGAATGAATATACAGAGAGGTAGGATACAGGAGACCTGAAAACCAATTCAACATATCCTCAGTTAATTTTTAAGCATCAAAACCCAAAAGTTTGAAAAAAATGCCTCTACCAATTTTAAGATTTACTCTGGCATTGGCTGGCTGTGCAGTGAGGAGTCATACAGCATAAATATGAAAAACTGGATAGAACAGGATTAAAATGCAAAATATACAACTTAATAGCCAGGGCTTTAGACAGGATCACTTGATTTGAAACCTAAATCCTTTTTATTCAACACATGGAGTACCTATACTACATATTAGCCCTACTCTAGGTGCTAAAGATGGAGAAGGCAATGGCACCCCACTCCAGTACTCTTGCCTGGAAAATCCCATGGATGAAGGAGCCTGGTAGGCTGCAGTCCATGGGGTCGCTAAGAGTTGGACAAGACTGAGTGACTTCACTTTCACTTTTCACTTTCATGCATTGGAGAAGGAAATGGCAACCCACTCTAGTGTTCTTGCCTGGAGAATCCCAGGGACAGGGGAGCCTGGTGGGCTGCCATCGATGGGGTCGCACAGAGTTGGACACGACTAAAGTGACTTAGCAGTAGCCGATGCTAAAGATGTAGGTCAAATGAGACAGTCAAGGTCCCTGGCTCTCATGACATGCATATTTTAGTGAAGACAGTAAACAAAAAATAAAACAATCAAGTCAAACAATGATAAGTATTATGCAGAGAATTAAAACTGTCACCCAGTTATGACTGGTCAGAGAACAAGTTGAGACATGCAAGTAGGATCTGAAAGTCAAGACAAAGGCAGTCATGCAAAAAAAAAGAAAAAGAAAAAAAAAACAGGCAGAAGAACATTTCAGGCAGAGAAAATAGCTCTGTACGATACAAAGGCCCTATAGCAGAGCAGTGTTTGGTAAGTTCATGAAACAGACAACCAGCCACAAAGTTGAGAGCATTAATGGGGAAAGGAAGGAAACTACTGGGTAAGGCTAGAGGAAAAAAAAGAAGCCAGTTCCAGTGGGACTTAACCAGGGTAAAACGTGCGACTTTATTACAACTGTGATGGGATGTTTGTAACCTTGACCAAATCATTATACTTACTCTTTCTGGGCCTCGAGTTCCTCATCTACAGAATGGGGATCATAAAATTGTGTTGAGGATTAAATGAGAAAAAGGAAATAAATGGACTAAGCACACAGGAAGCAAAACAAAGGAAACATTTCTATTTGCTGTTTTGCTACCTAACATTTTCTGATCTGTTCTCTTTTCTACTCTCATAAACCACTTATATTAAACTTTTTAGGGCTCATAATCAGTTGACAATCAGCCTATCAACCAGCAAGTCCAAATGAACGTAGACAAGGGGACACATTGAGACATGGCGTTTATCTGAATATGCCAATGCCGATTCCAGCAAAAGGTTCTCCAGCTATTTCAAGTAAGACCGGAACCACCCAAGCACCACCAGGTGAAGAGCAGACCACTACACGACACCCACACAGCCCGTCTCCGTCCACCCTGGCATCACCAAGTTTTGTAACTTGGCCCCAAAGCACCATACTCTTGGAAAGTCATTCTTCTGCTGAAAAAATGCAGCCAATGGAAATCCACCAGCCCTTCCTGCCCTTTCTTGGCATATCCACATCACCTCCACCCCCTAAAAACAAAGGGCTCTTGCCTAAGTCTTTCAGGACTGGTTTCATTGCTGCTTGCTTTAAAAATGATCGCTTAAGAAGAATAAAGTCATAAAGCTTCCTTTAAAGCAGATTCTTCACTGTCTGAGCCACGAGGGAAGCCCCCTTTAAAGTTAGGCTGTGAAGAAGAGGGCTCATGTACAAAGACTAAGTGCCTGGAGATCCAAGAGGTCACAGGCAGCTGGCCCCATGGAAACGTGAGGGACCACAGTCACCGCCAACACAAAAAGGGATCACTTACACTTTTAGGTCAAGCAGTCCCCCACCGTGGGCAAAGCTGGGCAAACCACGAGAGCTTTCAGAAGAAAAGCAAGAGTATGCCCAGAAAAATGAAGAGTGGCCAGCATTTGATCAACCTTCTGGCTAGTAGCCAAGGACGCTCCCTCCAGAGAGGCACAAGTCATGGTGAGACGCCCTCGCCCAGGCACATATATGGTAATATGGCTGTAAATCTGGGGAGGGGGTGGGTGAGAGAAAACCTGTTTTGTTCACTATAGACTCTTGAAAGAGAAGAAGAGGTTCTCTTTATAATCACCTCTGCATCTGTTACTGAGGAATCTCACAGTTAATTTTGGAACTTCCTTTGAGCAAAGCTATTTTGCCGATATCATCTTTATTGTGAAACAAGGATGAGCAGCACCCCGTTTTTTAGTTGGACAGATGCCCCGCCACCAACCACATTTCCATGCAGCCCCCTCCTTGCCTTCTTGTCCCTTTAGCGGCTAATCAGACTGTCCCTCAGACACGCAGCGTGTCCCCATCAAGAGATAATTTATTCTATTGCACAAAGCACTTCTCCCCGGAGCACAGAAAATCGCCTTGTGCTTTCATTTTCAGCCAGTCCCAAAGGAAGTCACCGACTCAGAGATTTCGACTTTCAGCAGGGCCCTCTGTGACAATCTCAGAAGTAACAGTCATAAATCTGAAGTCCGGAGCCATTCTCTAGTTTAAATATTGCTCTTTCAGATGTCTCACACACACACAGAGATAAACCTACCTGCTTTTTCACAGACATGTCCGTTAAATACACTCTTCCCGAAAATGGTACCTGATCTACAGAGTTGTTTTTCAGAAAAGATGTCAGTGCTGACATACCTATTCCTCCATACCTATTCCTAAAGGCCAACGTAACAGAAGCCCATTGAGAGCTCAAAGTTGGCAGTCAGAGCACTTTACATTTGGTGCAGAGAAGTCACTTAGCCAAAATTAGTCATTTTATAGGTGGAAACAAACACCTTCTGAGTGATTTCATGGAGGTCACATATCTGATTAGTAGCCAAAGCCTGCAGACCACAGGGCTCTGGGAACCAAGGCCAGTGCTTGGGGGGAGGGATGAGGAGAGTGTTTATTTGGTTAAAAAGTTAAAGTCAGTCCTGGCCTGAGAAGACCCCACTCTGCCCACAGCCTGAACCACACACACACACACAAAGAAAGAAAGAAAAAAGCAAGTCAGGTTAATATCCTTAGAGTGAGATAAAAGTCTCACTAAGTCTGGGAAAAATCACTCCAGGACAAGCTTTCTCAGTCTCAAGGCTACTGTCATGGGCCGGGTGGTGGGGGGCGGGCAAGGCAGGGGGTGTAGAAAATTTCTTTGTTGTGGGGGACCTGTCCTGTGCACTATAGGATGTAGGATGTGTAGGGACATCCTTGGTCTCAACTCACTAGATGCCATTAGCAACCTCTCCCCCTCAGCCGTGACAACAAAAAAGTCCCTAGACATTGCCTAATGTCCCCTGGGTGCCGAACCACTCTGCTGGAAAGGTTTGGTTTTGTTCTGATCTCTGAGATCATGTGCAACCATCTATTATTCTACAACTTGGCAGCAATGCCCTAAAGCAGGTATTTTTACACCTATGCTACAGAAGAGGAAACAGATGCACAGATGTCACATGTTTTGCTTCTACTGAACAGGCAGGTGACACCCAGTCCCTGGGAGTCCCCATCCCTCAGTTGAGCAAGGCAGCGCCGTTTCACCCTGAGACCAGCTCATTCACTGCCTCATTCCTACTTCCACTCCCCTCAGTAAACCACCACCAACCTCCCAAGCCGAACGCCCTCCAGGGAGCTGCGCTGAGCAAGTCTTCAAAGCAACCACAAGGAACTGCTGAAGACCTTTCTGCCCTGTCCTTACTTTACTCTTCATGGCAGACGGGGTTTTTCAAAGCAACAGGCCAACTCAGGAAATAGGTCTTCAAGTGTGTGCTTAGTCGCTCAGTCGTGTCTGACTCTTTGCAACCCCATGGACTGTAGCCCACCAGGTACCCCTGTCCATGGGGATTCTCCAGGCAAGAATATCGCAGAGGGTTGCCATGCCCTTCTCCAGGGGATCTGCCCAACCCAGGGAGGAAACCCAGGTCTCCCACATTGCAAGCAGATTCTTTACCAGCTGAGCCACCAGGGAAGCCCATGAATACTGGAGTGGGTAGCCCATCCCTTCTCCAGAGAGTCTTCCTGACCCAGGAATTGAACCAGGGTCTTGTGCATTGCAGGTGGATTCTTTACCAGCTGAGCCACCTGGGAAACCCTTACATCATCAAGAGAGGGATACAAAAAATTAGATTAAGAAGTAGCCTACAGGGCTTCCCTGGTGGCTGAGTGCTAAAGAATTCGCCTGCCAGTGCAGGAGACACAGGTTTGATCCCTGTTCCAGAAAGATCCCACATGCTGCAGAGCAACTAAGTCCATGTGCCACAGCTACTGAGCCTGTGCTCGAAGAGCCCAGGAACTGCAACTATGGAGCCCATGGGTCACAACTACTGAAGCCTGAGTGCCCTAGAGCCCATGCTCTGCGGCAAGAGAAGCCACCCCAATGAGAAGCCCGAGCACCGTAACTAGAGAGTAGCCCCTGCTCACCACAACTAGAAAAAAAGCCCTTGTAGTAACAAACACCCAGCACAGCCCAAAATAAAAAAATAACAATTTTTAAAAAAAATACTTATTTTTATTTATTTGGCTGCTCCAGGTCTTAGCTGCAGCACATGGGATTTTTAGTTGCTGCATGTGGGATCTAGTTCCCTGACCAGGGATCAAACTCAGGCCACCTGCATTGGGAGCTCTAAGTCTTAACCACTGGACCACCAGGGAAGCCCCAGCATAACTTTTTTAATTAAAAAAAAAAAAAAAAGTAGTAGCCTATAACCTTCAAAGGGAGATAAAACGTAGATAAATAACCTCATTCACAAGTAACTATGAGTGCTTACTAAGTGTCAGGTACTCCAGTAGGGGAATCAAAATCAAAAAGGCCCACGGATAGAAAGTGCCAAGGCCTCACAAATGACAAAGACTGCTTTGTTTTGCTTTTTTTCTTTGCTGCACCACCTGGCCCGTTGGATCCTAGTTCCCCAACCAGGGATCAAACCTGAGCCCCTTGCATTGGAAGCGCCGAGTCTTAACCACTGGACTGCCAGGGAAGTCCCACAAGTGACAAACACTTTTAAGTTTCAAGGAAGGATTCCCAGAAGAGGAAGAGCTGGCTGAGAAGAGAAGCATCTGGCAAGGTGGATAGAGGGGCTGGGGACAGGGTCAGGGGCAGAAAGCCCATGGGGTAAGGCAGAGACAGGATGTGATTGTACACATGGCAAGCAAATAGGTGAATGTCTCCAAGCCTGGGTGTTGAATTAGCTATTTCTGTTCAGAAATACATTCAAGTCAAGGGGTTATGGGGAGTTTTTCAAGCTGTTTTTGCAAAACAAAATCACTTCCCAGATAAAACTGCTCCTGAAATGCAAATGAACACTGAAGAACTTGGAGGCTAGTAATATTTTTTTCATCTGTTCATCTTTTTCTGATGAGCAACACTATACCAGTCTAGAAGTTCTGCTGACTCTAAGGGTCAGAGAACATTATAAACTGAAAGTTCTTCAAAGTCTGCAATGACCGGTTACAATACAACTTTCTTTATATCTGCGGCTTCACAATCCTAAGTAATTTTATGTGCAGCTTTTGGTCTCTACCTCAGTCTGAACAGCCAATTGAAAAACTGTCTCAATGTAAGCACTGAAAGCTCCCATTTTTATTATCAAGAATCCTGCCAGACTTCCATACACTCACCTAAGTTGGTCATTTTACCTACTTTTCCTCTTAACTGCACATGAGAAGGCTGTGAGGGAAAAGGACAAAAATCAGTTTCAACAGGTAAAAGCTAGCCATGCAAAAACAAAGTAATTATAAAAATAAATTCTGAAAAAGCACGGGGCCGCCAAGCACCATCCGGCACAGATCTTTTCATATTTTCACATGCGTTAAGAATCCCCTGGGGATCTTGCTGAAGTGCAGTTTCAGATTCAGTGGACCTGGGGTGGGGCCTCGGAGTCTGCATTTCTAACAAGTTCTCAGATTGAAGCCAGTGATGCAGGTCTGGTGGCCACAAATGGAGCCATAATGACGTAGGACACTGGATAGTGTTTCTCAGACTTTTGGCAGCGACTCACAAGAAATACATTGAACTTAACAACCCAATGTTTATTCTGTGTGTGTACAGTGTGTGCGTACAGAAAACGAGAAATCTGTTGCAACACGCACACACACAGAGAGTTCTTTTAAGTACCCACACTTTGATGTTTTCTATTCTTGTCTACTTTATCAAAGAAACTGCCTATTAAGGTCCACCAGGGAGATGTCACAACTTCTTAATGGGGCCACAGTCTGAAAAACATCGATGTAGAGAAAGAGTAACATTCCTGCTTGTCCGGGGAGAAATGAATCTCAGCCTCAGCATGCTAAAACTGAGACCAATTTGCAGAGAGTGTGTTTAGAATTCTTCTTCCCAAAGCTAAGGATGTATCAATTACATTTTGGAAAAACTTTCATTAAACATGTTCAGGTTTTAGAGGGGTGGGATGGGGAAGGAGGCGGGAGGGAGGGGACATATGAATACCTAAGGCTGACGCATGCTGACGTCTGGCAGAAACCAACACAATACTGTAAAGCAATTATCTTTCAATTAAAAATAAATTCTAAAAAATAAAAATGTTCAGGTTTTACAGTGCTCTATGACAACCTAGAGCGGTAGGATGGGACGGGGGATGGCAGGGAGGTTCAAGAGGGAGGGACGTAGGTATACCTGTGGCTGATTTCTGTTGCTGTAGGGCAGAAACCAGCACGATACTGTAAAGCAATTATCCTCCAATAAAACATTAACAAATGATGATCAGATCTAAAAAGCAAAAGTTCAGCTTTTAAGTTTCCTTCATTTTATTTTCTGATGAAAAAATATGATGAGAACGAGAAGAGAACTCAAAAGAACTAGGGCTTCTTGGATAAACGACTCATGACAGGTCTGCACCAAGGAATACAGAGAATGAGCCTGGAACACCTCGTCATACAAGAAGCAGGAAGTCTAAGACCACTGGGGTGGTTGTCTTTTGAATCGACTTGAGTAGCCTCTCTCTTACTGAGCAGAGATGGATAATCTGAATATCAGTAAGGGTAACTACACAAAATGAAGCATAGGAAACATGTTTAAATTCACGAGTTCACTATGATACTAAAAAAACCACACGAATCGGTCATCCTGGTATAGACTTTCTCAACAGGGGCACTGCTGATACCTTGGAATGGATCCTTTGGTTCCTTCAGGGCTGTGAGACGGAATGAAGGCACCCAAGTAGCATCCCTGGCCGCTAAGCACTGGATTCCAGGAGGACCCTCTCCCCAGTTACAACAACCAAAAATGTCCCAAAATATGGCCTCACGTCCCCCATGAAGAACCACTGCCATGGATCATGCTAGGGAACCAACTCGCTACCTTTGCAAACTGGTAAAACACACAGGGAGGCAGAAGTACTGATCTTTTGTTTATATATTTTAACTATACCCTAGGGAGGGCTTCCCTGGTGGCTCAGTGGTAAAGAATCCACTTGCCAATGCAGGAAACTCAGGTTCGATCCTTGGGTCAGGAAGATTCCCTAGAAAAGGAAATGGCAACCCACTCCAGGATTCTTGCCTGGGAATCCCCATGGTGTGCTACAGGCTATGGAGTCACAAAAAGTCAGATATGACTGAGGGACTTAAACAACAACATGCCCTAGGGGAGTAAATATTAGGTTGGCCATAAAGTTTGTTTGGGTTTCTCCATAACATCACATAGAAAAATCTGAGTGAACTTTTTGGCCAATGTACTAAGTAGAGAAAGTTTCATTTCACAAAATATTCCACCTAATAAATAAATAAAAATAGAAGCTTTACAGTTCAACTGAACTAACAGATTGAAGCAGTAAGCATCACTTGATGTTAATCACAAGAAAGTATATCCAAACGTATCACACACTCCCCTGAGTGAGCTCGCAAAACAGACTTGGTGGGGGCAAGTGACTTTGATCAAGCCCCTACTTCTTCTTCTTTTTTTTTTTTTTTTTATTTTTATTAGTTGAAGGCTAATTACTTTACAATATTGTAGTGGTTTTTGCCATACATTGACATGAATCGGCCATGGGTTTACATGTGTTCCCCATCCCGATCCCCCCTCCCGCCTCCCTCCCCATCCCATCCCTCTGGGTCTTCCCAGTGCACCAGCCCTGAGCACTTGTCTCAAGCCCCTACTTCTATAAAATTAAACATAACAAATATAGAGGAGAGAGGAACATATTCAACTACATCACGCTGATACAGTCGGCAAAATCCAGACTGTAGAAAATGGTATCACCCAGTTTCTTTAATAACCACCAAAAAATGCACGGGGGGGAAAAAGAGGTAACAAGGAAATATACAAATTAAAAGAGACAATAATCATTTGTAATATATTGACCTTATTTGGTACCTTATTCAAACAAACTGTTAAATATGCATATCTGTTATGGTTATATGTATGTTGAAATAATAAGTTTATTTAAATCAAAGAGGTGAGAACACAGACTAGTTTTTAAAATTTGCTTTCTTCCCCCTTGAGATGGATAATGGTATTGTGATTATGCTTTTTTAAAGATTCCCAATGCCAGCAATATATACTACAATACAGATGAACTAGTATATCTGAGATCTCCTTCAATGTCATCCAAGAAGAGATGGGAGGATGTTTGAGAATGCAGTAAAAGAAGATGGGTGATGAACTGATAAACTATGGAGGGTGGGTGAAGAGTCAAGAGTAAAGAGGGGTTCATAATACTAGGACTGCTACTACTACCTGTGTTTCCAATTTTCTACAGTACAGTTTTCCTTTTACGTGCCAACAAACACAAGAGTGCCTGGAGGACTTCCTTGGTGGTCCAGTGGCTAAGAATCTGCCTTGCAATGCAGGGGGCGCAGGTTCCATTCCTGGTCAGAAAACTGAGATCCCACATGTTGTGGAGCAACTAAGCCCGCAAGCCGTAACTACTGAGCCTGAGTGCCCTGGAGCCCTGGGGCCAGGAAACAGTACAGTGTTGCAACAAAAGGTCCCACACGATGCACAAAGATCATCTGTGCTGAAACGCAGACTCAATGCAGACAAATAATTTTTTTTTTTTAAATGCCTGGCCCTCACCCCTCCCAGGGTTTGGTGACTTTGAACACCAAATGAGAACAAATGAGAAACTCCTTATTTAAATGAAAGATTACTAGCCTTTATCTCCATAATATGATAACTGACATTTGAATAGTACCCTACCTCCCATTTAGTTTTCTTTTTAAATTCTATTCTCCCTAATTTTTTTAAAATTTGCATTGGAGTATAGTTGATTTATCGGAGAAGGCAATGGCAGCCCACTCCAGTACTCTTGCCTGGAAAATCCCATGGACGGAGGAGCCTGGTGGGCTGCAGTCCATGGGGTCACAGAGAGTCGGACACGACTGAGCGACTTCACTTTCACTTTTCCTTTCATGCATTGGAGAAGGAAATGGCAACCCACTCCAGAGTTCTTGCCTGGAGAATCCCAGGGACGGGGGAGCCTGGTGGGCTGCCATCTATGGGGTCGCACAGAATCGGACACGACTGAAGCAACTTAGCAGCAGGAGCATAGTTGATTTATAAAGTTGTGTTTCAGGCGTACAGCAAAGTGAATCAGTTATAAAAACAGTACAAAATGAATGAGAAAACCTGGACTCTATCATGGTGATGGAACCTGAAAGATACACTTTTTCTACCCTAATGATTCCATACATGTCCTCATTCCAATGAAATCCCATCAAAAGTACCTTTAGATAAATGACTCAGACATCTATTCCTTAACAAGAAAAGACATTCACAATAGAGAGTGCAAAAGGCAAGGCACAAAACAGGAGGCATGACACCCTTTTCATGAAATTTAAACATACATGTGATTTTTATGTCTGTACTTAGAAGGAAACTCTGAAATTCTCATCTTAGCTGGTGGGACTAGGAGTGACTGGGTTTTTTTAATATTTGTTTTTGTTTATATACCCTAATGTTTTACAACTGAATGCGTACATCTTACGCAATAAGTAACAACATATATCCTTGTTACAAGTTTGTACACATGGAGGGGTCGAATTCACTCATCAAGGAGAATCACTTACATGGAACTTCATATTCCCCAAGGATGATATTAGATAGCAGAGCATGAATCCTCTTTGTGTAATTCCTTAAAATGAAACCAGACTGACTGTAGGGTGGCCACGGGGCAAAAAAGATTCATAATGCAGATAAATAAATCCCCAGGAATATCACTAGGTTCTTAGAACATTTTTGTTATCTAAGCCAACTGTAACTTCACCTATTTTATCAAAGATGCCTTTCCTCCTGAAGTGAATTACAGTCCCACACATATCGGGTGATTAACTAGACAGTCTAAAAATCTGGGTTTTACCCACCTACCCCCCAACATCAAGTTCCAATATGATCTTGACAGCCTCCCAAAGTCTCTCTGGAGAGGACAAGGTGGTTCAGTGATGCTGAGAACCACGGAGAATTCTGCTCGAGTTTAGAAATCCTCAGGGAACAAATCACGGCTAACTAGCAAAAACCTGGTCCCTGCACATTCTGTCCTTGATTCCTTTGGCGGGAACGCGAGCACTCTCCCTTAGCTGCAGCCACTCTGGCCTCCTCCCCTTTCCTCTAACACGCCCCCACCTGCTCCCACCCTAGGGACCTGCCACTTGCGGCTCTGGCCCTTTGGAACACCCATCCCCCACCAGACACCTACCTGGCTCACCCACTCACTTCCTTCAGATCTCCACTAATGAGCTCTTTCCCGATTCCCAACCCCTACCACAGTACTCCCTGATCCCCTTTACCCTGTTCTGTTGCTATTACCCTTCCTTTTTATTGTGGTAAAATATACATGCATAACATAAAATTTACCATTTTAGCCATTTTTAAGTGCATGATTCAGAGGCATTAAGTACAGTCACTTTGTTCTGCAACCATCACCACAATCCATTTCCAGTACCTTTTCATCTTCCCCAAAAGGAAACTCTGTGCCCATTACACTCCTCATTCCCCAGCACCCCCACCCAGGGCAGCCACTCTTCTGCCTTCTGCCTCTGTGAATATGACTGCCCTAGGGACCTCTTCAGAGTGGAACCATATACAATTTGCTCTTTTGCATCTGGCTTCCCTGGGGGTTCAGACAGTAAAGAATGTGCCTGCAAAGCAGGAGACTTGGGTTCGATCCCTGGGTTGGGAAGATCCCCTGGAGAAGGAAAGGACCACCTACTCCAGTATTCTTGCCTGGAGAATTCCATGGACAGGGGAGCCTGGTGGGCTACAGTCCATGGGGTCGCAAAGAGTCGGACACGACGGAGTGATGACTAACGCTTTTTACTTTCTATTTCACTTAACAGAATGTTTTCAAGGTTCATCTCTGTTGCAGCAGGTATCAGAATTTCATTGCTTTTTAAGGCCTAATAATATTCCACTGTGCAGATATACCACATCTTATTTATCCACTTATCTTTCTGTGAACATCTGGGTTATTTCCATCTTTTGGCTATCATGAATAATGCTGCTGTGAGCATGGCTGTACCAACACGTTTGAGTTCCTGCTTTCAATTCCTTGGGGTATATACTCAAAAGCGGAACTGCTGGATTATCTGGTAATTTCTATGCTTAATTTTTTGAGGGATAGCCATACTGTCTTCCACAGCAGCTGCAACATTGCACATTCCCACCAACAGTGCACAAGGGTCCCAATTTATCCACTTCTTCACCAACACTGTTGTTTTCTCTTACTCCTTACTCTTGCTTTATTTTTCCTCATATCATTTACTACCTGTCATACTATAATATTTGCTTTTTACACTGGCTGACTCCCCTGAAGTAGGATTTAAGACCTCTTAGGAATAGGACTCTCAAGGACTTTCCTAGTGGTCCAGTGATTAAGAATTTGCCTCTCCTTCCAGAGGATATGAGGGTTCGATCCCTTGGCAGGGAACTGAGATCCCACCTACAACTTAGCCTATATGCTGCAACTTGAGAAAGCTCATTTATCACAACAAGACCCAATGCAGCCAAAATTTAAAAAATAAAATTAAAAGGTATAGGACTTCTATTGCTGTAACCTCAGCATCTAGAACACACCCTGGCACATAGCAGGTACTCAAAAAATTTGAATGAAGGAATAAAATAGTTTAACCATAATTTTAATAAGCATTAGAATTGCTAGAAAAGATTTATCACATCAAGTGCCTTAAACTATGTCCAGTTTAGGGAAGAATCAGACATAGTTCAATACAAGGAATAGCTCAGTGGATGGTGGTTTCAGCTCATCCTCATTAGCAATAGCCTCAGAACCACAAACACTATGACAACTGGTAGGAATCATGGAAATTATGTTATTCATGTCACTGACTTCAAGCCTTAGTTGATTTCATCAAGAGTCAGGCAAAAACTTAAAACAGCCTAAGTGAACTGGAAAAAAAAAACAAAACTATGTAGTAATACTTACAGTTAATAAACAGCCTGTGAAAACGTGTTTTATTTTAAAAGCTCAAACCAACAGCAAAGAAGACCAACACTGGCCTTAGATAGGCTTGTTAATCAGATGTATGCAAGGACAGCTTGACCTGAAAATCTAACTACAGGCCTAATTTTAATATTTTGAGTTTTTTCTACTGTTCAAATTTGGTGACTGTTGTTTCACTTTGGTTTGTTTAAGAGTTGCTCATAAACAAATCAGATTTTCCATTTGATCATTACAAATGAAATAAATAGCCATGTGATTGTTTGCTGTGCAAGTCAGTTGGTTGCACACCATGGTATTAGAAGTTTCTTTCTCTCTTTAAGACCCTGGTCTTCCTCAGTTGAAAATACTTTGAGATACAAAGCAACGAATATGATTTCAGTTCACCTATCTCTTCTCTAAGCAAATTTTCCACCTCTCCTTCCTAAAGATGCTAATTCTCTCCAGAAGGCAAACACTTTGTTTAAATAGGTAACACCACTGTCAACCCCAAAGAACTTCCATGAGTCTCAATACTCCTGGAGACCAGGAGTATTTCATTTAGAGCATGAAGAACTTTGCCTGCCTGATAAGAAGGAAATCTTGATAGGATATTGTTTCCATTTGAATTATTCAAAAAGCAGATTATACTTTCAACTTTCACATACACACATGCAAGTGAAAGTAAGAAACGAAAAAGAAAAGTGTTCTTGCACAATTGGCCACAAAGCAAACTGAAGAGTATATGAAAAGACAGTCAACATTTCACAGTTCAGATTCACTGCGATTCAAACTTACAAATTATTTCAAGAGAGCAACACCTGATTCTTGTAACCTACTCAGATGCCTTGATGTAACTGATCAAGATGGATTTCAGGTGTGAAATAAACCCAATGTTGAATCTAGACAATGTTACCTGTTGTTTGGATTCTTTTTCTCTCCTCATGTAGGCTTTCAGCACACAGCTTTCTAAAATGAACTCAGTACAATACCTAAGACCTCCTCAAAAACCCAGAGTCTTTCATTTTACACCTATGGCTACACTGTTTTCTTCCCACATCAAGGTCACTTTGTTCCTTTATCATTGGTAGGACACAATCAAGAGTTATTTCTTCAACAGCAATACATTTACCATTTTTCCTAGTTACCCTCATATTCCCCCTCAACTGAGATGCATTTGTGGGAAACAGCGAAGTCCCAAAGCCTGGGGTTACAGCTTGCATCCACTGGACAAGTGATCTCACTCTCTGCACCTCAGCTTCTTGGCCTGTACCTGACTCACAGGCTTCCTATGATGTATAGCTGTGGACGAGGCTTACAAGTACTTCATGTGTATTATTCTCATTTTTAGTAACCCGAGAGAAGATTCTGTGGACCACTTTCTCCTTGCCTGCAGCTTCCTCTGAAGAGGGGAACTGAACCCAATCCTTGGCCTTATGAATGCCCACACAGCCATGCAAGTCAAGAGAACTCCAAAAAGGAAGTGGACCTCACACATCCAAATACTTCCCACTCCACTAGCACTCCGAAGGATCTTATCAACAGGAAACAAAAGCACAATACTACTATAATGAAGTGTCTGACTTCTTTTCTAATTAGAAAAGCCCAAAGATTGTAGCCCAGGGAACAGCTAAATATTTAGAATGTTAAATAAGTTATGAAGACCCAGGCCCCACCCACCTTTATTACCCTGTTGTTTATCCTGTCCCTGACCATTTCAGCAGAAAAAGCTTGTGATGTTCAAATCTGCAGCAATGGGCATTTGTGCACCTGGTAAAACCTCCCTCTCTTGAAGTGCAGTCTGAACATTTGCAGGAGAAAACATAAGAGATGCTTGCGTTTACAGATAAATGGTGTTCTCGGCTCATATCCCATGACAGGCACCTAAACCAGAGGAATCCACCAGATTCCTTGATGCTCGGTGGCATCAAGGATTGGATGTTACTATCTGATGCTTCAAGAACTTCCCTTTTTCAAGTTCAATTTGCCAGCAGCCACTTTAATTTCTTGCCACACAACCTACTCTGATTAAACACATATTCACAGTATAAGGGGGAAAAAAAGGAAAGTGACTATTTTTGAAAGAGAGAAGCAGATAAATTTTGCTTATGTATCTTGGCAGATGAAATGCACTGCATCTTTCAGAATTTAAATAAGCAGCACACCTCCTGGCAAGTTCAATTCTGAGGTCATCAGTGGGCATCCCTTTTACCATTCCATCTAATTCTTTTTTTCACCCTGCTCCCATAAAGCTTCAGGCTGCTTCACTTCTGAGTCAGGGCCAAAAGTACTAGGCAGGACTGCCCCCTGGATCTCATACATTCCCTAAAGCCCTTACCACAGGCAGCGACAAATTTCAGAGACTTCACCATTGGAGTTTCCTGTCTCTTCCTATTCCCCATCTCCATGACTTCTTAGTGAGAACTTAAAATAGGCTTAGAACCAAAACTCATTATTAACTACAGCTTTCAGGCTTCCGCACTCACCTGACCCAGGTCAGGCACTCTGTTGCCAAAACACGCCCAGCCAGGGGTGTGAGTTCTGCTCCCCGGTGGTCAGCTCCTAAGTAATTGAGAAAGAAAGAAAGCTGAACGCGCGATTGGACAGAAGTGGGTCCCTAATAGAAATTTTCAAATTCTACACTTCCACTTTCAGTTAGCCTCCTTCCTGGAGAGACCAACCCTCCTCCCCCCAAAACACACACATACACACGCAGGACCGCCGCCGCCACCACCACCAAAAATTTGACAGGTAGGTTGGTGGGTTCACTTAGGTGAAGATTACAGGTCATTTCATCTGTTTCCAATATACAACTGACAAGTGAGACTAAGTACGCACAAACTTCGAACGCGCCGGGGGGCTGAAACTAAGAGAAGTGTTTGGCAGATCCCAAAGCACTTGCTTCCAGGAGCGGAGGCCAAGTATCCGAAGCCCGCATCTCCATCGGGCGTGAGCTTCGTCCACACTTCATCCCTCACCGCTCCCCGTGTTTTCTTCCGTTTTTTTCTAAAACCTCCCCACTGGGGCCCCCACATATGCATTCCTCTCCCTTGCAGCACAACGGAAGGCTACATTTTAAGAAAGATTGTTTCCTTTAGCCTACTCACATAGGATATCTCCACGACCTCCCTCTCCACCGCTCCCCGCCCCCGCCCCCCGCCAAAAAACACTATTTCCTGCAGCTGCTGCTAGTTTCCAACTTGGGGGGATGCCTTTACAACCCAGAATGAGTAGCCTCAAAGCCAGTCGATGGAATCGAGAATTTTTTTTAACCTCAAATGAACACCCCCAAAATGCCCTCAGTAAAAGAACCCCCAAAATGCATGCAAGTGCATGCAAATCCACCAAGAACTCCCAGAGAGCGAGGCAAAAACTTATGCTCCCGGGGACAGTACCAACTCCCCGCGCCCTCTGCCCGGCCCCAGCCGCTACCTTAGTGCCCGGGGAGCCACGCCACTTTGGCGGAGCCGGGCGAGGAGAGGGGGTTAGCAGCCGCTGGGTAATCCCATGTCCGCGAAGAGGGAGCTCGTTCCGTTAGGATGGAAGCGGAACACCCACACCTCCTCTCGGCGTGCGATTTCTCTCTCTCCACCCTCTGCCTCCTCCTCCTCCACCACCACCTCCTCCTTCTCTCCTCCCACCCCAGCGAGCCAGAGG
The DNA here is from genome assembly GCF_019320065.1 of Cervus canadensis. Classification (NCBI taxonomy): domain Eukaryota; kingdom Metazoa; phylum Chordata; class Mammalia; order Artiodactyla; family Cervidae; genus Cervus; species Cervus canadensis. The sequence continues at coordinate 37,637,578 of NC_057407.1, read as the reverse complement.
AAACGCTTCAGCAGCACATCCACATGGTTACTGCACTTCGAAGCAGCTCCTGGCAGCTTATATAGGCCGGGAAGCTCCCTGGGCAATGTAGTCCGAGTCCGGGGTCGTGGCAGCGCCTGGGGCTGCGAAGGTGAACTACAAGTCCCAGAATCCCATGGGCTCCCAGGCTGGGCTCTAAATAGACGCGCACGGGGACAGGGAGGGGCGTCCTGCAGGCAGTCCGGGCTTCAAACCCGGCTCGGCGCTGAGAACCCGCTGGCTTAGGAACCCGCGACTCAAAACCACCCGTGGGGGGCGCCCCCAGCCCTTGGGGACGCTCCTCCTTCGGCTGCCCCATTTCTCTAGAATCCAGGTGTCATTGGGAGCCGGGGGCGGGGAGGAGCTCGGATTTCTGCTTTGGGAAGTTTTTACAAGCTGTTACCCACCCTTCCCCCGCTTTGAGTCCCCAGCCAAGAATTTCAGAAATCCAGGGCACAAAAACTCCAGTGTTTGCGGTCAAGGATTAAAGGCGTGAGGTTGTCTTTATTTAAGCTGTTCCGCTCCCTTCGGGTTTGCACAGAAATGTAAGTCTGGGAGCAACGCAAGTGGGAACCCAGGCAAGAGGCTTGAGAGCACTTTCCTGAACCCAAACTGCGCGTGTCTTTCCTTGCCCCGCAGGAGGTAAAGAAACGCAAGCGTCTCCGTGCACATATAAAGGAGCCAGGTTGTGACTTGCCAGCGCTGAGATTAAGGGGCAGAAAATAAAACGAATCGCGACCTCGGTCCTGACCCTGCTACAAGCAAGCCCCTCTGCTCCCGGGAGCTGTAAATGCTTAAGTAAATAAACCGCAAACCAGAAAAAATAAGGGCTTTGGAGCGAGCCGCTCACAAGAAGATGCGCGTCCAAGCGGGGCGCCCTGCAGCAGGTTCTACAGGGGCTTGCGGGGACAAAGTGGATTCAGCTCACTGCTAAGTGATGCCTGGACATCCCGGGCTACCTGCTCGGGCTCCCGCTTTGGGAAGGTGGGCAAGTCGAGCCTCAGATGTGAGTTCATTCTCCAAACATTTCCTAAGAGTGTACTGGGTACCAGGCACTGGGGCATGGTGTTGAGTGTTCTACGGTGTTCCGGATAGGCACTGCCTACCACCGCAAAGGATCTGCTACAACAGCAATAATAATAATTGAGAACTTTGACTTTTTTGAGCCCAGCCCACATGCACTTTTCATGAGTTTTAACAACCCCTGGCTTATTTATTGTCCCTATTTGACAGAGGCACAACTGAGGGCTCAAAGAAATCAGATAAATTCCCAAGATGACACCATCAGTTAAGTAGTGCAGCCTCGATTCCAATTCCAGCCTATAAGTGTACTAAGTCCGTCTTTGGGGAAATCCATCAGTACTACTTTAAATGGCCTCTCTCCCTATTTTGGGAGCAGCCTCTGAGCCCTTGGGCAAGTCATTTTTTATCTCTTTGCCCTAGTTTTGCCATCGGAGAGGGAGAAAAATCATTAGAATTTGCCAATCTTCTGTCAGGACTGCTTGATACAGAGTCCATAAGCTTGTGGACTTCAGGAACAAATTAGGGGAGCACTATAGCTAATAATTATTACTGACATAATAATGCCCAAACTAATAATAATTATTGGATAATAATAATTTAGATAATAATTGTTGGATTCATGCCATGTGCCAGGCATTATTCTAAGCTCTTCATGTACATTCTCTCATCAAATCCTACTAATGAACATTTTTTTTTTTTTTGACTTATGAGAAAGTTTAGGCATAGAGAGGTTAAATAACTTTCCCAAAGTCTCACAGGGGGGTAGCCTGTCTTGACTCCCAACCCTTGGTTCTTTTTTTTTTTTTGGCTGCCTTAGGTCTTAGTTGTGGCATGTGGGATCTTAGTTTCCCAACCAGGGATCGAACCTATGTCCCTTGCATTTGCAAGGGATTCTTAACCACTGGACCACCAAGGAAGTCTCCCAATCCTTGGTTCTTAACTACTGCCATCCACAGCTTCCCCAATGTGAACATACACATTGTATTTGTCTGCTTATGTAAGCATTTAATCAGGCAGGAATGGTTATCACTTTCACTCTTGTCTCCTCCTCTTTTTCAACATCATCCTCTGTTTGTTGGACACCACAGCCTTGTGCCTCAAGCCTCAAACTACCAGTCCCATCAGCAAGAAGCTCCCCCAACCTGTCACAAAAAATGAATCTACACCTTACATATCTGTCCCCTTCTTTTCCTTCATGAAAACAATCTGTTCCATTTCTAAATGGTTTGTGGCTCTATGTTTTAAATTCAACAAATCATTCTATGCTAACATAACTGGTAGATATTAAAGGGTGATTATTTCCTGTGCTTCTAACTCAGAAAAACAGTGGGGTTTTAAAGTGGGTTTTCTTAATAAAACCTGGTCATGTCTGAGGACTGGAGTTGGGTAATATTCATCCTCACCATACTGTGGACACCTGACCTTTAACTGTTATCTCCACTGTCTTCCCATCGAGAAGACAAGTTTCATTAAAGGCAGGGACCATCTTTTATTCATGGTTGTATTCCCTACCATCCCTAACTCAGAAAGCCTTAGTCCTTTGTGTATTTTTTACATATGCCAAAAAAAAAAATGTTCATTCTAAAAAGGTGTTTTGACAGGAGGTGTGGCAGGCATGTGGCAAGCTAGATGAACATATTTTCTGGGCACAGACCTTGTAGTCCATTTGCGTCACAGACTCTTTCCTCTACCTGTATGTATGAATAGTCCTTTTCAACATTATGCAACTAACCTCAAGTTCTGGAAGCTACTGGTTCACCAGAAGGTAGTTGTAATAAATTTGCAATGATGCTCAGAAGTTCTCTGTGATGGTGTATGACTGGTGATTGATATCACAATAAAAGGGCCACTGCCCAACTCACCCTCCACTATCCAGAGAGGTAAGGGGGCTAACTAGTCTTAGTTGTATTTTTTTCTAGAAAAATTTTCTAGATCTGTGCTAATACAGTAGCTACTAGACATTTGGGCACTTAAGATGTAGCTATTTGTAACTGAGATGTGAAGAAGGTGTAAAATACACACTAAACTTCAAACACATACAAAAAAAATTAAAATATCTCATCAGTATTTTTATATTGATCACATGGTAAAATAATATTTGGATATGTGTTAAACAAAGTAACTATTAAAACTAATGTCACCTCACATTGTATACCTTAATGTTACACAATATATAAATTATATTTCAATTTTTAAAAATTATGTTAGATATTTAATTCTATTTAAACTAATACATTTACTAGAGCATTATTTGAAATAAAAAAATGTCATCTGTTTCCTTTTAAACTTTTTTTACTATATTACTACAATATTCAAAATTATGCATAAGGCTTATATCATACACAACTGGACAGTGCTGGTCTAGAGCACCAAGAATCTGATTCTCAAGATCCAATTTGAGATGACGACCAGCCCTGAAAGCTGTCATTTATCACTCTGCCCTTGAAAATGCCCTATGCGGGGATGTAGGAGGGCTTTGCAGTCAGCATACTTTGATAGACTGAGCAGACATCTGAAGAACATCCAAAACTAGCACACCAGCTACCCCAGGGAAACCCTGCAAATAGAAACAGATTCTCGTCAGTGGCATTTAGCTAAAAACTGCAACTGAATTAATCTTCGTAGAAGCCCACCCTCAAATGCTACCCTGATTAAGAGAGCAAGATATGCTGGAGAAAGCAAAGATCAGGGGAAAAAAAAAAATGGGTGTGGCCCCCAGCTGCATGTAACTGTGGTCAGTCACAGTTATTTTGATAGAGTGAAGCCAATGGTCCTTGTTCTGCCAACGTCACCAGATCACACAGGTCATTGGACATGAGTGGCTTTGCAAGCTCACCCCAGCTGTACCAAGGCAACGTTGTCAACAAGCATGGAGAAAATGTTGATTGTGATGAAAGAGGACTCACCTCCAAACCAAACTTCAGATTATTAGGGCAATATTAGTCCCCATTTTCTCCCAGGTAAAAGATTGTATTTTGTTGGCCAAAAAGTTCATTTGGGTTTTATCAAAGCATCTTACTTTATTTTTGTGGCGGAAGGATGTACTCACAGCCTTTTTGAGAATCTCAAAACCCACGGACATTTGCCCCAGCACAACACAAATGCTCACAATTTTAGCACCAGTTCTTGGAATTCCTCATAGCAACACCACCTCCACCACCCCCCGCACTCATTCACAGATACTCCTGCAAGACTAGATTGGCTTTTAGCTCCATCTTTCTGTGACATTGTCTCTCCAACCAGATAAACTCTTTGAAGATAGAGACCAGATCCCTATATTTGGGTAGCATCTACCTCAGCTTTGCATACAGAGTAGGTGCTCAGCATTTACTGGCTAATTCACTATTGAAACCATAAGGATGGCCAGAAGAAATGACCCAGAAACAGACAGCAGCTGTATCTGAGATGGAAAAAGTACAGTTGGCATTTGGACAAGAGCAAGAGAGAGAACAATTTGGTACGGAGCTAGGAAAAAAGTGGTGGTAGTTCAGTTGTATCCATTCTTTGCAACCCTGTAGACTGTAGCCCACCAGGCTCCTCTGTCCATGGAATTCTCCAGGCAAGAATACTGGAGTGGGTAGCCCTTCCCTTCTGCAGGGGATCTTCCCGACCCAGGGATCGAACCAGGGTCTCCTGCATTGCAGGCAGATTCTTTTACCATCTGAGCCACCACGAAAGTGTGGAGCTATAGGAAAAGCAAAATGTTTTTCCTGGGCTGAGGCTCTGGGCATCCTCTGAGGCTAAGAGAAGGGACGAACCGGGAGAGGCCCTATAGTTGCTGTCCTATCTCTGGAGTTTAAAAGAGGCTGTTGGGGACTTCCCTGCTGATGCAGAGGTTGAGAGTCCATCTTGCAGGGTAAGGAACATGGGTTTGATCCCTGGTCAGGGAACTAAGATCTAAGATTCCACACACCATGGAGCAACTAGGCCTGTGCACCACAACTTGAGTCTGTGTGCTGCAACAAAAGATGCTACGTGATGCAAGCAAGATCGTGTGTGCACCACTAAGATCCAAGGCAAACAAATAAATACATACATAAATTTACTGTTTGTCAGTAACCTTGCATGTGGAGGGAATATGGGCAAGTTGTCAATGATATAAAATCCAGGAGGCAACATTATAGCTATAGAACACAAAAATGAAGTACTTACTACCACTTTAAACTATATGAAAGTGAAAACTATACCATCTCTGATTATTGCTGCCAATATTATCAAGAACCCTGTGAGCAAATCAAAAGCACCATTGCTTTCTTACCCATTATCTTCCTGTGACACATGCAGAACAAAGGCTTTATTATCAACTCAGACATTTCCCTCCGTCTCCCGCCTCCCATCTGTAAGACTATTATCCTAAACTACTCTGGTAGCCAAGTTAGATCTCGGGACTTGAAGAAACCTTAGGAAAGGCCTTATTATCTTATCCTAGTGTTTGAACTGAAAGGAAATCTGTTTGCCAAAAGAAAAACAGAAAGCTCTTCCTTATAGAAGTACCCAGCTAATACATGTAGAAGGAATAATAAAATTAGAAAATCACCATTTTGCAGCTTCTGCAGTGAACATTTATTTAGGCAGTATCAATAAATACCAAACTTCCTGGGTAAAATGTTGATGGGGAAAAATAAATTCATATGGTCCATAAAACTCAGCCTCCGCACTATCCAGTAATTAGAAAGGGGTAAGTGCACCTTTGGGGCTTCCCAGGAGACACTAGTGGTAAAGAACTCCCCTGCCAATGCAGGAGACACAAGGGACACAGGTTCAATCCCTGGGTGGGGAAGATCCCCTGGAGGAGGGCATGGCAACCCACTCCAGTATTCTTGCCTGGAGAATCCCATGCACAGAGGAGCTGGCAGGCTACAGTCTATAGGGTTGCAAAGAGTCAAACATGACTGAGCACACATGCATGCAAGTGAACCTTTATAGTGAAGAAATATGGCAATCGCCCAACATTAACCAAGTAATAAAATTTACTATCAAAAATACTGGGACAAGCAAACACTATTTACATCCTGATATGGTTCTATAAGAAGCCCATGATATCACACATGAAACATTCTTGCCCAAAATATTTCACCATACAGTCAAACTAACCCAGGATATGGGCATTTCACAAGGCCATTGGTCTAACCTCTTCATGTCATGGGGAAAAAAAATAGCAGGATGACTATCTGGATTTTAAAAGACTAAAACAAATATTACAACTAAATACTACAACTAAATACAACGTGTCACCAGTGACTGGATCCTGAATTGGAAGAAACCAAAAAAATCTATGGAAGATATTTTTCAGCAACTGGAAAAATTTGAATCTAGGTTGTATACTAAAGAATATTGTGAAATTATTGAGGAGGGCCTGACAGCCCACTTCAGTATTCTTGTCTGGAGAATCCCATGGACAGAGGAGCCTGGAGTCGCAGAGTCAGACATGACTGAAGTGACTGAGCACGTGGAATTACTAATTTTCTTGGGTGTGATAATGTTATTGTGGTTAAAGAGGAGAATGCCCTTGTCCTTAGGAGATGTACCCTAGAGTATTTAAAAGTGGCATCTTATGGTCTCTGAAACTTACTCTCAAAACATACATATGTATGCAATCTTAAAAAAATCATGTTTATATATTTGTGCTTGTCTATTTACTCAAAAAATGATCTAAAATCTTGACAAATTTTAGCTATTTCTATGACCATTCTGCTATCATTTCACAGTTACGCTGGAAAACTATTTCATACCTTTGAAGGTGATAGTTAAGTGCAACAAATTATTTTTAAATTTCCATTTAGCTTTTTAAGTAAAACGTAAAACAAGTTAGTTACTATAACTAGGCAAATTGGTGTCAAAGGTGTCCAAATTATGAGTAATTCATCGCAATATATCCTTCCTAGGGTTTTTTCAAGTCAACCAGGAAAGCAAAGCAAATGATGCGTAAGAAAAGAGAAGTGGAAAACTTAAGAATTTTTACGGGCTTCATTTTCCCCTTGTCCTGGGAAAGTTATTTAATGATCAATAGACCTGGTCACTAAAGCAAGTACTGAAACCTACTTAATTCAGTTACCAATCAAGCAGAACCTGCAGCTTTTGCATTTCCTGTGTTGCATCAGCATATCCAGACTCAAGAGAGTAAACTACTTCCTTTTGTTCCCACTTAATTTTGTTCCCAGATTTAAAGTAGTATTTTCCTCTAATTGTAGTTTTAGGATATGGGTAATCTGCATCATGAGTTCAACTCAGATGGAGAGTTTGAGGTTAATCCTTTATGAAACAGATCAGTGAGGTGGGGGGTCAGCCAAGGGGAGTGGGATTGGAGGTGTGGGGGGTCAAATAGAGGAATTTATACAGGAACATTTTATTGACTGCTTAAGTAGCTGGCGGTTAGTACCAAACTGATATTTAATGGGTGCGTACGTACTCCAGGACCGGCCTCCCTGGTGCCTCAGTGGTAAAGAACAGGCTTGCCAATTCAGGAGACATGGATTCGATCCCTGGGTCGGGAAGATCCCCTGGAGGAGGAAATGACAACCCACTCTAGTATTCTTGCCTGGAGAATCCCATGGACAAAGAAGCCTGGTGGGCTGCAGTCCATGGGGTTGCAAAAGAGTGGGACATGACTCAGCGACTGAGCACACACATAATCTATCTACTGAGTTCTACACTGGGCATTGAGAAGGGAGGGAAAAACTGAGTAGAATACAAAGTGTTTTGCTGTCTGCTTTTCTTATTTTTTAATATTTATTTACTTATTTATTTATTTGGGGGCTTCCCTGATAGCTCAGTTGGTAAAGAATCCGCCTGCAACGAGGTTCAATTCCTGGGTTGGCAAGATTCCCTGGGGAAAGGCTAGGCTACCCATTCCAGTATTCTTGGACTTCCCTTGTGGCTCAGCTGGTAAAAAATCCACCTGCAATGTGAGAGACCTGGGTTCCATCCCTGGGTTGGGAAGATCCCCTGGAGAAGGGAAAGGCTACCCACTCCAGTATGCTGGCCTGGAGAATCCCATGGACTACAGTCCATGAGACTGCTGACTCAGACACGACTGAGCTACTTTCACTTTCACTTTCAGGTGGTACTAGTAGTAAAGAACCTGCCTGTCAATGCAGGAGACATAAGAGATGCGGGTTCGATCCCTCGGTCAGGAAGATCTCCTGAAGGAGGGCATGGCAACCCACTCTTGCCTGGAGAATCCCATGGACAGAGGAGCCTGGTGGGCTACAGTCCCATGCGGTTTCAAAGAATCAGACAACTGAAGTCACTTAGCAGCATTTATTTATTTAGCTTTGCTGGGTCTTAGTTGCAGCATGTGGGATCTAGTGCCCAGACCAGGGATCAACCTGGGGCCCCTGGATTGGGAGTGTGGGGTCTAAGCTTCTGGACCACCAGGGAAGTCCCTGTTTTTTTCTTTATCATTACCTTCCTTCCAAAGGGATTTCAGACTTTCAAAGGCAGAATTTGAGGGTAACAAATAGGAAGTCTGGCTGCTTTTTAACCATAAGTTGTAGCCCTCAGATGGTTTTTCATCCCATTTCTTTCGTTGTTCTTCTCTCCAGTAATATTTTGCAGACCCAGCAGTTGTGACTGAGATTGTCTTGATGCTGTCCATGTCCTCTGGCCTTCTTTAATTACTTTACTACCATTGAGGGTGGTGAACTGATTAAAGAAGAGAATATTTCTCCCTTGATAAATATGCACATTATCAAGATGATCCTTTGTCATGGAAACACTTATATTGAATATAATATAACAAGTGAAGGAGAGGAATAGCTTCTTGTGAGTAGTTTCTCTATTCAACTCTCCCTCAAACAAACCCTTTAAATTACATTTATAACTGCTACTTAGGGGTATGAGGAGGAAGCAGTACATTTATTTTAGAGGCAGTCAAAATTTCACTCAATACCTTAAGTACTGTGAGAAGTATTACTAGATGAAACTGACAATCTTTGATGCCAATGAGCAATTCTATACAGCTAAGTGTTCTCTAGAACAAAAAATTCAACAAGCATATAGTACTCCCATCATCAAAAATAAATAAAGATTTGTGAAAGAGAAAGGTTATTGTTTACAAAAGAATACCATTCATAGGAAAAGCAAGGCCATTCTGAATTTCCAGATATACTGTTTTCTATCTGAATGAAAAAGAACAACATATATTATGGCTCCATGAAAATAATTCCATATAGCAACAAGTAACAGATCTGATCTTTTCAAAAAATGATTCCAGTAAGGATTTACTAATTTTTTTTCTTTTTAAAAAAGTATTTATTTACTAGGCTGTACCGGGCCTCTTAGTTGCAGCCTGTGAACTCTTAGTTGTGGCATTGTGGGATCTATTTTCCCAACCAGAGATCGAACCTGGTCCCGAGCATTGGGCGTGCAGAATCTTAGCCACTGGACCACCAGAGAAGTCCCTACTAATTATTTTTAACTTGTACAAAACTGAATGATCATTCGACCTTCTGAAAGACCAAAATGTCTGAGTTCACCCGGTTTTGAAAAAGTTCAGTTTGCTTGAGAAGTAGGGTGAAAAGTTGCTATCATAAAGATATTATGTCTGTTGCCCTTGATTTTTTTTTTTAAAAAAGAAGTGTACATTCTGACCTCAAATCAGTATTAGAAATTAGGTTCTTACATTAAATTAGCCTTTATTTCTTTTCCACTTAACTTATTTTCAGAACATGATCACAAGGGAAGAGGCACCAATATTAAAAAGGAAAAGAGAAAAAAAGACTTCTTATAATGCTAACCTATTTTGGAACCATGTTTTGAAGCCGTAGAGTGGCACTTGGTGACATGTCAATTCACATTCAAAACAAAAGAGGGGAAATACTGTCATGTGTTTGATGAAATAACTCTTAATCAGCAAGTAATTAAATTTTGATTAATTTAATTAAATTATAATTTCAAATTATAATTTAATTATAATCTTACTTATATTATATTATTAAATTATAATATAATCTTAAATTATATTATAATTAAATTATAATATTAAATTATATATAATTAAATTATAATTTAAATTATAATCTTATTTTTTGTTACTATCTCATTTAAAATGTAGTGAAAGCAAAAAAATCTTGGGGAAATGAGGGAACAGTAGAGTTTGCCTTAAAAGTCTATGTGCAGGGTGCAGGGGGAGGGGAATGAGGTCATAGGTTCCCTTCATTCTCCCATACAGAAGAAGCCTGTTTGGGAAGTTTGGGAAACTTTTCACTCATAGGATGCAACACCTGCTAGAAACATGTGCTTCTTTCTCAAAATTGTTTTGGCTATTCAGAGTCTTCTGTGGTTCCATACAAATTTAAGAGTATTTGTTCTAGTTTTCTGAAAAAATGTCATTGGCATTTTGATAGAAGTACATTGACTCTGTAGATTGCCTTGGAGAGTATGATCATTTTAACACTGTTAATTCTTCCAATTCATGAGCATGACAGGTCTTTTCTCTGTTTGGATTGTTTTCAATTTCTTTCATCACTGTCTTACAGTTTTCCAAGAACAGGTCTTTTACCTCCTTAGACGGATCTATTCCTAGGTGTTTTATTCTTTTTGATACTATTAAATATGTGCTTGTTTTATTAATTTCTTTTTCTGACAGTTGTTAGTATATGGAAACAGCAGAAATTTCTTAATACTAATTTTGTATCCTGTATCTTTACCAAAACTGATGTTCTTTAGATTTAAATAAAGAAACAGAGAGATATCAGTAAATGACGGTGAGGCCTAAATTTTCAAGGTCACAGGGGTTGGAGCAGCACTGTGTAAATCAAAGTGATGAGGTTCGCAAAAATAACTAAGAGAGAACAGAGGGGAATGCAGAGGAGATGCTCAACAGAAAGTAGGATCCTGGGAGTGAAGTTGAGGGTGCCCAATATCTAGAACTGTCTAAAGTCCTGATCATTTCCTTGTCTAATCCCAAGCCATTCGTAGCCATGTAATGGGCAACCACCACTGTGTGGGGCAGTGTCACCGAGTAACAAATAGCAGAGGTGCTACCATCACACTGCAGAAATCCAAGTTCCACTTTCCAATCCCAGTAGTCCACTTACAAGCCCCATGATTCTGGGCAAGACCTGTATTGGCCCCTTTCCAGATTTACCCAAACTCTCAAGACTCAATTGCCCCATCGGTCCAATTTGTATCATTATAGAACTTCCCCCATTGCCTTGAAAGTGAAGGTAAAAGTCGCTCAGTTGTGTCCAACTCTATACAGTCCATGGAATTCTCCAGACCAGAATACTGGAGTGGGTAGCCATTTCCTTCTCCAGGGGATCTTCCCAACCCAGGGATCAGACCCAGGTCTCCTGCATTGTAGGCAGATTCTTTACCAGCTGAGCCACAAGAGAAGCCCAAGAATATTGGAGTAGGTAGCCTATCCCTTCTCCAGCAGATCTTCCTGACCCAGGAATCATACTGGGGTCTCCTGCATTGCAGGCGGATTCTTTACCAACTGAGCTATCAGGGAAGCCCTATCTAAGTGCTCAGCACATAGTAAATACTCAAGAGATTATTAGTTAATGCTCCAGTCTACTATTCTCATTATTAATGCAACTTTACTGCTTGCACACAAAGGCATTTAATCAAATAAGCTGGTATGCAAAGCCACGTACACAGTGAAGTCCTTTAGTTGAAAACTAGTTTCTATAAAAGGATACTTGATAGTGGAATTTTTTTTTTCTTTTTGGCCACTAGGCTTGTGGGATCTCAGTTCCCCAACCAGGGATTGGATCCAGGCCCTCAGCATTGAAAGCACGGAGTCTTAACCCCTAGACCATCAGGGAATTCCCAGTAGTGGAAATTTTACAAAGGATTGGTCTACTCACTCTTTTCTCTTGCTGATAAGGGAACAGGCATCTAAAGATTCAATGACCGTTCCAGTTCACAGAGATACACAGAGGCCATGTGGGGTTGAGAAGCCATGCTTCGTGACCCTACGCGGGACCTCAGTCCACTAACGCAGATATCTAAGACTGAAACTACTAAATTAATATAGCAAAACTGCTATCTATTCTCTTAACCAGCTCTTTATTGTCAGCTTTAAAACAGAAGCCAAGATTACAGTTCTAATGCTATTTACTTCTAATTGTGTCAATTTTATTATATACATTATATTAAATCCACTATTTATTTTATTTAGGTTTTATTCCATTGAGCTCTTGGCTTGTCCATTAATAGGGCCAAGTTCCAACAGGATAGAGACACTTTTCCATGGTGAAATCACAAGAATGTCCTGAATTTCCAACTGTTTTTTCTGTTGCTGTGACCCAGAGAAAAAATTCCTCAAAGAACAACAGTGGAGTCATTCCACGAGTGACTGTTTTTTGTTTTTTTTTTCCACATGACAGTAATACAAATTATCCTAGAAATGGGAGCATAAAAAGCTCAAAATCCTTACTTTTTTTGGTCAGATTTCCCAGGGGAGCAAGTATGACACAGTTCCTTTTTCTTTTCTGCAATTATTTTCTAATTAATTTGCTCCTGGTCCAGTTTAATTTTATTCATTTCTATGGCTATTGCATCATACCCAAATGAGCTTCCTCTTTCTATTGTTAGACAAACTTTCTCAAAATATTTTAAAATTTGCTGCTTCCTCTCTGTTCTGTGGGTGAAGCCTTTTATTCAGACACTTCCCTCTGAGTCCTCTTGAGATATGAAGTTTAATGATAATCCGTGGGTAGGAGACTTGGAGAAAGTTTTGACAGTTGTAGGAGGACAGTTTGTGAGATGACATTTATTGTGTGCTACTGGCTTATCTACGGATGTGCCTCTGGTGTCTGCCATGCTAGACTAGGTAAGTTGTCATTAATAATAATGATGATGATGATAAACCCATTGTAACAGAGACCATTTACAGAGGTCTTTTTAAAAATTTTATTTATTTTTGGCTGGGCTGCCTCTTCATTGCTGCTCAGGCTCTTCTCTAGTTGCAGCAAGTAGAGGCTACTCTCGAGTTGCGGTGCATGGGCTTCTCATTGCGGTGGCTTCTTTTGTTGCTGAGCACAGGCTCTAGGGCTTGGGCTTCAGTAGTTGCGGTTCTCAGGCTCTACAGCACAGGCTCAGTAGCTGGAGTGCAAACGATTAGTTGCTCTCAGCATGTGGGATCTTCCTGGACCAGGGATCGAATCTGTTGTCTCTTGCATCGGTAGGCAGACTCTTTACCACTGAGCCACTATGGAAGCTCCTACTATGTGTTAAGTGCTTTACCCAGAGCATTCTAGTTAATCCTCATCGCAGTCCTAAAGTGTGGATTTTCTAACTCTATTTCATAGATGCATACCAAAACTTAAATAAGTTGCCCAAGATCCTTCAACTTGTAAGCAGCAAGGGCTGTCTGAGCCCTAAGCTCTTACTCATTACATCCATATTTCTCAAACTGTGGTTCTCAGAACAGCAGTAAGAGCAGTACCGGGGCAATTGTTAGAAGAGATCTGGCGCGTTCACGGCGGTCTGCCAGCCACAGGCCGGGGAAATTGTTACAAATGCAAATTCTCCTGCTGCACCCCAGATCTGCTGCATCAGAAATGCAGGGAGTGGGGCCCAGTAGTCTGTGTTTTAAGCAGCTCTCTGAGTGATTCTGATGGATGCTGAAGGTAGAGCATCAGCTGCAGCATTCTGCGTTTCATAGCAGCGGTCCCCAATCTTTTTGGCACTAGGGAGCAGTTTTGGGGAACACAATTTTTCCCCACACCACGGCAGAGGGGCTGGTTTTGGGAGGATCACATCACATTCACTGTGCACTTTATTTATATTATTATTACATCAGATGCACCTCAGATCATCATGTGTTAGATTCCAGAGATTCTAACACTAGGCATCACACCTATAACGAGGGAATTGGGAGGTTTTCTGGGAAGTGACTCCAGGGACTCTGGGTTGGTTGCCTGGTCAGGGGTTGGCTGGGATCTGTGGGCTCCTGTCTCTCACAGGGATGTCCCGGACTGTTCCTGATTCTAGAGGCCCCCAGATCTCCAGGGGCTGGGTGGTTGGCCTTTCTCTGAATTCCCCTCAGAAGCCAGCATCTGAGCTCAAACTGCCTGTGCCTGAACCCTAAATGGTTATCATCACCCTCCAGTTCCTGCCCTGATCCCATGCAAAACCACTCTCACACTTTTCTAGCGACAAGGGAGAGGAGTGAGTGTGAATGTTGAGGGGCAGACTCCCGCTAGTGCTCAGACTCACCATGGTCCAGCTGTGTCCCCAGCCAAAGCACACGGTCTGACTCTTCAGAGGATGCCCCATGCACCTGCTGACCTTCTGCTGTAATCCCAGATTGCTTCCAGTGATAATGCTGGAACTGAAATATGTGTTAATGTTAGTTTCCTATTGCTGCCATAAAAAAATGATTACAAACTTAGTGACTTACTTAACACAGATTTACTATCTTAGGGTTTCACAGGTCAGAAGATCAGTAAGGGTCTCAATGAGCCAAAATCAATGTCCCTTTCTTCCTTTCTGGGGGCTCTATAGGAAAATCTGTTCCCTTCTGTTCTCTGCAGGAAAATCTGTTCCCTTCCAGTGGCTGCCCACTGGAAGACGGTCCGTTTCTTCACCTTGGACATCAATAATGTTGCATCTCTCTGGACCTTTCTTCCCTAGTCACATCTTCCTCTAACCACAGACATGAAGAGTTCTGCTCACCTATGTGATCAGACTGAGCAGGGCTATCTCCCCATCTCAAGGACCTTAATTTCATCACATTTGCAAGATCCCCTTTGCCACATAAGGTAACATATTTATAGATTCTGAGATTATGATGTGGACATCTCTGGGGCCATTATTCTGCCTACCAGAGTTTCCTCTTGTAGCACAGGGCACAATATTCTTTTTTAGAGACTGCAGTTGCAAATTGCATGAGATAGGAATATGGAGAGAAAATGAATTCATATATCATTTAGAGGACTAAACAAGCCACGTTTCCTTGATCCAAGACCATTTACTGAAATAAATATCCCTGCTTTGAAAATATTTTTTTGAGGGAAAAGGAAGTTCAACCATATTATAGGTATCCCTAGCTCACAAGATATGTCCAGAATTCAGAAACAATACAGTGGGATGGAAATGTGTCACAAAATCAAAGGATACCATAATAATATCAATTAGTGTCTACTTCTCTTTTTATACCTGAATATTTGGTCTCAATAAGATATGATTATGAAGTAGGCAAGGTAGGAGATTAAGGCACATAGACGCTTAATGGCTAAATTTAAGTTTCCTAAACAGATGCTGGGACCCAAAGCCAATCTTTGGGTCTGATGCTGGGACAATCTCTATTTTGTGAGGCACGTCTTTACAGAGAGATATTATTTCCTCAGTGATCAATGAGCTTTGGGTTACAGACCCCTGGGGAACCAGTGATTAAAAGTATTGTGAGTTCATTCAGATGTTAAGCATTGCCTGAAGCTTGAAAAGGTAATGGATTTCTGAACCTTTCAAATATATACAGGAACTGGTATGACTGAATATGCCATTTCCTTTGCTAATGTACTGCCTTGAGAGAAGCATCCTGACGTTTCATTTTCCAAATTAAGTGGGGTACTAAAAGTAAAATTTCCATTGTATGAGCATCTGAAATAGAAATACATGTTAACCTTTTTCTTAAAAAAGTTGTGAATCATTTTTCTCCGTCACTTCTTTTAACTTTCCATCTTTACAGGTAGGAGGGTCAACCAGACGGATATAACAGTACCTCCATTCAATAGTTATATGACAATCCATTTTAATTCATCCAACAAGAATTTCTTGTATATCCACCAGGTGTTAAGCAAAATTCCAGGCATGGAGGCTACAGCAGAAAAGAAAACACGAAAATTCTTGCCCTTGTGGAATTGACATTAAAACCCTTAAAACGTGAAATACTTAGAACATTGCTTGGTTCTGAGGAATAGCTGGAGAATTATTAGTTCTCATGATTATTATAATTATCAAGTTATGTAATATCTAAAAATGAGCATTCTAAAGTTTTTTTTTTTTTTTTAAATAGGACAAATTCCTCTGTATATTTAGATAGGAGAAATGAGAAGTCCAAAGAGGCAGAAACATTTTGCCGTGGGGTTCTTTCATTAAGCATTCTTTAGCATCATCATGTGGTGAAACCACTGACTTGGAAAGCCTGTTAACTGAGGCTTATTTATTTCTTTGTGACCGTGCTGCTCAGCTTGCAGGTTGTTAGTTCCCCAACCAGGGACTGAACCCCAGGCCTCTGAAGTGGAAGCACCAAGTCCAAATCACTGGACCACCAGGCAATTCCCTAACCGAGGCTTAAAAAGTTTTGCTAGTTTGTGCTGCGGCCAATGAAAAAATTTACACAGAGAGAACTTTATGTGTTTTTTTTTTCTTTTTTTTTCTTGTTTAAGTTGTTTCATCTCGCTTCTCTCCCTCCTCCAGAGCTAACTGATGATGCGCACTAGTGATGAGGACACGGACACCAGCCTGCTCAGGACTCTTGGTGTCCCCATCACTGCGACTCGGCCTCATCCAGCTCTGACTGCGGCTAACACTCAGGGTGTCTGTAGTTCCCCTTCAGCCGTCACAAAGAGGAAGCCTGGTTCGCCCAGCTGCTCTTTCTCTGCCCACAGCCCCACTGCAGGCCCACAGGAGTATATGGTTTATCTGTACGTAAGCCACGTTGCCATCCCAAGTCACATCAGCAGTAACCGGAAGTTCAGGCAAAAGCGTCGTGGGCACCAGTACCACTTACAGCAAGGACTGGTGGGCCACCCTCCGACTCAGGAGGTCTTGAGGTGGGATCCAGGAATTTGCACTGCTAATAAGTTCCCTCCAAACGCTATTGACCCTGCTGGTGAATCTTGTGTGTTTGTGTGTAGCAGATATATATATTCTTCTTTATCCATTGCCGATATTCACTATGGTTGCTTCCATATCTCGGCCATTGTAAATAATGCTGCTATGAACTTTTCTCAGTAGTATTGTTGACTTTTTCAGCTGTATACCCAGGAGTTGACCTATTTCAAATCCTGAAAGATGATGCTGTGAAATCGCTGCCTCAATACATCAGCAAATTTGGAAAACTCAGCAGTGGCCACAGGACTGGAAAAGGTCAGTTTTCATTCCAATCCCAAAGAAAGGCAATGCCAAAGAATGCTCAAACTACCACACAACTGCACTCATCTCACACACTACCAAAGTAATGCTCAAAATTCTCCAAGCCAGGCTTAAGCAATACGTAAATGGTGAACTTCCAGATGTTCAAGCTGGATTTAGAAAAGGCAGAGGAACCAGATATCAAATTGGCAACATCTGCTGCATCATCGAAAAAGCAAGAGAGTTCCAGAAAAACATCTATTTCTGCTTTATTGACTATGCCAAAGCCTTTGACTGTGTGGATCACAATAAAATGTGGAAAATTCTGAAAGAGATAGGAATACCAGACCACCTGACCTGCCTCTTGAGAAACCTGTATGCAGGTCAAGAAGCAACACTTAGAACTGGACATGGAACAACAGACTGGTTCCAAATAGGAAAAGGAGTACGCCAAGGCTGTATAGTTGTCACCCTGCTTATTTAACTTATATGCAGAGCGCATCATGAGAAATGCTGGGCTGGAGGAAGCATAAGCTGGATTCCAGATTGCTGGGAGAAATATCAATAACCTCAGATATGCAGATGAAACCACCCTTATGGCAGAAAGTGAAGAGGAACAAAAGGGCCTCTTGATGAGAGTGAAAGAGGAGAGTGAAAAAGTTGGCTTAAAGCTCAACATTAATAAAACTAAGATCATGGCATCTGGTCCCATCACTTCATGGGAAATAGATGGGGAAACAGTGGAAACAGTGTCAGACTTTATTTTTTTGGGCTCCAAAATCATAGCAGATGGTGATTGTAGCCATAAAATTAAAAGATGCTTACTCCTTGGAAGGAAAGTAGTGACCAACCTAGACAGCGTATTAAAAAGCAGAGACATTACATTGTCAACAAAGATCCATCTAGTCAAGGCTATGGTTTTTCCAGTGGTCATGTATGGATGTGAGAGTTGGACTATAAAGAAAGCTGAGTGCCGAAGAATTGATGCTTTTGAACTGTGGTGTTGGAGAAGACTCTTGAGAGTCCCTTGGACTGCAAGGAGATCCAACCAGTCCATCCTAAAGGAAATCAATCCTGGGTGTTCATTGGAAGGACTGATGCTGAAGCTGAAACTCCAATACTTTGGCCACCTGATGCAAGGAGCTGACTCATTTGAAAAGACCCTGATGCTGGGAAAGATTGAGGGCAGGAGGAGAAGGGGACAACAAAGGATGAGATGGATGGATGGCATCACTGACTCGATGGGCATGGGTTGGGTGGACTCTGGGAGTTGGTGATGGACAGGGAGGCCTGGCGTGCTGAGGTTCAGGGGGTTGCAAAGAGTCAGATATGACTGAGCGACTGAACTGAACTGAGCTGAACTGAACCCAGGAGTAGAATTTCTGGACCATGTAATAATTCAACTTGTAGATTTTGAGAACCTTCCAAACTACTTTCCACAGTGGCTGCAGCAACTGACATTTCCACCAACAGTGTTTAAAGGTGAACTTTTCTCTGTATCCTTGCCAACATTCCTATCTGTGTTCTCTTTGATGATACCCATTCTGATGAGATCAGACCAGTTAATCCTAAAGGAAATCAATCCTGAACGTTCACTGAAAGGACTGATGCTGAAGCTGAAACTCCAATACGTCTAGGAGTTTTATGGCTTCCAGTCTTAGTTTTAGGTCGTCAATGCATTTTGAGTTTATTTTTGTATATGGTGTTAGAGAAGGTTTTAATTTCACTCAGACTGGAAAAACCGAGGGCCAAAATCATGGGGCAGGGATATCTAGGTGGAAGCCCTTGAGAAATGTGGCTTTGCAGACTTCCCTGAGCTTCAGAGCCTGCTGAGAACTAGTATTGAGTATGGAGAAGCAACAGTTCACACTGATGTAGGAAGACCCTGAAGGACTCTTTGCCCCAGGCACTGCCCCCACCCTCTTGCCTGCCAGGCATTATGCTGGTTAAGTCTCACTATGGCCAAAGTGAAGAAAAGCTGGGTCTCATGAAGAAGAAAAGAGATTTAACTCTAAAGGAGATGCAAGAATTAACTGGCAGAGTGGAGAAGTTAGAATCCCTCAGGCATTGTCAGTGGGAATGTAAACGGGTATAGACACTTACGAAAACAATTTGGCAGCTTCCTCAAAAGGTCAGACACAGAATTACCATATAACCAAACAATCCCATTCCTAGTATATATCTAAGAGAAATGAAACATATGTCCACACAAAACTTGTATACAAATGTTCATAGGCTATTCAAAGCAGCATTATTCATAATAGCTAAAAAGTGGAAACAATCCAAATGTCCATCATCTGAAGAATAGATAAATTAAATTTGGTATTTTGGCCATAAAAAGGAAAGAAGTGCTGACTTGTGTTACAACATGGAGGAAACTTAGAAATATTATTCCAAGTGAAAGGAAGCAGGCACAAAAAGCCGCATATTTTATGATCTCATTCACAAGAAAATTCCAGAATAGGCAAGTCGATGGAGACAAAAAGTCGACTGTGTGTTACCCAGGGCTGGGTTGGGGGATGAGGAAATAAAATGACAATTATTGAGGTTTGGAGTTTCTTTGGGGAGGGTGATAAAAATGTTCCAAACTTCAGTTGTGGTGATGGTCATATAATAATCTGAATATATGAAAAATCACGAATTACATACTTTATAAAAGGGTGAACGGTATGATGTATGAAGTATAATTCAATAAAGCTATTTTAAAATGAATTAACTAGCGCATATGAACCATAGCCAGGAGAGGCAAACCCTGGGCCGGAACCATGTGGGCGTCTGATTAATGCTCGGAAAAAAAAGAATGGATAGGCAAGAATATACTGACTTGGAAGAACTCACCTTAGACTTGGGATTTCATACCTCAGCAAGGACCCCAGGGACAGGGGCAGACACACTATTAGAGTGGATCTAGAAGCTGTGAGAAATCCGTGGCTAATGTAAATGAAGGTGAAATGCATGGGTTGCTGAGTCACATGGAAGAAAGGACTTCATAGTTCAGGGAAGTAGAGATGCTATTTGGATTTATTCTGAGAGGCTAGAAGACCCACCGAGCACCATATTCCATGGGAAGGTCCTGAGGACATGCTACCTGCCAAGGCAGGCACCGGACAGGGGGGCGCCAGCATCACTCAGCAGTTCAACAGGAGAGGCTCACATTGTCCTGGTCCCAAAGGGAGTATACTCTTTCGTGCCCAGGAAAGTTTCCAATGGACTACAAGCCACGACTTCTATCAGGCCACGTTGGACTGTTTGTGTTCAGGGATCACCAGGCAAGACAGGGAGTCTCTAAGTTGGCAGAGAAAATGACCCTGATTAACAGGAAAAGTGTGAGAACAAAGTTATGAACAAAGCTAGTGGAGGTGATGGAATTCCAGTTGAGCTATTTCAGATCCTAAAAGATGATGCTGTGAAAGCGCTGCACCCAAAAAAAAAAAGAAAGTGCTGCCTTCAATATGTTAGCAAATTTGGAAAACTCAGCAGTGGTCACAGGACTGGAAAAGGTCGGTTTTCATTCCAATCCAAAAGAAAGGCAATGCCAAAGAATGTGCAAACTACCACACAAGTGCACTCATCTCACACTCTTCCAAAGTAATGCTGAAAATTCTCCAAGCCAGGCTTCAACAGTACATGAATCGTGAACTTCCAGATGTTCAAGCTGGCTTTAGAAAAGGCAGAGGAACCAGAGATCAAATTGCCAACATCCGATAGATCATTGGAAAAGCAAGAGAGGTCCAGAAAACACATCTATTTTTGCTTTATTGAATACGCCAAAGCCTGTGACTGTGTGGATCACGGCACACTGTGGAAAATTCTGAAAGAGATGGGAATGCCAGACCACCTGACCTGACTCCTGAGAAACCTGTATGCAGGTCAAGAAGCAACACTTAGAACTGGACATGGAACAACAGACTGGTTCCAAGTCAGGAAAGGAGTAGTCAAGGCTGTATATTATCACCCTGCTTATTTAACTTATATGCAGAGTACATCATGAGAAATGCCAGGCTGGATGAAACACAAGCTGGAATCAAGATGGCCGGGAGAAATATCAATAACCTCAGATATACAGATGACACCACCCTCATGGCAGAAAGCAAGGAAGAACTAAAGAGGCTCTTATGAAAGTGAAAGAGGAGAGTGAAAAAGTTGGCTTAAAGCTCAACATTCAGAAAACTAAGATCATGGCATCCGGTCCCATCACTTCATGGCAAACAGATGGGGGAACAGTGGCAATAGTGACAGACTTTTTTTTTGTGTGTGTGTGGGGGCTCCAAAAACACTGCCGATGGTGACTGCAGCCTTGAAATTAAAAGACGCTTGCTCCTTGGAAGAAAAGTTATGACCAACCTAGACAGCATATTAAAAAGCAGAGACATTACTTTGCCAACAAAGGTCCACCTAGTCAAAGCTGTGGTTTTGCCAGTGGTCATGTATGGATGTGAGAGTTGGACTATAAAGAAAGCTGAGTGCCAAAGAAGTGATGCTTTTGAACTGTGGTGTTGGAGAAGACTCTTGAGAGTCCCTTGGACAGCAAGGAGATCCAACCAGTCCATCTTAAAGGAAATCAGTCCTGCATATTCATTGGAAGAACTGATGCTAAAGCTGAAACTCCAATATTTTGGCCACCTGATGCGAAAAGCTGACTCATTTGAAAAGACCCTGATGCTGGGAAAGATTGAAGGTAGGAGGAGAAGGGGATGACAGAGGATGAGATGGTTGGATGGCATCACTGACTCAATGGACATGAGTTTGAGTAGGCTCCAGCAGTTGGTGATGGACAGGGAGGCCTGGCATGCTACAGTCCATGGGGTCACAAAGAGTTGGGCACGAATGAAGAGACTTAGCATGCACACAGTAAGCTTTTACTCTAACTGAAAGGCAGAACTATTACACAGTTGTGTGTGTGTGTGTGTGTGTGTGTGTGTGTGTGTGTGTGTGTATGAATATTTATTTATTTAGGTGCACCGGGTTTTTGTTGCAGCACATGGGCTCTTCAATCTTCACAGTGGCCTTTGGGATCTCCTAGTTGTGGCAGGTGAACTCTTAGAAGCACGTGGGATCTGTTTCCCTGACCAGGGATCAAATCCAGGACCCCTGCATTGGGAGTGTGGAGTCTCAGGCACTCGAACCCCAAGTAAGTCCTCATTATACAGCTTTGAGATGGTATCTCACACTTTTCCTGTTCACTTTAGTTCAGTCGCTCAGCCCTGTCCAACAACACAGTATGGTACTGGCACAAAGACAGAAATATAGATCAATGGAACAGAATAGAAAGCCCAGAGATAAATCCACGAACCTATGGACACCTTATCTTTGACAAAGGAGGCAAGGATATACAATGGAAAAAAGACAACCTCTTTAACAAGTGGTGCTGGGATAACTGGTCAACCACTTGTAAAAGAATGAAACTAGAACACTTTCTAACACCATACACAAAAATAAACTCAAAATGGATTAACGATCTAAATGTAAGACCAGAAGCTATAAAACTCCTAGAGGAGAACATAGGCAAAACACTCTCCGACATAAATCACAGCAGGATCCTCTATGACCCACCTCCCAGAATATTGGAAATAAAAGCAAAAATAAACAAATGGGACCTAATGAAACTTAAAAGCTTTTGCACAACAAAGGAAACGATAAGCAAGGTGAAAAGACAGCCCTCATATTGGGAGAAAATAATAGCAAACGAAGCAACAGACAAAGGATTAATCTCAAAAATATACAAGCAACTCCTGCAGCTCAATTCCAGAAAAATAAATGACCCAATCAAAAAATGGGCCAAAGAACTAAACAGACATTTCTCCAAAGAAGACATACAGATGGCTTAAAAACACATGAAAAGATGCTCAACATCACTGATTATCAGAGAAATGCAAATCAAAACCACAATGAGGTACCATTACACGCCAGTCAGGATGGCTGCTATCCAAAAGTCTACAAGCAATAAATGCTGGAGAGGGTGTGGAGAAAAGGGAACCCTCTTACACTGTTGGTGGGAATGCAAACTAGTACAGCCACTATGGAGAACAGTGTGGAGATTTCTTAAAAAACTGGAAATAGAACTGCCAAATGACCCAGCAATCCCACTTCTGGGCATACACACTGAGGAAACCAGATCTGAAAGAGACACGTGCACCCCAATGTTCATCGCAGCACTGTTTATAATAGCCAGGACATGGAAGCAACCTAGATGCCCATCAGCAGATGAATGGATAAGGAAGCTGTGGTACATATACACCATGGAATATTACTCAGCCATTAAAAAAGAATTCATTTGAATCAGTTCTAATGAGATGGATGAAACTGGAGCCCATTATACAGAGTGAAGTAAGCCAGAAAGATAAAGACCAATACAGTATACTAACACATATATATGGAATTTAGAAGATGGTAATGATAACCCTATATGCAAAACAGAAAGAGACACAGATGTACAGAACAGACTTTTGGACTCTGTGGGAGAAGGCGAGGGTGGGATGTTTCGAGAGAAACAGCATTCGAAACATGTATATTGTAGGGTGAAACAGATCACCAGCCCAGGCTGGATGCATGAGACAAGTGCTGGGGGCTGGTGCACTGGGAAGACCCAGAGGGATCAGGTGGAGAGGGAGGTGGGAGAGGGGATCAGGATGGGGAATACATGTAAATCCATGGCTGATTCATGTCAATGTATGGCAAAAACCACTACAATATTGTAAAGTAATTAGCCTCCAACTAATAAAGATAAATGGAAAAAAAAAAAAGAGTCTTCTCCAACACCACAGTTCAAAAGCATCACTTCTTTGGCACTCAGCTTTCTTTATAGTCCAACTCTCATATCCATACATGACCACTGGAAAAATCATAGCTTTGCTTGGTGGACCTTTGTTGGCAAAGTAATGTCTCTGCTTTTTAATATGCTGTCTAGGTTGGTCATAACTTTTCTTCCAAGGAGCAAGCATCTTTTAATTTCAAGGCTGCAGTCACCATCTGCAGTGATTTTCGAGTCCAAAAAAATAAAGTGTGTCACTGTTTTCACTGTTTCCCCGTCTATTTGCCATGAAGTCATGGGACCGGATGCCATGATCCTAGTTTTCTGAATCTTGAGCTTTAAGCCAACTTTTTCACTCTCCTCTTTTGCTGTCATCAAAAGGCTCTTTAGTTCTTCTTCACTTTCTGCCATAAGGGTGGTGTCATCTGCATATCTGAGGTTATTGATATTTCTCCCGGCCATCTAAACTCCAGCTTGTGCTTCCTCCAGCCCAGCATTTCTCATGATGTACTCTGCATATAAGTTAAATAAGCAGGGTGATAATATACAGCCTTGATGTACTCCTTTCCTGATTTGGAACCAGTCTGTTCCAGTTCTAAGTCCAGTTCTGTCCAGTTCTAAGTGTTGCTTCTTGACCTGCATACAGGTTTCTGAAGAGGCAGGTCAGGTGGCCTGGTTTTCCCATCTCTTTCAGAATTTTCCACAGTGTGCCGTGATCCACACAGTCACAGGCTTTGGCGTATTCAATAAAGCAAAAGTAGATGTGTTTTCTGGAGCTCTCTTGCTTTTCCAATGATCTATCGGATGTTGGCAATTTGATCTCTGGTTCCTCTGCCTTTTCTAAAGCCAGCTTGAACATCTGGAAGTTCATGGTTCATGTACTGCTGAAGCCTGGCTTGGAGAATTTTCAGCATTACTTTGGTAGTGTGTGAGATGAGTGCACTTGTGTGGTAGTTTGCATATTCGTTGGCATTGCCTTCCTTTTGTATTGGGATGAAAATTGACCTTTTCCAGTCCTGTGGCCACTGCTGAGTTTTCCAAATTTGCTGGCGTATTGAGTGCAGCATTTTCACAGCAAAATCTTTTAGGATCTGAAATAGCTCAACTGGAATTCCATCATCTCCACTAGCTTTGTTTGTTGTGATGCTTCCTAAGGCCCACTTGACTTTGCACTCCAGGACATCTGCCTCTAGGTGAGTGATCACACCATCATGATTATCTGGATCATGAAGATCTTTTTTGTATAGTTCTTCAGTGTATTCTTGCCACCTCTTCTTAATGTCTTCTCCTTCTCTTAGGTCCATACCATTTCTGCCCTTTATTGTGCCCATCTTTGCATGAAATTTTCCCTTGGTATCTCTAATTTTCTTGAAGAGCTCTCTAGTCTTTCCCATTCTATTGTTTTCCTCCATTTCTTTGCATTGATCTCTGTGGAAGGTTTTCTTATCTCTCCTTGCTATTCTTTGGAACTCTGCTTTCAAATGGGTATATCTTTCCTTTTTCTCAGCTATTTGTAAGGCCTCCTCGAATTGAGAGAGAAGGTTGATACTTCTGGAGAATCAACAAAGTTGCCATCTTTGATAAGGACAACTAATAATAGCAAACACTTAAAGGATATTTATTTTTATTTATTTATTTGGTTGCACTGGGGTCTTAGTTGTTATGTGCGATCCAGCTCCCTGATGTAGGATCAAACCCAGACCCCCTGCAGTCGGAGTTTGGGAGTCTTAGCCACTGGACCACCAGGGAAGTTCTAATGGGAAACTTTTTTTGAGGTATTGTGGAATGCTAAGCCTTGTACATCTTTATCTTATTTAATCTTCATAAAATACATAATAAGATGCTGTTATTATTCCCATTTCTCAGGTGAAGAAATAGTGGCTTAAAAGGTGAATACCTCTTGTACGTTGGTAGCTTTAAACACAACTCTTTCTGAGTCTAAACATTTGCTTCTCTTTATGAGAAAGTGGTCATGATAAGTGCCATTCACTTTTCCTTAATTAAATAAATATTCACTAAGTGTTTAAGTGCCAGGTCTTGGCACTTTTGCTGATATAATGGTGAACAAATAAGCAGGATACTTGCCTTTCTAAAGCTTATTGCCTAACAGTGGGGCAGGACCATGAATCAAAGGAATTCAGGGCTCGATAGGGCAGCAAGCTTGTGTTGAGACTGATGAAGATAATCTCTGACCTGGAATCTATATTTGGGCACAGTTAATATGTGAAACCTTGGATAAAGTATTGACCTTATAGTCTCATTAACTGTAAAATGGGTATAGTAATAGTAGGTTTCTTGACAAGTGGTTGTGATTTCAAATGAGGAAATGTGTGAAAGCTCTCGGCAAACTGCAAAACAGTCAGCAAGTATGAAAGAACTTGAAATATTTTTTTCACTTTTTTCCCAAATGAGATACAACTAACATACGGCATTAGTTTCAGGTACAACAGAATGATTCTGTATTTGTACATATTGCAAAATGGTCACCAAAGAACTTTCCTTCATATTAATAAAAATTCACACATAGAAAGAATAGAACAATAAACACTCAAAAAAAACCCCATAAACCAGCTTTAACAATGACCAAGTCATGGCTAACTGCTTCATCTCTAGCCATCCCCCTCTTTACTGGATTTTGAGAAGTAACTCCTTGGCAACAGCATGTCTTTTTATCTATCTATTATCTATTTCAATACATATATCTCAAATGAAGAGATTCTTTTTAAAAAAACATACCTACAGGGACTTCCCTGGTAGTTCAGTGGTTAAGAATCTGCTTGCCAATGTAGGGGACAGGGGTTCCACTCCTAATTCAGGAAGATCACACATGTCATGGGATAAGTAAGCCCATGAGCCACAACTATTGAGCCTGTGCTCTCGAGCTGGTGCTCTGCAACACCAGAGAAGTCACCATAATGAGAAGCCCATGCACTACAACTACAGAAAATGTTCTTTCAGCAATGAAGACCCAGTGTGGCCAAAAATAAGCAAACAGATAAACAATTTAAAAATAAACATACCCACAAGGGCTTCCCTGGTGGTCCAGTGGTTAAGAATCCACCTTGCAATGTCGGGGATACTGAATTCCATCCTTGATCCAGTAAGATCCCAAATGCCACGAGGCAACTGAACTGGTGTTTCATGACTACTGAGCCCATGCGACTAGAGTCTGTGCTCCTCAACAAGACAAGGCATCACAATGAGAAGCCTGCACACTGCAACTGGAGAGTAACCCTAACTCTCCACAACTAGAGAAAGCCAACGTGTAGCAACGAAAATACAGCACAACCAAAATAATTATATTAATGTAAAAAACCCACAAATACCACTATCACTCTTAAAGAACTGAAAACAAAACTGACAGTAATTCCTAATTTTACAAAATATCATAATTTGACTTAATGGCTATATTTCTCTGGTTGTCCTAAAAAATTTGAGATCAATAGGTCTGAATCCATATTTAGACAAGATTCATATCTATTGCAATTGGCTGAGATTTCATTTTTAACCTATAGGTCCTCTCTTTTAGGTTTTTGTTTTGCCTTTTTCTTTCCCCCCTGAAGAAATTGAGTCCTATAACAGTCGTTCTTAAACTTTAGCGTGCACCAGCGTGCTTTATAAATCATCTGGAGAACTTGTTAAAAGCACAGATTGCTGCGTCTGGTCTCCAGACATCCTGATTGAGTACTGAATCTCTAACAAGTTCCCAGGTGATGCCGATGCGGCTGGTCTGGGACAACACGTTGAGAACCACAGCCTGGATTTCTCTAACTGTATCCCCGGGAGAAGGAAATGGCAACCCACGCCAGTATTCTTGCTTGGGAAATCCCACGGACAGAAGAGCCTGGCGGGGGCTACAATCAGTCCTTGGGGTGGGAAAAGTGTCAGACCGCACACAGTGACTAAACAAGGGCAACAACAGCAACAATCCCTTGGAGAGGGTTCCTTCAACACGTTCATCTTCCATTTTCCTGTTAAGTGAAGCTTATTGAGATGCCTACATAACAGCATAATGTTTTAAAAATGAGGGTTTGGGACTTCCCTGGTGGTTCAGGGGTTAAGAATCCACCTTCCCATGCAGGTAACTCTGGTTCCATCCCTGGTCGGATAACTAAGATACTCCATGGCACAGAGCAGCAAAGTCCAGCGCCACAGCTACTGAGATGTGGGCTTTAGAGCCCGTCCTCCGAGAGAAGTCAGTGCTTGGATGAAAAGCCATTGGCCGCAAGTGAAGCCGCTGCCTGAGGTAACCAGAGAAACCCATGTGCCCAAGAGCCACAACAAAGCGCCAGCACAGACAAAATTATGTAAACAAACAAACAAAAACCCTTCAAGGTTTTAAGGTACGTGTTAGAGACCTAATGTGGATGGGTTTAAATCTCTTCAGACATTTATTTGCCTTGTAACCTTGGGCAGATCACTTAATTGTTCCGTGAACTCAATATTCAGGGTCCTCCTGGGGAGTAAATGTTCACCTAGTAAAATGTTCAGCTAGCCTACTGCCTGGCACATAGTAGTGAAAGTCACTCAGTCATGTCTGACTCTTGCCACCCAATGGACTGTAGCCCGCCAGGTTCCTCTGTCCATGGGATTCTCTAGGCAAGAAGACTGGAGTGGGTTGCCATTTCCTTCTCCAGGGGATCTTCCCGACCCAGCAATTGAACCCTTGTCTCCTGCATCACAGGCAGATTCTTTACCGACTGAGGTAGGAGGGAAGCCTGGCACATAACAAATGCTCAATAAACTTGATTATAATTTTTTTCAACCAAAAAATAATAATGGGGCGCACAGGCTGCGGAAGCTTATGACTTCTGGGCTTTTGTTGTTTTTACGTAAGCAGAGCCAAGGAGGAAGGCTCTAAAGGAGACCTACCTGGAGAGAAGTGGAGAGAGGACAAACTCTCAAGGCCACTTCCTAACTCAGCCTGGGGCTTGGCCCCTTTAAGGAGGGCGGGGACACGTGACCTACAGGGTCACATGGCTCGCGGGACAACATGGCTGCGCCCGCGCTAGGGCCAGCTCGAGGATGCGGCGCCGGGCTCATTCTTGTCCTCTTGTTGTCGCTGTTCTTGCTGCTAGGCTGGGCGGCGCGGGGCGAAGAGGCTGGGCCTGAGGCAGGCGCGCCGTCCCTCGCGGGCTCCTGCGGTTGTGGCAATCCCCAGCGGCCCGGGGCCCAGGGAAGCTCGGCAGCCGCGCACCGATACTCGCGGGAGGCAAACGCCCCGGGCTCGGTCCCCGGAGGGCGTCCATCCCCGCCCACCAAGGTGCTCTCTCGATTCCCTGATGATGGGTGGGGGTCGCCAGGTTCCTCTACAGGGTTGGGATGGGTAAACCAAGTGGTTGGAGGAGGGCAAGTAAAGATTAAATCACATCGCCAAGACGCGCACTGGTCGATCTGGTTTGATGAGAAGTTCCTCCGCCCTCCAAAACAGCTGGGTCTTGGGGTTCTGCGTAATTCTGAGCATTAGGTAGTGGTTTGAGGACAGTTGTCTCTCCTTTTCTTGTCTGTCATTTCCTGCTTCCTCTTCCTTCAACCCTATCTTCTTGACAAGGTTCTCAGAATTTTAAGTTAGACAGACGTAGGTTTAGACTTCCCAGATGGTGCCAGGGTTATGAATCCATCTGCCAATGCAGGAGATGGGGTTTGATCCCTGGGTTGGGAAGATCCAGTGAAGTAGGACATGGCAACCCATTCCAGTATTCTTGCCTGGAAAATTCCATGGACAGAGAAGTCCTAGGCTCCTCTCATTAATTGTGAAGGAATCAGGACACTGGGTGTCAGTATCTATAACACTGTTGTATATTTACCAGTAGTCTCTTACTGTCGATTCTGTTTCTTTAGTACTTGTCCTATTTATTCTGCTGTCCCTAGCACTTTAGCAGATGTGAAGAACTAAGTAAAACAGTGGTAGTAGTTGTTGTTGTTGAGTTGCTAAGTCGTGTCCAACTCTTGTAACCCTGTGAACTGTAGCTTGCCAGACTTCTCTGTCTGTGGGATTTCCCAGGCAAGAATACTAGAGTGGGTTTCCAGTTCCTTCTCCAGGGGATCTTCCCAACTCAGGGATGGGACCGGGCTCTCCTTCATTGGTAGGCAGATTGTTTACCACTGAGCCGCCTGAGAAGCCTCCTGCAGATCTTATCTAATCTCTTTCCTTTCTGCCCCTTCACTATTTCCATATGCTGACACAGTAGTATCTGTTTACTCTGATATAACGAATACTAAAGATACTTGACTGCTGGTGTCTCACCCCAACTAGCTTGTGAGAGTGATGGGGGTCAGGATCATGATCTTGTGACTCTGTATAGAGTGTTAGGAGGTTGGTAACTGGACTTCTTTTTGTTTCTCCATCCTGTGTTGTAATTATTGGCATTTAAATTTTTGTTGTTCCTCAAAGGATGCCCTGAATTATTAGCATTTATCTTTTGTGTGGTAAGGAGCTTTGGTTACAATTACAGTGTGTGTTGGCCATATTCCTCTAACTTGAATGGTGATTGATAGTCTGTCCCTCCTTCTGTGAGAAAGCCATCTGTTGCTCTGCTTAGTAGCAGGGTTGCTGTCTTATTTGCATGTACACTGGTCTGTGTCAAACTTTTACCAAGGACCTTCTGGCCAGTACTGGACATTCCTCATTTTAAAAGCTCCAATGTTTGATTGATCCCAGAATATGATGTAGGTATATTTTGAATTACATTTTTAAGATATGCTGTTTTTTCAGCCCTTTAGAGTGGTTTCATGTCCAGATTGAGTATTGTATGGGTCATCTTTGGCCATATTTTGCATTCACTTTAAACATTAATTAAATTAATTATATTTTGTTTACATGCATTTATTTTATGTTCATTTTCACTTCCATTCAGTTTCTATAATGTTTAACAATTGTTGAGAACACAGCTCACAAGCCTTGAAGGACTCCTAAACTTAATTCTTGAACATGAAATGGACTTCTTATCAAGACAAAGGACTTCTTAGGGGGCTATTCTTTGTCTCTCTATTTTCCTTGTTTTCCAGTGTTTTAGTTTATATGCAAATGACTTTAGTCTCATTCTGACACTTACTGATTTATTCTGAATTTTGGAAGTCCAGTATTATGGGAGAGATACATGGTCCTAGTGATAACTCTTTTTCCTCTTAATTTTCTTTCTTCTTTTAGAAAAAGGATTTTTCTTTTTGAGCAGTTTTAGGTTCAGAGCAAAATTGAGAGGATGGTAAAGAGATTTCCCATGTATTCCCTGCCTCAAAACATGCATAGCCTCTCCCATTATCAACATCCTCCACTAGAGTGATATGTTTGTTACAACTGATAAACCTACACTGATATATCATAATCACCCAAAGTCTATACACTTGACCCGTGAAAAACATAGGTTAGGGACACTGGCTCCTTGTGCAATCAGAAATCCTTGTATAACTTTATAGTTGGACCTCCATATCTGTGGTTCTGCATTCCAGGATTCCACAAACTTTAGATCATGTATGACAGTACTGAAGTATGTATCTTTTGGGGAAAAAAACATATAATTGTACCCTCGCAGTTCATACCTGTATTATTCAGCAATCAATTGTAATTTACTTTAGGGTTCTCTCTTTGTGTTGAACGTTTTATAGGTTTAGACGAATGTACAGTGACATATATTCATCACTATAGTATCATGCAGAATATTTTTATTGCCCTTAAAATCCTCTGTGCTCTGCCTATTCATCCCTCTTCCTCCTCCCCACTGGCAACCACTATCTTTTTACTGTCTCCTTAAGTTTTGCCTTTTCTGTAATATCTTATATTTGGAATCATACGATATATAGCCTTTTCAGATGGACTTCTTTCACTTAGGGATATGCATTTAAGTTTCCTCCATGCCTTTTCATAGCTTAATAGCTCATTTATTTTTAGTGTTGAATAATGATGCATTGTCTGGATGTACCACAGTTTATGCATCCACTTAACTGAGGGGCATCTTGCTTCCTTCTGAGTTTTGACAATTATGAATAAAGCTGCTATAAACATCTGGGTGAAGATGCTTATATGACGACATATAGCAGGAGTATGTTTAGTTTTGTAAGAAACTGCCAAACTGCCTTCTAAAGTGTCTGTACCATCGTGCATTCCACAGTGTATGGGAGTTCCTGTTGCTCCACACCCTTGTCAGCATTTGGCGTTGTCAGTGTTTCCGATTTTGGCCGTTCTAAGATGTGTTCTAATGGTATCTTGTTTTAATTTGCATTTTTTGGTTGACATGCTGAGCATCTTTGCCACCTGTATATCTTCTTTGGTGAGGTTTCTGTTAAGGTCCTGGCGTTTTTTATCGGGTTGTTTTCTTATTGTTGAGTTTTAAAGGTTGTTTATTTTGGATAACAGTCCTTTGTCAAATGTGTCATCAGCAAATATTTTCTGCCAATCTGTTGCTTGTCTTCACAATTCCTTGACATTGTCTTTTGAAGAGTGGTCTATGTTTAGATTTTTTGTTTGTTTGTTTCTATGTGAATATCCAATTGTACCAACATTTGTTGAAAAGACTGCTGTAGCTCTGTTGTATTGCTTTTGCTCCTTTGTCAAAGATAATTTGCTTGTGTTTATGGAGGTCTATTTCTGATCTCTCTCTGCAGTTTCATTAATCTAGTTGTATGTTCTTTAACCAGTGCATGTCTTGGTTACTGTAGTTTTATAGTACATCTTGAAGTTGCATAATATCTTTCCTCCAACTTTGTTTTTCTCATCAATAATGTGTTGGTTCTTCTAGATCTTTTGCCTCTACCTATAAACTTGAGTATCATATTATTGATATCGATCAAATAACCTGCTGGGATTTTGATTGAGGTCGTATTGAATCTGGTTTTTCGTTATTTAGTTTAATTCAACAAATTTTTATTTGACACACATGTAAGACTGTGTCCTGTGTAAGGGGCATAAAGAAAAGAAAGACTTATGCCCTACCTGAAGGCATTTATTTGTTGATAGGTCTTTCTTTCTTCTCTTTCTGTCTTTCTCTCTCACACACACAGATTCACGAGTACATGCAAGCATCATTTTTCTATCGTGACTGTGCTCTAGGAGGAGTATGTACAAAGCAGTTGGAGAGGAAGAAAGAATCTTCCTGGACAAGTCAGGAGGTGCTCAAAGAAAAGCTGCATTAAACTAGGCTTTGGAAGAAACATTTTCAGCAGTTGGGGATGGTGGGGCAGCTTGAAGGACCTTTCAAGGAGGAGAATAGCATGGGTACAGACAAATCATTGTACAAATGCATTGGTGTATTCTAGGAAATGTAAGTAATTTAAGGTTTCTGGGGGTGACATTTTCACCCTATTTTATGTAACACCTTTTAGGTGTGAGTTGTTTTTTTTTTTTAAACTTTAATTTAATGAGCACTTGGCAAGATGAGGTACACAAAGAAGTAAATAGCACTGGGCTTTACTCTCAAGGAATTTAGTTTCACTAGAAAGGTAAGGCAGCAAGAACTGTCTGGGAAACAGTAGAGGTTCTTTCAAATTTTACTTAAGTTCCCTCTGGTTAACAAAATATACAGTGCTCTTTGAGAAAGCTTGTCTAACAGTGTTCTACACTGCTGAGTATTTTATAAAAAGGTATCAAAATATTTTAATTTCCTTGTATCTTTTACAATAGTTGTTTGATGTGGCATTGAGGATAATGAGATGATAAAATTGTATGTGCCATCTCTGTTTGTATAGGTGAAGTCAGTTGATTTCCTGTCTGAGAATGGTTTGATAGGGTAATGCTGACCCAGGTTCAAGGCGTGATTGAATGCCATCTCTCTGACCCCTTGCCTCCAGTAAGAAGTAGTGTTTTTATCCTCTGTGTTCTCAAGTATTTTGTCATTGTTTGAGGGAAATGTCTATATTTTCTTTAAAGTAGTGTTATTTGTGTAATTGTTTGATATATCATTCCACATGGGAAGCAATTTTTTAATCCTACTTTAATCTCTGTATTCTCTGAGTGCTTTACACATTTAAGCACGGTGTAACAATTTCTGGAATGATCTTACGTTTTGGTTGTTACTGGCTACAATATTGAGAAACTGCCAAGGGAATAAAGGGCATCAGATACTTTTTAAAGAAACCTTTGGCAAGTAGTCATTTTGCTGTATCTCATCCTCCCAAAGATCCTGTGAATAGAATCATAAACTCACAGGGCTTGAAGGGACTTTGGTATTCCATCTGCAATTAGTGGCAAGAGAGTGAGAGGATGATGGAGGTAGATAATTCTACATAGATAGTTAAGGAAGCACTTTGTGGGAAGAACCAGGGAGCTTGGTTCTCTTGTTCACTCAGCTTCCTCCAAGAACTTTTAGCTTTTTGCTTAGGTTTGAGAAGAGGAAAGAGGGAAAAAGGAGAGTGCTACACAGAAGAGTTGCATATAAGTTAATTTCGTATTTGTGTATAAAACAAAAACCCATACTTTGTACTGCGGTTATGGGAATGTTGGTTTCCAGGTTACTTTAACTGAAATTTGCTGCTGACACATTGAGTTTGTTCTTTAACAACTAATTTCATTTGACTTACCTCGTTTCAGAAGACCAGACCTAACTAGTGAATGTATTGATGAAAATGCATCTATTTCAGAGCTGACTTAAAAGTTTAGGTTTTTTACTTTATAAGCTGTGAATATGAGTCTGTCAGCAGCATACGAGGTAACTGTTATAATATTTAAATATATCTCACTTTCTCTGTTTAAAAAAAAAAAAACCCACAGAGGCAAGTGAAAGAAAAGATTCTTAAAACTAGCTTCCTGTTATTGTTCAGTCACTAAGTTGTGCCAGGCTTCCCTGTCCTTCACCATCTCCCAGAGTTTGCTGAAACTCATGTCAGGCTTCCCTGTCATGCCAGGCTTCCCTGTCCTTCACCATCTCCCGGAGTTTGCTCAAACTCATGTCCATTGAATCGGTGATGCCATCCAACCATCACATCCTCTGCCACTCCCTTCTGCCCTCCGTCTTTCCCAGCATCAATGTCTTTTCCAGTGAGTTTGCTCTTTGCTTCAGGTGACCAAAATACTGGAGCTTCATCTTCAGCATTAGTCCTTCCAATGAATATTCAAGGTTGATTTCCATTAGACTTGACTGTTTTGATCTCCTTGCTGTCGAGGGGACTCTCAAGAGTGATAAAAAACTGGGGGAGGGGCTCTCACGACTGGGAAGTTCAAGTGCAGCTGTGGCCCCAGACACAGCTGGATCCAGGACCGCAGGCAGCATCTCCAGGTCTCTCCTTCTCTCTCTTGACAGCTCTTCTTTCTTCTGTGTTGGCTTCACTTTTGGGTAGTATCCCTTCTCAGTTCAGTTCAGTTTAGTTCACTCAGTCGTGTTCAGCCCTTTGCAACCCCATGGGCTGCAGTATGCCAGGCCTCCCTGTCCATCACCAACTCCTGGAGTTTACTCAAACTCATATCCATTGAGTCGGTGATGCCATCCAACCATCTCATCCTCTGTCGTCCCCTTCTCCTTCTGCCTTCAATCTTTCCCACCATTAGGGTCTTTTCAAATGAGTCAGTTCTTTGCATCTGGTGGCCAAAGTATTGGAGTTTCAGCTTCAGCATCCTTTCTACTGATAAAAAAAAAAACAACAACTGAGAGAGAGAGGTTTCTTTCCCTCATAGCACCAGCAAAAGTTCTGAGATTAACTGTGAGTGGGTTGTGTGTCTGTCTCTAGTTGTATCCCTGCGGTCAAAAGAATGTGGTGATGAAAATCATCAGACCTGAGTCACGGGAGGTGGAGCAGTCATCCAGCTCCCCCGCCCACCCCGCGTCATACTCTCAGCTGAAGAAGTGGTTTTCAAAGAGATGTCACTTGCTCTTAGAAGAACAGGAAGGAACAGGTGCCAAGTGAGCAAAAATAATAGATGTTCACTGCACCTGGCCAGAGTGTGTAGCCCGAATACAGTCCTGGTGCTAAGAGGGTCACTTTGACTTCACGTGTGCTTTTGGCTTGGCAGTAGCAGAAACTGCGGCGGCAGTGGGTTTGAGCTTACTGCCAAGGAGGAATGGACTGTTTGAACCTGGACCTTTATGAAAACGTGGTGAAAGTGGTTCTTTGTATTTGGCTTATGACTGTGAGACCGGATGCTCCGGGTTTCAATGGAACAGCACCTTACATTTGCAGGACTGAGATTTCACTTCACTAGTATAATTTGGGAATTACAGTACAGTGAGAGCTTTGTGGGCTATTTTTGTCTATCGCCTCCAGAGTGGAAACTTGGCTTCTTCGGTGTGGGTTATCTCTGACAGTCAATGAAAAAGAGGGGGTTGGGGGGAACCAATCCAGGAGTCCACAGTGGAAGTCATGATTGTGTTCGCATTGTTGGCACTCACCTGGAGGGAGAGTGGGATCAGAAACTGAGATAATCGTAAAACTTCATTCGCTACAACAAAGCCCACAGCTTCCTGTGGACCTTGTGTTTGTAGGAAGGTATGAACAACTGTTCTTAGAAAAGGACCTCCTTGTCTGCTGCTGGAGAGCTTTTATTTTTTTCCTTTAAGTCCTTTATCAGACATGAAACCTTGTATTAGATCATTTTAATAATCATTTTAAGCTTTCATCTACAGGCTTCTATTTTTCTACTTCTTTGCAGAGCTGCTTAACATTCTGACTTCTCATCTCAGGACTGAGGGATCTTGTGTCCCAGATGCTTGACGAATGATGAGAATAATGTGGGAACCTAGCTCCGTCTCTGAGCAGAGTCTATTCAGCAGGTTTCACTGTGATGCAGACACGCTATCCATGTCTGAGATGGTGTTATAGAAGAAGGAGAATTTTTATAATTAGGAATAATTCAAATGATACATTTTTCATTGTATTTGTGAAATCATCTGTTCAGTCAATGAAGTTTCTTTCTCCCCCTCTTCCTTCTTCCCTTCCATCCTTCCTTGAATTATGCACCATACTAGGAGCTGGGGGTAGAGAAATCAAAACTTTATTTTTGGTCCCCAAGGAGCCTGGGATCAAGGGCAGGTGTTGGGATAGAATGGTGTTTAACAAAGGACCCCTAATGAGTAGTGTATGCTGAGCCAGCAGACGGAAATGTAGGAAGGAAAGGCTTTCTGTAGGAGATAATCCTTGAACATGAATGTCATTTACAGAGAGATGAAGTGCAGATAGAGTCCAGGGTGAGAGAGATGGGCTCTGATGCTTCAATATTTTATTTAACTCTGAAAGGTGATGGAGAACCCTAAAGAATTTAAGTAGGAAAATGGCATAATCAAATTGACACTATACTGTTTTTTTGAATAGAGAGTACAT
This sequence comes from Cervus canadensis, assembly GCF_019320065.1. Classification (NCBI taxonomy): domain Eukaryota; kingdom Metazoa; phylum Chordata; class Mammalia; order Artiodactyla; family Cervidae; genus Cervus; species Cervus canadensis. Next base: position 37,600,512 of record NC_057407.1, on the reverse strand, counting down.
TACATGGTTTTAAAACTGAAAAATAATTGTCTAGAAGGGTGTATAGTGAAAAATTTTCCACTTACATAATAACCTTGCCCTCCAACAAGCACTGCATGAGTTTCTTGAATATCTTCTCAGAGCAGTATTCTGCAAATGTAAACAAATACAAAAAGAAAATGTGAATCTATATTCTCCCCTCACTTCCTTTTCACACAAATGATAACATACCATGCTTTCTTTTTTTAAAAAAAATTTATTTATTTTAATTGGAGGATAATTACTTTGCAATATTGTGATGGTTTTTTGCCGTACATCAACATGAATTGGCCATTGTCCTCTCCATGCCTTATCCCTTTATCCTGGTGAGATCTCTCCATATCCATATATTAGAACTGTCTTCTTTCTCCCTCAATTTTCCTTCTTTTTCTTTTCTTGTGGCTGCTTAATTTTCCATTTTATGGGTGGCCCACCACTTAGTTAATCATTCCAATAGTGAAGAATATTTAGGTTGTTTCCAACCTTTTTCTGTTCCAAGCAGAGCTTCAATAAATTGTGTTGGATCCAGAAGACAGATATTTTGGAAGGTTCAGTAGGGGCTTGGATATTTGTTGTATGAGTGGTTTGAGTGGAGGGTTGATGGCTTAGAGAGGAGCTAGGAGAAATGTGAAAGTGTGAAGCTGGAGGCAAAGGAGCCAATTGTGAGGCTACTGCATTTATTGAGAAACAGAAAAGGGGAGAGATGAAAGGGATATATATTTAGGCGACCCAGTAAAACTGACTGATTGCTTTACTCTTGGGATTAGTGGATGGGCGAGGTCAGGGATGACTTCTTAATAATAATACATTGGACATTAAACATTTATTACTTATGTCATAGATGAAAGCAGCTCCATTTTCCTTGGGAAATACATGCACAAAATTGAAAGCAACCACCAGTAAAGAGAGTGGAGATAGAGAGTAGGAAACCATGATTACTGATCATTACTTTCTGTTACTTCTGATCTTGTTTTTTGAACTCTTCTGCTCTTATTACTAAGCCACATTTTCTGTTTTTATTCCTACTAGCTATTACTCTTTAGTTTCTTTTTTTCTTTTCCTCAAGTCGAATTTTTGTTTTCTAGATCAGAGATCTGACAAGTCCTAATCTGCTGAGAAGTGAGTGAATTGCTTTTTCACTCAAATGATTAGCATGTAAGACACTGTCTGCAGAGTATACTTCTGATACGTATGATTGTGTTGCTGTTTAGAAATTGAGATACAAATGATGTGTCATAAAACTCGCCCTCTGAAAGTTTACAATTCAGCATTTGTATTAGTATAGACACAAGGTTTCAGCAAGTATCATCACTAATTCTGGGACATTTCATCACCCTGAAAAGAAACCCCATACTCATTAGCACTTATTCCCTCTGCCCACCTCCCTGCAGCCTCTGGCAATCACTAATCTACTTCCTGTCTCTTTGGCTTCAGCTCTGGGCATTTTGTATAAATGGAATCATACTATACACAGCCTTGTGTGAGTGGATTCTTTCATTTAGCATCGTGTTCTCAAGGTTCACCTGTGTGGTACTTCATTTCTTTTTATGGCTGATTTCTATTTTGTGGATGTGTGACATGTTATTTGTTCATCAGTGGACAAATGAATATTTGGGTTGTTTCCGCTTTTGGGGTATTATGAATAATGCTGCTAAGCACATTATTGTACAGGTTTTTTCATGGATATATGTATTCTTTTATCTTGGGTATAATCCTAGAAGTGGAATTGCATGATCATGTGTTCACTTTTTATGTAGCTTTTTGAAGAACTGACATTGTTTTCTAAAGCAGCAGTGCTATTTTACATTTCTGCCAGCAACTAGAGAATTGCAATTTTCCTGCATCCTTGTCAACACTTGCTCTTATCTATGTTTCTGGTTACAGCTGTGCTGGTGGGTGTGAAGTGGAATCTCATTGTAGATTTGGTCTGCATTTCCCCAATGATGCTGACCTGTGTTTATTAGCTGAAAATTTTAGGTGTGGTCCTCCGATCTTAAGTTTAGTGCTAGGACAATATGTGAACAAGGTAGCCTCAGTTGCTGCCCTCTCGGTGTTTAGAATTTATGTAAAAGAGTTGTTCAGTCACTAAGTCATGTCTGACTCTTTGAGACCCCATGGACTACAGCACGCCAGGCTTCTCTGTCCTTCAGTATCTCCCGGAGTTTGCTCAAACTCATGTCCATTGAGTCAGTGATGCCATCCAACTATGTCATCCTCTATTCCCCTCTTCTCCTCCTGCCTTCAGTCTTTCCCAGCATCAGGTTCTTTTCCAGTGAGCCAGCTCTTTGCATGAGGTGGCCAAAGTATTGGAGCTTCAGCTTCAGCATCAATTCTTCCAATGAATATTCAGAGCTGATATCCTTTAGGATTGACTGGTTTGATCTCCTTGCAGTCCAAGGGACTCTCAAGAGTATTCTCCAGCACCCCAATTCAAAAGCATCATTTCTTTGGTGCTCAGCCTTCTTTACGGTCCAACTCTCACATCCATACATGACTACTGGAAAAACCATAGCTTTAACTATGTGGATCTTTGTCAGCAAAGTAATGTCTCTGCTTTTTAATGTGCTGTCTTATAGATAGAAACAAAGTAACTGAAGTTAGAGTTTTGATAAGCTATTAAACAAGGACAAGGCATGGTCCTTAGTAAGTGTTTTAGATTTTCCATTTGAGTGATTTAGGTCTTTTCCATTATCATTGGCAACCTCGACTGACTGAGTTGGTTTTAAAAGATATTATATGTGGCATTTTTATATTTGCTTTTTAAAATAGTTTAAAAGGAATAAGAATATAGTAAAGGAGGAAAATGCAGAGATGTATGAAGTGAAGTGAAGTGAAGTCGCTCAGTTGTGTTTGACTCTTTGCAACCCCATGGATTGTAGCCTACCAGGCTTCTCCATCCTTGAGATTTTCCAGGCAAGAGTACTGGAGTGGGCTGCCATTTCCTTTGGATGTATAAAGAAGTGGAATATTCTCTGTGCCTCTGACCTCCAGTCATTAGGAGCTTGGTGACTTTTGCTCTTAAACCTGCTTCCATGGTGTGTACAGATATATTTTCCTTTTTTTTTTTTTAAATTTTTATTTATTTATTTGGCTGTGCCACTTCCTAGTTGCAGTATGTGGGATCTAGTTCCCTGACCAGGTATTGAACCCTGCCCCTCCCTGCATTGGGAGCACAGAGTCTTAGCCACTGGACCACCAAGGAAGCCCTTTTTATTTTTCATTTATTTATTTATGCATGTGTGTGCAGATATATATCATGAAGAGTTTTTCCTAAATAAATCACTGTCCTAAAGAATCTTCACTTCTTTCTGTGACTAGTCGTCTGCTGGGGTATGGAGTCATCTTATTCATTTCTCAGTGGCCCTGTGGCGGGGGTTCGCTCGCTGGGTGCGGGCACTTTACACGTGACCCAGGTTCCCTCTGGCTGCGGTGGCCTGACTTCCCGTGTTTCCCCTTTCACTGCAGATGGTCCCCATCCCTGCCGGAGTGTTTACAATGGGCACAGATGATCCTCAGATAAAGCAGGATGGGGAAGCACCTGCGAGGAGAGTTGCTATTGATGCCTTTTACATGGATGCCTATGAAGTCAGTAATGCTGAATTTGAGAAGTTTGTGAACTCAACTGGCTATTTGACAGAGGTAACGGGATTGGAATGGGGAGGAAGGACTTCATCATTTGACCACTTTTTACTGTGTTCCCAGTGCTGAGCACTTTATATATGTTTCATCTAATTTTTGTTTTCATAGAAACCCAGCGAGGCAGGTTACTTTTCAGGTGGCAAACTGGGGATTATCAAAGCAGCTTGCCCTGAGTCCCATAGCTGGTTAGTGGTGAGGTGGGGTTCAGGCCTTGCTGGTGGGACCCCAGCACCTGTCTTTTTAACCTTGACGCTCGAGTACTGTAACATGCCAAGAGTGCCACTGTCCACTCGGGCTTTTTGAGATAACAGCATGTAAAGTAAGGCCACCCTTCCCTCTCAAAAAATTATAGTTCATCTGTTTCAGAAGCATGGCATAATTCATAAGTGATAGATGAAGAAGTGCAGCTTTTCACTTTTGTGGTTTTATTCCAGTGCCTGATGACACACAAGGTTTCCTTTGGCAATTCCAGCATTTGCTGTGGTTGCTGAATCACAGAGCGATGTTCTGAAAGTGGATGTTTGTCCTCAGTGGTCCTAGGAAGAGGGAGGCTTTCTCAATGATGGAAGCTTCTGAGTGTCTCAGATATCCTTGTTATACATATGTAGGTTTCCCATTTTTCTTACCAAAGGAGTCTTCCCTTGCCTTCAGTGTGTGGAGTCCCTGCCTTGTTTTTGCTTTTGTTTCAGGGTAGAACATCTTTTTTATTAAAAAAAAAAAAAAATTTCAGAGTGAATACTGAAAGCAAGACAACTTCCAAATTTGGTTTTGCATTTCTTTGGCATTTCCTAAAATATACAGAGTGATTGCCTCTTTGTCCCCATTCCTAGTGAGAAGTTTCTGTTCTTTTTGTTTCATGAGAATACTCTCAGATCAAGTTCCTCAATAGTCTGCTGAAGTTAGAAGATGGCTTCTAAGGCAGGAAGTTTCCCATAGACTAGGGTTCTCCATCGAGATTAGACAGAATGAGTAGAATTTAGGGTGTCTAGGAGCATGGATGACGGAATACTACATCTGGATTTCTCTAACTGAAATTGAGCATGTCCTTTAGTTAGGAAGTAGACAGTGTGGTACAGAAATGGCAGCAATGCCTGTGACTTTGTCCTCAGCAGAAATCACAGACACTTTGTGTCACATTATTCTTATCGTAGAGCTCTTAATCTTAAAATTACTTGTATTCATCTCCACCTTAGAAATGATAATTATGAGACCTGCCACTAGATCTTATTTAATATATTAAAAAATTAAAAAAGACAGATATGTACCTATAGACACACACCTGTATATATTACTATAGCTCACATTTGTTTTTGTGAATATTTTGATATAACTCAGTTTCTTTGTAATTTTGTTGATTTTGTTTTATACACTTAAACATTTTATTCTGAGAAGGACGTTCTTAAGCTTCACCTGACTGCCAAAAGGGCCTAGGGAACAAAAAGGGTTAAAGCCCTGCTTTGGATAAAATGCTCCATGTTTTTATGGCACTTTACAGTTGTTTGTTTTTGTTTTTTTCCATTTCTCTAGCTTCATTTTACATCACACTTCCATTGCTCATCACATTCTGATCCTGCTGTTCTTGTTTCTGTTCCTTGCAAACTGGACACTCTCTCCCATCTTTGGGGCACAGCCCATACTTTCCCCTGCATGGGATTTCCTGCCTTTCCCCCTTTTTTATGGCTGTCTCCTTCTCCTTCTTGAGTCATCTCATTTTTCTCAGGGAGGCTTCCTCTGCCCACTCTCAAAAGGAGACTTTTCTCAAGACTCTCCACTTTACAATGTCAAATAAAGTTGTACTTATTTTCTTCCTTTCTTTTTTCAACTTGACTTTTGTTAAAGGTGCTCCATATATAAGTGCTCTAAGGTCAGAGTCCATGCTTGTGTAATATTGACCTTGTATCTCTGTCATGTAGCCCAAAGGCAGGCATCTGTTAGGTCTTTGATCAGTGTTGTTGAATGAGGGAGTGGTCCAGGTTTTTAGACATGGTGATGCCACAAGGAAATACAGGAAGAAGAACTGGGATGCATAAAAGTTGATGAGCTCGAATCAGGAAAAAGAATTTGAGGCGCTCATAAGGCCTGAAATCCAGGGATGTAGTAGGCAGTTACTCTCATCTAGTGAGGAGAGGATATGTATGCAGGTAGAGATTTGAGCATCATTTGAAGTGCTGGCAGTGGTTAAAATGATGAAATTGCCAGAGGCAGCAGGTCTGTGCCTCTCAAGTGGGATCTCTTAGACCACCTATATTAGAATCACCAGCGTAGCTGTTCATACATGCAGGTTCCTTTGCCTCACCCCAGACCTCCAGAATCAGAAGCTCTGGGCTTGGGGAGCAGTAATGTGTAGAGGCAATAAGTTTGCCAGCTGATCTCAACTGCACAGGGCCCAGGAGCCACTGGAATAGAGTAAGAAGATCAGAGGAGCAGGGGAGAACACCAGGGAGCAACAGTGTTTTAGGGGCTAGAAGGAGAGCCCAGGCATTTCAGGAGATGAGTAGGAAGAATCCGTAAGGAGAAAGAAAACCGGAAGAGTAGAATCATGGAAACCAAGAGGCTACTTTGCATATTTGCTGATTGGGGCCACATGCAGCAAAGAAAACCAAGTAGATACAGACTTGAGACAGTAACATTAAATAAAAATGATTAAAATACAGATTTCCGCCCGGTGTTCAAGTTGGCCACTTGAGATTTATCAGCACAGCGGACGCCTTAGTGGCGCTAGAATGGAGCTAGAATTCTTAGTGGAGCTAGAATGTGTCAGAATATCAGCAAAGAGTGCCATTTGCTTCTTTTAGCTAGATTCCAGGAGTAGAACAAAGGAAAAGGTTGATATGTGATCTGATATGTAAAGAATCCTGTTATTTTCCAAAGTCATTTATAATACTTGGGGAGATGTGTTTCCATCAACAGAAACAATCACAGGCTCAAAAGCTAATCTGTTCCAGTCTGCATCCTTATCAGCTACATGAGCCTAAAATGAAAATGGGCTCTGTAAGTGACACTAACCTGTTTTAATAGGAAGCCAGATGCTTTAATGTCATTTCTGAATCCTTTGGGAGATCACATGATAAAATTAAGTTCATTTGGACAAGAAGAACCACTCAAGTAGCGTACACAGAAAATGGCGCTTGTGAAATGTGTTTCTGCAAACTTTTCTGGATTTTTATTTCCCTTCTTTCCTTCAGGCTGAGAAGTTTGGTGACTCCTTTGTTTTTGAAGGCATGTTGAGTGAGCAGGTGAAGTCTGACATCCAGCAGGCAGTAAGTAATGTTTTAATAGGCTCTCATATTTCTCTACTGCTCATTAGAAACGGCTTGGGTGAAAAATCCAAACTACAAGCCCTTCCCCTTCCCCCAGATACCTCACCATTTTCCTGCTATAGATTTTCCCCTAGGACAGGCCTCTGGACCAGGACACCATGTCTTGAAGAAAATAACACAAACCTGGGATAATGTCTAAAGTGTTGAATCTGACTTGAGCTACTATCTTGTGAACCTGAGTATAAGTGAAGCTTACCTGGGCTTTAAACACTTCTGGGCTTCTTTTACTTATAACCCTCCATTCTAGAATGGAGGGTTAAATGTGTGTTTTTGTTTTTTTTTCCTTCAATTTATTTCTATTCTTAAAGTCTTGGTCTCATCAGGTGTTGGTATGGAGAGAGAGCGTCCTTTTAAAGGATTCGTGAATTCATGTGATCAGAGTAACATTTATGAAAGGGGCCCTTTGCTCTGGATGATCACAGGAAATTGAGGCCAGAACCTGGTCCTTACCATCCAGGGTGAACCCTCTTTTAGAGGGGATTCTGGGGAGTCGTGGAAGCAGTGGATGAGGCCTCTAGAAGCACCTGTGTGGTGAGGGGAGCTCAGGGTTTCTGTTGCAGACATTTTAGTAGGTTTGTGTATATTTGAAGTGAAAGTGAAAAGTGAAAGTGTTAGTCACTCAGTCGTGTCTGACTCTTTGCGACCCCATGCACTGTAGCCCATCGGGCTCCTCTGTCCATGGGATTCTCCAGGCAAGAATACTCGAGGAGGTTACCATGCCCTCCTTCAGAGGATCTTCCCAAGCCAGGGGGGTGAACCCGGGTCTCCTGCTTTGCAGGCAGATTCTTTACCGTCTGTGTATATTTGCGTATATATTTACTTATCTGTCTCATGAGAAGGCAAAAAATATACAAGGGAAGGAGGGTAGGTAAGCTGGAAAGCTGAAGGTTTACAAAACAGGGCTGAGGATGCAGAAGAAGGAGGTGGTGAGAGAGGAAAGGAAACAGGGTCAGCTGACCCCAGAGAGACTGAATAAGACCTCGACCTGGAAGACAGGAATTCAGCACTAATCTTCCTTTCTTATATAGGTTCCCTTTCAACTCCTGCCTGAATCTCGTCTTTATGTGTTGGCATCACCATTCTCTCTTGTGAGCTAACCATCCTGGCTTGAGCTGGCTTTCTGTACACTCATGTAGAAAACCTGGGGGAGATGAGGGGGAAAGATGAGGTAAAACCAGACTTGCTCTCAAGCCATTTTATAGGAGAATCAAGCCTCCTTTATGTATATATTTCATATTACTTAATTTTTTATTTTATTTTTTGTCCTGCTGCCTTGCAGCATTTGGGATCTTAGTTCCCTAACCAGGGATGCTGAGTCTTAAGCAGTGGACTACCAGGGAAGTCCCAGTGTTTTAAAAAACATGACTGAGTTCCATCTGAATCTCAAGGTTTTCTTTACAAGTTTACATTACAAGTCTGTTATGTTATATGATATACCCTGCCCCCGCCTTTTTAAAGGGGTTTGGGGTCACACTAGCTTAGTGTTGATGAGCGAACAGCTCAGGCTGTCAGGTCTTGTTTTGCGATAGGGAGTGCAGATGGGGGAGGGCACGCACTTTTTTGTTTTTTTTTTGGGCACGCACTTTTTTGTTTTGCGCTTTCAGATACAAGGCCTCTTGTCACTTGAGAAGCTCTGAGCGCTTTAGGCATAAAGACTGATTATTACTAGGTTCTGCCGGTGCCTTGTTAAATCCACAGTGAAGTGTGTGTACTGGTAACTAGGACGAGGATAAGCAGCTGTTACCCGGTCATAGTATTGGTCACTCACTTAAGTGCTCATAATGGAAAAGCAAGCCTTTTAAATCATATTTAGAAAGGGCTGGAATGAGTGAAATGAACCTGTTGGTGATTTGAGGGAGCTAAGTTTTTGTTTTTTCAGCCTCCTCTTAGGTCTTGGCATACCCTCATGCACTAGATCTATTTTTAAGCTGGTGTTTCCACGAGTGTGGGAGAGGAGATGGGCCACAAGGTGACTTTACGTGAAGCAGGTGAATCAAGGTGGTACGTGGCCAAACATAAGATCACACAGTCTCAGGCTCAGGGCTCTTATAAGACCTGATTAAGTTGAGAAGAAAGTCTCATCTGAGTGTTTGCTTGTCACTAAAACTCAGTGAAAGTGAAAGTTGCTCAGTTGTGTCTGACTCTTTGCGACCCCATGGACTATACAGTCCATGGAATTCTCCAGGCCAGAATCCTGGAGTGGATTCTTAGTTCCCTTCTCCAGGGGATCTTTCCAACCCAGGAATCGAGCTCAGGTCTCCCACATTTCAGGCAGATTCTTTACCAGCTGAGCCACCAAGGAAGCCCCTAAAGCTCAGTAGTACTTGCTAATCCCCCTTTTAACATAAAAAATAGGCCTCAAAACCTTCCCCAGGTTTCACTGGCTGGCCGGGATTTATTAATGTGATTTACTCTTATGTATATTTTAAATGTAATTATTTTATAAGATTATTAACTTTCATGCAGTTGTTTTAGATATTTACAGTCATGTGATTATGTTTCATGTAATTCTTTAAAATAAATGTAATTAAATTAATTATTTTAAATGTCGTAAATGTTCTCTCATGACAGGAAATACTAGGGATATACCTTTTCAGAAAAAGCCTTTCCATTGTAAAAGAAAAATCAAATACAGATCACACAAATCATGTGTGTCATTTTACTGTGTTACTCTAAAGCAAACATCATTGTAACCTTGTCTTAAGTCAGAAATTAGAATTTTGCCACCTGCCCTAGTGACCCCAACCATGTGCCACATCCTGATCACCACCCGCTCTGTCCCTGAAGTAGCCACTGTCTTGCTTTTTTTTAAATAGTTTTTTTTGTTGTTTGTTTGTTGTTGTTTGGCCGCACCATGCAGCGGGTGGGATCTTAGTTCCATGACCAGGGATCGAACCTGTGCCCCCTGCATTGGAAGCACGGAGTATTGACCACTGCACCACCAGGGAAGTCCCTATCTTGCTTTTTAAAGTAGATTCTTCTCTGCATTTCTTTATAGTATTATCAGCAGGCGTGTATCCCCAAGACTGCCAATGTTTAGTCCTGCCCATTTAAAGCAAATTTGTGTCTTTTAAGATTTTTTTTTTACTAAGTTAAGACTATTATCATCTGTGGATTTCCCTTCCATTATCCTGCTCCTCCCCAGCCCCTGGCCCTTGTCTGCCGCACCCTCCCCACCCCTGCACCCCCCAACAATTTATCTGTGAAAGAATCCAGGGTTTTTTTCTGGATTGCCCTCTCATGTTGCATCTCAGCTCTTCTTTCTGTCCTGTGCATTTCCTGCCAGTGGTGTCTGGATCCATAGGCCTGATCAGATTCACGTATGGACCCCATTGCAAGACCTCAGTGACACGTTCTTACACCACCAGGCACATAATATCTTTCTCTCTTTTTGTAATGTTACCTGCTGTTAATGCTCAGTGTCAAGATCCATGAGTTCATTGGGAGTTGGAAGACGTTGAGAATATAACAGTTTTTTTTTAAATTAATTGAGATTTTATAAAGAGGTGGTTCCCTCATCTGCTATTTTCTTAACTGTTGATACTGTTCATACAAGAAAGATAGAGTAGATGCTTGATTCTTTACTAAAGAAGCGATCCCCTATTCCTCTCTAGAAATAACCAATTAGATTTCTTTTTTTTTATTTAAACATTTAAAGAATATTGTAAATTTACATGCGGTTGTAAGAAATAATATAGATATCTCATGCACCCTTCCCCTGGATTACTCCAGTGCTAGCATCTGAACAACCATAAAACAATTTCACAAACAGGAAGTTGACAGATGAAGGTAAATCTGGTTTTACCAGTTTTATATATACTCATTGGTATGTGTGTATTTAGTTCTGTATTGTTTTAGCAGAAATGTAGATTTTTATAATCACCAGATTTTTTTTTTAAAAAGTCATGAACCTATGGATTTAAACATTCTTAAACATTCTTTGTTTTCTTCTTTAGGAACTCTTAATATATCTGTTTGTAGGATTCAATTTCAGTGTTTATCACTTCTTTTGAATCATTTCTATATTTTTTTTTAATTAAAATCTTTTCTTCCTTTACATCTTCTTTGTCTGTTAGATATTCTTGTATTCATTTCTGAAACGGCCTTTTCTTTTGATTTAGTTATTTCTTGATTTATCTATCTCATCTGAGTTTGCTGATCCTGTTTTATTTTATTCTCTCATGAGTCATTTTCTTAATGCCCTTGACCTCATTTTGACATGGTGCTTTGAGCATCACTTACCCTTTAGAAGAAGGCGTGATCCAGGGTAGCTTCTGTCGCTTGAAGAACTCTTTTATCTTCAGTTGTGCTCACATGGGCCTCAAAAACATGATCTCCTGTTTGCTCAGAATTTCCTGCATCTCTTCCCTTCCACTCCTTCTCCTTTTCTCTCTTGTCCCTTGTTTTCTAGTGTTTGATTTTATTCTCGCGGCTTTATCCTTGGTGAGGGACTCTGTTCTGGAAGGGACCCTAGCAGGTCAGTGTCAGGAATTCTCGGGCCAAGACTGTTCAATGGCCTTTGTACTTTCTCATCACGGGTCCCTAACGCGCACTTACGCCACAGTGGGCAGACTCCATTCCCGTTTTCATTGCTTCTTCACATTGTAATTCTCTGCTTTCCGGTGATACCTGCTGGCTGCTTTGGGATTTTCCTCATCATGGCTCTGATGACTTGTTGCTTTCTTCTGTTTTCTCCTGTCCAGCCATGACGACCGTGCAGGTTGTGTGGCTGTTGGCAGTTTTCCTTTGCATCTTTGTGTTCTGGTTTGGTCAAGGTACCTTGTCACATAGATTGGCTGTGCATATTGTGCTTAGGATTTGGGTGTTTTATCTAGTGGTTATCTAAGTGCTGTGTCTGGTTCTACACATCGACTTGGAGAGATTCAAACTGTGCTGGTGCTGCTGTCCTCTTGGGTTTGTTAGTTTTTTAATATATAACGTTTAGAGTCAAAGCATCAGTCTAGCTCTCAGGGTTTTCTTGTAGAGATAAATGGTGAATTTAATGGTGAGAAACAGAGTAGATGTGTGTGCAGAAGTTTACCTACTTGTGATTATTACTTGGATGTTTCATTTAAAACAGTGTCTTAAAAACTATAGATATCAAATCCTAGAAGGGATTAAGGCTAGCTTTTGTTGTTGTTTTTTTGGGGTTTTGTTTTTTTACTCTAGATAACTTAAAATACCTTAAAAAGATGGTCTTTAAAATATATAATTTCTAAAGAGTATGTTTCATTTTTACACTTGTGTCATTAATGTATCTCCTAAATCTTCGACAGAGGAATAGCAGTGAGATGGGAAAAAACAGTTCCTCTTGGTGGGAACCTGAGAAATAATGATCACTATTTGTTTGTGCTTTAACACTTTCAAAATTGTTAACAGTTTAAGGAAACAAATTGCTGAGTAAGTGTCCTTGAAAAAGGAGGATGAGAAGCTATTTTGAGACAATCTTTTCAACCGAAAGCCAATTTCATTAAGGATTCAGAATTACTAAGACTGCTTCTCCTTTTTCTTCTTTTTTCAAATTTAAAAAAAAAAAAGTCTCTTCTGCCTAAAGGACATCTTTTGGTAAATGTTTTTTTTTATTAATTTTGTTCAAATATATCTTGCTTCATTACTGAAAGATGGAAATGGCAACCCACTCCAGTATCCTTGCCTGGAAAATCTCATGGACAGAGGAGCCTGGTGGGCTGCAGTCCATGGGGTCGCAAAGAGTCAGGCACAACTGAGCGACTAACACTTACACTGAAAGATAATTGAGCTAAGTAAGGATTTACAGTTGGCAGTTATTTCCTCCCAGTACACTGTAGGGTTTAGTTCACTGTCTTCTCGTCTTTGTCATTGCTGTTAAAACGTCAGCCATCAGGAACTTCTGTGGCTGTTCTTCTGTAGGTCATCGAGTTCGGCCCACTGTTAAAACGATCTCCTGTCTTTGTTATTCTTCAGTTTCACTGTGATTTGCCTAGATGTTGGTTTCTTTCCATTTTTCTGCTTCAGTTTCATTGAGTTTCCTGAATCTGAGGACAAGTGTTTGTAAATCATATCTGGATTATTCTTAAGCATGATCTTTTTGAGTATTGCCTTTTTCTCCATTCTTTCCTCTGGGGTTCCAGGTAGATGTTGGTTAGTCACCCAGTCTTCCATGTCTCTTAACTTCACATTTGAGTGAATATATGTATGTGTGTATATTTATACTGTGTATACTTAATATGGTTATTTTTTAAATATATGTATATATTTTATACTGTATACCTTAGTATGTATATTTCATTTTAATTTCTGTTAGCTTTTGGCTATATCTTTGGTGTTTTTTTTTAGTCTTCAAATATATTTTGCTTCATTACTGAAAGATAATTTAAGTATCTTTAAGTATAAAATAAAATTAAAGTTTAATTTTTAAGTATAAAATTAAAGTTGCTCTTAGAATTAGAATATACACACCTAACTCCTCACAATCTGCTACAGAGTTAACATTTTAAGACTTACTATAAAAAAAAAACAATAAGACTTACTATAGAAGCCTTATTACCATGTAGGTTCCTTTATCCGACTCCCTATATTATAGTTGTTATATATAGTAAGTACATCTTCGTAAATGGGAAAGAAACCCCAACATTTTGCTTATAACACTCATACATATTTTTTATAATTTAAAGGAGAAAATAATCTATTCCATTTACCCAAACTATTTTTGTTGTTCTTCCTTTATTCCTAAAGTTCCATATTTCCCTTCAGCTGAAAAAACTTGCTTTCGCATTTCTTTTAGAGCAAGTCTTTTGGTGACGAATTCTCTTACTTTTTGTTTATCTGCAATGTGTTTATTTTACCTTTATTCTTGAAGGATGTTTTCACTGGATACAAAGTCCTGGGTTGACACTTCTTTGCTTTCATGACTTTAAAATATTGTCTCACTCTTTTCTGTTCATGTGGTTTCTAATAATAGACATTTGAACCACTAATCTCTCATATGTATTGTGTCATTTGTTTTACTGACTTCTTTCAAGATATTTCAAAAATCTTTTATCTTTAGCAGTTTGATTATAATGCTTTTGGACATTGTTTTCTTAGAGATTATCCTGTTTGGGGTTTGTTGAGGTTCTTGTGTCTGTAAATTTATGTCTTTAACCATATTTTGTGGAGTGTCCAGCCATTATTCCAAATATTTTTTCAACACCAATTTCTCCTCTCATTTTGTGATATGACACGCTAGTGTTAGACTTTTTATTATTGAAGAGGTTCCTTAGACTTTGTTCATTAAAAAAGTTTTTTTTTCTCTGTTTTTAGATTATACACTAGTGATACAATCTAGTATTCTAGTGATATGTCTTCAAGCTTCCTGTTTTCTCTGTCATTTTCATTCTGCTCTTAAGCCTACCCAGTGAATTTCAGATACCATATTTTGCAATTCTGAAGTTTCCTTTTTAAAAAATAGCTCCCGTTTCTCTGCTGAGAATGAATGCCTAGCTTTTTATTCATTTCAAGAGCATTCACCTTTATGTCATAGCTGATAGTTATAATAGCTGTTTTGGTCTTTGTCCAATAATTCCAACATTTGGGTCATCTTGGGGTTTGCACCTGTTCATTTTCTTTTCCCTTCACTTTTGGATCTCTGGATCCTGTTATAATACTCTGGAGAATGTTGACTTTTTTTTTTTGAGGCAGTTAACCTGGTAACCTGGTTAAGTACAAATCAGAAGTTTTGCCTTGTCTACCACTAGTAGTGATTTTGTAGCTCTGTTTGTTCTCCTTTTCATGCTAGCGTAGCACCTTAATTATTTTTTCTTCATTCTAACTAGAATTTTACTTTTTAAAAAATTATAGTTATTTACAATCTTGTGTTAATTTCTGCTGTAAAATGATTCAGATATGTGTATACAATATTTAAAAAAATATCCTTTTTAGTATGGTTTATCTCATTTCACTTGTTAATCAATTTCTTATAGCGATATTAATGCCTACCTAAAAAAAAAAAAATGCCTACCTAGTTGTTGTCATCAGTTGCTAAGTCATGTCTGACTCTTTTTGACCCCATGGACTGCAGCATGCCAGGCTTTCCCTGTCCTTCACTAAACTCATGTCCATTGAGCCTACCTAGTAGAGTATTGTAAAGATCAAATGAAGTCATGTTCATAGAACCACCTAGTAGTACAATGTCTGGCACATAAAGAGCCTTTTAGTAAATGTTGCTCTGCTTTCTTCAGATGGACTGTCTCTTTGCTTGGCTTAATTGAAAATTTAGTTAAATTTCCTTTGCTTTACTTTTGCCCATTCCTAAGAATTGGCATTGCCACATATAGCATTGTACCAAATTACAGTGATATTTTCAAAGGATTTGCTGTCATGGGATAAATCTTCTTGGATTATCTCAGAGTCCTTGGCTAGAGGAATATACAAGTGATACATCTTTTTTGGTAGGAAAGTGAGATAAAATATATGTAACATAAAATTTACCATTTTAACTATTTTTAAATGGATAATTCATTAAAGTTACGTACATTCCCAATGTTGTACAACCCTCATCACCACTATGCACTTAAAGAACTTGTTCGCCATCCCAAACAGAAACTCTGTACCATTAAACAGTAATTTCCTATTTTCCCCTCCCCAACCCCTGGTAAACCTTGATTCTACTTTGTATCTGTATCAATTAGTCTGTTCTAAGTGCCTCATAGAAGGAATCTTACAATATTTGTCCTTTTATGACTGGCTTATTTCACTTAGGATAATGTGTTTAAGATTCATTCATGTTGTACCATGTATCAGAATTTCAATCCTGGATAAACAACAAAAGGCTACTGTATAGCACAGGCAACTATATTCAGTATTCTGGGATTAACCATAATGGAAAAGAGTATTTTTAAAAAGTGTATTTATATGTACAACTGAATCACTGTTGTACAGCAGAAATTAATACAACATTGTAAATCAACTATATGTCAATAAAAAAGAATTCCATTCCCTTTTTAAAACCGAATAATATTCCATTGTTTCTGTATACCACATTTTGTTCATTTTATCTGTCAGTCGACATTTGGTTTGTTTTCAGCTTTTGGCTATTATGAATAATGCTGCCACGAACACTGGTGTACAGGTGTCTGACTGTGCTTTCAGTTCTTTTGGGTGTATATAGTGACATTTATTTGAATTCATGCCTCCTTGATTGTCTGCCATCCATCAGTGGGGTCTGTTTTTTGGCTTGTGGAAGAAATGAGCTGAGCTCCCTCTGTCTGAGGATTTCCTTTCTGGATTTAAATGTAGCCTGTTTGTTTAGCAAGCCATCAGAAATGTCCTCTTGTCACCTAGGTACTGTACTTCTCCTGGGAATACTAGGATGAAAGCTACCTTCCCTGTCTTTTAACTGCTCAAAGTCTAAGGAATGCAGTAGCATTGAATTCAAACCAATATTAGGTGTTTTTTTTTTCTGAATTATGACTTTTTAATATGAAATATATTAGAGAAACAAGAATGAAAACACGTATATCATCTGTTTAAAATTTATCAAAAAGAGTAAGAGTATATGAAGTCCATCCCATCCTGAAGTGGAAGTACCTCAGCAGTGCCGATGAAGAGAAGTGGTGAGGAGTAGGCAGAGATGCCTGCAAAGCTGAATTTGTTAGGGTGATCAGGGAATGCCTGTGTGAGGAAAAGGCATTTTAGGGAAGCCTTTCAAGTGAGGAAGAACAAACCTGGGGATCAACTAGGACAAAGCTCTGCTGGAGTGCCTTCCATGTCCTGATGCTTTGACTATCCATATTCAGCTTTGCATGGTCAGGTTTCAGCTAAACTTACTCTGGGCAGTCCATTTGAAATGCCTGTCTGTTGTCCAACATTCCAGATTGAGATGCTTCCATTTATTTGTTCTTACAGCTTCTTATGCCTTCCTTTCACATTATTTATCTCACTCATCATTATTTGTGTAGGTGTTTGTTGAATGCCCTTTTCTTTACCTGAACCGTCCTGTGACAGTGGGTGAAGCTGTTCCCGTATTATTCACCATCTCCCAAGCATAATACCTGTCACTTAATAAAGACTTAATAAATATTTGCCAAAAAATGAACAAACGCCATTTGAGTATCCTCTATGGGAGCATTCATTTTTGAGAGCCGCGGGGCTCAGACCTGGTATGACCTGTCTCATGTTGGAAAGGCAGCTTTTTCTTGGCATGAGAATGCTGATTTGATCAACAGGGTGAAGGTGAGTTCACAGAAACTGAGTTTTTCAGGAAGTCTGATCCAGGGTTGGCTGATTGGATAAGAAGAGAACATGGTCAGACAACCGTGTTCTATGTCTGGTTTTGAAAAGGCTGGTTGTCTGCCTGTCCTGGGAATCAGTATGTGGTGTAGACTCAGGAAGCAATTGATAACCCTGGAAGGTGAGAATCCAATAAAGTAGGATAACAGGGCACAGTATTTGATTCCAACCAGCTCTAAAACAAGGTCCCTGATCAGAATGAGTGTTAGTGAGGCACGGTGGGCTCCCAAAGGCTCAGATTTCAAATATCTCTTTAAGAGGTTCTTAAGTGTCTTTTCAAGTCGTGGGTCTTTTGAGGTCTGACTTGGATTAGAAAATAAAGATGATTCTCTCATCTCCTACCTCCCAGGTGTTGGCATTTGTGCTGTAAACCTCCACAGTGAGACAAAGACTGTCAGGTAGGGAGTTCTGCCCAGGGGATACGCAGCTTTAGGAAAAACTTATGCAAAAAAAAGAGGATTTAGAATGGATGAAACTTTCGGAATCATCTGTGAAGAACTTTCCTCTTATAGATGAGGCAACCATGGCCCAGGAGGGGAAATAGCTTGTCTCAGTTCTGGGAAATGTTTAAAGGTAGTGTGTGTGTGTGTGTGTGTGTTTAGTCACTCAGTTGTGTCTGATTCTTTGTGACTCCCCACACTTAGCGTGTGTGTGTGTGTGTGTGTGTGTGTGCTTGCGCGCGCTTAGTCACTCAGTTGTGTCTGATTCTTTGTGACTCCCCACACTTAGCGCACCAGGCTCCTCTATCCATGGGATTTTGCAGGCAAGAATAGTGGAGTGGGTTGCCATTTCCTGCTCCAGGGGATCTTCCTGACCCGGGGATCGAACCCACATCTCCTGTGTCTCCTGCATTGGCAGGTGGGTCCTTTACCACCAGCGCCACCCGAGGACCAGCCTAGTACCTTTCCGTCAGAGGCCCTTTTGCAAAACCCATAGGACAAGGGCTGATTCCCCCTCTCTATAAAAGCATGTCCTGTTGAAACACTAAAGTTTTAGTTGGTGTTTATCCAGCAGAGGGTCACCCACGGTGGGGAGGGGTTTGGAAACCATGGAAGCCTCAGGAACAGGTGAGCTTATTTGTTAAATAAATGTTTATCCCATTTATACTATGCACCAGGCAGTGTTCCAAGTACTGCGGATGTAAGTCCTCACTCTCCTGGGAGTTATAGCTCTAGGGAGAAACACACTCTACACAAGTGAACTTTTAACTAACTATGCTAATGGCCTGTGAATAAAATAAAACAGAGTAATGGGGGAAAGAGTGGTTGTGTATTGTGGGGTTGGGCTCTTTTATGTGGGGGGTCGTGGGGTGGCCTCTCTAAGGAAGTGACACCTGAGCTGAAACTTAATTGGTGAGTAGGACCCAGCATGACCAGTAATGAGGGCGTGATAAACAGGGGGAAATGGGGTGGGAGCTAGGCTTAGGTTGGAGAAGTAGCAGCAGGTGGATGACCTAGACTTTCTGAGCCTCAGAGAAGTTTGGGTTTGTTCTTTAGTGCATCTGGAAGCCACTGGATCTAGTTAACTTTTTTTTTTTTTTAATTTATTTTAGTTTGGCCGTGCTGGGTGTTTATTGTAGCACATGGGCTTTCTGTAGTTGCCCCCAGCATGTGGGATCTTCGTTCCCCGATCAGAGATCAGAGCCGTGTCCCCTGCAGTGGAAGTGGATTATTAACCCCCCGACCACCAGGGAAGTCCTCTCTAGTTAACATTTTAAAGAGAGCACTCTGACCTCTGCGTGTGTTTTGTCGGAGGCCAGGTGTGACATGATGCGGCTGTGGAGCAGGCTGGCAGGGGGAGAGATGCTGAGAAGGGTCTGGTGTTGGGCATCTGAGAGCAGAGGGGGCAAAGGAGAGTGAGGACTCAAGTATGACTCCTGGGTACTGGCCTGAGCATCTGGGGAGGCTGTGATTCCCTTCACTTGAGATGGTAGAGCCTGGGGAAGGGTGAATACGTGATTGAACCTAAAGAAGACTAAGAGGTGAAAGAATTATGATTATTCTACACATGTCTGCAAGGTGATCCAAAGGGAATTTGACTTGTTCCACGTGATGCTTGGAGCCTGATCAGTGCCAGCAGATAAAGGGCTTTGGAGGCATTTCTCTTCCACTGTTGATGAAGCCCTCTGTTGGTTAGAATGGTCTGAGCTTGAGTGTGTACCTGCAGGGAGGTGATGTCTCTCCGCTAAATTGTTGAAGCTAAGATGGGTATCATCTACAAGTAGAGTGACCATTGTAATTTATGGTCCACATTGGGATATTTTTCAGAATAAAATGGGTTGCTCTTAAGTATGCCAGAATAACAAGTATACGTCTGGACTGCCTTGGTTAAATGAGGACTGTTGTTCATCCTGCCTTGCATATTCATCCTAGGGATACTGTAGAGAGGATGTCTTTGGTTGGGTGTGGGTTGAAAGCAGGTGTCCTCTGGGCATCTTTCAAAGTCTAAGGTTCTGAATATCTTTGGTGTATTTTATTTCACAGAAAAAGTTGATGTTCAGATTTTCTGGATTAAGTGAAGTACTCTTACGGTACAGGCAGATCAATGAAGTAGGCGTGTAATAAAGGCAGCCTCTCCTGTGGAGCATCCTTCTCACACCCGTCCTACCTCACTTGCTCCTCTTCCCCTCCTGTGGGACACATTTGCAGAGTGACACCCCCTGACTTTAGTTGGGTGCCTGTCCTTGGGCATGCAGTACAGCCTTGAATTCATCTGCTTATTTGTCTGTCTTCACCCCTAGATCGTGTGCTTGGCTTCTCCACGCCCCAGGCCTCTCACAGGGCTGCATAGGACAGACACCCATCACATGTTTACTGAATGTATAAATGAATGAACGAATAGCATTGTAAATGAGTTCTTCAGCTCTCTTGTACCAATGGCTATACATACTTGTTTTCTGAATGCTTATGCTAAATCCACACTGTAGTAAGCCTATTGATAAGTTCTCTTACTAGGCTGACTTTGCTGATTGAGAAAACCAAACTGAGAGAGGCTTGGTAACTTGCTCACTGTCACATAGCTAGTAAGTAGTCAATAGTCAGGGTTGGAACCTACCAGACACTTGGCTCAAAGACCATCTCCCGTTGCTCAGAACTTAACCATGACTGTTATGTAAGCAGTTCAAAGATTTTGAGAAGTTCTGCAATTAAGAAAAACTAGTTTAACTTGATTACCTGAGTGCTTTCCTGGCTGGATGGACTGCTCTGATTGTGGAACTTCCTTCCACCTATCCCCTGCTGCCCCCCTCCTTCCCCCTGCCCCCATAGCTGTTAGCTATTAACATCTTGTGGAAGACTCTGGAAACAGCTTTTGGAAAAGCCTGGGTGGTAGAACAGACTTATAAATTGAATACCTGCGGCTGTGGGTTCTTTCCCTGGCTCTGCCACTACCTGCCACATTTCAGGGCTTATTTTTCCATCCTTAAAATGAGGGAATTTAAACAGTTGGCCTCCCTATCCTCTCACCTTTAGAACCCGGCAGCATTGTAAGCTCGCCTGTGTGAAGCATGCAGCCAGGCTGGGAGAGCTTCTTAGGTGCCTTTTCTGTCTTCTGTTTGACCTTTTTTCTCAGAAGCCTCAGAACTTGTAAGCCACGAAAACAAAGTACAGAACGAATCAAATATCATTCAGATTTTCGGTAATTTCCCTGTTTTAGACATTGAGAAAGGTTCATAGGTAAGCCAGTAGCAATTCAAGGAGCTTAAATGAAGCCTTTTTGTAAAGAGTTGTAATAAAAGCTTCTTTGCCTAAAGGAATAAAAACTTACTTAAAAAAATAAAAAATTTTTTCTCTTGTTTTTAGAGTTTTTTTTTTTAAAGCCTCAGATCCCAGACCTAGAGAGCATTATGCTAAGTTAAATAAGTCAGAGAAAGACAAATACTGTATGTTATCACTTATATGTAGAATCTAAAAAATGAAACAAACCGATATATAAAACAAAACAGAAACAAACTCACCTATTTAGACAACAATCTCGTGATTACCAGTGGGGAGAGAAAAGGGAGGAGAGGCGAGATAGGGGTAGGGAATTAGAAGATACAAACTACTGGAAACTAAATAGATAAGGAACAAGGATATGTTGTACAGCACAGTGAAAAATAACCACTGTTCTGTAATAATCTTAAGTGGCGTATACATTATACACCTGAAATGAATACAATATTGTAAATAAACTATACTTCGATAAACAATTTTTAATAAAAAGCCCCAAATCTACTTTCGCCGTATTTCTGCAGGTCTCAATGGAGAGTGAGTCAACTGCCTCACTTTTAAAGGGTTCTTGGATGCTAACGATCTTTTATGCGTTTTTTATACATTGTCTATAACAAGTGACACTCTAGGATTTCTGCTCTTCTCTTAAGGACATGTAATAAATGTTTAGAGCATACAAAGTGGTATTTCAGGAATGCAGTGAATTCTATAATGAGGAATTTGACTAAGAACTGGAGCAAAAATGTTGAACATTTTCAGATCTGCCTTAAGTTTCATAAATATTTGTACTCTATGAAAAAGCATGCATTTTTCTGCCTCACACATTCTATTAAGTAGTCAAGGTACCTGATTTAGGATTTAATTTGAAATAAGCTGTCAGACCCGACTACCTATCTATTTTCATGATGAATTTGTTTTTACTCTTTATTCAAGCTTACTTCTCAATTTTCTACATTTGTATTGTAGAAAATACAAATTGTATGGGGTGCTGAAGAAAGAGATTTTACTCATTGTGTGCTTCCTATTCCACTTGACTCCTTCAGTTGCATTTGATTCTCATCCAGTTTTATTTATACTTCATGAATTTGAACAGATCTGCGATTTCTTATTGTTCACTGGTGCCAGTTGAAAAATTCTCCCAGGCTGTTTTTATAGGGGTAACTGTCATGTTTATACTGCGTTTCAAAAAACATCCATCTTTTTAATTTGCTTGTCTAAATGCATTTAATTTTTAAGAGAACAGTTGTAAAGTTGTGAACTTGACATTTTTACACTTGAATGTGCATATTAACACAGCGCTTTGTCTTTTTCCTGCGCCGACTTTATTCTGGGCTGTGTGTGTATAGGAAGCATAATTTACCCCTTCTGGCAAAAATAAAGGCACCGTCGCTGTCTTCCCCCTTTTCTTTTCTTTTCTTTAAGCTGTTACTACAAGTCTGGCCATGTCCCTAGGGAGAGGTGGGAAAAGATGTCTTTGCCCTCTGAAGTCCATGTCTCAAGGGGACGTCAGTACTCACACGGATCCTATTTACATTGTAATTGGTTGCTGGCTGTCTGGTACAGCTGTTTCAACTTAAACCCAAGACAGTTGCTATGGAGATGGTTTGACTAGAAATAGGTCAAGTAAAGTCCTTTTCTCCCTGGATGTAAGGGAGTGCTGTAACTCAACTAGAAGTGTCTCAGTTGAAGAGAAAATGCGTAGATGGGCAACCACATCCACTGCCCCCACAGTTTCTCTTTGTAGGATGAGGCTTATCACAGATGCCAGACCGCTCATGTTGTTGCTGTGACTCTGGAAAGAACACATCTGAAGACTCTTTCTGTTAAAAGGAATCATAGATGCTACAATTTGCAGTGTAACCTTGTTTAACTGGCTTATGTATGACTCGAAAAAGTTGCCTGGAGAAGGCAATGGCACCCCACTCCAGTACTCTTGCCTGGAAATCCCATGGACGGAGGAGCCTGGTTGGCTGCTGTCTATGGGGTCGCACAGAGTTGGACACGACTGAGCAACTTCACTTTCACTTTTCACTTTCATGCATTGGAGAAGGAAATGGCAACCCGCTCCAGTGTTCTTGCCTGGAGAATCCCAGGGACAGGGGAGCCTGGTGGGCTGCCGTCTGTGGGGTCGCACAGAGTCGGACACGACTGAAGTGACTTAGCAGCAGCAGCAGCAGAAAAAGTTGCTTATTTCATAAGTTACTAAACATAGTAGAATGGCATTTATTTTCAAGACATGACCAGGAGTTCAAGAGCAGGTCTTTTAAAATATGGTTAGCAATGATATTTGGAAGAAGTTATCTGGTGACATCGGATGGGATTTGTTGTATGTTTGTCTAGAAAGGATGTCTTTCCCAGTCCAACTTGGCTAAGATGAGTGATGTACTACCTGTAAGCTAAGTCCTCTGTTGTGGGTGACTCCGATGCTTATCTTTCCTTCTTCTTGTGCCTGGTGCGGAAGTGGTTCCTGACTCTGCATCTGACCATTGTGATGTAGAGTTACAGTCTTTCTCATAGGCGGGGGTGTCATATGTTCCTCTCATAGGTCCCCAAGCTTTGTCTAGTTTGGGGCTTCATGAGTGTGGAGACAATTTTTTTTATTTGTTTTATCTCTTTTAAAAATTTATTTGTTTTTTAATTGGAGGATAATTGATTTACAATATTGTGTTGGTTTCTGTAATACATCAACATGAGTCAGCCATACATACACATGGCCCCTCCCTCTTGAAACTCCCTCCCACCTCCCACCCCATCCCACCCCGCTAGGTTGTCACAGAGCACCGGGTTTGAGCTCCCTTGGTCAGACAGCAAATTCCCACTGGCTATCTGTTTTACATACGGTAATGTGTGTGTTCCCATGCCACTCTCTCTACTCCTCCCACTCTCTCCTTCCCCCCACTGTGTCCACAGTCTGTTCTCTATGTCTGCCTCTGTATTGCTGCCCTGTAAATAGGTTGATAAGTACCATCCTTTTAGATTCCATATATATGTGTTAATATATGATGTTTGTTTTTCCCTTTCTGACTTACTTCACTCTGTATAATGGGCTCTAGGCTCATCCACCTCATTAGAAGTGACTCAAAATATGTTTTCTGGCTGAGTCGTAATTTGGTTCTCATAGTTGGGTGGGGAGTAGGATGCTATTGGCATCTAGCGGGGAGAGGTCTGGGATGCTGTGGGGCATCCTACAGTGTACAGAACAGCCCCCTCCATCAAGGAATTATGTGGCCCAGTAAGTCAGTAGTGCTGAGATGGTCTGTATTGGATGGGTTATTAAGAAATGTAAAAGATTTCGGGAAAGAATGACAGTAAGAGATCTGGAAAGCAGATATGGAAAATGAGAAAAGTGTGTGTATATGATGGGAAAGAAATTGAGTAGGAACTATAGCACTGATGTGTGTACCTGGACCCACCAATTTGAGTTTTACAGATATTTTTGGAAGAAGATAAAGTGAGTAGTTAACCATGTAAGATTAGTATTAATATGTACAATAAATAATTGAGAAACTCTCAATATACCAACTGTCTTAAGTCATACTCTCAGGATTCTGGGAGTTGAAGATTTCCTTTAGGAATGAGGTTCCTAAAAAGGGAACCTGGCAGACAGTAGGCGCACAATAAATATATGCGACCAGAGTGAGTTGAGGGGAAACAGAGAGAAAAAGGGAATGGACTCAGAGGCCACAGGGGCAGCTGCCCCAGGTCTACCCACACAAGCCAACTCTGTGGAATTTCCCAACTGAAGAAGGCTGGGAACCTTGGAGGACTTCTGCCATTAAGGCTTGTGTTTGGCTGTCTTTACTAACGCTGTGCATGTGTGTACCCTGGGATCCAGCCATTCCACTCCACAGCGTGCTCTCAGCAGGAATGCTTCTGCATATTTCCTGAGTCATGAGCTACCAAGAATGTTCACAGAAGTAGCACCATTCACAGTAGCTCAAACTGGAAACTGCCCAAATACCCATCAGCAGTAGAAGAGATAAGTAAATCCATTAAAAAAGTTGCTAATGATGGAATATTTCAAAACACAATAGGGTATAAGAAAAATAGGCATTCTAGTTTCCACCACCCAGATTTAACAAAGGCTAACATTTTGCCATATTTGCCTTTTAAAAATTCTTTTTTTTTTTTTTTTTCATTTGAGAAATAGAACCTTCTGGTGACCTTAGTGTTGGGAATGGGGTAGAATTGGGTGAGTGATCTCTGAAGATCTTGGAAATGTTAAGAGTGAGATGTCCTGAGCTTTCTCTGCACGTCTTCCCTTGACGTGGAATGAATTACCTGTCACTGGCACTTAAATGGGCTTCCCTGGTGGCAAATATCAAACAGTGTAGTCAGCGAGAACACCCCCCCCCACCCCCCGCCCTGATTAAAGATTCCACAGTGCTGCAGAAGAAAGAGGAGGAAGGCCTGCCTTTCACCTCTCCTGCTCTCTGAAAGAGAAAACACTCTGCAGTAATGTCCTCAGAGGACATAATGCCTCTTTCATTGAGATATAAAAGAATTTGGCTTTTCCCATCAAATTGTGATTGGAATACCGTGAATGTTTTGATTGTGCTGATGTGAGAAAAAGAACAAGAACGGAGTTTGGTGTTCTCGGTGATTGCTGTAATTGTTAGCCGGGCACACATCCCCCATCTCTTCCACTCAGCCCGGCTCGTCAGGACACAGAGGACTGAGAGCAGCATTGTCTTGGGGATACCTTGAGTCCATTCTGCTTTACAGCAGAAGAACCATTTGCAAACTTCTGTTCTTTACTTAGTATTAGCATCATTGATGATGGTAATTTTTTTGGGTAACTCTCTCCTTGATTGTCATGAGGTCCATGGTTGACTGCTTCCCTTTACTGAGTGCTTGCTAAGTGCTTGGCATAGTCCTAAGCCCTGGATGTATGTTTGGTTTCCTCGTAATAATCTCTGAGATAGGCATTGTTACTGTTTTCATCTTACAATTGAGAAAACAGATGTAGGGAGGTTCAGTAGGGAGGTTGCCAAGGGTTATTACCCTCTGCATGGCAGAGTCATAATTCAAATCTCATTTTGCCTGACTCCAAAATCGTTTTTAACCAATCTCTAAACAATCCCAGGTAGTGCAATGGTAAAGAATCTGCCTGCCCATGCAGGAGATGCAAGAGATGTGGGTTTGATCCCTGGGTTGGGAGGAGGAAATAGCAACCCATTCCAGTATTCTTGCCTGGAAAATTCCATGGACAGAGGAGCCTGGCGGGCTGCAGTCCATGGGATTGCAAAGAGTCAGACACACAAAGAGAAAGCACAAATGAATGAAAATGAACAAAACAAGGCCCACTTGATGTTGGTACATGGGTTGACAGAGCTGTAAAGCGGGAGTTAAGGTCCTGGGAACAGGACGTGAGCTGAGCACTTCCCAGTCCTTTTAGAGTCACCCTGCTCTGAGTCTGCGGTGGGAGCCTGGGAGGCTGCTCTCATTTCACAGATGAGGACTTCGGGGCCAGACAAGCAGTGGGCTTGCCCAGAGCCACACAGCTCATGTTGGGCTGGATATTCACCAGGATCTTTTGTGCACACACTCCAGCTCTGTATTCAGTCTCCTACCACCTTGGTTGACCTTCAGCCTGGCACCAAGTTGTAAGATTAATGTTGTTTCCTCATCTTTTACATCAGAGTGGTACCAGCTGTCCCAGTTGTTAGAGATTATAGAGCATTAGCTAGCAGTGTGTCTTTTTAAGATTCTTGGAAAGATACACCATTTAGATACATATTTGTTTAATCACTGCGGTGCTTTATGATGCGAGGTAATACCTTTTCTAAAAAACTTTTTATGTTGTATTGGGGTACAGCTGATTAATGTTGTAGTAGTTTAAAGTGAACAGTGAAGGGACTCAACCTTAGATGTACATGTATGCATTCTCCCCCAAAGCCCCCTGCCATCTAACCTGCCACATAACACTGCCTTTTTGTTTGTTTGTTCTGGGTGCACGTGTGGCTTGCTGGATCTTAATTCCCCAACTCGGGATTGAACCTGGAGCATAGTCCTCACTACTGGACCACCAGGGAATTCCCGAGATAATGCTTTTTTTTTGGGTTAGATTTAATTACATATACATATTTTTGATATTCTGGAAGAATGATTTGGTAATTTCATGGAAGTTGAAGACCTTAAGTGAGATTTTTTTTTTTTTTTTATTCTGCATGGACTAAATCTGTTTTTTTAGAGCTAACCTCAGCTTATCCTGTGTTGCTCTGAGGTTGCAGCTGCTCCGTGGTGGTTACCTGTGAAAGGTGCTAACTGGAGACATCCAGAAGGGCCCGACTCTACTGTCCTACACAGGTGAGACTGGTGGGTCTTAGCCTAGATGATACTTTCATTTCAAAATCAGTTCCTATGATGTTGAAGAGAAACTCAATGTCCATTGTCTATAAAAGAGTATGATGAACTCTAATCCGTTGGAAGGGGAATAGGATGACTAGAAAGAATCAATGTACAGACCCAAACATTGTGCCTACGTCATGGAACACTGTTAAAATTCTTTTCTTTTCTTTTTTTTGATGTGGACCATTTTTAAAGTCTTTATTGCATTTGTTACAATATTGCTTCTGTTTTATGTTGTGGTCTTTCTGCTGCCAGGCATGTGGATCTTGGCTCCCTGACCAGGGATTGAACCCACACCTCCTGTGTTGGAAGAAGTCTTAACCACTGGACCACCAGGGAAGTCTCTGGAAGGCTCATAATAAGTGGCCTCTTGTCATCCTCATTTGGCCTTTTAGAGGGTCCCCTCCTGTCATTCTTTCCCCTTTTGACAGTCCTATTACAAATCTCATGACGTGTAACCTTTACAGATTGTTCTTCCTCATGAGTAGGCCATCATGAGGACGGAGATTGCCTCACAGAGAAGTTGGTATCTTGCCAAGTGGCCACTGTAACAGCTAGGCCTTGGGTATAGAACTCATGTTCTCTGCGGTCCTGGACTGACATACTTTGAAGCCACCATCTGACTGAAAAACCACAGAGCTGCAAGTCGGTCAGCAAGTCTCCAGGGTGGCAAAGAAATAATTATCTCAAGCAAAAATAGAGTAACACTTTAAGCCCTGGAGGCAGAGAAAGGTTTAGGTCAGGACTCAGCGTCTCAACAGCCCAAGAAAACTGTTCTCCTAACCCAGTTTTTCAGATGGGATTCTCGAGTCTCCGTTTTCAACATTGTTCCTGCTTACTGCCCTCAGTGTGAGGGAGCCGGAAGTACAGGCAGTTCAGCTCTAGGGATACAGCTCCTTGATAAATGTCATTCTTTCAAACTCTTGAGTTGGTAGGCCCTGGGGTAGAAATAGACTCTGAGGTGGAAAGTTGTGGGATTCTCAGATACCTCCGGTAGATGACCTTCTTGCTGCTGCTGCTGCTAAGTCACTTGAGTCGTGTCCGACTCTGTGCGACCCCATAGATGTCAGCCCACCAGGCTCCCCCGTCCCTGGGATTCTCCAGGCAAGAACACTGGAGTGGGGTGCCATTGCCTTCTCCGTGATGACCTCTTAGCTCCCAATATATAGCTTCTTTCTGAAATATCATAGTAGAAGAAAAAGCTGAAGACAGAAGGAAGACCCAGAGTGAAATGTATTTTATCCACTGAGTCCTTTTGAAAAAAGTACATGTCTTTAAACATCAATGCTGAAAACAGTGACTGGCGTGTAAAGGTACTCAATAGACGCTTTGGAAAGAATAAGTGAAAGTCACGGTGTAATTACTATAGGGAATTCAAAGATGCTTAACAGGGACTTCCCTGGTGGTCCAATAGTTAAGAATCTGCCTGCCAGATTCTTAGAGTAACTCAGAGGGGATGTGGATTTGATCCCTGATCCCAGAACTAGGATCCCACATGCCACAGGGCAACTAGGGTCTCATGCCACAACTACTGAAGCCCGTGCACCCTTGAGACCGTGTTTCACAACAAGAGAAGCCACCACAATGAAAAGCCCATGCACCACCACAACAAGACAAAGCAACAGAGTCCTTGCACAGCAACAAAGACCCAGTGCAGCTAAAAAAAAAAAAAAAAAAGTTTAAGAAATGGGCCAGGAATGAAGAGTCCACTGGAGGAAGAGTGAGCAGGAACTAAAGTTATTGGTGCTGAATAAATATGTTTATCCCCTTATTCTCAAACTTCCCCCTAATCTTCCCTGCCCCGCTATACTGTTAGAAAAAATAGAGGCTTACTTGGAATATGCTGGAGTGAGGCAAATAGAGCAGACTCATCTACAGCAGAATGACACAAGAGTTTAAAGCCAAGTATCACAGATTGGATTCTTTGGAAACAGATGCTGAGATAGAGCTTGGTGTGCAGACTATTTATTAGGGATCCACACCTGTGGGAGGGACGGGGAGGAAGCAGGATTGGGCAGAGGGAGAAGCCCAGACTGCAGGGCAGGTCCAGGAAGTCCCAGCCAGTCCCTCGGGGGTGGGGTGGGGGGGCGTGCTCTGGGGCATAAATGACCCATAGGATTGAGCCCTGGGTGAACCCGCATGGCTGTGCCTTTATGCTCCTGCTGTGGTTGGTCGTTGGTGACTGTGAGGTGGCTCTTTGCAACTCTCCTGAAGGAGCTGAGCGTTGGAAGCTTCTGGTCATACCATGTCCAGCAGCTGCAAAATCGTTCTTTCCTCACAGAAGAAAGCATTGGTTGATGCACCTGGCTGGTGCAACTCCACACCGGCTGCACCAAGTTGAGATTCTCTGGGGTTTCAGGCCTGCCAGCAAACTGGAGTAATGGTTCGAGTCTGGTGCCAGGAGGGATCAGAACCTATTTGGGAGCCTGGGATGTCAGAAACCCTTGGTGGAGGCGGACAGAAGTGCGGTGGGGCTGGGTGGGGGGCGTTGACCTGGGGACCAGGCCCACCTCCGCGTCACGGATTGAGGTGAAGGCGGAGATGGGCGGTTGGTGGGAGCCGGTCCCTGTTTCCTGTTCCGGCTCCGCCCTCCTCACTCTGCGTCTCTGTTCCCCAGGCCCGACCATCCGGTTCTCCACGTCTCCTGGAATGATGCCGTCGCCTACTGCACATGGGCGGGAAAGCGTTTGCCCACGGAGGCCGAGTGGGAGTACAGCTGTCGAGGAGGCCTGCAAAATAGGTACTTGGAGGGTCTCCCCTTGCTTAATAGTATGTGGATCTTTTTTCTAAATCCACAGGGACTTACTCTGGACAGTTGATTTAAAACCACAACCACCAGGGCAGCTCTGTCCTACTGGGCTTTCCTCACCTTGGTGAAGTTCCGTAGAAAACACCCATGCGGAGGTGGGCGCCAGCCACGCAGCCACATCCCCGGGCCACGAGGTCCTCCTTCGAGCCTCTCTGGCAGGCTGCCTTCGCTTTTAGGGGTTTCTTATGTTAGGCGTCTCCTGAAACATCAGTATTTCTCTGCTTTCAGAGCCATTATACACAAAACTCACGATTGGGTCTCAGCTTCTAGGAAAGGCTCCTTAAAATAGTGAAGGCTTTATAAAAAAGTGCGGTGTGATGATGCCCCGTTATGCTTCCGTATATGACCAGAATGATGGCTGCTCTCCCAGCCTCCTGTAAGCCCCTCTGTTAGTGAGGTGATTTATATCAGGCCTGGTGAGTCCTCGGGAGAGACTGAGGTTGTTGTGAGCTTGACATGATCTGGTTGTGTGGAAGTTAAAAAAAAAAAAATTCCTGATTAAAAGCTTTATGTATTAAAAAAATAAAATAACTCGCTTGGAACAAGCGAGCAGTGCGCTCTCTCCCTTTCACTGCCTTCCTCTTCTTGACTTGGGTCCAGAAACCTGTGTATGTTTGACAGACTGATGCCGGTGTCTCTTCTGACAGACTTTTCCCCTGGGGCAACAAACTGCAGCCGAAAGGCCAACATTATGCCAACATCTGGCAGGGCGAGTTTCCTGTGACCAACACCGCGGAGGACGGCTTCCGAGGGACCGCGCCAGTGAGTAGCGAGGTTCAGAGGGCTGCAGCCCCAGCGCACGGAGAAACCGCTAGAAATGAGGGAGCATGTTGCTCAGTCTCTGCTCTACGTCTGGTACCCTTCCTGCCTTCATCCACTACCGCACGTGGCAAATGCTAATACTGAGACGATCTTTTTCATGACACGTTTTTCTTTCTGATTCTATAATGCTATAGAAACTTTGAGAAAAACCAGAAGAGTTGCAAAGGAGAAAATTGAAAGAACGTGGAATCTTACCACCCAAGATAGATAACCCCTATTAGCATTTTGGTGGAATTCCTCCCATTCATTTTCGGTATTAATGATACCAATAATTGCTAGGAGTTCATACTTGCAGTGTGCCAGGCATGATACTGAGGTATTTGCATGAATTATCTCAGTTAATGTTTCACTCTGTAAGGTAGGTACTGTTATCCCCATTTTTTCAGGTGAGCATTCTGAGGCACAGAGAGGTTAACTAACTTGCCCAGGGTTACACAACTGGAAAGCCACACATCTGGGATTTGGACCAGGTTGGTTTGTTTCTAAAGCCCATGCTCTTAACTACCATAGGTGCCAGTGTAAATGTTTCTCGTGTTTGTGTACCTATATATTTTTTACATATTGCTTTGGGATCATACCATTATATTTAAAATCCTACTCTTTTTTCCCTGTGTAATATCAGGAACATTTTGTCTGGCGTTAGCAGTTCTTCACAAATACATGTCTTTTAGCAGCTGGATAGCTTGTCATTTGAATTAACCCTAATTTATTTGCCTCTTATTTTTGCAAAGTTAGGTCTGTTTTTTTGCTAAATAACAACATCTTGTGCGGAAATTGGAGAAGGCAATGGCGACTCACTCCAGTACTCTTGCCTGGAAAATCCCATGGACAGAGGAGCCTGGTAGGCTACAGTCATGGGGTCACTAGGAATTGGAAACAACTGAGCGACTTCACTTTCACTTTTCACTTTCATGCACTGGAGAAGGAAATAGCAACCCACTCCGGTGTTCTTGCCTGGAGAATTCCAGGGACAGGGGAGCCTGGTGGGCTGCCGTCCATGGGGTCGCAGCACAGAGTCGGACACGACTGAAGCGACTTAGCATCAGCAGCAGCAGCAGCAGTGCATAAATATAAAATTTTATCTCTGATGATTTAAAAAATTTTTTTATTGAGGCATAGTTGATTTATAATGTTGTGTTAGTTTCTGCTATACAGTGAAGTGAATCAGCTACACAGATGCATTTATCTGCTCTGTTTTTAGATTCTTTTCCCATACAGATCAATTCTGTGTATTGAGTAGAGTTCCCTGTGCAATACAGTAGATCCTTAATAGTGTGGTGATTTTTTAAAAGGTAGATTCCTAGCAGTGAAATTAGTGCGTCAGACCAGAAAAACTTGGTAAGAGTTTCAGATACGTAATGAAACTGTTTTCTGGAATGCATGTAGCATGTTTCCCTCCATGAGTATTCCTTTCTCTCTGCTTTGTCAGCAGAACCATACACTAATGAAGCAATGATAAAAGCATTTTGTTTTTTCTTGACACATTGAGCAAAGATGTCTTGTGGTAGGGAAATAGCACCTTACTGGATTTGTTTTTACAGAGGATAATATTCTTTCAACAATCTTTCAAACAGTTGTCATTTTAAAAAATATTTGTGTTTTTAATATTTGTTCACACAAAAATAATTCTTCCAAAATTTGTTTATAAATGTAACACACATATGTTATTTGGAGCAGGACCAAATGATTCCAGAATTTCAACTGAAATAATAAACAAGTGAGAAAGACAGACAATTTTTGGAAGAGATGAGGGATGAGAAGACACTTGACTTTTCAGAACCTGAAACATACTTTGAGCCGTATAGTTAAAGCATTACAGTTGTTTTTGCAGGGGTGCAGAAGCAATGTAAAAAAAAATTGCATGAGAATATGTTGCCTTTAAATAGGCATAGGAACTCAACATGTGTGTGCTTTTAAAATTTCACATGTATGAGTTAGGTATATGATAAAAGCACCAACACAAACCAGTGGGAATTGGATGTATTTTTCAACAGAGGCAAAATTTATTTGCTACTCTACAGCAAAGTGAAGTTGGTTCTTTTCAGGTTTCCTTCTGGATAGCTTGTGCTCTCAGGGGCACATAGTTTTATTCAGTAAAATGAGTGATTAGAGACCTTGGGGTCTAAGAGATCTCAACCTTTTTCTCAAACTGTACATGGGTAAGAAGGCCAGTTGTTATCTCATGGGCCACTGTTGGTCAGCAGAACCTGTGCTGCAGGATGAACACAACAGGGAGCCTGATGAAGACGCTTGGGAGACCCCAGGAAAGGTGACACGTGATGCAGAAGAGGACACTCAGCCTTGAAGCACATATAGCATAGGCTTCTGATAGACCCAGGCAAATTACATAAGCACCTGTCAGTTATAAAAGACCATGAGAATCTGTATTGAACAGTTATGAATGTTTTACAGCACTTAATGGCTGCAGAATTTCATATCGCTCTTTAGACAGATGAACCTCCAAGGAAAAAGTCATTTATTCTCAAGTCAGTGCATCTTCTCAGAAAATAACAATTTCCATATGAAATAAGGATACTTTACAGATATTTAGAGTTGGAACATTTAACTGGGGATGTTCAGCAGATGTCTGCATTGGAGGATGTTCAACAGAACTTACCTGAAGAAGTTGCCATGGAAGTTCCTAAGATAAAATTAGAACATTTGCCAGGACCCGACATGAGAAATACTACCTGAAGAGAAGGAAAACCAACACATTGTAGAGAGGTCACGTCCACCTTTGTTTGGAATGAGACTTGACAAAAGATTTCTACCTTTAAAGCGGGACTATTTCTCTCAGGTCCTCCTTAGCTTCCTTGTGGCCACAGGCCTTGGTCCCTGGAGAGCAGGAATCGAACTTCCAGTGATGGGATGGACTACAGTGAAATAGTTCCCTCACCTGCTGTTTTATTTTATTAGTTTCACTCACTAGTTTTATTTTTTATTTTTTTTTAGTTTCACTCATTAGTTTTAAATTGAGTGAACTATTCTGACCGCAGTGAACCTGAAGAATTGGTTTTCTGTTTGATTGGACCTCTGTTGTAAGTTATCAGTATGTTTTGGCTTTCATACATATCTACTCATTCACCTGAAAATAAACATGTTGAAAGTATTTCTTCTGAGCTTTCTGGAAG
Source organism: Cervus canadensis (assembly GCF_019320065.1). Classification (NCBI taxonomy): domain Eukaryota; kingdom Metazoa; phylum Chordata; class Mammalia; order Artiodactyla; family Cervidae; genus Cervus; species Cervus canadensis. Next base: position 37,566,464 of record NC_057407.1, on the reverse strand, counting down.
GAAGTTTTGGTTGGTGTGACTAACTGAACAAAGAGCAGTTAAAATATTTATATTCTTGTGGTAATTTTGGGAGTGGTGACCTCCAGATTTTATCTCACTTAAACATCCAGTTGTTTACAGAAGGAAAACCCCTCAAACCTTTCAGTAGATGCTGTTATTGTTTTCTCATCTTAGGGTTTAACAGCACCACATAGGCTGACTTGCTTGCCCAGCATTTGTTGTGTGTTGTCATGTAAAGAGGACCTTAGACTGGCTGACCTCCATTAGTCTGCTCTCTAAGTCTGAGAAATGGTTCCTCCCTCCACTTCTCCACTTCGTTCATTCCATCTTTCAGTTGCTCTCATGCCCCCTTGCTCCTTTCCATCTTTTCGCTGAAACAAATTATTTTCTTCTTTTCCTTCCAACTATTTTTCTTATTCTTCTTCATTATCTCCAAATTCTTGAAAGAACAGTTTATGCCTCTGACCCCTTCTCCTTCACTGTCTCTCTGACCTTTAACCTCTGACCTTGATTCTCATAAGATGCTTCTACCTTTGTGGAGGAGGGTTCATCTTCAGCTCGAAATCTCTCCCTCTAGGGAGTTTCTGCATATCTTCTTTCATTCTCTTACCCTACTAATCCCACCCTGCCTTTCTAGATTGGATGTTTTTAATTTTTGGCATCATCATTCTTTCTCCCTCATTAAAACTCTTTCACGTCTGTGTCATCAAACCCTTTCTGCCTTCAGTCGACATGCATGGAATTACTGAATGAAGCAGTGAATAGGTACTGCTGTTTCCATAATGAATGCTGAGTTTGGAAGCAGAGTGGTAAAAATTTTCAGCTTTCCCCATCATCTGGATTAAGTTTTTTTCGGAGTAGCATCATAACTTTATTGAAGTGCCCTGGATTGCCCACATATCAGATGGTTCCAGATTTATGTGTAGATCTAAAACCTTCTGAAGTCAAGTAGGAAATTAATTTTATTCCTTTTAGTTCTACTTCATTAATTGAGAAAAAACATGAACTTACAAAAAGATTTTTTTTTTCAAAAAGATTTTTTAAAAAGAACCTCAATGATATCTTAATTTTTTTTCACTTAAAAAATAAAAGTTTCCCTCATGTATGAGCATTTCTCATAAAATATGTTAGGAAAAAGTTTTGAGTCCCTAAAATAGCAAAACTTGTTCTGTATGCATTTACTATTCAGTCAAAGGTTTTTCTCTGGTCCTCCTCCCCACCTTCCTCTACGCTTTAGTACCATGTCTGTGACATAATTATGTGGCAGACTGTCTGATCTACCTTTGAAATGTGATGTAATTGCTGGCTGAAGAGCCTGTGCAGCTTGCCTCATGCTTCCAGGTCCCAGGGATTGCAAACTTTCTTTGTTTTATAGATAGCGCTTGATAATGAATTCACAGTTTCTCTATAATAAGGAGTCCCATCAGTGTTTTGACAATAATGACTCAGGCTTAAAGATAAACTGGTGAGTTGGAGGGGCTGGTGGAGAGGACAGAATTGGCTTGAGGTCTCTCTGTGCCTGAAGATGTTGTGGCCAGCAGAGCTCAGCTGTGATGACAAGACTGATACTGGGTATAATGCCATTTCTCTCATGCTTCTGAAAGTCCCCAGATAATTTACCTGCCACTTCTCAATGAGATACGGATTTGACTTATGATCAATACTAGTCTCTCTATTAAGAATTATCTCATTGACTTTCTTACCATGTAACATAAACTGTTCTTAGGTTTCTGAACTCTCTTTGAGAACTCAAAGCTGAAAAGTATCTTCCTCTGTTTTTATATTGGTCAGATTGTATTTTCACTGTTGGAATGAAAATTCATATTCATACTTTGAAGTAAGAGGTCTTTGTGCATTTTTATACTAAAGAGGCTTTCTAGACAAGGTGAGTAGATTGACAACATTTCCCCCTTTTTTTAATTTTTAGGTTGACGCCTTTCCTCCCAATGGTTATGGCTTATACAATATAGTAGGGAACGCCTGGGAGTGGACTTCAGACTGGTGGACTGTTCACCATTCTGTTGAAGAAACGATTAACCCAGTGAGTATTAGTCTCAGAATACATATTATGAAAAGGTTACACCCATCTTTGGGCAGATTATGGTAGGAATTTCGTGTGTTTTGGCTATTTATGTACTATTGAAATTAATCTTGGAATTTCCCCAAGGAATATTAAGCACATCTTTTTTTTTTTTTCAACCTTAAGGCATTGTGAAGAAATGTTTGTGGACATTTTATATGCTGCTGGATCGTTACAGTGATAATGATTTGAGGAAATCTGCCTTTAACTGTAGAAATTATATTCAGCCTCATAAATGTGATCAAAGTGATGAGATGTATAAATAACTAGCAAAATTCATTAATGTTCATTAATAACTATTGAGATCTGGTAGGTGGTATTTATCATGTTGCTAATTGCCTGAGTTTTCATTGGCTGAAATTTTGATTGAAGAACATTGTTTGGAGAAAATGAGAAGGATGTTTTCTGGGTGAATGTTGAATCAGGAAGTTGAGTCATTTGATGATTATTTCCTGAACTCCACAGTATGTCAGTTCATAAACCTTGGGAATGTAGTAAAATTAAGTTAAATTTTACCGTCTCTGGCATGGGAGTACTATTAACTGCAGCTAGTGGGCTACTCTGCCTCTAAAGTCAAGCTCTCTCAGCATATATAATAATTTAGACACTATAAGAATTAGGTGTGCAGGTGGGAAGTACTTCCTTTAAAAAGAACATGTCTGAGTATTTCTTGTGTGAACAGATTGGGGGGGATGCCATTTAAAAATCCTATCTCTAGCAAACTAGACAGTCATAAATCAGATCCAGGAATATATATTTATACCCAAACTAGCTAGACTGGGAACTTAATATGCTTAATTTTAAACCTTAACCTCTTGAAAACTTACAAAAGGTAATGATAAAGACAATTAATTCTTTGATCTCTTCTCAGTGAAAGGTTAAACAGCTCAGAGTAGTTGAAGAAATTGTCAGACTCTGTGCCTCGGGCCTTTTTTTTTTTTCCCGTCAGAATTTGGGCATAAATTTGTGTGATATGCTTGATTTTTCTTCACAGAATAACACATGAATTGCTCATGAATAATCTATAGACAGAAATCTCCTTTCTTGGGGACAGATGAAAAAGCTGATTTCTTCAGAAATGGTCACTTCCTCCTTGTTTTCCTTGGCAGGGCTTGTGGAATTTGTGGTCAAAGGCAACCCATCTCTCCAACATGAGAATAAGGTTGTGAAATTTTCGGTGGGTTTGAGGTTGGGAGATGCCATTCTCTACTGGCACAGTGTGACTTGGCGTTTGCTGTCAGAAGCAGAAATAGAATTTTTTTCTCCCCTTAGATGAAAGCATCTGCATGTTTGGAAAGGGTGCACCAGGCTTCAAAATTCTGGCAAGTTGTGAATGTATTTCTGTGACCATCTGTTGTCGAGCTGAGTGCTTATTAGCTTTCAGTTTTATAATTGCTTGTGTTGCTTCTAAGGATTTACAGAAAAATCCTTATATTCTTGTTTTCAGGGTCCCAGGCTCTGATCTTGGATGTTGTCTTTGCTCTATGAATCGTTAGCCTTGTAGGTTTCTGTCACAAAGGCCTCATATGCTTCCTGGTTTGACTGGGATTAAATTCACCAGTTTGGAGGACTGATACCCAATTCCCTTGCAAACGCAGACTCTATCCTTCAGATCTTTACAACCAGCACCGCTGTCGTCTCTCATCTGTTTTACTGCATCAGTCTCCCCGTTGGGCTCCCTGGCTTCATTCTTTCTGCTCTGTTGCAGCTGGAATGATCTTTATAGAGAATACGTTTAACGCTTTCACTCCTCTGTTTAAAGAATAAATAAAGTACAGACTCTTGAACATGACTTCTGAAGGCTAAAATAATTTAGCCATTGCTGATCGCTCAATGACCACAGCTTTTTCTTCCTTTCAACATTTCATTTTGAAACATTACAAAAGTTCAGAAAATAGCATAACAGAGACCTATGTATCTGCCATTATGATACATATTTAACATATATTGACAGCTTACTGTATTTACTGTATTTCTTTTAACCAAAGAAAAATAACAAAAACTATTCTGTCAACACTTGATAATTGTCTGTATTTTTAATTTAAGCTGTTCTGGTCTGTGTATAGTGCTATCTCACTGTGGTTTTTTAGTCATTACATATATATACATATATTTTTATTTTATTGAAGTAGAATTGATTTATAATATATTAATTTCTGCTGTACAGCCTAGTGATTGAGTTTATGTATATATATACACACATACATTCTTTTTCATATATATGTATATATGCGTACTTTATTTTATTCATATACACACATTCTTTTTCATATGCTTTTCCATTATGGTTATCACAGGACAGTGAATACAGTTCCCTGTGCTATACTGTTGTTTATCCATTCTTTATGTATGAGTTTATATTTAGTCATCATATATTAAAGTCTGTATCTGATAACTCTCATAGCATGCCACGCTGTTGACCTGCTTCCGTTGTGTGTCATTCTTGGGTTTTGGTTACATCTTATTTTCTCACATGCTCCAGTATTTTTTATTGAGTGCCAGACATTGTGTGAGATAAGTTGTAGAGATTATTTGAGATCTGGAGAGTGGACTCTTTCTCTGGAGCAGGCTTATCTTTGCTTCTGGAAACTTACATATCATCTTAGGTATTCTAGCCAGTAATTGAGGTGATTTGAAGCTCAGCTTCAGTCCCTGTGAGGGCTAGATGTGTACAGCTCTTCAGGGTGCCAGCCAGCAGGCTAGGGGGTTTCCACAACTCTTCTTCCTTGGAGGGCCCTGTGCAAGTTGCTCAGTTGTGTCCGATTCTTTGCGACCCCATGGACTGTATAGTCCATGGAATTCTCCAAGCCAGAATACTGGAGTGGGTAGCCTTTCCCTTCTCCAGGGCATCTTCCCAATCTAGGGATCAAACCCAGGTCTCCCGCATTGCAGTCAGATTCTTTACCAGCTGAGCCACCATGGACGCCCTAAGCTCCAATTGTTTCATTGGTCCATGAGTCTATACAAAGTTCTGTTCAGCTTCTCAGTATTATACTTGCTGCAGCTGGAAACAGCTGACCTCTGGGGAAAGAAGCTCACCTCTCTGGGCTTGTTTTCAGTCTGGGATTTGAGCTCAGCAGTTCCTCACAGCTCTTGATAGTTCTCAGCTGAGCGGGTTTAAACTCCTATTTCTCTTCGAGGTCTTAATTTATCTGCCTTTCTTCCCTAAGGGCTGTGTGTCTCCAGTGCCTAGCAAAGAACCTGGTCCTGTAATAAAGCCAGTTCCAGATACCTAGAATCAAAGAGAGTTTGATCACTGTTCATACTGGAGGTGTTTCAAAAGCAAAAGCTAGGTAAAACTTACATTTTCAGGGTAAATTTTGAACCAAAGTAAACATTTCAACCCAGGAACGGACCCCTTCAGTGTCATGTGTATATTTTAGCTCCAAGACTAACTCATAATGACAAATACTTTTCAAGCTTCTTTGGAGAACTTGGGAACAGCCAGTGCTCTGTAGGCAGAGGCTATTCAGGGAATACCTTTTTCTTGTTCAGTGACTTCCAGGGAGCAAAAGTTAATCATTAGTGTTTATTTTATTGGCTAGTAACACCTTGTATGCTTTGTACACAAAATCCTAGGAGAGGCGGAGGTATTTGGCCATATGGAGTGAGGGTCAGTTTGGTCTTGCCTGGTCGAAGGTTCTGGGGAGTGTGCATGCATGCTTGTGTGTAATTTTCGAAACTGCTTAGAATGACGTCTTGTCTTTCTACACAGGTGCAATCCAGAGTGTGGCTGCTGATGCTACTGTTTTTTTTAACCCAATTAAGAAGTAATTTGTATGTGTGTGTGTGTGTTTTCCTTTGCAGTTACCTTACCTAGAAACCCATATTCATCTCTGGAAGTGTGTGGTGGGACTTGTATCCTTAGTCACTCAGTCATGTCTGACTCTTTGTGACCCCATGGACTGTAGCCCTCCAGACGCCTCTGTCCATGGGATTTCCCAGGCAAGAATAGTGGAATGGGTTGCCATTTTCTCCTCCAGGGGATCTTCCTGACCCAGAGGTCGAACTCACACATCTCGCATTGGCAAGCAGGTTCTTTCCCACTGAGCCACATGGGAATCCCCCAGAAATGTGTGGTACTTTCAGTCAAAGACTATATAGAACTTATCTAGCATCCTAACTTCCCACACCTACATCCTTACTTCACTACCCTAGTACCATATCCAGGGTGCCATGGTACCCTGGTTCATGGGTGATATAAAAGGATAGAGTAATATGTAATATCTTTGCCACTCTCACTTAAGGTACACAGTTTCATTGGGGCAGCTTTTTTTTTTTTTTTTTGTCCTAAGGGAAAGAAATACAGCCTTAGAATTAGTCAAAGTAACGTGGATTTTAGCTCTGCCACTTGATATTAAAGAATCTCTCAAAAAAAATTAAAAAAAAAAATAGAGGAATCTCTCTAAGTTTAGGACATACCCCAAGTTTCCTTATATACAAATTGGGACTAATTATACCTATCTCTGGAGAAGGCAATGGCACCCCACTGCAGTACTCTTGCCTGGAAAATCCCATGGACGGAGGAGCCTGGTGGGCTGCAGTCCATGGGGTCGCTAAGAGTCGGACACGACAGAGTGACTTCACTTTCACTTTTCCCTTTCACGCATTGGAGAAGGAAATGGCAACCCACTCCAGTGTTCTTGCCTGGAGAATCCCAGGGACTGGGGAGCCTGGTGGGCTGCTGTCTATGGGGTCGTACAGAGTCGGACATGACTGAAGCAACTTAGCAGCAGCAGCATACCTATTTCATGAAATTGTTGGCAAATTAGATCTGATAATGTTGCATGTGAAAATATAATGTTAGACCCCAGAAGTACTATTGTGCTAGTGATTTACTTTTTTTTTTTTCTTAATTATTTTTTGCTACGTAATTGGAAGATGATATGCTTCTTTTTGGGCTTCCTAGGTAGCTCAGTGGTAAAGAATCTAGCTGCCAGTGCAAAAGACGTGGGTTTGATCTCTGGGTTGGGCCCATCCCCTAGAGAAGTAAATGGCAACCCACTCCAGTATTCTTGTCTGGAAGGTCCCATCAACAGAGAAGCCTGGTGGGCTAAAGTCCATGGGGTTGCAAAAGAGTTGAACATGACTGAACAACTGCACACACACAAATACATGCTTCTATTCAGCAGAATTAATAAGAAATGTTGGCCTTTGGAAGCAGAGGAGGAGAAAATGATGTTTATAAATAATGAATGCCTAATATTCTTCATATCCTTACCTTTTGTTAACTTATCACGTAGTCATCCTTACAATGAAAATCTCTCTTTGTGGCTCATTAGAGTCCAATGGGAATAAAGTTTCCCAAAAAGTATTCCTCCTCTGAATGAATCCCTGATGCTAGTCAGACGCTATTAGCCAGAGATTCTGTTTGTTCTGTTTTTGTCAATGTGGAGTTTGACTCTTCAGTTCGATCATATAACTCTAGACATTTTGGGAAATGTGTTCTGTTTTGCACGGCTGCGGGGTTGTGGTGTGGGATTGACCAGGGAAAACATAAGCCCTCTTTTTGTGCTGGCTGTGGTTTGGAGTCTGCACTCTGCTTGTTTTGAAGAACACACCTCTGACCCTTGCCTGTCGCACAGGGCACGTGCCAACCTCTGACCTGAGGTCAAAGTGGACCATATATTGGCAGATGCCTCATGGTCAGTCCTGTTTTTGCCATTGGGTGGTTGGACTTGGGACTTGGACTGCATTTGTCCATCCTCTAAATTCTGCCTTTATTTGTTCCTCATCCCCGTAATGCCTCTGGCCACACACCACTATATGAATCAATGAATTTTGTGCATCAGAAATGTTAGACTCCTGCTTAGCCTGTTTCCCAGACCTCCTCTGCTTTTGGCATGAGACTGGCCTTGTCTCAGCCTGGCAAGAGACAGTAAATATCACATCTTCCTGAGGTGAGACTGTTTCACCCATGGACTGCCCCCTTGGCAGCCCAGTCAATGCAGCTCACATTCCTGGAATACCACTATTAGGTAGCAGTGCCCGGAGAAGTTGATTAAGGATTTTTATCTCACATAAGACCCTTTATTCACGTATTTTCAATGAGGACAGTTTAGAATAAATCAGTTTGATGGAAAAGTAACCTGGTGTCCAAAATGAAAAAGACATGAAAATATTCAGGAAGTTGACTTAAACTTGATAATAAATTACTATGGTTGTAAATTATACTTAATAAGTCCCAAAAGGAAAGCAGGGTGGTCAAAAAAATCAGTCCCTTGAGACCATGTTTATGAAAAGAATTTCATCTTCTTCTCCCTAGGGGAAGATGGAAATTGTTCCAGAGGAACAGCTGATGTTGATCTATAGCCACTTTTCTTTGTGGTTGTGGAGTGAGGTTGGTCATTCAACAACCGCAAAAAACTGTTGACAAATAGAGGAAATAAGCTCGAGTATATATGGCTCATATATTTAGATCCTGTAAATGCATTTTCAAACACAGTATCCAGTTACATGCTTCTTGCTTGAAAAGAGTGAATGCTAATTTCAGTTGCTATTTGGAAGGTGGTAAAAATGCTGTTTGTTCATAATATTACCTTCAGAGTCTCATGTTACAGCTCTTGACTCTTCCTGAGCAGATAGTGCAGGACACCCAGATGTATCGTGGCTCCCTCTCTTAGTTTGGAGGACCAGTGGATCTTGGTGGGAAATGAAAAACTCCAGCCTCTACCACTGTAGGATTCTTGTTTTGATCCCAGGGACACTTGTGGTCCTGCAGCCTTGAGCTTCAAACTTCCTGGGCCAGAGAACTGTCTAATACCTGGGGCATCTAGTTGTGTCATCGGATGTGCCCACTGTTTGATGTTTTCCCACGGCCAACCGCATATTTTCACCACCAGAGCTTCACCTCACTGGTCCTCATTGTACAGTTGGTGAGAACACAGACCATGGCTTCTGTCTTGTGCGTGCAAGTTTTTCAGACCCCCGAAAACAGTCACAGCCTATGCCCCCTCATCTTTCTCTTTCTAGATGAGCATCCCCATTCTTTCAGTTGCACCTGGAATAACTGGGATTCTAATCCAGGGCAACTGGGGTTACAGTCCTTTGTATAATATAAGTGGGAAAAAAGCCCCCTTTTCTAAATGAGCATCTGGAAATGTACACAGCATTCTATCTGTATGTTCCTTGATAGATGCAAATAATAGTGCCACAGTCCTTTTCCCTCCTTCTCTGTCATCGGGTCTCAGACTGCGGTAGCCGTTAAAGGCTGTGCCAGCGGAATCCAGTCGAGGGCTTTTGAATTTCATTGCTGTTACTGTGGTTAGCGTTGTGTGACCCTGGGCAAGTCACTTAACTACTCCGGGACTCAGGTTTGCTTCTTTCATCAGTGGGGACGTAGATTCCCGCTTCACAGAGTTGTGAGGAATTGAGAGAGTGTTGGTAGCAACTTAGACCAACATTTGGCAAAGAGCAAGCATATGGTACATGGCAGCTTTGGTTTTCAACATTGCTGGTTCTATCCCCCTTCTGCTATGTGGCCTCTGACTATTATGTACAGTTGCAGCAGGGACAGGAAGAGCAGCATCTCCCCGTTGGCCCCTCATAAACTTTTAGTAGCCAAAGAGTACTTCCTCTTTTTCTCCTGGCTTCCCTGGTGGCTCAGACAGTAAAGAATCCGCCTGCAATGTGGGAGACCCTGATTCGATTCCTGGGTTGGGAAGACCCCATGGAGAAGGGATAGGCTACCCACTCCAGTATTCTTGGGCTTTCCTGGTAGCTCAGGTGGTAAAGAATCTGCCTGCAATGGGGGAGACCTGGGTTCAATTCCTGGGGTGGGAAGATCCCCTGGAGGAGGTCATGGCAACCCATTCTAGTATGCTTGCCTGGAGAATCCATGGGACAGAGGAGCCTAGAGGGCTGCAGTCCATAGCGTCACAAAAGTCAGACACGACTGGGTGACTAAGCACACACACTTTGTCCCCCATGTTTATTGACTTTAGGCTGAGTCTCTTTAATTATTGTTATTATGCAGCTGTGTTTTATGCATTTATTTATAGGTAGTTTTTAAACTGTTTTGAATCTTAACGGCCCTATTTTGAAATGTAATGAAGAGCCTCTCTATTCTCTCCATCAAATTCCTTGTTTTTTTTTTTTTTTTAAATCGGTTTCAGCCTTGAGAGACAGCTTACAGACTTCATTGCGACTATCAGCCCTGTCATTTATGGTAGTGGTTTTCCCTTCCAACTTATTAGAATCAACCAGTTCAGCTTTTTTTTTTTTTCCTGTCATCTGAGAACTTACTGTGTTGTGGGGCAGTGTTGTCTCTCAGGGATGCAGAGATGCACGAGATAGCCGGGCTGTTAGGGAATGTCTAGTCTAGGGAGACGTGGCGATCAGGTCAATCAAGATGCACTGCGGTCAGCGTTGCTGCTGGGACTTCCCTGGTGGTCCAGTGGTTAAGAATCTGTCTTGCAGTGTATGAGACCCAGTTTGATCTCAGGTCAAGGAAGCTCCCACATACCGCAGAGCTACTAACCCTGTGTGCCGCAATCACGGAGCCTGTGCCCTAGAGCCTGTGTGTTGCAACTACTGAAGCCCAGGTGCCCTAGAGCCTGCGGTCCACAGCCAGAGAGGCCGCTGCAGTGAGAAGTCCATGTATCGCAACTAGAGAGTAGCTCCCCCCTGCCCAACTTGCTGCAACTAGAGAAAAACCCTCACAGCAACAAAGACCCAGCACAGTCAAAGATAAATAAATAAACAGATCTTCAGAAAAAGGGTTGCTGCTGATGTGGCTGTGATGGGGCCTTGCTGAGCTCTCCTCTGCTGGTTGGAGCAGGGAAGGCTTTTCTGAGGAGGTGGCCTTGGGAAAGGTGGCAGCAGCTGTGGCCTTCCAAACACAGGAAGGCCAGGGTGTGGCCTCGTGAGGAATTCATGGTCAGCAGAGAAAGGATTTTCACCCTTTACCCTGCTGCTTTCAGATCCTTTGGTGAAGGGAATGGCAACCCACTCCAGTATTCTTGTCTGGGAAATCTCATGGACAGAGAAGCCTGGCAGGCTACAGTCCATGGGGTCACAAAGAGCCAGACACGACTTAGCAACTAAACAACAACAGCTTCAGTTTCTTGAAGTAAAGCCTCAAAGCCACAGCTGCCCTCTGCTTGCCCTTCAGTCCCGAAGCATCTTGCCTCTTCACACTCACAGTAAAAGCAGTGAGAGGGTGTGTTTCTTTCTTCTGATTTTGCCGCAGTGTATTTTTCCCATCCTTATGGGCACGACTGAACTGTTTAAAGAATTTCCGTTGGCTGACCAACTAGGGGCTTAGGAGAGTGACTGGTGAATCGTCTTCCTTCGTTTGGCATGCTCAGTGAAAGGGCTTTATGCACTCTGTTTCACAATGGAGAGCACTTCTGGGAGGGGAGAGACATCTGCTCTAAGATGGGGTAACGGAAGGTCAGCATCGCCGGTTGGGGTTATAACAGAAACATTACAGGCAGAGAGTTTGCTAATGTGCTTATTTGCTGTCCTCTGTCAAGTTCTTGCGGCTGCGCTGAATGACAGAACCATGGCTTGGTGATGAAAGCAGAGGTCGTAGCCTGGAATTTCACCTGAGATTTAGCTTGAAAATGTCCAGGGGCCTTGGGTAAGTCATCTTGCCCTTGTCTGGCTTCCTGCTTCATCTGTAAATGTCACTAGGGATGTAGCAAGTCATTCTCAGGACACAGTCAGTCTGGACAATAGCCCTGAGGTCTGGTGCTGGCTTGGGAAGTAGAGTGAAGTAGGATGAAGAAGCTGTTGGAACGTGCTTAAGAGGACAGGTTTTAAAATGATTCACACTCTGTTGTTCCACATTCTAGTTCTGCCCCTGGATGGAATGGTGGCCTTAGGAGAAAGGGAGGACATCTTTTGATTTTGTTTCTTTGTCTATAAAGTGGGAGTAACAGGAAAATTTAAGGACATAGGGTTGTTCTGAGGATTCACAAGAGATTCAGGCACGTGACCCTGTATCCGTCACACAGTAAAAGAGAGCTAATTATTTTCCAAGTACCTCTCAGTCAGAACATCCTTTTTGAAAATTCTTTCCCCTTCAGCACATCCTCTTACTTGTTAGACCAAATTGTGTTCTTTTCTTCCATTTTATTTGTTAATAAGCATTTATTGAGCACTTGCTCTGTGCTAGGGGCAGATACAAACATCACACCATCCTTGTCTACAAAGAGTTTGATTTTCAGAATCCCTAATTATGTTTCCTTCCATGGTGTGCATGCTCAGTCACTTCAGTTGTGTCCGACTCTTTGCAGCCCCATGGACTGTAGCCCGCCCGGCTCCTCTTTCCATGGGATTCTCCAGGCAAGAATACTGAAGTGGGTTGCCATGCCCTTCTCCAGGGGATCTTTCTAACCCAGGGATCAAACCCACGTCTCCTGCGTTGCTGGCAGGCTCTTTACTGCTGAGCCACCAGGGAAGCCCTGCTTCCATGGTACTAGGAAGCTTTTGCCCCACTGATGCTTAGGAAGTCAGAACCAAAACCCAGGTTTTTTTGGCTTCCCTTCAAATTTGTTTATTCCTTCCCTGCACCTCTGTTTAACTGGAAGGGAACCGAGGGAAGGGAGGGTGGAGAGCTGACAGGGTCTCTCTCATTTGGTTCCCTGATTTATTTGGGTCTACAGCTGACAGGCCAGATCTGAGCAGCATTTCTGGTCAGAGGGGTTAATCACCAGATTTTAGGTGTTTGGAGGCCTCCATTATGGGTCAGTTGCCTAAGGTTTTTCTTCTCTGTTCCTGGTGTGGTTTGAAGTGTGAATCGACAGCCGGAAGCTTAGGTGCTGTATCCAGAGCCAGATCCTCTCCATTGGGCTTGGCATCCCGTCTTCCACCTCTGTGACCCTCCCTTCCCATCTTCTTCCTACTCTAGCCTCCCTGGACAGATTGTTTTTTTTTATGTGAATCCCCCAGCACTCCCCCAGTATCACAGCCCCTAATTTATGCTTAACATTTTCAGCTAAGGCCTCTGTCTCATCATGCTTGACAGTCAGCAAAGGTTAATGTATGTGTATTCACCGGTACACAGAATAATTCTCTTCTTTACAGTTTCTCATATACAGTAGCCTATAGTCATAAACACTTTGACCACAGCACTTCTAAACCAGAGGTGGAATTGTTACACATTGGGAAGAAAATGTGTGTTCCCTGTCAATCTGGATCCAGTCCCCCAAGCCCTTCCCTACACTGGCTTTCTAGACAATGAAATGTGTTTGGGTTACAGAACAGGTGTGCCTCAGACCCTTCTCCACAGCCTGACTTGTTCCCAAGGCCACCAAGTGCTTGTGTGAGGAGCCACATCAAAGTCCTTATTCTGTACATTTATATTTGTTTTTTTTTTCTCCTCAAAGAGCTCAGAGTGCTCTGTCTCCCTCCCTGTTTCTCAGAGACTCTTCTGTATTTCTCATACCTGCAGAATATTCCTGATTGTGCAAAAGGAGGCTGGTGGTCTTAGTGTCATTTCTTATGATAACTCATAAAGTGGAGAGAGGTTCTGACTTTGCCCCAGATTTTGAATTTGATTTGCAGAGTCCAGATGAAATCCCAGGTCTTCTGATCTTGAAGCTCATACAGTCTTGGCCAGTGTCCAGATGTTATTTGAGCTGCAGAACTTGAAAGGCTGCTTACTTCCTTGTAGTATTTTACCACAGACTGCACACGTTAAGTCAGGAATTTCAGGAAGTGTGGTAACTCTGAAAGATAATTTAAAGAGATATGAATTGCTGAGTCATGCAGAGGCTTCTTCCAAAAACAAGTGAGAGGCAGTATGGTTTTTTATATGCCTATGGTTTTTTTATATCTTGAGATTTTAAATCAGTTTCCTGCCCTTTTTACCTTCTTAATCTCTTATTTCCTTCCACTAAATTGTTCTTAAAAATTATTGATTTGGCAAGTCAGTTTTCGCACTGAACATTTAGCCTGTTAATGAATTGTGAAGGAATTTGATGTCATTTTCCCTTTCTATCGCTTCACCTTTCATGTCTTTCCCTATGCCATAGTGTGACTCATTTGTTCTTTCCCTAAGGATCTGGAAATTAAACCATGTTATTGAGAAGAGAAGAAATAGAACAGTCTGATTATCTTTTACATCAAGTTATTCTGGGGAGGATATTCATGTGGATATGTGAACATATTTATAATATAGGTATATTCCTATCCATATGTATGATTTTTATATAAATATATGCTTTTATTCATTCAGCAAAGTTTATTGGGAAAAGGAAATGGCAACCCACTCTAGTATTCTTGCTTGGAGAATCCCATGGATAGAGGAGCCTGGTGGGCTACAGTCCACAGGGTCGCAAAGATTTGGACATGACTGAGCGACTACACTTACTTACTGAATGCTAGACTTATGAGCTGGGTTCTGGGAATCCCACAGACATGATCCTTTTGCCCTCTTGGAGCCTGCAGATGTGAAGGAGTCAAGCAAATGCACATAATTACATATATGTGGTCATGTCTTTAATTATATGTGAGGAGGAAGTTTAACATGATGGTTAAACTCAGGCAGTTTGGGAGTTGGATCTGGTTTCCTATCTTAGCCACCTACCCGCTGATCAAGCTGGAGCAAGTCACTTAAATCCTCACGCAGCTTCCCCATCTGTAAGTGAGAAATAACAGTACCCCTTGTGGAGAGACTGAGAGATTTCAACGAGGTACCACAAAGAAATTGTTTAGTGTAGTGAATGGTATGTAGTAAACACTTGATAAATCTTAATCATGACTAGTTTTTAATATGCAATGAAAATTTCAGTGAGCTGTGAAATGGCAGCTCACTCTGAAATCTAATTCATGAAAGACAGTTATTCTGGGCCTTTTTAGGGATGTGGAAACAAGATAAGACATCTGGTAGCAGGCAACTATACACTTCTTTCTGTGGACAGTCTCTGCTTTATACACACTAAAAAAAGTAAACACTGTTTCTAATGAAGTGACAGAATTGGACACTTAGCACTTGTCTACTTTCACAGTATACCAAGTAAAATCATGGAAGTAATCAAGTATTCTTTGCAGAAAATGTTTAACTAAAAATATGATTTGGTATAAACTAATTGCTTATACTCTCTCATAACTTGCTAATGAGTTGTCACTGAAGAACACAGAACATTGTGAGTATAAGAGAATGTGATATACGAAATCCTTACGAAGACTGTAAACTGGTTTTGTCATTTCTCAAGTGCTTTAGAGCCATATCTGTTTGCAGGCAGGACGGAACAGTTTCACAGCATCATTCAGAGAGAAGCAAGTGGCTGAATGTGGAGTAGACCTTTCAGCAGATGTAGTCTGTACCCTGCGATCTTGGGTACACTTTCACTGTCCCAGAAGTCACCTTTCTTTAGGATGATGCTACTGTGTACCATAAGGGCTTCCCAAGTAACTCAGTGGTAAAGAATCTACCTGCTAGTGTAGGAGACGTGGGTTAAATCCCTGAGTCAAGAAGATCTCCTGGAGGAGGAAATGGCAACCTGCCCCAGTATTCGTGCCTGGGAAATCCCATGGACAGAGGAGCCTGGCGGGCTACAGTCTATAAGATCACAAAGGGTCGGACACAACTTAGCGACTTAACAACAGCAGCTATATATTGTGCCTTGTTTAGGATGAAACAAACTGATTTCTCTGTTCTTCAGAACCAGCCCCTCCAGGATTGGATAGACTGTGAATGCTCTTTTGTGTAGTATGTTAGCATATTAAGCTTTCTGGAAGTAAAGAACTACTTGCATTATTGGATGACAAATTCTGTTTAGCAATGTATACTATCAGCAGATTATGAGAAAGTTAGTTCTTGGTTGTGGAAATCCAGTGTGTTACTTGTTTTCTCTTTATAGTTGCTTCCTCTGTGTTTAGGTTGACAGGTTTTTAGCATTTAGTTATTTTATGGCCTTGTGTTGAAAAACTACCATGGATTTTCACAATCATTGTGATCCATATTTCAAATAAAACATATGTATCTACCATTGTATAAGTCATAGCGTTAACCATTTTCTTGGGACTTTGCTGCTTTTTCTCTTCTCTTTCCTTCCTCCAGAGAAGTTGGATAGAGTGACCGTAGAAGCTGAGGTCCTTGGCCACCCCTTACCCACAAGGATGATGACTATTAAAAAAAAATGGTGCAACTTCTTAGAAAAACAACATAGTGGTTCTTCAGAATGTTAAAAATAGAACTCTGTGATCCTACAATGCTACTTCTGAGTGTATGCCGCACAGAATTTTTCAACAATTATTTCATTTTAGTTTTTAAAATTGAAATATAGTTGATTTACAATATTGTTAGTTTCACATGTATAGCAAACTGGTTCAGTTACATAAATATATATATATATATATATTCTTTTTCAGATTCTTTTCCCTTACATAATAGGTTATTATGAAATATTGAGTATAGTTCTCTGTGCTATGCAGTGGGTCCCTGTTGATTCTCTGTTTTACATATAGTAGTGTGTCTATGTTAATTGCAAACTCCTCATTTATTCCTCCTCCTGCTTTCCACTTTGGTAACCATAAATTTGTTTTCTATGTCTGTGAGTCTGTTTTGTATATAAGTTCATTTGTATCTTTTTTTTTTAAGATTCCACACAGACGTGATATCATTTGTCTTTCTGTGTTTGACTTACTTCACTTAGTATGATAATGTCTAGGTCTATTCATTTTGCTGCAAATGGCATTATTTAACTCTTTCTTATGGCTGAATAATATGTGTGTATGTATCACGTCTTCTTTATCCATTCATCTGTTGATGGACTTTTAGGTTCATTCCATATGACTATTGGAGATAGTGCTGTTATTAACACTGGGGTGTAATTTTTTTGTTTTTGTTTCTTTTTTAAAAAGTCTTCTGTAAATCCTGAAATCTTTAACTTTGCTGTATTTATTTATTTGCCACGCAGTTTGTGGGATCTTAGCTCCCCACCAGGAATTGAGTCCAGGCCCACAACAGTGAGAGCACAGAGTCCTAACCACTAGACCACCAGTGAATTCCCCGAGTGTATTTTTTCAAATTATAGTTTTCTCCAGATACATACCAGCGAGTATGTGTTGGATCATTGGGATTGGTGGATCATATGATGGCTCTATTTTTAGTTTTTTAAGGAACCTCCACACTGTTCTCTGTAGTGGCTGCACCAATTTACATTTCCACCAACAATGTAGAAGGGTACATTTTTCTCCACACCCTCTCCAGCATTTATTATTTGCAAACTTTTTGATGATGGCCATTCTGGATTGGTGTGAGGCCATTCTACTGCATCATAGCTTTGGTTTGCATTTCTCTAATAATTAATGATGTTGAACATCTTTTCATGTGTCTTTGACCATATATATATATCTCCTTTGGAGAAGTATCTATTTAGATCTTCTCCCCACTTTTTGGTTGGGTTCTTTTTTTCTTTAAATATATTGAGCTGTATGAACTATTTGTGTATTTTGGCAATTAATCCCTTGTTAGCACATCATTTGCATTCTTTCACATGTAGCTGTCTACCACTTATTGAAGAGATTGTCTTTTGCTCAGTGTATTCTTGCCTTTGTCATAGATCAATTGCCTATGTAAGTGTGGTTGTATTTCTGGGTTCTCGCTCTTGTTCCCTTGAACTGTGTCTGTTTTTGTGCCAGTACCATACTGTCTGAGTACTGTAGCCTTGAAGTATAATCTGGAGTCAGGGAGCATGATTCCTCCAGCTCCCTTCTTTCTTTTCTAGATTGTTTTGGCTGTTCAGGGTCTTTTGTGTTTCTGTGCGAATTAAAAAAAAATTTATTTTAGTTCTGTGAAAAATGCCACAACACTTCTGATACCAGATGTGTAACGTTTTCCATGCCTACTCCCTGGACACCATCTGGATATCTTTTGTTCAGTTCAGTCTGATGCTGACCACATGGAGTCAGCACAGACTCCAAGGTTTAAGGGCTCAATCCCGCAAGTCTGCCCCACTTCAGATGCCAGTCCAAGTATTGGGTTCTCTGGGTGCCTGCACTTCTATCTGAGGTGGCTCCTAGGTCAGGAGTTCCCACAGTGCTCCCCTTTCAGATTTGATAATGTGCTAGAACAGTCCATAGATCCCTTTACTTACTATCACGGGTTTATAATAAAGGATACCAACGAACAGCCAGATGCAGAGATACACAGGAGAGTATCTATGGGGTCCAGGAGAGTCCTACACACAGGAACTTCTGTCCCTGTGACTGTGGGGTGTACCACCCTCCGAGCACATGAATGTGTTCACCAATTCAGGCTCTTCAGATACCATTGTTTGGTTGTTTTATGGAGGTCTCGTTACATAGGTATAATAGATTCAACTCTTGGCCATTGGTGGTTAGGTTCAATCACCAGAACCCCTCCCCTCCCCGGAGATCTGTGACAGAAAGTGAAAGTTGCTCAGCTGTGTCTGACTCTTTGTGACCCCACGGACTAAACAGTCTTTGGAATTCTCCAGGCCAGAATATGGGAGTGGGTAGCCTTTCCCTTCTCCAGGGGATCCTCCTGACTCAGGGATGAACCCAGGTCTCCCACATTACAGGCGGATTCTTTACCAGCTGAGCCACCAGGGAAGCCCCAGAGATCAAGGGGTGGAGCTAAATGTTCTAACCTGCTAATTGCACCTGGATCTCTCTGCCTGACCAGGGCCCATCCAGAATTTACCTAGGGCACCCCCCCCACCCGCCCAGCTACCAGTCATCTTATTAGCACACAGAAGACACAAGTCACTCTGGAGAATCAGTACAAAGACAAAATATGTAATTTCCCATTGCACCACAGGGTTCTCTACTATCTTACTCTTCATTCAAACCTTTCCCCCTTTTTTTGTTGAATCTCTGCTTTTTGACCAAATGCAATTATATAGAAACTTAAGCGCAAGGCATACATCCACTGGTTCAAATAATATTGACATCTATAGTCTCAGCCACTGTTTAAGGCTCAAATGATAAAGCAGGGAATAGAGCAGAGTCTGTGGTGTCAAGATGCCTGCCCTATTAGGAGAAGGAAAGCAATTTGTAATTTGTCACCAGTAGTAAGTGTTAGTGTATTTCATTTTTTCTTGCAGTGTTCTGACACCACATGTGTGTGTTTTTACCTGATATCAAATATTTAATTTTTCTCTAACATGAGCTGGGTGTCCAGAGATTCAGTCCAGTTCTGATGCTTACTCCTGGAGTTATCACAGACACAACAGATTATGAACTCAATCCTACAAGTCTTCCAATACTTCATATGCCAGCTGAAAATGGGGTACCCAGGCTCCCCACACTTCTGCCTGGCAGAATGTGAATTTGGGGGTTCAGATGAGCCCTTAGCTCAGGCTTGGTAATATACTAGAACAACTCACAGAACTCAGGAAAACACTTTACTTATGATTGCTGGGTTTAATTTAAAGTATACAACTCAGAAGAGGCAACAAAAGAAAGATTCTCATCTTTCTCTTCCAAGGATCTCAGGAGCTCTGAGCCAGGAACTGGGAACAAAGACCAAATATTGGCATTTTGATACCACAGCAAGGAAGAAGAGGGACGTGTAGGGTAGGAGGAGAGAGAGTGGAGTGATGGAAGGTGGAGGAGGGGGTGTGATATTTCAGGCTGTCTGGGGCTTGTCATTTGACAGAGACAGTAAATGGTGTGTGAAGGCTGAGAGAAGAGTCAGAAAGAGCTGTAAGTGCAACGGACAATGATATCATGAGGGACTCAAGAAAAGGGATAATGGGAAACAGACCAACGTCATGTTGCCTTGGGAAGCAAGACCAGGGGACTTGCCTGCCGGTCCAGTGGCTCACACTGCAATCCCAGTGCAGGGGGCCTGAGTTTGATCCCTGGTCAGGGAACCAGATCCCACTTGCCACAGTTAAGTGTCCGCATGTCACAACCAAAAGATCCTACATGCTCCAACTACCAAGATTCTGCATGCTGCAACTAAGGTCCGGTGCAGCCAAATAGATAAATGACAAAATATTAGGAAAAAAAGAAGCAAATCGACACGCTATTGTGTGTGTACATAAAGACACTTTCTATGCACCTGACATTGTGACTTACTGAGATTTCATGGCACCTGTCATTTGTTCTGTAATGAAAGGAAGATGTTGGATTTCCTTGTTATCACTTTATTTCTGAGGCATGCTTTTCCCTTGGAGGTATTTGAAAACCTTTCCAGTAATACACAAGGGAAGATGAGAACTTACAAAGTAGGTCTATGAAATGGAACAGGTTTTTCCATGGTTTGAAGCTGAGAATGAGATCCCCAAACCCCAGGGGATTTGAGCCAGAGAAACTACTGAAGGTATCCTCGGTATGTGGATGTCTGTTTAGATGGTAAGTGTTGCTACTTTAAATGTGTATTTATTCTTAAGTGAAAAAAGCAGATGCCTTATGCCAAGAGAAGTTCATTTGGAGAAGCACATCTAACAAGGGGCATTATTTCAGCTCTATCCTGAAGCTGATGAATGTCTTTATTTTTAAAAAAATATGAACTCTCAACTCAGTTTCCCTTGGGCCTAGCCATTTTCTTGCAGTGAACTTGTGAAATATGGAAGGGCTTGGGCTGTTCAGACTGTAACAGTAGAATGATTTCTTTAAAAATATGATACCACATCAGCTGTTAAGGGGCACATGGCTGAGTGGCTGAGTGGGAGCCTGGAACCAGATGGCCTGGGCTTGACCCCTGGCTCCTCCCATTACTAGCTGTGTTACACAGGACAGGCAATTTAACCTCTCTGTCCTTTGAGTCTTCATCTGTAAGATGGCCCTGATAATGGGGTGTCCAAACATCCCTAGCCTGTGCACATGCCTGGCACAGTTGTTAATAGCTGCCCTATTCACTCCCCAAGGTATCCTTATTTGGACAATTAATTATATAGTTGCCCTCCCAATAATAGAACCTGCATCAGAATATCATTTTAAAAATTCAAAACAGTAAAACAATACCTGATTCTATTGTATGCTCAGTAAATATTAGCTGCTATTATTAGCTGTTACAGTTGGAATCAGTGTTTTAAATAACCAGTTTTATGTATTATCCCCCAAAGGAAGAACTGTTATATAGTCCTTGGGCTATGAAAGGGGCATATTTTTTTGGAAGATGGAGGACCACGGACACTGTGAGCTAGTTAATACCATGTTGAGAATTCTCTTCCTTTTTAGCCGGGCGTGGGCGAAACAAGTAGCATGGAGGAAATGACTGTTTTCATTCATTTCTCTAACAGGGTAATCACCATACAGCGCATGCTGGTTTTACAGAGAAAGTACTGCGGGGGTTGTTAATTTGGACTGTGTGTTTAATGTGCTATTCTTTCCAATCTGATCTCTAGTTTCCTTTCTTTGACCTTTCTCCGGGTGTCACCCTCCTTTTCCTCTCCTCATGCAACATCTAAAGCTAATTGCAGTCCCTTATGTTGGTCCCTGTGCTGGGGGTTGAATAAAATTACACATAACTGAAACAGCTTATTTGAAGTACTGGTTTCAGCCACCCACTCTTAAAATCCCTTGTCACGTTTGACATCAGGTAACTGAAGTGAATTTTGGGTTTTTTTTTTTTTACATTGTTTTTCACAAATGTGCCTTGGTCAGAGGTGCAGCTAGTCTGGAAGAGTCAAGCTGGATAAGCACAGGGGTGGGATGGATCTCGGCTTCTGGTCTTGTCACTTGCTAGCTGTGTGATCCGGATCTGTCCATTTATTCCATCTCTCTGAGCTTCACTATTCTTCATCCCTGGAATGGGGATCATGATACTTTCTGCTTCCCAAGACTTTTCTGAGGATCAAATGAGGGAAGAGATATTATGGTAGTATGTTCTAAGGCAGATTTCCTTTTTAAAAAGTATCTGTGTATTTGACTGCATCAGGTCTTAGCTGAAGCCTGTGGGCTCTTCATCGCATCCTGCAGGCTCTTTAGTTGCTGCACACAGGCTCTCTAGTGGCTGCACGTGGGCTTAGTTGTCCTACAGCTTGTGAGATCTTAGTTCCCCAACCAGGGATGGAACGCACGGCCCCTGCATTGCAAGGCTAGTCTTACCTGCTGGACCACTAGGGAAGTCCCAGAGTTCCTTTCTTGAAAAACAGTTGAGGTGATTGGAAAGAAATTCCTTTTAGGAGACACACAAGCAGACACTAGAAGAAAAAGGTTAAAAAAACTGCTCCTGTTGGTGTGTTTCTGAGCTGCCTATTGCTATAGTACTGGGTGGTTTAACAAGGGCGTTGCTTTACCACGCATGAAATGCTTCAAATCAGCAGTAAGATCATTTTTCTTTAATCCTGAACTTGAGAATGCCAAAATTAAGCCTATGGAAACCTGGATGATAAGATAGCTTAAAGGCTTGATGAGAAGTCAGGTGTGCAGAGAGCCCAGCTTTTAGCCAATCAGGGCAAGGATGGCTTAGCTCTCAAGGGAAGATGCACGCTTCTAGGATCAGAAGGTGGAGAAAGAAACCTGTCCTTTTAAACTCCAAACCCCCTATAAAAAACTTCTGAGGAAACTTTTGACTCCTAACATTTGGGGGCTCTGAAAGTTTTTTCTTCTTTTAGCTTATTCTGATGTGTGCTTTCTCTCATTTAACTTAAAAATTGTTCTTACTATAGAAAATTTCAAACATGCAGAAGTTGAGAGAGTGGTGTATTAAATCCCCATGTCCTTCATACCTACACTTAATAATTATCAGCTCATGGCTAATTTAGTTTCATCTGTATTTTCTTGCACTCATCCCTGCTCTCCTTCTCCCCTGGATTATTTGAAGTTGATTCCATATCTCTTAGTTTATTTAAAATAACATCATTTAAAAATCTGTTTATTTTTATTAAAATAGCTTTAATGTGGTATAATTTGCATAAATGTGATATAATTTGCATAGTGTACAATTTGACCAGTTTATATATATAAATAAGTATATGTGTGTGTGCCGTGCACAGTCATATCCGACTCTTTGCAGTCCCATGAACTATAGCCTGCCAGGCTCCTCTGTCCATGGAATTTTCCAGGCATGAATACTGGAGTGGGTTGCCATATCCTTCTGCAGGGGATCTTCTTGACCCAAAGATCAAACCTTTGTCTCTTATAGCTCCTGCATTGGCAGGTGGATTCTTTACTGCTGTGCCACCTGAGTATAACTGTATATACTGATCAAAAAATAAATATGTATACACACGTATTCATGAAACCACTGTAGTATAGGTAGTGAACATAACCATCACCCCAGAATTTCCTTATGCCCTTGGTAATGGCTCTACTTTGCTCTTTCTGCCTCTAATACTCCAGCAATTGCTGATCTGCTTTCTGTCATAGTAGATTAATTTGTATTTTGTATGTTTTAGAGTTCTAGATAAATGGAATGTACAGTATGTACCTATTTTTTTTGGTCTAGCTTCTTTCACAGTGGCATAGTTTTTATTTATTTAACAAATACCATTGTGCTCCTGTTGGGTACCATTTTGGAAGTTGCAAGACCTCTTAGGAGACAGTTGTAATAGTCCAGGTAGAACAGGGAGCAGGTGGTTTGGAGCAGGATGGTTACTGTGGAGATGATAGCTGCCATCCACTAGAGATCTGCTTTGGAGGTAGAGCTCATCAGACCAGCTGGATGTGGGGGTGAGAGAGAGGGAGGAGTCAAGAATTACTCCTCAGGATTCTTGCTCGAGCAGATGGGTAGGATGTAGTGAAATGGAGGGAGACTCTGAGAAATAGGCCTGACTCTGTCCTAATTTCATCCTTTACTGGGTGTCCATTGGTTTTTCACAGTTATTATCATTGGTTGATCTGAGGCAGTATCAAATCTGCAGATGAAAACAGTATTTAGTGTTTAAGATATTCACCAAATTGCTAGGTCTTCTCACAAATATTATTAAATACAGGCCAGCT
This sequence comes from Cervus canadensis, assembly GCF_019320065.1. Classification (NCBI taxonomy): domain Eukaryota; kingdom Metazoa; phylum Chordata; class Mammalia; order Artiodactyla; family Cervidae; genus Cervus; species Cervus canadensis. The sequence continues at coordinate 37,542,574 of NC_057407.1, read as the reverse complement.
GCCATTGTGAAATTGAAGATAGTGAATTTCAGTTTTCTCCTCGGGTGTTGGTGATGTCATTTGTACCAGGAAAGGGGAACAGAGAGTAGTGCAAAGTCAAATAATACTTTCACTATATATGTGTATGTGTATATAAGTAACCGAAATGTTTAGTTTTCACCTAAAAAGCAATAAATGTGCAAACAGGAAACTGATCAATACCAGGGAAAAAGATTAAGTAGAAATTGAGTGAGCACAGATACTGGATTTAACAAAGACTTAAAAGCAGCTATTATATTTAAAGGACTAAGGGAAAATATATTCAAGAATTGGTAGAAAATACTACGTGAATCAACAAATAGAGGCTAACAACAGACAAATAAAAAAGATAAAAGAAGAACCATGTGAAATTTCTAGAATTGAGAATATAATAACTGAAATGAAGAGTTAACATGATAGCAGATTAGAAATGGTAGGATGCCTAAATCAGTGGACTTGAAGGTAAAGTCAAAAGAAAATTTCTAAACCAAAGAACAGAGAGGGGAAAAAAAAACTTGAGACTGATCAACAGAGGCCTGTGTGACGGTATCAAACATTTGAACATGATTTTAACACATGTATAATAGGGGTCCCAGGTGGAGAAGGGAGCAAGAATGGGACAAAACATTTTTGCAAGATTATCTAAATACCAAACTTGATGAAAATTATCTTCAGATCCAAGAACTTCAGTGAACTTCAACCAGAATAAACACAAATGAGAAATATACCTAGACATGTCATAGTCACAGTGCTGAAAGACAAAATATTGAAAACAGCAAGATAAAAGTACCTTATTACATACAGGCCAACAATAGTGTGATTAGTGACTGTTTTCTCATCAGAAACCGTAGAAATCAGAAAATGGTAGAGTGATATAGTCAAGAGGCTGGGAAAAAAAGAAACAAACTAAGACTTCTATATCTAGCAAAACTATCCTATAAAAAATGAACATGAAGAAAGTCTGACTTTGGTTCTAGGAAAATGGAGTAGACATAGATTTCCTCTTCTTCCTACTAAATATGATGAAAACTCTGGACCCTATCTAGAAAAGGAGCATAAAAAGTCCCTGAAAGGTGTTAAGACAGCAGAGTAACTGCAGACCTTGGGCCCTAGGAACGACATGGTGGTGAATTCCATAGGTTTTTCTTTTTGCCCCATGTATCCCAGACTTAGAGCTGAAGAAACCACCAACCTCCAGATGCCAAGGGGTGTAAACAAAGTCTCAAGAAAAGCCTGCTCTCTCTAGCCAAAGGAGCAAGCAGGAAACAGTCTAAAAACACAGTAGACTTCTAGTCAGTCTAAGACTTACTAAACCACCCTACTCCGTGTAGGCACCATAGAAAAACAACTGTTCTCCTGTGCCTGCAAAGGCCAAGAGGGACCTCATGCACCCTCATCAGGCTGGTTGAGGTGCCATGATCTACCTGCCAGTGTGGTGTCAGAGCAGGCCAGGTGGGGTGCCAGGCCTTTCATCATTGGCTGGCAGTAGTGAAGCCGACCCTTCCCATGGTGCAAGTGGATGTTGTATGGGGAGCCAGAGCTCTCACCTCCTCCAGCGGTAAGTGAAGAGTGTCCCTCCTGAGGTGACAGTGGAGACCAAGTGGGGAACCCGGACTTCTGCTTCCACCTGGCGGTAACGAGATGGCTGTCTCCTTTCCGCTGTCAGCGTGGTGCCAAAGAAAGCCAACTGAAACAGAATGCTTAAGTAAGAGCCAGAGGGACCTCCTCGGTGGCGCAGTGGATAAGAAGCCTGCCAGCGCAGGGGACGTGTGTCTAGTCTCTGGTCCGGGAGAATCCCACATGCCACAAAGCAACTAAGCCTGTGTGCCGCAACCACTGAGCCCACACTCTAGAGCATGCAAGCCACGACTGCTGGAACCTGTGCGCCTAGAGCCCGGTGCTCCACAACGGGAGAAGCCACCACAATGAGTGGAAGCCCATACAAAGCAATGAAGACCCAGCACAGCCAAAAACAAATAAATACATAATTTAAAACATTAAAATGAAACTCAGTGGTACAGTTATTTTGAAAAAAAGAGCCAGGGTCATGTAACATATAAACATTATCCAGGTTTCAATTGAATAATAAATTGTCATACCAAGAACAGGGGAGACACCAAACTAGATGCAAGAAAAACAGTCAATAGATACTAATATGTTTGAAACAAATGAAAAAAGAGAATAGAAACTTCAGAAAGGAAATAGAAAATATAAATGGGAACTAAAGGCAAATTCTAGAACTGAAAAACAGAATAACCAAAATAAAAGCTTTGTGAATGGGTTCAGCAGCAAAATGAAAGGGACAGAGGGGGAGAAAAATCAGTGAACTGGAAAAAAACAAATTATTCAATCTAAATGTTGGAGAGAAAATACAAAATGAATAAATGATGTCTCAGGGAACTTTGTGATTGTTAAAAAAAAAATCATCTAAAATTTTGTCTTGGGAGTCCCAGAGGATAGGGGAAAGAGCATGGGTTGAAAGGTTACCCAAAGAAATAATGGCTGAAACCTTCACCAATTTGGGAGGAGACTTAAATCTGTAGTCAAGAGGCTAAGTGAATATTAAATAGGATCATCCCGAAGAAATCCATACCAAGACATACCATAATTAAACTTCTGAAAACCAGAGACAGAAAATCTTAAAAACAGCCAAAGAAAATCATCACTTAACCTATAGGGGATGAGCCAGTGTGAATGACACTGTGTGGGTTTCTCATCAGAGATCCTAATAAAGGGCAGAAGAAGTGACGCGATCCTTTCCGCCTGTATTCCTTATGGTACATGCTAAGTCGCTTCATCGTGTCTGACTCTCTGCGATGCTAGGGACTGCAGCCCACCAGTCTCCTCTGTCCATGGGATTCTCCAGGCAAGAATACTGGAGTGGGTTGCCATGCCCTGCTCCAGGGGATCTTTCTGACCCAAGAATCAAACTCGGGTCTCCTGCATTGCAGGCGGATTCTTTACCCCAGAGCCACCGGGAAAGCCCCCATATTCCTTATAGACATGATTATTTTTTATGTGTCGAAAACTGCCAACCCAGAATCCTTTATCTAGTGAAATGTCTTTTAGGAATAAGAGGAAATCAAGACATTTTCAAATGAAGGAAAACTACAGAATCTGTCATCAGCAGCCCTATCGTAAATGAATGTCTAAAGGAAGTTCCCTGAACAGAAAGGAAATGATTCAAGAAAGAATCTTTGAACATCAGGATGGGAAGGAAAAATATGGGTACATATCGTAGGCTGTCCTCTCAAGATTTACAAGTTTTGTTTGATGTTTGAAGCAGAAATTATGATGTTGATGTGTTTCTAAATATGTTTGGAAGAAGTATTTAATGCAGTTATAAACAGGGGAAGCTAAAGAGATATAAAGGGAGGTAAATTTTCTGTACTTCACTGGAATTGGTAAAATAATACCAGTAGACTAATATTTTATATCTTATCACAGTTTTGTATATGTATAAATAAAGTAAGTATTATATATATTTAATACTTGTATAGTAATGTATACTATATATTTAAGTTATATGTTTAATGAATATACATATACTAAATATATACATAAAACTGTGATTAAGCATTGTAAGTGAATAAAAATGAATTTCTTTAGAGAAATCTTTCTGCCACAGGAAGGCAGAAAAAAGAAAACAAAAAGTAGAAAACAGACAAAAGCAACAACAAAATGACAGTCTTAAGTCCTAAAATATCAATAATTTCATTGAAAGCACAATGGTCTAAATATTAAAAGGCACATTGGCAATGTGGATTAAAATACATAACCTAACTATATACAGTTCTACAAAAAACTCACTTCAAACATAATGATATAATAGATTGAAAACACAATGATGGGAAAAGATGTTTTATGTAAACAGTAATCAGAAAACAGCAGGAATGGCTATTTTAATGTATAAAATAGACTTCAAAGCAAAGAAAATCGTCAGAGTCAGAGAAGGACATTGTTTGATGATAAAACAATCAATCCACCAAAAGGATGTAATAATACTAAACATGCATGCCCCAGTGAAAAGAGCTGGAACAAATGAAGCAAGAATTGATAAAACTGAAAGGAAAAAATAGACTAACCTGCAGTTTTCAGTGGAGGTGATAATGCTCCTTTCTCAGCGATTGGTAGTATAACTAGATAGAAAATCAGCAAAGATACAGAAGAACTCAACACCGTCATCAGCTTTCACGTGGGGTCTTACCTGTTCCTGAGCACAGTCTCTGTGTTCACTGTGTATGTTTACTTAGGTTCTTGAATACTGGTGGTGAAGGTCATGCAGGCATGGCAGCCTCTCTTCTTACCAGGTATGTAGGCAGAAAGGTGAGGTGTTCAGACACTCCAGTCTGTAGCTCCTTTAAGTAGTTTTAACCTGCTTCCCTGGTGACTCAGTGGTAAGAAATCCACCTTCAGTGCAGGAGACCCAGGTTTGATCCCTGGTCTGGGACAATCCCCTGGAGAAGGAAGTGACAGCCCACTCCAGTATTCTCTCCTGGAGAATTCCATGGACTGAGGAGCCTGGTGGGCTACAGTCCAAGGGTTGAGAAAGACTCAGACACTACTTAGCGACTAAACAACAACAGATTGACCATGAGAGATGTTGTTAGTTTTGATTTATTGATCCTTTCTTCAGCAAAGAGAAATGGAGGCATTTCCCCCTTATAATAGTTTCCTAGAGCTGCTGTAACAAATTAACCACAAACTTGGTGGCTTGAAAAAACAAAAGTTTATTCTCTCACAGTTTTGGCGGCTAGAAGTCTGAGACCAAGGTCCTGGCAGGGCCATAATTCCCTTCAGAGTCTCTAGAATCCTCCCTTGTCTCTTCCTAGCTTCTGGCAGTTCCCCGGAACCCTTGGCATTCTTTGGCTTGTAGCTACATCACCCTAGTCTCTGCCCCCATCTTCACATGACCTCCTCTGTGTCCTTTCCTCCTGTTACAAGGACACCAGTCACTGGATTTAGAGCTCACCAAAATCCAATGTGACCTCATCTTAACTAACACAACATTTACAAATGTGCACATTCCCTATTTCCAAATTTGGTCATATGCTGAGGCTTTGGGTGACCATGAACTTGAGGGAGGGGGCACTATTCAACTCATTACACGCTGCTAGTAATGTTTCTGTTTTTTTGTTTGTTTTGCAAAGTGGTAAGCATTTCAAACAGATGTAGCTAATCCTGTAATCCTGCATCATGTTTTCTGGCAAAAATAGTTTTATTTCTAAGGATCGGCTGAGCAGTTACCTAGAGGACTGTATTAACTGCTGTGGTCTTACCAGCCTGGGGTGATCTCTTTAGGACTTGTGTGTCACTTTGTTGAATGTCATTTTTATTGATTGAGGATTTGGTTCATATGAGATGGTGATAAAAGGGAACTATTTTGTTCTCACTCCTTCCTGTTAGCAAATCAGCTCCTTCTTGTTCTTGGATCTAACTTGACAAAAGAATTGAATCTTGTGTGCCAGCATATGCTGTGAGCGACTTTAATCAGAATTTAGACTGTCATTTGGTACATTATAACCCAGCATGCGGAGAACCACCTGAAGCAGTGCAATGCAAGAATCCCCAAGCGAGGAATTTAATGTAGGAGAGAGTGGCCATTCTGTGGGATAACAGCACAGTTATAAATGCTTTCATCTCTGCTTCGGTGAATTCTGGGTGATTATGCTACTTTTATACAATAATAAACTCACCAAGCAGAGTCTGTGGTAATGGCTGTCAGATTCCAGATATTCCTGGAAAGGATACTGTGGTGTGAAGTCATTATTTTCAGATGTAGTTCTTCTCATTTATAGCTTGCCCACTTGTAATCAATAAAAGTTTAACAGTGTAACATAAAGCAGTTAAGGGCATGGAAATAACGTTGGCCTTGCAATGGAATGAAGGCTAGCCAGTGGCTTGGTCTTTGACAATTTTTAAGTACCTGAAAATGCTTTGAAGGAGACATGAAGTTCTGCTCACAAGTTCTGCTCACAGTATGTTACTGTTTTCCAATCAGCGTGCTAACTATGCTTGGAGAAAACATGGTTCTTTTAGGTTCTGCCACTTAGATCTGGGCCTTTGACAAGGCAAAGGAAAACTCAGATTCCATGTTGGCTCACACAGTAAAGAATCCACCTGCAATGCAGGAGACCTGGTTTTGATCCCTGGGTTGGGAAGATCCCCTGGAGAAGGGAATGGTAAACCCACTCCTGTGTTCTCGCCTGGAGAATCCCATGGGCAGAGGAGCCTGGCGGGCTACAGTCCATGGGGATGAAAAGAGTTGAACACAACTGAGCAACTCACACTTTGAAAGAAAAAAGAAAACTGAGATGAGAAGCACTGTTCAGCCTTCTCTTATTTTCAGTAAACAAAGAGCAGGCAGCTGTATCATTGGTTGACTTTTTGTGTAACAAAGGAAAACCAAAAAACTCTTATCCCTCTCAGACTTCCCAGATGTGGTTCTGGTTTGTAGGAGTTTACTGCTAGCTCTCAGATACTCTTTGCATGGCTAACCTAATCATGAGGCTTTTGACCCTGGCAACTAAAACTTTACAGTGTTCATTTCTATTGCAGTTTTTCCAAAGCCCTCCTTAGAAGAAATAGTCTTACATCTTGGCTTGCTCTTTCTGGCTTCAGTTCTCATTATAGTGGTAGCCACCATTCAGTTTCCTATACTCTTGGTCTCTAAGCTCTGGAACCAGGCTGTCTCAGGGTGAATCCTCATTCTGACATTTGTTTAATCTCAGAAGTTGTTACGGAAATCACATGAGTTAATACTTGCAAAATACTGAGAGCCCTACTTGGTTCATAATAAGCACTATATAAGTGTTTTTGAGAAAGATAAACTACATTCTTTGTCTTGATTGTGATGGTGGTTATATGATTATACATTTGTCAAAACTCATTAGAAGTGTGCATTTAAACATTGTAAAAGTATAAGTTTATATAAATTATACCTCAGTAAACCTGACCTAAAATTTTTTTAGAGAGAAAAATTATATCTATTTATTCAGCTAGGAAAGGGTTTATAAGGTGTTGCACAGTAGTATTTTAAAAACATAATTCAAAGAGGCTTGCCAGTCTAGGTCTGCAGGCCAGTTATAATGCAGGATAAATTTGCCTGTCAGCATGAGAAGCTGATGTAAGAGATGTTGCCAGGCAGCCTCTTAGTCATCTAGGAAGGAAACACTCTAGGGTTTGGGTTGCTTAAGGTAGTCACAGAGTTCAGCAAAGAGTGGGAACTTGAGTTGGACCTCAGAGGATATAGGATTTGGAAGGCATTCGAGAAGGTGCACGGGTGCAGATGCAAGATCCAGGGACAGAAAAGCATGTGCCCCATTTAGGCAACTATGAGAGAGCTGGCTGGATTAAAATAAATGCTCTGACTGCAGATGGAGAGGGGAATGGCTACCCATTCCAGTATTCTTGCCTGGAGAATTCCCATGGACAGAGGACCCTGGTGGACTACAGTCCGTGGTGTTGCAAAAAGTCATACACGACTGAGTGATTAACACACACTCCCTCTCTCTTTCTGACCTTGGGGGGGCAGCTGTACTATCTGAACTAATGAGTTCTCTTCTTTTCATCCACAGAAAGGCCCCCCTTCTGGGAAAGACCGGGTGAAGAAAGGTGGATCCTACATGTGCCATAAAGTAAGTCAAGTCACTAACCTCTATTTTGGTGTTCTAACAGCAGGTTTATGGGTCCATTGTAATCATTAATCCCCAAATGTCCCATCCATGTCTATTAATACATCTCCATCAAAGCAAGAAAAAAAAAGAAGTTTGGGCACAGGCATGGCAATAAGTGATGCAAGAAGCAGAGGTTATAAATGGTCTGTTGTCAACCATATTCCATCTGTTGTATTGTGACCCTTTGAGAGATCTTTGTTGTCCCACAAATCTGGGTGGACTATATACCTTTTCCAGCATGGAAGTCTGGAACCACACCCTTAATTTATTTGAGGCTCCAGTAATTTTTTTGGCTTTTCTATTGCTATTAAGGTAAGAATTATAGGTGGAGGGTAGATTGTGGTATATTGAAATGGAAACATCCCAAGTGTTCTTGGTATATAGAATGTGCTTTGTAGAATAAACATTAATCTCAGAGAATGCTTTTTCTCTTTGGGCTGTGATGTCAGTGTCAGAGACAGTTGTTCTTGGCTAGTAGAAGTGACTCAGTGTTTCATGAGTAGCCTTTTTTAAGGAGTTCAGAAATTGAATAGCACGCCTCTCCCTTTTTTTCTTTAAATCATGTATTTTTAGTGTCTCCAGCACTTCAACTTCTGTCTTTCTATCCCTATGCAAAGATGGCATTTCGCAGATTGTTCCTCCAAGGAGCATCCTATGATAATTCAGTCAGTCTAGGCAGTTAGAGACTTAAAATACCCTGTAATGGCTCCAAATTAAGTTATTAATTTGATAATGGAGGCATTGTCAAACTTTGCCTTAAAATAATGGTTCTCAAACTTTATTGCACATTAGAATCATCTGGGATCTATAAAAAGTACTGACGCTTGTTTCCTCACTCACCTCATCCTGATTTGATTTTTCTGTATTATGACCTGGGCATCAGGATTTTAAAGCTCTTGAGGTGATCATAACATACGTCAAAGTTTGGGAACCACTGGCCTAAAAAGACTCTCTTAAATTATGTGTATGAGAGAGTTCATAGGTGTGTGTGTCTTCTTCATTTCTTAGAATTTTTAATATAATCATTTAGATGGAATTTCATAGAGTTGATTCAAACTATGCTTTACACCTACCTTTATAACAAGATGTAGACAAATTTATCTTTAAAATTCTAATTTTAATTTTAAATTAAAAGCATCACCCTAGGTCATTCGAGTAGTTTAAAATATTCACATACCCATCTGTCTGTAGTCCCAGATTTTTTTTCTCTGATTCAAGCTGTTACTGCAGGTGCATCTGAATCCTCTTGCTGGGGAAACCAGACTTCCGTGAAAAACAGGTGAATCTCTTTTTGCACAGCAGTAGTTCAAAACTCTAGTTGCCACCAGTTATGTCTATGACATATGGCACTTTTCTTAATTGATGATCCATTTACTCTATAAGAATTGAGGACCAAAAGATCTTTTCTTCACAGTTAAGTGGAGAAAATGAAACTTGTAAGAAACATTTCAAGTATGAACACCAAAATATCCCAGTGCCATACATATAAATGTGTCTACTTTACCATTTCATTTTGCTTGCTTATTTTAAATGTTTTAAATTTTTATGAGCTTCTTAGTTTATGCTTTTAAAATATCTTTTAACCTATTACATGCTTTTAATAAATACAGTTACATGGCAGAGTTGATTTTTGTATATTTGTATTGTGAAACCTTGTTAAACTCATCTGTATTGGTAACTTTTTTTGTAGATTCTATTGTATTTTCTACATAAGTGGTTATACCAACTGGGAGTGTAGACAGCTTTACTTCTTCCTTTTTAATTTGGATATTTTTTATTACTTTCTCTTGCTGTATTTCTCTCTGGCTAGAACCTCTAGTATATTGTTGAATAGGAGTGATAAGTACAGTCTTATCTAATTTTAGATCTTAGCGGAAAGACATTCAGCTTTTCAGAATTAGCTGTGATATAAGCTGTAGTGTTTTCAAAGCTGCCCTTTGCCAGCTTGAGAAACTTTCCTTCTAGTCTTAGATTTTTGAGAGTTTTTATCAGAAATGGATGAGGATTTTGCCAGATGTTTCTTTGAGACTATTGAGATGTTTATGTGGTTTTTTTGTTTTTAGTCTGTTAATATGGTGAATTTATTTGTTTGTTGTTGATTAATCTCTGGGAGTTTGTGTCTTTCAAGAAATTTATCCATTTCATCTGAGTTTATGAATTTATTCACATAATCTTTGCATTTTCACTTGCTGTTTAGACCATTTACATTTAACATGATTATTGTTATGGTTGGGTTTAAATTTGCCATCTTGAGATTTGTTTTTCTCTTTGTCTCATCTGTTCTTTTCCATTTGCTGCCTCTCTTGTTTTTTAAACTTTTTTGGATTAAGTTCTTTAATCACTTCATTGTCTCTTCTTTGGCTTATTAGCTTTAGCTCTTTGTTTTAAAATTTTTGTGGTTGATTTAGAGTTTATATTACACATCTGTAACTTTTCTTAGTCACCCTGAAGGATAAGTTTTAATTTAGTCAGGATCCAAGGGGTGGAGAGAGTGTTCCAGAAGAGAGAATAGCAGAGTGGGCAAAACTGAGTGGGAACCACAAGATTTCGCAGAGAGAAATGGCAGCTCTAGGATCTCAGTCAAATTAATTGTAAATGATGTAGGTATTTAACCTCAGTCTGGTTATTTTGGTGAGGTCAAGGAAATAGCACAGTGTTGATTGCGAATTACTTTCAGAGTGCTTATTCTTTCCACTAGATTAAGAGTGACAGCTTTAACTGCCACTAGGTATAGTAAGTGCATTAAACTGTGGAGTCTAGAATTAGATCTGGGCTGGAATTCTGTAACTTCTCTTTGCTAGTCTTTGCCTGTAACCTTAGACACATTACCTAACCTTTTTAAACATCAGTTTTCACATATGTAAAATGTGCATTATAATTGCAGCTACTGTAAGTAAGGTTCTTATGAGGAACAAATGTACCAAACAAATGTATACGCACACATACCTAGCTCATGGTAAAGACTTAGTAAGTTAGTTAGTTACTGCTAATACCATCATTCTTGTTTTTTTTTGTTTTTTTTTTTTGTTTTTTAAAACAACAGAAATTTATATTCTCACAGTTCTGGAGGCTAGAAGTCCAAGATTCAGGTGTTACCAGTCTGTTTTCTTGAGGTCTCACTCCTTGGTTCAAAGAGGGCAGCCTTCTGTCTGTGTTCTTGCAAGGTCTCTCCTCCATGCATGCAGGGCTCTTCATTTCTTAATCTCCTCTTCTTACAAGAATGCCACTCAGATTGAATGAAGGCCCATTTTAACAGCTTACTTTTAATGTAATTATCACCTTAAAGTCCCGCTTCCAAACACAGTCACATTCTGAGGTACCAGGGGTTAGGGCTTCATGCATAAGAACTTGGAGGACATAATTCTTTCCAAAACAGTGCCATCATTCTTAATCATCAACCCCTCCATCTTCTCTTCTGAATAAAGAACCAGCGAATGAACTGCTAACTGGATAGGCAGAATCCTAGAAATAATTCTTACGGCAAAGGTGAAAATCAGTAAAAGAAAGAAAATCAATAAAAAGAAAAAAGAATAGTTAATTCATTTTGAAAAAAAATCACCTTAATTAGAAGGTGACTTATTTTTGATCATTATCAGGGCCAGTCTGCATGACTAAAGTAAGCTCTGATGATTGTTTCTGACTTTTTGGAGTCCGTCCAAAGTATGGCTTCAGTAAGGATAAGAGAGCACAGAAGGAGCAACTGTGAGTCAACGTGGTGTTAACAGCAGATTCTAGAACGGGACTGAAGAAACTCTAATCCTAGATTCATGGTTATAAGCCATGTGATCTTAGGAACACCATTACCATGCCTATGCCTCATTTTTTCCTTTGTGTATATGACGCACAGATAATACCTACCTCAGGATTATTAGAATTAAGTCACTTAACCCATGTGAAGATTTTAGAACAGTTCACATAGTAAGTACTCAAGAAATATTAGTTGTTTTTGAAGTTGTTAGATTAATTCCCGTGACATCTTTAGCCCAACCCACAACATGGAGGAAATTCTTACTCCCTGCCCCCACAACCCCACCATTTTACACCAAGATTACTAGCAAAAGGAGTTGATCAAGTGTATTGACAAGGGCAGTGGATGGGAAATTGAGAGACCTGGGTTCTACTGTGTAATTTTTCTATAATCATTTTGTTCCTAATGAGCTACAGATACCTCAAAACTATTCTTTATACCTAAAACTCTTCCTCTCATGAAAGCCATATTGCCATCCCACTTGACTCCAGTGCCCCGAGGCTAGTAAGCCATTATCTTAAATGGATTGTTCTTGAATCCAGGCTCAGGTGCTTAGTGCAGCTATGGAGATCAGTTTCACACAGTAATTAGCTATTTTGATGAAATGGGGCTAAAACAAGTCCTCACCACTACCTCTGTTCTTAATTAATAAAATGACCTATATTTTAGCCACTCAAAGTCCTAACATCATTAATAGCCATTTTTGGTGCTAAAAGTAGAGTTGGGAAAAAAAGAAAGAGCAATGAGGACATATGAAATCAGGCCATTTTCCTCTTTAGTTATGTATTTCATTAGTTGCCCATTACTAGAATTTAAAATGAAATACTTATATTAAAAAGTGTTTGCTGAGTGAATGAGTACATTTAAAATGCGATGATAATGTGAATTGACTGTTTTCTCATGTGATCGTCCTGACGTTTTCAACAGTAACTTGTAGTGAGACTTGCTTTTTAGGGTTTAGTTCTTTATCATTTAGGTAAATGGAAGAGTTTAGGTATTGCTGTGATCCAGTGGAAGAGTAGCTCTTTTTATCACTTATTTGAAGCTTTTTTTGTTATGTAAGCAAAACATTTTCATTGCATAAAAATTAGAAAATAAATAATAAACAAAAATGAAAAAAATAATTTACCTTGCTTTCTAAAGAATATATTGATAGTATTCTACTCAACTTTTTGGTGCAGTTTTAATTTTTCTTCCCCAAATAGAATTATGCTGTATGTACCAGGGTCTTCAAGTATGGCTATAAGCAAAATCTCTTATACATCATGAGTGTCTTTTCTGACCACAGTGTTCCAGGCAGGCACAATTTGTTACAGTTGCTACAGCCTGTATTTTGTGGCATATGAACACCTAATTTTAAAATAGTTTGTTATATAATCTGAGAGATAAGTTGCATATAGAACTGTGCCATTCACCAAAGACCTAACCCTAACCCTTGTCACCAGAGATAGTCCCTCACCTTTCCCATTTATATAGCAAATAATTTTCCTATTTATGTAGCAAATGCATGCATGCTAAGTTTCTGCAGTCATGTGCAACTTTTTGCAACTCTATGGACTGTAGCCTACCACATTCCTTGGTCCAAGGGATTCTCCAGGCAAGAATACTGGAGTGGATTGCCATGCTCTTCTCCAGGGCATCTTCCCAACCCAGGGATTAACCCGTGTCTCCTGCACCTCCTGCATTATAGGCAGATTCTTTACCGCTGAGTCACTGGAGGAGCCCAAAAAGTAAAGTAGAAGTTGCTCAATCCGACTTCTTGTGACCCCATGGACTGTAGCCTGCCAGGTCCCTCTGTCTGTGGAATTTTCCAAGCAAGAATACTGGAGTGCGTTGCCATTCCCTTCTCCAGGGGATCTTCCCGACCCAGGAGTTGACCCAGGAGTTGAATCCGGGTCTCCTGCATTGTAGGCAGATTCTTTGCCATTTGAGCCACCAGGGAAGCCTAGCAAATGCATAACTGTATTCAGATGCTGGCAAGAGTAATATCATCTTTACAACACAAGATCTCTAAGTCCTGCAGGAAAGCTGATGAGTGCTTTTGTTTTAGTTAGGAAGTGGGTTAACCCAAAGAAGTCAGATAAGACAGGCCAAATGAGTTCTTTTAATTAAGAGTTCTTTTAATTAAGAGCATTATAAAGTTAACAGTTAAAATAATCTCCACATCTACCACTTAACTTTTTCATATAAAGATAAGATGAAGCATTTTGACATTATCCCATTAGTAGACCATTTTATCAATGGAGCAGATTGAGAAAAGATTTGCCTAAGGTTAAACAACAAAATGGCTGTCTGAGGAGGCCTTACAAATAGCTGTAAAAAGGAGAGAAGTGAAAAGCAAAGGAGAAAAGGAAAGATATTCCCATTTGAATACAGAGTTCCAAAGAATAGCAAGGAGAGATAAGAAAGCCTTCCTCAGCGATCAGTGCAAAGAAATAGAGGAAAACAACAGAATGGGAAAGACTAGAGATCTCTTCAAGAAAATTACAGATACCAAGAGAACATTACATGCAAAAATGGGTTTGATAAAGGACAGGAATGGTATGGACCTAACAGAAGCAGAAGATATTAAGAAGAGGTGACAAGAATACACAGAAGAACTGTACAAAAAAGATAATCACGATAGTGTGATCACTCACCTGGAGCCAGACATCCTGGAATGTGAAGTCAACTGGGCCTTAGAAAGCATCATTATGAACAAAACTAGTGGAGGTGATGGAATTCCAGTTGAGCTATTTCAAATCCTAAAAGATGATGCTGTGAAAGTGCTGCACTCAATATGCCAGCAAATTTGGAAAACTCAGCAGTGGCCACAGGACTGGAAAAGGTCCGTTTTCATTCCAACCTCAAAGAAAGGCAATCCCAAAGAATGCTCAAACTACTGCACAATTGCACTCATCTCACATGCTAGCAAAGTAATGCTCAAAATTCTCCAAGCCAGGCTTCAGCAATATGTGAACCGTGAACTTCCAGATGTTCAAGCTGGTTTTAGAAAAGACAGAGGAACCAGAGATCAAATTGTCAACATCCGCTGCATCATTGAAAAAGCAAGAGAGTTCCAAAACATCTATTTCTGCTTTATTGACTATGCCAAAGCTTTTGACTGTGTGGATCACCACAAACCATGGAAAATTCTGAAAGAGATGGGAATACCAGACCACCTGATCTGTCTCTTGAGAAATCTGTATGCAAGTCAAGAAGCAACAGTTAGAACTGGACATGGAACAACAGACTGATTCCAAATAGGAAAAGGAGTACATCAAGGCTGTATATTGTCACCCTGCTCATTTAACTTATATGCAGAGTACATCATGAGAAACACTGGGCTCAATGAAGCACAAGCTGGAACCAGGATTGCCGGGAGAAATATCAATAACCTCAGATATGCAGATGACACCACCCTTATGGCAGAAAGTGAAGAAGAACTAAAGAGCCTCTTGATGAAAGTGAAAGAGGAAAGTGAAAAAGTTGGCTTAAAGCTCAGCATTCAGAAAACTAAGATCATGGCATCTGGTCCCATCACTTCATGGGAAATAGATGGAGAAACAGTGGAGACAGTGTCAGACTTTATTTTTGGGGGCTCCAAAATCACTGCAGATGGTGACTGCAACCATGAAATAAAAAGATGCTTACTCCTTGGAAGAAAAGTTATGACCAACTTAGATAGCATATTAAAAAGCAGAGACATTACTTTGCCAACAAAGGTCTGTCTAGTCAAGGCTATGGATTTTCCAGTGGTCATGTATGGATGTGAGAGTTGGACTATAAAGAAAGTTGAGCACTGAAGAATTGATGCTTTTGAACTGTGGTGTTGGAGAATACTTTTGAGAGTCCCTTGGACTGCAAGGAGATCCAAGTAGTCCATCCTAAAGGAGATCAGTCCTGAGTGTTCATTGGAAGGACTGATGTTGAAGCTGAAACTCCAATACTTTGGCTGACTGATGTGAAATGTTGACTCATTGGAAAAGACCCTGATGCTGGGAGGGATTGAGGGTAGGAGGAGAAGGGGACAACAGAAGATGAGATGGTTGGATGGCATCACCAACTCGATGGGCATGAGTTTGAATAAACTCCAGGAGTTGGTGATGGACAGGGAGGCCTGGTGTGCTGCGATTCATGGGGTTGCAAAGAGTCGGACACGACTGAGCGACTGAACTGAACTGAACTGAGTGACTGAACTGAACTGAACTGTCTTGTTCTGCATTGTATCCATTGTGCCTGGAATAGCATGTTGCGTGTGGTAAACCGTCAAATATTTAATGAATAAATAAACTGTGCTCTGATGCCATCAGCCTTATGGCTTTGCTGTTCTCTTCACTTGAATTTTTCCATTTTCATGCCTCTGACATCATTGTTTTGTCCACTTAACATACCTTCTTTCCTCCTTTCTAAGTCCTGTAAATCAGTGCTACTTAATCTGTAGCCCATGGGCCGATAGCATGAGCAGCACCTACCAGCTGGTTAGAAATACAGAATCTTGGACCCCAGACCACTCTTACTGAATCGGAATCTCTGTGTTTGTGACTTGGAAACAGATATTTACGTGAGTTCTCCAGGTATTCTTCTATATCCCCAAGTCAGAAGTTGTTATTATTTAGTCACTAAGTCATGTCCAAGTCTTTTGCGACCTGTGGACTATAGCCTGCCAGGCTCTTCTGTCCATGGGATTTACAAGGCAAGAATACTGGAGTGAATTGCCGTTTCCTTCTCCAAGGGATCTTCCCGACTCAGGGATCAAACCCACCTCTCCTGCATTGGTAGGCAGGTCCTTTATTACTGGGCCACTTGGGAAGCCCTAGTCAGAAGACCTCAGCCATAATCAGCTAAATCCCACTCTGGCCAACTTCTGCCTTCCTAAAATCATTCCTAAAAATGTAGACATCCACAAGTGACCATTTCTTCCTGTGAATTAGTAATAGCCCCACATTCTTTTAACCCCAGCCTGTTTTGCCTTTTTGATGTGTAATCATTGTTTCCTCATCCAGCCTGTGCGCTCTAGCCAGACAGTGTATGCTGAAGGCAGTCAGGAAACACTTGACTGGTTTTTTTTTTTTTTTGGTCATGTGTGGTACAGTTTTGGAACATGACTGTCCCTATTTGACTGCCTGCTTCCCCCTGAACTGCATTCTTGCTTCAGTGTGGAATCCACCACTCACAGTGGTAGCATGGGACCCTGCCTTATCCACAGGATCTTGACTCTAGAAATCCCAAAGCACTTTGCCTCACAGCAGCCCAGAGTCAGCCCTGCATATACCAGAGCTTCTGCTGGGTCTTTCCGCGTGGTCACCTCTAGCCAGTTTGGAGCCCCCATTGCATCCCAGTCCCAGGTTGTAGCAGATGCCATCAATATTTTCATTATTTAAAGCATACTTTTTATTCATTGTCCCTCTGCCTGCCTGAATATTGGTAATAGTGTTATATTCCTCACTGATGGTGGGGAAAATGAGAAAATTGGTTGCTATTGTTTCACTATCTGTAAAAGAAAAGCATGTCTTTTTTTTTTTTTCTTCTATGGTAGAAGTGCTCCAGAGAAGTGCTCCAATTTCTTTGTCAGCTTTTAGAGATAATTTTTATGAAGATTAGAAGCATTCAACTTTTGTGAGAGAAAGGAGAATAATAAGAATTAAGGGGGGGGAAAAAACCACCTCTCTCATGCTGACCTATTTTCCCCTCCACAAATTATCTCTCCTTCATGAGTTCCAGAGTTTACACTAAATGATTCTTTGCTGTTTCTTTAACCAGCAGCAGGGACTTTAATTTCACAGGGTTCACTCAGAGTTGATGCTTTTCAGACTTTGGGTAACTAGTTTATTTTCATTCTCTGTTATTTTGGATTAAAGTGTAATCTTAGGACCTAAGAGTTCCTTGCATGGTTATTTTTGGAATATGGAAGCTTTTGAAGTGTTTAAATCAACTCATCTTGTGGTTATTCGCTGAATATCTAGTAGGTGGCCAGGAATATGTTAGACTCTCTTATTTGTGCAAGTATCTGTGTACACGCAGGAGAATTTATCAGGGGCGGGAAAGAAGCATGAGATGTGATACCTTTCCATCTTGTAGGGAAGCAAGCATACCACAGTTAGACCTGGGTTTAAATTCTATTCTTTGAATAAATGCGTCATCTAGGATAACTCATTTAGTTCCTCTGTGCTATTATAAGCAAATGTGAATGAAAATATGTGATGAAGGTGCCTTGCACTGTGCTTGGAGAACTTGATGTCTGTATGTGTTTGTGTGTGTGTGTGTGTGTGTGTGTGTGTATATATATCTCATAGTCTGTGCTTGTAAAACAATATAAAACAAATCCCCTGCACAAAAATATATAGCTTTATGAGTTACTGTGATTTAAACACCAAAAACAATGTATTAAGAAAAAAGTGTTTTTCACAGCATTTCCTACTCTTGATGTTCCTGGGTTTGCAATTTAATTTTTGCCAACTAACTGTATATTAAGTAGTATCTTGATGTTGTTCTTAATTAATATTGTCTCAATTGCCATTTAGCTTTATTACTTGGTTTCATGGCAAATACTATTCTACATGTAAAGATAACTTTTCAGATTATAAACGTAATACTTATTATCAGAAATTTGAAACTCCACTGCCTGAGGGTTTCCTTATAACTCAGTCAGTAAAGAACCTTGCCTGCAAGGCAGGAGACATGGGTTTGATTCCTGGGTTGAGAAGAACCGCTGAAGAAGGAAATGACAACCCACTCCAGTATTCTTGCCTAGAGAATCCCATGGACAAGGAAGCCTGGCAGGCTACAGTCCATGGAGTTTCCAAGTGTTGGACACGACTGAGTGACTCACACACACACCATTCAGATTCTGGTGCATTTTGAATCTTTCAATCTGTTTTTCTGTGGCATACATGATGATCTAGATTGAGATCACACTACATATACAATTTCATATCCTAACTTTTTCATTTAACATTGTATCCTGAGACATTCCTGTGTCATTAAATGTTCCATGAAAACATGCTTTTGAGTGGCTACTTACTAGTCCAACTTCTGGATGTGCCACAACTTAAGTGACCATTGCTTGTTTCATGGTTTTTGACTATTCTAAGTAATGTTGACAGCAACATCTTTGTATTATATCTGTGTCAAGTTTATAATGTAAAGGACATTGGTGAGCTCTAAATGTGGTACCTTTTTTTGAAACCTACATATTCCATGTGCATGGGGTGGGTGCCTATAGGGGAAACACTGTTTACAAGTTGGCATAACTCTCCATAGCTGGTACTTGGTTACCACATGATTCTGACAGTTGAGACCCTTCAACCGAGAGTCCAAGAGCACTCACCTGTCTGGTTCTTTCCGCAAAGTCCTACTGCTACAGGTATCGCTGTGCTGCTCGAAGCCAGAACACACCCGACAGCTCCGCCTCGAATCTGGGATTCCGTTGCGCAGCTGACCACTTGCCCACCACGGGCTAAGAGCCAAAAAGAGCCTTGCCGAATCCGAGAAGTCGTGTCTACTCTGCACGCGGCTTCCCTCAGAAGGCTGAACAACCTCGTGTGAAGACTTCCCACCCCAAGGTGGGTTACATACCTGCCCAGTGGCCAAAGGAACCGTATGGCGAGACCAAATCGCTGACCTACATCAGCATGTGCGCTTTATTGTGTGATGTGTTTCATGTTTTACTTTTGAGAGTGTTTTAAAGAGGAAGGAGGTGGAGGGCACCCTGAGCTCGGCTTCAGGAGGCCTGTGTTCCACCCAGGGTCTGCCCATGGGTTCGACCCCAGGGTCCCACTCTTGACCTTTCTGGGCCTCATTGAGTTCATCAGTCCAGTGAGGGGATGCACAGTGTGATGGCTGAGGCTCACTCCCGACTGACAGATCCTCTGGATATATCAGATTCTATTGTGATTTCATAGTGAGAATTTATGACAGATGATTTTTTAGCTATTTTTTCCCCATGTGTGAACCTCGGGTGATACTAATCATGTGAAATAGTTGTTCTCTTATGTATTATTTTCAGAAAAGAATGGGGTGGGGTGGTGGGGATGAGTCTTTATATTCATACCGCACTTTGCTTTTTCAAGGAAATCAGTGTCTTTACATTGTTATGATGAATCCCACTTGGGCCAGTGATGGCATGCTCAAGTTCAGCCATCGGAACACGCAGGAATGTCTGTGGGGTGACTCTACTGTGCTTTATCTTTTAACATTAAGTGCCTTTGGTTTGGGGGGCAGCTGTAAGCCCTATTCCCCCTCTCCCCAAAGCCTTCGGTGAATGTGAACTGTGTGCTACACAGAGAAGCCTGTTTAATTCTAGATGTAGGAAAAAAGGAGCAGGAACCTTGAATCAACTATATTCAAGGTACCCAGTATTTTGTAATAGGGAAGTAGGAAATCCTGTTGTCTGTGGAGTATCCCATGCTTTGGATCGTGCACTATGTCAAATAAACTGGTATCTGCTAAATCAGGCTTCTGTCTCATTGGTTCCTTTTCTCTTTCACTCTATTAATGTCTTCTTTTTAAAAAATGACTTTGTGCTATGTGAGATGTATGTGTTTTTTTATGTAAAAAGTTTTTTATATATGCATGTGTGTTGTTTGCTAGAAAACTTTTACATTGATAGCTGCTTGATAACTTTGATATGGGAGTAATTTGTGGGAGTGTTTATTCCAAAACACAGGGTGTTCTGCCAGGAACCTCATTATGACCTTGCTTCTTCATCCTCAGTAGATGAGACAAAGTCAAGGGCAGTGCCTCCATCCTGTAAAAACTGACAGGTGCTTCACATGCAGGCAAAGCACCTCGTTTCACAGCGATGGCTTCCAACCAGAGATCTCTGTCATCAGGATCCCAGCCTGATTCCCCGTTCTTTGAAGACTTCAAATTCATGCCTAGCCTATCGTTTGAAGGGAAAGACTCATCTTGAGGTTGGTTATTCAAAAACTAAGTCAAATAATATTCTGAAGGGTTCAGCCAACCGTTAACTGCAACTTTTGTGCCTAGTCTGTTAATGTTAAAACGTTTATCTTGAAAAATAGTCATGTTGCTGGGGTGTTTGTCCACATTTGTTAATCTGTCGCTTTGTGGATATAAAATGTTTCTTTACAGACTTTGATCCAGTGATGATTAATTCAGGCAAAACAAACAAAAAGCATTTGCTTCATTGAAAAAGCTAATAGAGGAAATAAGGTATTTTATTCTTGAAGTCACCACTAGTCAAGCACAGTTTTTGTTTTTACTTACTACCTCCCACCTGCTTGGATTTTTCACATGGTTATACTTTTACTGTGTATATTTTGGATTCTTCTCTTGGTAATTAATGTTATATGGCATAAATATTTTGAGGTGTGTTTTGGCTTAGTCTTTAGAATTGCATTTTTAGCAGCAGCAGAATGTTAGAAAGCATTAAAACAAAATCCTAACAAATCCTTCATTTAAGAGCCACACTTCCAAGTTACTAGGGCTTCCCTGATAGCTCAGTTGGTAAAGAATTCGCCTGCAATGCAGGAGACCCCAGTTCGATTCCTGGGTTGGGAAGATCCCCTTGAGAAGGGATAGGCTATCCACTCCCATATTCTGACTTTCACTCACTCACTCCAAGTTACCAGCTACAGAGTGCACCAGACTATAGACAGGCATGGCCACTACACTTTATAAAATTGCATGTTGATTTATGAACAGACCCAAGATCTTAGTATAATAACTGCAGCTTTAATGCTGTATATGCGTTCCTGAAACGCCTCACCTTCTGCAAAATCGCATGTGAAAAATAGGGAGTGAAAGGGAAAAAGAGAGGTGGGGTAGAGCACTCTAATCTTAAGGAACCTTGTAACCAGAGTCCTAACAGCAGTAGTAACTATCCTGGTAAAATCAGTAGCTCAGTTAAACCTGCACTCACATCTGTAGGCAGCATCACAACCCGTCAGTCCTTTGCTGCCTTAAGCCGTGGGACTCCTTCATCTTTCTTCTCCAAGATGTAAATTTTTAATCACATTTACTTTTTAAAATTATTATCATTTATTTATTTACTTATTTTTACTGCGCTGGGTCTTCATTGCTACGCTCGGTCTTTCTCTAGCTGCGGTGAGTTGCGCCTACTCTTTGTTGTGGTAGGCGGGGCGTCTCATTGCAGTGGCTTCTCTTGTGCCAGTGTCTCTAGGGCGTGCCAGTTCAGTAGCTGCGGCCCATGGGCTCAGTAGTTGTGATGAACTGGATCAGTTGCCCCTTGGCACATGGACTCCTGCATTGGAAGGTGGACTCTCAACCACTGGACCACCAGGGACGTCTGGCATTTGCTCTTTAACAGGTCACTTATGTCAGAAGTAAAGATCTGATTGTGGTTTAGGCTTCTCCATCAGTCTTTTTGAGATTGGTGGGGTTGGGGGAAGCAGTATTTTTGTAGTATCTTCATTTGAACACTCAGATATTCAGAGTTTAATTAACATAGGGCAAGTTTTAGCAATTTTGAAGCCACTAAATAAACCACTACTTGTGCTTCCATAGGATTAAAAAAAATTTTTTTTTGAGACCTTCATATACTGCTTTAGTTTTCTATTAAATTGCAAGAAAGTTTACCCTGATTGTTTCAAAACACATTTCAAATAACACACACCCCAATGTGACTTTTACAGTCTACCATCTTCCCATTTCTGTTCACTAATCACTTATGAGCTATTTCTGCTTCTAAGAAATGTTCATTGTTGCAGAGCAGACTGCTTGGCTAATGTGTCAATACCAGTATTGAAAATTCTGCTTTTGTTGTTGTTTTTGTTTGTTTTTTTTTCCTCAGGAGTTCCTATATTGGGTCTATGTTTCTAGTTCAGTTTTTTGCTCCTTTGAAGCATATGGGAATTTTAAGATTTGTTCTCAAATTTGCTTTGGTCGTGAATTCTGGACAACCTTAATTTGTTTTAGGAGCAAGTCTTGTCTTCTTTTTTAAAGCTTTATAAACATGGTTAGAAGGTGGTAGGTGACGGGGAGCTATGGTTGTGGTGATCAAGAGTGGCATTTCTTTCTTGATAAACATCAAATTACATAGAGGCCTCAAACTCTGTGTCGTTCAGCCTACAACTAAAAGTGACATTGTGTTTTCTTCATTTACCCCTCCCTCCCCACCTTTGTTTTGTTTTGTTTTGTTTTGACAAAGTATCCCTGTTGTTCTCATGACTCTTTAGGAAAAGAAGAAATCAAAGATTCAGAGATGCTATATGCTTTAGTAAGTGTTGATTTGGGCTGGGATGGTGTGAGGTAGTAGCTCCAAACTAATGTGTTGGTTAATTCTGTTTTCCACTGGATTCTAGGCCCATTGCTGATCAGCTTTTCAAAACAGATCATGTTATCAAGCTACAGATAGAATTGTTGTTGTTATGTGGTAAAATCTGTAGTTCAACTTAAGGAAAGGAGTATTTTGGGGGGAGAAAAAACCATGGAAATATGATGTTTTCTGTTCTGAGACTTCAGGAATTTCATACAAGAGACTAGTGTGGGATTTATTTTTTCTTTATAAAATTATATTTTGCTTGCATTTCTTCCTCCTCCTAACAAATACTTACCTTACTGTTGGCAATATTTCTCAACAGGGAGTTAACTTGCAGGCTGGCCATTAGGCAGTCATAGGAGGTGCAGAGCCTGGCTCTTGTGGGAACAGGGGACAGGTGAGAAACAGGCTGAGTAGTGCCCATTCTTAATGTGCTGTCCCTGCTCTGCCCTCCTGTGACTGCCATACAGAAATGTGAGCCCAAACTTGCTGGATCATCCAGTTTCTGAGGGTACCTGACTATGTGCATTTTCATGTGAAGTCTGAGTTTTTAACATTGGCAACTAATTCAGATTTTTTAAAAAAACAAATACTGTAGGACCTAATAAATTACTTCTGTGCCCAGATTCAGCCTATGGGGTGCCACTTGTCAACTGAAGTTACGAAAAGTTGATTCATTTCATGCAGCACAAAAATCTCATGTATTTCTTTCTGAAAAAAGACTGATCAAGCAAGTAAGTAACATACCAGTTAGAAATGTCCAAGTGTGAGAAAGGGCAGTAGTTTGCCCAAGGTCATTGTCTTATCTACCTTTTTGGCAACAGGAACCAGTTTTGAGGAAGACAGTTTTTCCACAGATGGAGGTGAGGGGGCAGAGATGGTTTTGGAAAGATTTAAATACATTACATTTATTATGCTGCCGCTGATCTGACAGGAGGTGGAGCTCAGGCAGTAATGCAAGCGACGGGGAACAGCTGTAAATAGAGATGAAGCTTTGCTCTCTCAGCCACTGATCACCTCCTGCTGTGTGGCCCAGTTCCTAACAGATCTGTGGCCCTGAGGTTGGGAACCCCGGCCTTAGGAAACCCCTCTCCTCCATCCCCATCCCACCCCACCTAAAATCATCTAACAGCCACAGACAGTCTCAGCAGTGCTATCAATTCATTTTCATTAACTCTGGTACTTATTAATAAGTGTGCAGACTAGTATCAGAGAATAGAAGAAATGTCAGTTTCTTATCTGTTGGTTTCACTTATTAAAATTTAATTGTCTGTAATACAAACTACCCCAGAGTAGGCCTTGTTTTTATAGGTTTTGCCAGAATCAGTCATACTATTAGTGAAAAGCTGGCCTTGGTTGTTTCATGTGCTTAAAACACCATGGAAATTATTAACTCCAGGAGCCTCAGATGGAGCACTGGCCACAGGCCAGAACTCTTTCCTTCCTCTGACTCTTGTGTTTAGACCATTAAAGCAGGGGTTTAATTAATTTTTTGATTAAGCAGAATCATTACAGATAATATTCAGGTAGACTGTAAAATGAGAAAGGCTCTTTTCTGAAGCTTGCCCTATTTAGGATTGGAAAGTTGGAGGGATTAGCACCAAGGGGGTGGAATTTTTCAGCTTCAGATCAGATTCTAATCGGCCCCCAAATGGTAATTGACCCCGCAGTCACCATTATGAGAAAGCTGGTTGGACCTTTGGAATTAGTCACCATTGTCAGAAAAAAAGGTGATTCCATTTCAGGGTCATTGAAGGTCGGGTAGGGTTCTGTCCCACACCTGGGTCTGGGCCATGCTTGACAAACTCCTTGTTTTCTTTGCTGAGGAAATGGAAGGCTGATCAGAGTAACCCTTTTCCAGCATGTCAGTTTGGCACCTCTCCGGGGTAACATTAGTAGCTCTGAATCAACAGTTATGAGGAAAGTGAAACCAGCTGACCGTCAATCAGGGGACCAGAGATAAGCCTTCGTTGTCAGGTGGTGCTGATCAAAGTTTCACCTGCCTTTAGTCTGGTGCCTGTGAAGAGAGAGGGGTCTTTTGTGATTGCTTCTCTGAAGGCCACAGTTTTTCTCTGCTCCAGACAGAGAACTTGTCAAATGAAATTTAATTTCTTTACTTTTAAATGACGTGGAAGGATGCCCTTTTCCTGTCCTCCATTATTGTCTTTAAAAGGCAATTTAGGGACTTCCCTGGCAGTCCAGTGGTTGAGACTTCGCCTTCAAATACAGGGGCTGCAGGTTCGATCCCTGGCTGGAAAGCTGAGATCCCACATGCCTCGTGGCCAAAAAAAAAACCCCGAAACAATATTGTAACAAATTCAGTAAATACTTTAAAATGGTCCACATCAAAATAAGTCTTTAAAAAAATAAAAATAAAAGGCCCTTAGCATTGTGTGAAGAGAGCACCAATCAGATTATCTGGGATCACTTCCTTGCCCCTCCACCTACTCACCTTGTGACCTTCAGGCAGGTAACATCTTCTCAAGTAAAATGGGGATGGTAATAGCACTTAGACCTCTAGGGGTTGTGAGGAGAGATGAAATAATGCAAAAATAAAGTGTTTAGCAGAAATTACTTGGGTAAGTGTTTGCTGGGTACTTGTTTCTTTTTTTCAAACTTTAAACTTTTAATTTTGTATTGGAGTATAGCCCAATAACAGTGCTTTGGTAGTTTCAGGTGAACGGTGAAGGGACTTAGCCGTACGTATAGAGATATCCATTCTCCCTCAAACACCCCTCCCAGCCAGGCTGACACATAACACTGAGGCGAGTTCCCTGTGCTATACAGTAGGTCGTTGTTGGGTATCCATTTGGAATATATCCGTGTGTACATCCCATCCCAAACTCCCTAACTCTTGGTACTTGTTTCTAGTGAGTGTGATAGGATCAGAGGAGCAGGAAGGTGCTACCAGACAGTCCTGGTCAGTCATGGGTTTCAGCTTAGAACAGAGAGCAAAGTTCAGAGAGCAAAACAGAGGGCTAAGAAGGAGAAAACAAAGAGGCTGAATTTAAAAGCAGAACTTGACCTCTATCTCAAATATTAAAACACAGGGAAAAAAACTGACATGAATGACCCCCAGACTTCTGTTAATTCTAGGTTGGCCAAAAAAGTTTGTTCAGGTTTTTCCGTATGATATTATGGAAACACTGGAATGAATTTTTTGGCCAACCCAGTACTTGAATTTGAAAATATTCTGATAGTGTGTGGTCCATCTGTTCCCCAAAGTTCTCTTTAAAGGAAAAGATATTAGATCTGCTTATTGCTACATAGTTTGTATAATTCTGAAGCTTTTCCTCTTCAAGCTACCTCACAAAGAACCTCTGGCAGGTTTGATACCAATGAAAATGTCATTTGTTAGCATGGCAATAATTAGAAAACAGAAAAGGGAGGGCAGTCTGTTGGCTCATAATATTCTGGTCAGCCTGTTAATGTTTTCTGTGGTGTCTTTAATGTTAATTTACATGCCAGTTTTAGAGAATAGCTGTTTAGGTAATTCTACTAAGTCATTTAAGTTATTTCTTCTTGCTTAATTCTTCTCTGAAATTATTGGTCCAGGATGTAGATTCTAAATTTACAAATTACCACATTTAAAGCTCAAAACCATGCTCAAAGAACAGTTTAGGGTTTGGCAGTTTTTATAGGGATCAGTGTTACAGGTTTTGAGAACAGCAACTCTCAAAACACGGCCTCTGGACCCCTTTCAGGGAGTTGAATCAAATCGATCTTCATAATAATACTAAGATGTGATTTGCCTTTTTTATACTCATGGTCTCATGAGTGTACGGGGGCACTTTCCGGAGACTTCAGGATGTACAGCCTAATGGCTCATAGAATATGAGCTTGTGTAGTTTTATGTTTAAAAATGTTTCCAGTCTTAATTTCTAATATACTAAATGTTAGCTCTGACCCAAATAGCAAAAATTCTTTGTGGTCTTCAGTCATAGGCATGTGAGGAATCCTGGGGCTTCCCGGGTAGTGCTAGTGGTAAAGAACCCACCTGCCAATGCAGGAAACGTAAGAGATGCAAGTTCCATCCCTGGGTCAGGAAGATCCCCTGGAGGAGGGCGTGGCAACCCACTCCAGTATTCTTGCCTGCAGAATCCCCAGGGACAGAGGAGCCTGGTGAGCTATGTTCCATAGGGTCACAAAGAGTAGGATGTGACTCATGTGACTTTGCACACGAAGGGGTCCTGAGAGCAAAACATTTAAAGGCTGCTGATCCAGGAGAAAAGTGAGATCTGATGGGGACCGAGTCTGTCTTGGGAATAATGAGCAGCCCTTCTCCATCTCTTCAGAGGACAATCCAGTAGAACTGAGTTTAAATGGCTGCAGGAGAAAGTAAAACGATCTGTTCAGAAGCGCTTCCTTCCTCTTCATTTCGGGATACCTATTAAATGCAGAGGAGAATTTCCTGCCCTGGCTCTATGAAGACCCACCAGTGAGTGAGTTGAAGCCGTCACCGGGAAGGGTCAGAAAGAGGAAACTTTGCGGAGGAGCGCAGGCAGGCAGCCCCACCACCGGTTGTCACATATTCACAGAGATGCTGATGATGGAGTTGGCTCCTGAGAGACAGTTCTGTGTGGATGGCCTTGTACCATCCTGTAGTCAGAATCACTCTGATGTATCAGTAGGACTCCCCAGAAGGGCTTTGGAATATCAGGTACACACAGTGTAAGCCCCCCCACTGTTGCAGCCTCTGTTTAAGGTGATGTGGTCTTGGGACCCTGCTTGTCAACTGCCTGCCGCCTCCGATGGTGGTGGTTTCATAAGCAATTGAGGAAGGTCTCAGTGTTCCTTTCATGAAATAGCTGGCTTTCTCCTGGCGGAATTCGTCTTCGTTGTGCTGTAAATTGTGATGGTTCTACCTTCCTGCCTGGCTTGTTTTCCAGTCAATAGTTTTAGGCACTCCTTAGCCAGATACTGTGCCAGTTGTTTTATGTACCTGATCTAATTTGATCTGCAGGTGATCTTGGGAAGAAGCAGTTATTTTGGTTATTTTTGGTTAGCATGCCCACTGTGCACTTAGGAAGCTAGGACTCGGTGTTTGCAGGGCATCCAGGTGACACAGCTGAATGAAGCAGGACCAGGACTCACACCGCTTTTGTGACTTCACTTCTCTCTACAACATCACTAGATCCGCGGTTTTAAATTAAGTTTGGGGTGGGGAGGGGTGGGTTGAGGAGGGGAGATTACTGAGGCGAAAGGTAGCCTCAGGAGAAAAAAGGCAAAGATCGAGGAAGTGGAATGGCTTAGTAGTTACTAACTTCAGTAGTTAAGAATGACCCTGGAACCAGACTGTCTCGGTTTAAATTGTTCTCCTACTGGTTGCTTGATGTGTGACTTTAGGCGAGTTCCTTAACTAGTTTGTTTTTCAGATTTTGAAAATTAAATGGAAATACTTTTAGAAAAGGTAGAATTAGGCAGGAGTGTTAAAACCATCAGTGTAGGGTGCTGTGCTGTGCTTAGTCACGTCGGACTCTGCAACCCCACAGACGGTAGCCTGCCAGGCTCCTCTCTCCATGGGAATTCTCCAGGCAAGAGTATTGAAGTGGGTTGCCATGCCCTCTTCCAGGGGATCTTTCCAACCTAGGGATCGAACCCAGGTCTCCCACATTGCAGGCGGATTCTTTACCAGCTGAACTACCAGGGAAGCCCCAGTATAGGGTGATCTGCTTGCAAATCTTTACTGGCTTTACATCATTTTCAATATGGCAGTGAGATTTCCAAGGTTAGGACTACATGGTTTTCTTCACATCCTTTTCTTTCCCAAAGTGTGCTGCTTGTTTTTACAAAGTGATTATCTTTCCATAAAGAAGCAAATTTTTAGGGGGAGAGAAACCTGTATGCAGGTCAGGAAGCAACAGTTAGAACTGGACATGGGACAACAGACTGGTTCCAAATAGGAAAAAGAGTACGTCACGGCTGTATATTGTCACCCTGCTTATTTAACTTATATGCAGAGTACATCATGAGAAACACTGGGCTCAATGAAGCACAAGCTGGAATCAAGATTGCCGGGAGAAATATCAATAACCTCAGATATGCAGATGACACCACCCTTATGGCAGAAAGTGAAGAAGAACTAAAAAGCCTCTTGATGAAAGTGAAAGAGGAGAGTGAAGAAGTTGGCTTAAAGTCAACATTCAGAAAGCTAAGATCATGGCATCTGGTCCCATCACCTCATGGGAAATAGATGGGGAGACAGTAGAAACAGTGTCAGACTTTATTTTTCTGGGCTCCAAAATCACTGCAGATGGTGACTGCAGCCATGAAATTAAAAGATACTTAATCTTTGGAAGGACAGTTATGACCAACTTAGATAGCACATTAAAAAGCAGAGACATTACTTTGCCAACAAAGGTCCATCTGGTCAAGGCTATGATTTTTCCAGTGGTCATGTATGGATGTGAGAGTTGGACTAGAAAGAAAGCTGAGCGCTGAAAAATTGATGCTTTTGAACTGTGGTGTTGGAGAAGACTCTTGAGAGTCCCTTGGACTGCAAGGAGATCCAACCAGTCCATCCTGAAGGAGATAGGTCCTGGGTGTTCATTGGAGGACTGATGCTGAAGCTGAAACTCCAATACTTTGGCCACCTCATGCGAAGAGCTGACTCATTGGAAAAGACCCTGATGCTGGGAGGGATTGGCGGCAGGAGGAAAAGGGGACGACAGAGGATGAGATGGCTGGATGGCATCACCGACTCGATGGGCATGAGTTTGAGTGAACTCTGGGAGTTGGTGATGGACAGGGAGGCCTGGCTTGCTGCGATTCATGGGGTCGCAAAGAGTCGGACACAACTGATCGACTGAACTAACTAACTAACTAAAGGAGAAAGCTGGGTGTGGGGAACATTCATCTGCTGGAAATAATGGAGATCAAAGGGTGCATTATCAGCCCATTCATACCAAGCTCAAATTTATGAAAAAATTACAGCTGATAAGATGACTGAGATCATGTGTGAAGAGTGAAAGGAAAAGGGTCCTGCACCATGCTTGTTGAATAGCGCTCTGAAAAAGCATATGGGAGGACTTCCTTGATAAGAGTCAGTTCCCTGGTCTTTGTGACAGTTTCTTACTCACTACCCCTAACTCTGCCAAGGGACTGAAAACTGGGTATTGTTTCTTAAGACGTGGTTTCAGGACAGCTTCCAACTTAGCATTTTCTTCTATTCCAGAACATTTGTAAATATTCAGTTTGGTGGGGACAGGAAAAAAAAAACAACCTCATTAATGTGGAAACCGCATTCACATTTGTAGTTTTGTATTTATTAACAAACTCTTGCTCCAGGGTGTATTAGGCAAGCCAAGGGGTGAATCATGTTGATTACCGCTTCTGGGCTGTTAGCGTTGGTCTCTTTTGGAGCCAGCCGTGGTACCTCCATCCATGGCAACTTGAAGTGATTTTATATGTAATGTTCCCCCTCTAGTGGCCAGATTGGTTTTGGTTTTTGCTATTTTTGTACAAATGATCCCTAAAGTTGGAGAACCTTTCACTGAGGGGTACTGTGGATTTGGGGAGGCAAGTGGGAAAAGATAAAGAAGAGTGTGCACATCTTTATTCCATAGGAAAAATTGATCTGAAGTATTTGTCCCATCCAGTCTCGTGCTTTTGAAAGAGCCGGTGGAGATGAGACCCTTTGGAAGGGAGGAGGGGTTTTAGAATGATCTCTCATCTGATTACTCTGATTATTTTCCGAATTTCTACTGCCTTTATTAGTAAGTATCTTATTAATAAGTCCATCAAATTCCATTAGAAAAACCTTTATTTTTTTTAATTATAAGAGCAATAAAATGCATTGGGTAAAACTAGAGACTCTGAAAAATATGCAAAGTGTCCTTCATTCTGTGAATTCTGGTCTTTTCCCAAATCTGTGCTAGGAGGTAACTATTATGAACAGTAAGTGTATCTTTCCAGACTTTTTGTATGCATTTACAAACACATATTATACATATGTCTGTTGATAGCCATTGAGTACAGATGATCATCAATATGTATTAGGTTGGCCAAAAAGTTCAGTCAGGTTTTTCCACAGAAGGAAAATAGCCAACCAAACTTTTTGGCCAACCCAATACTTAGATGCACACAGAAATCATACACAGTGTATTCAACTTATTTTTGGTTTTTGTGAAACAAAATAGAGTCAAATTATCAATGCCATTCATTTTACATGTTTTGCATGCCCCATGAAAGTACTGTATAAGTCCAGCTCTTTTTAAATAGCTGACTTATTTCATTTATTTAAGCATTCCCTTATTGATGAATATTTGGGTTATTTTCAGTTTCCATTGTTAAAAAATTTTCTAATAAAACCATTTGTGCCTACTTATATCTCTGCCAGTTTGTGCAGATATGTTCTGTAGGATAAATTCCTAGGAGTAACTCCTGTATCAGAGCTTACGGTTACTTTAAATTCTGACAGATATTGATAGCCCTCTGAAAAGTCTGTCCCAGTCTACTTTCTCACACACAGTGAAGCTGCAGCTTTTCAGTACTATTTTTTTTTTTAATCCTACAACGAATCTGAGAATAACTAAGGTAGCTCAGTGTAGGAAAATTCTCCTGTAGGAGTCAGACCTAGTTGTCAGAGGGTGATGAATGAAATCAAACTGAGGTCTTCATCTGGCCTTAGCACTGCATCATTCCTTACTCTCTGTGGCTGAAATATAACCCTGGGTTATGTGATAGGTCCAATTTTGATTGCAGATGAGTTCAGTCTGCAAAAGTGATTCACTGTTAATGAAATCAGTATTAAGGAGTAAATTGTTTCCACTCCCTACCCCTGCCCACAATCCACAGTGACCTCTTTGCTGCCTGTAATTACTATGTTATTTTCCTCCTTGTGGTTTGGTGATCTGGACCCCATCTCTGAGTTATTAATTCTGACCTTTCCTATATATGGCTTGGTTGGGATGCTTCAGACCTTAGGGGCCCCTGAAAGTTTAAAAACTCATAGTCTGAAGGTCAGAAACCTTGCCTGTTATTGAGTCTCAGCAGCTTTGTATTCCCCATCTCTCTACTCCATCTGATGTCCTCAGAGCTGGTCCCTGTGCCGCGCCTGGCTTGTTGTGTTAGAAGTACTCCTGAGAGTTGTCACAAATGCGTTTTCCTGAGCCCATGTCCCAGAAGACTAAGTGAATAGGGCTCCAGTGAGGCCCGGGATCACTTACTTTTTCAAATCCCCATTCTCACCTCTGGGGCTGCTTACCCCCAGAGGTAAGCTTTAGTTGCATTATCTATCAGATGAAGGCTTGAAGTATATCAGATTCTCCTGTAGGGAAAAGGAGTAGCGAAGGTTGTCAGGAAATTCTGCCTGCGATTGTAGATGGGGAGCATTGTAAAGGAGTCACTCGTGTGTCCATCTTGGTGGAAACATTGGCAGCTGATAACTGCTTCTGCTTTAGGCTCTGTTTTTTGGCTTCCTTCTGAATGACACAGACCAGTTGGGAGGAAATGTGTGCACCTGCCTTGGCACAGACCTACGGCAGACCCCTCATTTCACAGTGAGGGACCCTTCCCTCTGGGATTCTGTGACTGGGGTCCCTGGTGAAGTAAACACAAAGGCGAAGCCAGGGAAACAAAACTAAGCAGTAGCTTTTGCTTTAAAAACAGTAACAACAGAAGGCTTTCCATAGTACTGAAGCGCCAAAATGATGGCTGGTATGTAGTAAGTGTTTTTATAAATGTTTATAAATGTAGAAAGAGCCAAATGACCTCAGTTTTTGAAATTTGCATTGAGGACCTAAAGTTGGCCTGCTAGCAGCTCCTTGTTGGTTTGTGGCTTTTTGGTTATCCTTGGCATGTACTTTCTCTGTTGGGACCTGTGGGTTTTGCAATATGAACATGGAGGTTTGGAGTTTTTATGTCCCATAATGTCTGTAAGATTCTAATAATCAAATTGGCTTTGTGATAAGGGATAAATGATTACTTACTGCTTTGTTTGTCCTCAGAGTGGCACTGTTGATAAACAAATAAGCTGAAACTGCAATTGGAGAATTCTAAATTAATTTCCTCTTAATTAAAAAAAAAGTGTGAATTAACATTTGTTATCACCATAGATGCTTTATGGCAGTGATGGAGTAGGTGGACAAGGTGTTTAACCAGCTGTGAAAATATAGGTGTATCAGTAAAAAAAAAAAAAAGTTTTTTTTAAAAGGGAAAAAAATATGACTTCACTGGATTGCTGTCCAGTAATGAATGCCTAATGAATGCTTATTATACTTTAAACCATTTCAAATGATAGGTGCCAAAAAGTCTCCCTGCCTTTAGCCTTATGAGTTTCCTAAATTTTAGAAAACCTATTTCTGTCTGGTATCATAATGAGAAATTGATACAAATGTCAAATTTGCACACACACACACGAGATTAAAGTGTTTTGAAGACCTATGAAGTATAGACATAATATATAGACCTTTCAGTTGAGACCCTCTCACTCTTGTTTATTTCTCATATTGAGCTGTACATGCTTTGAGAATGAGGATTGCTTTTGGTCTCTATTTCTCCAAAATGTAGCATAACAGGTGCTTGGAAACTTATGCTGAGTTAAATATGAGTTCAGGGACTCGACTTCACTCCACCCAGCACATACTAGATAACTTGATTTCTGAGGAAGGAAGGAATGAATGAATGAATGAATGAATAACAGAATTGTTTAGGTGCCTGGGGGGATCAACCAGAACTACTTCCCACGTGCTCGTCTTGGGGAAGAAAAGTAAGGGCCAAGTGTCAGGTTGTCTATAAAGCTACACTGATTTCATTTTAAGAACTGCTGAGATATTTTAAGAGATTATATGCGCCCCTCCCCACCTTCCCTGCACCTTGTGTTTCAGAAAAGGTGGTGGTAGTAAATATAAGTTGATTGTAAAATCCTCTTACTAAACCAAGAAAAATCAACAATTCAGTAGCCAAACTGGTTGTAACTGCTACTGCTAAGTCACTTCAGTCGTGTCCGACTCTGTGCGACCCCATCCCTGGGATTCTCCAGGCAAGAACACTGGAGTGGGTTGCCATTTCCTTCTCCAATGCATAAAAGTGAAAGTGAAGTTGCTCAGTCTTGTCTGACTCTTCGCGACCCCATGGACTGCAGCCTACCAGGCTCCTCCGTCCACGGGATTTTCCAGGCAAGAGTACTGGAGTGGGGTGCCATTGCCTTCTCCGAAATAGTTGTAAACTAGTCAAAAATTTGGGAGCAATTACTGCAGAGAAAGGTAGGGTGCTGGGAGGGTCAGGGGTTTGCCAAAGATCAAAGATTAGTCTCTGAACCATCCTTAATTTCTACACTTGATGGAGTTGAGAATGCATTCCAGTGAGTGTACAGTTGGGGGAGTGGGAAAGAGGTAGACTGGTTACTGGAAAGGAAAGGAGAAAGAAGTTACTTTTAAGAGTTGGGGAAGACTGGAGAAACAGGAGACAGACACTTCCAAAAGAAACAACGAAAACAAACCCACTTTGCCTTGAGGGTAAATAGAAGTTCTAATGGAGGGGATTAAATTATGTTTAATACCGGCTAGGCAAATACATTTCAGGTTTGTTTGGAAGCACTTTTCTGTATCTACCTACTCTGCACAAATGCCTAGAGGTAGTGGTAGGTTAGAAAAAGACAGAGTGGTTTAGGGGTGGAGGGAGGGTGGAGGGTGGTCTGGTCAGAGGGGCACATGGTGAGCAGAGGCCTTGGGACATGCTTTAGCCCTTGTTAATTGGCTGCCCTTGTAGACAGGGAGCATTGTATAGGTCTAAACCAGAAGACTAATCGAAGTACATAGCAGGGATAGTGTTGAGGTACATCAAGTAATTTATATTTTCCCAGTTCACCCATGGAGACTTGGCAATGAGGACAAGGCTGGGCAGGTGGCTGGAGGAACATGAATGACAAGGAGACAGCAGGCTGATGGAAGTGATGGCTAGCCAGCTAGCAGCAGACTGAAACAGGAGTAGGAGGGAAGGAAGGAAGAAGAGACAGGGAATTAGAATTGCTGGCTCTCTTGTTACTTTAGCTGCCTGGAAGCCATGTAAACAGGTAGCCTGGGAGAATGTAAGAATACCAACAGTATCCAAAAAGACAATCCAGAGTATTCTGCAAAAAGAGGCAAGGGTAAGAACAATTTAAAGTAAAATCACACACACACACACACACACACACACACACCCCCCCCCACACACACACACCACCCCCCAGTGCCCTCTGAAGGTAAAGTTAAGCAACCTGCTTCTCTAAGTTTCTTCCAGAAGGGAAGGGGAGGATAAGAGAGAGCATGGCTTTTCAAGGTGGACCTCAGAGAGAGATGAGTGAGAGATGAGGTGGAGAGGGAGGCAGGGGCCATCTGGTCATGCTGAGCACTTTGGGCTCCATCCTGAGTATGATAAGTCACTGAAGGGTTTGAAGGCAGAGGATGCCCTGTGGGGATGGTGAGGCTAGAGGCAGAGAGGCTGTGGCTGAGAGAAGAGAGGCTGTGGGTGAGAAGAAATGATGGATGCCTGGAATGCAACAATAATGGGGCAAAACAACAGATTTGAGAGATGCGTAGGGCAGGGAATGTATAGCACTTGGTGACTGATTATTTATGGGGAAGAGGAGGAAGAATCACAGATGACTTGTAGTTTTGGGCAGTGAGGCAACAAGTAATGCCATTAACTGAGTAACAATGTATACAAAAAATAGCTTTTTATCATCCCAGGGAAATCCCAAATAATTATAAAGTAAAAGGGATGATGAACTAGAGAGGTGGAATGGAGTGGGGATGGAGTTTCAAGAGGAAGGAGATATATATATATATGATTATGACAGATTCACGTTGATGTATGGCAGAGACCACCTCAACATTGTAAAGCTATTATCCTCAAAGTAAAAGTAAACTCCAAGGATATTCTTCACATACTCTTCATAATTTGGCTGTAATTAAATGATCAAAGACAAGTATTCTTTTAATTAATTGATTCACAGATCTCCTTTGGGAACTTATTCTTCCACAACATTTACCACCAAGAGAGACTTAACACTATATGGAATCTAAATGAATCTTGACTATGATAATATAACATGCGTGTGTTTGGTTCTGTGTAGCACAGTGTAAACCCAGAAATATGCCTGTAATGGTAACCAAATTTATATGGTACTTTACAGCCTACATAAATACAGTATTTCCTGTGAGTCCCATAACAACCTAGCCAGGGGAGCCAATTCCTTCCTTCCTTTTTAAGCATCAAGGCCAGGACAGCTTGTGGAAGAACCATAGGCAATATGTCAAAATATTTAAAATTTTAAGTCCAGTTTGACAAAAATGTCTTCATAACCACAAGAATAGACATCATGTATAAAGTTACAGGTTTTTATATGACTGAAGTTGGCAAAATATCATATATGATGAAATTTAATTATCCTTGGGCTTCCCTTGTGGCTCAGCTGGTAAAGAATCCGTCTGCAATGTGGGAGACCTGGGTTCTATCCCTGGGTTGGGAAGATCCCCTGGAGAAGGGAAAGGTTATCTACTGCAGTATTCTGGCCTGGAGAATTCCATGCACTCTATAGTCTATGGGGTTGCAAAGAGTCAGACACAACTGAGCGACTTTCAGTTTCAATTATCTTTGTTCAATCCTGGCATCAAGTTGAATTGACAATGCTTGGATGGATAATAAAATAATGACTTGTGTGATTCATAATTTTTTTTATATAATTATTCTAAAGGATCAATTTTTCTTATCTTCCTTTCAGTAAAATCATAAATTGTGCTATTATAAACAGGATTTTCACATGGTTGATGTCCTGTTAACAGTGATGCCAAATGAGACACATCTTTTTGAGTCAGTGTAGCTCTTCGATAGTTTTTTTTAAATTAAGTTTGAGAAAGCTTCACTGTGCTGAAACAGAGTTGAAAATAAATTATGCAATTTACTTATCATGTCCAAACATTTAATGATATTATATCTGATGAATTATCGTTGTAGAAAAAGATGTTAACTTTGTCACATAAACTACTATCACTTATGTTGTCATTTTAAGTATCTCTTTAATGAGAAAAATGATAAGAACCATGTAATGTGAAGAACCAATATCAAACTTCTAGACACACACATCTGCAAATTTTAAAGTAGTATGAATTACAAAATATTTGCCTCCATGTGCAACTGTAATGCATACTGTGCTAATTCGTAAGAAACCACACAAACCACTGGAACGACAAACTCAAACAGAAAGAGAAACAAGAAGATTGATATGCAGTACTACAAGGAAACCATACTTTGTTATTTAAGAATTGCATTCATGTTGAGAGGAAGGATGTGACAAATTAATCTATCCATGTTCTTACCAAACTAAGTGCTCCTACTGTTTAAAATCTTGCTGCCTTGTGAGCAGAGTCTATCTCTGATAGTGGTGATGGCCACAAAAAAAATCACATTAGATGTAGTCTAATGTAATCACATTAGATGTTTTGTTTTGAGGACATGAATAAAGCAAGTGAAGTATTTCCCTGGGTTCTGAGAGTGCTTATTCCTGAGAGTTCAGTTACAGGTTACCAGTTTCCATGTGAGAGGCACCCATATCTTCTTTCTTTTTCTTATGACAGCTTTGAAAGTGAAAGTGTTAGTCGCTCAGTCATGTCCGACTCTGTGACCCATGGACTGTAGCCCGCCAGGTTGCTCTGTCCATGGAATTTCCCAGGCAAGAATTCTGGAGGGGGTTGCCATGCTCTTCTCCAGGGGATCTTCCCGACCCAGGGATCAAACCTGTGTCTCCTGCATTGCAGGCAGATTCTTTACCATCTGAGCCACTAGGAGATACAATTCACATAACATGATACTCATCCCTTGAAAGTGGTTTTTAGTATATTCACCCTAAAAATAAACTCTGAACCCATTACCAGTCACCTCCTGTACCTCTCTTTGCACCAGCCCCTGGCAAAAATTAATCGACTTAATGTTTCTATGGAATTATTCTGGACATCTCATATAAATAGGATCACATAATTTGTGGCTGTTTGTGTCTGGCTTCTTTCATTTAATGTATTTTCAGCATTTAACCATGTTGTAGCATTGTCAGCACTTAATCCCTTTTTATAGCCGAATAATCTGTGATATGGATATCACATTTTGTTTATTCATTTATGAGTCAGTGGACATTTGGATTGTGTGTACTATTTGATTATTACAAATAATGCTACTGTGAAGGCTTGCATACAAGTTTTTGTGGGACATGTTTTCATTTCTCTTGGGTCCACACCTAGGAATGGAGTTACTAGGACACGTGGTTACTCTATGCACAGCATTTTAAGGAACTAATCAAATGACTTTACGAAGTAGTTGTGCAATTTTACAACTCTACCAGCAAAATATGAAAGTTCTAATTTCTCCACATGCTTGTCAACACGTGTAGTTGCCTTTTTCATTGTAGCTGCGTTAGTGCTGCATTATTGCTTAAGCCCTTTACAAACGTTAACTTGTTTGATCCTCTCAATAATGCTATATCCAGAAAAGGGAATTCAGAGAAGTTCAGTAACTTGCTGAACGCTCACGCACTGGAGAACGGTGGAGCTGTAATAAGGAATATGTTACACAAAGGAAACTCGGAACACTCAAGGGACTGATAACAATTTGGGGAGACTTTCAGCTCTTTTAAATGAGATCTTCCTGAATTTAAGATAAAACCATGTATTCTATGCAAGACAGGCTCCTGTTGATGTATACTTAATCCACTTCTGACTTATGTTTCAGAATTAGGCTGTATTGGGGCTCAGTATTGAAAACAAGAGGGAGTAAAATAATCTCTGAATATTCATTTCAATTAAGGCAAAATTTTCCATTTAGTCAAGAATAAAATATACTAGCCACTGATACTAACATTTTGTGATTATTAACTTGAAATTTTAAAAAATAATTTTAAAAAGACTTCAAAAGTTGTGTTCTCCAAGTATGTTCTTTATTATTCTTGGGTGAAAACAATTTCTGAAGTACATATTTCCACATTCTTAATGAATTCAGTGGAAATTGACATAAGAGCCATTTTTATGTTTTAATTCCATGAATAAACACAATACCTTTAAAAATTCTAATTTTATAGTAATTTATAATTGTAAAAAGCAAAGAGTCAGACATGATTAAGTGACTTTCACTTTATATATTTTTATATTATAATAATCAAACAGAAGTATATCTTTTAATATTTTCTCTCAAAAGTGTAAGTGTCAGCTTTTTAAGGAACATAGCAATTAAGTAAATGCAATTAATTCAGTGCCTATAAAAGATGTGAAAGTCTTCAACTCTTACTTTGGGAATCTGATTTCCAGGTGCACATGTGCTCAGTCATGTCCGACTCCTTGTGACTCCATGGACTGTAGCCCACCAGTCTCTTCTGTCCATGGGATTCTCCAGGCAAGAATGCCAGAGTGGGTTGCCATGTCCTCCTCCAGATCTTCCCGATCCAGAGAGGTGAACCCCCGACTCTTAATGTCTACCTGAATTGGCAGGTGGATTCTTTCCCACTAGCGCCACCTGATTTCCAGGACTGTGCTGTTTAAGAATACACTTGTGTATGAGTACAAAAAACTCCAAGGCTGAGTTCTGTCTTTGGAAGAGACATCACAATGGAAGATACTGCTCATGTCCTAACTGCTCATGTCCTAACTGAATATCACAGACAGTGATATTCAATAGATAAGGAGCAGAGGGAAGAAGGAAAAGGGTATTTGTAGAATCAGTGACCCACTCGTGTTCCTTCTGATCATTTCCTTATTCTTCTTTTTATGTTGTTGTTAAATTTTATCTTTACTTTTTATTTTTTGACCATGGCACATACCATGCAGGATCTTAGTTCCCTGACCAGAGATCGAACCCACATTCCCTGCAGTGGAAGCATGGAATCTTAACCTGAACAACCAGGGAAGTCTCTCCTTATTGCTTCTTAAGTAAAGCACTTGAAAGACCATTTTAAAATTGTTAACAAGCTGCCTTACAAAAAGCAGGACTGATTCAGAGAAAACAGTTACAGAGGAAGGTTGGTAGGAAGAAATGATTAGTTTGGAGGAAAAAATCTGTTTAGAACAAATTTGTATGTTTGTAATTTGGGGCATTTTATGTGTATATAGTGTCATTTGTTCACAGGGAATCATTCCTGATAATGTTATATGGATATGCACACTGTAACATAGTTATTATTACCTTAACAGTTTCATTGAGATAATTCACATACCATACACTTCATTCACTTAAATGTACAATCCTTTTTATGATATACAGGAGTACAGTGTTATATATAATATGGGCCCCTATGATATACCTTTCAAAGCTTACAGTCTCTTGGTGGTAGAGTTTAAATGTACAAGAAAAATTATAGGGCCCAAGTAATTATTTTAGCTTTCAAAAAATCTAATAAACCTCCACAGTAGCTTTGTTTTTGCATTAAGGAAGGAAGTTAGAGATGTTTGCCTCTCCAGAAGTTTAAATGCAATTATAAAATTTCCACCACCTTCAGTGGTGTTGACAGTGTTATTTTCATGTTGTTAAAACATGGAGTGAAGCTGTTTGAAGTTTTGAAGCATAACTTCACAAGTTTTCCAGTATAGCCATGATATATAGCAAAAATTTTACAGTTTGTTTCCTTTTATGACTTTTGGTTATACACATGGAAGTCATTCTCATGGTTATAGTTTTCACTATGGGTGGTGATCATTAGGGTTTTAGTAGGTGATAATCAATCATGTCCTTTTCCTTGATTTGTTCAGCAACAAATGAGAAATAAAATGTAGGAGTCAGACAGAAATGAAAATATCAGCTTTATTACTGATAAAATGGATTGTAAAGTAAGGCTTAGGTATATAGCCATAAGGGCTTCCTTGGATCATTGATTAGGTTTGGTGCTAGTACTGGAAAATTCAAAGTAACAGTGGCATCAATGATGGAAAGACTATTTCGCACCTAAAAGTCCAGAGGTGTCAGATCAAGACTGGTACAGAGCATTGCACAATATACCAGCCCCAGACTCCTTTCAGTGTCGCTGCTTTGCTGTGTGTGGTTTCCTTTTCATTTAGGGGACCAGGATGCATGCTCCAGCGCGTTATCATGTATACCTTACAGCCAAGAAGAAAAAAGAGGTGGGTACGGGAAGGATGTCTCAACTTAAGGACCCATTTTCCCTCATATTCCACTAACTGCAACATAGTCCCTTAGACACATCTAACTAGGAAAAATGAGTACAGTAACATATGAATGAGTTCTGTTCCAAGAGCATGTTAATAAGTCCATTTTGTTCATTAAGTCCAACAAAGTTAGCCTAGGTACCCAACTAACACGGGCTTCCCTGGTGGTGTTAGTGATAAAGAATCCATCTGCCAATCCAAGAGACACAGGAGACTCAGGTTCGATCCCTAGGTCAGGAAGATCCCCTGCAGGAGGAAATGGCAACCCACTCCAGAATTCTTGCCTGGAAAATTCCATGGACAGAGGAGCCTGGCGGGCTATAGTCCATGGGTTGGATGTAACTGAGCACACACCCAACTGAAACAGCTGACTATATAGTACTGTCCTGTGGTAGGTTTATAATACTTTTCACACAAATACATAGAATACAAACATACACACAAAATGAAACATTTTTAATCTTACAGTACAGTACCTTGAAAAGTACATTAGTACAGTACAGTACAATGGCTGGCACACAAGGGGCTGACACTGAGTGAACAGGCAAGGAGAGTTACTGACTAAAGGGGGTGAGTGATGGTAGAGCTGAAGGATCGTCAACGATAGGAGATGCAGGGCAAGCTGCAATTTCCCTCACACCTGACGTTGATGGTATGCATGTTTGCATCTTTGACAGTTTGCAACTTGAAGGTTTGTATGTAGAGGACTTACTATGTTCTCGATAGTCACATACCCAGCTAAAAACTGAGAATTCTGATAGGAAGGGAGAGAGTGTTGCTGGACAATCTGTCGTCTCTGCCACATTCCCAAATTAAACTTACACAGCCAGGCAACCACTGGGCTCCCCTAGAGTAAGGGGTGAGTGAGCTGCTTTCTGGAGAGCAGAGACCAACCTCGAGGGCAAGTTGCTTATAAGAAGGGAACCCAGGAAGGGCTGAGCCAACATGCTTGGTTCCTGCTCATTCTCTTCCACTGTGAGGCCGGACACATTTCTCCTACGCTCTTCCTTCCTCACTCGTGTTTGGCTTTTCCGAGGGGCAGTACAGGGAGCTGTCATAGGGCAGGAACGCAGCACACGATCTGGCGCCACAGTAACAAGGTTTCCTTAATTCCCCATTATCTAACCTTGCTTTGTCTTCACCATTCATTAGATTAAGAAATCTTCCTGAATAGTCATAAGAGAGTTCTTCTTCTGGCAGAATGTCTCTGGCTGCAAAAAGTGCCAACTTTGGTACCATCGAGTCAATTCGGACAGGAATCATCAACAGGTTTGGCTCACAAGAATGGTTAAGGAATCTTCCGATGTTTCCTATCAAGGCAGGATCCACAAATGTTTCCATTACCTGCCCATTACAGACATGCTCCCTGACGGCTATAATGTAATTCGAATCATGTACTGTTTGTAACTGAATTCTTCTCTGCACTTCAGAGATCCCCAACACCTCACCAGCATATTCACAGACAAACCGTCCTTTTGGTATGAAGTCCAGGGTACGAAGTCCCCAGCCTTTGTGATCCGTCTTGAACACCTGGAGGTGGAACTGCAGACCCCACTGGACCACTCTGTTCCCGCAGTGGTCACCGCACTGACATAGGACGTTGCATTCGAAAACTGGCTCAGCGCACTTCGCTTCTGATCCCATATCTCTGAGGCATAAATGGTCGTCATAGTTATTCTCACGACGGAGGCAGGAGCAAGTACCAGGGAGGCAGGGAGTTTTGAGACAAGCACATCCAGGGAAGGTTATTTGAGAGGGATCTGTATCTGCTCCAGGCCCAGCCACATGGTCAGGAGTATACTGCAAAACACAGAAACACTGTAAGTCAGCACGGTACGTCATAGATCTCATCTGTATTTCAAGCAGCTTTTGCTGAGACACTTCCCAATTCCAACAAACAGAACAGAACAAAAATGACAAGATTATATTAAAATACTGTGAGAAAACATCTCCAATTTAAAAAAAAACATAAGGTTATTTCTTAGACTTAAAATTCAGTGGTTTCCTTTTAGGTATTGGAATAACACTAGGAAAAAATTATGTATTTTTCTCTTACCAGATATTGAAAATTCTGTAATCCATTTTGTTTCCCTCTTGGCTTTAAGTGTCAGGAAAATCGGTGCTGAATTTAGTTTTTGAATACAGCTAAGTATTTTCTCTTTGGTTTTTGACCTCCTTTACATTTACCTGATAATATACATGTATATATGTCTTTTTATGGTGAGTTACCTGAGATCTTTTTTTAGGATAAGCCATAAATGATACATCAATGACCTTTGGGAGAGAGTCTTCCATTGATTTTTTGAAAGAATTTTTAAAATTTGAAGATTACCTAAACTCATATATTCTTTCATCTTTTTAAAAACGCTGTTATCTTATAGTTCTACTTGAGTATTCACAAGGTTCAAAGTAGAAACTTGGCAAAAAACTTGCAGACAGAATTCAAAAACTGGTCATGTAATTTTAATAGATACTGAAATTTATTGTAGATATATACATGTAAAGAAATCTTGTTCTTATTAAATGTGAAAGGGATAAAACAAAAAGGTTTCTTGGTCTTTGAAATGTATCTATATTTTCAAAATGTTACATTTATAAAATGTTATGAAAAATAAGTCCTAAGTCTAAAATCTCTGTGTGAAGCCTCACCTCCAGTTATTTTCTCACTGGCAGAATGAAGTATGTTCTCAACCCCTGAAGATCAGAGTATCTCTGGTGAGCCCAGTGTATTTCTTTATATATAGAGTAATTCATTGACTTATACTTGTTTTGTTCCAAAAAGGAACTTTTTAATGAGACTTACAAAGAAGAAAGATAAACAAACAACAGGTAAGGAAATAAGGTGAAGTGAAAAATAAGTCAAGCGAGCTTAGACACCTAAGTGTGCAGCAGAAGTAGACTGCACATCCGGCTGTGTGCCAGGATAGTCAGAGGGAAATGTGGTCAGATGTATGGCTTGTACTGTCCGTAAGAAACAGTCTTACTGTTCAGAAGCATTGACTTTTTTTAGTATGGAGATGCGAGAGAAATGTCACCAATGAGTCTGTCAAACTGTTCTTTTACAGGAAGCAGTTTCATGGACTGCTTTTCATCTCCTTCATTTTGACCCTCAGGAAAGGCTGTTGGCATGCTGCCACAGCCTGTCAGCAAGAGACCCGCCAAATAGCCTGTAGTAATTCAGGGATTGATTTTAGTGCATCCAGAGGAACATTTGAACAACCTAGCTTGCAGTCAGTTTTCTATTAATATTGTGTCAATACTTTTAGGAAAAGTATTGAACAGCATGTAGTTACACTCCCTGTGGAGGCCTCGGTGGAGCTATGCAGTTAGGTGCAGAATCCTGTATTTTAAAAAACGCTGAGCTGGGGTGAAGGATTGACATCCTCCTATGAAAGAATGGTGAGTGGGTGTACCTGCGGGGGAAGGCCAATACTGCTTAAAAAGTGATTTGGGGGTGGAGAGCGGAAATAGCTTCTCTTGTTTGTGTGGGTTCTTACAGCTTTAGCTTGGCAGAGGTGTCCTAAAAGGATAAAGGATGGCTTAGAAAAAGATACCCTATCAGTCAGATTCAGTGACTGCTGTCTTATACAGAATCTACTTCCAGATTTTAAGAGTCAACTTTGAAATGGTTACTGAGGCATTTTAAG
Organism: Cervus canadensis; assembly: GCF_019320065.1. NCBI lineage: Eukaryota > Metazoa > Chordata > Mammalia > Artiodactyla > Cervidae > Cervus > Cervus canadensis. Next base: position 37,498,139 of record NC_057407.1, on the reverse strand, counting down.
AAGTGCTTGTAAAATGAAGACTTTACTATCACTTTGTTAAACTTTTTATGAAGAATTCTTTTCAACTGATGAGTTTTTAAAGGTACATATGGGCTTCCCTGGTGTCTGAGACAGTAAAGAATCTGCCTGTAATGCAGGAGACCAGGGTTCCATCCCTGGGTCAGGAAAATCCCCTGGAGAAGGGAATGGCAACCCACTCCAGTATTCTTACCGGGAGAATCCCATGGACAGAGGAGCCATGAGGTCACAAGGAGTTGGACACGACTGAGCAACTAACACTTTCACTTTTCCTTAAAGGTGCATATAATTTTAATGTGTTATAGAAATCACTAAACTCTAAGGTGATCTTCTTTTTTGATACAGATGTATGCGTTGTATGTGCTTAGTCACTCAGTCATGTCTGATTCTTTGCGACCCCATGGACTGTAGCCCGCCAGGCTCCTCTGTTGATGGGATCCCCCAGGCAAGAATACTGGAGTGGGTTGCCAGTCCTCTTCCATGGGATCTTCATAACCCAGGGATCGAACCCATATCTCCTGTGGCTGCTGCATTGCAAGCAGACTCTTTACCACTGAGTCACAGGGGAAACCCTCTTCTTTCAGAGGGGTTGCTAAACTATAGAGGATCTACCAGGCATTCCTAAGATCGAGCACAGACATATGACCTACTGAGTGTGTGCCCCACCACAGGACGTGAGAGTAGGGGTGTGAAGTGGGGAGGTGGTAGAAATATCTGATGACAGCTTGAGCGTTCTGGATCCAGAGATGCCTACAGTTACTGCTCTTGGACTTTGCTTTTATGTGGGGCAACTGCTTCCCTTTTTTGCCTGAGTCAATTTGTATTGTATTTATGTTTCTTACAAACAAATGAGTCTTGACCAATACACCCAGGGTGGAAGCTGAGCATGGTTCCAGGAAATGGCTGGAAAATTTAGTCAAAGATATAAACGGCTAATAAGCAATGAGGTCTCCAGCTGGGAAGTGAGATGAGAGCAAAGCCGGCGGGAGGCCAGCCATGAACTCTGTGACTGCTGCCTGGAACGCTGGGCAAGCAATAGAGAACTTCTTAATGCAGAACACGGAATGTCCCAGAGGAGACACACACAGGTCCACGCTCGTGTTAGCACCGTGACTTATACCAAGTGACTTGCTAAACTTCAGGTTAGCAACTGTAAATCAGGGATGATAGGTATATTCAAGGGGGGAAGGTTCTCAAATTTAATTAACATAATGTTGTACTCTGTGTCAGCCACTTCATACTTTTAAAATAGTCACTTTCTTAAATTCTTCTAGATATTATTTCTAGATTTTTATATCTAAAATACCATATATTTCTGGCATATTACTTAAGCTCTCTAAACATTCCCTTCCTATTTTCTCTCTCTTACAGGTTGCTGTGAATGAAATAAATGTGAGAAACCACGTAAAAAGCTTACTCCAGTGGCTGGCTCATAAGTGTTCAATATGAATTATACAGTAGCCATTTAGTAGTGGTGGAAAAAAACAAACAGGTTCTGGAGTTAAACTTCTCAGGTTTAAACATACTCAAACCAAAATATGTGTGGGAAACCATAAGATTATCTTCCTACCTCCCATTACTTAACCATCTGGAGCAGGGAATACCAAGAGCTGACCCAGTACAGACTGTCTTCATTCATCAGTAAATACTGCCTTATTGTCTACTGTATGCACATGCTCCATGGGGTCACAAAAGAGTGGGACACCACTTAGCAACTTATCAACAAACAACATGCACATGCTGGGGTTTAGAAAGACTCACTCAGAAAAACAGAAAAGAAGACATGGGATTTTTATCATTTTTTCAGTTGTCACAACATATGCTTTACTTTTTCCATGTATGTATGAAAGCACAAAATTTATCAGGTAAGAGTTGGAAATAAATACCAAATGATCAGTTCAAAATGCACCAGAAACCAGATCCTTGAAGAACTGGGTGGAGAATTCATGTTTTTTGACAGAAAACTTAAGAGAAAAACTTTTACAAACAGAGTCACCCAAGAAGCCAAAACGCAAAGAGAAGACAGTATGTTAAAGAGTAAATATACCTCCTTGGCTATCCTCATATACAATTAATTTCTCCCTTCTCTGAACTATGTGTGCACTTATTAATAGCATGAACTTTGGAATCTTAAGTGGCACAGACTGTCAGGCTCTCTGGTTGTACTAAGTGTGTAGGTCTGACCTTTCTAACAAGTATCTATCTTAAGGAAAGGCATGGTCATTGAGGTTTGAGGTATAGAATGGTGATAGGTGTTGGGTTCCTATCCATGGTACTAGGCACAGAGCAGGTGACTTAGGGAATGTTATTTGACTTCTTAATTTCAGCTCTTAATAATTTCTGATTGGAAGACTGATGTTTTTGAGTCACATTCTGTACCACAGCCCCAGAAACTAAAACATGTCATTGCACAATATTCCAGGCTTAAACCCTAGGCCTCAATTCTGGATTTTAAGGAAGTGCTGTGAAAATCTTCATTCCTTTTTTGGTTGTTTTGAAACACCAGCTACAAGAATCTTTGTACTTGGCCTCTAGCCCCGTGAGTTTGTTTTTGCTCCAAGCAGCTATTAGGAGACTGTGAGCCAGATCATTCTTGTCAAGGCTAAGTTGAGATCTTAAAAAGGATATCTGAGGCTGGTTTTAGAAACCTGAAAACATGGCTAGATCCAGCTCTTAGTTCAAGAAAATCAGTTTATTTTCTACTTGTGTTTCAACACCGATAGCATTATGATGTATTTGTTTCCAATCTTGAGTATCTCAATGTTCTTTTTGCCTTTTCATATAGGACCCAAAAGTAAACTAGACAAAGTTATTTTGACCTTGAATTCTCTGTGCTTTAATTCTTATGTGTACATATGCCTGTGAAGGTAGGGTTTGGGGCAAGCAAACTGTTTTGACCTTTTGTAAGACTGCTATTGTGCTTCATGAATATATGGAAGTAAACTAGTTGAAGGCACTTTTAGACATATTTCAGGAATGCTTTAACTTCTTGGTAAGGCTGTAAGCTCCTTAAGGAAGGGAGCTTGTCTTCTATTTGTAACTCTTAGTGTACTCAGAGCTGTGCACACAGCCAGGAAGCTAGAACACCACGGAATTGAGTCTTAGTTTCCTGATTTTCATTTCTGCCCACCAACTGTAGGTGTAAGGATCAATCACAGGGCCTCCACCTCCACCCCACCCCACCCCCATATAGTGCTTTCTATATGCTCTTCTTGTAAGCTCAAGGGCAGGAACTGTATTGTTACCATTTTATCTTCTAAGCCTAGCTTAACATGCTGGGCACATTATAGGCACTCAGTTATTTTTTGAAGAAACAAAACATATACCAGTGTTTTTGACCAGGCATTTAACAGTGTTTGGTCTTCAATAAGCTTTTCGGGATCAGTGTTTAATATGGTGCTAGTCAACTGTATTATTAACCATTAACTGCCTAACGTAGTTTGAGGAAAAATAAGCATTTCCAACATGAATATCCTGCTCTACTCTTTGAAAACTGCTATGAATCTTTACCGCCTTACTTGATTCTCAAAATAACCCTAGGAAGAGGACAGGCAGAGTTTGATATTGATTATGGGTGTGACAAGGGGAATAAAACTTTTCATTTTGGAGGTTAAGAAACTCAGGCTCTGAGACACGGCTAAGATGCTCAACCCCGAACCTAGCTCTCCTATAGTTCCATGTCCAGGGCTCTTTCCACTCCAACATTCTTGTTTTTTGTGGGTTTTTTTTTTTTTTTTGGTTATTCCTCGTTTCTTAAGCAACATGCAGGAAAAGCTCAGAGAGAGTGAAAAGTTGGAGCAGAAAGGGCTTTGAGGTAATAAGAGTAGTGAACATTTATTGAGTTCTTTAAGCAAACCAGGAACTGTATTTTTACCTGTAATTCTCAAAGCAATCTGGAAAGAGGTACTATTATTTTAATAGTACACGAGAGGGCTCTGAAGGTCTAACCGAGGCTATTTATATTTGCCAAAGCTCTCACAGCATGGGGGAAGCCTCAACTAAGTCTGACTCTAAAGGCTGTTTTTAATCATGTCACTGGGATCTTAACGACACCTGAGACCAGACAGGCAAGTGATATGCTCCCTATCTTTCAATGAGTTCTGGGGACAGAACCAGGACAGAAAGCCAGGTTCTCAAGGCTTTTTCCAAGGGACCTCAAGAAACTTCCGGTTTTCTCTTAAGTGAACTGCCATTCTTAGGGTAGAAAGCTAAAGGAAAGGGTTAACTGAAAAAAACCGGAAACCTGTCAATTTAAGACCTATTTCCACGCGCAGATAGCTGTGAGATTGGGTTAAGGGAAAAAAAAAGGTCGAAAAACTTGGACAACCCGAAGCAAGCATGAGCGTCAACCATCGAAAGACGACCACTTAACCACAATTGCGAGCCGAGTGCGAGGACCACCGGCTCTACCAGAACGCTTCCTGGAAAGGCGCCAGCGCCGACCCCGACGCTGCGCACGTAGCGCGCGAGACCGCCTAGCCCCGCCCCACCGAAAACGATGCCGGCCACGCCCTCGGGGGCCGCGCGCGGCTCTCGGGCCAGCCGAGCCCCGCCCATACCTGAAAGGGCTCAGGCTCCGCCCCTGGGGGCCAGGCGCTCACGGGCAGATTTTCAAGGCCACGCGCAACGTCCAGCTGGTCCTTCAAGGCGTCAGGCGCCTCCTCACACGCTGCCATTGTGCCAGGGCCAGTTCTCTACGGCCTTAGCGGCCGTTTTGCCCCGAAACGGTGCTCTTACCACCTAGACCTCTTGAGCCTCGCAGAGGACGCTGGGAGTCTAGCCGCGGGGCCCCACAGCCTCATGGGAGCGGTAGTTTTTATACCGCAGCTCACGAGTGGCTCCTCCCTCCACGCTCAACTTTCCTTTACTATATGGTCTGGTTCACTTTTTGCTTTGAGTCAGACGCACAACAAGTAATACAAAACCTTGTAAGGTACGGACAGAGCTTTGGGGACACAGTGAAGTCCTTGACGTTTTCCTGTGCGCCCAAGGAGGGCTTTCGAGGCGAGGTCGTTTGTCCGTGTCTGAGGGTCTGGAATTTTACCTGGCGCAGGGTGGGGGAGGGGCGCGCCCTACGCTGAGGTGGGGAAGGCTACCCCCTGGGTCTCTGAAAACCTTAAATTTGTGGAGCGACTCCGGGGCGTGTGACGGAGATTGTGCTCGGAGGACAGGTAGCCTGACCTGGGATCGAAGTCTGTGTAGGGTCCGCGCGCTCCCTGACTGGAATCTCTGTTCCCTGTTGACGTCCCCTGCTCTGAGAAAACCAAGCCTGGTCCCGCAAAGAATGCTGATAACGTCGAAATTGCTGAATCCAGTGGAATATTTTGAACTTTCCCAAAGCGCTTTGACCCGACTGTTCTGCTGCTTCTATGTGAAACCCTCTCTCACAGAGTGTGGGGGCCCCGTCCTGGGTGCGCTTGCCTTGCGCAGACCGTCCTTCCTATCCTGACCTCGGGCGTGACTGATATGGGGGCGGTTGTCACAGGTTTCTCTCGGTGCCCCTTTCTCACCTTCTCTGGGATTCCTCAGTGATAGCATCTACTTCTTGGCTTTAGATACTCTTATAAAAGTATTAGGGTTTCAGCTCAGCTGGAGATGGATTCCGGTTGTGGATCACTTCAGTTCACTCGCTCAGTTGTGTCCGACTCTGCTGCCGGCTGCAGTCCATGGGGTCGGAAAGTCGGACAGGACTGAGCAACTGAACTGGACTCCAGCATGCCAGACTTCCCTGTCCATCACCAATCTGGGAGTCTACTCAAACTCATGTCCATCACATTGGTGATGCCATCCAATCATCTCATCCTCTGTCGTCCCCTTCTCCCGCCCTCAATCTTTCCCAGCATCAGGATCTTTTCAAATGAGTTTGTTCTTCGCATCAGGTGGCCAAAGGATTGGAGTTTCAGCTTCAACATCAGTCCTTCCAGTGAACACCCAGGACTGATCTCCTTTAGGATGGACTGGTTGGATCTCCTTGCTGTCCAAGGGACTCTCAAGAGTCTTCTCCAACACCAGACAGTTCAAAAGCATCAATTCTTTGGCACTCAGCTTTCTTTCTAGTTCAACTCTCACATCCATACGTGACTACTGGAAAAACCATAATAGCCTTGACTAGACAGACCTTTGTTGGCAAAGTAATCTCTCTGCTTTTTAATATGCTGTCTAGGTTGGTCATAGCTTTTCTTTCAAGGAGCAAGTATCTTTTAATTTCATGGCTGCAGTCACCATCTGCAGTGATTTGGAGCCAAAAAATAGAAAGTCTGTCACTGTTTTCACTGTTTCCCCATCTATTTGCCATGAAGTGATGGTACCAGATGCCAGTATCTTAGTTTTCTGAATGTTGAGTTGTAAGTCAACTTTTTCACTCTTCTCTTTCACTTTCATCGGGAGGCTCTTTAGTTCTTTGCTTTCTGCCATAAGGATGGTGTCATCTGCATATCTGAGGTTATTGATATTTCTCCCGGCAATCTTAATTCCAGCTTATGGTTCATCCAGCCCAGCGTCAAGATTGCCAGGAAAAATATCAATAACCTCAGATATGCAGATGACACCAACCTTATGGCAGAAAGTGAAGAGGAATTGAAGAGCCTCTTGATGAAAGTGGAAGAGGAGAGTGAAAAAGTTGGCTTAAAACTCAACGTTCAAAAAACTTAAGATCATGGCATATGATCTTGGTGTTAATGACTGCTTTAATAAAACAATTTGGAACATCTTAGCTTTCTGATAACTATCACTACTAGATATTCAGTCAGTTCAGTTGAGTTCAGTCACTCAGTTGTGTTCGACTTTTTGAGACCCCATGGACTGCAGCACATCAGGCTTCCTGTCTATTACCAACTCCCAGAGCTTGCTCAAACTTGTGTCCAATGAGTCGGTGATGTCATCCAACTATCTCATCCTCTGTCCCCTTCTCTTCCTGCCTTCAATCTTTCCCAGCATCAGGGTCTTTTCCAATGAGTCAGTTCTTTGTATTAGGTGGCCAAAGTATTGGAGTTTCAGCTTCAGCATCAGTCCTTCCAATGAATATTCAGGACTGATTTCCTTTAGGATGGACTGGTTGGACCTCTTTGCTGTCTCAAGTCTTCTTTAGCGCCACAGTTCGAAAGCATCCATTCTCCAGCATTCAACATTCTTTATAGTCCGGTTTTGTCATGAGATTGCAGCAATTCAGTCACACTTTCAGGCTCCACTTCTAATTCTAGTTCTCTTGCTATTTCCACTACGTGTGTAGCTTCTTCTTTCACTGAAGTCTTGAACTCCTCAAAGTCATCAAGGGAGTTGGAATCAACTTCTTCCAAACTTCTGTTAGTGTTGATATTTTGCACTTTTCCTATGAATAAGGAATATTCTTACTGACATCTGGAATGGTGAATCCTTTATAGAAAATTTTCAGTTTATTTTGTCCATATCCATCAGAGGAATTGTTATCTATGACAGCTGTGTTTTACACTATGTATTTCTCAGTAAGACTTGAACATCAAAGTTACTCCTTCATCTGTAGACTGCAGAATGGATATTGTGTTAGCAGGCATGAAAACAACATTAATCTTATTGTACATCTCCTTTAGAACTCTTGGGTGAGTAGATAGTAGGTGCATTGTCAATGAATAGTAATATTTTAAAGAGAATTTTTTTTTCCCCCCTCTGAGCAGTAAGTCTCAACCATGGACTTAAAATATTCTGTAAATCTTGGTGTAAACAGATGTGCTGTCATCCAGACCTTGTTATTCCATTTGTAGAACACAGACAGAGTAGTTTTAGCATATTTCTAAAGAGCCTTATGATTTTCAGAATGGTAAATAAATATTGGCTTCAACTTCAAGTCACCAGCTGCATGAGCCCCTGACAAGAGAGTCAGCCTATCTTTTGAAGGTTTGAAGCCTGGCATTGATTTCTCCTCCCTAGCTATTGAAGTCTTAGATGACACCTTCTAAAGTAAGATTATTTTGTCTGCATTGAAAATCTGTTGTTTAGTGTAGCCACTTTCAATAATTATCTTAGCTGGATCTTCTGGATAACTTGCGCAACTTCTTCATCAGCACTTCCTTCACCTTGCATTTTTATATTATAGAAATGGCGTCTTTCCTTAAACCTTACCAAAATTTTCTTCTGTAGTTTCCTTACCTCTCTCACCCTTCATAAAATTGAAGAGATTAGGCTTTAACTTAACGGAAATGGCTGGCTTGATCTTCTATCCAGACCACTCAAACTTTTTCCAAATCAGCAATAAGGCTGTTTCACTTTCTTAACATTTGTGTGTTCACTAGAATAGCACTTTTAATTTCCTTTTAGAATTTTTTCTTTGCATTAACAACTTAGAAAATTGTTTGGTGCAAGAGGCCTAGCTTATGTCTTCTTTTTACATGCCTTCCTGACTAAGTTTAATCATTTCTAGCTTTTGTGTGTGTGTGTGTGTGTGTGTGTGTGTGTGTGTGTGTGATAGGAAATAATTTTATTATATTTTATAGCTTTTTAAAAAATTTAAACTTTTCATTTTATATTGAGGTATAGCTGATTAACAATGTTGTGATAGTTTCAGGTACTCAGCAATGTGACCCAGACATACATATACATCAGATACCCCTAAGTATCATCTGAGATCAGAATTCTTCTTACAGATCATACTAAATTTCAGTTTCTTGTAATTCTTCATTCCTCAGCTTTCTAGACCTGTAGCAGCATTTTCTCTCTGGTAGCTTCCCAGCTGCAATTCTGATGTTTGGAAGGAGAGAGGAAGTGAAATCAAAGAATACCAAGACTAATGCAAAGAATTCTACTCAAGTACCCAAGACTTTTACCCAACCGGTTAAATTAACTCTGGGGAAGTGTTGATTATTCATACCTATTTTTAGATATTTCAGTGAGAGAAAATTTGGTGTGAAAAGAATCCTACAGAGGAAAAAACCCTTTCCTTTCCATTATCTCTGTACGTGTTACTGTGTCAAAGTCAGTAGGAGGAGATGATCTTTGGATATAAATCGAGGTTACTGTGGAGATTCTTTTCCTGTCCCTGCCCCCCACAGTCCAGAAAGACCTTCCCCAATGTCTGCTGTAATGCCTGAAATCTCCATTGTTAGAATTTCTCCTGTTTGTGATAAGCACTGTTTTCTCCCTGCAGTGATCTTTTAGAATGCCATTATTCCTAGGAGAGAGAGAGAAAAAAATATAAACATGAATATATCTTATCATCTTGCTCTTCTTCATGATAAGGAGATAACTTGGTAAGCCTGAGAATTTAAAGGAATTGAAGAGGAAGAGGGAAAAGATGCCCCACTGAGCAAATGAACATTTATTGAGCACTTGCTAGATTCTCTAGTAGTGTCCAAAAATTTCTATGATGATAAAAATGTTCTGTACCAGCCATAGGTGATTGTTGGTTATTTGGATATGCGTAGTGTGACTGTAGAACTAAATTTAAATTTTATTTAATTTTAATCTATCTAAATTTGATTTAAATAGCCACATGTAGTTAGTGCCTACTATATTGGGCAGCATATTTCTAGGCTTTATACTTCGTACTATATACATTTCTTGTCTATATACATTTCTACATACTATATACATTGTATATACACATTTCTTGTCCATGAAGTAGGCAAAAGTATCTCTATTAAAAAAGTTTTGGGAATTGAAGTTCAGATAAATTAAGTAAATTACCTGGTGTGCTGTAGTCCATGGGGTTACAAAGAATCAGACAGGACTGTGTGACTTTCACTTCACTTCCATATGTGTGAGAGGTAGAGTGGGATTTGAACCCAGGTCTGAAACTGCCTGTAAAGACAAAGTTTCTCATCATTTGTGTTGACATATCTTAGCCATATTCAGAGACTGCTTTTCTTCCAGCTTGTTCAGTCGCTCAGTCATGTATGACTCTTTGCAACCCCATGGACTGTAGCACACCAGGCTTCCCTGTCCTTCACCATCTCCTGGAGTTTGTTTAGACTCATGTCCATCGAGTTGGTGATGCCATCCAACCATCTGTTCTTTGTCATCTCCTCCTTCTGTCTTCAGTCTTTCCCAGCATCAGGGAAATGAGTCGGCTCTTTGAATCAGGTGGCCAAAATATTGGAGCTTCAGCTTAAGCATCAGTCCTTCAAATGAATATTTAGGGTTGATTTCCTTTACGATCGACTGATTTGATCTCTTTGCTGCCCAAGCGACTCTCAATGATCTTCTCCAACACCGCAGTTTGAGGGTATCAATTCTTTGGTGCTCAGCCTTTTTTATTGTCCAGCTCTCTCATCCATACATGACTACTGGAAAAACCATAGCTTTGACTAGACGGACCTTTGTAGGCAAAGTAATGTCTCTTCTTTTTATTTCGCTGTCTGATTTGTCATATCTTTTCTTCCAAGGAGCAAGCATCTTTTAATTTCATGGCTGTAGTCACCATCCACAGTAATTTTGGAGCCCAAGAAAATAAAGCCTGTCACTGTTTCCATTGTTTCCCCATCTATTTGCCATGAAGTGATGGGACCGGATGCCATGATCTTAGTTTTTTGAATGTTGAATTTTAAGCCAGCTTTTTCACTCTCCTCTTTCACCTTCATCAAGAGGCTCTTCAATTCCTCTTCACTTTCTGCCATAAGGTTGGTGTCATCTCCATATATGAGGTTTGTTGATATTTCTCCTGGCAATCTTGATTCCAGCTTGTGCCTCATCCAGCTGTGCATTTCTCATGATGTACTCTGCATATAAGTTAAATAAGCAGGGTGACAATATACAGCCTTGATGTACCCCATCCCCAATTTTGAATCAGTCCATTGTTTCATGTCTGCTTCTAACTATTGCTTCTTCCAGCTACTGTGGAGGAAATAAAGGTTTATAAATGATGAAACTTAAAAAAATATATATACTATGTATATTGTATATATACAATCTTTTATCTTATTTGAAAGTATAGTAATTGTAAATGAGGAACTTCCCTGGTGGCTCAGATGGTAAAGAGTCAGCCTGCAATGCAGGAGACCTAGGTTCTATCCCTGAGTCAGGAAGATCCCCTGGAGAAGGGAATGGCCACCAACTCCAGTATTCTTGCTTGGAAAATTCCAAAGACAGAGGAGACTGGTGGGCTATAGTCCATGGGGTCACAAAGAGTCAGTCAGGACTCAGTGACTAACACTTTCACTTTCTTTCCTGTAGATAGTGGCATAATTTAACTTGAGAGTTGTTTTTTTTTCTTTTTTCCCCCTAAGTTCTGTGTCCTTGGGCTTTGAAAAAACAACCAGGTTAATTAATTATTTTGCCTCAAAAAAAAATCTTTATCTCACTACTGGATATTCTAGTCCTGAAATCTGACTACTAAGAATAGCCTCTTAGGCTCCTGAGGTCTCTGCCTTGTGACAGTCAACTGTTATGACTATGATTTTACTGATTTGAGTTAGCTGAGAGAAGGGACTGAATAATATAAATCTATTTGTGGTTGGGATTCTGTCTATCTCTTGGTACTAATCAAGAGTGTAGGGAAAACCACCAATTTATGAAGGGCCACAGGAGCAATTTCTAGTTCCACTGTCTTTATCTTTTAGGCATTTTAAGTAAATGGAGGCAGCCAAATTCTCTATTCCTGTGCCACTGAGGGGAGGCAAAATAAGTGGCCTTTTGAATGTCAGAACCTTTCACCTTCAGAAAAGAAGGCGAGAAGTTTATTTTTATGGGAAATAGAACTTTCTTTGTAATAGTAGTAGGGTTTTTTCAGTGTCTTTCTAGTCCTAACTCTTTTACTTCCAGTTATATATTATAAAAACACTACGTGGTTAATAAATGACTGATTATATCTTGCAGGTCTGAATTTCCTTCCCTAGTTGATTCTAGCTTTAATCCCCTTGGTTGAAAAGTTTCACCTTTCATTTAGCTTTCCCCTTGCGATATTAATTTGCAATTTTTAAAAAAGTGAAATATTTTTTGAACCTATTTGCTTTAGCAAAGTTTTAGCTCTGGAAGGTGAAATTTTATGTCCTGGAATTCACCCATGAGCTCAGCTTATAGGAACATTGAGTATAATAATTCGCTTTTTTACAGAGACTGGAAATTACAGAGTTGATGACAGGAGAAACCGATTCTCTCTGAAGATGAAATATGTGAGTCTTATCCTCACCTCTTAGCAAATTTATTAAAGTTTTCCCCCAAAGTGAGTTTTTTGTTTTTATTTGGTAAATTATATAGGAAGTTAAGATTGTGTTTTCTAGACCCTAGATTTTGTAGGTATCTGTTGCTGGGACTTTTGTCTTAATGAACTCTGGCAGTACCTCTTTAGGTAAGGCAGCTCATTTTACCTTTGCCCTGGCACTGAGTCCAGCCATCTGCTCTCGGTCTGGATTCAAACACAAAGGGAAAATACAAATTATAGCCGACTTGGTGGTGACAGCTGTTGGGAAAAAGAATCATTGTGTTTGATAGTGTCCTTTGGAAACAGACCAGGAGGTAAATCAAATACAATGTATTGTTTCATCTTATAGGTACCTGCAAGTTAGTTGAAATTTTAATTTCTAACTCACCCACCTATTTCTACTTCTAGAGGAAGCCCCTTCTGTCACATACTGTGTCATCGAAATGTTCTTGGGTAAGGGTAGACCAGGATTGAAGTAAATATTTCACTTGCATCAGCCAGTGCATTGTGGATGTGCTATTTGTTTCAGTCTCTGTGTATTTTTAAACTAGAAATGATAATGGACAGAATTGTATATTCTCTAGGGCAAATGATCATCTTAGTGATATTACTAAGCCAATATTTTATTTTTCCCCCATTAAAAAATCTCTGTGCTAATTAATAATAGCTAAGTAAGGGGAACAAAATTTTATATGAATAAATTTACATTTTATTCCAAGCCATCTGGAGTAAATCATACTCCAGTCTGTTTTTGCAACTAAGTAGTTGTTTCCATTTTTTTTTGGTTTTATTAGTGAGCAAATGAAGCTACAGCAGATCCTTAAATATAGTTGTTGGAAACAGCCTTATATCTAAAGAAACACCGTATTAGGATTGTGATGAGGTGGGTAAAGAGATTTAAGGGTGACATTAACCTTGAAGGACAAGGAGATTTCTCATGTTCCTTCTTGAAAAGTGTCTGAAATTCTTGATAATTTGGTTTTCAGCTTTGTACTTGGAAACTTAATTTTTGTCCTTCCCCAAAGGTCAGTCAAGAAACCCATTTTCTGCCATTGGCCAATCAAACAGAAGTATGGGAAAGACACTTAGTAAAAAGCTACTTCATTTTCTTCTGTTGAAGAAACTTAAAAAGCCTATTCACTAACCATGAAGCCACGTTATCTATTATTTACAACAAACCTTTTCTGAGGCAAAATGAGGCATAAATTATATATTTTGCATTGTGAAATAAACTAAGAAGAACAGGAGAAAGGAAGGCACTTTAGACTGAATCAGAAGGGCTGAAAAATGCAGAAGGAAACAAAGATTTGTTTATCTGTCTAGATCTATATTTATGTAGGTATATATATCTAGAATTTTAATCTAAATGAATATAACTGGAAATTTTTGAGATAAAAATCTGTCAATTTATTTAGAGCAGGAAGAGGCTGGGTTATTTTTCAGCAAAGAGCTTATATCCCTTATAATGATCTGTTCTGTTTTTAACCTGGGACTAATATCAGTGTTAACATGTCTTAAAATATTCCATTGAAATTCTTTATTTTATTTATCATTTAACAATTGAGTATTTATTGAGGGATTTACTACTTGCAAGGCACTGTGATGGGGTAAGGAGAATGATTATAGTATTTGGTGAGCATACTTAATATGCCAGACAGTAGACACAGCCTTTTATGTGGGTTATTTTGTTCAATCCTTCAAGAGTCTTGTGTGGTAGGAACTCCTCTGTCTCTCCTCACTACATAATGCAAGTAGAGAAAATGAGATGTGGAGAAGTTAAACCTGATTAAAATTTTTAAAAGTATCTTGATTTGTTTTCTGATTTCTGTTGTGTAAATGTTCCTACCATGACCAGTTTCAGCCTACCAACAGTTTAACAAATGGCTTGAAAATTTCTGAGTAGTAAGCTATTGGTGAGACCAGGCATGAGCCGGTTTCAGTACTTGAAGTCTACATGTCTTCAAAATACTTCCAGTGAATGTAAGACTTTGTAATACCAGCTGGAAAATAAGAGGAACCATATAAGGTGTAATGGAAGTGTAGAGCAAAGATACATTTTCATTTAGTCATTATCTTGTAATTTTAATTTACAATTAGAGATGATTCTATGATGTGGACATTTGAAAAGAATGACATTGGTTTTATTCATTAGAATTATTAAAGTCAACCCAAAATGCATATGAATATAACATTATAAAAATCTGCCATCTTGTTAAATGATTGAAAATTCCTCAGCCTATCATATTTTCAATAATTACTTGTTTTTGAATTATTCTATTTTCTAGCAAAAATCTAAAATGTCATAAAATATTATTTTAAATATTTTACTATTGCAGCTTTATGTTTAAGCCAAATGAAAATAATTTCTTGTATTGCATATAGAATAATTGCTTTCTGAATTTTCTCTTATAGGTCCCTGTGGAGTCTCATACCATTCACATCCGTATTTATTCTTTTAACAAATATTTATCACATGAATGTTTATTACTTGCATCTTATGAGGATGCTGCTGTGCTAGTCCATAAGCTTGTATATTCACTGCCTCCAAATAAGGGTAAGAGATAGATGACCAAAAAATTAAGTTAGAAATTGGTCAAAAATATAATAGATGTAAAAAATATACATATATAATAGATGTAATAAGTTCAGCTTAGTTGCTCAGTCGTTTCTGACTCTTTACGACCCCATGGACTGCACCACTCCAGGCTTTCCTATCCATCACCAACTCCCAGAGCTTGCTCAAGCTTTTTGTCCATTGAGTCGGTGATGTCATCCAACCATCTCATCCTCTGTCATTGCCTTCCCCTCCTGCCTTCAGTCTTTTCCAGCATCAGGGTATTTTCCAGTGAGTCAGTTCTTCACATGAGGTGGCCAAAGGATTGGAGTTTCAGCTTCAGCATCAGTCCTTCCATTGAATATTCAGGACTGATTTCCTTTAGGATGGACTGGTTGGATCTCCTTGCTGTCCAAGGGACTCTCAAGAGTCTTCTCCAACACCACAGTTCAAAAGCAACAATTCTTCAGTGCTCAGCTTTCTTTATAGTCCAACTCTCACATCCATACATGACTACTAGAAAACCATAGCTTTGACTAGACGGGCCATTGTTGGCAAAGTAATGTCTCTGCTATTTAATATGCTGTCTAGGTTGGTCATAACTTTTCTTCTAAGGAGCAAACGTCTTTTAATTTCATGGCTGCAATCACCATCTGCAGTGATTTTGGAGCCCAAGAAAAAAAGTCTGTCACCGTTTCCCCATCTATTGTCATGAGGTGATGTGACTGGATGCCATTATCTTTGTTTTTTGAATGTTGAGTTTTAAGCCAACTTTTTTACTCTCCTCTTTCACTTTCATCAAGAGCTCTTTAATGCGTCTTCACTTTCTGCCATAAGGGTGGTGTCATCTGTGTATCTGAGGTTATTGATATTTCTCCTGGCAATCTTAACTATAGCTTGTATTTCATCCAGCCTGGTATTTTGCATGATGCACTCTGCATATAAATTAAATGAGCAGGGTGACAATATACAGCCTTGATGTACTCCCTTCCCAATATGGAACCAGTCTGTTGTTCCATATATGGTTCTAACTGTTGCTTCTTGACCTGCATACAGATTTCTCAGGAGACAGGTAAGATAGTCTGGTATTCCCATCTGTGGATAGGCATAATACCCAGAGTAAAATTACTTATAGATGGTCTATAATTTGGTGATAAAATAATTCATGAATAATTGTGAGGACATTTAAACTGTATTTTGAGTAATGGGTAAGATGTAAAGATGTGGAATTAGAGGCAGAATAACTGGAGGTGATGGGAAAGCATGAGCAACTACTGTTCTCTGTTTTCTGTCCCATTCTTAAAATGTGCTTTTGGCTCTGAAGCAGCTATACCCTAACAGTCCACAAGGTGGTAGGATAACTCTATCGTTTTCTTCAAGTTTTACTGTTGAAGAAAAGTTTTTGGTGTGTATGCCCAGGAGTGGGATTGCTGGGTCATATGGCAGTTCTTTTTCCAGTTTTTTAAGGAATCTCCACACTGTTTTCCATAGTGGCTGTACTAGTCTGCATTCCCACCAACAGTGTAAGAGGTTTCCCTTTTCTCCACACCCTCTCCAGCATTTATTGCTTGTAGGCTTTTGGATAGCAGCCATCCTGACTGGCGTGTAATGGTACCTTGTTGTGGTTTTGATTTGCATTTCTCTGATAATGAGTGATGCTGAGCATCTTTTCGTGTGTTTGTTAGCCATCTGTATGTCTTCTTTGGAGAAATGTCTGTTTAGTTCTTTGGCCCATTTTTTGATTGGGTCATTTTTTTTTTCTTCTGGAATTGAGCTGCAGGAGTTGCTTGTATATTTTTGAGATTAATCCTTTGTCTGTTGCTTTGTTTGCTATTATTTCCTCCTGGGCATACACACCGAGGAAACTAGATCTGAAAGAGACACATGCACCCCAGTGTTCATCGCAGCACTGTTCATAATTGCCAGGACATGGAAGCAACTTAGATGCCCATCAGCAGATGAATGGATAAGGAAGCTGTGGTACATATACACCATGGAATATTACTCAGCCATTAAAAAGAATTCATTTGAATCAGTTCTAATGAGATGGATGAAACTAGAGCCCATCATACAGAGTGAAGTAAGCCAGAAAGATAAAGACCAATACAGTATACTAACGCATACATAGGGAATTTAAGAAGATGATAACGATAACCCTATATGCAAAACAGAAAAAGAGACACAGATGTACAGAACAGACTTTGGAACTCTGTAGGAGAAGGCGAGGGTGGGATGTTCTGAGAGAACAGCGTTGAAACAAGTACACTATCAGGGGTGAAACAGATCACCAGCCCAGGTTGGATGCATGAGACAAATGCTCAGGGCTGGTGCACTGGGAAGACCCAGAGGGATGGGATGGGGAGGGAGGCGGGAGGGGGGATCAGGAAGGGGAGCACATGTAAATCCATGGCTGATGCATGTCAATGCATGGCAAAAACCACTACAATATTGTAAAGTAATTATCCTCCAACTAATAAATGAAAAAGAAACAAACAAACAAAAAATAAGTTTTCAAATGCTTGTAGGAATTGTGATGAGGAATTTCAGAGAAATGCTTTCCTATGCCTTGATATGTTTCAATTCACATTTATAGGCAATCTAAGAAATTCACACTTGATGTATAACTTGACTAAGTACAGAATACTAAAGTGATTGAGTGCATAGCTTTAACAAAGAAATAAAATACTATTCAGAGGTACTAAACTTGGGAACATGTTTTATTTGTCTGGGTGCTAAGAACTGGATATATCTAAGTTTCACTGTGATTTAAAAACAAAGCCAACATAATTTATAATTTAAATTTATTCACCATGATGGAATGGTAAGTATGCCAGTAAGTATGACATGTGTGATTCATGTAGTTTGCTTATATCTGGGTCTCATCATATCTAGATCTGCTAGTAGTTACAAAAATGCAACTTGATAAGTTACAGAACAAGAACAAGTTACAGAACATGTTTTAAAACAGGTTTTTATCAATACAGTTTACTTGATGTTAGAATCATTTCTAGTTAGAAATGATTTGTAGCGTTTTGTGTAGCATCATTTCTTGCCTTTTTTTCACTTAGCTACCTAACACATGCTTATTGGGCACCTGTTGTATGTTGGCTATTGTGCAAGGTGCTATTAAATTAAAGTAACTTTCATGTTTGCTTTATTTTTTAAATTAACTTTAGTGTTTCGAACAGGTATAGTTTTACCAAAAAAATATGCAAATAGTACAGTTTTCATAAACCCATATCCAGCTTCCCCTCTTAATTAACACTTTACATTTGTAAGATATGTTTGTTACGATGGACCAATATTAAGTAATAATAAATTCCATATTGTATTCATATTTTATATTAGAGAATGATATTAAAAATGATATACAATGGAAAAAAGACAACCTCTTTAACAAGTGGTGCTGGGAAAACTGGTCAACCACTTGCAAAAGAATGAAACTAGAACACTTTCTAACACCATACACAAAAATAAACTCAAAATGGATTAAAGATCTAAATGTAAGACCAGAAACTATAAAACTCCTAGAGGAGAACATAGGCAAAACACTCTCCGACATAAATCACAGCAAGATCCTCTATGACCCACCTCCCAGAATATTGGAAATAAAAGCAAAACTAAACAAATGGGATCTAATGAAACTTAAAAGCTTTTGCACTACAAAAGAAACTATAAGTAAGGTGAAAAGACAGCCCTCAGATTGGGAGAAAATAATAGCAAATGAAGAAACAGACAAAGGATTAATCTCAAAAATATACAAGCAACTCCTGCAGCTCAATTCCAGAAAAATAAATGACCCAATCAAAAAATGGGCCAAAGAACTAAACAGACATTTCTCCAAAGAAGACATACAGATGGCTAACAAACACATGAAAAGATGCTCAACATCACTCATTATCAGAGAAATGCAAATCAAAACCACAATGAGGTACCATTACACGCCAGTCAGGATGGCTGCTATCCAAAAGTCTACAAGCAATAAATGCTGGAGAGGCTGTGGAGAAAAGGGAACCCTCTTACACTGTTGGTGGGAATGCAAACTAGTACAGCCACTATGGAAACAGTGTGGAGATTTCTTAAAAACTGGAAATAGAACTGCCATATGACCCAGCAATCCCACTTCTGGGCATACACACTGAGGAAACCAGATCTGAAAGAGACACGTGCACCCCAATGTTCATCGCAGCACTGTTTATAATAGCCAGGACATGGAAGCAACCTAGATGCCCATCAGCAGATGAATGGATAAGGAAGCTGTGTACATATACACCATGGAATATTACTCAGCCGTCAAAAAGAATTCATTTGAACCAGTCCTAATGAGATGGATGAAACTGGAGCCCCTTATACAGAGTGAAGTAAGCCAGAAAGATAAAGAACATTACAGCAAACTAACACATATATATGGAATTTAGAAAGATGGTAACGATAACCCTATATGCAAAACAGAAAAAGAGACACAGAAATACAGAACAGACTTTTGAACTCTGTGGGAGAAGGTGAGGGTGGGATGTTTCAAAAGAACAGCATGTATACTATCTATGGCGAAACAGATCACCAGCCCAGGTGGGATGCATGAGACAAGTGCTCCGGCCTGGTGCACTGGGAAGACCCAGAGGAATCGGGTGGAGAGGGAGATGGGAGGGGGGATCGGGATGGGGAATAAATGTAAATCTATGGCTGATTCATATCAATGTATGACAAAACCCACTGAAATGTTGTGAAGTAATTAGCCTCCAACTAATAAAAAAATTTAAAAAAAAAAATAAATAAATAAAGTGAATGAAAAAAAAAAATAAAGTAACTTTCATGTTTGCTTTATTTTTTAAATTAACTTTAGTGTTTCGAACAGGTATAGTTTTACCAAAAAAATATGCAAATAGTACAGTTTTCATAAACCCATATCCAGCTTCCCCTCTTAATTAACACTTTACATTTGTAAGATATGTTTGTTATGATGGACCAATATTAAGTAATAATAAATTCCATATTGTATTCATATTTTATATTAGAGAATGATATTAAAAATGAATATTTGGGCACTAGGTATGCTTCTTGATTCTGGAGTGTTGTTGATCTTAGGCTTGTTGTTGATATATATGTGTATATATATTTATGTGTGTATATACATATCTATACGTATATATGTATATAGATATATAGCACACACATATATGTATATACAACATGTATATATATATACACAACAGAAGTAGAAGATATTAAGAAGATGTGGCAAGAATACACAGAAGAACTATACAAAAAAGATCTTCATGACCCAGATAACCATGATGGTGTGATCACTCACCTAGAACCAGACATCCTGAAATGTGAAGTCAAGTGGGCCTTAGGAAGGATCACTACGAACAAAGCTAGTGGAGGTGATGGAATTCCAGTTGAGCTATTTCAAATGCTAAAAGATGATTCTGTGAAAGTGCTGCACTCTATATGCCAACAAATCTGGAAAACTCAGCAGTGGCCACAGGACTAGAAAAAGTCAGTTTTCATTCCAGTCACAAGGAATGTTCAAACTACTGCATAATTGCACTCATCTCACACGCTCGCAAAGTAATGTTCAAAATTCTCCAAGCCAGGCTTCAACAGTACGTGAACCATGAACTTCCAGATGTTCAAACTGGTTTTAGAAAAGGCAGAGGAACCAGAGATCAAATTGCAAACATTCGTTGGATCATCGAAAAAACAGGAGAGTTCCAGGAAAACATCTACTTCTGCTTTATTGACTATGCCAAAGCCTTTGACTGTGTTTATCACAACAAACTGTGAAAGAGATGGGAATACCAGACCACCTGACCTGCCTCCTGAGAAAGCTGTATGCAGGTCAAGAAGCAACAGTTAGAACTGGACATGGAACAACAGACTGGTTCCAAATGGGAAAGGAGTATGTCAAGGCTGTATATTGTCACCCTGCTTATTTAACTTATATGCAGAGTACATCATGAGAAATGCTGGGCTGGATGAGGCACAAGTTGGAATCAAGATTGCTGGGAGAAATATCAATAATCTCAGATATGCAGATGACACCACCCTTATGGCAGAAAGTGAAGACGCATTAAAGAGCCTCTTGATGAAAGTGAAAGAGGAGAGTGAAAGAGGAGAGTGGAAAAGTTGGTTTAAAACTTAGCATTCAGAAAACTAAGATTGTGGCATCTGGCCCCATCACTTCATGGCAAATAGATGGGGAAACAGTTAGAGACTTTATTTTTGGGGGCTCCAAAATCACTGCATATGGTGACTGCAGCCACTTGCTCCTTAGAAGAAAAGTTATGACCAACCTAGACAGCATATTAAATAGCAGAGACATTACTTTATCAACAAAGGTCTGTCTAGTCAAAGCAATGTTTTTCCAGTAGTCATGTATGGATGTGAGAGTTGGAGTATAAAGAAAGCTGAGCACCAAGGAATTGATGCGTTTGAACTGTGGTGTTGGAGAAGACTCTTGAGAGTCCTTTGGACAGCAAGGAGATCCAACCAGTCCATCCTAAAGGAAATCAGTCCTGAATATTCAATGGAAGGACTGATGCTGAAGCTGAAACTCCAGTAATTTGGCCACCTGATGCAAAGAATTGACTCATTGGAAAATACCCTGATGCTGGGAAAGATTGTAGGTGGGAGAAGAAGGGGACAACAGAGGATGAGATGACTGGATGGTGTCACTGACTCAATGGACATGTATTTGAGGAACCTCCAGGAGTTGGTAATGTACAGAGAGGCCTGGTGAGCTGCCATCCATGGGGTTGCAAAGAGTCGGACATGACTGAGAGACTGAACTGAACTGACGTATACACACACACACACACACACACACACACAGCCACATCCTTGTGTTGTTGATATATTTGTATATATATATAAACACACACATGAATTAGTATACATCATACTGGTGTTTCCATTTCTAATCTGTTACCACATGAACTCATTCATTTATATGTCTCCTTCCCTGCTTATCTTTACTTTTATGTGATTTTAATTGAAGTATAATTGGCTTACAATATTATATTAATTTCAGGTGTTCAGCATAGTAGTTTGATATTTTTATACATTACAAAATGACCCCCACAATATGTCCAGTTACTGTCCATCACCACAAAAAGTTATTCCCATATTATTGGCTGTGTTTCCTATGCTATATGTTATTTCCTCATGACTTACTAATTTTATAACTGGAAATCTGTATCTCTTAATCTCCCTCATCTATTTTTCTTATTGACCCACCTTTCCTCCATCTTCCCATATGCTACCAGTTTGTTTTCTACGTTTGTGGGTTTGTTTCTGTTTTGTTATATTTGCTTATTTATTTTGTTGTTTAGATTCTAAATATAAGAGAAATCATACATCTGACATATTTCAGTTGAATATAATCCTTCTGGACTCATCCATGTCATCACAAATGGCGTGGTTTCATCCTCTTTTGTAGGGTGTGTAATATTCCTGTGTGTGTGTGCACACTGTATCTTTTTTATCTATTTTTCTGTTGATGGACAGTGAGGCTGCTTCCATATCTTGGCTATTTGAAGTAACGCTGCAGTGAACACAGTGCATATATCTTTTTGAATTAGTTTTTTTTGTTTTCCTTGAGAAAGTAACCCAAAGTGGAATTGCTGGTTTTGTGGGGAATTCTATTTTTAATTATTGAGAAACTTCTGTACTGTTTCCATAGTAGCTGTGCCAGTTTCCATTCCTACCAACAAAGCAAGAGAGTTCCCCTTTCTTCACACCCTTGCTAACATCTGTTATTTGTCGTTGTTTTTGTTGTTTTGCAATAGCCATTTTGAGAGGTGTGACGTGACATATCATTGTGATTTTAATTTGAACTTCCCTGTTGGTTAGTGATAGTGAGCATTTTCTCAGGTTTTTGTTGGTCATCTGTATGTCTTCTTTGGAAAAATGTCTATTCAGGACCTTTGCCTTTTTAAAAAAAAATCAAGTTTTTTTTTTTTTTGTGATGTTAAGTTGTATGAGTTCTTTGTATATTCTGGGTATTGACACCTTATGAGTTATATTGATTGCAAGTAACTTCTCCCATTCAGTTAGCTAGCTTTTCATTTTATTGATTATTTCCTTTTCTATGCAAAATATTTTTAGTTTGATGTGTTCCCACTGTTTATTTTTGCTTTTCTTTGTCTAGGAGATAGATCAAAAAAAAAATATTGCTAAGACTGATGTCAAAGAGCATACTGCCTATGTATATTTTCAAAAGTTCTATGGTTTCGGGTCTTACATTTAGGTCTTTAATCCATTTTGAATTTATTTTTATATATGGTATGAGAGAGGAGCCCAGTTTGATTCTTTCACATGTAGTTTTCTAGTTTTCGCAGCACCATTTATTGAAGAGGCTGCCTTTTCTCCATTGTGTTTCTTGCTGCCTTTGTTCTAGGTTAATTGCCCTTAAAGTGTGGGTTCATTTCTGGGCTTTCTGCTTTGTTCCATTAATCTGTGTGTCTGTTGTTGTGTCAGTACCATAGTCTTCAGTAAACGGTAGCTTTGTAGTATAGCTTGAAATCAGGGAACATGGTACCTCTAGCTTTGTTATTCTTTCTCAAGATTGTTTTGGGCTACCCATGGCCTTTTTGTGGTTCCATAAAATATTTTAGAATTATTTTTTCTGGTTCTGTGAGAAATGTCACTGGTATTTTGATAGGGAATGCACTGAATGCATAGATTGCCCTGGGTTGTATGGTCATTCTAATAATATTAATTCTTTTAATCCATGAACACAGTATGTCTTTCCCCCTGCTAGTGTAGCCTTCCATTTTTTTCATCAGTATCATATAGTTTTCTGAGTACAGTTGTTATATCTTCTTGTTGGATTTATCCCTTCATTCCTTGCTTGACTCTCATTATAGTCTTCGTTTTAAAGTATTTTGCCTTTTATAAGTATTGCTACCCCAGCTTTGTTTTTGTTTTCATTTTCATGGAATACCTTTTCCCATTCCCTCACTTTCAGCCCATGTGTGTCTTTAGGGCTGAAGTGAGTCTCTTGTAGGCAGCATATAGATGGGTCTTCTTGTTGTTTTTGGTCTATTCCACCACTTCATGCTTTTTGCTTGGAGCATTTAGTCCATTTATGTTTAAAGTAATTATTGATAGGTATGTACTTATTGCCATTTTTATTGTTTGCAGGGTTTTTAAAATAATTTTTCCTTTGTTCTGTTCTTTTGCCCTGTCCCCTTTACATTTGATAACTGAATTATGTTATACTGGAATTCTTTTATTTTTTCTGTGTGTGCATTTATTATATATTTTTGTTTGTGGTCACCGTGAGGTTCATATACAATAGCATTTATAAGTATATATTATTATTTTAAGTTGTTAATTTCCCAAGTTCAAACACATTCTCACAACTTTGAATTTTTACTGTACTTAGCACTGTTGACATAATTTGCATCTTTTTCTTTTGCATATTCCTTATGCAAGGGATTATGAGATATACAATTAACTACTTATTGTGGATATAGATGATTTATAATTTATAATTATATAAATATAATTTATATTTATATTACTTTTGTTCTTTATCCCTCCTATTAGCTTTAAAAGTGGTTGATTTACTATCTTTACTATATATTTATCAGTGGGATTTTTCCTTTCATAATTTTCAAATTTGTAATTGTGGTCATTTTTCCCCCTTATGGAAGTCCCTTTAACATTTCTTCTAAAGTTGATTAGTGGTACTGAGCTCTTTTTGCTTTTGTTTGTCTTTAAAACTCTTTATCCTCCCTTCAAATCTGAGTGGTAGTCTTGCCAGTTAGGTTGGTCAGATTGATTATGCATCCCATTCTTGTGGTGGCCTTATGTAAACTCCTGTGGAGCTTAGTACCACACTCCCCTCTGGTCACCAGAGTTATATGCTCTAGGAGTGCCCCCTCTTGCCGGCTGCTTAGGCCTTTCTGTTGTGGGGCTGATAATTGTGTGTACACTGATAGGCGGCTGACTGCCAGATGCTGCCTCACAATGGTGGCTGTTGGCCAGAAGGTGTGTAAGACTGGGCTACAGGTGGGCTGGCAGTGGGGCCTTGGGATCCAGGGCTAGTTCTGGCCCTCAGTTGGGCAAGGCTGGATCCTGGAGTAGCTGCTGCAGGCCTCGTGGGAGCTGCGCTAGGTGCTGTTTTAAGAGGTCCTTTGTTGTCATTGTGCTCTAGCTAGAAGCTTTATAACCAGACATTTACCTTGTATGGATGAGTGTCACAGAAAATGAGTTTAAGTTAAGAGAGACAGTGATTCCTGTCTATAATAGTGTCGGAAGTACTGGAATGACTGATGGAATGTGGGTGTATGTGGGAGGGTGGTGCTTCCCAGGAAGACTTCCAGGAAGTCTTCAGGAACAGACGATGTATAATTAAGACCTATATGTGCTTAAAGGCTAGAGTTTAAACGCTGTCTCTTAGGTTCCTTTCAATTTTATTTCAAGTTTCTAGATGTTAAAGCCATAATGTGAGAACATTCTCTCACACATCATCTGTGAGTGACCAGTGTACATCAAAGTGGCTCCTCGTTCTCAGATCAGTTCCTCAGTTTCATAGGATGGGCCTGTGAATTCAATTAGGCAGGAAATGTGTGATGTATTTTGGCAACTGGAAACTGCTTTTTAGATTCTAAGAGGAGAAAGAGCTGCAGATTCCTGATCTCCATGCTCTGGTGATAGTGTCCTCACCTCCAACTACTCTTTTACCTCCAGTCTGAGTTTTACAGGCTTCCTTTATGTCATTATCAATACTACATGATCCAGTCTGCAGTTGTTTGATTCCATGGATGTGGAACTGTGAATACAGAAGGCAGACTCTACAGTTATATGTGGATTTTCAACCGCATGGGAATGAGGGTTAGTGCCCCTAGAAAGCTCATTGTTCAAGGGTCAACTGTAGTTCTTTCAAAATCTTTCCCAAAAGTTCTAGAGTATTTATTTTTTAAGTGGAAGGACACATAAAACAGTAATTTCTGCTTCTTAATTTTTTGCCTGAAGCTGATGATATTTTTGTGCTATGCCATGAGTAATATTCTGTCTACGTGTAGTTTCTACACTTGTCAGTACTATTTGCATACTGCTCAGATTTATTTGCTGAGATTAGGAAACTGGCATTTATGCACCAATGATGAAACAATTAAGAACTTGGTTATATTATTGTAAATAACCTCAACTTCCCTAGGTATTTTCTGGTGAGGTAGTTCTAAATGATCACAAACCTGTACTGAAAATGGCAGGTGCCTGAACTCTCATGGGTCATTATTTCGCTTTTATGTGGAATCATCTTTAAATTTTTCAAGGAACCAGAGTTGGGAAAGGGAACTCACAAGATGGGGAGAGAAAAACCATGTGTGTCAGAGCAGCAGTATGAACTGTCCAAATCCATGAATTATCAGACAGACTTCAAAAATCACCCTATTTTGCTCTGCTGGATGATTTGCTAATTTATTTTAAGCTCTTAGTTGATAATAATGGAATTTTCTAACCACAAACGGCTGTTTAATGCAGAACTAACCAAGGTAACAATGAAAAGCAGTCTATGATTTAAATTTATTGTTTCCAAAAGGCACTGAGACACCTTGGGGCAAGTGAGGAGCACTCATAGGGGCACTGCAGATTATTTTAAACGTTCAAGGGGAACACAGTGATACTTAACATCTGTGTGGATTATTAGTTCTAGGATAGTTCATTTTCAACCTCAAATTCTGCTATATTCCTTTTGATTAGGTCATATCTTTGCAAAGTTGGGTTTTGGTGATTACTGTGATTGATATAAAACAAGTACCAGTGGTAACCAATAGGAAGTGAGAGTGAGTTTTCAACTTCTGAGGAGTTGGGTAGTGACCTGTAGGCACACACATCTCATTAGTAAGTATCTGTCCTTAAGAATAAAATTTAAAAAAATTCAATTTATGTGAATTGTCTTTCCAAATGGCTATTAAGTGGTTGAGACATAAATAGTTGTTTTGATGTAACAGAACTCTTATATTTTCTCCTGGCTTAAGAATGTCATGAAAAAATTAGTCAGGCCCTAAGGTTGGTGGCTCAGTAGGTAAAGACTCTGTCCGTAATGCAGGAGACCTAGGCTCGATCCCTTTGTCAGGAAGATCCTCTGGAGAAGGGAATGACAACCCTCTCCAGTATTCTTGCCTGGAGAATTCCATCGACAAAGGAGCCTGGTGGGCTACAGTCCATGGGATCACAAAGAGATGGACATGACTGAGTGACTAACACATACAAGGTTACCATGAGTCAAAAAAGTTTGACAACCTGTAGGTGAAATGACTTTTGAAAATTGGTTTGGGCTTTGGTTTTTTTCTTCTGAAAAGTTTTTGTATTTTTTCCCATCATTTTACCTAAATGTAATCATATAACTATTTTTTAAGCTATTTTTTGTTTCTGCTAGCTTTCCTCTACCTCTTCCTTATACCTCTGCACTTCCTCACCAGGTAGGAACCTGATATATGTTGTTAGCAACCTAGTATATATCCTTTTATATTTGTCAAGGATATGCTTCTATAAGACATATATACATATTTATTTAAATATATAAGGCTGGGAGGTATTACTGTTTTATGAAAATGAGACAGTGATAGTTACAAATGGTAAATGATATCTGGGCATTATTATGGAAATAATTTTAACCTTGTAGACCCTCTGTAATCATCTCAGAGATCCCAGAAGTTCCTAGACTACAGTTTGAAAATATTTGCAATAGATATATTTTTTTAAATAGCAAACGAAAACCTAAATCTGGATTGTAGTGATACACCCATAGTAATTTTTTTTAAGTTCAATTTAAATATTTCATGTCTAAAAATGCTTAATAATTTTTATCTACAGTATATAGTGTTATAAATGTAATGTTGTGGTATTATAGATTTTTCTTAATATTTTTCATTTGCTTTATTGACACTGATAAAATATTATTTGAACTTATAGTTATTTTAAATGCTCTAGGATGTTAAAATTATTTTAATATTCTTTAGATTTTTTTTGGATGCACTGCGCTGTGCGTCTTGCAGAATCTCAGTTCTCTGATCAGGGATTGAACTCGGGCTGTGGCAGTGAAAGCCCAGAATCCTAACCATTAGGCAACCAGGGAACTGCCATATTTATAATATTCTTTTGTATTTTCTTTTTAAGTGGCATTGGCCTGGTGGCTGACAGTGATGAGAACCATGTCATGTGCTTATTGATTCTTTGTATATCTTCTGTGAATTTTGTTCATGGTTTTTGTTTGTTTAAAAAATCGAGTTGCTAGATTTTGTAATTGTTCTTTATATATTTTGGATACTCTCCTTTTAATATATGTGCTATATTTTTTTCCAGTCTGTGTGTGTAAGATGGTTTTGAGATTCAGATGAGGAATTATACATTAGGAACAGTACTTGGCACATAGTAATTATTCAAAATAGATAGAACAGAGGCTACCAGTCTATGAACTCCTCTTTCATATTTTCCTTATTGATTTGATTTGGGAACTATGGGCTTAACATCATTGCTATTCTGATAAAAATAATAACACATTTGATCATCATTTTATTTAACACTTTGTTAAGAAAATGAGTCAATCACATTTTTTTGTTCAAATAAGTCATTTCTTCATTTCAGAATTAAAATTTATTTCTCTTTGCAGTGTCTGTGCTCAGCATCAAAAGACATTCTACATTCTAGGCTGTTATCACTTTGTATAGTATTAGATGTTCCCAGTCTTGTTTCTTCATTAACGTGGTTTCTGCTTTGTTTTCCTCTAGATTCATAAAATTCGAATTTATAATATTCAAAAGAACATTAAGAAACTATCATAACTTTGTAGTTTTTTATTCTGAGTACTTATTTTTATTATTTTATTTTAGTCTTATAAATGCCAAAAAACTGCATTTATTCCTTACATAAGAACTGTAATGCACTGACAACAAAACTAACCAAAAAAAACCCTAAAAATTTTAGAAATAGAAGTGACTATGTAATTTAGGAATATTGTGAACTGGTGATACTTTTATGGTGTCTCGTAAAGAACATGCAGTATACTCTTGCAGCATACTGCGATGTGGGTCAAGCAGATGGGTGTTGCAAATATTTATTATCTCTCACTAGTATGGGAGGCTCATTTAGGATTTATTTTTATGACATACCCTAACAATAGGCTTGAATTAATGAAGTTAACTTATAATTTATAAATTTTGTTAACTTTTTTTTTGTTTATTATATTACCATTCTAGGATTACTCATCAGTATGGAAGTATTTGGACATTTTAACAGTTCTGGTGTATATCAGATGACTACATGAACTCTAATCTTTGCATTCTTGGAAGTATCATTCATTCCTCAAACAGCTACTAATTACTTTACAAATATGAGGGACTATGAACCACTGTGGGAGAATATAATTATGTAATAAGATCCAGAATGTGTACTCAGAGCATGTAAACTATGATACATCTATACAAGCAAATAGAACATACAGAAGAAAATGCTTAAGACTAGGAAAGAAGTATTAATAGCATATAATTTACATTCACAGAGATGTAATAGTTTTGTTTGAGAAATTTCATTGTCAAAGACTGAAATCAACCATATATATAGTATTTTTTCCTTATTATAATCATATACTCTCATTGTGAAAAAAAATCAGAAACTCTACACAGTCACAAAGAAGAAAATTGCTTATAATTTCATGTAACAATTTCCATAATTAGTATTTTGGTGTTTGGCTCTATAGAATATAGGCCCTTTTGAAAAGTAAAAATACATTCTGGGTAGGGTTCTAGGAGTAATGGAGATAATATATACAGCTCTTGCTATTGGTATTTGTGGAAGAGGAAGGCTATTAGGTCAAGTTATCTTATGCACAGATTGCTTAATGGACAATAGTGATTTGACCAGAGATTGTGTGTGTAACTTCACCATTGTGTCCAAGAGATCTGAAATAGATAGTGCAGCTTCCTTACTTAGTGGCTTAGGGACAGAAGAATCTCGGTCTTGGAATTGTGAGAATGTGATAGGCTCTACTGAGAAATAGAAACAAGCCTCATTTTACTTCAGAGAAGGACTATCAGCTGATTATTAGAGACAGCATTATACTTATATGAGAAGTAGAAGCTTAGCAAATCCACTATCACAATTATGACCACATAAATGTTATCAGTTAAATCTTTGTATTTAAATTAAGATTGGTTTAAAATTCATTTAAATTTTTTAAGTAATTGTTTAAACTAGTGTGAATTCCTTAGGGGACTAGCTAAAAGATATTTGGGTGGCAAGAAATTAATCATAGTGAAGCAAAAGATATGTCAAAGATATTTGAAGTGTATCATTCACATGTAGATAATGGAAAGTTGATAGTAGGGCTACTTGTATGCAAATAAATAGAAAAGTATGGCAAGCCCACTTTTTTGTACTTTTCCATTTTCTCTTTTAACTTTTCTCATTCTTAACTCTCCTTACTATTTTTCTAGAGTCCCTTTCTGGTGGGTAATACCTACACTTGTCCTCATTATATGGTGTCCATCCCTTAGGCTTATTCTGTGCTTTCTCCCTTTGTCAGAAATATTGTTACTATCAGCTGTTTTCTCTGTTACATGTTGAAAAGTAAACTAATGTGCTGATCCTCCCCAAAATATTAATTTTAAAGGGTATTTTAATTTATTAATCTTTCAGTCCTATTTTCATTTTGACAATTTTTAGAGAGGCAAAATTTTAACCAAGAAAGAACAAATATTCATGTCGCATTTTCAGATGGGTTGACAAAAGTATTTAGACACTGGGTTAACATTATAGACCCCTCAGTTCATCCTATAGACAACCAAACAATTCCAGTTGAATATATACTTTTACTGTGTCAAGAATAGAAGAGAGAAGTGCTATTTGTGTCTTTTAATGCAAATAGACATATGGAAATTCCTTTCCCATGAAGTTTTACAGACTTTATTGTTGCCTCCAGAAGTTGAATTTGGGAGCAATTTTCCAGAAGAGATTTAAAATGAAAGGAGCACACTTACAGAAGATTTGCAAGCCTTCTCTCCTTAGTGATTTCCCTATCCCTGAGAGTCTAAAGATTGTCCGGGAAAGGCACCCCATGCAGAACGTCAGTTCCTTTCAGACCCATAGTCTGAGCTCCTAGAATGGCATAGTATGCAATCTGAAATAGAGAGGCAGTCATCTAATTCATTTTGTTCTCAGAGTGGAGAAGTGTAGCGCATGATTACAGATTGAGCCTTTAGGAGAGCAATAAAATTAGCTCTGACAGTCGTCTCCAATAAAATATTTTTTTTTTCATTGGGCAGAGTATCTAATCAATAAAGACATTTTTGGTGTTCTTATTTGTATAATACAATGTTTGAAGATATTATGTCTCTAAAAGTAGTCATAGGAAAAAGGAATACATGATTGAGACACCTTATCTTAAGAGAAACGATCTATGACATTTAGGTTTTAAACTAAGGTTTCCTTTTAAGACCTTTTTCTAAATAGGAATTGACTGAGCAACAGTTCTTTCACCTTATACTCTTGTACGGGTATCATTATTTTCCCTGAAAGTGCAATTTAGCATAAAAGGGTTGAAATTGAAATAACTGTGGCTAAGAGCCATTCGTATTACCATAAAGATTTGTTTCCCACTCTTGGGGCCAAGTGGTTCTGTTTGTTGCTTTGATAAGGCAAGAATTGGGGAGTAGAGAAATTGTGGAAAGTTTGTATAAGAAGATTTTTTATTCTAATTATTGATTGTATAAATTAAATAGAAATAGTAGTCTGTTAACTCTACATCCTTCCTCTCTATTGCTTCTTTTTGAAAAACAGGTTTAGAATTCTTAGCATTGTGTCTTATTAATGGCCAGGTATTGCTTCTGGTAAAACTGCAAAAAAGCTTACCCCACCTTCCCATTCATTTGAAAGTGATTTCTTTCCATGGCTAGGTAAGTACATTGATTTTATGTTTCATGGAGATTAGTGGTTTAAAAAAATGTTAATAGGGATTATCGATTCTACTTTGTGTACATTACTTTGGACTTAGTAGCCTTTTTAACCCATGCACAGTCTTTAAAGATGTTTTCTTTCTGCTCTCAATAGTATTAAATAAAATGTATAACAATTATACAAATCAGGCATATTCAGTTCAGTCTCTCAGTCATGTCCGACTCTTTGTGACCCCATGGATCACAGCACACCAGGCCTCCCTGTCCATCACCACCTCCGGGAGTTTACCCAAACTGACGTCCATTGAGTCAGTGATGCCATCCAACCATCTCATCCTCTGTCGTCCCCTTCTTCTCCTGCCCCCAATCTTTCCCAGCATCAGGGTCTTTTCAGATGAGTCAGCTCTTCGAATCAGGTGGCCAAAGTATTGGAGTTTCAGCTTCAGCATCAGTCCTTCCAATGAACACTCAGGATTGATCTCCTTTAGGATGGACTGGTTGGATCTCCTTGCAGTCCAAGGGACTGTCAAGAGTCTTCTCCGACACTGCAGTTCAAAAAAGCATCAATTCTTCAGTGCTCAGCTTTCTTCACAGTCCAACTCTCACATCCATACATGACTACTGGAAAAACCATAGCCTTGACTAGATGGGCCTTTGTTGGCAAGTAATGTCTCTGCTGTTTAATATGTTTTTTTAATATATGTCATAACTTTCCTTCCAAGAAGTAAGCGTCTTTTAATTTCATGGCTGCAGTCACCATCTGCAGTGATTTTGGAGCCCAGAAAAATAAAGTCTGACACTGTTTCCACTGTTTCCCCATCTATTTGCCATGAAGTGATGGGACCAGATGCCATGATCTTAGTTTTCTGAATGTTGAGCTTTAAGCCAACTTTTTCACTCTCCTCTTTCACTTTCATCAAGAGGCTCTTTAGTTCTTTACTTTCTGCCATAGGGTGGTGTCATCTGTATATCTGAGGTTATTGATATTCCTCCTGGCAGTCTTGATTCCAGCTTGTGCTTCTTCCAGCCCAGCATTTCTCATGATGTACTCTGCATATAAGTTAAATAAGCAGGGTGACAATATACAGCCTTGACATACTCTTTTTCCTATTTGGAACCAGTCCGTTGTTCCATGTCCAGTTCTAACTGTTCCTTCTTGACCTGCATACAGATTTCTCAGGAGGCAGGTCAGGTGGTCTGGTATTCCCATCTCTTTCAGAATTTTCCACAGTTTATTGTGATCCACACAGTCAAAGGCTTTGGCATAGTCAATAAAGCAGAAACAGATGTTTTTCTGGAACTCTCTTGCCTTTTCAATGATCCAGTGGATGGTGGCAATTTGATCTCTGGTTCCTCTGCCTTTTCTAAAACCAGCTTGAACATCTGGAAGTTCACGGTTCACGTATTGCTGAAGCCTGGCTTGGAGAATTTTGATCATTACTTTACTTGTGTGTGAGATGAGTGCAATTGTGTGGTAGTTTGAGCATTCTTTGGCATTGCCTTTCTTTTGTATTGGAATGAAAACTGACCTTTTCCAGTCCTGTGGCCACTGCTGGCGTGTTAAATAAACAGGAATATTAAGTAAGCAAAATTAAGATTATGGGCTTTTACCAAAGAGTCAAAGCCAATTTCCAAGTCCTTATATAATCTTCTGCATTCTGGATTGTTTTTTTACTATTCTATTGAATTGTTCTTTCTTTATAAAGTGTTTCACGCTACTTTTTGAAAAGGAAATATGTTCAAATAGATTGAAAAATCAAAGCAATGTAAAAAGTTTATGGTAAGGATTCTCATTCCTACTCCTGTTTTTACCTTTCTTCTTTCTCTGTTCCTACATTTTATTCTACAGGTAACAATTTTTATTATCTTCTTTAAATCCTTCCAATTTTTCTTTATCTAAGTACATATTCTCCTCCTCTCCCTGCCCCGCCACAGTTCACTTCATACATAGACAATTCTAAATCTTTCTGTGTTATTTCTCCTAATTATTTTCTCTCACCCTGAACTATAAACATGTTCCCCAGACTTTTTGGCTTTTTGGTCAGACAAACCTGTATTATAGTGCTGGCCCTACTACTTACTAACTGTGTGACCTTGAGTTAAACTTGAGGGTCTCAGTTACTTTACTTTTAAAATGGAAGTTTCTTTACCTATGAGATAGGGTTGCTGTGAGTATTAAATGAGGTGATCTATGACTGATAGCTTGTGGTGGGCAGTGTGTATCTGACTTTCTTCCCCTTGGCTTTTTCTCTCTCCCATAGTATAACCACCCTTTCCCATCATCCCTTCCCC
The DNA here is from genome assembly GCF_019320065.1 of Cervus canadensis. Lineage (NCBI taxonomy): Eukaryota > Metazoa > Chordata > Mammalia > Artiodactyla > Cervidae > Cervus > Cervus canadensis. The sequence continues at coordinate 37,464,262 of NC_057407.1, read as the reverse complement.
GAGGCAAAGGTACTATAACCTCACAAATCACATAATTAGCCCCTGCCCATCTAGTCTTCACACTGCAAGTAGAGGGGCCTTTCTGTGGCTTGTGTCACCTGCACAGAGGATGACCTTCAAAGATCATCATGTGATACTCATCATGATCTAGGCTCTTCTTACCTGTCCAGCCTTATTCTATGCAATTCCTCTTTTGTGCTCTATACTTTATCTACCTGTCCAGAGGATATTCTTCATTTGACAGTTCATAGATCTTTTCTTTAGGGTCAATTATTAGAGCTTTCTTAGTTTCCTTTGGCGGTATCATATTTACCTGGTTTTTCATGATCCTTGGTTTTTTATGCTGGTTTCTGTGCATTTGAGTAAAGGGGCTCGTCTTCCAGACTTTGTAGGTTTGCTTTGCAGAGACAGTTCTCCACCAGTTGGCTTAGTTTGGGTTTCTGAGTGTGTCTGCTGGTGATGTCTTTGGGCAGATGGTCTATTTTTGAGTGAGGCAACTATTTGAGCTCTGAGGATGGGAATGAGGGATGTGCCACTGGCTGAGAACATCTGGATAAGACTGCTGGCCTGGTTCCCTACCCATGTGAGGTTTTAGGACAATTTCTGTGTTTGTTTGAGTTCTCTGGTCAGGCTTACTACATGGTCAGGTCTAGGTACTATAGTCAGTAGCTGATGGGACTATAACTTATTAATAGCTTCCCTTCACTGGCAACAGGCCATGGCTCAGGGCCTGTAGAGATGTACAGTTTGTGGGCCTGATTCTAGCCTGGTCAGATGTTGCCACCAATTTTGCTCTGCAGACAAGGGAAGCCACGGTCTGTGCTCTGTGTTCAAGTGCCACTATATGTGGGGCTGTTGAATGGGCTATTCAGCTCCGGGTGTGCTCTGGTTAGATTCTCTGGTCAGACAGCTGAAGGCTGTATTCAGTAATGAACAAGGCTACAAGTTAAATTCCCTGTCTGGGTGCAGTGAAAGAAGCAGCTCTAAAACTGGTAAAGCTTTTTGTTGTCTTAACTCAAGCCATCGCACATCCTGTGTTCCCTGGCTAAGGAGGTCCTCTGGCTTTGTTCTACAAGCTATTGGTTCTGTCTGTCCTTCTCTCAGCTTAAGCACCACAGGTACACACAGCGTCTAGGACTTGTCACTTGCCCTTCTGGTCAGAAGACTCTCTCCACAATAGGTGGAGGTATGATTTAGCACCTTGCCTGAGTTTGGGAAGCTGGGATCTAGGATAGAGAAAATTTCTCCTTAGAGGACTCAAATCAGCAGATTGGCATCCTGTCAAGCTCCCTGGCCAGAGTCCACCGCCAGCTTGTTTCTGCAGGTAAGCAAAGCCACCAGTTGGGTTTGCTATTAATACTTGGGCACTACACATGTGAACTTGGTCTGACAAGATCCTTGTGCTGGTTGTTGCAAGCCCTTCTCCACTTCTCTGTCACAATCAGATTCACAGTATTTGAGCCCCATAGATTCCTCTATGATCTCTGTGGTAAAATCAGAGTAGAGTTCTACTGTGAGAAATCAGAGTAGAGTTCCCCATAAAGTGACCCACAGTGCTTTGGAAAGCTAGTGTCCCCCCTGCCTCCAACCCCTGGTTCTCTTTTCCCACCGGAGGAACTGGAAACTGATGGGAGACCCCTCTGCATGGTGCTGCCCTGGCCTGGAGAAGGGGCGATGTGGTCAACATGTAGACACTTCCCTCACCCTTCTAATGCAGTCTGCCTTGATGCCTGAGGTGCAGGGGGTACTTCAGACTCACCACTGTGTTCTGGGATTCTCTTACTGGTGTTTTGATCTTGAATAGATGTGAGCGTTCTTGTCAGGGAGAAGAAATGACCTGTATTTTGCCATTTAGTCCATATGCAGTTTTTTTTTTTAATAAGCTTTTTATCATTACATAAAAAAGAAACTAGTGTGAGATTTAAGTGAACTGGCTTTAATGGCAACTCATAATTTTCCTCTATCACTACATACACTATTTAACCTGCTAACTTTTTTCCCCATAATAGCTAGACTTTTCCAGTGAGGAAAGTAGTGCAGTAACTTATATTTTGACTCAGATTCCTTGTTGTTGTTCAGTCACTAAGCCGTGTCCAACTATTTGCGACCCCATGGACTGCAGCACACCAGGATTCCCTGTCCTTCACTATTTCCCAGTTTGCTCAGACTCATGTACATTGAGTTGGTAAGGCCATCCAACCACCTAATCCTCTGTCACCCCCTCTTCTTATTTGAGTAACTATTCCAAAAGCATTTCCTATTATTGGAGCTATTCCATTTGACAACAGTCACATACAAAATTTAAATTCCAGATCACATGTGTTGACAATGTTGAGAGTTTAGAAGTTTATACAGTTCAGAACTAGTTGTGTTTATCAGCAGTGTAGCTGGAAAGTAATCATAAGTATACTAAAAAAAATTGCCATGTTAACAGTGAAATTTACTTTACTAGCTCTATTTGTTTATGAATTAAGCTGCTATACCATTAGCCAGTGCCTGGCTATGCTGGGCTATTGTGTTATTGAAAAGTAGTTTTTGAGTTACTTTCTTTGCCCTAGATTTACCTACATTTCCAATAAAACATTTTTGTGTTGTTTTAGTCTTAGCAATCGGCTTAAAAGCACTCGTGTTTATATGTGAGATATTGAACATCTGCTTCTATTAACTTTTTAATTCAGCACCCTTTCTTGCAAAAAATTCTTTGGCTCTGAGCTTATTTCTTTTTTACTTACATATAAGATCCGCTCGAGTTTTGACCAGTCAGCTTGTCTCCACAAATAATGCATTGTGATTTTAGTACTTTACCCTCAATTATGACTACACAACTGAAGTCAATATACAAGGTATCATATTTCTAATAGAGTTGGTACAAATTTGTTTGGTCCTCATTTACTTGGAGTAAACTTCACCATTATCACTTGATTTACTGCTGCTGCTGCATGCAGAAAAATGAGTGCCTCTTCTGGAAAAAATATTTCAGTGAGGTTTATCTAGGCATATATAAGTTAGAGTTAAAAATAAAATAATTTTGTCTTAATTTAGCTCATTAAAGTATAATTTAAAAAATAAGCTTAATCTAAAATCAAAACAATTATAAAAATATTACAACAAGTTTTAAAAATAGGTACCTGCATTTTATTAGATTTTTATTCCCTTGTGGGTTACAGGTGATAAATTCATTAGAAATATCACATATTTCAAGGTCTTACTGTGTGCTTAGCTAGCATGCAGTTTAGGCCTCATGCGGCTCACCACTGAGTTTGACAGCACCCAGACTTGTTTCTACCTTATCTATCAAAACGACTCCACTGATCCCATGCTTGGATGTTGTGGCAATGCCAAAGTGTTTAGTAAGTTTCTAAACTCTTACTATCATATTCTGTAGTTATCTTGTCAAGGACTGATAACAAACTACTGGGTCACAGACCACACTTTGAGTAATGCTGGCCAGGCAGATATTAATGGGCTGTAATACTACTAACTAATGTATGTTAAATTTGTATGCCAGGCTCTTTGGCAAGCAGTTTACATGTTTGTCTCATTTAATCCTCACTATAATCCATTAAGATATAGATAGTGTTATCATTTCCACTTTACAGATAACAAAAATAAGGCTCAAAGTAGTTTAGTAAATTTTCAAGGTCATTAAGTCTCCCCAGTTGGACCTGGGATTTAAGCCCCGGCCTGTGAACTCCAGAACCTGAGCTCTCAATCTCTAACTCAAATGCCATAAAGCAGGGGTACCCAACCTCCAGGATCTAATGCCTGATGATCTGAGATGGAGTTAATGTAATAATAGTAGAAATAAAGTACGCAATAAATGAGATATGTTTGAGTCATCCCAAAACCATCCCCTTCCCGACCCCACCGCTCCCCCGCCCGCCTCAGCACCCCTCCTCCCTCCCCGCCCCGCAGCCATGGAAAAATTATCTTCCACAAAACCAGTCCCTGGTGCCAAAAAGGTGGGGGACTGCTGCCATAAAGTATTGTCTTAGACCTTACAGGGTGAGTTACAGTGGAAAACGTGAGAAACTAGGTTCTGTTCTTAGTTTTGGTGCAACAGAGTTGTATGGCCTGTGTCAAGTCATATTATCTCTGGGCTTTGCTTTTTCTGTCTGAATATGACAGGGGGAGGGTAGAGACATCGATTATATGTTCTGTAAGTGGTGGTGTGCTGAAGGCAATTATATCATCTCAGAGGAGTCAATTGTTAAATTTATATGTATTTTTTTAGCTGGGTTGATGTCATCTTGATAGCTTGAAACTGACCATCATGATAGTACTTAAACCATAGAAATCAGCAAACACTGTAAGTTAGGGCTTTCCCTTGGTTATTAAACATTTGCTAGCATAATAACACTGCTTTTAGGTCTCTTTGAGTTAACTCCATATATTTTCAATCTTTCTATCAATCAGGAAGCAACTCCTTTGTTTCTTTATCTTGGACAGTTAGCACAGTAGATAGGTATATAGTACATATTAGATGATGATGATGATGAAATCACCACATCTATACCTTAAAACTTTGGATGAGCCCTGCTGGAAAGTATTTCCCTGGAAATAGTGGCCCCTTAGGGGAAGTTCTTCCTATGGCTCCAGTGACCTGTGTATTGGCCTAATTTTTAGTGGAGATACTCTAACACTGCTTATAGCTTTCTTTTGCAATTCAACTGGCCTTTATCACATTATTATGCTGAATGGGAAAGTATAACACAGAAATAGTACATATGAAGTCATTATCCTTTATGCTAGTTTTATTGAGTTCTGGATTTAAAGAACATTAGTGGTTTTCATTTTTAGTTCACTGCAAGGCCCTACTGTGTTGGTCTAGCCTCCTTTACTAACTTGGGTAGCATCCCTGCTGTTCTATCTCCATTTTTTTTTCCCTCCAGTTTCCCCTGTCTTTCTGATTAGCTCTTGGTCTCTATTGCTTTAACTCATACCCTATAGCTGTTTTCCTATAGCTAATCCTCATTTTCATGCTCTCTCTTAAATAGTCTTTCTCCTTAGATCCAAAGAGTTACAACTGGTTCTTAATGTAATGTTTGGCATACTACGTTAGTGTATTGGGTTGGCCAAAAAGTTTGTTCTTTTTTTAAAAAATTAAGATGGAAAAACTTGAAGGAACTTTTTGGCCAACCCAGTAATGATGATGTAACAGATGAGGTAATGGAAAGAATCTCAGGCTTTCGGTAAAGGAGACCTAGATATTTTGCTTTTGCTTTTTTTCTTTAACCATTTGAACTTTTTTTCATTTATCAGATGATGCAATTAGATTATATTGTGATTCCCAAACCTGCCTGTGCCTCAGTATCACCCAAGGAATTTGATTAAAATATAGATGGCCTGTCTCACCTTACTCCAGAACTAATGTGTCTCTTTTGGGGTTGGGGGACAAAGAATGAAGTGGAGAGTTTATTTTTTTCTATATAATGGGTGGTAGAACTAGAGTTTCAGACAGTTTCCACAGGGACAGTTTCTTCTTTCACTTCCTTCTTGTAATGGAAACAAATAGGACTACAATCAAGTATCGGTGGAATGTTCTACTGATATTATACTCAAAAATTCTCATTTATCATTGTAAAATAAGTAGTTACTTTTTTAATGTAATAGCAGAATTTATAGAAATCAGTTAAACATTTCTTGTTTGGTGAGTCACCTAATGTCTTTTCTGGTTATTGAAGGTGGATTCCTGGTCAGTGAAATCCCCCAGGGGTCTTGAGATCTGAGAGAAATTACTGTCATATGCTTGTACCCATGAACTACTTGGATGTCATGAGAATCAGGGTTCAAATTTGTGTGTGTGTGTGTGTAAGATAACTAGAGACACAGTGGAATGAAACTGATTTGGGAAATTAGCTTCCTGGAAGTTCTTAAAAGATACAGATTCTCTTCAGATACTAGGATATGAGCAGAAATAAGCCAATGTGATTTTTTCTGTTCTTGTTCCCAAACTCCAGCTTCTGCTGCCTCTGAACTTTGCACCACAGTTGCTGGCACGGTGACACTTGCTGAATTCAGCAATTAGAGCATTTGTACAGGGTCCAGTGTTGATTGTACATCTGACCAACATTTTGTCTTGACTTTTTCCTGAGAGAATTCTGACTTTGTCTGAATATCCAGACAAAGCTCCTCATAGCTTTGTGCTTTAGAGGATGTTGGTCTCAGCAGCAGTTACAGCAGGCAGATTCTGTTTAGACTGAGCCAGTCATGGTAATTCCAGTGGACCACATGCTAGTGATTGGTTTAGAGGTGATAAATGATTTGTTTTGGCCAATAAGATGTGAGGGAAGGTCTGCTAGGGTGGAAGTAGGGGGTTTGGGGAAAGGTTTTCTTGTTTTTATGAAGGATGTACCAGAAGAGACCATTCATTTTCTGACTCTTGACATTATTTTGTTTGTATATTTTATCTGGAACTACTTCCTCTTTTACCAGCAGTCTAAGGATGAAGTTAACGCAGAGGAGAGAGCAAGCAAGATAATCACAGGGAAGTGGAGCTGGCGCCCCAGTCATATAACGTCTGAAATTGCTCTAATTCTGAATTTCCCCACATAAGAAGCAATACATATTATCTCAACAAGTTGAGTCTGTCTGTGCTTGCAGATGAAGTCATTCTAACACCTACATCTCTCCTGTCTGTTATCCTACCACGATCATAGGCTCTTTTTCTAATCACTCATAGCGCAAACTGAGGCCAGAATATAATGAAAAGGATGTGCAGCGTAGAGAATAATTTTCAACTACTCATAATGCAGATCAAGCCTGGAGTCTCTCTCTAGGTGCAGTGGACACAGAGATGTGACATCCAAGAACCCTGATGGGCAGTGCTTGCTCCAGAGAGTCCCACCAGCTTGGTTAGCGCTTTGTCAGGCCTGCATCGCCGTGGAACTTCTTGTTTTGTCCTAAATCGCCTCCTAGTGCTTCCTTTCACTGAAGTTCTTTCCTAGTAAACACCTTGCCGCCTCCCCACAACCATCTCAGCATCTGCTTCTGGAGAACCCAGACAGTGATTCCAGCTTCCTGTTCCTTCTGTCTTGTCTCTATGTGGCCAGGAGCACTTCATCTCCCACAGTTATTCCCGATTGCTTTGAACCTTGGTATCCGGGTAAATGGGCCAGAAAGTTTTTAAAAGAAATGTCCAGCTTCAGGAAAAACTTATCCCCAGGATGTTTTATAGTAGGGTAGTCAGTTTTTTTCAGGGAAACTCCATTCCTATACATAGGGGACAGAGTCTTGCTGCATGGCTCCAAAAAGACAATAACAAAGTAGTGTGATATTCATAAATATATTGTCTGGTTTATACAGTCTTATCCATCGTTGTTTTTTTAACCATACTTGATGACTTCAGGTGAACTGTTTAATCTTCTGAACCTCAGCTTTCTCATTCATTGAATAAAAATAACCATCCACCTCACAGAAATTGTAGTTAAATAATAATTATACATGAAGAGTACCTAGGACAATATTGACTATAGTATGCTCTCAATCGGAGAAGGCAATGGCAACCCACTCCAGTACTCTTGCCTGGAAAATCCCATGGACGGAGGGGCCTGGTGGGCTGCAGTCTATGGGGTTGCTAAGAGTCAGACACGACTGAGTGACTTCACTTTCACTTTTCACTTTCACGCATTGGAGAAGGTAATGGCAACCCACTCCAGTGTTCTTGCCTGGAGAATCCCAGGGACGGGGGAGCCTGGTGGGCTGCCGTCTATGGGGTCGCACAGAGTCAGACACGACTGAAGCGACTTAGCAGCAGCAGCAGCAGCATGCTCTCAATAGTGGTTAGATTTTTTTTTTTCCATTTTAACTCCTGCCTTTTCCTCCTATGTATTTTGTATCTTGGTGAAATTAAGTTGAAATGAACATCTAGGGCAATCTTGAAGGAAAAAAAAATTAATGTGATCTCATTAATTGTGTGTATAATTGCTCCTTGGTATATTGCATGTAGGAACTTTTGTAACACGCAGTCTCTTTTGGCTTCTTTTGTTTAGCATAACGTTTTGTTTGTTGAGTTATTTTTGGCTGTGCTGGGTTCTCATTGTTTTGGGTAGGCTTTCCCTAGTTGCAGTGAGTGGGGGGCAACTCTTCATTGGGGTGCATGGATTTATCATTGTGGTGGCTTCTCTTCTTGCTGAGCACAGATTCTAGGTGTGTAGTAGTTCCAGTACATGGGTTCATTAGTTGCAGCATGTGGGCCCCAGGGCTCTTGGTCTTCAGTAGTTGCAGCTTGTGGGCTCAAGAGCATGGGGTCAGTAGTTGTGGTGCACAGGCTTAGTTGCCCCAAGGCAGTCGGATCTTCCTGGACCAGGGATCAAACCCTCATCTCCTGCATTGGCAGGCAAATTCTTATCCACTCTGCCACGAGGGAAGTCCTAGTATAATGTTTCCAAAGTTTATCCATGTTGTAGTATGTATGTATCAGTACTAAATTCCTTTTTATTGCAGAATATTATTCCATTCTATGAATGTAACACATTTCGTCATGTCCATTTACCAGTTGATAGACATTGAATTGTTTTGATTTTTGAGTCTGTTTTGAATAACGCTGTTATGAACGTTCTTCGTGCATAAGTCTTTGTGTAGATGTATATTTTCATTTGTCTTTCACTCAGGAGTGGAACTACTGGTTCATATGGTATATTTACATTTACTGTTCAGAGAAACTACCAAACTGCTTCTCAAAGTGGTTGCACTATTTCCTATATTTATTACCTTTGATTTTTGGAATTATTTTAAGATTAATTGTCTGTTGTCTATTAAGAAACAGAAAGTTGTGAACCACAGTACAGAGTAATTATGTAGCAGACACTCTGATGTGACACCCAGATTCTCCTTTAGGACTGAAAGATCTGTTCGTCTACCTTCTGGAAGTGCTGCCAGCTGACAGTCCGCAGTGTGTCAGCCCTCTCCAGAAGTGCCCTTGGCTAATCGGCCACCTTGTCCAGGGTCATGGCTGCTTCCTAGAGCAGAATGTATCCAAGACTAGTTGATATGAGCCATATCACTGTCTTTTCCCCCCAACTGAGGGGGCCATCCAGTTTCAGCGTTGTCTCGGGAGCTGATGGAGGCCCTTGTTGAGACTGCATTACAGCCCCAACTCCTGTCTTCTTTCTTCCCTTCCTCCAGAAGGAGGATTGCTACTCAGACTACTCTCTAGTAAACATTCTGCTCATTATTCTGTATCTGTCCATCTGAATTGGTTCTTGGAGGAAACCAGTCTTGAAAAACAACGAATTTCTACCTTTTAAATAATATAGAATACATTTATGCTTGTCTTATTAGGTAGATCCCTCTGTTGACAAGAATCAGAGTATCTTGTTGAAGCCTAAAGCCACGTTCTAATCCCTGCATAGAAATCAGCTTCTGTTATCTCAGTATCTACCAAGAGAGGGCAGTGAGATGCTAGTTAAACTAGCAGAACTGTGCTGAAAATAAAGCAGTTTGATTATCACAGAAATTCCCAGTACTTTGTTCTCCAAAATAAAAGATAAATATATTTTTTGCTGACTCTTCCTATGTATCAAGAGATCTATAGGATATGTAGGGATAACTTCATTTAAAATATTCTAAATAAAGCAGAATTCCAATGAGTTCCCTTTTTTAAAGTACACTTCTAGCGCAGACTGCGGTTTTAATTTTTAATTAGTGCTTCATTTGAGGTATTTGAACAAAGTGGATTCTTCTTAAAATATAGTTATGGATGACTTATAAAATCGTACAACATTAGACTCCAGGGTTTCTTTAGTTCAGTCTCCCTGTTTTGTAGGTAGAAATACATGGTGTGAAAGACTTGAGATCAAGAGTACCAGGGAGAACCATGACTAAAAGTTGGTCAGCTGTTTTTTCACTATACCTTACCCGTCTTCCTCTCTTGTAGTACTTTGGTTGTTTGTAGTTTTTCAGGGAGTTAAAAACCCTCATTCATAAAGAAAAACACTACAGAAATTCCCCTGAATAGGATTAGTGGTGGGTATTAGCATCAGAGAATTAGCCTGACTATGATATTTTCATTGACTGAGTTTAGCATGTTCCAGGATTTGTTTTCTCTCTCTGCATTTCCAGTCATTTAAAATATTACTCTTAAATAAAAAAATAAAATAAAATAAAATAAAATATTACTCTTACCAATAGTTGATAATTAGCATAATTAATTCAGTCTGATCTAATTGATCAGTTACTATTTTGCATGATTTGGTTTTACTTTGTAGTACCTAAAACTCTTCCCATGGTGAAATTATATTGTTTAAGAATATAGAACTCTCTAGGAAAGTTCCTAACAAAGTAAAAATCAAATAACCATCTTTGTTAATATCAATATTAAGTTTTCTAACCTCTTTGCTTGGCAAAGCCAGGAAATATCCTGCACCAGACCTGACTCAATTTTTAACACTAGTGATATTTAGGGAGCTTCCTACATATTGGTGTCCTTTGTTAAAATCAGAGGCAAAATTCAGTTCCGTTTATTTTTTGATGATCATCTTGCCATGAATTAAAATTCTCCTTACACTCAATTCTATTTGTCTCTGTAAACAGGTACCCTTGTTGTGACAAAATCCTAAAGAATTACAATGTGTAATTATAAATGCATTGCTTATTCAGTGGTTTAAGTTTTCCATTTCTTCATCAGTGTGCTTTGAATTTTAGTGGTGTGTGTGTTTGATAACAGAGAAAGATGAGAGAGAGAGACAGACAGATGGACAGACAAGAAAGGAAGGGACCATTTCTTTGCTGGTCTCTTTGCTTGTTTTTTCTTCCGTATTGAGACCTGTGGTCCCTTTATCACCTGCAGAGTTGGTTATGCTTCAGTTATTGTTTCAACACTGAGATTTCTTTTTAAGGAGCCCAAAGCCATCTTCTCATCTTCAGTTTAGCACCAGTTTAGCTTTTCCAGTGGTCCAGCTCTGACCTCTGATTTGTCATTTGTTTTCCCTGAACTTTGAGTAAATGGTCTAACTATTCTGAGCCTCGGTCTCTTATCCATGACATGTGTTAAGAATACCCAACTCACAGTTTCAGTGTGCAGTGGTAGCTATGAAATATTTAACATACAACACTCAGTCAATATGTGGTATCATTGCTTCATTGTAAGAGCTTCACCTTCAAAAATTTCCTTCTTTTTAACTGTTAGTTGCATGGAGCTTAGATAAAGGAGAGCAGCTTATGTTATTATATGAGCTCTTTGTTTCCCACTCCATTCCCAAATGGGTGGAACTCTAATAGGGTCAAATCGTTAAACAGCAGGGATGCATGTCTGGTAGAATTTCAGGCATCAACCAATCAAATGGAAGAGTCTGATGGAGTGTCTTTGTTAGGTTTCTCATGACTTCCAAAATTATTCCACATGAGGAGTTTTCCTCTTTTGCCTTTGGGCATGACTGTTGAATTTTGTGAAACTTGAATTTTTGATTGTCAGGATGACCACTTTATTCATTCTTTCTTTCCCGTGCTTCAGGCCTTTACTCTTTTCTCCCTTATTAATGGTGCCCTATCTTTTGCATATATCAATTAATTTAAGCATGGCACTTTTTAAAGATTGCTTTGTATTTTCAAGTATCTACTAGATATACTTTAACTATGATGCATGACTAAAATTTTCTACATTTAAAGCTTGCAAATTTTAATGCTGTAGTTCCAATACTTTGATAAGTGTGTGTTGCTAAAAAATAGATTAGTTAAGCCTCAGATTTCTAAAATGCTATCTTGTAATTCTTTCGTTTTTTAAAATTAAAAATATTATTTTATTGCTTAAAAAATAAATTGAGAAGATCTAAAATATATTTTCTTTTTATGAAATGCTATAATCTGGGGGTAGTTAGGTAAGCTTGGAGCTAGTAACAGAGATACTACTGTGAGAATTTAGATAACATTTGTGAAAAAATGTCTTATAAGCTATAAAGTGTTATTTATATGAGGAATCCTTATTGCCAAAGAAACTGACAACCAGATTTGAAGTCACTGTTATAAATAACAATAGGAATTTTAGAGGAATGAAAATATGGCTTACAAGTTTAATCTCTTGGTTCAAGGTTTGGCTGTGTGCATGCTAAGTTGTTTCAGTTGTGTCTGACTCTTTGTGACCCTATGGACCGTAGCCCGCCAGGCCCCTCTGTCCATGGGATTTCCCAGGCGAGAATACCAGAATGAGTGGCCATTTCCTCCTCCAGGGGATCTTCCTGACCCAAGGATTGAACTCATGTCTCCTGCATCTGCTGCATTGTAGGCAGATTCTTTACCACTAGTGCCACCTGGGAAGCCCCCAGTGTTCGGCTACATTGTCTTTAAGATAATCAGTCTTGGAGTCTCTGAAAACACAAGCAGAAAGTCAAAAGTAAAACAAAAAAATTAACACAGAGCTTTCCATGTTCCCACCAGATGCAGAGGACACTTTTTTGTCCTACTTATTAAGTGATGAGAGTTGGGGTCAGATGTGTTACAAATTACTACTGTAATGATGTCTGATATTGGTTAAGTATCTCTTTTGTAGTCTGAGAGTCAGGGTGCTTCTTCTCTGACATACCCCTTTCATTTACAATGAGCCTATTTTCTGATGATATCCTTTTAAACAGTATCCATTTTATCACCCAATTAATCAAGCTTGATGGAAAACCTAAATGGAATGTTATTTTTCTCAAAAGAAAAGCACTTTAAAAGTAGTGAAAGGGCAGCTGAGTTAAATGTTTGCAAGTCATATCTATGGAAAAATAAAATATGTGCCTTTTCATGGTGTCTTCCTTTTATTAAAGTGTTCTGATGCTGCAAATTACAAAAACACTTATGGCTTATGAAATTCTCATTACCCCAAACCCCTTTTCCCTTAATTGTTAGTGTGATAATGCGTGATGGCAAGAAACGGACTCTGGCCTTTTGAAGAGGCATAGTACTAATGCTATGGCTTGTGGTGGCTCTTTTATTAAAAGTCTCACTGTTCCTTTCCAGTGACTCCCTAATTAGCTCAGGCTCTGGCCCAGAGGACTGTGCGTGGCTGTATTTAACTGCCTGGAAAGTGGCTCTGAAAAGATGCTGGCTCAGCGTAAGTAACTGGGTTGTATCCTGGCTGCCTTTTGGGTGAGAGCTTTATTTTTAACTCTACTCCGTGTTTCAGATGATTGCTAAAGTTAGACTATAGTGACGAGAACTTGGTTTCATTCCTAGACCTTTGCTTCCTTCCTACTTGGTAGTGTTCATAGCCATTTTCTTCTTCTCTTTTGCCACTAAGAGGTGGAAGTAAAATGATAGGCTTCTCTGGGAAATTTTCCAGAAAATTTTCTGAAAACATTTTCCAGAGTTATGTGCATGGTACTTAAGATTTGCTATGTTTCTCTGTCTATAGCTCTTGCAGGAACAACTCTGTCTTCTTTTATTCAGGTCTTCTATCACTGAATGATATAATAAATAAATAAAGCAATACAAAACAAAATAAGCAATTCAGTTGCAATTTCAGGGTGGGAAAGAGGCTATAAATATATGGAAAATAGCACATCCTTGCCCACTAAGAGTGTGTATCTAAGTATAATGTAAGGTAGACTGAAATAAGGGTCAGAGGGGAGTGTTAATGTTAATAATATACTTTAACTCATAGAGCTTAATAAGGGGATCAGGGAATGTTTCCTGGAAAATGTATTGTGTGTGTGAGGTTTTTAACGATGGGTTTTCTAGGCAAAGAATAGACTGGGGGTATCTTCTAGTCATGAACTGAGAAGAGCCATGGCAAGGCTTGGTGACCAGCATTGATGAATGTGGCATAATGATTGGATATACTAGCAGACAAAGCTAGAGAGTCAAGGAGGGTCTTGAATCTGCTAGGCTAAGGAATTTTAATATTTTATAGTACTGGATTTTTATAGTATTGGATCTCTCCCAATCATGTTTGAAATCTGTTGAAATATTTCTGTCTTTGTGTTTTGAAAAACATTATATACCTATTACTTGAATTACTTTGGAGTCATGCTCTTGGTTTCAGAGCAGTACAATTTAGTGAAGCAGAAATCATTTGGAAGACATATCCATGATGTCATTTGTCTTATGTAGTCATCTCCAGAAGGAGTGACTTAAACTGATCAAATGAGGTAATATACATGGACACTTTAAAAGGAATAATGTCAAATGGTAGATTCTATTATTCTGAAGAAAACCCTTGACCTTTATACTATCGTATCTACAATTATTTAAAACTTAGCATTGTTTTTCTTTTTCTTTATTCCATACCCTCCACCTTCATTAAAAAAATAAAGACAATATAATAACATTAAAGAAAATTTGGAACAGAAAGGAAAATATACACATAAGTCCCCTCCTCTCATTGAGCTACTTCCATCACTGTAGTCCTGGGTTAGGGCAAAGTTGGCTTTTGGCTGTTTTTGCCAGGCTGGCTGGCATTTGTTCTCTTTTTATCTTGAGTATCATTCTGACTTTCCCTGAAGAAACGAGCTACTCTTGGACCACATGGTTGGTGTGAGACTGACCTTTTACTTTGTCTGAAGGGATCATGGCATGGCCACATGGCAGTTGCATCATTCTAGTTATGATGATTGGTTTAGGGATGGACATGTGGTCAAGCTAGGGCTTCCCTGATAGCTCAGTTGGTGAAGAATCTGCCTGCAATGCAGGAGACCCTGATTTGATTCCTGGGTTAGGAAGATCCGCTGGAGAAGGGATAGGCTACCCACTCCAGTATTCTTGGGCTTCCCTTGTGGCTCAGCTGGTAAAGAATCCACCTGCAATGCAGGAGACCTGTGTTTGATCCCTGGGTTGGGAAGATCCCCTGGAGGAGGGAAAGGCTACCCACTCCAGTATTCTGGCCTGGAGAATTCTGTGGACTGTATAAACCATGGGGTTGCAAAGAGTCGGACACCACTGAATGATTTTCACTTATATGTCATCAAGCTACGCTATTCAGAATCACAGACTCAATTCTGTGACTTTTGTTAGAACTTTTGGAAAAGAAGCGTGCTTTTCCCCTAGAGTTGCTGAGATAATAGAATATAAGCCTAAAGCTACTTGAAGTCATCTTGCTACCACTTGAGTAAGAATGGGGCCAACTTGGAGGAAAACAGAACCAAGAGCCAGAAAGAAAGAGAAAGTGTTTTCTGATGGCACTGCTTGAGAGGCAGCCATGCCAGGAATTGCATTACAGTCATGGATATTTTTTAGTTATGTCTGCCAATAATTTTCTTTTTTGCTTTGGCCACTTTGAACTGTATTTTTGTCATTGATGAATACACAGAGAAATACCAGAGGTGTTAGAGTTTGAACTCAGAGGAAGAAGATTATCAGTGGGAGCTGCAGTGGTCTGGGAAATCAGAATGTTGGCAATGACATTTATAAGGCTTTGAAGGATGGCTCAGATTGCATTGTTTTATTAGACACAGCTTCTCCATCATGCTGTGGGGTTTGTGCTGAGTAGTGTGCGTCCTTCTACCTGGCTCAGGGATGACACACTTCCATGTACCCTCAAGGTCAGTTTTTAGGAAAGGAGGGACAGCCACCCCACCTTTATTCTGTCTGCTTGACATGAGACATGGCTTAGACCCACTTCAGCTTACAGTAGCTCTGTGTGCACGGAGAAGATTGGAGACGCTATCAGTTTTGGCCATTTTGATAAGAAGAGAGACAGACTATGTTATATACTTGGTTTCTCCCTTTGTTCTCATCCCAGAATATTTTCCCTGGTGAATCTAGCTGATATGAACATCAAGGACAGCCTGAAAGGACAACTTGTAGGCTGTATACAGAGGTGGATTGGGATACTTGCTCTGAACCTTTAGAACCAAACAGTAGAAATGTCTCCTGTCATCCCCCCTCTCTATGCTCAAGTGCCTGCAGCAGAGGCACTAATTGTGGCACCTTTGGAAGAAGTCTTTGTGTATCACCTAGGCTGTTCTTCTACTGCACCCTGTAAGGGGAAGCAGGAGTGAAAGTGGACAGATTTTCCGAGCAGGCTTAAGCTCTGATGTCCTTCACGCTGCTGACTTTGGCATCTCTCTTGCCGTCGAGCTGTGATTGCAATCATCATCTCGGCAGGCATATCACAGCTCCAGTTAGACTGCAGATGGTTTACACCCAAGCCAACAGAAAATGTGCATAATCCATGGGCTAACAGATCCTCACAAATCCTCCAGAGACAGCAGGACATGCAACCCTGCCCAAGCTGCTTTCATTTCTGCAAATTCCAAACTGGTTAGACAGTGAAGCATCAAAAGCAGGCATTTAGGCAACAGTAAAAAGGTAGGCTGATTATGTAGTGAAGTGGCTTTGCATTTTAAATTGAATTTACTCTTTCTCTCTTTCACTTACTTGTCCTTTTAACTAGCTCTGAATCCCAAACAAAATGTTACTACTCCAGTAAGTTCTAGTTAAACAGAATGTTTCTCTTTTCTTCCTTTTTCTTTCCTGTCCTCACCTCTCCTCTTTCCCCACCCTCTCTTTCTTTTCTGTGCATGTTATTGATTCCACTCTTATGAGAAAATTACATAAAAACAAACAAACACTAAAGCAGTCAAGGCAGCTTGGTACAGAGGGAAGATCACCAAATGTCTTTTTCTCCTAGCTTCATCTTTATGCTCTGTGGACCTTAGTTTCCAAATCTATAAAATGTAAAGCTAGGAACACTATATTATTTTGTTACCATTGTTCTAACAAATAATCATAAACTTAGTAACTTAATACAAATTTATTATCTTACAGTTCTGTAGGTAAGAAGTCTAATACAAGGCTCATGGGCTAAAGTCAAAGTGATAGCAAGGTTTCATTCTTTCCTGGAGGTTCTAGGGGAGAATCTGTTACCTTACCTTTTCCATCTTCTAGGAGCCACTACCTTCTTCAGTTTGTTGCCCTTTTCTTTCATCCTCATAGCCAGAAACAGCAGGTCAGATCCTCATGTTCTATCTCTCTGACCTGCCCTTTGGCCTTCCTCTTCTATTTTTAAGGACTCATGTGATTAGGTTGAGTCCACCAGGATGATCCTAGATAATCCGCCTGTTTCAAGCTCCTTAATCTTAATCACATCTGTAGAGTCCCTTCTGCCCTGTAAGGTAACAGAGTCACAGATTTTAAATAATCTATCTGCAATGCAGGAGACCTGGGTTAGAATTCTGGGTTGGGAAGATCTCCTGAAGAAGGGAACGGCTACCCACTGCAGTATTCTTGCCTGGAGAACTCCATGGACAGAGGAGCCTGGCAGGCTACAGTCCCTGGGAAGACAAAGAGTCGGACACAACTGAGTGACTTTCATGTCTTTGTGGAGGGTTCAGTATTATTCTGCTTACATGTTAGTGAATCCCTAAGTTTTTATACATATTGAATTCTCTTTGTGGAAGCTTCCTGTCTTCCCATCTTGTCCTATAGATCAAGACTATGATCTAAGTCTAACTCAAGTTCAACTCAATCTCTGACAACCAAACTGGTAATTGATAGGGCAATTTAGGTTCATTGTTATGCAAGTTAGCTTACATGTTTTAAAAATGTCTGTTTAATTGAAAAATTTTTAATTGGAAATTTCACATAAAAACACAAATTTCCAGCTTCTCTCAAAGGAGCAATAACACCACCACCACCAGCAAAACAGGAGAATTTGATAACACTAGGCTATTTTTTTTTTTACCCTTCGCATGACAACCCTTAACCAGAATTGAGTAGTGCCTATTGGTTATGGTTTTTCCAGTGGTCATGTATGGATGTGAGAGTTGGACTGTGAAGAAAGCTGAGTGCCAAAAAATTGATGCTTTTGAACTGTGGTGTTGGAGAAGACTCTTGAGAGTCCCTTGGACTGCAAGGAGATCCAACCAGTCCATCCTAAAGGAGATCAGTACTGGGTGTTCATTGGAAGGACTGATGCTGAAGCTGAAACTCCAATACTTTGGCCACCTCATGCAAAGAGTTGACTCACTGGAAAAGACCCTGATGCTGGGAGGATTGGGGGCAGGAGGAGAAGGGGACGACAGAGGATGAGATGGCTGGATGGCATCACCGACTCGATGGGCATGAGTTTGAGTAAACTCCGGGAGTTTGTGATGGACAGGGAGGCCTGGTGTGCTGCGATTCATGGGGTCGCAAAGAGTCAAACACGATTGAGCAACTGAACTGACTGAACTGATTGGTTATCGTCTTCAGACAGGCATTTTGTACTTTTTTGGTCTCTGTGTGAGCATTTGAATTTTCTAGCTCTGCTCTAGCCCTTCTATTTCTTCAGCCCTACTATATAACTGCTCTTCACCCTGATGACCAAAATGTACTGCACATGCCTGGAGTTATAAATTATACTTTATCCACTAATTAATGAACTAGGCAAACAGACTACTGTATTTTATCTTTTTCATTTTTTTTTTTCTGGTTCAAAAACAATACATCTATTATGGCATTTGAGAATACTTTCTAAATCACCACAACTATACCTCCTCCCTTGAGGGTTTCAGTTAATTGAGGTTTTCAATATTATTGGCTTCCTTCTGTTTATAAAAGAAAAATGAAAAAGGGTAACTGTCTTTTGTAGGTAGTAATTTATGGGTTGTTTTAATAGCCTTCGTTTTGAAAATGTATTTTCCAGCTTTCCAAAGTGCAGGTGATACTTTTATAATATAAAAATATTTAGTGGAAGTTATTCATTTAATAAACATCCTTTTGCCACTATGTTTTGTGCTGCTAATACTGAGCTCTAGGCAAAGAGAACTGAATGGAAAATTATTCATTGCTTGGTATTTTGAGACTTGCAATTCCCTTCCTAGATTATTCAAGGCCAGTTATAACCCAAAAGGCAAGGTGCTGTAATTTATTGATAGAAAAAAAAAATAAACAAACAAACCACAGTTCCCAAAAGTCACATATCCCACATCTCATTCAAATATTACTTTGATGAAAAAGCAGAAGCATGTAAACAATTCACATCTGAGATTTTAATTCTGTATTGAATGATCGTATCATCTTAAACAATTATTTATTCAACAAAAGCTATCTTTTTGCCTTCTGAAATATGTAGGTCAAATGGGGTGCTCTTCATTTAAATTCAAATTGTGATAGTTGTGAAAGTTCGGGAGCAATGGAAAGAAACTTTGCTAGAGATAAACAGTGTTAATTCTCAGTTTTTTGAAGGAAACATAAGAGTTGGAATGTAAACCAAGAATTAGTTACATAAATTGAGCTTATGTCTTAAAAATCTTTCTAACAGTGCCTTTTTTTCTTACATTACAACTTATTGGACATGTAAAATTTAGCTGGATCTTAAAAAATTTGAACCTTTATGGAAAAGCATATAATTAAGTCAAATTGGTGATGAATTAGGTTGAAAGTTAGGTGATGTAAATCAAATGTTCCCTAATTCTGGTTTCAGAAGAGTAAGCAGCCAGTGGAGAGGTTGGCATTTTACAAAAGAATATGCCATGAACACTTTTGTAGAGGGTATCTTTTTGTGTTTAAATATCAAGAAACAAAGGTGCAATTTCAATTATCTGTTCACCGCCTGAATACTCACCAAGTCAGACAATTTGCAGTTTTTTCATCTTAGAGGTAGAGTTCCTTCCTGTGCCATGATTTTCCACTGTACCTGGTGAAAGAACAGATTTTCCCTTTTATTGAAGAGGTTGGCTGGGTGCATATAGTAAATTGGGAAGAAAGTGGTTTGATAGAAACTGCTTGAGGTTGTAACTTTCAATTTTCCTAGTTTTCGTTCTCTCCCTTAGACCTTTGAGTTGATTGTACCCGTGAAAAAGGAGAAAAGGCAGGCTGGTAATGAGCTTGGCTGCCTTGGTTCTCCATTCCTGCCACTCAGGGTTTTATTTTTCAATATTTGAAAGTTCAGCAGTTTCAGAAGGGTAAATCTATTTAGGGATTATTTTGTTTTTGTATTTTGGGAGAATAAATAATGTGGGAGGTTGTACAAATGTTTTTTAAACAGCTCAGGGTGTGTATGTGTGTGTGTGCATGTGCGCATGTTTGAAGGGGAATCCAAAACCCCCCGCAGAACTATTATTTGCTACTTTGTTGTTACTTTTCAGGGGATTTGGTTGTCCCAGAAATGACACTTATGTAGCCCAAAGAAAATAAAAGGTTATACTTGAAACATTTAATTATATTTCTATTTTGTAGATACTGTGTATTTTGTAGGAGATTAGGATCTTTTTCAGAAATATATATATTTTTTCACATAAAACATCCAAAATTGCACATTTATCCAGTTAATTATGTCAGTGGTGTAAGGACAGTGAGGAAATGAGGATGAAAACTGCCACTCTTTATATTTGGAGGCTCAGTAGAATACATAGTTTATAGTTAACTAAAATTACCTTGATATTTGGTTCGCTACTTGTCAAAGACAAATGGCATCCAACTCTGTGAGAGAACATAGAGCTTATTTATCTCCCTACTAATTTTCCAAGCCAATCCTTTAGAAAGACATCTGAATTGGGAACAGGAATCCCCATCTGCCGTGTGGCTCAAGGCACGTGAACAGATGTCAGTCAGTGAAAAAGGAATAATGGAATGAAAGCTCTTACACAGGAGCCAGCATGGCCTCTGTGTCTCCCTCTTTGAACGTGTCTCATGCTTTAAATCCACTGATCCTCTCAAGCAAGTCTGCAGGCCCAGTGGGGGCAGTTTGGGCATGTCTGGTTTTTTCTGTACCATGTGTAGTTTCTAGGAATATGTTACTTTCATAGACCTTTTCTCTGGATCTTGTCTCCCTCTGTCTATAACCCCCTCTTTCTCTACTACAGCTTCCCCATGTTGGTTGAGTATATGCTGAAAGTTTTCATCCTCCTCAGATTCCAGGTGGAAGCAGGAAAAAAGCCCCTTCTACTCTTGAATCTTCAATGTGTAGCTGAGGGAGGGCTGTTCCTAGTACCCATTCTCTGAATCTAGGAATGAAACCTGGGTCTATGGGGATGGTGGGAGGTGGTGAAAGGAGCCCTCAGCTTACATCTAACTCTTCCCCTTTTCCCTCCAGCTGCTTAATCCAGCTCAGGAATGGTTTTGAGGGCTTTCCTTTGTAGTGGAAAATTGCACTTGCATCATATCCTCTGTCTTTTTTTTATTCTACCGCTCACAGGAAAAGAAAAATAGATACCTTAAAGTAGCCCCTGGTTTTTAATATAAAGAGAGGCTTCTGGGATTTAGGTAACCTTTTTTCCTCCTAAGTGTGTGGTTCTTGATGTTGAGGCCTATTCCTTTCATGAGTGTTACCCTTTTTATGACTTAAATTGAGGTTTGAGCAATGACTCCTTTGTTTCCTGCCCTCTAGTAGTGGCTGCTTCAGCCTCACAATGGCTAGAGGATCACAGGGGCTATAAGACTTAGGCAGGATGAAAATATATCAGACAATATGCAAAATGTTATTCCATGAAATCAACACTACTAATAGTGAAAGCCGTACAAATGCCACCACTACCACTTCCACATTTGTGTGTCATTTTGTGTCTTACAAACCATTTTCTAATGAAATGCTTGATTCCTTCCACAACTTTGCAAAGTAGCTTTCTAAAGTTCCTTCTTTGTATGAGGAGATTAAGACATAGAGATCAAGGGGCAAGCCCAAGATTACCTATGTCGAGAGTTTTCAAATCTAGACTGGAACTGAGGCATTCTGATTCCAGGTATACTCTTTGCATTTTATTAGACTTGATTTCTGCATTAATAGGTCCTGTGGCAACTTGTCTGGGTCATTACATTCTTCTGCTTCATGCTTTTCTAGGCCTTCAGTTCTTGATTGACTCCTTCTGTCTGTTTTGAAACTTGCTCCTCTTATTTTAGTCTGGATGTCAGCTGCTTGCTCCAGCTTCTGTCTTGCTTAGATTAACTGTCATTCCAGATCTCCAGCTGGGCTTCTCACCCCATCTAATCCTCCTCTGCTTGTTTACTACAGTAGATTATAGTCAGATTTCCTGAAAGATTAATGTAGTGAATAGTGAACAATTCGAGTTTCTAAAATCCTGAATTCTAGTTTTAGAAGCTAGTATTAATAGCTTTACATAGAAATCTTTATTGGTATTTTGTATTCGGTTGATTTCATTCTAGGATAAAGTTAAGAGTTGAATTGATTTTTGCTGTTCATGGGATAATCGAGGACATACTAGCTCCGAGTGTGTGCGTGTGTGTTAAGTCACTTCAGTCGTGTCTGACTCTGTGCGGGCCCCATGGACTGCAGTCTGCCAGGCTCCTCTGTCCATGGGATTTTTCAGGCAAGAATATTGGAGTGGGTTGACATGCCCTCCTCCAGGGGATCTTCCTGACCCAGGGATGGAACCTGTGTCTCTCACGTCTACCTGCACTGGCAGGCAAGTTCTTTAGAGTGGGCCGCATGTGGAAATGGTAGAACATATTCCTCAGAATGGAATCTGTTGTGCAGTGGAGTTTGCATAGTAAATTAAACAGCTGGCCTTGACTCTGGTCCCACTGCTGTTGCTGCCTCAGTGTTTCACCAGGTAATCAGTGCGGCAGTGCAGACTATCTGTCTCCTGTGCCGTGTATGTCATTTTATTTTACTATTTGCACAGACTCCATTTAAGTGGCAAGATAGAAGATAGTACTTAAAATACAAAGTCCACTCATAGATATGCCTTGAAATCAATTGTCCATGCTTAAAGCTCCATAGGTAATAGGGACTCATTAACCCTGAAACAAATGGGTTGAACTTAACTAAAAATGAATTGTGTGTTAAGAAAATATGTAATACAAAAACTGTAGATCCGTGACCTACAGAATTTGTGCTGTGCTTCTTCAGGTTACTGTTATATTTGCCCTTATTCTTCTGTCATAGGAAAATATGAAAATGTCAGAAGTTAGGGGGCATTTGTCTAAGGCTGGCAGCTTAACCACTTCTCTTGATGGCTTGTACAATAGCTTCAGTTAAAAGATATCAGGAAATAGAAAAGCAAAAGTCTCAGTTGACAATGACAGCTATAAAGGCGTGGGAGTTTCTAATGAATCTCTGTATCATAAAGTCATATACCAAGGCCAGCTTTTAAACAAATTGTGGCAAAAATGTGAGAATGTAATTACATCAGTGGACAGAGTAGCAAAAGGTTGTGGAGTCAGGGGGCAGCATTTTAATAGGGTTCTCTATCACAAAACAAAGACAGATGTATTTAGCAGAAGTAATATGAGTCAGCAACTGGTTCTTATTCTGTGCCAGTTGAGAAGAGATCCTGATAATTACTGAAAATTTGAATAGACCTCTGAAAGATAGACTCAACTCTGCTAAGGGAACAGCATCATGATCTAAGTGAACTAATGATCAGAATTATTAAATCCTATAGGGACTAGGGATTTGAAGTAGATGGTAAGTGAAAGAAACACACTGTCACTTGGGGTAATTAAAATATTTTAAAGTATTTTGGTTCTTTGGAGTGCTGTGTTTTTCATTTTTTCTCTTTAGACTCTCAATATGTTTTGCTGTTATGTTTCATCTTGTAATTTGAGGGACAAAATTATAATTTGTTAATACCACAATGGTATGTGTGTAGTAGGCACTTATTTGTTGAATTGAATGAGTGATTGACTCAATAATTATAATGAAAATATAGCAATTACATTATTTTAGTGGCTCACAGCTTTATATTTCCTGTGATTGCTTATTGATGGCCAGGCTTAAGGCAAAAATTGAGGTTATGGATCTTTCAGAGCTGATTTTAGCATTTGATGTTTCAGAATGACAGATTTTGGAGAAAAGGATGTATCTACTATTAAAAAGTATAGATGGGTAGCTCCCTCCCCCCCAACCAAAACACACTTACAATTAACCTTTTTAAACAATCCTATATCTCTTATATGTCTTTCTGAAATGTTTTGCCCCCAACAGGGCTAGTTTAGACAGTGCTATCATTTACTTGACACTTTAAGTGGGTTGGACTTCCCTTGTGGCTCAGCTGGTAAAGAATCAGCCTGTGATGAGGGAGACCTGGGTTCGATCCCTGGATTGGGAAGATCCCCTGGAGAAGGGAAAGGCTACCCACTCCAGTATTTTGGCCAGGAGAATTCCGTAGACAGTATAGTCCATGGGGTCGCAAAGAGTCGGACTCAACTGAAAGACTTTCACTGGCTTCACTTCAGTGAGTTACACTTATCTGTGTTTAAAGCCATTTATACAAAAATGGAAGCAGTTTAATTAAGTTATTTTAGAAGCAGTAGGGATTTGGAGTTGGAATAATCTGGCTATTTCTCTTGCCTGTCCTTTGAATAAGAGATGTGGTCTTGGTAGACTGGCCTCCTAGAGCCACTTTGAGCATTTGTGCCACCGTGACACAGAGGAGAGCTTCAGACCAATGAATATTTTCAGCTACTCCACAGATAACACATTGTTCAGTGAGTGTCCAGATTATTTCAAGCACTCTTTCTAAGATTAAGATAATTATTAAATGATAATAACATGTGTTTAAAGGAAAGAAGTATCTCATAAAATCAAGGGAAGAAATGACAAATGTAGAAAAGGCTCTTTTGGTTTTTTAATATGTACATGCAACACAAATAAGCAGGACTTTAGCAGGAGCTGGAAGGGACAGGCAGAGATTGAATAACTTGGCAGGAGGAACCTGTTGGTAAATGCTAATAGGTGTTGGTAATCATGAAGCAGAAGGTACAGTAATGGATATTTGTTTTTCCAGTCCTGTGTTCTTTCACATGTATTCCCTAGTTTAATCTACTTAGCTGCTTTGAGAAGTGGGTCTTATTTATCTTATTAGCGAAGGAAACTGAATCACCCAGAGACTGAATAACTGACTTCAATCTGAGCAGTTGGCAAATAGAGCCAGGATTTGAATTCAGAGATGATTCCTTATCCCCACATTTGAAGCATCTCACACAGTGAATGTTTCCCAGTTGATGCTCTGGTCTTTGTAGTTTTCCCTGACTTTTCTTGAGTCTCTAGGTCAGATCTCCTTAGAAGGTTGAACTCTGTTGTCACAGGAAGTGTATACACCTTGTCCTCCTGCTCTGAGCCAGGGTGCACGACTAAGACTGAGGTCAGGTTCATCACCATGTTGTTCCCCCTGTCAGTTTGTTTAACGTCTGCCTGCCCCTTCCCGCTCCCCTGAGTCCTGTCTCTGTACTCCCAAGGTTTGGTCTCTGGCTCCTTTTATTAGTTTCTTTGAGCCTGGATGCTTATTACCATCAGTGTCTGGGTCATGGCTTCGTGTTCTAACTGAAGTTCTTGCTCCTTGTTCTTGCTCCCTGTACCCTCACTATGTGTTTAAACTTTGCACAGTGTGCTAAAATCCAGAACCCTGTGAAACCTCTTGATGCCTACCTGCTCCTTCTCACCTCTGCCAACTTCCTGCCTCTCTGATCTGGGCCACTAGTTTCACTTTCCTTTGCCAAGACCCCAGTTTTGCCCTGCCATGATGCTTAAGGATGGGTATTATTCCCTGCATGTCATCCTTCCACAAGTGCATGCAGATGTGGATAAAAATCCAGAGCAAATAAGCAAATAGTACCACCAACTTGTATTCATTTGGTGTGATTTTCTTTAAGATATTTTGTTAGATATAAGTAATATCATTTACCTATTTTATAATCTTGAATTATCATTTACGTAAGAAAATCAGTTAACATGACTAATCTGATTTGTATCTTCACTTTAGAAGAGTAGTTATGCTCTGCTAGGTCATGAAGCAAGTCTATGCCATCAAGAAATAAACATAAGTTTTTTTGTTTTATTGCTTTATTTTATTGTGGTGATTATAAGGCTTATAATTTTAAGATTTTAAATAAATTATCTGTATGAATAGCATTACAATAAAGTTCACTTCTACTGTCACATAGTTTTGACCTAGATAGTGTCATTTTAATGCTAATAATAATAATTTAAAATTATTTATTAAAATAAAGAAATTTTGAAATAGTTTCAGTTACCAGTTGTACATAATTCTTCCTCGGTATCCATGGAGGATTAGTTCCAGGATACCCCATGGATATCAAAATTAGTAGATGCTCAAGTTCTTTGTGTAAAATGGTGTATTGTTTGTATATAACCTACAAACATCCTCCCATGTTCTTTAAATTATCTGTAGATTACTTATAATACCTGATACCATGTAAATGCTGTGTCAGTACTTGCCGTTGTCTGGCAAATTTAAGTTTTGCTTTTTGGAAATTGCTGGAATTTTTTTCAAGTATCTTTGATCTGTGGTTGGTTGAATCTTTGGATGTGGAACCTATGGATATGGAGGTGTGACTATTAGTGATGGGAGGACAATGAAGGTTTTAGCACAAATGAAATAGTGTGTAGGTTGTGTGAGCTTAATGTCCCAGTGCTATAGCAGCTCCTTTCTCTTTCATTCAAGAAAGCATTTCAGGATGGATATGTGTGAGAGTGGAGTTATTATAGGGAAATCCACAAAGTGGTTGATCATGTACTAACTTTCTCCTGGTACTTTAAATTTTATTCGAATCCAGTTGCTTTTGACATCTCACTGTTGATCAACACACTAGCTTATCTTAATACTGAGGATAAGACCTCCATTCTAGCTGTTGATGTCTAAACTTATAGTGTTTGCTAGAATTTTCTAGTTTTTCCAGACTTTGGCCCTTGCCTCTTTTAATCTTCTTATTTTCATTAATCAAAATATGTTGGTATATTGTGTTGGAAAAGCATAAGAAAAATGAGACCCAAAACTCATTACATTTTATTGATTTCTCCCACACATTATTAGATTAAGGTTTAGGTTAAGTTTTATCAGAAATCTCTTGTTTTTGGCCATCAATATTGCCTTGTAGTAATAGGGCCAAGGAAATACAATGGTCTCTTGAAGTTAGAATGTTAATAGAAAGTTTTCAGGTGTGGGAGTACCTCTGTGTATACAAAAAAACCTATATGTAAAAGATACAGTGACCTGGCATCTTGATACATTGTGGGCAGAACAATCTTTCCAAATACAAAATGGATCTTGTCACTTCTCTCCTCATTAGCTTTCAGTGGCTGTCATTGCTCACAGAACAAAGACAGAAACACTTAACATAGTCTGCTTTTTCACTCTTATCTTACCCTTCCTTCATTTCTTTATGTCTGTGCTCTGGACAAATTGTCCATTTTTCAGGTCTTGAATGTCAGTGTCCTGTACCACCGGACCTTTCCTAATGCTGATCCCTCTACTTGGATCAGCATTTTACTTTCCTCTCCCTTGTTACTCATCTCTCAGTTATCAGCTCAGGAAAGGCTTCACCAAGCTAACAGGTCCAGATCATCCCCTTCAACTAAATATTCTTACTTTTTATTATCATCCCAAATTTCCCTTTGTATTTGTATGATTCTGTGGTTGATATTTGTGTTCCCCTCTTGGTGGGAACTCCAATGGCTTTGTCTGCTTTTTGTTCATTGCCGTTGTTTCCAGTGCCTGGCACATAATCTGCTCTGAATGAATAAATGAGTGAGTAGATAAAACAACATGACACAAAAATGGCTGGTGATGCATTTGAGAGCTTGTTTGGTTCCAGCTGGGAAGCACAGCTGCAGGTGAACTTCAGCCAAAGAGTGGCCCTTGTCTACCTGAGAAGGTCATCTGCCTTTCGGATTGAGCCTCAAGAGTACTACATGTGGAGCTCTCAGGGCGGAAGAGGTTGCTTGCCTTGGCATCCAGATGTCTGTGACTTGCCCTTTCAACCAAGAATGCAATTTTTGATCTTCTGAATTGTTACTGGAGGCCAAACAATCTATTGTTGATAGGTTGAGAATCATTTTATTATAAAATACATCCATTTGGTTAATATGTTTTAGCTCTCATTTATATGAACCTCATTTAGTCCTCATGACCATGCTGTGATAGAGACACAGCTGGTATCATTAACATATGAAATGACTGTTCCATATTGGTTGTATGACTTTACCCAAATCATGCCCTAGATAAGTAGTTGAGCTGAACCTTAAACTTGGACCTTCAGACTTCAATCCAGAACCTGTCATACCAAGCTGCTCCCTCTTTAATTGGACATTTTATTTTGGAATAAGAGGTCAGTGAAATTTCATTTGATAGCCTTTTGCCCCACAGTGAAGCTAAATGACAGACATCAGGATAGGCTGGGTGTAGCTTATATCACAGGGTTTCAGAAGTTGAAGACCCTTTGCTCTCTTTTGAGATACCATATTACACAGAGATATTTGAAGAGTCTTCTCTGGTTCCTGACAATAATCTTGTCATTTATCCTTCCTAACCCCCAAATCTCTCTTCTAATTATCTCAGCTCTCTTCCTAATAAACCAAACTCTCCTAATTACTTTCCACTGATTTCTGCTCTGAAGTTTTATGTGTGTTTTGGGTGCTTAAATATGTTTTGTGATAACAGTGGGAAAAGGCATATTATCTTTATTTTGGTCCCAGTGTCATTTGTCACTGTAAATCTTATTTTGAGGGCTTTTATGAAATTTTAAATCCTTTCTGATTGTAAAACTAGTATACATCATATAAAAATAAACATAAATAACCTACATTCCATTTTTGAATTGATAACATATTTGTATATCCTACCAGGAAATTAACAATTGTTTTAAAATGTTATTTTTAATAGCTTTATAGAATTTCATCATCTGAGTATAATATACTTTATCTAACCATCTTTGTGATTTTTTGATACTTAGGTTGTTTCCAATTTCTCATAATCATAAGTAAACGTTCAGAGTGTTGAATAAATATCTGTGTCCAAACCTATGGTTATTTTCTTAGGATAATTGCTTAGAAGTTGAATCATCAGGTTCACCATCCTCCTAAAACATGCAGTTGGAAACAAAAATAAAATAGTAACAGTGGTTTCAAAATAAAAATTAAAAGTTTTCTTTTTAAACTTGATAAAAATTAACTCAAAATTAGTTGTGGACCTACATGTAAAATGTAAAACTATAAAACTTCTGGAAGATAACATAAGAGAAAATCTAGATTACCATAGGTTTGGCAGTGACTCTTTAAACACAATACCAGAAGCACAATTCATTAGAGAAATAATAATCTGAATACATTAAACTTACAAACTTTTGCTCTGTAAAAGACATTGTCAAGAGAATGAACTAAGCCACAGACTGGGAAAAAATATTTGCAAAGAGGATCTCTGACAAAGGACTGTTATACAAAATATACAAAGAACCCTTGATACTCAACAGTAAGAAAGTGAACAGTCTGAAAAATGAACAAAAGATCTGTACAGACACCTCACCAAAGAAAGTACATAGTTGACAAGTAAACGTGTGAAAAGATGCTTGACATCATAAGTCATTAGGGAACTGTAAATTAAAAGTGAACTGCCACTACTTGCCTATTAGGATGGCAAAAATCTAAAGCACTGACAACATTGAATGCTACTGAGGATTTGAGGCAACAGCCACTTTTGAAGACACTTTGGCATTTCCTTACAAAACTAACATACTCTTACAAGACTCAACAATTGCATTTCTTGGTATTTACACAAAGGAGTTGAAAATATATATCCACACAAAAATCTACATATTGCTGTTTACAGTAGTTTTATTCATAACTCCCCAAACTTGAAAATCCCCAGGCAAGAATATTGGAGTGAGAATATTGTCATTTCCTTCTCCAGGGAATTTTTCTGACCCAGGCATTGAACGTGTGTCTCCTGTATTGGAAGGCAGACTCTTTAACACTGAGCCATCTGGGAAGCCTGCAGTTCAGTTCAGTTGCTGAGTTGTGTCTGACTCTTTGCGACCACATGAATCGCAGCACGCCAGGCCTCCTTGTCCATCACCAACTCCCAGAGTTTACTCAAACTCATATCCATCGAGTTGGTGATGCCATCCAACCATCTCATCCTCTGTCGTCCCCTTCTCCTCCTGCCCCCAACCCCTCCCAGTGTCAGGGTCTTTTCCAATGAGTCAACTCTTCACATGAGGTGGCCAAAGTATTGGAGTTTCAGCTTCAGCATCAGTCCTTCCAATGAACACCCAGGACTGATCTCCTTTAGGATAGACTGGCTGGATCTCCTTGCAGTCCAAGGGACTCTTAAGAGTCTTCTCCAAACCACAGTCAAAAGCATCAATTCTTCGGCGCTCATCTTTCTTCACAGTCCAACTCTCACATCCATACATGACCGCTGGAATAACCATAGCCTTGACTAGATGGACCTTTGTTGGCAAAGTTATGTCTCTGCTTTTTAATATGCTATCTAGGTTGGTCATAACTTTCCTTCCAAGGAGTAAGCATCTTTTAATTTCATGGCAATCACCATCTGCAGTGATTTTGGAGCCCCAAAAAATAAAGTCTGACACTGTTTCCACTGTCTCCCCATCTATTTCCCATGAGGTGATGGGACCAGATGCCATGATCTTAGTTTTCTGAATGTTGAGCTTTAAGCCAACTTTTTCACTCTCCTCTTTCACTTTCATCAAGAGGCTCTTCACTTTCTGCCATAAGGGTAGTGTCATCTGCATATCTGAGGTTATTGATATTTCTCCCGGCAATTTTGATTCCAGCTTGTGCTTCATTGAGCCCAGTGTTTCTCGTGATGTACTCTGCGTATAAGTTAAATAAGCAGGGTGACAATATACAGCCTTGATGTACTCCTTTTCCTATTTAGAACCAGTCCGTTGTTCCATGTCCTGTTCTAACTGTTGTTTCCTGACCTGCATATAGGTTTCTCAAGAGGCAGGTCAGGTGGTCTGGTATGCCCACAGTTTACTGTGAAATTTTCCACAGTTTATTGTGATCCACACAGTCAAAGGCTTCGGTGTAGTCAATAAAGCAGAAATAGATGTTTTTCTGGAACTCTCTTGCTTTTTCGATGATCCAGGAGATGTTAAAAACTTATTTGCTCTCTGGTTCCTCTGCCTTTTCTAAAACCAGCTTGAACATCTGGAAGTTCACAGTTCACGTACTGCTGAAGCCTAGCTTGGACAATTTTGAGCATTACTTTACTAGCGTGTGAGATGAGTGCAATTGTGCGCTGGTTTGAGCATTCTTTGGGATTGCCTTTCTTTGGGATTGGAATGAAAACTGACTTTTTCCAGTCCTGTGGCCACTGCTGAGTTTTCCAAATTTGCTGGCATATTGAGTGCAGCACTTTCACAACATCATCTTTTAGGATTTGAAATAGCTCAACTGGAATTCCATCGCCTCCACTAGTTTTGTTTGTAGTGATTCTTTCTCAGGCCCACTTGACTTCACATTCCAGGATGCAATGGAATATTATTCAGCACTAAAAGTAAATTGACTATTAAGCTATGAAGAAGCATGGAGAAGTCTTAAATGCTTTTTACTGAGTGAAAGAGGCCAATCTGAAAAGGCTACATACTATAAAGTTCCAAATATATGATATGTTGGAAAGGGTAATACTATGGAGAGAGTAAAAAGATCAGTGTTTGCCAGGGCTTGGGAGTGGGAGGAGGGATTAATAGGTGGAGCACTGAGGATTTTTAGGGCAGTGAAACTATTCTGTATGAAATTGTAGTGATGGATACATGTCATTATCCATTTGTCCAAGCTTATAGGATGTAGAATGCCAAGAGTGAACCTTAATGTAACCCATGTACTGTGGATGGTTAAGGATGTGTGAATGTTGGTTCATCCATTGTTACAAATGTACCACTCTGGTGCAGGAATGCTGTATGTGTGTGGGGTGGAGGCAAGGGGTTATGGGAACTCTGAATTTGCCACTCAGTTTTGCTGTGTACCTAAAACTGCTCTAAACATAGATTCTATCTGAGAAAAAGCTCCTTCCCCTTTCCCCCTTCTTACAGGCTCACTTCAGGGGTAAAAATCCATCTTTGACCATTTCTCATCTGTTAGTTGCAAGATGCTTATATTTTTAGTCTTCAGTCTCTCAGGGTGGGAAATTTCTGTTGATGCGTATTGACGCTGTAGTAAGAAAGATGAGGAATTCAGTTCATGTATTATCCTCTGCCAATTTTTGTGGGTTTATGGTTTACCTATTAGTTTCTTTTGTAGCTTTTAAATTAAATTGTGGTACCTTAATTTTAATATATTGTACCTCTTGGGATAGTGGTGTATTTGTCTTTCCTCCTCAGTACTTCCCCATTGTCGTGAAAACCTCCCCAGAGATGGCTTGGCATGGTGGTGTGGGAGGGATGCAATAATTCAGGGCAGCGCTGCGTGGAAAGAAGGAAGGGTGATGGCGCTCTTATCCTCTGGTAATGTCCATTCAAATATCAGGAGGTATAAGCAATACTTGCCTTGCCTCTTATCCCAGCCTTCCACTGCCATGAGAAGCATGAGGCTCTGTAAGAATTCCCCAAAGAAGGGCCTGGGATGCCTCCATGTAAGTATTGATATGTAGTGGTAATATTAGTACTTTAAATTTTGTGGCGTACCTTTTAAATAAAGAATATCATAAAACATTTTTCCTAAATATAATTTTTACTACTGCTTAGTTTCTATAGAATTATGTAATAGTTTATTTAGTCATTTGCTGACTGATTGTCTCTAAGAGCTTTCTTCTTGGTCCTATTTTCTTCTTTCTTTCTTTAGTGTTTTCTCCCTAATTGGTCTTACCTTCGGTATGCTGTTGACTGCCAAATCTTATCTCTAGTCTAGTTTATTATCACACAGGTGCCTCACATTTATGAAATTTAAAACTGTACTTATCCTTTCTTTCTAAAACTTTTAAATCTTCCACATTATTGTGAATGGCACCACCATCAACTTATTGCTTAGACAAGAAAAGTAAGTGCCAACCTTGACTCTTCCATCTTCCTGAATCCCTCCGCATCTAACTGGTCATCAAATCCTATAGCTGCTCCTTGGTACTTTTTTTTTTTTATTGTTTCATTCACTTTTCTCTAGCTCTATCATTGTTATCCTTCCTTGCCCAGGTCACCATTGTTTCTCAACTGGATTGTTGCAGCTGCTTTCTGTTTGGTTTCTCTGCCTTCAGTGTTACTCTTAAAATTTATTCACTGTGCTGTAGCCAAAGTGACTTTTTTTTTTTTCAAAGTGACCTTTTTAAAGTATCAGTTCAATTGATGTTACTCTCCTTAAACCATATATGTGTGTCTGTGTATGTATTTATCTGTCTATCATATATGTGTGTGCTCAGTTGCTTAGCCATGTCTGACTTTTTGCGAGCCCATGAACTGTAGTCCATCAGGCTCCTCTGTCCATGAGAGTTTCCAGGCAAGAATACTGGAGTGGGTGGTCATTTCCTTCTCCAGGAGATATTCCTGACCCAGGAATTGAACCTGCATCTCCTTCATTGCAAGTGAATTCTTTATCACTGAGCCACCACAGAAGCCTCATATGAATATATACCAGCATTCATGTCCATGTTGTTGAGTGAGTACTTGAATGAGCATAAGAAATGGGGAGATTCCATTCAGCATCTATGTAGGGCTTTGGTGTTACAAGAAGTCTGTAGGAGGAAAAGAAATGCAAACAGGATCATAGAAGAAAACATTTAATAATTGAACGTAAAGTTTTCAATTGCTGCTTCTATTTGAAATGAAATGGTATGGAATAATAATATTCACCTTGAACATTGATAAACTGATTAATTTCCCTGAACCTTATTTCATAAAATAGAAATATTTAATTATGAAAATAGTTCAAATAGTCTAACCCCTAATTTTGAAAGTAAGAAAACAGCGTCAGAGAGGTGAAGTGATCTGTTTTAGAAACAGAATCAGAACCTGATTCCAACTCTCTTGGCTCTCAGGTGCTATGTATGATTTTAAACATCCATAAAATGGTTAGCACTGTGCTTCCTGTAAAGAATTGTTCAAGTTTCCAATTGGGGCACTATAGGAAAATGAGCATACTTTTATCAGGCTAGGAGGTGTTAGTGCCTATAAGATACTGATGAAGAACAAAATGTTAATGACTAGTTAGGCAGGCATGATGTAGTTAGTTCCTGGGAGAGTCTGGTGAATGTTGCGACGCCTCTGCATATAATGAAATATTTATTAGTACATCATTGGAAGCACAGTTGCTTTTGTTTGGGGGAAGGAAACAGCAGTACACAGATTTCCTTCTGTATCCTTCTTTCTGAGGCTCATTTAATACTTACTTCAGTTTTATAGCTCATGTCCTCACCTAAATCCTACAGGTTCAGGGACTCCCTCTAGAAACTTCTGTAACAACATTTCATGTCTGCTCGTCTGTGCCCTAATAATTTCTCCTGACTCAAACTTTTTGAAAGTACAGTGTGATATTTTAAGACCTTACTGAATTGCATACTTCATATTAAACAATTCAAATTGGTTGTGTGTTCTGTTAGAACAGGGTAGCCTCTTTGGATATTCAAAAACACACCAAATTAAGTTGGTACTTTTTTATAGCTTAGTAATTGCTGACTGAAAACATAGGCTGACTACTTCCTCAGGGACCAGGAAGAACAGCTTGTGATCATTTTATATTAAAAAATGAAAATTGGTTATAAAAAACAAGAAAATTGCCCGTTATAGGTAATAACTCCTTACAAGTTTTATTATTATAACTTCTCATTGTTCTGTGAAGTGGGAGGGTTTGAAGCAGAGGGTTTTTGAAGCGCACCAACTCACACTGCTGTGATAGGTCATAATGGCATCCCTCATGGCACTATCTGCGGATCTCAGAGTAAGCGCTGGCTGAGTTCCCACAGAAGGTGTAGCGTTTGCTCAATGATCTACAAAGGGCAGGCTGCTGCCAAATAGCCATTTGTGCCTGGATCTAAGGATGCGTTTTCCTAAATCCGGGTCATTTGTTTCGAATTCACAGTTGAAAACCTGGCTCACAGTAGGGTACAGATATTGGCCTTACTTTAATCCACAGGCTTTTGTTAACTGCAGCCACACATACAAAGTACCCGAATTTGAGTGTTAGGGACTCCCGGTGAGACCTGCATTTTTTATCCTCCTCTAGATGAGGAGGGAAGTAAGGGCAATACCCCACTGAACCTGGGGGTTTGGTCCAGAAACCAGGTGCTTGGACATTCTTGTTTTGAGTACAGGTATAACAGCCACGTTGGAATCACTTTCTTACTGCACAACAGCTTGGGTATCTGAGGTGGTGAGAGTGGACGTGAGATTGTACTTTCTGGCTGGTGAGATCTTTCATGACCCGAGATTGTCTTCTCTATAATATCATGTAACCTTGAAGTCTTAAATGATAGGTAAACACACATACATGTTGTTGTTGATAGCTTTCTTTCTCCTTCTTTTTCTTTCGGCCACAAGCAAGCATAAATCTTTCCTTCAGAATAGTACCCTGATTTCTGTTGAGAGAACTGTCCTCTATCATTTCATGTGGTGTTGTTGGGATGGTAAATTTTCAGGTGCCTGTCTGCCTCCATGAAATCTGAAAAAGAGAGCCTTCTGCCCCCTCCTCCTCCTGGGGGCTGACAAGCAACCTGGCCCTGGCAGTCAGATTCTTTCTCTCTCTTGAGTGAGTGATTTAAGGACACAAAGTACAGTTGGGCATCATTCATCATGGGGAGCAGCTGCAGTGGCATCCTGCTCTGGCTGCAACAATGAGCTTATTGTGTTTCCTGCTTCTTGGCTCCTGGGATTCCCTTGCTTACTGCACAGAGCTAAACCTGCTCGTCTAGACTCCCCTTGGTTCTGTGACACTGTACGCCCACAATATGCTGGCTTTTGATTAAAGTAGTCAATGTCCATTCTGTTGCTTACAGTTCAGAACACTGATGCATGTGTCTGAGTCTGGTGGTGTAACATGAACTCCACTTCCATTTATCGACGAGGTACTAGGAGGAATTTACACTGGATGCTTGCTAATTTTAGTTACTATCCTAATCATTCCTAATAAATTAATTCTCTCCAACAGCACCTATACTTTTTGGAACTCAACAGATTAAGAAATTTTTTTCTTCCCTAAGCTTAATAAAACATGGAATGAAGTCCTCTATGATGAGATCACTCTGAATGTCAATAATGTCTTTATGACTGTGGCATAAAGAAAGGTAAGGTGGTTTTATACCTTAGATCCCTGTGAGCACACATATATTTACCTCCTACTGCCAGGATTCTCCTTTGCCCAGAGTAGAATGTGTTGTTGACCTTCTCCTCCAATAAATGCAATGATTTTCTAATGTGAAGAAGCATATGTTATCAAGATATAAAAACCTATGGCTGATTCATGTTGATGTTTGATAGAAATTGACATAATACTGTAAAGTGATTATCCTTCAGTTAGAAATAAATAAATTAAAAAACAGATAAACAAAAAGAAGAAGTGTATGTTATCATACAGTATTTTCTTAAGGAAAGGCTTTTACACCTGCCCTTGCCTGCTCAAGAGGATATCTCTTTCCCAGAACTTAATAATCCCTTAAACTGGAGAGAGAGAGAGAGAGAGAAAAAAAAAAAAAGGAGAGGCATCCTTCTTTGCATGTAAAGTAAAGGGCGTATCAGTGGAGCTCTCATGATGGCAAATACCTCTGTGACCTGCTCCTCAAAATCATTGGTTCAGGTTTCATTTCTTGTGGACCAAGTTGTTTACTGGTTTGGATAAAAGTTAGCGACCTGGTGAGAGGTTGACATAAAATAGTAGGCTTTCCATCTGAAGAGCAGTGTTGTTTGAGACAAGTTCTCCATATTATTTTCCATGGGCAATGGTAGCCTTTCTAGGGTTATTGTGTTTGAAAGCGAAAGTGGGCCTGAAAAACCACCCACGTACAGCTATCTCATTTCATCAGCTAGAAGAGTGAAGGTTATGTGATCTTGCTCACACTGTAGAGCTGGTTACACCACCCTCCTCCTTCTCAGTGTCTTGTCATAAACTCATTCTCACAGCTCAAAACTGGATGGTGTCCAGCTTGTAACAGGCCAACTCTCTAGTTGCTTCCAGGGTAGAAGACTTTGTGTTCTGTCATCCTCTTGAACGCTGAATTGTTTAGGAATATCTATTAGCTGACTTGGCACCTAGATATTGAAACGGGTGAGTCTTTTTTTGATAATATTCTTTCCCTTCTAGAAATTATTTGTGGATGTAGGTCTATTAAACACTGTAATTCAAATGTACTTCCTCTTACCCCACAGACTCTTTCTGAAGTTTTGCTAAGTTAGCTTTTGGATACCCAAGTGTGATACAATAAGGAATAGATATTTGGTCTTTGTTCCAGGTTCCTGGCCCATAGCTCCTAAAACCCTTGTTATCTGAGGAGTGATCAGAGTGTCTTTTGTATCCTTACAAAATGACTGTTGGCTGGGGACTCCCAGCAGCTTCAGAATGGGGATTGGTCACCAGAAAGACCAAGGTATAATTAGAACATTGACACTTTCATTCCAAATCCTGACCTTCATTGAAGGGAGAGGGGTTGGAGATTGAGTCAATCACTAATGGTCACCAATGGCCAGTGATTTAATCAATCATGCTTATGAAATGAAACTTATAGAAGTCCCTAAACAACAGGGTTTGAGAGCTTCTGGGGTGGTGAGCACATTGAGGTACTAGGAGGGTGGTGCCTGGGCGCTCTGCTTGTACCTGCCCCATGCATCTCTTCCATCTGACTGTGTCAGCATTGTATCCTTTATTGTAAACTAGCAAATGTAAGTTGCTGGGGAAAATATCAACAACCTCAGATGTGTAGATGATACCACCCAAATGGCAGAAAGTGAAGAGAAACTAAAGAGCCTCTTGATAAAGGTGAAAGAGGAGAATGAAAAGGCTGGCTTAAATCTCAACATTCAAAAAACTAAGATCATGGCATCCAGTCCCATCACTTCATAGCAAATAGATGAGGAAACAATGGAAACAGTGGCAGGTTTTATTTTTTGGGGCTCCAAAATCACTGCAGATGGTGACTGCAGCCATGAAATTAAAAGACACTTGCTCCTTGGAAGAAAAGCTATGACAAACCTAGACAGCATATTAAAAAGCAGAGACATCACTTTGCTGACAAAGGTCTGTCTAGTCAAGGTTCTGGGTTTTCCTGTAGTCATGTATGGATGTGAGAGTTGGACCATAAACAAGGCTGAGTGCTGAAGAATTGATGCTTTCAAATAATGGTGCTGGAGAAGACTCTTGAGAGTCCCTTGGACAGCAAGGAGATCAAACCAGTCCATCCTAAAGGAAATCAGCCCTGAATGTTCATTGGAAGGACTAATGGTGAAGCTCCAATACTTTGGCCACCTGATACGAAGAGCTGACTCATTGGAAAAGACCCTGAAGCTGGGAAAGATTGAGGTCAGGAGGAGAAGGGGACAACAGAGGATGAGATGGTTGGATGGCATCATTGACTCAATGGACATGAGTTTGACTAAACTCCAGGAGATAGTGAAGGACAGGGAAGCCTGGTGTGCTGTAGTCCATGGAGTTGCAAAGACTCAGACATGACTTAGTGACTTAACAACAACAAATGTAAGTGGGGTGCTTTCCTGAGTTCTGTGAGCTGCTCTAACAAATTATTGAACCTGAAAGGGGGATTTGTAGGAACCCTCAACTTTGTAGCCCAAGGAACAGCAGTGTGGGTACCCAGAGCAGCTAGTCCTTGCAACTGCCTCTGAAGTGGGGGTAGACTTGTGGGACTGCACCCTTAGACCTGTGTAGTCTGTGCTGATTCCAGGTATTAACATCAGAATTGAATTGAATTGCAGGACACCCAGTTGATGTCTGGAGAGTCAGAGTATTGGTTAATGTGAAGGAAAAAACCCATACATTTGATGTCAGAAATGTTGTGAGTAGAAACAGCATTAGGTCCCATTTATAACACTCTATAGAAATTTTCTGTCTAAAAATTTTCTATCAATGGGAAATACATGTAAAAGGAAGATTCTTTTAACCTTGTTAATAATCTTTAATTTATGTATTTGAAAATTGGGATTTTTATACTTATATTTTCTTGGAGCAGATCATATGTAATAATATGACAAGTAATAGCTGGAATTTATTAAGTGTTTGTGCTATGTGCCAGGCACATTGGCAAATGCTCTATATGAGTTTTTTCATGTAATCCTCACAGCAACTCCATATGAAAGGTATTAATAATTTTACAGATGAAAGAAGTAAGGCTCAGAGAGGTTAATAATTTGCCTTATATTAATTACTCAGTCAAAAAAGAGTGGAGCTGAAACTCTTAAGGAGAAATAGCATGTTTAAAATAAGCTGTCATATTTTCTCATTTTTACTTTTGGGGCTGTAGACATTTAAAAGATGTGGATTATCAAAAGCCCACCAGAGGATTTTAGAGGAATAAAATGTATGCAGCAGCCAGATGCTAGATTATTAGAGAGGAAGATTGGTGGGGTGGGCAGTATATCCATGTGACCACTAGGGAAGAATTCAGGAAGGAACAGGGCTTCCTAAGTTTAGAACAGCCAGGAAGAAATTGGCCACACAGAGTATATTTATTTGTATGTCCTTTACTTGTTTTATTTCATTTGTAGCTTGTGTTCCTAGAGGCTAATTGTTGTCTTGATCTAAATTGCTTTGTACACCAACCAGCACAGTTTCTTGATGATGAAGGTCACACAACACAATGGTTATGGGCATACTTTTTGCATCTGGGCTTGATTCTTATTGCCTACTTTTACCACCTGGGCATCCTTTGTCATAAAAATTTACTGTTTAGAGCCTCAATTTTCCTCTTTATAATTTGGGGAAAGTTGTTGCATTTACTTCATAAGTTTATGAGACAGAGGATGTAGGGGCTCCTCCAGGTACCTGACATGTAGTAATGTCTATAAAAAGCATTTAATGATATGGCTGCCCCTACTGATACTTCTGTAATTAACTAAAGTGGTCCATTTAAAATAATTGATATGTCAGGGTTTAAGAATTTACAGTGTTTCTTAGGATTTGTGACCTTGGAAAGCTGGAGGAAAGAATATTGAATTTCCTTTACTTAGAGGGAGCAGGTGTTTGAACACAGTAACCACATTGTCTGCCATTCTTAAATTTCCCCTACATCTGATCTAGAGAAGCATTGAAGCAGAGCTGCATAAAGGTGAGGGCAGATTAGAGAATAGGCCATCACTAGTACTTAGAGTTGGATATTGGCTCTAATTGGCCCCACAGGGGCCACTTTCCATAAACGTGGTATTCAAACAGTCATGAGTATTCTGTCCCCTGCCATCTGCCACCAGAGGGTGTGTACTTCATTCTAGCAGAAGATGAGAAGAATTTGGGCCCAGAATCCGCTAAATGCAGTTGGAAAGTGTATATTGAAAGAGTCAAGAAGACAAGATAGAGTGGCTTGGTATAGGGTAGCTATATTTCAAGTTAGAGAAGATTTTTAGGAAAATTCAAAGTAGTGAAAGTGTTAGTCACTCAACCATACCCAACTCTTTGTGACTTCATGGACTGTAGCCTGACAGGCTCCTCTGGAATTCTCCAGGCAAGGAACTGGAGTGGGTAGCCATTCTCTTCTCCTGGGATCTTCTTGACCCAGGCATTGAACCCAAGTCTCCTGCATTGGAGGCAGATTCTTTACTGTATGAACCACCAGCAAAGTCCAAGGAAAATTAACATGGGCTAAAGTAACCTGAGTTTAAATCATGCCATCA
This sequence comes from Cervus canadensis, assembly GCF_019320065.1. Taxonomy (NCBI): domain Eukaryota; kingdom Metazoa; phylum Chordata; class Mammalia; order Artiodactyla; family Cervidae; genus Cervus; species Cervus canadensis. The sequence goes on along the minus strand of NC_057407.1, from coordinate 37,423,894 downwards.
AATGTAGATTTATGGTGATGCATAATATGCAAAAAATGAGTTACCAAGTGTGCCACATACCCTACATAATCTGACCCCATCCTCATCCCCCACAACACTGATCCCACACAAACCCTGCTTTTAGTTTATTCAAAAAACTCTTTCCCACCTCAGGTTCTTTGCATATATTGTTCTCTGTGCCTTGAACCTTAACCTCCAACTCTTCCCTTGGCTACTTCTCTTGCTCATTCTTTAGGACTCAACTCAAACATTAGTTCAAAGAAGTGTGTGTGTGTGTGTTTAGTCATGTCCAACTCTTTATGACCCCATGGACCGTAGCCCACCAGGCTTCTCTGTCCATGGAATTTCCCAGGCAAGAATACTGGAATCAGTTGCCATTTCCTTCTCCAGGGGATCTTCCCGATCCAGGGATCAAACCCATGTCTCCTGTGTCTCCTGCATTGGCAGGCAGATTCTTATCACTGAGCCACCTGGGAAGCCCAAAGACATTGATCTCAAACATAATTTAGGTCTCTATTCTTGTAATGATTATTTATGATAAAATAATAAAAATTAGGCTGGGTTATCTGTCTATCTCTGTGAGCCCAGGTTGAGGGTGGTGGTACACATGGCATGATTTGTTATAAAAATAAGGGATAGGAGAAATAGGTTAGGGAGCACATTGGTCTCTGAACCAGGAAGCGCAGGGATGGATCTGGAGTTTCAAGCTTGACTGGGTCTAGAGAGTTAAAAACAGAGCCTCTTAGATTCTGGCAAATACTTGTCTAATGTTAATTGTCACCAGTGACTAAATGGGCTGTGGGTTGGGCTTTCTTCACATCAAAGCCAATCCAGATGCAGGGTCTTTCCCTCCTTTTACCTTCTAATGGTTCCTTGTCTTTCTACCATAATTAATTGGGTATACGGCCACTTCTAAGGTTTGCCACAATGAGCAGAGGAATTTTCCTCAGAGCCTTCAATTGTATGTGACAAACCCAATTTGAACGAGCTTAAGGGAAAATAAAGGGTTGATTGGCTCTGGTAACTGGGAAGGATGAAGGTACAGATCACAGAATTAAAGAAAGAACTGCAGGATCCAGGAACTTGAGAATCAGGGCATAACTTCACTCAGATTTTCTCTTTGTTCATCTCTCATTTCTGCCTGTCTTTGTTTTCATTCTGCTTTCATATCTCAGGCTTCATGTCTTAGCTATCCTAATGTAAAAAAAACTTTGCTTCTTTGTCCTAAAAGACCTTATTTGTCATTCCAAGAGAAGGATTCAGTTGGCCCTATTTGGTCATGGGTCCACTACTGGCTTTCTCATACTGTTCATGTTCATGGGGTTCTCGAGGCACGGCTACTGGAGTAATTTGCCATTCCCTTCTCTGGTGGACCACATTTTATCGGAACTCTCCACTATGACTCATCCATTCTGATGGCCCTGCACGGCATGGCTCATAGATTCTTTAAGTTTCACAAGGATCTTCACCACAACAAGGCTGTGATCGATGAAGGACAGAGGATGAGATAGATAGCATTACCAACTCGGTGGACAGGAATTTGAGCAAACTTTGGGAAATAGTGAAGGAGAGGAAAATCTGGCATGCCTCAGCCTATGCGGTAACAGGAATCAGACATGACTTAGCAGCTGAACAACAACAACTGCTGTTGGACTCATCATATGGGAGTGGGCAACGCTGACACTAGTGGTGCTTGTTAACCATGGTACTGGTTAACTGTGGTATTTATGCTGACTGGTGGTGCCCTTGCTATGCTGATTGTGCTGTGCTGATTGTGAAATATTTTGAGGAGCATCCTTAGAAACAAGGTATTCTGTCTGCTGGGTTATCTGTCTATCTCTGTGAGCCCAGGTTGAGGGTGGTGGTACACATGGCATGATTTGTTATAAAAATAAGGGATAGGAGAAACAGGTTAGGGAGCCCAAAGCTATTGTCACTGTAATATGACTCAAACATTAGGTAGCTGAATTCAACATCAAACAGCCAAAAGTTAGGCAGCTTATATCTAAGTACCCCATCTAGGTCATCTGTTGATACTTATAAGGCTAAGTTCTTGCTTTTCCTTCCCCTTCCAGGTCTTTCCTGATGCCAGGCTCTGCTTTGCTTTCTGATAGAAACTGTTTTCTTGTCAGTCTTGTGGCATGAGCCCTCTGTCTCTGTCTCTAGGAATCATGACTGTCTTTTCTCCTAATTATGAACATGTGGTCCCCACACTATTCCCCCTCAACTGAATTCTTGTCCGTTTTCATCAGCCCTCACCACTGCTCACTCCCCATCCTTTTTTTTTTTATCTACCCTTGATTATTTCTCCCTCCCCCACCCGGCCCCCATTCTTTTTTGCTTGCTTTTTACCTTTAATGCTCTTCTGTATTAGTCTGTTCCTGACAGAAGGAATGGCTGAAGGGATTATGACGTGTGCCTAGTAGATGGAAGAAATGAAGGTGCAGAGAATTTAAGGTGATTTATTTGTTCCAGGTCACACAACTGGTAGTTGGCAGATTAGCAGTTTTTGTTCAGAGCCTTCTGACACCACAGCTTAGGATCTTTCCTCTTCCTCAAGTTCTCTCACAGTGCTTGGTCATTTTATTTAACTATATAGTCACCCTCCCAATGAATTATCGTAATTTGGAAAGGGAGATTATCTGTGACAGTGATTTAGGGATAATTTTGGAGTGCTGAATCTTGAGGCGAGTCTGGAATAAAATTCAGGGTTTTGATAGCATAGCAGGAAGGAAGGCCATTCCAGGGAACAACAGCCACCTGAGTAAAGCAGCTGAAAAAGAAGTGCCTTCTGTCCTGTGTCAGAAAAACAGCCTGGGAGTAGTGATAGGAAGGACAGTAGCCTCAGGGAATGTGATGATGAAAAACCGGTGGGCAAAGTGAGCAGCCGCCCTGCTCCAGGCATTTTTCTGAGCACTTTCATGCATTATCTTGTTTAAAGCTTAAGGTAGCCCCCTGAGCTGTCTCAATTTTCTTGCTGAGGAAATGGAGGGACAAAGAAGGTAATTAACTCGCCTGAATCACATAGCTAGTAAGAAGCAAAGTTTGTACATAGACTTGAACCTGTTTGATCCTGATGTCTATTCTCTTAACAACAAGTCTTTGCTACTAGAAGTTGTGGCAGGAATTTGATAAGAAGTCAAAACAAGTAGTCCTGGAAATCTATCCAGAGATTTGACAGAGAACTGAGTAAAAATCATTCTGTTTGTCGGTATTTTTATTTTAAAAAGGTGTATCTTTATTAGATTTGAGCTTGAATAATGAATTCAGAAATATTGTGCAATCTACCTGTCAAAGATTCAGGCAGTATAGTGTGGGCTTCCCTGGTGGCTCAGAAGGTAAAGAAGCTGCCTGCAATGCAGAAGACCTGGGTTCGATCTCTGCGTTGGGAAGATCCCCTGGAGGAAGGCTTGGCAACCCACTCCAGTATTCAGATTTGAGCTTTAATAATGAATTCAGAAATCTTGTGCAGTCTACTTGTCAAAGAATCAGACAATACAGAATCAGAAGCAAATGTGGAACTTTTCTTTTACCATTAGTGTCCCTTCATTCTGTGCAGAGTATTTTGTATTTTATCTCTCTGTGCTGCAGGGTGGGGAGCAACTCTGTCACTAACTTGCCCAGTAACCTAGGCAGGTCATTTTTTTTTTAAATCTCTGTAGCCCATTTCTCCATCTGTAGCTTGATCTTTTTGCTTACCACGCTTCCAGACTTAAGTTTCTCTGAACCTCTCTTTTCCTGCCCAGCAGCAGTGACTCAGGAATCCTGTGGGTAAAGTGTATCGTGTTCTATGTAATGAGCCCTTCCTTCTGTTCTGTCTGCTAGTTCTCCTTTTCACAGTGAACCTTGACGGGTTGAGGCAGAGGAACTGAGTTTAGAAATGAGCTCCTACCCCTTGGAGGTGCCCTCTGTGTGAGGAGATGAACGTGACAGGCACTCTGGAGAGAGCTAGGAGCAAGGTGGCGGGCCGCCGGAGATGGGGCAGTGCTACTGCCTGCATGACTCACAACCCAGCCCTGGACACTGGTGGCCATGGTCCTGCCAGGGTTTGAGATAATCACTGAAGCTCCCGGTGTTCACTGACAGTGATCAGATACTAGTGTGCGTGAAAAAGCTTAACTACCTGGTACCTCCCTCACAAGAAAAAAACTGTGAACAGTATCTTGTGCTTGGTGTTAAAATAGCAACAGACTCAACAAAATGTATAGTCATTTAGCAGAGTGACCACTTGTGGCCTGAGGGTGGAGATGGTCAGAGAAGACTTCCCAGAGACAATGAGATTCCAAGGATAAAGGAAGTAAAAATTTACTACATGTTTGTTGTAGAAAGCTTAGGTAATTTTAAAAAACCATTAAAGACAAAATGATCTATTATACCACCAAAGATAATTGCTATTAGTATTTTGGTATATGTCTTTCTAGTTTGCTATTATTGCATTCTATAATCAAAATGAAATCTTATTACACATGCTGTTTTGCAACTTTAATTTTTAGCAATATATGACATTTTTCTATGTCAATAAATCTTTAAGCACATGAAATTTTTACAATGGAGAGGCTTTTTTCTTATTATAAAAGTGTAATGCAAAAAAAAATCAACAACTATATGACATTACAAGGAAGAGAAAAAAAAAGCACATAATCTTACCCATGGCAATTGCTGCAATTAACATTTGAGTGTAAATACTTCCTGACTTTTATCCAAAGAAGTGTGTGTATGTATATAAAATTCATAGATATAATGTATATTAAATTTTATTCCTATCCATATTTGATTAATCTCTTTCATCCACCTTCCAGCCAGATTATAAGCATCATAGACCAAATATCGTCTTTCTCATTCACCAGTTTATTCCTGGTTCCTTGCATAGTGCCCAGCACGTAATAGGCAATTAGTAAATATTTATCAAATGAATGAATGAGTTAATGGTAACTCCATATTGTGGTGAATCTTGAATGAGGAGATAATGTGTGCTGTCTAATCACTGAGAAATGAGCAGAGCATTCAGAACTATGGACATCAGGACATTTCCTTATATATGTTCAACATCCTTGCATTTTTTTTAAAAGCCAGAGTAAAAAAATAAACATAAACCAAGCCAAACCCAAACTTGCTGCCTTTAGCTTGATGAAAATTTGACTTTGAGTAATAAGATTCATGGCAAGTTAAATCACTTCCTTCTCTCACTGTCTACATCTCTCTGGCTAGCTTTGGGAAGGCAAGGAACACTGCTCACGCAGTGCCACAGTGCTGCCCTTGGCATCAGCACACCTTTCTTGGTGAGTGTGAAGGTACGAGGAGGAAGGCAAGGAAAGATTATTCACAGAGAGACCTGCGGTGAGTAAAAAGCATACAACACTCTTCTGATGTGACCAGATGCTAAGACGACTGTTTATTTCATCAGGATTCCTTTCCCTTATCTAGTTTTGCTACACCTGATTAAAGAAGTTGCAGTGAGAAATATGTGTGGGCAGACAGTTGAGAAGCTAAACCAACTTTATTATAGCTCCACTGCTGTTAGCATAAGACTCTAGTGCACATTCTGAGAGACATTTTAAATGCTCTGAACTTAAATGAACCAAAGAGTAATTTGGATCCAGAGATTTTAAATGTTCATGTTACTGGGATCCAGAGAGGTCAACTTGTAGAATTGTAGAGTATTTGTTTGAAGGGACCTTGGATAACCATTGGCGCAGTCTTCTCATTTTACAGATGAAGAAGCTGAGCTCCAAAGGGAGAGTTGAATTACACAAGGTCCTGCAGCAAGGCAGTGGAAAAGCTGGAACTAGAACTCAGGCATTCTGAGTTCCAGGTTCATGTGATTTCTGACTATCTGCTGTGAGAAAGATAAAAACTCAAAACACCCAAGAACAACTTGTGACCACAATTTGAGTGTGTTTTATATATAGGTAGAGAGAAAGGAGGCAAGAAAGAAAAGGAGGTAAGTGAGGACAAGGGACAAAGGAAACAAATGAAAAATTGAGAGCTTTTCTAGGTAATGCATTCTGTGGTTTCAGCTCCTAGGAAACAAAGTGTGAGTCATACAAAAGGATTTGTAAAGTGATGCTCTCATGAACTTCTCCAGTGTGGACAGAAAGCAGAGGGTTGTAGTTTTAAAAATGAATTTGAAGTGCTTTGGATATCAGCAACAGAAGCTCACTACCTTTTCTTTGAATCTAAATGAATTTAGCAAAGGAACTCAGTTTTAGTCACAGGAGACTAATGAAGCCATCTTGCATGAAGAGTATCACACAAGGGGGAGATGAGCTGAACGGGGGCACAGTGCAAGATGCTCAAAGAATCCACTTGGCCTCAGTAGTGGGCAGTGGAGCCTTGGTGAAATGGAAGATTTAGTAAAAGATGAAGAGAGGAAATTTTAGTGATTTCTGTAATGCTCCTTACAATTTTTCTTTCTATTCCTGTGCTTACCCTTCCCTCCCATCCTACTCCTCAAACTGTACTGCTGCAGTAATCTCAGTCTCTTTCCTTTCCAGAATAAGTCTAAACACTGCTTCCAAGGTTTATCTTTTTATAATAACCCTTTGGTGATCTAGTTTCTGGCTCAAAACACCTCAGGGTTTTCCTTGCTGAAAGCAGTGGCTCTCAACTTGTTACCAACAACACATGAGGGCCCTTGTTAGAAACGCACATTCCCAAACACACTCCCCAGAAAATCTGATCCCATGGATCTAGCATGATGCTGGAGAATTTATATTTTTCCAAGTGTGTTTCTGAGGCAGGTACCTTAGTTACAATACTGAGAGAAATTTACTTACATGGTCAAGTCCAGCGCTTTAGCCAGAGGACTGACCTTTGATGGTGGAAATTCAGTTCTAGGGTAGGTAAAAGAGGGGGAAGAGTGGTTTGGGGAGACTGGTCTCCAAAATATCCATAGGGATGAGATACATTGGTGACCATGATTATGGGATAATTTGCATCATATGGATGGAAAGGAATTTGTTAAATCATGCCATCTGTTTTTTGACTTAAGCCTGCCAGATATCTGGCATAGTGAAAAGTCTGGAATGAGGGCAGAAGACATAGGTGTACCACTTAACTTCCCTGGGCCTCAGCTTTCTCATCCATAAAATGGGAATGTAAAAATGCCTTCCCCTCTCATTGTTATAAATATCAAATGTGTGAAAATGCTTTGAAACTTGGAAAGTGTTGAATAACATGAGGTGATTATTTATATTAATAATCTGTTCTCTTTACCCTCTATTCTCTTCACCTTTGCCAAATGACAAAAAAGAGCTTGATCAGGAGAGTAATTGTGGTTAAATACTCTAGGCTAAGCCTGTGGAGGGAGTGCGTGTTATTGACATAAATCCTGCTACAGTTATTTTCAGGAGAAAAGGTATAAGTCCTATAGCAGCCAGAAGAATGTTTTTGATTACCCCATGGATTTGGGTAGCTTGGAGATCTGCTGTAGAGCTGGAATCTGACTTTCTCCGTGAGCATGAATTTGGCTGAGTTTAGCAGTGAGAAAAGCTTAAGAAAACCCACACATGCTGAAACCCAAAAGGCTAATGAGGAGAATAAACAGCTTGTGTAATTAGACCTTGTGCATTTCCCTAAAAAGGAATCATGAAATATGAACAAAATGTTGTCTCTGAAGGCTTCATGGTTACTTGGTCTAGTTTTCAATTTGGAAACTATGCTCATTGCCTGCAGGAATTTAAGAGCAATAGGCTTCTGGCTGTTTAGTGCATTGATGCCCTCACATGGATTCTGACACTTGATGTTCTGGCCTTGGCCCCACTCACAGCGGCAGGGCACTCATGCAGGCCGAGTTTTGCTCTGTTCTGAGCACTCACAGCTTAGCGACCTTAGGTGGCTTTATGTTGTGACTTCTTGATGAGCTAAAGTCTTTGGGGATTTTGGTTTCAAACATGTTTATTCTTCCCTGTGTGTCTTGTCCACAGAAAACTGTGAAATGCTTTGTTTTAAATAAATTCTACTGTTTTTCTCAGAGTCCTGGTGTTTTCAGTAAAAAGGACACAATTCCCTTACCCACCCAGGTTTGTCAAATCTCTCGATTTTGCCACTTTTGCTCTGTGTCTTTTGTTATATAATAAATATCTTTATTTTTAAAACAAATAAAATGGAGATGCAGTTCAAGCTCCTGTGAAATCCCCCCCACCCCATTCTTGTTTCTCTTCCTCTCTTCCCAGAAGTGACTACTGTGCTGAATGAAGCAAGCAACATGAGGTTCAACTGAATGTTTTGACCAAGTAATAACATTTCAAAATGAAGTTCCCATCCCTTGTGGAAATGTGAAAGGTGTCCCAAATCAGGCCATAGGACAGTCATGAAATTTTGTTTCTTCTAGAAATCATTTTCTCAGCTGGTATAAACTTTTAAAACTCCCTGCTGAATTTCATTAGTAGTACCTCTCTTTAAAAGATAAATAAGACATTACATGGTTCAAACTTCAAAATTGTTTCCAAATGATATATATTGAGGCTTCTTTCATCTACTTTGGTCCCCTCATTCCAAACCTTGTGGTTAATAATTTTTATTAGTTTCTTGTTTGTACTTCTAGTGTTTTTATTTTATACACAAAAAAGTGTGAATATACATTATTTTCTTGCTTTCTTTTCTCTGAACATTATATTCTATATTCATTGTTTTACATCATTTTTTCCAGTTAGTAATATATCCTGGAGGTCTGTACTGCAGCATCACCCTTCGCTCTCTCTTTTTATACCATGTTGTATTTTAAAGTTGTATAACATTTCATCCATCACATATTAATACATAGGACTTTATTTATTTTACAATTGCATGGTATTTAATTGCATGGATAGAAAATATTTATCCTAAATGATAACTGGACTTTCTTTTTCTATTGCTTTGTGAGTTTCTTCTTCCTTTTCCTTTTTTTTAAAATCTTTTTATTGAAGGATAGTTGCTTTACAGAATTTTGCTTTCTGTCAAACCTCAGCATGAATCAGCCATAGGCATACACACATCCCCTCCCTTCTGAACCTCCCCCCCATCTCCCTCCCCTCCCACCCCTCTAGGCTGACACAGAGCCCCTGTGTGAGTTTCCTGAGCACACAGCAGATCCCGCTGGCTGTCTGTTTTACATATGGTGATGTAAGTGTCCACGTTACTCTCTCTGTACATCTCACCCTCTTCTCCCCCTCCCCATGTCCATAAGTCTATTCTTGATGTTTATTTCTCCATTGCTGCCCTATAAATAAATTCTTCACACCATTTTTCTAGATTCCATATATATTAAAATATTATATTTATCTTTTTCTTTCTGACTTACTTCACTTTGTATAATAGGTTCTAGGCTCATCCACCTGATTAGAACTGACTCAAATGTGTTCCTTTTTATGGCTGAGTAATATTCCATTATGTATATGTGCCACAGCTTCTTTATCCGTTCATCTGTACTCAGGGGAGTTGGTGGCTAGGGTGGCAGGAGATACAGTGCTCTAGACGGGTATGGCAACCAGTATTGGCCAATACCCTCCAGTAGTCTTCCCTGGAGAACCCCCCTCCCTGACAGAGAAGCCTGGCAGGCCCCAGTCTACAGGGTTGCAAAGGGTTGGACTCTACCGAAGTGACCCTGTGCATGTAGATGCAAGATTTTTTTTGCCTGTGGCAGCTCTGCCCCAGTGAGAGGTGAGCATGAAGATAGTGCAGCTGCTTGGCTTGTGGGGACCCTGGCGGTGCCAAGTGTGCAGGAACATGGACTGCCTCTGCTGCAGGAGTTATGGCCCCATCAGAGTCTTTCTCTGAGCCCCTTGTAGCTGGGGATCAGAACACCTCTTTGGCCAATCTGTCTCCTTAGTGCCACCCCTTCAGGCACTTAGAGGGCTCCCTTGCCTGCGGTCCTTCTCTGTTGTTCCGCATGTCAGGCACATAGAGGGGCCTCCCTGGCTGGGGTCTTACTCTGTAGATTGGTGGGTCAGGCACTTAAAGGGGCACCCTGGGTGGGGTCCTGCTCTGTAGTGCATCAGGTGTCTGAGGGGCCAGCCTGCCTATTGTTCAGCTGCCCATGCTGGCATGTGGGGGGAGAGAGGCTATGGTGATGGCTCCACCCCCTATGCGTGACTCAGCAGTAATGCCTTCCTTCCATGACTGCCCTGCTTTCCTGCACAGGCATTTCCCATCACAATCTCCTCCCTCACATCCCCTCTATCTGTCTCTCCACAGTCATCAGCAGCCCTTGCCCTGGGATTGCTCCACAATCCCTAAACTCTAGCTCCCAGCCGCTGCGTCTTCCAGGGGACCTGCGACCCTGTCCAGGGTCTGTATGGCTGCGACAAGGACTGTCTGATTCTCATTCCATTTAGGCTGCCACAGATCAGCTGTTTCACTCTCAGCCTTAAATGTTCCTCCTCTGACTCAGACAATTGCTCTGATCTGGGAACGAACTCCTGCTTCGGTTTCCCCACCCTCCAAGAGCAAGTTCAGTCCTACTAATACTCCTGTTTCCCCCCCTGGTTCCTTTGTCCTACCAAGTTTTGCGTGGTTCTATATATTCCTTTCCTTTGGTCAGGTACTCCTGTCCGCTCTCAGCTGGTGTTCTGCACGCAGTTCTGTGTCTGAAGGTGTCTTCCTGATGTATCCATGGAGAGAGACGTACTCCACATCCACCTACTCCTCCGCCATCTTGTTTTCTTTCCTCTCCTTAATTTTTAGGATTTCCTTATAAATTAGGAATAACATTTTGTCTGTGCTGTGAGTTATAAAATCTTTTTCTCAGATTGTCATGTGTGGCAAAGTTCACTTTTACTCTTTTATCATGGACCAAATTATTTTAAAACTGGAAGGATCTTAGAAATCTTCTACTCTTTCATTTTGCAATGAGGAAACTGGCTTATGATGCCTGAGTACTGAGGCCCAACTACCAGGTAAAAACAAAAGCTGAATTTGAATACCAGTCAATGCTTTGTCCACCATGGTCCCTGTGTATAATAAAGTAGTGCTTTTTATTATGGAGTGATTGACTTGTGTAAACTCCATGAAAGTAAAAATTTATGTTTTCCCAAAGACAGCTATAGAGCTACCCATATCCTAGTTCCCCAATGATTTAGTTGAATCATCAAAAGAATAATATCCCATGAAGACGTGTCCAGGTGTAGATGGTTTAACTAGGGAGCTCTATAACATATTTAAAGAAAATACAATACTCATTCCACACAAACTTTTTCGGAAAATAGATGTGAGGCCTTCTTAATTAATATAACTGAAGATGGTTATTACCATGATACCAAAGTCAGATAAAGCCATCAGAAGGAAAGAAAACCATGGACCAGTATCTCTCATGAACATAGAAGAAATCAACCTTAACAAAATAATGGCAATCTGAGTCTAGCAATGTGTGAAAAGGGTTATCATCATCTAAATGGTACTTATTCTAGGAACGTAGGGTTAGTTTATCGCTTTCTTCTCCCTCAGTTATTCCCATTATGTGTTACACCTTTTATAGTTGTCCCACAGTTTTTGGATATTCTTCTCTGTTCTTTTTTGAGTCTTTTTTCCTCTTTGCTTTTCAGTTTTGGAAGTTTCTATTGTTATATCCTCAAGCTGGGAGATTCTTTCTTCATAAAATTATTAGCTGTGCCCAGTATAACTAATAAATGCATGTAAGGCATTCTTTATTTCTATTACAGTGCTTTTGATCTTTAGCGTTTCTTATATATTCTTTCTTAGATTTCCCATCTCTCGGCTTTCATTATCCATCTGGTCTTGCATAATATCTACTTTCTCCATTAAAACCCTTAGTGCATTAATCATAGGTTTAAAAAAAATATTTTAATTCCAGCATTCCTGCTGCATCTTAATCTGGTTCTGATGTGTTTTCGCTATCTTCAAACTGTGTTTTTTACCATTCAGTATAACTTATGTTTTTTGTGTGTAAGTGATTATGATATACTGGGTAAAAGGCAACTGTGGTAAGTAGGGCATTAATAATGTAGTGATACTGTGTGGAGAGAAGGGGAAATATTCTAGCCCGTGATTTGGGTTCAGTCTTTTGGGGAGCCCATGCCCCTGGATTGTGACTTCCGTAGCGCGGCCTAGTGCCTCCTACCTCACGTCTCCCTCTCCCACCACTTAGGTGGAATAGGATGGCCAGAGGGCGCTGGAGTTTGTGCTTCTCTTCTACCATGTAAGTTAGTCTCTGGTAAAATTGCTTATCCTGAAAGCAGGCCTTGTTAAGAAAAACAGAAGGGGTTGATATATTTAAAAATGATACCTTTTTCCCCTCCCCTGCCTGCTGGAAGCACAAGAGAATTTTTCTCTGATAGTCACATTGAAAATAGGATGAAGTTCTTACAGATAAAACTTAGAAAAGTGTGGCTCTTACCCCATGACTGGGTCCCCCTGGAGTTTGTGGTCTCTTAGACTTGTGCGCTGGAGAAGGCAATGGCACCTCACTCCAGTACTCTTGCCTGGAAATCCCATGGACGGAGGAGCCTGATGGGCTGCAGTCCATGGGGTCGCGAAGAGTCGGACACGACTGAGCGACTTCACTTTCACTTTTCACTTTCATGCATTGGAGAAGGAAATGGCAGCCCACTCCAGTGTTCTTGCCTGGAGAATCCCAGGGACGGGGGAGCCTGCTGGGCTGCTGTCTATGGGGTCGCACAGAGTCGGACACGACTGAAGTGACTCAGCAGCAGCAGCAGCAGCAGACTCGTGCGCACTGAACCACCAGCAGTTGTCAACTACAGTTCAAGTCGTCCTACCCTGGTGCTGCTTTCCATGGATGTTCCTGCACGCGGGTTTCTGCTCCAGTAAGTTGTAAGCTGTATCTCTGTATCTGCCTGTCTTTCTCTCCAATTTTTAGACCAGCAGTTTGTCCTGTAGCTGATCTAAGGAGAACTGATGTTTTAACTCTTTCATCTTTTTACTTGTTGTTAGGATGAAGTGCTGACTTCTAAGTTTCTTACAATGCAAGGTGGTCCCAAAATTGATTTGTGTAACGTACCATTAACAGAAAAAAAGGACAAAAACTACATGATTATCTCAGTAAACATGAAAAAAATTTTTTTAATATCCAACATGCATTCATGATAAAAGTTCTCAACAAATTAGGAAATGAAAATTTTCTCATCCTGATAAAGAGCTACAGCTAACAACATGCTTAATATTAAAAGCTTGAATACTTTCTCTCCTTAATATTTGAACAAATATAGGCTCTTGCCTCTTTTATTCAGCACTTCACTGAAGATTCTACTTGGTACAGTAAAGCAAGAATAAGAGATCACAAATTACAAGATCAGTATTTAAAAATCAGTTAGTATTTTCTATATATATTAGCAATTCAGAATCCAAAAATAAAGTTAAGAAAATAATATTATTTATTATGTAATCAAAAAGAACAAAATACTTAGGTATAAATTTAACAAAAGGAGCAGAAGCTGTATGCTGAAAACTCTAAGACTTTGCTAACAGAAAGTAATGAAGACCTAAGTAAGTGAGGGATAGACTATGTTCATGGATTTGAAGACTCCATTTAGTTAAAATGGCAGTTCTTTTCTCAAACCGATCTATAGATTCAACAGAATCCCTATTAAATTCCCAGCAGGTTTTTTAATATAAATTGACAAGTTGATCCTAAAATTTAAATGAAAATTGAAAGTACCTAGAATAAACAAAGCAATTTTGAAAGGACAGTGTCAAAGGACTTGTGCTACCTAATTTTCAAAGCTTAGTATGAAGTCACAATAATCAAGACAATGTGGTGTTAGCATTAGACTATGAATCACTGGAACAAAACAGAGTCCACAAATAAACCCATACATGGCCCCTTGATTTTTTACAGACTTGCAGGTAATTCAGTGGGGTAAGAGAGTCTATTCAACAAATGGTGCTGGAACAATTGGATGTCTCTATGCAAAGCAAAAGTAAAACCAAAAACCCCTTGGACCCTTATTTCACATCATACACAAAGTTCCATCCAAAATGGATCATAGATCTAAATGTAAGAGATTAACATATCATATATCTAGAATTAAACAGGAGAGTAAACATTTATAACTTTGAATTTCTTAGGACACAAAAAACATGAACAACAAAAGATAAAATGTTTCTGTTTCAAAAGACCTCATTGAGAAAACAGAAAGACAAAGACAAGTAAAAAGAATGGAAAAAAATATTTTAAATTAGCTGATAAAGAATTTATATTCAGAGTATGAAGAAATCTTGTACAGCAAATAATCTGAAGGTACACAACACAATTAAAAATGGATAAAAATTTAAATAGACCCTTCAAAAAAAAGATCTGTGAATAGCAAATAAGCACAAGAAAAGATGTTCAACATTGTTAGTCCTTAGGGAAATGCAGACTGAAATCCCACTGAGAATCCACTACACATCTCTAAAATACATGCTACCAGAAAAGACTGAGAATACTGTGTTACTGATGATACACAGAGACTCTCATATGTTGCTGATGGATGTGGAAAATGATACAATCCCCTTTGAAAAATTGCCTAGCAGTTTCCTAAAAAGTTGAACTTACATTTATCAAATGACCCCAAAATTTTCCTTTCTAGGTAGGAATATGCCCAAGAGAAATGAAAAGACTTATATGTAAATATTTGTTACACACAATATCTCTTTTTGGAATATTTGGAAGCAATCCAAATGTCCATCAACTGGGGAATAGGTAGACAACAGTTACATCTAAACAATGATAGATTGCCATTCAGCAGTAAAAAGGAGTGAATTACGCATGTAACAACATGGATAAACTCCAAAAACATTGCAAGTGTAAAACAAACATGAGACTATATACTGTGTAATTGCATTTATGGGAAATTGCTAAAAAAGGCAAAACTATAGAGACAAGAAGCAGGTTGCCTGGAGCTGGGATTGGGAGTAGGGATTGACTGCAAATGTACACTAGGGGACTTTGGGGGAATGATGAAAGTGTTCTAAAGCTTGAGTGTAATGATGTTTACAACTGTGTAAATTTACTAGAAGTTATTTGATCTGTATACACCAAATGGGTGAATGTTACACTATTGTAAACTCTACTTTAGAAAGCTGTTAAAGAAGGAGAAATCTCTAAAGACGAAGTTGTATCACATGGTAATAGCTTGGAAGGTATCTTTCTTAAATGATTGTTTCTTGTTTCTTCCTTTAAAGTGAGTAGGGTTTTAATTGTTTTTGCTTTTTGAACAGGCTACTTCCTGGTGGCTCTCTGGAGGGATCATTCCCTAGAGCAGATGTACATTATAGCTCACACTGAGCCTCTTCGTCAGTAGAGACAGTTGCCAGCCAAGAGTGAGACTCAGCTGGAGAGGCTGAGTGAGGCTTCTGGGGTAGGCGCCCCTCAGGTTTTCCTCTAATTACTCCAGCTGAGCATACAAGAAGAAAGGCAAAGCCACGGGGAGGCATATTAATTAAAATGTCTCCTTTTTCAGTGGGCCACTGTGATTCTCCTAAGTTTTAGGAGGTTACAGTTGTAGGTTTACAGTTTGTTATTTCCTTCCATTGCCAATATAATTGCAAGATGAAATAATCCCACATTTTAATATTCAGAAACAGTCACTTGGATAGATTAATAAGCAGGATATCTAATTACCAACTGGGGTCAGGTAAGAAAAAGAATCTAGTTTTTAAATGAGACTGTTTAGAACTGTCCTGAACGGGAATTTCCTTCCGGTGTCGTTTACTTGGACATAGCAGGAAAGATCTTAGTCCTTGAGCTTTTGGTGTCCAACTGCCTGTTATGTGAAAAAGCTCCACTCACTGGTTTTGTTACCACTGTTTGCTTAGACCTTCACTGCCAATTAATAAGGAACAGGATAAACATGTCTCTTAGGGAATAAAGAGAAAATTTTACTTTGTTCTTATCTGCTGCCATTATTGAATACATTTTCCCTTTGACCAGTGCCCCCTTTCTCTTCTCATACAAAAAGCCTAAAACAAACAAAAAGATAAGAGCAATTTACTTAAACTAGTTGTTATTCAGAAGTGTTTTTGATTTGATGTTTTAATTTTAAGATTGCTCTGTTCTTTGTAAGACTAGAGGCTTGTATTTTCAGGGCCATATGCTGCTGTGGTCTCACGAATGGACACCCTGCGGATCTCAGCGGGAGTTAAAGCCGAGCTAGTTGCAGGATGATGCTTTCTTCCTTTTGTTGCACAAGGAATTTTTCACTTGACTTTTCCAAAGAGTGTAATCTTCTTGTATTAAGGGCACTTGTTTGGCATGTATGTTTACTGACATGTTTGGCTTAAATGTTTACTGACATGCTAGACTAGACAATAGCAATTGTTTTATAGGCATTTCTTAGTTTACTTGCCAGGACTAGACCTGTTAAAGATTCTTCCATAAGAGTGGCTTTCCCATCCCCTTGTTGGGCAATTACATTCAGTTTCTTGAATCTAAATATTGTCTGTCCTATTCTCAGAAGAGTGGGATGTTCCTTTCTCTATTCTAGGAGCTCATTTCTTATGTAGCAACCTTTCCTTAGTCTATGTGTCCACCTGTCATGCCCTCTGATCTCCAAACCTTATCTATTCAGAACACAGTTCAAAGTTTAATCTCCTTTATGAAATCATCCACTGGATCATCTGGATCTGCTGGATCATTGAAAAAGCAAGAGAGTTCCAGAAAATCATCTATTTCTGCTTTATTGACTATGCCAAAGCCTTTGACTGTGTGGATCACAATAAACTGTGGAAAATTCTTCAAGAGATGGGAATACCAGACCACCTGACCTGCCTCTTGAGAAATCTATATGCACGTCAGGAAGCAACAGTTAGAACTGGACATGGAACAATCGACTGGTTCCAAATTGGGAAAGGAGTACGTCAAGGCTGTATATTGTCACCCTGCTTATTTAACTTATACACAGAGTACATCATGAGAAATGCTGGGCTGGATGAAGCACAAGGAGGAATCAAGATTACTTGGAGAAATATCAATAACCTCAGATATGCAAATGACATCACTCTTATGGCAGAAAGTAAAGAGGAATTAAAGAGCCTTTTGATGAAAGTGAAAGAGGAGAGTGAAAAAGTTGGCTTAAAGCTCAACATTCAGAAAACTAAGATCATGGCATCCAGTCTCATCACTTCATGGCAAATAGATGGGGAAACAGTGGAAACAGTGGCTGACTTTATTTTCTGGGACTCCAAAATCATTTCAGATGGTGACTGCAACCATGAAATAAAAGGATGCTTATTCCTTGGAAGAAAAGTTATGACCAACCTAGACAGCATATTAAAAAGCAGAGACATTACTTTGCCAACAGAGGTCCATCTAGTCAAGGCTATGGTTTTTCCAGTAGTCATGTATGGATGTGAGAGTTGGACTATAAAGAAAGCTGAGCGCTGAAGAATTGATGCTTTTGAACTGTGGTGTTGGAGAAGACTCTTGAGAGTCCCTTGGACTGCAAGGAGTTCCAACCAGTCCATCCTAAAAGAAATCAGTCCTGAGTGTTCATTGGAAGGACTAATGTTGAAGCTGAAACTCCAGTACTTTGGCCATTTGATGCAAAGAGCTGACTCATTTGAAAAGACCCTGATGGTGGGAAAGATTGAAAGCAGGAGGAAAAGGGGACGATGGAGGATGAGATGGTTGGATGGCATCACTGACTCAATGGACGTGAGTTTGGGTAAACTCCGGGAATTGGTGATGGACAGGGCTGCAGTCCATGGGGTCACAAAGAGCTAGACATGACTGAGTGACTGAACTGAACTGACTGGTGAAATCATCTCCCTTTGGCTCAGAACACACTTCTCTCTCTTTTCTGAACTCCTGAGCCTTTATTTTCCCCATTGAACCCATTTCCAAATTATGGCAAGCGCTGATGTTTGGTTCCCAACTGTTCTCTCTGTAGACGATACTCACTTAGAATGCCCACGTGTACCTCAGTTAAGGCCGAGATGGTGGCAGTCAGCTGTAGGGTCTCTGGGAAGATTTGTTTTTCTTATGTAGGGGACAGGCTGCCAAGTGTTGAGGTGGTCAATTAGGACAATGAGCGATTCTGAAAGTGTCAGTCAAGTGTGACAGTGCAAGCAAGCGGCAAAAAGTGGCTCTGGCTCCCAGGTGCTCCGTGTTTCCCTACGGAGCAGTGCCTGACAAGGGTCAGAGACATGTGGTGCAGAGGAGGGGAAATGTTTCATTGCTGAGGAGCAGAGGGCGGTTGTCTTTTCATGGATCTGGGGGATATGGTAGAGGGAGGGAGGAAAGGGTAAGGAGTAGAAAAGTACTACTCATCATGGAGAAAATGCCTTAATCCAGTCTCAGTAATGAGGTTGGTGGAGGTGTCTGAAGTGCCTCAGCGAAGGCCTCTGATAAGGGGACCTCTGAAGAGAAATGTCTGGGTTAGATGTGTGTATACTGATATGTGTATGAGCATGGCTGGCTCAGATGGGTGGAGTAGAGGTGGGTTTCCTTGATGGTAACTCTCTCCAGAAAATTGTAGTGCATTAGTGATAAACAGGTCTGGTGTGGGGAGGGCAGCTTTCCACTGTGAGGCCTGTCAGGTAAAGCCTTGCAATTGCCTGTGGTGGGCCTGGATGATTACACATAGACTTTTTGATCTAGAGATGGACTCTTCAGTAGGTTCCACATCTTCTCCTTTTTATTTTTTTAAGCTGGAATGTGACCTAGTGGTTGAAATTGTAGCAGCCAACCTGTGTCCATGAGGGAAATATGAAGGGAATTCAAAGACTCTGGAGTCAACTAAACCAGAAACAAGAATAGCATGCATTTGGACTTCCTCTTACGTGGGGAAAAATAAGCTTCTAATATTTAAGCCACCATAGTCATGTTTTCAGCTCTCTGTAGCCTAAAATATTCCTAACTGGTACGTCATTTAATCATGCAGTGTTTTTTACTGTTCCATAACTGATATTGATCTAAATTATTATTTATCACTTGAGAAACCTCAAAGGAACAATCTCAGCTCTCCTCTGCTACAGTAGTACTATTTTTTGATTCTTATTGCAATTCAGAGTTGATGGTAGGTACACATTTAAGTTGTCAGTGTTTCTTTTTTTGTAGCTAAGTCACCAGAGATGAAAACCATATAATTCTTAATTTATTTGTTGCCACTCATAGAAGAGTGATGCTGACAAAACTCCTAGCATCAACTGCCTAGAAATTGAAGACCTGAGTCTGGGTCCCAGTAGTAGTTTCTGATTAAAGAAAGCCCCAGGTAAAGGTCACTTGCGTTTGGAATATTCAGCACTGTTGTCCATGATAGGTTTAGATCCTTGTCTACTTGTTGGGCTTCCCTTGTGGCTCAGCTGGTAAAGAATCTGCCTGCAATGTGGAGACCTGGGTTCCATCGCTGGGTTGGGAAGATCCCCTGGAGAAGCGAAAGGCCAACTACTCCATTTCTGGCCTGGAGAATTCCATGGACTGTATAGTCTGGGGTCACAAAGAGTCGGACATGACTGAGTGACTTTCACTTCACTTCACTTCACTACTTGTTACTACTATTGCCTAGAAGTAAACAAAAGCCTGAGATCATATATAGGATGATTTTAGTAAAAAATACTTTGTGATCTCTCTAAATGATTCCATGTAGATGTAGACCAATTTCATTTTTTATAAGCTGCTACTCTAGGTTTCTCAGGACAGTGTTTTTCAGGAGTGTGTGGGTCATAGACACAGCTCTTGTCTTACTGGGCAACATTACGTAAGTTTCATCAGTTAGTGAATAAGTTTCTTAGGAACCTTGAATAAACCGTGATTTTATTGACCCTGTATCAGTCCTAGGCTTATGTACAGCAGTAGGTTATGCTCTCGATACAGAATCCTAGATATTAACACTTATGTGAGACTTATAACACCACTGCCCAGATTCCAGGTCATTGGCATGAGTAAGTTTCTTGGTAGATTAGATAGTATCTTAAAGGAGACAAAATATAATGTATTTTAAATTCTGCCCCTTAAGGTGTATCTTAATGACTTGATATTATTCCTGGATGAGCCAAATTCATGCATCCCTGCTATAGGGATCAGGCAGATAAACCTTTGCCTAAATGCTGATGATATAGTTTATTTTCTCAAATTTGGAGTAGCCTCCACAAACAATGGCTCTTTGATCTAATGACTTTAAATCAGTTACTTCAAAACCCAAGTCACCAGTTTTGACAGAGTTCTGCAAGCATTTAATTGGTCACAACTAAGAACCCTATATAGAAAGTCAACTTGTTTACTTACCACTAGGTTTTCTTAAGAGTTAAGCAGTAAATAATACTGTTTTCAATTCAACATTGTTGCTACATGGGCACTGCATTGAGATGATTAACATCTCCATTTGTAGTTGTCATAGGCATATTATATAGCACAGAATAATTCTGATAATGATGATAAAAGAGGTACAATTGATTGAATGTTTGTTGTGGAGGGCATTGTGCTAAACAGTTATATGCAGTTTCTCTTTTAATTCTCACTACAACCTGATAAAGTCGGTAAAACTTTGGGGTTTCTTATAAATTGTAGTAAATTCTGGGCTGTTTTCTGAGGAAAACCTTGTCTGCAAATATTACCTTGGCCCAACTCCATGTCAAAATCAGTGGGCTTTTCTCCAGGCCCATGCCTGATTAGTAGGCTTCTTGACTTACATAACAAAATATTAAACCTGTTTTTTCTTGAATACCCACAGAACACATGGTTCTGCCTTTAACCAGTAACTTGGACTTGAACTCTTATCTGCAGTCCTTGCTGGAAGCTTGACTGTTATAAACATTGTTCATGAAAGAGCACTCAAAATGCATGTGGGCTCTCATATTCCCGAGTTGTCTTCGCTGTCTGATATCTGGTAGCCATTAGTCTCATGTGCCTATTTGAATTCAAATAAAATAAAAATTAAACAAAATAAATATTCAGTTCCTTCGTCAAAACAACCATATTTCAAATGCTCAATAGCCATATGTGGCTGGAAGTTTTTGTAATGGACAGGATAAATATGGAACATTTTGGTCATTCAGAAAGTTTTATTGGGCAGTGCTGTGATAAACTATTAGGCTTTCACATCTGGACTGCATCTTCTTTAAAAAAATAGTTTTCATTAAATTGTGCTTTGATGTGTTGACAGTGGCCTGCCATTGTGGTCCATTCTAATAATGAGTATTGAGTTCTTATATGTCAGAAATGGTTTTAAACACTTTTTATGAATTAGGTCAGTTCTTTTAATAGTTTTTTAAGGTAGGGCATTATTATTATCTTCATTTTACAGAGCTTGGAGAGTTAAGCGACTTGCCTGTAGTCACCCAGATGGTACAGGGCGGTGGTGGAATTTGAGTCCTGAAGTCTGGCTAAAAGCTTTGTTCTTCACCACCATACTGTGCTACCTCTGAAATCCTTATAAAGCTTTCTTGGATTTCATTCTTAGGATATAAGTAGTGACCTCATTATTTTTATCTCTTTATTTTTGTATCCCTATTCCTCTTGGCTGTAGCTCTTTATTTATTTAGTTTCTGTTATTATTATGCTGCAGTGCAATTCTGATGCCGAGCACCTAGTGTTAGCATGGACTCCACAAATTAAGGGCATGATTCCCTAAAAGATTACCTTCACTTCTAATACCAGCCACAATTTCAGAAGTCCCCAGACCAGTTGCACTTCTGACCAACTGGCTATAAATATGGGGGTTTCTTTAACTCTATTAGTCTGATAATTTGCTAGAATTACTTACAGAATTCTGGAAAGCACTGTATTTACAGCTTTATTATAAAAGTTGTCAATTAGAACCAGCCCAATAGACAATTCGGATGATACCAGGAAGGGAAGTAGAATACATCACCCTTCCCCAACACTTGATGCGTTCAGCAAGGAGGAAGCATAGCTGAGGCAGCTCTCATCCAGGCAGCTAGCTCGAGGCTGTGGAGCGCTGAGCCGCACATCATGCCCCGCGCTGCTCAGACTAATGAACAATACAGTCAAGATGGCTAAAGGTGATCCCAAGAAACCAAAGGGCAAGATGTCTGCTTATGCCTTCTTTGTGCAGACATGCAGAGAGGAACATAAGAAAAACCCTGAGGTCCCTGTCAATTTTGCTGAATTTTCCCAGTAATGCTCCGAGAGGTGGAAGACCATGTCCAGGAAAGAGAAGTCTAAATTTGATGAAATGGCAAAGGCGGATAAAGTGCGCTATGATCAGGAAATGAAGGATTACAGACCAGCTAAGGGAGGCAAGAAGAGACCACCATCTGCTCTGAATTCCACCCCAAGATCAACTCTACAAACCCTGGCATATCTACTGGAGATGTGGCAAAGAAGCTGGGCGAGATGTGGAATAACTTAAGTGACAGCAAGAAATAGCCATACGTCAACAAGGCAGTGAAGCTGAAGAAGAGGATGTCACAGACTGTAAGTCTAAAGGGAAGTCTGATGTCGTCAAGTGTCCAGCTAAAGTTGCCCGGAAAAGGTGAAAGAGGAAGAGTAAGATGAAGAAGAGGAGGAGGAGGAGGAATTAAAAAAAAAAAGAAAAAAAAAGAGAAAAAACCTATTGATCTGTCTTATTGTGAATGCTTTAGAGTAGGGAGCGCTGTGACTCACACACCTCTCGCCCAGATGTGTCTGTTGCCCTCATTAGGTTTAATTACCTGGTTGGATTGTGATCACATCGTGGTCTCTCAAAGTGCTCTAGTAATTATCAGTGGTTTACATGAAGTGGCCATGGGTGTCTGGAGCACCCAGAAACTGTATCAAAGCTGTACATATTTCCAAACATTTTTAAAGCGAAAAAGCTCTCGTGTTCTCCTCACTTCATGCAATTTGCTGTTGGTGTGACAAGGCATTTAAAGACATTTCTGGCATTTTTTAAAAAAATTTTAAGGTAGTGTGTTAACTGTATGGTCATTGGCTAGAAATCCTGAGTTCTCAACTGTAATATCTATAGTTTGTAACAAGAACAAAGCAACTGAGACACACTCTTGACCATCCTTGCTTGGTGTGGAGGTTGTGGGAGCGTTGCCTTCCGGAGGGGCCGTAGCTCAGGGCATGCACTGTGGGGCTGGACTTGTGGACACTGCAGTGGGCATCTGTCTAGCTTCGGGTTGTCTTGATTTTGTATATAGCCGCATAGCATCCTGCTGCCATTCTTCACTGTGGAGAAGGGGAGGTCAGCTGGCATGGTAAGTGTTTTGGATCCTTTTTAGTTGAAGTGTGGTAGTTTTAAACTCTTTGTTTTTTTAAACAAACCATAGAACTCTTCATTATCAGCAAAGCCAAGAGCCACTGCACCAGTGAAAGTTCAAGAACCTTCTGTACTAAACACAACCTGCAATGTTCTCTTATTTTTTTATTTTTTGTATGTTTAGAATGCTGAAATGTTTCTTAAGTTAAATAAACAGTACTACATTTAAAAAGAAAAGCATATCTGAGAGTGGGTGTCCATAGTTTTCATTGGGATTTTATTACAGTGGCATGATTAATTGAATCATTGGCCATGTGATTGAACTCAGTCTTTAGCACCCCCTCTCCTTCCTGGCTTCACGACCCAGATAATCACGATGGTATGATCACTCAACTAGAGCCAGACATCCTAGAATGCGAAGTTAAGTGGGCCTTAGGAAGCATCACTATGAACAAAGCTAGTGGAGGTGATGGAATTTCAGTTGAGCTATTTCAGATCCTGAAAGATGATGCTGTGAAGGTGCTGCACCGCAATATGCCAGCAAATTTGGAAAACTCAGCAGTGGCCACAGGACTGGAAAAGGTCCGTTTTCATTCCAATCCCAAAGAAAGGCACTGCCAAAGAATGCTCGAAATACCACACAATTGCACTCATCTCACACACTAGTAAAGTAATGCTCAAAATTCTCCAAGCCAGGCTTCAGCAATACATGAATCGTGAACTTCCAGATGTTCAAGCTGGTTTTAGAAAAGGCAGAGGAATCAGAGGTCAAATTGCCAACATCCGCTGGATCATTGAAAAAGCAAGAGAGTTCCAGAAAAACATCTATTTCTGCTTTATTGACTATGCCAAAGCCTTTGACTGTGTGGATCACAATAAACTATGGAAAATTCTTCAAGAGATGGGAATACCAGACCAGCTGACCTGCCTCTTGAGAAATCTGTATGCAAGTCAGGAAGCAACAGTTAGAACTGGACGTGGAACAACAGACTGGTTCCAAATAGGAAAAGGAGTACGTCAAGACTGTATATTGTCACCCTGCTTATTTAACTTATATGCAGAGTACATCATGAGAAACCCTGGGCTGGAAGAAGCACAAGCTGGAATCAAGATTGCCGGGAGAAATATCAATAACCTCAGATATGCAGATGACACCACCCTTATGGCAGAAAGTGAAGAGGAACTAAAAAGCCTCTTGATGAAAGTGAAAGAGGAGAGTGAAAAAGTTGGCTTAAAGCTTAACATTCAGAAAACTAGATCATGGCATCTGGTCCCACCACTTCATGGAAAATAGATGGGGAGACAGTGGAAACAGTGTCAGACTTTATTTTGGGGGGCTCCAAAATCATTGCAGATGATGATTGCAGCCATGAAGTTAAAAGACGCTTACTCCTTGGAAGGAAAGTTATGATGATCAACCTAGATAGCATATTAAAAAGCAGAGACATTACATTGCCAACAAAAGTCCATCTAGTCAAGGCTATGGTTTTTCCAGTGGTCATGTATTGATTGTGAGAGTTGGACTGTGAAGAAAGCTGAGCGCTGAAGAATTGATGCTTTTGAACTGTGGTGTTGGTGAAGACCCTTGAGAGTCCCTTGGACTGCAAGGAGATCCAGCCAGTCCATCCTAAAGGAGATCAGTCCTGAGTGTTCATTGGAAGGACTGATGCTGAAGCTGAAACTCCAATACTTTGGCCACCTGATGCAAAGAGCTGACTCATTGGAAAAGACCCTGATGCTGGGAGGGATTGGGGGCACGAGCAGAAGGGGACGACAGAGGTGGCTGGATGGCATCACTGACTCGATGGACATGAGTTTGAGTAAACTCAGGGAGTTGGTGATGGACAGGGAGGCCTGGCGTGCTGCAATTCATGGGGTCCCAAAGAGTCAGACAGGACTGAGCAACTGAACTGAACTGACTCCTCCCTGGAGGCTGGGCTGGTTCAAAGCCTGAACACTCTAATCCTGTGGGTTGGTGTTTCCTATGACTAACTCCCATCCTGAGTCATCTCATTTGTATAAATCAGGCATGATGCAAGGGACTCATGAATAACAAAGCCACTTCTATCACTCAGGAAGTTCTAAAGATTTAGAGGTTATCTCCTGGGGACCAGGGACCAAGACAAGATAAATTCTTTATTATACAACAGTAGGTATTTTTCTTCTTTATTGAAGAATAGTTGACTTTCAATATTATATTACTTTCAGGTTTACAGCATAGTAATTCAATATTTTTATACATTATGAAATGATTACCACTGTGAGTCTAGTTACCATCTGTCACCATAGAAAGTTATTACAGTCTTATTGACTATATTCCCTTTGCTGTACATTATATTCCTGTGACTTACCTATTTTATAACTGGAAGTTTGTACCTCTTAATCCTACTCACCTCTTTCACCCACCCCCTTCCCTCCTCCCAATCTGGAAACCACTAGCTTATTCTCTGTATCTATGAATCTATTTCTGTTTTGTTATGTTTGTTCAGGAAATCTCTAAAACTATGATTAGTAGTCTTCTTGCACCTGTATAAAAATATGTATTTATATATATCTACATAAATGTTCTTTTATTTCTATGTATCAGTTCAGTTCAGTTCAGTTCATTTCAGTTGCTCAGTCATGTCCGACTCTTTGTGACCCCACGGGCTGCAGCATGCCAGGCCTCCCTGTCCATTACCAGCTCCTGGAGTTTACCCAAACTCATGTCCATTGAGTTGGTGATGCCATCCAACCATCTCATCCTTTGTCGTCCCCTTATCCTCCTGCCCTCAATCTTTCCCAGCATCAGGGTCTTTTCAAATGAGTCAGCTCTTTGCATCAGGTGGCCAAAGTATTGGAGTTTCAGCTTCAGCATCAGTCCTTCCAATGAACACTCAGGATTGATCTCCTTTAGGATGGACTGGTTGGATCTCCTTGCAGTCCAAGGGACTCTCAAGAGTCTTCACCAACACCACAGTTCAAAAGCATCAATTCTTCAGCGCTCAGCTTTCTTTATAGTCCAACTCTCACATCCATACATGACTACGGGAAAAACCATAGCCTGACTAGACGGACCTTTGTTGGCAAAGTAATGTCTCTGCTCTTTAATATGCTGTCTAGGTTTGTCATATATTACTTTAGGCTAACTCAAATCCTTTTTGAAGTAAGGTGGAAGATTTATGTGTGTGTGTGTGTGTATGAGTATAAATAGAAACAAGCATTTTATGTATACATGTATAAATATATATTTTTAATATAGGTGCACGAGGACTAACCACAATTTTATTGATTCCCAGACCTATAGGTTATTTTCAAAATAACTTAGTTTTATGCTTTTATTTTTCTGAATGAAGAAATAAACCCAGAGATGTGAAGTATCTTGCCCAGCTGGTTAGTGGCAGAGTTGGGACTGGAATTCAGGGTTTTTAATCTTGCATTTAATACTCTTCTTGTCTTCATAATTTTAAGCTTGTCCTTTACATTAGTCATATACTTATCACCTTATATTTTTCTCACCACCTTGCTAGGTCCAGAAACCTCAAGCTGCCCTCCAGAAACAGCTTTGGCGCAATAGGGTGAAGCTCAGCACAAACTATTTTTGTACTTTCTGCCTTTACACATGTGCTGTTCTTTCTGCCTCAAGTGTCCTTCTCACTCACTGGTCATTTCTTGATTGTTTTAAATGTACAAGCTAAACCTCATTTCCCCGTGAAGGCTTGCCTGACCTTCTCTCACAGAGTTAATCTTTCTCTTCCTTTTCACATTATTTAGCATATGCCTTTATCTCAGTGGCATTTATCACACTGCATTTTAAATTCTTTTCCCACATATCAACCTTAACAGAATTATTGATTTCACCCCCTTGTTACCACTAAACCTATTACTCTCTCTGTCTCTACACTTCTAATATAGCATCATCAGTGACTCAGCTGCTTCATCCAAAAAATCTAGGTCACCTTGATTTCCCTTTTGTCCTCATCTTGCACATTTAATTAACAGCAAGTCATTTGGTTATACAGCCTAAATATTTCCCAAGGCTTTCACCTCTCACCTTCAAACTGGTTTGTTTCCACTCTTGCTTTTTTTTTTTCAATCCATTCTCCAATCTGTGACCAGAGTTCTTTCAAAATAAAAAGCATTTCATGCTACTTCTAGCTTTAAATTCTCCATTAGCTTCTACTTTTAGTAAAATAAAATCCAAACTTCTTAATTTCAGGTGAACAGAAAAGTGAATCAGTTATACATGTGCATGTATCCACTCTTTTTCAGATTCTTTTTGCATATAGGCCAGTACAGAGTGTCACACAGTGGTCCCTACGCTATGCAGTAGGTCCTTGTTTTATACACAGTGATGTGTATATGTAAGTCCCAATCTCCCAGTCTATCCCTCCCTCCTCCTTACCCACTAACTGTAAGTTTGTTTTCTACGTCTGTGTCCCTATTTATTTCTGTTTTGTAGATAAGTTCATGTGTACCCTTTTTTTAGATTCCACATATAAGAGATAGCATGCATTTGTCTTTCTCTAGAAACGTGCTTTAAAAAAAAATGAATGTATTTATTTTTTTTAAAACATCCAAACTTCTTTCTGTGCTTGGAAGTAACCTACGTGATGGTACCCGTCCCTTCTTCACTTTTACCAGGCTGTCTCACTGGCCAGGTACTGGCCTCTCTTGGTTTCTTTCGGTTTCTCAAACACACCAGGTTTGTGAATGAATACCCCTTATTGTTTGCAGCAGGCTGTGTACCCCATGGGGACAGGTGGTGTGACTTGTCTTCTGGTATCCCTAGTGCTCAGCACAGAGAGTTGCACAGGGTAAGAAATCAATGAAAGTTCATTGAGTAATACTGAATAAAATTTGGCTTCTACCATTTATTACTTACATGATCGTGGCTAGTCCTTTAACCTCTTTAACTTCATTTATAATCCCCATATCTTAGAGTTTTGTCAAGTTTAAGGAGGTCAGTGGGTACAGTATTCTACAAATGTAGGGGATTGTTACTGCTATCATTGGTCACGTCACTTTTCTGCTCAACATGCCTTTGGGGTTTATATTGACAGTACCTTCCTCAGTAATGCCAAAGCTACTCCTTACTGGCTTTCTTAGGCCTAAATGCATCATATGGTAAATTCTAGAGAGGCTGGAAGGATGTTATAACTCTTTTGCTTCTGTTCTGTTTGTAGCAATGCAAGCCTACTTAGTAACTTGGAGCTGCCTATAGATGTATTGCTGTTGCCAACACATAGTTCTTATTCTGTGCTTCCCTAGTGTTTCCATTAGCCAGGTAATATAGTTTTTCCAGCTAAATGATTAATATCCAGCAGTTACTATGTAAATGCTTGTGTTCATTTCATTAAAAAAAAAAACAAAAAAACAAACCACCTCCCAATAAGGATTCTTAGTTAATTAAATAACTGTTTAAAGCACAGAGAATATTTATTTTTTTGTTAAAAAAAAAGTAATCATTCACCTTGGGGACATTTTTTAGTGTGGGATTAAGAATCTCTACAGATATCAATGATTATTTCGAAAAGTTAAATTGGAGGGCAGTTTACTGATGTTAAATACAACAGCTACTGGAGCTATATTTAAAAATGTGTTCCAAAGTGAAGGGTGAAGAAAACTGATTTTGCAGATGCTCAGTTGAAAGCAGTCACTTCATATTAGGCAGAAAAAGGCAGTTTGAGATAATCTCAGTATGAGAGAAATGTGATTTTTAGGCCAGCCAAAGAATAGGAGCACACTGGGACAGCTGGAGGTGTGGAAAGTGTTATCACTGATCCAAAGGGATAGAGGATTAGGGAGAGGGTGGGAAGATAGTGTCAGCTCAGATAAGGGTAGATAATTTATTTTTAGTTTTCTCCTGACTTTAGTTCTTAGACAACCTGTGTCTTTAATCCTGGCCTCCCATTCTCTTTGTCCTACCTTGAAAAATTTAACCTTTTCTAACATTTGTCTCATCACAGCATATGCATCTTCTCACCTGTCCATCAGCCATCTGTTGGCTAAACTCAGACCCTATTTAGTGGGTATTAAATGAGCATGGCATCAGCTTGTTCAGTAATATTTGTCAGGAATGCCCCGGGAATATCATTTCTGACCCCAAGATGATGATGACTGCTTTTTTAGAAATGTAATGCATTTTATTTTAAGATGCTTATCTTTTCAAAATTTTCCTGGAATCACTTCCCACAGACATTATCATTTCTTCCCAAATGGACAAAGATAGACTTGAGTGGGCCAGTGGGCAGTCAGTTGTGTGTGATAATCAGAGAGGTATGGAAACTTGCTCGTGTGGTGTATTCAAGTTCCTCCTTCTCCCAATTTCAGTCCTCCTAAATTAACTTTCTCTGTCTTAAGACCAGACCAGGAACACAAATACAATATAATACCAACTTATTATATTCAGAGACTATTACCAATGGATTAATATTTTGGATTTGATTGTACAGACAGCTGTACAAATCCTGTTTTCTGGTTTAACAGAACTAACTTGACCAAATCACCTATGTCTTAAGCTCATAGAATATCAGATAAAACCCATTGAAACTGTTGTTTTTGTATGTCAAAGTGGTGAATTATTGGTAATTTCAGTCAAAACTAATAATAGCAATCACTAACAGTAGCTAACCTTAATTGCATGTAACAAGTATTAACTGTGGTATTTATTCAAATTAGTACAAACAAAGCACTCTGGACAGCTCTTGGCAGAATAGGGTCACACCATGTGCTTTGTTTTACAATGATGACCCCACTTCATCCTCACAAACGCTTTCTGGGGTAATGATACTTATTAATCCTGTTTTATAGAGAAAATAAGGCCCAAAGAGTGCCTCTTAGAAAAGGTACTGACAGACGACCCAGGACCCAGTCCTGAGCAGTGTGTCTTCTCCTAGCCTGCTCTCTTAACCGCCACAGACAGCATCTCAGATGCCTATGTATGCCTGTTGTACTCTCAACAAACAAATGTTTTGTTCAAAACCTACTGCCTAGAATTCTGTCCTGGGTAAGGTTTTCTAGAGAAAACCTCACTTGTGCATAAAAAGGTTTTATTATCAAGGGTCAGTACGAGAGAGTAACTTTGGGGTGTCTCAAGGAAGTACATGTTAAGGTCCAGGTGCATGGTCAGCAAATACTGTTAATTCTGTTAAGTTCAAGCATTATTTGGCAATGTGAGGTCCAGAGGACGTTTAAGATAAACTACTAGTAGACATTACATTCAAAATTAAAGGAAATTTTTGATTTCTTCTATGTTATTAATGTTAATGTTTCCATTATCATTGACATGCATACTCAGATACTATCATCCCCATGTGCATTGCTGTGTTTGGTGAGTATAGATGCATAACCACTCGTAGTTGCTGCATTGAAAATAACTTTGATTTTCGTTTATTCAGAACCTCTTTAAAATTGTGTCCTCTTCAGTTTAAAATCCACGATTCTATTTGTTCATTCTTTAAAGACTTACTGAGTATCTGCAATATACCAGGCACTGGAAATTATGTATCAGCAAATAAGACATAGTCCCTGGGCCTAAAAAACTCACCATATTCTGAATGAAGAAAAAAAAAAAGCACACGTTTGGACAAGAACTCAAATGTCTGAAGAAGAAAATCAATGTTTCAGCGTAGCACAAATCTTAAAATTAACAAAGATTTACTCAACTGCTTCCTGACTATGAAGTCTGTGTTTCTTCTTAATTGTTTCACCATTGCAGAAGATCTATGGTGTACTTTCCACTGTATAGTACAACAGTTCAGGTCCTGCTGGAAGATGCTAATACCTTACTGGCTTGTATCTGTTGCCTTCAGGGTCATTTTCAGTAGACGTCAGATTCTGGAGTAGATCTAAATTTTTACTGTAATTGGGTAAAATTCAGCCAACATAGTATAGAGAAGAAAGAGAAGAGTTTGACGCAGTACACTCTTAGAAACTTTGCTAACTTCATGAATTCCTAGAATCATAGGAACAAATAACTTCTCACATTTTCTTCATGGAGAAAATTTTAGTTAAGTTTAAATAGTTAATTTGCATCTTTACAGAGAAGTTATTTTCTGTAGTGTGTGTAAGACAAAATTTGGGTATAATAAATATTACCTCTAAATATTCAATAAAATTAGTCTTAATCATATGGACATTCTTATTTTTTGGCACAGAGTAACTGAAATTGGTTAAGAAATGGTGGATCAGTGCATTTCACTTCCCACTCACTCTTGGCCATATACTTATTGAGTGAAATGGTAGACATAATTGCCTACATTATTTAAATTATTATTATTATTACTTTTACTGAGCAACATATATTTGAATTTGTCTAAGTGTAAAGAGCACATGATGATAATCCACTGTATTGATTATGCCCCTGCTCCTTATAATTCTCTTCCAGTTCTATACCCCATTATTGTAACAACCCACATGAGTAGTCTTACTGGAAAAAATGGAAGGATTGAAGCTCCAGACACAAACTTGACCCCAAGTTTGGCAGTGTTGGTCTTCAGGTTCTCATCATTGTCTTGTAGGGTCTTGGTATTTTGTGACATAAAACAGCTGCCCATAAGCATAAGCTTCCAAACTGATCCAGACTGTCCTAAGGTCTTGGTGTGAAGGAGATAAACTCCCTCAGTGTTTGTTAAACACAGAACTTGTAACATCTTGAGTGTATTTAAAATTATCCCACCACAGATGATGACACAATTAGTCATCTTAACGGTACTATCCATAGGGAAAGAGAAAGAATAAAGGTAAGTTTGAGCTATCCAGGGCCAGACATTTGCTTCTGGTATGTCCAGTGTAGCTCCATCCTAGTTGAATCTGAGAATTCCTCAATTTAGTCCCACCTACTGGCTCAGATGGTAAAGCGTCTGCCTGCAATGCGGGAGACCTGGGTTCAATCCCTGGGTTGGGAAGATCCCCTGGAGAAGGAAATAGCAATCCACTTCAGTACTCTTGCCTGGAAAATTCCATGGACTGAGGAGTCTGGTAGGCTACAGTCCATGGGGTCGCAAAGAGTCGGACACGACTGAGCGACTTCATTTTCTTTCACCATAAACTACTTTTTCCATGGAAAAACCATTCCTGAAGATATAAGAACAAGAAAATCCTGTTTAAGCCTGCATAATTCACAACCCTGATAATTAGCACATGTTTATGATTATATTAATATATAAATATATTAATTTATAATCACTTATTATTATATTTATAATCACTAATTATTAACTGTGGCATCCCTTGTATTGTTGTTTTTAGATCCAAATATTAAATTTCAACTGCTCAGTTCTTGTCATTACTGACTTTAAAATTACCTTCAGTGTGTGTGTTTCTGTCTGCTAGGCCTGAGGCTTAGAACATCGGAGACTCTCAGTAGATTTTCTGTGGAACATAGAAAACATGGGAGCTTTCATGGTGGTTACTGGACTGGAGTAGGATACTGTATCTTGTGTTAAGTACTTCACCAGCATCTTTAGTTGTCATGAGATCCAAAGAAACAATGAAAAATAAAATAAGCCCATCATCATCTGCAGCTAAAAATCATTATTCACCCAATATTGGTTATTGAGTGTAAGCACTTAGAGCATACACTGTTCCATCTTTATAGCAATATGGGGTACATATACTATACATATAGTATTCAGATGATCTCTTTGAAGCTTCAACTGTGGATTATTCAGTAAGGATTATACCTTCTGAATTCTGCATACAATATAATTTCTCTAGGGAAATTTATATACATAAAAGAAACACAATATGTTAAATTCCTAACTTCTTCTTTTATAAGACAGCATCATAGGTCTGACTGCCTTACAGCCAAATTTTACCAACAAAATCTAGTATGTGACATAAGATGATCATATCTTATTTTAAATCAGAGAAGTTTACAGCATGATTTTATTAATAATATATTTTTAAAAGCACATGGGAAAATGTCTAGCATATTTTAAAGCAGGGAAAATACTTTTTCTGTAAATACCTAGAGAGGTGAAATTGGATTTAATTAATTATGATCCAAAATCTGAGATCACAAAACATTAAAAGTTTGAGTGACTTTCAAAACTGTCTTGAGACCAAGTCTCTCTTACCTGTTTTGTTTAGTACCTTTTTTGTTGGGGTATTTACTTTTTATAAGGTAACCCATTTCCTTGTGGACCAGCTCCCAATTATTTGCTTTAATTAATGAGAATTCTGTTTCCTTTTAACTTCCTTCCATTGGTCTTGGATATCCTGAATCATATACGCAGGGTTCAGGAAAATAAGAAAATCATATTGATTCTGATTTTCAGTGTGAACACTGATTTTTCCTTGAATCTTTTTTGTCATTAACACCATAGATTCTTTAGGTGCAGATCCTGCCAAAGAAGTGAGCCTGTGACACTTTTTCCTCTAATTAGTTAACTCTGAAACTAAATTAAGTCTGAATTAGCAATCTGTAGTAAGTACGTTAAGATTATTATCTGATGAGTGCTATCAATTTCACTTCTGTTTCTGAATTATTAGCGTCTTATTTGTTTACATTACAAATTCAGTAGGAGTAATTATATAATAAGAAAATGATGCTGTCACTTTAAATAAACTGCTTAGCAACTAAAACATCAGGACTATAATTAAAGGCATCACTCACAGCTTCCATTTTAATACATAAAGGAGAAGGACATGATTAGATTTTAATGAACTTGCTTTTGTTTTAGCTTTATTATTGTTTTATTTTAACCTGGATGTGGTTATTTCAAAACACCACTAAATGTTACTAAGCATTCTTAATTTCATACATTGGTGTTAGAGTAAATTTAACTCTGACAGCAAGCTTTCAGTTTTTAATCAGTTCTTTAAATGTAAGCACAATTCCTTCTCGTACCTGGAATGGAAATATTCTCCAACTTCCAGGCTAGTAAACTGTCTAGTCCCAGCTAACGAGTGGTAAAAATGTGTCAGATCACATAATAAACCCTCAAGCAAATGCTATTGTCTACTGAAGTCCTTAGTTTAAAATAAGCCTAGAGAGTCTGCCTGAGGAATAATGGAAGGAGTGATGAGTAAGAGTAATCGAAGGAATACTTGGAGACTCATGACTAAGGCTGAGTGTATGAGTTGCTGAGTTACCCCCTCTTTTAGCCTCAGATTCATATGTAAAATGAAGATAATATCATCTACCTATGGAGTTATTGTGAGGAATGTCACAAATTATGGATTTGAGCCTGTTTTGTTAACTCTGAAGCTTGGTACTGGTTTTGACTATGATTTCTATCTGCTAGTATAAACTGAAGTGTTCTGAAACTATACCTGAGTTTCCCCCCCAAATTTTCCCACTGTGCCTGAAATTTATACTACAAACATAATTTCTTTGAAATCAATGATCATTTCTCAATGTATCATCTGTAGATCTCCTCAGGTACTTTTTAGAAGTTCAGACTCTTGTACCTCACCGTTGGCCTACCAAATTAGAATCTGGGCTGGGACTCAGTAATCTGAATTTTAAAGTGTTTTTGATGACTTATAGGCATACTAAAGTTGAGAACTCCCCAGTAAGGCATTGAAACCTCTGTTAAAATATCAATACTTTGGGTGAGGACTATTACTCATTAACATTTTTTTGTGAATTAATATGTTGAAATATATAAGTTTACAGGAAATCAGGGATAGGCCAGGAAAAATCAAAACAAAAAACTAGGGGCAGAGGAATAGGCAAAAATCTAGTTTTAACTAAAACATACAGAACTCTGAAGACCTGGACTCTTGCATATGAATCTCTAGGGCAGCCTTTCATATTTTTAGACCCCAGTGCAAGAATACCAAAGATAGCTCACTCACTGTGTATCTAAATATTTAAAAGTTGTAAATCACACTAGCCAACTTTCAAATATATTCTCTCCTCCTACATTAACAAATTAATATTACAGTGACTCAGAAGGCTAGGTTCTGTACTCCTCCGAGTGCTGGGTCAGTACATGGTAGCAGAGGCAACCACTCCGTAGCCTGTGCCCTCTCCCACCCGTCCCAGGTCCTTCTGTGCGTGTGGATGCTGAAGTCTGCATGGTCATCCTCTGCGGACAGCAGCCTCTCTGAAAGCTAGCTCAAGGCCCTTTGAGCAGAGAATTCTAGTCTCCTGGATGGAAATGAATTCAAGGTTCGGCTCATCCCTTTGGTCCTAGGGACTCTCTAAAGGATGAGGCCTAGGACAAGGGCCCTTCTTACCCAGGTATAAGGACGATTCTGGGAATCTTGCAAAATACGTGAGTTATAAGGAATTTAGAAATCACCTGATTTAAGGCCTTCATTTTGCAGACAAAGCAACGGGGATGCAGAGTTGATATACTTGCCCAAGGTCACACTGTAGCTAATGGCAGAACTAAGACTAGAACTCGGATCTTCTTTCACCCTTTCCTTTCTGTCCAACCTTTTTATCTATGATGATATCCCCAGGTAGGGTATTTTCTACCACTTCTTCAGTTTGAGAATGTAGTTCAGGCATTTAAAAAAATTTTTTTTTTTAAATTTTAATTGGTGGAAAATTGCTCTACAGAAGCATTCTTCTGAGTAACCATGTTCCCCAGGGTAAGTTGTGATGTAAGCCAGCAGCCTTGGTGGCAGCGGCATTGCACTACCAGGAAGGAAGAAGCAGGTTGAGGGAGGGAGATGGGCACTCCCTTGAACAAAAGATCTAATGGAAAAGAGGCAAAGAAAACATCAGTTAAGAACTCATCGTCTGTCAAACATAAGACGGGGCCACCCTCACATGGGAGCACAATAGGAGATGCACTTAGTTGCATGCCAGTGTTTTCCTCTGTTAGTCTCAGTGTAAAAATTCCTATGACTCCTTCTGGTGTAGATAGCCATTTCATAAAATGTGTTTTTACTCTTTTTACTTGATTTTCTAACCTCCAAAGTGAACACTATTTATTATTGTTATTATTATTACTTTGGTTAGGAAATGAATCATAAGCTTATTTTCCTTGAATATTCAAAGAGGTATGTTTTAGCAGTAGAATTTTTAAGAACCAATATGGAAATCAAGTTTAATTTCCAGATTGAGTAACCATAATCTAATTCTAGCTAATAATAGCTAGTTATACGACTTTGGGTAAATAGCAATTTCTCGTTTGTAGAATGAAGGTTTGGATAGATATCTTAGGGTTTAAGAAAGTGTGCTATGAAACCCACTCCTAGCTGTGACCTTAGGCAGGTCACTCAATGTCTTTGAGCCTCTATTTCCTCATCTGCCAAACAGCTAATAATAGCACCTATCTTACAGAGTTGTTATGAGGGTTAAATGAATTGTATATAGAAAATGCTTGTAAGAATGTCTGCAGTTTAGTAAAGTGTGCTATTCATTATTCTTGACTGGGTTTTAGGTCCTATTTTTTAGCATATACCTAGAAAATACACATGTAAGTACGATAGCCTTTACAAACTCCCTACATCCAAAATCAAGCCTCTCATCTTTCAAAATTCTCTTCTCCCCTTCGGGTATTTAATCTTGGTACTGACGTCACCATTCACTGGGTGATGAGTGAGAAAACTGGCCAGTTTTCTCAAGCCAGAAATCTGAGAATCAGATGGCTCTTCTTTCCCCTTTTCCTGAAGTCTATTCAATTACTAAACATTGTGGATTGAGTTTTTCAAACACTTCAAATAAAGATTTAGATTTAAGTACATTCTGTTCTTGCATTTGTTGTTCATTGACTTAGTCATGTCTGACTCTTTGCGACCCCATGGACTGCAGCATGCCAGGCTTCCCTGTCCTTCACCATCTCCCAGGGTTTGCTAGAATTCATGTCTATTGAGTCAATGATGCCATCCACCCATCTTATTTTCTGCTTCGCCCTTCTTCTCCTTCCTTCAATCTTTCTCAGCATCAGGGTCTTTTCCGATGAGTCAGCTCTTTGCATCAGGCGGCCAAAGTATTGGAGCTTCAACTTCAGCATCAGTCCTTCCAATGAATATTCAGGGTTGAATTCTTTTAGGATTGATTGTTTTGATCTCCCTGCTGTCGAGGGGACTCTCAAGAGTCTTCTCCAGCACCATTATTTGAAAGCATCAATTCTTTGGTGCTTAGTCTTCTTTATGGTCCAACTCCCACATCCATACATGACTGCTGGAAAAACCATAGCTTTGACTACATGGACCTTTATCAGTGAAGTAATGGCTCTGTTTTTTAATATGCTGTCTTGGTTTGTCATAACTTTTCCTCCAAAGAGCAAGCATCTTTTAATTTCATGGCTGCATTCACAGTGGTGATTTTGGAACCCAAGAAAATGAAATCTGTCACTGTTTCCTTTTTTCCCCCATCTATTTGCCATGAAGTGATGGGACCGGATGCCGTGATCTTAGTTTTTTTAATATTGAGTTCTACGTCAGCTTTTTTCACTCTCTTCTTTCACCTTCATCAAGAGGCTGTTTAGTTCCTCTTTTCTTTCTGCCTTTAGGGTAGTGTCATCTGCATATCTGAGGTTCTTGCATTGCCACTATCCTATTTGAAGTCTTTGTCCAATAGAAACTTTCTAACTAATCTCCCTGCCTCCATCCTTGTTGCATGAAACACATCATCTTGCTTTTGACAGGATCTTTATAAAATACACATTTAATAACATCACTCCTCCAGTTGAAGGTGCCTATAAGAATGAAGTGTGCTTTCATCAGCCTGGCACAAAAAGACATCATGGTCTCATTTCTTACCACATCCTCTGGTGCCTCATGTTTCAGATATACAGAAGAACTAGCTTACTCCTGAAAGCACTTACTGTGCTTTCTCTCACCTCCGAACATGCTCTTCCCTTTGTTTAGCATATACTCCCCAGCCCACAGCTCCATCTCCTTGCCATCCCAGAAGCCCATCTACCTGCAATGCCAGTCATTCTACAGACTCAGTTCAAGTGTAAAGCCTTCTTTGGCAAGGAAACAATTTACTAATTTATTTTTGCAATTGTCTGGTCTGATTTAGATAAAATCAGGCAGCCTGAATTGTTCATATGAATCTTGGATTTGTTTGGCACATTTAGATACGTTTATGAAATTCCCATTTAACTATCCCCTAACCAACACCTCAAAATCAATTTACCCTTTACTTTTAACTTTATTGCCTATTCTGGGGACCGACTTCTTATGTAGGTTCTGAAGTGCTGATCAACATTTTGTTAAATAAATGACGAGGGGATTTCTCTATGTGTGACAGAATCCTAGACTAGATTATAGAGCATCTGCAAATATTTTTTGCTGCTGCTTATGTCAAAATCTTTAGGAGCTGGCAAAATTCTGTGTGGTAGGAGTGGTAGTGGGGACTGGCTTATGTGGAGCAAGGTATTCATTCAGCAATACTTGAAAATAGGGTATATTTCTTCCTTAAGGATGTTTGACTAATTCTCTTACTAAAGTGTGAACTTGAGGTTAAGATTCAGTTTTTTCGTCTTTACGACTAAGTAATCTTCATATTTAGAACCTCAGAAGTATTCTCATAAGGCTAATCAGTTTGGGAGAATGGCATAAAAGACATACATTATTATATTCTTCAAATTTCTTTTATGTTTTCTTTCTTATAAAAACATGAAGTATAGTCCATGCATCAGTGTCTGACCTATTATGCTTCTGGGTTTACCCTTTGTACAAACCATGAAGAAAAAGCTGCTATTCTCTTTGTGTATGAGTGTGGATAATGGATTAAAGTTCACCTTTTTGCTAATGGATATTCAACAGTTCCAGCACCATTTGTTAGAAAGAAATTCTTTCTTCATTGCAAAACACTTTCACCTTTGTGAAAAATCAGTTATCTATATATATGATGACTTAATTCTAGGTTCTCTATTCTGTCCATAGGCCTGTAGTCTCTCATTTTGACAATACCACACTGCTTTGATTACTTGTTTTATAGTAAGTTTGAGATTTGGTTGCCTGAGTCCTCCAACTGTCTTCTTTTTTTTTTTCAACTGTCTTCTTTTACAAAATAAAACATTTTTTGATCAACTGTCTTTACCTCTCCCCTCTGGTGCTTCTACTTAGTGTAAACTTAAAGCATTTTTCTCAGAGTGTGGTCATTGGAACTTGTTAGAAATGCAAATATTAGACCCCACCCCACATGTTTTTGAGTCAAAAATTCTGGTGAACTCAGCAATCTGAGTTTTAACATGACCACCAGGCTGATTCTGATACCTGCTAAC
Source organism: Cervus canadensis (assembly GCF_019320065.1). NCBI lineage: Eukaryota > Metazoa > Chordata > Mammalia > Artiodactyla > Cervidae > Cervus > Cervus canadensis. Next base: position 37,384,686 of record NC_057407.1, on the reverse strand, counting down.
ATTTGAGAATCACTGATACAGAACATTCTACTTCAGAATTCAGCAGACCTTTTCTCTAAAGAGCCAGAGGATAAATATTTTATACTTTGCAGACAATATGGTCTCTGTTGCAGTGACTCAACTCTGCTGTTGAAGCATGAAAGGAACCATAGATGATATGTAAATAAGTGATCATAACTGTGTTCCAATAAAACTTTATTTACAAAAACAGGTGGTGGGCAGATTTAATCTGCAGACCACAGTTTGCCCACCTCTGCTGAATTCCATTCCTACCTATACCCCGTCTAAAATCTTAGAGTTTGTCCCATTTCTCTTGCTCATCCATATTCTCTATCATTTTGGGCCCTCTTTGTTTTATAGCTCCTCAAGGAAGACTCTCTCAGTGAATCTATAATAAGTAGTTCTTGTAACAGGGCTTTTTCAGTGCTGAGGTCAGATATTTCACGTATTCCAGTTAACCTTTAAGGCCTGCTACCATATATCTACTTTTTATTGTAAAAGCAGGCAATTTGCAGTTTAGCTTTGCTCTTGAGCATGCTAGTTGCATGAGCCCTGCACACTGGCTATATGTTACAGGTTTCTTCAGATCAGCAACCCCAAAGATGGTACTGGCAATAATGATTTTACTAGCTTGCCAGGTTGAAGTACCCCAAACTGGATGGCTTTAAATAACAAGAAATTTGTGTCACAGTTCTAACGGCCAGAAGTCTGAAATCATGCTGCCTGCAGTGTCATGCTTTCTCTGACAGCTCTAGAGGAGAATAGTTCTTGCCTCTTCTAGCTTCTAGTGTTTGTCAGCAATCCTTGGTGTTCCTTGTTTTATAGATGCATCAGTTCAGTCACATGGCTCCTTCTTGCCATGTGTCTTTTTGTTTTCTCTGAACATGTCTATCTCTGCATCCAAACCTCCCCTTTTCTGAAGGACACCAGAAGTGTTGGATTAAGATATATTCTCATGACCTCATCTTAAGCTTTTGATCATATGCAGATTTTTTCAAATAAAGTCCATTTCATAAGTACTGGGGCTTAGGACTTCAATATCTTTTGTGGAGTTAAAATTCAACCCCTAACAGTGGTAAAGATGAGACCTAAGGTTTAATAGTAGCTGTTCTAGATAGAATGTTTGCTCATGAATTTGCAAGCCATATCTGTTTAAACCTCTACAACATAATATTTACCTCTGGGAAAGGTACAGATAAATCTCTTTGCTTTCTGTCAGTGAAAGAGAAAATAGTCACAATTTGCTAATTGAATTTTTACTTGAAAGAGAGAGATCATTATTACCTGTATAGCAAATGTTAGGGGCGCATCAAATTATCAAGAGGAATTTAATCAACAAGTTCTTTAAGCAGTGTCTAATATGGTTGCTGGTGTACAGTATGTTCTCAGTAAGTGGAGAAATGTGTGGAGTTGAGACGGAGATTAACATTCATTCATCTATATTAACTGCAGCCACCATTTGTTAATCTCTTCCTCTGTGTTCGGCACTATGCTAGGTGCCTCACGTGTACCTCACTGAACCTTTACCATGACATCTCCTTCTAACAGATAAAGCTTAGAGAGATGAAGTGAGTGTGAAGTGACATGTTCAGTGTCATGACCAGAAGATGGCAAGGCACAGATTTTAATCCAGTCAAAATAACTTGACAGCTCACTAAAAAATCTTTTTTATTTTTTTTGAAGTGCAATATGTGCACATAGCCAACTCATTGGAAAAGACCCTGATAGTAGGAAAGACTGAGGGCCGGAGAAGTGGGCAACAGAGGATGAGATGGTTGGATGGTATCACCAACTCAGTAGACATGAGTCTGAGAAAACCACAGGAGATAGTAAAATACTGGGAAGCCTGGCATGCTGCAGTTCTTGGGGTCACAGTCAGACACGAGTTAGTGGCTAAACAACAACATGTACACTGAAAAGTGTACATGTTTTAAGTGGAAATAAAGCCTATGTTTTTAACCACTGAGCTACTTTTATCTTTCTGTAATTCTTTTGCATAAAACTTTTATTGACTACCTACTGCAAAATAGTTTAATGATTATTACTGTGGAGACCATGCTGCTGAAGAGAGCTGGGATTTAGAAGGGCAGATAGCCTCATCTGTCTTCAGATCACAAAAAACTCTGAACTCCAGGCTAAAGAGTTCATACTCATCCTTAAGCAAATCTGGGTCATTATTGATTTTTAGGTAGGATAGAGACCTGATTAAACTGAAATTTGGTGTATGTGCTTTGGGCGGGGTTGGGACATCATGAGAAACACTCGGCTGGAAGAAGCACAAGCTAGCTGGAATCTAGATTGCTGGGAGAAATATCAATAACCTCAGATGTGCAGATGACACCACTCTTATGGCAGAAAGCGAAGGAGAACTAAAGAACCTCTTGATGAAAGTTAAAGAGGAGAGTGAAAAAGTTGGCTTAAAGCTCAACATTCAGAAAACTAAGATCATGGCATCTGGTCCCAGCACTTCATGGCAAATAGATGGGGAAACAGTGGTAGACTTTACTTTTTTGGGCTCCAAAATCACTGCAGATGGTGACTGCAGCCATGAAATTAAAAGACGCTTACTCCTTGGAAGGAAACTTATGACCAACCTGGACAGCATATTAAAAAGCAGAGACATTACTTTGCCAACAAAGGTCCGTCTAGTCAAGGCTATGGTTTTTCCAGTGGTCATGTATGGATGTGAGAGTTGGACTATAAAGAAAGCTGAGCACTGAAGAATTGATGCTTTTGTACTGTGGTGTTGGCGAAGACTCTTGAGAGTCCCTTGGAACTGCAAGGAGATCCAACCAGTCCATCCTGAAGGAAATCAACCCTGAATATTCATCGGAAGGACTGATGTTGAAGTTGAAACTCCAATATTTTGGCCACCTGATGCCAAGAACTGACTCATTGGAAAAGACCCTGATGCTGGGAAAGATTGAGGGCAGGAGGAGAAGGGGATGACAGAGGATGAGATGTTTGGATGGTATCACTGACTCAATGGACGTGAGTGTACTTCAGGAGTTGGTAATGGACAGGGAGGCCTGGTGTGCTGCAGTCCATGGGATCGCAGAGTCGGACATGACTGAGCGACTAAACTGAGCTGAACTGGGACAGTAATGCTGCTGCTGCTGCTGCTGCTAAATCGCTTCAGTCGTGTCTGACTCTGTGTGACCCCATAGACGGCAGTCCACCAGGCTCCCCCATCCCTGGGATTCTTCAGGCAATGGAATGGGTTGCCATTTCCTTCTCCAATGCATGAAAGTGAAAAGTGAAAGTGAAGTTGCTCAGTCATGTCCGACTCTTGGCAACCCCATGGACTGCAGCCCACCAGGCTCCTCTGTCCATGGGAGTTTCCAGGCAAGAGTACTGGCGTGGGGTGCCATTGCCTTCTCCAGGGACAGTAATAATAGAGATTTTGTCCAAAATCTGTCATATGGTGGTTGTGATCATATTTGGAAATGGAAACCTTTAAATAAAAACAAAATTAATTCAGCTTCTTAGTTCTTGTCTTATTGAAGGCATATAGTCTGCTACATGGTAAACTCCTTAAAGTAGAGGCTCTGTGTATTAGATAGTAGTCACTGCAAAGTGTCCGAGGTAGTACTAAACCTTTGTGAGCATATTAAATTCTCCTGTGAAAGATTGTGGTCCTCCATAGTTGGAATACTGTACTTCATGCTGGGATTTCAGAGAAGCAAGTGATGATCAGATGCCCACTTAGCCTTTTCCCTAAACCTAAAAAATATGTAACAAGAGACTGTCTTGTCATTCTCAGAAAAATGCAAGCCAAATCCCACAACTTGCTTCTTTGACCTTTTTGCTGTGGTTCCTGCATGAAGAAATGAGCAGAGTTGTTTTGTTTGACTTGCCACTGCTACCATCGAGCTCTATTTGCCACACAAGTAGTGGTTCTGACAGTTTTCTGACTTTTTATTTGGCTTCCCACAAGTGATTCTCAGTACTGGCTTCTGTGTGTTCCATGGCAGAATTGTCTCAGAAATGGATAAAACATGCCATTCACCTCTTTAGAAGGCAGTTCTTAGAAAAATATATAATGATGGCTATCTATTAAAAGACTGATATTAGAAATTAAGAAAAAATATTAAACCCAACATGCATATTGATTTCCGTTCATGATGTGGTGTGGAAGAGTTGAAAGAGTATGGACTGGGAGTCAAGAAACCAAGGCTCTTGTTTCAGCTCTGCTTCAGTTTAGACCTCAAGCAGGGCACATATATTCCTTAGGCCTCAATTTCCTTCCATACAAAGGAACTGAAAGATGTGTCTGAGAAAGTGGTTCCAGGAAAAGTATCCCAGGATGCTGATGCAGGAAAACCAAAATGTCACCAAACAAATTGAAGGATGATCCTAGAATAGGTCTTCAAGAGGTTCATAGGTCGCAAGATAGATTTTTAAAAAGTCTTTATAAACTTCTGTCTTTTCTTTCCCCTCCCTCCCTGCCCATCCTGTCTCTCTCTCTCTCTCCTTCCTCCCTCTCTCCATCCCTCCCTTCTTTCTTCCTTTTGTTCCTTCCTTTCTTCAATGAGAATCCACATGAAAAAGAATACTAAAAAAGACAGGAAGAAGACTGACATTGCTTTTGGTATGATGAAAACAAGGAGGGAGAATTGATTATTTGAGTGTTTTTGTTCCTCTTCTGTTCAGTGTGCTCATGTGCAGTGACCTGGAAATCCTGGCAATCTACTGGAAGGAAAGTGGCATACATGTCCTTGGTGTAGAGGTACACAGAGAATTTTACAGACTGCTGCATAGTTCAATACGGAGTGGCTTTGCATCAGACTTTTATAAGTTTTTGATCCATCCTGGGTATTCTTTCCCCTTCAAGTTTCCCACTTGGGCTAAATAATAACTTTACTCATTTAGAGTGACAGCAAAGGGTCCTAAGGTGATGAGTTTGCAGTTTTGTAAAACATTCCACATTTTTCAGTTTTTCTTCACTACTATTCAAAAGCTTTATTTATATATTGTAACTTACCACATTCTTCCTTGGATATATGTGATTATTCATGTCAACATTTAAGACCATAAGAAGATCCTTGAAGGTAGAGACTGTGTTTTTTGGCTTCTTAGTAATTGTGAAGGATACCTAGTGCAATGCCTGGCACAGAGCAGGTGCTGTCTGAATTGAACTTAATTGGATTGGATTCTCCTGGGTTGTCTAGCAATTAGGGTACTAGCTTAAATAAAAATCAATGCTTTCCTGTAATATGTTCAACTTCCCTGCTCCAGGTATTGAGCAGGGCTATCAGACCCAGAAGGTGTAAATGCAGAATACAGTATTAGATGCATGACCTAAGTATAGAAATATCATTCAAATGGGCTTGGTGCCCAGAAGCTAAATAGCTTTTGGCTTGATGACAGGGTGCAGAGCCTCAGTGTGTTGTGATAGAAGTAATTGCTAATAGATGCCTTTCTGTCTCACTTATGTAGCAAGAACTTAAAATCTGGATTGCCTCATGTTGCAAAAGGGAATATAGATAGAAGTATATAGAGATAAGCAGAACAATAATGGAAACAATATAAATCTTCTTGATGATTAGAGGGTAGAGCTCTGGGATGAGAAGGTACATAGGCCAATTAGAGCAGGACATTCACCAGTCAATGCTTGCTCTCCAATTCATATAGTGATGCAAATGATTCTGAGAAAGTGACCCTGAGGTAAAATATTATGGTATAAGACTATGAAGAGAATCTATTGATTAAAAAATATTTTGGATAAAGAAAATCACTTCTTCCTGAGTGAAATGAAAGATGACAAGTTGAAGAAATGAATGGATGGATTATTGGCTAGATTGTCAAGTCAGATCTGATTCCTTGGGTGAGTGTCTTAACCTAAGCTCCAATTTCCTTGGTAGTGAGATGAGGATGGAATTTGACCTCTCTGTCTCCCACCATAGTTGTGAGGATCAACTGTGATTGTGGAAGTAACCTAACAGAGCCCTGAAAGCTTGTTTGGTGTATTCAGAAGACCAGAGTTTGGTGAAGGACTAGGTTTTTGCTTAGTTTATGCCATACAACTAGCTTTCATTGTGTTGGTGGGGATTATAAACTGACAGTGTTTTATGTGTATCTAAGGAAAAGGTAAGCTGCAGAAACTAGAGCAGTTGTCAGGGAGAGATAATTCTAGAAATATTTCTTCTGTATACTCATGAATCCATGAGCAGCAGTGACATTACTCAACAGTGCTTCTGGAGCTGAATTTCTGAGATTTTGAGTGAGGGAATGGGGACCAGCAGAATCACCACTGATACTGGATTTAGGATGACTATGGGCCACATGAACCACTGGCCCAGTGAGGTGTAGGCAGTTTGGTTTACAGATGTAAAAGTGGTCTGTGTTGAAACCCATCTCTGCAGTGGGTTATGGAGTGGATCCATATACTGTCCCTTCTGGTTTAGAAACTGGACTACCTTTCTAGAACATCCGACAAATGACCAAATGCCTTCTGGGATCAAGCCCTTTCTTCCTTTTCCATCTCCCACTGATTTGTCCCAGGCAAGTTTGTAAATTAGTTTAAGTTTATTTTAAATATCCAGATTCTTCTAGTCTTTGTTCCTTGTAGTGCCTAATTTAGTGCTTCTGTATGATCCTAATCTTTATTCACTTTTATGGCCCATAGCCTGGTATCAGGAATCATATGAGCTATTTATATATTTATGTGACATTTATATCATAAATGATTCCTTTTTAATCATGCTAATTCTTGAACTAGGGAACAAAAGACATTGTTTCCCATAAGCAGGGTTTTGGAAACTACCTAGCAAGTAGAGGAGAATTTTGAGGGTGACATGACAGAACCTAGCATGCTTATATGAGAAGGTAAATTATGCCTAGAGTTGTCCTATTCTAGTCCAAGTGCATCTTTTCACTGGGCATAGAGGACTGGTGTCACCATTGCTTCCTTTTCTTATTGAAAATAAAGTTGAGATAATTATGAGTAATTCCTAATCTACGTATTTTTGTTCAGCAGTGAAATGCACAGAAGTGGTTTTTTAAAAGTACAAATCAGTATAACAAATCTCTAGAGGCTAAATTTTAATGTCTAAGATATCCAGTTGAAATCTACTGTTATAAATATGAGCCTACTAAAGTGATGTTTCACATAGGCAGAGCAAATAGACAAATGGTTCAAATGGATCATCAGCTGAAGCAAGCAAAACTCTACTGGACTCTATCCATCACTACTTTGCTTTGCCTCTTGGCACCAAGTAGGACAGCAAACCTACAGGCAAGGAAGCGACCCCATATGTGAGAAGCACCCAGTCTTCCTCACCCAAAATTGCAAAGTTAATAAAATTTCAAAATGGTTGTATATGACCATAGATTTCAATGGTGTCAAGTGGGGACAGTTGCTTCCTGTTTGGCGATTATCCATAGTAGCTACAAAGCTTATGGGAGATAGATAGTTTAACTCAATCTGAGGAAGAAATTCCTAATGGAGTGGTTCAGGAAGGAATGTGTCACCTCCAGAAGTCATTAGTTTCCTATTGTGGTAGATATTTCATCATATCTACCAGGCTCAGTGAGCTGTGCGGGGATGGGGTCGAGGGGTTACAAGAATTGAGTAGGGCTGGGGTAGGTATACTGCCATTTTATTTTATGCTGAGGTGGATTTTCTGAGGACTTCCCAGATGTCTCAGTGGTAAATAATCCGCCTGCCAATGCAGGAGACGTAGGAGACATGGATTTGATCCCTGGGTCAGAATGATCCCCTAGAGGAGGAAATGGCAACCTATGCCAGTATTCTTGCCTGGGCAATCCTGTGAACAGAGGAGCCTGGTGGGTTACAGTCTATGGGGTTGCAGAGTCAGACATGACTTGGCGACTGAGCATAGCACAGCAGCACAGGTAGATTTTAAGATTGTTCATTATAGTAACCCTTGGAAATCCATTATGAAGACACCATTATAGAGAGCCTCAAACTCTCTCAGCAGATTCATTGCTTCTCTTTCCCCTCCATCCTTGGAGATGACTGCTGTTTTTTGTTTGTTTTTTTTAAAGTTGAGCTCCAGATTAGGTAATTTGTGAGTGGCATAGTAAGAAAGTAAGAGTATCTTTAAATGATATAGCTAAGACATTGCTCTGTAGGGCAATGTGCTCATGTGATGAAAGCTCTGGAGAGTTTCAGAATTCCTCAGGAACTTCAGAGGGGTCAGAATCAGGAAAGGTGAGAGATTAAGGAAGCATGACATTTCTCTCCTCTTCCCTTAGATCTTTCTTCCTCACCAGTCATAGGTTAAACTAAATGCAATGATAGGTTAATTGTCTACAGTGTTTAAATTGTTAATTGTTTTTCTCTTTCTATCTCTTTTTTTGAACTTAGAACATATGAAGTTGAATTTGAGTAAGTAAATGCACAGTTGATAACGATTCCTATGTGAAAGTCCTTCCAAACATGAGATTTTGCAATTTCTACTCAGTAGGTCTCTAGAGATCTAGTTTGAGAAGTTGCTAACCTTTCAGCCCAGGATTGATGACCCAGTCTGCAGACCAAATTTGGCCTATTGCCTGTGTTTATAAATAAAGATTTATTAGAACACAGGCATGTGCATTTTTTTATACCTTGTGGCTGCTTTCAAGTTACAGTGACGGAGTTAAGAAGTTGCAGTGACAAGTGTATGGACCTCACAAGCTAAACTATTTACTGTTTGTTCCTTTACAGGAAATAATTGGCTCACCTCTGCTTTAGTTTTTTTTTTGTAAGAAAGCATGCATGTACTTATCCCTTGCACATAAGATGGCTTCCTGTAAGGTAGAGTTTTCTAATGATTCTGGGAAATAGTTCACCTGCCTAAGCACTCTGACCCAGAAAACTATTAGTACTTGCATTTCCAGTAACTAAATTGAAGCAGAGAACTTATGTAAAAACAGTCTGTGAAACACTGCTTATCACTACATCAAAATTGTCAATAGAAATCAACCCCCATCTTTTGGGTGAGAAATTCCGCAAATGATTATGACTTTAGAGAAAGATATTTATTTCATCCCTTGTCTCAACAGCCGGCTTTCTCTGCCTGATTAGCTAGGGTGGAATTTAATTTGGCATTTGGAGATTTCAGATTAGATTGAAAGAAATGTTTGTTCAGAGGTGTGGGTAGGAGCTATACCTGCATGTGGAAATACTGGTATTAAACCTTGTGATTAAACTTGGTTAAAAAAAATTTTTTTAATGTGCTAAAGGAGGTTTATATTTCATCTGACCTCAATTTCCCTGAATAGAGCTGAGTGAGATTTCCTAGCATAGTGCAGAGCTGCTTATCTTGAGGTGGAAAAAAAAAAGTATGATTAGCTGATTCCTGCTGAGGCATCATATTTAGAAGGCCTAACAGTTAGCTGGCTAACTTAAGATCAGGGAAGGGGAAATTACTGCTTTTTATAGGACTATTTCCACCTCTGATTTGGGTCCTCATTTGATGTGGTAATTCTGCAGACTTAGGAATACAGGAAAAAGGGATGGTGGTGCTGGTTCTTTTTATCTATGTGCTCTATCACAACTGTTAGAGGGGAGCACCTAGTTCCACAGAGCAATAAGTTAGTCACAATATGTGGCCATAGTTTATTTTCTAAAGGAATTTTTATGTAGGTTTGGACTATAGCTTTTGTCATTTTCAAATCAGCTAGGAAAAGACTGTAAATTCTGACAACAAATAGTGTTTCTGCTGAGGCATTTATTATCTCAACTCTGGTGCCAATCAGGGGCCAGCTGAATAGAGAAACTTCCATTCTCTAAGTCCTTACCTATAAAATGAAAGGTTAGATAGATGATTTATGTGGATCTTGATTTCTGATCTTCCAATAGTCAGTGCTGTTTAGGACTATGAATTTTCCTAGTCCACTTATTCATTCTCTGACAGTGTTGATTACATGCAGAAGGTTGGAAAATGGTACAGATTTCTCCATTCACCATCCCCTCCATCCTTGGAGATGACTGTTTTTTTGTTTTTAAATTGGGCTCCAGATTAGGTAATTTGTGGGTGCCACAGTAAGAAAGTAAAATAGCCACAAGCTCTATGCCTCCCCTGTCTCTGCAGGAGGTGTCATCACTCTCCATCCTTTCCTCAGACTTACCTCCTTTCCCTTCACCTCTTCATTACTCTCTTAAACCTCCCTACTTTCACTCCCCCCTCCATTCCCATCGTATCTATTTATTTCTGCTCTTTTCACCACTTCCCTCCCTCCCCTGCCTTTTTCTTTCCCCTTTTCATCCTCCTCCACTTTTTCACAGATTTGTTTTGAAATCCCCCAGAGCACACTTGTGATTCTCTTTTCTCTCACAGTGCTCAGGTCCTTAAGTGAAATGCCTTTGCTGGAGTTGTTAGGCAAATGCTAAGTGTTTTATGGACCTACAAAGGTCAAGTACCTGTCTGCTGGAATAAATGAAGACTCAGAAAACTAAGATCATGGCATCTGGTCCCATCACTTCATGGCAAATAGATGGGGAGACAGTGGAAACAGTGGCTAACTTTATTTTTGGGGGGCTCCAAAATCACCATCAGTCAGATGGTGACTGCAGCCATGAGGTTAAAAGACGCTTGCTCCTTGGAAGAAAAGTTTTGACCAACCCTCTGCATGTTAAAAAGCAGAGACATTACTTTGTTAACAAAAGTCCATCTAGTCAAGGCTATGGTTTTTCCAGTAGCCATGTATGGATGTGAGAGTTGGACTATAAAGAAAGCTGAGCACTGAAGAATTGATCCTTTTGAACTGTGATGTTGGAGAAGACTCTTGAGAGTCCCTTGGACTGCAAGGAGATCTGACCAGTCCATTCTAAAGGAAATCAGTCCTGAATATTCATTGGAAAGACTGATGCTGAAGCTGAAACTCCATTACTTTGGCCACCTCATGCGAAGAACCGACTCATTGGAAAAGACCCTGATGCTGGGAAAGATTGAAAGCGGGAGGAAAAGGGGATGACAAAGGATGAGATGGTTGGATGACATCACCAATGGGATGGACATGAGTTTGACTTGGCTCTGGGAGTTGGTGATGGACAGGGAAGCCGGTATGCTGCAGTCCATGGGGTCGCAGAGTCAGAGACAACTGAGTAACTGAACAGAACTGAACTGAACTAGGGTGAGACCAAGTTGACACCATGGGGAGAGGCAGTAGATTTTTCTTTTTTGTTAGTCCATGATGAAATCAATCATAATATGCCTCCCTGAAAACTGAACTCAGAGAACTGGAATCAGTGAGGTTCTTTGTAACTGTACCTGAAGGAGTAGGAGGAGAAAGGAGAGGTGAATGGGCTAGGCAGCCTTTTATGATAAAAATCTTAAAATATTTTTCCATTGATGATTCATCCTTGTCCTCTACCCCCATTGTCTTATATACAGAACAAATAGAACCTATTCCTCATGAAACCCAACCTCCCCCAAACTCCTTGATTGTGATTTGAATATGAATTCTATCAATTAGTTGATGCAGTTATAAAGAAGGCATAGAGGACTTGTGGCTAAAGTTGATTGTGACCTTCATATATATCATGAGTCAAATGCATTATGTACAGAAATGAAAATAATCCCAAAGTAATATATGTGTAGATTGGAAGAGCACTGTACTTACTTATAACTGAGGGATAGTCATATAGAAGAAGATACAGAAGTGCTCTTTTCGGAATCAAAGTGATTGGATGTGAATTGCAGGAAAGTAGAATTTGGTGGAGTGTCAGGAAAGACTCAGAGAAGGCAATGGCACCCCACTCCAGTACTCTTGCCTGGAAAATCCCATGGATGGAGGAGCCTGGTAGGCTGCAGTCCATGGGGTCGCACAGAGCCGGACACGACTGAAGTGACTTAGCAGCAGCAGCACCAGGAAACACTATCTAATAAACATACCTTCCTACTAAGTAACTTAGCTCTGAGTTTCCAGTTCAGGAGAAGTTGGAAGGAAGACCACCTGCCAGGAATTTACTCATTCATTCTGCAAGTGTTTACTGAGTACTTATTCAATGCCAAGCATTCTTCTCAGTTCTGGGACTCAGGAATGAGCAGAGAGGTATCTGGAGCTTTCAGACATTACTTACCCAGGTGACTTTAAGATCCCTCATACGTTGAGGATAGGTATGGGAGTAATTCAGCTTTTAGGATTTTAACAAGCTAAAAATAAATGAAGCCATCACATATTAACTATCTGTTTTTCAAGAACAGAATGAAGTAAAACTTGCTCAGAACTGAAATTACACTGAACACTAAAGTCAGGTAAATTCCTCTCTGGGTTTTAGGTGCTATAGGGTCATCATTACAAATATCAGTTACAAGTCCCAGAAAAAAGCTGATTGATTGTGTTTTGGAGTGACTTGGATTATAAATAAGTAGGCATAGGTATTCACCTCTCTTATTAGTTTTTTCTTAAAGGCTAGTATTGGAATGCATTTATATTCTATACAGACCTATTGTTAGAGGAAACTGAAAAGAAAAGGACATTTACTTTTTGTCCTGTCCTTCAATTTTTCTTTCCTCTTCCAGCTCCAGAATTTTCTTCTTATTTGCTTCAGAGATAGTGGTACTCTCAGGGTCCAAGTCTCCCATAATTCACTTTGTCTCCTATCTTTCAGCATCCTTCTGAAATCATCTAGAGCTTTCCAAATGATACATTTCTACCACTTCTCCTCTTGTCTCTCAAATCAATATTCTTTTCCTCAGTCCTCCTTCTCAAACTGTCTTCAGAACAATAAGAACTTGACTGCATTAGGGAGACCACATTGTTTGGTACAGCACTTCTCAAACATACACATCATTTAATGTATACATATCACCGTGGCTCTGTTTACGATGTGGAATAAGTTTCAACAGATCTGGCTTGGAGCCTGAAATTATGCATTTCTAACAAGCAAGCAGATGCTGCTGCTGCAACTGCACTGCAAATCACAATGTGAGTAACAAGAGTTTGATGAATTAGGCTTTGAAACTTTCTCACTTAATTTTTTAACCTTGAAAAAGTTACCTACCTCCTTGGGCCTAACTTATCTTATATAAGAATGGAGATACACCAGTCCTGCCTTATCTCTCCATGTTCTCAAATTAGTTCAACTAGTTTTTATACAAAGAAAACTACCTTCTTTCATAAAGTGGGGTTGTGTATGCCATTAGGTCACATTTTATGTCAAAATAATACAGACTGTAAGCTACTAAATGATTCTCCTCATTGGGATGCATTGGAATGTCAAAAGTGAACTCACTGTTCAGACATAATGGCTATTGTTCTTGATCAGATTCCTACCATCTGACCTTCTCGTTATGTTGCCTAGGAAAAAACAAAACTTTGTTCATGTGAGATATACTTGACATTGTTATAGTCAGGATCACCTTGGAAAAGCTATTGCCATGGAACCCAACTTATCCCTGAATTTGAACCAACATTTCTGCATTGGTCTGTTCTTGAATCTGGCACTTAGCAGCTGTCTAAATTTAGTGGGCATTTTCTGCTTTAATGAATATCTAACTGTGTAAATATAGTTGCTGTTTGGTCAGCACTTTCCCCAGCAGTATTTTCCAGTGGTAATTTGCCTGCAATAAACTCCTGAGGCAAACATGCTTTTCCTCTACCAGCCTTGTACCAACAGCTGATCTAGGCCTGGGGACATAAATAACCTTTATTTGCAGAATGACACTTACCTCCAGAGAGTCCCAAACTTTGTCAGAGAAGGTTTTGTCTTTTCACATTTCTATGGTTGAGTCTTTGAGTTCCTGTTGGGACTTGATATTGGCAAGTGTGGCCATCCTCTGTTTGGGATTGTGGGTCTTTTTAGAGTTAGCAATTCTTTGAGATGACCTAACTTAGTCATTCTTTTTTTTTTTAGTTCAAGGATACTTGATTTACAGTGTTATATTAGTTTATGGCATATAACATAGTGATTCTTTTTTTTTCAGATTATATTTCACTGTAGGTTATTACAGGTTATTGAATATAACTCCCTGTGCCACACAGCAAATTCTTGTTGCTTATCTGTTTTATGTATAGTAGTTTTATCTGTTAATCCTGTACACCTAATTTGTCCCTCCCTTCCTCCCTCTAACCTTTGGTAATTATAAATTTGTCTTCTGTGTCTGTGAGTCTCCTTCTATTTTGTATATAAGATTTCATATATAAGTGATATTATATAGAATTTGTTTTTCTCTTTCTGATTTACTTCACTAATATAATATTTTCTAGGTCCATCCATGTTGCTGGAAATGGCAAAATTTTGTTCCTCTTTTTATGGCATATGTATTTATACATGTCACATCTTCTTAAGCCAATCATCCATTGATGGACACTTTGTTTTTGTTTTTTTCATTTATTTTCATTAGTTGGAGGCTAATTACTTTACAATATTGTAGTGGTTTTTGCCATACATTGACATGAATCAGCCATGGATTTACATGTGTTCCCCATCCTGAACCCCCCTCCCGCCTCCCTCCCCATCCCATCCCTCTGGGTCATCCCAGTGCACCAGCCCCGAGCACTTGTCTCCTGCATCCAACCTGGACTGGTGATCTGTTTCGCACTTGATAATATACATGTTTCGATGCTGTTCTCTCAGATCATCCCACCCTCGCCTTCTCCCATAGAGTCCAAAAGTCTGTTCTATACATCTGTGTCTCTTTTTCTGTCTTGCATATAGGGTTATCGTTACCATCTTTCTAAATTCCATATATATGCGTTAGTATACTGTATTGGTGTTTATCTTTCTGGCTTACTTCACTCTGTATAATGGGCTCCAGTTTCATCCATCCATTAGAACTGATTCAGATGTATTCTTTTTAATGGCTGAGTAATATTGCATTGTGTATATGTACCACAGCTTCCTTATCCATTCGTCTGCTGATGGGCATCTAGGTTGCTTCCATGTCCTGGCTGTTATAAACAGTGCTGCGATGAACGTTGGGGGTGCACGTGTCTCTTTCAGTTCTGGTTTCCTCGGTGTGATGGGCACTTTGGCACCTGGATTGTTTCCACTTCTTGGCTGTTGTAATAGTAGTGCTGCTATAAACACTAAGGTGGATGTATCATTTCAACTTACAGTTTTTGTTTTTCCTGGATATAGTCCCAGGATTGGAACTGATAGATCATCTGGTAGCTCTATTTTTATTTTTTTAGGGAATCTCTGTGCTGTTTTCCATGGTGGCTGTACCAATTTACATTCCCACCAACAGTATAGGAAGATTCCCCTTTCTCCATACCCTCTCCAGAATATATTTTTTGTAGACTTTTTGATGATAGCAATTCTGATCAGTGTGAGGTAATGCATCATTGTTTTTCTGATTTGCATTTCTCTAATAACTTGTGATGTTGAGCATCTTTTCAAGTGCCTATTGTCCATCTGTATGTCTTTGGAGAAATGTCTATTTAGATCCTCTGACCGTTTTTGATTGGGTTGCCTATTTCTTTGTTATTGAGTTATATGAGTTGCTTTTATTTTTTGAAATTTAGCCCCTTATTGGTCTCATCATTTGCAAATATTTCTTCCCATTTTGTAGGCTGTCTTTATGTTTTATTAATGATTTCCTTTGCTGCCTAAAAGCTTTTAATTAGGTCCCGTTTATTTTCACTTTTATTTATTTTGCCTTGGGAAATTGACTTAAGAAAATGTTGCCGTGTTTCGTGTTTAAGAGTGTTTTGCATACATTCTCTTCTAAGAGTCTTATGGTGTCATGTCTTATACTTAGGTCTTTAAATTATTTTGAGTTTATTTTTATATCTAATGTGAGGGAGTGCTCTTATTTCTTCGATGTACATGCAGCTTTCCTAATGCTGAAGAGACTGTCTTTTTTTCATGGTATATTCTCACCTCCTTTGTTATAGATTACTTGACCATAGGTGTGTGGGTGTATTTCTGGGCTCTCAGTTCTGTTCCATTGATCTATATGCCTGTTTTTGTGCTAGTATCATACTGTTTTGATTACTGTAGCTTTGTAGTATAGTGTAAAGCCTGGAGGAATTATGCCTCCAGCTTTGTTCTTTCTCCTCAGGATTGCTTTGGCAATTCTGTGTCTTTTCTGGTTTTATATAAATTGTAGGTTTATTCATTCTAGTTCTATGAAAGATATCATGAGTATTTTGATAGAGATTGCATGAAATCTGTAAATTACTTTGGGTTCTATGGCCATTTTAACAATATTAACTCTTCTAAACCAAGAGCATGGATGTCTTTCCGTTTCTTTGAATCATCTTCAACTTTCTTTGTCAATGTTTTATAGTCTTTAGTATATAGGTATTTTGCCTCCTTGGTGAAGTTTATTCCTATGTATTTTGTTTTTGTTTTGGATACAGTTTTGAATGGAATTGTTTTTTAAGTTTCTCTTTCTGATAGTTCATTGTTAGTATAAAGAAATGCATCAGCTTTTTGCATATTGTTTCCTGTGCTGAAGTCATTTATTAGTTGTAATAGTTTTTGTGTGGATACTTTAGGGTTCTCTGCATAGTGTACCATGTCATCTGCAAATGGTGACAGTTTTGCCTTTTTCTTTCCAATTTGAATACCTTTCATTTCTTTGTCTTATCTTATTGCTATACTATGTTGAATAGAAATGGTGAGACTGGCCATTCTTATCTTATTCTTGAATTTAGTGGGTAGGCTCTCAGTTTTTCACTGTTGAGTATTATGTGGGTTTGTCATAAATGGCTTTTATTATCTTGAAATATGTCCCCCTATACCCATTTTGGTGAGAATTTTTTTTTTAAATCATGAGTGGATGTTGAATTTTGTCAAATGCTTTTTCTTCACCTGTTGAAATGACCATGTATTTTTTGTCTTTCCTTTTGTTACTGTGATGTATCAAATTGGCTGATTTGCATATGTTGAACCATGCTTGTGGTCCTGGAATGAATCCAATTTGATTGTGGCATATGAGCCTTATTATGTATTGTTGAATTTGGTTTGTTAATTTTTTTTGAGGATTTTTACATCTATGTTCATCAAAGATATTGGCCTATAATTTTATTTTCTGGTAGTATCTTTGTCTATTTTTTGTGTCAGGGTGACAGTGACCTCATAGAATGAATTTGGGAGTGTTTCCTCTCCTTCAGTCTTTTGGAATATCTGGAGAAGGATAGGTATAAGTTCTTCTTTGTATGTTTGGTAGAATTTCCTAGTGAAGCTGAGAAGTCTGGTCTGGCACTTTTGTTGCAGGGAGTTTTTTTTAAAAATTGTAGATTCTATTTCACTTCTTTGTGTAGTAACCCATAAGCTCATGATGGCTTATGTGGGGCTTAAATTGAAGATCCTTTTAAAATGTTTGTACACTTTGGAGGATATGGGGGCTGTGAGAAAGGTGCAAAGCAATTTATCAGATTCTTAGGGAGTCTATAATTAAAAAATTTTGAGGACTTCTGATCTGATCAAGGGTATCTCTTTCTCAAAGGCATTTCAAATACATAAAATAATAATTATTCTTTATCTATGTCTTATAGTTCTTAAACAAGCAACAAATTGGTTATATTAGGTACTCTGGAGTGTGCAAGGAAGTGCAATGGATAATCACTAATTTACTATGTCTTAAAATATATTATTCGTTTACTTATCAAATAGTTAAGGATTGAAAATCACATGGCATGTCCTATTTGGTCTGGAGATACAGAGACAAAAGACATGCCCCCTGATCTTAGTAAAACAGAGATGAAGACCTCTGACCACACAGCAAATGTGCTAAACATCAGCATATCGTATGTCCCCAAGTTTCCCAGAGGAACTGTAACACATATGCTAGAACTGCCAAAAGTAGTGATTCCATAATCAGCTCTGTGAATTGGGAAACCTAAGTGACGATTCTGTGTATTCTGCAGCAGTACGAAAAACAAACAAACAAGCCAACCACTTGTTTCTCATTACAAGAGAAAATAGAAATAAACCAACTATTCCCTGTGAAAGTTCGGGGAGAAATTAACAGGTATTCCATGTTTAGGGAATACCTAATACCCTAAGCAACCACATTCATTGAGTAGTTTGCAAGTTTGGCTGTACATTAGAAAAACTTGGAGGGATTTTTGTTCGTTAATACATATTATAGCCACACGTTCTGGAAAACAAACTCACTCAGAAGGACGATGCAGATAGTGGAGTGCAGTTTATTACACCAGCGGGCCCAAGGCAAAGTCTCCTCTTAGCCAAGGACCCTGACCCATTTTTGTGAAAACCTTATATACCCTAAGTGTACGTGCCCAAACCCACCTCCCCAAATTTCCTGAAATTAGTCTGAACAAAGGAAAACAAAGATACATCAAAGTTAACCTGTGATTCTTATGCCTTAAGCCTAGGTAGTTAACAGTGGATAATTATCAATAGGCCGGTGGTTATACCCCAATAAGCATAATAGAATTTATGATTCTATTTGGTTACACAGATAATTAGGGTATTCTTTTAGGCGAGGGAGAGTCTAGGTACGAGCCCTGGGGCTCTTCCCTCTGAGGGGTCTGGTTTTCCAGTTGGTATGTCGTTTCCATAGATACTGGGCATGTAGTCAAAGTCCACAGTCCGGCCCAAGATGGAGTCCTGCTTTCAAGATAGAGCCTGTTCTGTCTGTTTCCTCCTTCAATATTAAAGTAATTAATGCATACAGTTATAAATATCAAATAGTATTGATATTTGAGGATTGAGGATTGATTGTGAAGAAAAGTGGTAGCCCCTGCTTCAACAATTTTTGCTCCCTGGTCTTGCTTGAGCCGCTCTTAAAAACACATAGGCTACCCAGATCTAAAGATCTCCTAATCATTTGGATGAGTGGTAAAGGTCCGAAACTTTTATGTTGTACTCAGCAGCAGTTTCCAAAGTTCCCTATAGACTTGTCCAGGTTGACTGATTAGAATCACTTGACTTGGGACCTTTCTCCCCACCCAAACATTTTAGGCCTTTGATGCCTGTGGTTAAAGTGCCATAAAAGTGCACACATAGACGTGTTCTTAAGGAAAGATCATATCTACAGTCATAGTCATTGCCAGCTTACTGAATGACATGGCATTGAAATGACTCTTGATGAACAGGCCAGATTTTGAGGCATACCATGCTCTTCTTGTCCTGGGAACCTAGTTTTCATTGCTGATCAAGTTATCTTATGAGTGGTGGCATGAATATAGTGTAGCATTTCTAGCAAGGTCTTTTTAAAGACTCTTTGAAAGAGCTTCTGAAAATTCTATAAATTGAGGTGAATTTCAATTTCTCCTCTTTCTTGACTATCCCAACAGAACTTTTGCTTTCCCATAATGTCTAATTGCAATATTCTCCCTGTTTATTGATGATTACCTCCAGATGAGGGAGAAAATGAGATAAAAGATGAAGGCAGTACCCTCACTGTTACATTTTCTTAAAGCCAGTACACATGGCCTTGTAAAATGCTGCGGCAGAAAATACAGTGAACCAGAATGAAAATATGCTTATGACTAACTTGACCTATTCTCATAACAATCTCTAAATACTAATCTTATTATGTGCTTCTAATGTCATACATGAGGATGGATGCTTCTAAAGGTCAATAAATGAATGTATTAAAATAGTCTCTTACTTGCTTGTCAGGTGAAAATCCAAGCCATGCAAGCCTTTTCATTTTCTAGAAACTTTTTTTTCCCCCCTCTTCCTTGTTTCTATCACATTTCTTTGATTTTAATCTCTGCAGGTTGCTAATAATCTCAGTTGAAAGCTCTATGATCTTCAACAAAACAAAAACTTTTTTGTTTTCCATTTACAGTTGGAATTTTTCCCTTTCTAAAGGTATCCCTCTACTTTGAGGACAACCTGAACTATTCTCTGCTTAAAGGATAAGAAAACTAAATATTTTTTAATAAAGAAATAATTTGAAATCCTTAGGAGAAAAGTGCTATATAAAGTAGTGTCATGTTGTTTCAAAGGAGAAGTAATGACAAGAGTTGGGTTAAGTCAGGAAATGGTATAAAGGATTAAATAGGAATAGAGGAATAGAAAAAAAAGTTTTATCAACTACAGGAGAAGGAAATGTATTTCATCTTTATTTAAGCAGGAAGGAAAGCAAAGAATAGATGATTCCAAGGTATAGTATTTTTTCATACTTTTCAACAAGCTAAACTCTGCTTTGAAAACCGAAATAGACAAATGATGGCATTCTAGTTTGGAATAGAGAATTACACAAGAACAGAGTAAGACGCAGTTTTCTGAATCCTTTTATTTTATTTTTTAGTTTAGCTTTTTTTTTTCATTTATTTTTATTAGTTGGAGGCTAATTACTTTACAGTATTGCAGTGGGTTTTGTCATACATTGACATGCATCAGCCATGGATTTACATGTGTTCCCCATCCCGATCCCCCCTCCCACCTCCCTCTCCACCCGATCCCTCCAGGTCTTCCCAGTGCACCAGCCCGGAGCACTTGTCTCATGCATCCCACCTGGGCTGGCGATCTGTTTCACCATAGATAATATACATGTTTCGATGCTGTTCTCTCGAAACATCCCACCCTCGCCTTCTCCCACAGAGTCCAAAAGTCTGTTCTGTACATCTGTGTCTCTTTTTCTGTTTTGCACATAGGGTTATGATTACCATCTTCCTAAATTCCATATATATGTGTTAGTATACTGTAATGGTCTTTATCTTTCTGGCTTACTTCACTCTGTATAATGGGCTCCAGTTTCATCCATCTCATTAGACTGATTCAAATGAATTCTTTTAATGGCTGAGTAATATTGCATTGTGTATATGTACCACAGCTTCCTTATCCATTCGTCTGCTGATGGGCATCTAGGTTGCTTCCATGTCCTGGCTATTATAAACAGTGCTGCGATGAACATTGGGGTGCACATGTCTCTTTCAGATCTGGTTTCCTCGGTGTGTATGCCCAGGAGTGGGATTGCTGGGTCATATGGCAGTTCTATTTCCAGTTTTTTAAGGAATCTCCACACTGTTCTCCATAGCGGCTGTACTAGTTTGCATTCCCACCAACAGTGTAAAAGGGTTCCCTTTTCTCCACACCCTCTCCAGCGTTTATTGCTTGTAGACTTTTGGATAGCAGCCATCCTGACTGGCGTGTAATGGTACCTCATTGTGGTTTTGATTTGCATTTCTCTGATAAAAATGATGTTCAAATAATATTGTTTGGTGGAAAGGAGAAAGAAACCCTAGACCTTGGGAATGCTTACAAATGCATCAGAGAAGTTTAGTCAAGTCAAGTAGGGTTTAGACTTTAAGAAAAGCTGATAGGTATGAATTCTAGAAAGGGAAAACCAGAAGGGCGAGTTCATGCCCAGGTATCCTTTGGAGAATTAAGTCAACTGCAGTGGAAATTAGAATATATTCTAGTCCAAGAGTTAGGATTATTGTTGTTTAAGTCACGAAATTCTGTCCAACTCTTTGTGACCCCATGGATTGTAGCCTGCCAGGCTCCTCTGTCCATGGGATTTCCCATTCAAGAATACTGGAGTGGGATGCCCTTTCCTTCTCCAAGGCATTGGCAGGAGGATTCTTTACCACTGAACTACCTGGGAAGCCCCTTTGGAAAAACACTGAGAAGTAAAAATGCTGGATTGTATGGTAGTTCTATTTTTAACTTTTTGAGGCTCATACATACTGTTTTCCACAGTGACTTACCAATTTACTTTCCCACCAACAGTACACAAGTGTTCACTTTTCTTTAAATTCTAACCAATACTTGTTATTTGTCATATTTTTGATAATAGTCAGTCTGATAGGTATGAGGTGTGATATCTCACTGTGGCTTCTCATTGTGGCTTTGACTTCATTTCCCAGATGATTTTGAGTGTCTTTTTATATGTCTTTTGGCCATCTGTATATCTTCTTCGGAAAAATACCTATTCAGGTCCTCTGTCCATTGTTTGTTTTTTGATGTGGAACTGTATGAGTTCTTGGTATATTTTGGATATTAACTCCTTATCAGATATATCATTTGAAGATACCATCTCCCATTCAGTAGTTGGCCTTTTCATTTTTGTTGATAGTTTCCTTCATTGTGTGAAAGCTTTTTAGTTTGATGTAGTCCTATTTG
The DNA here is from genome assembly GCF_019320065.1 of Cervus canadensis. Lineage (NCBI taxonomy): Eukaryota > Metazoa > Chordata > Mammalia > Artiodactyla > Cervidae > Cervus > Cervus canadensis. Next base: position 37,362,737 of record NC_057407.1, on the reverse strand, counting down.
TTGACTTTTGCTTTAGGAGAAGAAAGAAGAGACAGAACCAAAAAAAAAAAAAAAAACTTACTTCTAAGACTGATGTCAAAGTCTGCCTGTGTTTTCTTCTGAAAGTTTTGTGGTTTCAGGACTTACATTTAAGCTTTAATCCATTTCAAGTTTATTTCTGTATATAAATTTAACAAAATGTGTGAGAGAGTAAATCCTGTTTGGTTATTTTGCATGAAACGGTCTAGTTTTGCAAATACCATATATTGAAAAGGCTATCTCTTCCTTTGTTGTTCCTTAATTGTCCATTTAATTGTGGGTTCATTTCTGGGCTCTCTATTCAGTTCCATTGACCATTGTGTCTGTTTTTATGCCAGTACCATACTGTTTTGATTACTGTCACTTTTTTAGAATAGTTTGAAATAAGTAAGCCCGATTCCTCTAACTTTGTTCTTCTTTCTCAAGTTTGTTTTGGCTATTCTGGGTCTTTTGTGGTTCTATTTAAATTTTATAATTATTTTTTCCAGTTCTGTGGAAAATGCTGTTGGTATTTTCATAGGGATTGCATTGAATCTATAGATTGCCTCAGATAGTATCTCCATTTCATTTAGTTCTTCTTTGGGGGGGTTTATCTTGTTTCTTTGCATGGAAAATATTCTTTTGTTGCCTCATTTTTCCTAATTCTCTCTGTTATTTGTATGTATGAAGTAGGTTGGTTATGTTTTCCCATCTTGGAGAAGTGGTGTTATGTGGGAGATGTCATAGGGGACCTGGCAGCACACTCCCTTCTGGTCACCAGAACCATATGATTTAGGAGTGCTTCCTACGTGGGCTGAATGGACCCTTCTGTTGTGATGGGGCGCACTACTGTGAAAGGGATGGTCAGAGAGGCTCGTCTTCTATTTGTTGCTGGCTCTTCCTTGTGTGGAAGTTGCCAGTCGTGGGTGGGCAGGGCTGGTTGTGGTGTAGCTTCCTACCTGGCCTGGGTAGTCCTAGGGCTGCTGCCAGCCCGCTAATAAGTGGGATTAGGTCCCAGGATGACTGACTCCTGAGCTTTGTGGTTTGGGACTGGTGACGGACCACTGATGAGCAGGCATGGGAGGTTCAGCAGCAACTGGCTGCAGTGCCCTGGGGGGTCCTGTGGCTGAGTCTGGCCTGCTGGTGACTGGTAGAGAAAGTTTTGAGTTAGGTCAGAATAGTGACTGAGCAAGAACTAAGAGAAATGAGTTAAGAGATTTCAGAAATGCCCTAAGATATTTATGACTCACTCATCTTGGGTTTCTGCAAAGGTTGAGTGGTCCTTTGGAGTGTCTGAGTAGCTGAAAGAGATATAACAGTCCTTTTAATTTGAAGCACATATGCCAAGTGCGCATGTTTAAACAGCCCACATAAACCTGTGGTATGTCTATAAAGAGTAGGCTGCAGTCATTGCAGAACTGGTTCATATAATTTTTTATGAAATAATGGTGACCCTTCTACCCTTCTAGTTGTCAGCCTTATTTCTATGTCTAGAATTTATCAAAACCAATCATGTAATTAGATTTACTGTACAATTGTTTGTCAAATGACTAGGCCTGTTTCCTCGAGGATAATAACACTAAAATTGGTAGTGTGCTGGTAAGTGAATCAAACATCTAGAGCCAGACAGGAGTGCAAAGTCAAGTGGGCCTTAGGAAGTATCACTGTTAACAAAGCTAGTGGAGGTGATGGAATTCCAGTTGAGCTATTTCAAATTCTAAAAGATGATGCTGTGAAAGTGCTAAACTCAATATGCCAGCAAACTTGGAAAACTAAGCATGGCCACAGGACTGGAAAAGGTCAGTTTTCATTCCAATCCCAAAGAACAGCAATGCCAGAGAATGTTCAAACTACTGCACAATTGCACTCATCTCACAGGCTAGCAAAGTAATGCTCAAAATTCTCCAAGCCAGGCTTCAGCAGTACATGAACTGTGAACTTCCAGATGTCCAAGCTGGTTTTAGAAAAGGCAGAGGAACCAGAGATCAAATTGCCAACATCCGTTGGATCATAAAAAAAGCAAGAGAATACCAGAAAAACATCTATTTCTGCTTTACTGATTATGCCAAAGCCTTTGATTGTGTAGATCACAACAAACTGTGGAAAATTCTTAAAGACGTGGGAATACCAGACCACCTGACCTGCCTCCTGAGGAATCTGTATGCAGGTCAAGAAACAACAGTTAGAATTGGACATGGAACAACAGACTGGTTCCAAATTGGGAAAGGCTGTATATTGTTTCCCTGCTTAATTAACATATGCAGAGTAAATCATGTGAAATGCTGGTCTGGATGAAGCACAAGCTGTCATCAAGTTTGCCAGAAGAATATCAATAACCTCAGATATGCAGATGACACCACCATTATGGCAGAAAGTGAAGAAGAACTACAGAACCTCTTAAAAACTGGCTTAAAACTCAACATTTTAAAAAATGAAGACCATGGCATCTGGTCCCATCACTTCATGGCAAATAGATGGGGAAACAATGGAAACAGTGACAGACTTTATTTTCTTGGGCTCCAAAATCACTACAGATGGTGGCTGCAGTCATGAAATTAAAAGACGCTTGCTCCTAGGAAGAAAAGCTATGACCAACCTAGACAACATGTTAAAAAGCAGAGATATTACTTTGCCAACAAACGTCTGTCTAGTCAAAGCTATGGTTTTTCCAGTAGTCATGTATGGATGTGAGATTTGGACAATAAAGAAAGCTGAGCACTGAAGAATTGATGCTTTTGAACTGTGGTGTTGGAGAAAACTCTTGAGAGTCCCTTGGACTGCAAGGAGATCCAACCAGTACATCCTAAAGGAAATCAGTCCTGAATATTCTTTGGAAGGACTGATGCTGAAGCTGAAACTCCATTACTTTGGCCACCTGATGCAAAGAACTGACTCATTGGAAAAGTCTCTGATGCTGGGAAAGATCGAAGGCGGGAAGATATGGGGTCAACAGAGGATGAGATGGTTGGATGGCATCATATACTCAATGGACATGAGTTTGACAAACTCTGGAAGTTGGTAATGGACAGGGAAGCCTGATGGGCTGCAGTCCATGGGGTTGCAATGAGTCGGACATGACTGAGCGACTGAACTGAACTGAAGTGAATCAACAAATGGATCTCAAAAAAAAGAGTGTGCGTATACATATCTACTCGTTTATTATATGTTTTACTGACATAAGAGAAGTCTAGCACACAATTTACAAATAATAATAAACTATCCAGTACTTTTTATTATAAATTCCATATAGCCAACTGATTCCTGCAGAATGTTCTTATTGATTTTTTCCCCCCAAATTCTTGTATCAATAGTCAAGTTATGGTTGCAGTTGATAAATGAGTGTGGTTCTGACATGAAATTTAGTTGATACTTTAATTTACAATTATGAGTGATAGGGAGGTGAAACAATGAGGACATATGCTGGAACTTTACTTTTTTGTTCAATGATGTCAGCAATTTCTTTGCTGAATTTTATAATAATTTTCAAATACTGGAAGAATATTTTTTCAACTCTGTGATAATCACAATTAAATGACAATAAATATAATAAACTGTTATGTTTAATCTGTATTATTAATAGTTTCACTATAAGCAAAGCAATTGATTAAGCCCTGATTTGTAGCTTTTGCTGTTTTCTATTATATAAATACTCTCACAATCAATTGAGAATTGACCATGGTGAAATTTCAAGGTACCAACTTGAAATCATTGCACATGGAGTTGGGAAGAGATCTTCATTACCAAACAGAGATGTGATAAATCCAGTATACATATAAAATATGCATAAATACCTTCCAGAGCATCAGATTAGCTGTCTATAAGCTTGAGGAGTCCTACAACCGTATTCAGATATTATAATTCAATAGAACAACTCACAGAATTCAGGAAAGCACTATACTTATGATTATAGTTACAGCAATGGATACAAGTTAGAACAAGCTAAAAGACAATTTGAATAAGATGAAGGCTTGGGGGTATCCATACATGAAGCTTCTTGTTATCTTTTTCTTGTGAAATCTTGAGTGGCATTACCTCCTCCCAGCCTTCATGTGTAACTGTATTTAAAACCCTCAAAATTCCCAGCCTGGAAAGCTTACCTGAGCTTTTGGTGTCTAGAGTTTTTTTTTTTTTTTTTTGGTGTCTAGAGTTTTTATTGGGGCTTTATCATATGTTGCTCACATGACTGATTTTTAATCTACATCCCCTGATGGAAATTCAGCCTATACTTTAAGTATTATTTCCTCCAGGAGTTAAAACTGATAAGGAATATCCCAAAGTTCTCATTGTAAATTACAGAGTTAGATTATTCAGTGATTAAAGCCCCAGGCAACACTCCAAATCAAGCAGGGTATTGCAAGGACCTAGAGATCACCTTCTAGTACCTGAGGGCAGAGACAAGACCACTTTTTCAATTCAGTTCAGTCACTCAGTCATGTCCAACTCTTTGTGACCCCATGGACTGCAGTATGCCAGGCTTCCCTGTCCATCACCAATTCCCAGAGCTTGCTCAAACTCATGTCCATCAAATTGGTGATGCTATCCAACCATCTCATCCTCTGTTGTCCCCTTCTCCTCCCACCTTCAATCTTTCCCAGCATCAGGGTCTTTTCCAATGAGTCAGTTCTTTGCATCAGGTGGCCAAAGTAATGGAGTTTCAGCTTCAACATCAGTCCTTCCAATGAATATTCAGGACTGATTTCCTTTAAGACTGACTGGTTTGATCTCCTTTCAGTCCAAGGCACTCTCAAGAGTTCTCCAATGCCACAGTTTAAAAGCATCAATTCTTCGGCGCTCAGCTTTCTTTATGGTCCAACTCCCACAACCATACATGACTACTGGAAAAACAATAGTGACCACTTTTTAGGTAAAGTTAATTTTTCACTGTATAGATTTTGATAGAGGTTATGCTGAAACTGTAGATAAGTTTGGGTAGTATTGTCATTTAAAAAATATTATGTCTTCCAAACCGTGAGCACAGAATATCTTCATGTTCACTTAGGTCTTTAATTTCTTTCTACCATGTTTTGTAGCTTTCATTGAACAAGTCTTACACTTCTTTTGTTAAATTTTTTCCTAAGTTATTCCTTTTGATGCTATCATAAATGCAAAATTTATTTTAGGATTGTTCACTGCTTAGTGTATAAAAATACAATTATTTTTGTGCATAATTTCTATCCTTCAACCTTGCATAACTTGTTTATCAGTTCTCCTTGTGTATCTGTGTGTGTATAAGTGTGTTCCTTGAGATTTTTTATATACATTATTGTGTCATCTGCAGATGGAGATAGTTTTACCTCTTTTTCCAAGTTGAATCTTTTTATTTCTTTTTCTTGCCAAATTGCCCTGGCTAAATCTCCAGTACAATATTGAATAGAAGTGATGAGGGCAAATAGCCTTGTCTTGTTCTTGATCTTAGAGGGAAAGATTCAGTCTGTCATCATTAAGTATGATGTGAATTATAGAATATTCATAGGTGCCCTTTATCAAGTTAAGGAAGTTTCCTTCTTTTCCTCCTTTGTTGAGTATCTGTGTACTTTAAGTTTTAATAGTGGTTGTGTTTAACAACCAGATTATAAAGTTCACATGTAACAGTTGGCACTTGAGTCAGTACAAGCCAGCTCTAGCATACTGCTGTAAAGTTGACAATTTTACTCACTTTAACATGCTATTTTCAACTTTGGCAAATGAGGCCTCCCACATTGCTGATTGAATGAGTGCTAATGTGCTTATAATGCTAAGTGCCTTCAGGAAAAGATTAAATAAAAACATTAACTTCTATAGTAGATATCAGTTACCACATACTTTTTTAAAAGCTCACAATATATTATCTTTAAGTAGCTTGCATTGAGAGTAAAAATTGTCAAGTACCTAGTATATTCATTTATGTAATTTAGTAAGATGATTATGTATAAAATGAGCATATTCTAATATATTATCCAGTAGCCTGGCTATCCTAATTCAAGTTTAGTTTGCAAAAGATATTATCAATGAGCATCTTGTTTTTTTGATCAGGGAGGTTTCTGTAGTTGTGAAAGTATTAACTGTAAAGCAATACTCAGTAATAACAACAAAAGCATTGGTACTATAGCTGTGGAAAATGCCTCATTAAAAACCACATTTCAAGGTGCACTGTTTTGGTTTTGCCTCATTACATGTGCAATTAAGGAAAAAACAATGAGAAAAAAGTTTTCTCGTCTACCTCAGTTACCTTTAGGAAGTTTAATTAATCCAAGAAATTTGCAGAAGAAGTAAATTTGAATATGAAACTTTGTCATGTAGTCTGAAAGCTTGTTACTGGAACTCCATAATAGTTTATACCTGCTATTATTTCCATTAAAATAGGAGAAAAAGACATCATTGAAGTCAGAATCTATCATTTATGACTTTTACTTATACTTAATAAATGTTTTCTATTCCTAGATTTTTATTAAACCATAAATTTAATGAGGTGAATTGGTTACATAAAGATATGTGAGGCTTATATCTCTATGATCTAGCCTTTGAATGTTCGAATTATTGAGATACTGTTGTATTTTGTATTCTTATTGAAACTAAGTCCCCCTTCTTAGCACTTACCAGGGCCCTTGGGGGAAGTTTATTGATTTTTCTTAGAGAGAGCAGTAGAGAAGTTTGGTCAGAGTCAGATATGAACCTCAAAAGTCAAGAATCCACATGTAAAAATCCTCATTGAAAGCATTTTGAGCTAAAGGATGACTCAAGAGGGTTGACAATTCTCAAGAAAGTTTCTAGTTATAATAGTGGGAACAAGAAAAGGTATTAAGATTTAAAGAAAAGACATAGATACAAAGAGTGCTCTCTTACCAACTTAGACTTATTGGGGTAAAGTAGATGTATTTGGGCATGTCTTTCTATCTTACAACAATGTTCTTAACCTTTTCTCGTGTCCATGGACATTACTTCCTGACAGCCATCTTCATACAATGTGATTGTACCTCCTGGGAACAGCAAGTTACAAGTTGGAAGGAAGTCTGATCCAACCTTTAATAGACATTGATTTGTGAGAGAATGAGTCTGTGTATCTGGAACTATAGCATAGGAACATGGGAATTCTGGGCAGCTATCTTTTCTCTGCCTTGCTTCTTGAGGTGTATAGAAAGTCAGTTAGAAGGGATGAAACAGATGTGCATGCAAAGAGAAGACAAGACAAGAGAGAAAAATTTGTGATGTTTAAAATGTCCAAGGGTTTCTGAGCATGAGGAGGAATACTCCTTATTTTTTGAATTTTGTTTGTGCTGCGCTTAGTTGCTCAGTGGTGTCCAACTCTCTGCGACCTCATGGAATGTAGCCCGCCAGGCTCCTTTGTTCATGAGATTCTCCAGGTGAGAATACTGGAGTGGATTGCCATGCCCTCCTCCAGGGGATTTTCTCAACCCAGGGATTGAACCCAGGTCTCCCACATTACAGGCAGATTCTTTACCATCTGAGCCACCAGGGAAGCCCCCTGTATTTTGTTTATTGCTCAGTTATTCATCTAGAAAGCTATTTTTGTTGAATGCACATTTAGATATTGATTACAAATTTTGATTTAAGTCCTCCAGACAATGTAAACTGAAGTAAAATTCTACTTATAGCTTGTTTACAGAAAGAAGAGTAAAGAAGGGTGTTTTAATGGTATAACAATAGCAGAAAAAATTAGGAAAGGCTAAGCTAACAGAAGAAAGAGAAAAATCTGTCAGGGAACATTATTTTCAAACTTGACTAAGTAGAACATTAATGGAGAAGAAAGTTGAAATCCACAGGGAACATCTCATTTTAACTGAGTTTAAAATTATCTAGGATGTAAAAATTATGTACATGGGTACAAACAAATGACTGGACTATTGTTAGAGATCTTTGTGGACTCCTGAATGAAAGGAGATTGATCCGAAGGGCACTGGTTATATGTGACAGTTTGTGTGTGTGTGTGTGTGTGTGTGTGTGTGTGTGTATGCGCGTGCGCGTGGGCACGCACTTAGTTGCTCTGTCCTGAGTTGTAGTTGCTCTGACTCTTTGTGACCCCATGGACTGTGGTCCACCAGGCTCCTCTGTCCATGGGATTTCTCAGGCGAGAATACTGGGGTGGGTAGCCACTCCCTTCTCCAGGGAATCAAACCTGGATCTGTGGCCTTGCAGGTGGAGTTTTTTACCATCTGAGCTGCAGTACAGTACTGTGAGGTGCGAACATGTAATTCTAGCAACGGTTTGTTCATACTTGGAAAAGGTGGCAGGAGAGACCGGCATGGGTTTAATGATCAGTGACCATGATCATCAGAGGATCATTCTATCCTCTGATCTTCTATCAGAGGACAGAAGAGCCTTCTATCCTCTGTTTACTTCCTTCAGCAGAGTTACAGATGTCCATTACAATAGACACTGGGCACTTGAATTTCAGCAAGACATTTGATAATATCTCTCATGACATTATTATGAGTAGTAAGAAGATAGTTGGTTAATGGTAAAAAGCAGGCAAGTTTATAACTGGTTAAAAAGTATACTCACCAGTGTTTATGTACAGATTGGTATCTATTGGAATAATCAGTTAAAAGAATGAAAAAAAATTTTTCTCTTAGGTCTGCATAAAGGTGATACAACCCAATCCTTTTTTTTTCTGTCCCTTCGTACCAGCACTGTTCAATAGAATGTTCTGTAATGATGCAAATGTTCTGTAACTATGCTGCTCAGTACAGCAGCCTCTGACTACATGCGGTTTTCTAAGCATTTGAAATGTGGCTAGTTCAGCTAAGGCACTGAATTTATAATATTTTATATTTAATCACTTTTAATTAACATAGCCCCATATGGCTAGGGATACTCTATTGTATGGCACAGTTTTACAATATCTCCAGATTTTTAATGAAACACACACAAAGTATATGTATTTTTATTGTGATTAATTTAAAGATTCATTTTATAGGATTTTGATGTGGTTTTACTAAGAGAATCTTCAACTATATTATAGCTGTTTACAGATGATAAAAATGAGACCTAAAGGAATTAAATGATTTATTCGGAATCACACACTTATCAACTGAACAGGGACTCAAACTAAGATTCTCTGAATCTCAGTGAATGCATTTTCATATGTACCATAGTGTAGAAAATAGCCCTTTATATGTATGTAAGTGGATATTAGATATTGACTTCCAGTGACCAAGCAGTAAAAAATTTTGCCTCTCAATTGTTTTAGTATTAGGTAAAGATAAATAGTATTCTGAAGTCATACAGTGACTCTTTGTAGATAGGGATTCCTAAAAATGAAATGTTGAGATTTTCTTTTCTCAGTTGTGAAGGCCAAAGCTAATTAACGTTAGCTTCCAGTGAGTAAATGTGTATCCTCTTGGGAAGACTATTTTTAGGTCCCTGAACTTCAGAGTTGACTTCCTCTGTTTTTTCTCCACTCAATTAAAAAATATATTATTAGGACTATGGCACTGTGCTAATGTATTTCTGAGAAAAGAAAAGAGATGACCTGCTGCTGTGTGAAATACTAGCAAGAAATCAGCAGGGAAGGGATTAGAACAATTAAAATCTTAGTTCTCAAAGGGAGGAAATGAAGTTTGATTAATAAGATTTATAGTCTGTATTTATAGGAAAGAACAAAACTGTATTTCAAATATTACTTGTACCAAACTAAACTCATATCTTCTTCCACTTTCCAAGATTATAAGACAGTTCCTCTTACTAATATCAAATTGGATGGGCATATGCATGTTTGTATAATTTTCTTAAAAGGAGAAATGGACTGTCTTAATGCCATTTTATAGAAAAATCTCTTTGTTCTGTCTGCTTAAGTGCAGGGAGGTTATGTGTAAAGCGGAACTTTTGTTTTTCAGAGAGGAAAAAAATCCTCAAGACACTGATGTTGTTTTAATCTCTGGTTATAGATATGTTTAAATTTTCTTATTCTGGTAGGTAAAGGGAGGGAAGGAAAGGTTTTAGAAAAGGAGGTGAATCTGAAAAGTACCAAGGTTGAGGTTAAGATGCAAAAAGCAATTTGTGCCCCAGAGAAATCGTCGCCCATGTGGGTTAGTTGTTCATGGAGTCCCCATATCTGGTGAATATCTCCAATGACCTTGGATATACTTCTCTGTCTGATTACTATTCTCCTCTTCTCTCATATATATAGTATACTTGAAGAGATCTCAGATATTTTGTAGTCGATTTCTCCCATTTACAGAGGAAATTGAGGTGCAGATAGTGATTTTCCTATGTTTGTGCAGAATGTTGACAAAGTTGAGGGTCTCATAATTTCCAGTTCAGCATTATTTTCTCTCTGTTGTGCTACTGTTCTAGTCCTGCTTATGGAGAAGTTTGAAAATCACTTAATTCTTGCTTCCAACCATTTAATCAATATAGCAAGTATAATACATGAGTTTCATTCTGAGGTTTGTTGTAAGTTAAGTATGAGTAGAAGAAAGTGTTTTAGGGCCCAAAATTTGCTTCCTGTAGACAAAACTCAAAACAAAACACCACCCAGACCCACAGTTGAATGCCACTTAGCCTCTTCCTCTTATTCTGATTTATAGCAATGTTCATTGTGTCCTTTGTATGCAGAATATGGAACTTCTGTGAGAAGTTAGGTGGTAAGCTCTGTGAGAAGTTAGGTGGTAAGAGAAAATGTCTGTATTAGTAAAGCTAGTTTCTGCTGTGCTCTGGTATCACTCTCCCACCCCAGTCGTCACTCTGAAGATTAGATCTCACTTACCTAAAATATCATCTCTTCGAAGATACTTCCTTGCCTACCTTATCTGATGATGCACCTCTTAGCCCCTCTACTCACGTGTATATTACTCTACTTTTTTTTCTTCATTGTTGTGATCTTATCTGAATTTATCCTCTTTCTTTCCTTATCTTTTGTGCATTTTCCTCAATATTATTTAAATTTCATGAAAATAGGATCATCTCTGTCTTACCCAAAATATAGAAGAATGCCTGGTATTAAGGAGATTCTCAGTAGTTATTTATGGAATGAATGAATGAATGAATTTGTTGTTGAGTGAGTATACATCCACTTTCCCCCTGGTGCCTGGTTGGTTGGTGAAGAGGTAGCATTAACTGTACCAATGTCCGGTCTCCTCCAAAAGCAACTGAGATCCTCATGTTGAACTGGGGTAACAGCCTGGGATTCTCCTCTCTGTTGAAGGCAGTTTTCCTTTTGAGCCTCTGGGGTTCTTTCCTTCTAGTTATCCAGTCATAGCCATGTTAGTCCCTCTCAACAGGTTTCAGTAACTTTGAACTTAGATCTTGATAAGAACTTCAGATTTCTAGTACTAGTTTTCCTTCAGTCTCATGTCCAGTTTTACCTTTTCCTCATAGCAATAGGCATGAACTCTTTTAAAAAATTAAGATGAAATGCATATAACATAAAATTAATCATTTTAAAATCAACAAATCAGTGGCATCTAATATATTCAAAATGTTTTATAACCATGACCTCTATGTAGCTCCAAGTCATTTTCATCCCCCAATAAAACCATGTATTCATTAAGCAGGTATTTCTTATTCTCACATACTTTCCATCAGCCCCTGTTGTTGTTCAGTCACTAAGTTGTGTCTGAGTCTTTGCAAACCCATGGATTATAGCATGCCAACCTTCCTGTCCTTCACTGTCTCCCAGAGTTTGCTCAAACTCATGTCCATTGAGTCCGTGATGCCATCCAACCATCTCATCTTCTGTCACCTCTTTATCCTCCTGCCCTCAATCTTTCCTAGAGTAAGAGTCTTTTCCAGTTAGTCAGCTCTTTGCATCAGGTGGCCAAAGTATTAGAGCTCCAGCATATTCACGGTTGACTTCCTTTAGGATTGACTGGTTTGATCTCCTTGCTGTCCAAGGGACTTTCAAGAGTCTTCTCCAGCACCACAATTCAAAAGCATCAACTTTTCAACAATCAGCCTTCTTTATGGCCCAATTCTCACATCCATACATGACTACTGGAAAAACCATATCTTTGACTCCACGTAACTTTGTTTGCAAAGTAATGTCTCTGCTCTTTAATATACTATTTAGGTTTGTCATAGCTTCTTGAGCAATCACCACTCTGCTTTCTGTTTGTATGGATTTGCCTAGTCTGCCTGTTTCATACAAATGGAATCATGCAATATGTAGCCTTTTGTGTCTGGCTTGTTTCACTTAACATGTTTTTGAAGTTCATTAATATTTTTAGCATATATTAGTGCTTCATTTCTTTTTCGGAGAAGGCAATGGCAACCCACTCCAGTATTCTTGCCTGGAAAATCCCATGGACGGAGGAGCCTGGTAGGCTGCAGTCCATGGTGTCACTAAGAGTCGGACACTACTGAGCGATTTCACTTTCACTTTTCTCTTTCATGCATTGGAGAAGGAAATGGCAACCCACTCCAGTGTTCTTGCCTGGAGAATCCCAGGGACGGGGGAGCCTGGTGGGCTGCCATCTATGGGGTCACACAGAGTTGGACATGACTGATGCGACTTAGCAGAAGCAGCAGCATATACAATGGCTATTACTCCATTGTATAGATATTCCATGATTTGTGTATCCATTTATTTTTTGGTGGACATTTGAGTTGTTTTCAGCTTTTTGAAAACTAATTTGCATGGTGCTGCTATGAGCATATGTGTGCAAGCATGTATTTGAGTCCCTGTTTTCAATTCTTTGGGGTATATATTTGGTTGGCAAAAAAGTTCATTTGGATTTTTCTGTAACATGGTATGGAAAAACCTGAACAAACTTTTTGGCCCTAGAGAGGAAATTTCCTAGAGAGGAAATTGCTAGGTCATATGGTAACTTTCAAGGCAAACCATTCAGCATCACAGTAATCCAAGTCTGTTCCCCCACCACTAATACTGAAGAAGCTGAAGTTGAATGGTTCTGTGAAGATCTACAAGACCTTCTAAGAACTAACAATAGCAACAAAAAAGATGTCCTTTTCATCATAGGGAATTGTAAAGAAAAGTAGGAATTCAAGATATACCTGGAGTAACAGTTAAGTTTGGCGTTTACAAAATGAAGCAGGGCAACACACTTGTCATAGCAAATACTTTCTTCCAACAACACGAGAGATGATTCTACATGTGGACATCACCAGATGGTAAATACAGAAATCAGACTGGTTATATTCTTTGTAGCTGAAGATGGAAAAACTCTGTAGAGTTAGCAAAAACAAAACCTGGAGCTGACTGTGGCCCAGATCTTGGGCTCCTTATTGCAAAATCGACACTTACATGAAAGAAAGTAGGGAAAAATCACTACATTCAGGTATGACCTAAATCAAATCCCTGATTATTATATAGTGGAAATGACAAACAGATTCAAGGGATTAGATCTGATAGACAGAATGCCTGAAGAACTATGGACAGAGGTTTATAATATCGTACAGAATGTGGTAACAAAAACTATCCCCAAGAAAAAGAAATGAAAGAAGGCAAGGTGGTTGTCTGAGGAAACTTTACAAATAGCTAAGGAGAAAAAAAAAAGAGAAACAAAAGGCAAGGGAGAAAGGGAAAGATATACCCAATTGAATGCAAAGAAATAGAGGAAACCAATAGAATGGGAAAAGCTAGAAATGTATTCAAGAAAATTGGAGATATCAAGGGAACATTTCATGCAAGGGTGGGCATGATAAAGGACAGAAATGATAATGATCTAACAGAAGCAGAAGAGATTAAGTAGAGGTGGCAAGGATACACAGAAGAACTATACAAAAAAGGTCTTGATGACTCGGATAACACTGGTCATTGTTGGTGTGGCCACTCACCTAGAGCCAGACTTTTGAGAGTGTGAAGTCAAGTGGGCCTTAGGAAGCATTACTATGAACAGAGCTATGGAGGTGATGGAATTCCAGGTGAGCTATTTCAAATCCTAAAAGATGATGCTGTGAAAGTGCTGCACTCAATATGCCAGCAAATTTAGAAAACTCAGGTGAGGTCATGGAATAGTTGGTAAGCAACAACTTGCCACAGTAACTGTGTGACTTTAAGCAAGTAACTCAAACTTTCTGTGCCTCAGTACATATAGAATTAGCCTCAATTTTATATTCATTGGAAGGACTGATGCTGAAGCCTACGCTCCAATACTTTGGCCACCTGATGGGAAGACCTGACTCATTGGCAAAGACCCTGATGCTGGGAAAGATTGAGGGCAGGAGAGGAGATGGGGCAACAGAGGGTGAGATGGTTAGATAGCGTTACCGACTCAATGGACATGACTTTGAGCAAACTACAGGACATAGTGAAGGATATGGAAGTCCGGTGTGGTGCAGTCCATGAGGTTGCAAAGAGTTGTACAGGATTTAGCGACTGAACAACAACAACAGCATGGTAACTCTACATATAAATTTTTGAGAAACTTAGTATTTACTTTTAAAACTCTACCTTAAGCAGACCTTTGACATCCCAAATTTCACCAATTAAAAACAACTTCATTTTTAAAGGTGGTTACCCTTGCCAAAAAATGAATAAAAAAACCCAACCCCCCCCCTGGTGTTTCCTGAACAGCTATAATCTGTAATGTATGTTATAAGATCCAAGAATCATGCATGGAATCTAACATATAGTAAGGGTCAATATATATTAATTCCCATCTTTCATAATATGTTCGCTACTTGACTTTAGAGAGGTTATTTAAGCATTCTGGTCTTAGTTGTTTCATTGTTAAAAGTAATCTTATTCATAAAGTTGAGAGCCTGGGGAAAGAAACTACATAAATGGAATTTAGAAACTTATTAATGGCTAGAAAATATTTTAATAGTCAAGGCCAATTTTCTGAAAATATATTTGAAGAAGCTATATCCTTGAATGATTATGTGACTAGCCCAGAATCACGATTTTGTTGCTGACCTTATCACCCTGCAGGTCTGGAGTCTGGTCCAGCTCATAAAGTAAGTTCTAGTTCACTTATTTCCTATTTGCTTCCAGCAATTGATTACCCAATGTAAGCTGGAGACTGGGGTTGGCACTAAGATACTTTAACTCATGCCCTCAATAATCCTTCATTTTACCAAGAGGAAGCATAAGTTCATGGAGTTTTGGCAGTTCACCCAAGTTCATGCAGTTATTAAATGGTAGAGCCAAAATTGACAATCAAGTGTGTCTGACACCAAACTGTGAAATTTTCCTGGCACCACAAGTTGGAGATTTTACTGAATGGAAGGGTAGAGTGTAGAATCATCAGGCTTCTCAGTCCAGCTAGAACGATCTACCTAGAAGTTGCTTTGCCCAAACATCCTCCTTGTAGAAGTATAGAAATCCCCTCCTGCAGATGTCTCTCCCTTAAACCTCCACTGAGAGAGGAGCCCTTTATTTCTTTTGGCCTGCCATTTGGCCTTGAGTTTCCCACAGGTATAATTGTGACTCCAGGTGGCCAGGCAGCATCATAATTATTTTCCCCACAGGGGAAACAGAAGATGGTAGTCCAGGTCAGATTTGTGCAAGGATATCACAAATACCCTGTAATTTTGGCTGCCTGAGAACACTTCTTTGAGATACCTTTTTCTAAAGTGTGCATCCTTTGCCAAATTGTAGAAGCCTAAAATTACAAACAGATTCTTAGACCTGAAAGAATTTTCAAAGAGCTTGGTTTTGAAAGGTGTCTTATGTTTGCTCATTCAACAAAATTTATTGAGTGTCCAGTAGGTGACCAAACTGGGCTTGTCACTGATATATAAATATGAATAATATATGATCTTTGATTTCAGAAAGTTCACAGTCCAGTGGTAGAGCTGGAAACACAAATATATAAATTACAATATAAACTGGCAACTTTTATCTTAGCGGTGTTGGAAGACAGACTTTCTGTGTATGGAAACCTGCAGGCAGAGGCATTATTGAGAAGCAGTGTGTCCTGACTCAGATTTCAGTGAGTATATGTCTGTGGTGATGCTGAGTTTGGATAAGAACAACAGAACCTATTGTTTGTTAACATTTCTTAAAAAGGAAGATTGTAGCTTGCTAGTAGAAACTCTTTTGAAATAGTTATGTAAGTCCAAGTATAAAAGGGTGGTGGTGTATCAAGATTTCAGCTTCTTTTTCAAATACAGCTGGATTCTATCAGAAGGGAGAGTGTCAGTGGTAGCTGCCCAACCTGTGGGCAACAGAATAACAGAAAAAGCTACTCAAGGATAGGTTGCATGTGTTTCTGCTCTGTGCAGCCACTTCTGTTAGGTTTTCTGTTTATCTGTTAGGGAAATGCATTGGAAACTTTGTGGGATGTGTGTGTCTATGTCCTCTTCCTGCAGCTCCAGAACCTGACCTTCAGTGTTGAGGAGATAAAGATGCATGGCTATGGAAGTACTGAGGAAGATGAATCTACTTTATATGGCTTCTTGGAAAGGTGACATTTCAGCAAGGTCTTGAAAATTAATGTCAGTTTTCCAGTTGAAGAAGCTGAAGGAATGCCAGACAGTGGGAACAGAATGTGATGAAAGTAATGATAGAGCCTGTGGCATTCAGAAACCAGTAAGGAGTTCAGTGTGTTTGTGCAGTAGAGGTTGTGTGTGTATTAAGGCAACACTGACTGGAGTGTGGGTTGTAGTCAGATTGTAAAGGACTCTGATGCTAGGAAAAGAAAATTGTACTAGTAATGAGCCATTGAAAGGTTTTAGGCAGGGGAAGAATGTGGTCAGATTTAGTTTTTAGGAAGATAACAGGCAGTAATGCAGAGGATGAATTAGCATAGCAAGAGAATGACATTTGAAGAGAAACAGGAGGCCCGGGGCAGTCTGGATGGGTAGAGAAGGCTGAATGTGAAAGATCTTTCTGATTTGAAGGTTGAGGGAGGAATTGAGAATGATCCCACAGTTTCTGACTTGGTCAGACCATTAAGCTGGATGGAAAATGTAGCAGACCATTAAGTCAGATGGAAAATGTAGCAGAATGGATATGGGCTTTGGAGGGAGAGGGAAAATGGGAAAATACTGAGGTCAATTTTACACATGTTAAGTTTGAGGTGTTTTTAAGGATATTAAGTAAAGATATAAAAGGCTGGAAATATAGCTAATGAGATAAAGATTTGGGAATTGTTGACCTATAGATTGATAATTGAAACTTGAGAATAAAGTCATCCAGCATGAGTGCATGGATTAAGAGTAGGATAACTAAAGACAGATGTCTGAGGGACATCAAAGTTTAATGTAATGTAGAAGAAAAGTCAGCAATGGTGATGTTGACCTAAAAGCAGAAGAACTAGGAGACTGCCCTCCAAGAAATTAAGAGAGGATGGGGGAGTGGTCAAATGCAAATGTTGTATATTTCTACAATAGTATGAGTATTGAAAACATCTCATTAAATTTGGCATCTAGGATGTCAATGTTGTCTTGATAAGTGTGATTACTCTGGAATATTAAGGAATAAATTAAAAGTGACAATGTGGATACAGTAAGTGTAAATAATATTTTAAAATTAAATTTTATTAAGGCAATGCATATGCATATTGAGAAAATTGAAAAACTACTAAAAGGCTAGTTAGAAAGACTTTATTAACATTTTTATTTCTATTAAAAATCTTTTTTGTTCTGTTTTCTGGAAATTTCCTTGGCTAAATCATAAAATTCTTCTATTGCATTCTATATGTGGACAAATGATTATGCTTTAAATTGTCAAGAGTCTTCCTTGTATTTTGGTTTCTTTTTCATACTTCCTTGTTCTTGTTTCATATATATATATATATACACACATATATGTATATATATACTATCTTCTTTTATCTTTCTGAGGGAGGAGAGAAGGACTAGAAGTAATCATGCTCAGAATTCCAAAGAATTCAAAGTAGAACATTTCTATGTCTTGTTGGGAGAGAAGGGTCCCATTCTCTTGAGCAAATGGAATTCTCATGGGCACATTCCACCAGGCAGACGTATTTGTTCTGACATGGTTGAATATTAAGGGTAGGCACAGCTTAGGTTCAAACCAAGAATCCTGCTACAAAGACACATAGGCAGGTTCTGTTTTGCATGCTGAACAAAATTCAGACCTATATCAAACTCTTGATGGGAACCATGTCTGCTTTGACCCAGTGGGATGACTAGAAAAGCATAGTTATTGTTAGATCATAATTTGAATATTAGTTAGAGCCAAGTAGCCCATGGAATTGAGATTTAAGAACCTTATGAATTAATATATCCATTTCTATTTCAGGCAGAGCAGAAAACCAAAGTGAAGAGAAGGGCAAACATTCATGTTTAAGTTATATTTCTTGAGTTTTAACTCCATGCTACAAATTTTCACACACATTTCCTCAGGGAATTTTCACAATAATACTATGAGTATATATTACTGTCTCATTTTTAATAAGTTGAAACTCAGAACAGGTAGATCTTACCCAATTAATAGAGACTAATAGGATAGCCCAAGGCCTTCTGACTCCCAAGTCCAAATTTTATCCTCTATGCTACCTATTTATTCCCAAGGCAAATAAGGAAGAGAAAGTAAGTTGCAGAAAAGACGAGGAAAAGGCTGCCCTCAACTCCCTGCTTACCTATTAATAAATCAGAATTTTAGTTTCTCCCTAGAAATAGTTTGTTATTTGGTCCCATGCAGTCTTTTTTTAAGCGTTTTTATTATTCTGTTTTTGGCTGTGCTGGGTCTTTGTTGCTCTGCACGGCTTTCTCTAGTTATAGCAAGCCGGGGCTACACTCCGTTGCTGAGCACTGGCTCTAGAGCGTAGGTTCAGCAGTTGTGGTGCTCAGGCTTAGTTACTCCGTGGCATGTGGAATCTTCCCGGATCAGGGATTGAACCAGTGTCCCCTGCATTGGCAGGTGGATTCTTATCCACTGCACCAGCGGGGAAGTCCCCATGCAATCTTTTCCTGTACATTTATTTTACTCTTTAACTATTTCTGTGTTTGAAAGATGGGAAAGGGTAGACCATGGCTTTGTTAATTAACCTTTGCTTTAGTTAGCTTGCCACAGATAGGGTTTGACTTTTCTGTTATTACAAGGTAAGAGATATAAGTTCATTGTGGAAAAACTTAAAAGTATAAATAAAAATTTTAAAATTAAAAAAAATCCATAATTTCTCTGCCTAGAGAAAATCACAATTTCCATACTCTCTTTTATTCATGAATAAAATTTTAAAATGGAGCCTTATTATATATAGTTTCATAAACTATTGTGAGCACTCCTGTCAATAAATACAAATGTATATAGTTGCTTTTAATGATTGAAGAGTTTTTCATTATATGATAATAAGTAAAGCTTTGTTTTGGTCACCCAGCATTCATTAATTGTTCATAAGTTTTGTTGTGTACAAAATCTGAAATAGATTTCTTTTGTCTTTGGCAATCCCATGTCCTTGAACTTCCAGCTAGTGACACGTTTGGACTTAAAATTTTATAACTGTCACTTTCACTAGGCATTGAACTGACTTGATAGAAACTGCTGGAATTGTCTAGTGAGAAGCCAATAGTTGTGTAGTGCTTATTTTCAGCATGATACTCTAAGTGAAGCTATCAGGTAAGAAGTGATGAAAGTACAGACCACAAAGGCTGTGAGTGAAAAGCAAGGGTCACTGCTTTATTGCTTTTGGTATAAAAAAGGGAATAAAAGGGAAAAAATCCAGGGACAAAGTGTAAATGAATTTGACTTGCTGACCCTTCAGAAATTTGGGATTTGAGCACTGAATCTTAAACACCTTCAGAGAGTCACTGAGTTAAAAATTTAATAGATCAAACGGGAATATGAGAAGATAAAACCAGAAGGTTCTGCATACCTCCAGGTAGCAATTGATATCTCTTTTGAAAATTTCACGTCATGGGAAAACTTTTCAGGAAACCAACTACATGTGTTAGTGGTTGGAAATTGCTTATTCTGAGCAAAGGAGAAAGCCAAATCCAGGGAAATAGTAATTCTGCATTTCTTGAAGACATCTTGGGGATGTAGGTGATGTGGACCCTGATGTTGGGAAATCAAGTGATATAGCACATCACTTTATGATGTAAACAAATTAAATTAGCTACCAGGTCTGATTGATCCCTACTTTACATTAACTTTTTGTGTTTCTGTGTATGTGTATCTCAGTATGTTTATCTATAGATTTGGGGATGGTTTTAACTCTGGTCTGACCCACTGCATAGATATTGTAGAAATCAAATGACATAATGATATAAAGAGTTTGAAGACACTTTGAAAAAGACCAAGCTTTGTATATGAAGGGGTCATGAAAGATAATAAAAACTTTCTCATTTATTTACTTCTGTTTGATCAAGTGCCTGGCTTTCTTGTTCCCAGAATACAGTTCTTAAATATCAGAACTGTTTATTTGATTAGAGCTCCTCAGTAGAAGACCCACCATCTCAAATAGTTAATCTTGCCAGAGTTAGGTATCATTTGTTTAAAAGATAGATTTTTTTTTCCAGTTGTGTATTTTTAAATGTAATTTCATGTCTAGAAAATCTGTATAAAGGCATGTAGTCTAAAACATAATATCTTTTCATTAATAAATTAGACTCAAACATGGAAAGAATGTAGTTAGTTCAAATAAAACCCAGTCAGGACAAAATTAAAAAACTGGCTCATCTAGCCCAAGGATTATATTATTTTCTTCTCATGAAAAAAGGCTACATATTTAAAATAAGTGAAAAGAATTTTAAAGAGTCAGTTGTTGTTCTTGTTTGTGAACTGAACTCTCTGTTTCTTCTTCTGTGTGTGGCGTGTTTGTGTGTGTAGTGTGTGTGTGTGTGTCTAATGCATATGGACAAATAGTTCAATATTTTCAGCTTCTGAAATTTTTGAAAGCTATATTATGTCTTATACCAGACGTAAGTAAAATGCCTTCTCAAATATTGCTATTGTTTTTGTTCAGTTACTAAGTCGGGTCCAACTTTTTGAGACCTCATGGCGTTTAGCAAGCCAGGCGCCTCTGTCCTTCACTGTTTTCTGGAATTGCTCAAATTCATGTCCATTGAATCAGTGATGCTATCTAACCATCTCATCCTCTGCCGCTCCCTTCTCCTTTTGCCTTCAATCTTTCATAGCATCAAGGTCATTTCTAATGAGTCAGCTCTTTGTATCAGGTGGCCAAAGTATCGGCACTTCAGCTTTAGCATCAGTCCTTGCAATGAATATTCACGGTTGATTTTCTTTAAGATTGACTGGTTTGATCTCCTTATAGTCCAAGGGACTCTCAAGAGTCTTCTCTAGCACCACAGTTGAAAGCATCAATTCTTCGGTGCTTGGCCTTCTTCATGGTCCCACTCTCACATCCATAAATGGCTACTGGAAAAACCATAGCTTTGACTGTATGGACCTTTGTTAGCAAAGTGATGTCTCTGCTTTTTAATATGCTGTCTAGGTTTGTCATAGCTTTCCTTCCAAGGGACAGGCATCTTTTAATTTCAAGGCTGCATCACTTTCCGCAGTGATTTTGGAGCCCAGGAAAATAAAATCTGTCCCTGCAAATATTTCTATGTCTTGTAATTTTAACCAAGAAGTAAGGCTCCTTAATGTAGCTTCTTTTTACCTAAAGTAACTGCAGAACAGCTGAGGTGGCTTCATGAAGTTTAATTCACTAGAGATCTCATTAATCTTTATCTTGACCACTTACAGTATGTATAAAATTAAGAGGCTATATAATGGGAACAATAGATTACATTTGCTGGTGTACTTTTATGGCTTGGTCAATGAAGGCAGCACAGTAAGGACTCTGAAATCATGTGCACACTTATACTTTACCTTTGATAAAACTGGGCTTTTTAAGTATCTTTTCTTAATTGGGGGAATTGCTTTTAGAATTTAGAGTTATTTTCTTTACGTGGGAGTCTATACTCATTTTCTCTTTCTTTTGTCCTCAGAGTTTGTAGTATAGATTACACAGAGCTGTGATAGAGAACATAAAAGCCTTGATTCTACCATTGAGAGCTCTGCAGGGTGTCTAACTCACCCAGAGGACTTAATGTCCTTCCCAGTATGAGTAATTTTTTCCCTGTTCATTGGTAGTATCTGTCCTACATCAAAAAAGGTCAGTGATATAATGGAAAAGCTTGATTTTGATTTTAGGCTTTCAGTCCCTCAATTTAACTGAGGGCCATTTCCTAGCCCCTACCTAAGAAGTTAACTTATAAAATTTCTACCAAGAATCAACAAATGAAGTTGAATCTGGGGAAGTTGAATCTGATAGAAGCTTTCAGAGAATGAGTAACTTTCAATCCGTTTGTCATATAGGACGTTTTATAAATTTCTATATTCCAAACATCTAAAGGAAATTTAGAGAAGGCATATATACTTTGTCCATTGCATCATCTTTTGGGGGAGGCATTTGAACCTGTAGGATAACTTTGAGTGGTTTGTTCTAACTCTCTTACCCAAAGTCCAGGTTGTGATGACTTTTTTCCTGACCTTCATATGTGAGTGTTGGTGGATCTTAGTTGTTCCTCATAAAGACAGACTGAGGGTTTTTTTTTCTACATCTTTCAAACAAAATGTTCTCTTAGTACTGACCACCATTTTTAGCATTATTAATTAAAAAAAATTGATCCTTGTTAGCTTTACCAACCACATCTTTTAAATCAGTGATAAGAACCAGAAGGAAATAAATGGGTTTGGAGTGAGAAGACCCCATGCTGCCACAAACATTAGAAATTATAACCTTTTATGCAGATTGTCTTCAATTAGTATTTGACTGATTGACAAACAAAATCAGTTCAGAATCTGTGGGCTAGCAGGTACTATGATAGCTTTGAAAATTACTTGGGTGCATGAGTAAACATCTACAACTTTTAATGTATGAAAGCACAGATTGTTTCAACTTATTGGGTCATAGATTGAACAGGTAATAAGAAATCTGGAGTTCACTGTTCTGCTTTCTCTAGCTGCAGTTCCTCCTTATGCTGCTTACAGCCCTTTCACCTCCTCTCCCTTTCCTTTCCCCATCTGGCCTCTTCCTACCCAAAGTAAGAAGAGTTTAGCCTCTTTTTACCGAAAGTAACTCCAGACTCATCCAGTTCAGTTCAGTCGCTCAGTCGTGTCCAACTCTTTGCGACCCCTTGAACCACAGCACACTAGGCCTCCCTGTCCATCACCAACTCCTGGAGTTTACCAAAACTCATGTCCATTGAGTCGGTGATGTCATCCAGTCATCTCATCCTCTGTCGTCCCCTTCTCCTCCTGCCTTCAACCTTTCCCAGAATCAGGGTCTTTTCCAAGGAGTCAGCTTTTCGCATCCGGTGGCCAAAATATTGGAGTTTCAGCTTCAACATCAGTCCTTCCAATGAATACCCAGGACTGATTTCCTTTAGGATGGACTGGTTGGATCAATCCAAGGGATTCTCAAGAGTCTTCTCCAACACCACAATTCAAAAGCATCAATTCTTTGGCGCTCAGCTTTCTGGTCCAACTCTCACATCCATACATGACACTGGAAAAACCATAGCCTTGACTAGATGGACATTTGTTGACAAAATAATATCTCTGCTTTTTAATATTCTCTCTAGGTTGGTCATAACTTTCCTTCCAAGGAGTAAGCATCTTTTAATTGCATGGCTGCAGTCACCATCTGCAGTGATTTTGGAGCCTCCCAAAATAAAGTCAGCCACTGTTTCCACTGTTTCCCCATATATTTCCCATGAAGTGATGGGACTGGATGCCATGATCTTAGTTTTCTGAATGTTGAGCTTTAAGCCAACTTTTTCACTCTCCTCTTTCACTTTCATCAAGGGTGATGAAATCTAATATTTTCCATTCCATATAACTGTTTTCTTTTTTATCCATTCCTTTTGAAAAAAAAAACAAACTGCTAGCTTTGACCAAGTAAAATATTTTCATCACTCTCTGTATATTGATATACTATCATTTACTCTCTTATTTTTGAGAATTTAGGTTATTTCTTATATTTAGTGGTTTGCTTTTGCTGAATTACTCCCAAGAATGGAATTACTAGGGCAAAATATTTTTTAAAAGTATGGTCTTTGTATTTGTACTTTGAAAGAGAACAGATTCTTAACGCCAGGCAGTTCTGACAGGTGATTAGGAGATAGGTGGGTTATAGAAGTCTTTATTTACAAATATCCATTAAGCACCTATTATGACCTGTGCACCATAGTGTTGTGGGGGAAAGGATCAGACTCAGAGGGCCTGAATTTTGTCATTTGCCAGTTGTGTCTGTTCTCTGATCTTCAGTGATTGCTACCTTTTTGGACTGTCATGTGGAGTAACTAAGAGAGTACATCACTGCAAAATATTATTCTTCCATTATTGCTGCCTATGTTTTTAAGGCCAACTCTGTATAGCTCTCATAAGGAAAACTCTGTTCTGCATTTAATCAAGTGGGGTGTCAGCAGTTTCTTAATTGCTGTCCTTGGTAGGAGCTGGGTGACTTCTTACAGAGAGAGGCAGACAATCTGGCAAATCATAGCTCCTGGGTGTCTTAGTCCATGTCTACAGAATGAGGGTGACCTCAGGTCAGATTTTAGTGACAACAGAGGCACTAGCTTCTGCTTCTTGTCCCTGAAGGGATTTTATCCCCATTGGGGTATTGACCTGAAGAGTTAACAGAAGAATGAAATTGAAAAGATTACAGAAAGAAAACAGAAAACACCCCACAAAGCTCTCTAGGTAATTTTGTCCTTCCTTTCTAAATGGGTTTGGAGGGAAACAAATTTTTTTAACCATATTTTGCCTTTGTTCTAAATCATCATGGAAAAATACAGTTTATTTATCTGATGATGTATCTTTATTGTTAAGGTCCTAAGAGACATGGCTCATGTTTACCTAGGGCAAATCTTAATTTATTTCACCTCTTGGAAGGCTTCTGAGGCAAGTTTGACATCTACACTTAGTTGAAGAATAGATCTTTTTGCCTCAAATTAGGAAGCCCTCATTGGGAGGACAAATTAATATTTTTGAGTTCAACTAGAGTCAATTCCTGATTTCTCCTGGGATTGATTAGTTTGTAGATTATCCAACTTCTACTTTTCACCTCTCTTGCAAGCTGCTTTAATTTGTCAATGACTTTATTCTTTATTTGTACTGAAAATCCAATTTTAAAGAAGGATACACTTTAGATAGTTAGAATTTTATATTTGTTAGATTATTTTCATAAAAATGTAGCTGTAGGGCAGTTTTAGGTCATCAAGAATACTGTGTTATGGTACTGTACTGATAGATACATGTATATTTGTCCAAAGTCACAGAATGTACAGTATCAGCAGTGATCCATTATGTAAGCTGTGGGTTTTAGGTGATTATGCTGTGTCAGTATAGATTCATCACTTGTAACAAATGTACCACTATGGTGGAGAATGTTGATAATGCACTGATATTGTGTGGAGGGAGGGTTTATGAGGGAAATCTCTGGATTTTCCTCTCAATTTTGCTGTGAATATAAAGCTGTTCTTTAAAAAACAGTCTTTTAAAAATGTACCTATGGTAAAGATTGCAACTATTACCTACAGTGAAGCATTTGTGAATTTCAGTTATCACCTGAAGGGTAGTTGTGAAGATTAAATGAGATAACGATTGCCTGATAGTTGATTTAGGGCCTGGTAAGTGGTGCTATTTTTGTCTCCTAGTTGAAAAAAACAGAAATTTAGCTGCTGCAAACAGAAATATCTTTATCTTAGTTTCTTGTTTACTTTATGACTGTTAAAATTTAATTTTGGCAGCCAATAGCACTGTACCTCAAAGTCAAGGTATCTAGACTCATTTTTCTTTAGGTCCAGCAATGCCACAAGATCCCTGGAGATAGTTTTCTAAGGAGCTTTATACAAGGAGATTCACTGAAACATTGTGAAGTAAAAAATCTGTTAGTAGAAGAAGAGATAAGAAAATGTGACATATTCACATGAAGGATTATTGCATAACTGTTAAATGACAGATCTATATATATGTCAATATAGATAGATCTCCAAAATATAGTTTTGGATGAAAATCTCAAGTTACCAAATTATGGAAAAAGTAAATGTAACACTTGAAATTTTAAAATTATATCATTATAAGTAATGATAATAGTATGTAAAGTATAAAATAGTGTCTAAGGATATTTACATTATTAATAAATTTATAATAGAGAGTTTTCTGGGAAAGGGGGCTAGCAGAACAAAACTGGAGTGTAGAATGGAAGGTGCTTCAATTTTTCTGTATTGTGTAATTTATTTTTAAATTGCAAAAAAAGGGCTTATAGTGCTCCAAATAAACATATTCAAATGAAGAGACAGATAATCATGGTAACATAAAAACTCCTGATTCTTTTATTAGTGTCCTCATTTCTCTCAGTTTTCTCATTTTCTAGTTTACCTGGGCTCAGAAGTCTAAGAATAAATTCTGATATTTTTCTGTCTTATTATCTGCATCAATCTTTCATCCAGGTATGTTACTTCTTTTAGAATGTACATCAGAATTGAACCTTTTCTTATGTTTTTAATATCACTATTTTAATCCACAAGGTTGTCACCTATAACAGGCTCCCTGCAGGAAACAGATGGCACATTTAAGTTGGGTGATTGAGGAACGTTTAATAAAGGGACACTTCATAAATGTCTAAACATAGAAAAAGCAACAGGGGTTGGCATGGACTGGGAACATGAAAATCATATATCATACCACCTTTTGACCTGAAAGGTTAAATGAGTTTAACCATTACAATAAGAGAGTGAGAGCAATAGCAAGAAGAGGGAGCGAGGAAGGGAGGAACGGAGAGAGGAAGGGGAGGGGAGAGAGACAGGTTGGTTGATTAATCGATTGATCGATTGATTGGAAATTATCAGGAGTCTTCTCCCTGTAGTAGAGGACACAGCCAGTCTGAGGGGATGCATAAATAAGGTGTGTGGGAAATACAGGGCCTGACTTTTCTGGTTCCCTGTCCTTGCATTTCTCTGGATAAGCTCAGTGGGAAGTAACAGAGCAGGTGCGTTGCTGCAGTTCCCCCTGGTCAGCAGCTGGGATGCAGAGCAGGGTGTAGGAGAGTGGGGAGTGGATCTGGAAGGCTCCACAGGAATACCCAGGATCCTCGCTCATCTTCTCATCTCTGGGTTTTTGACAACACAGATGTAGAATGTACAGGCAAAAGCTTATCAACCAAGGTAAACATTGCTATCGGGTAAACTCTGTGTTATCACTAAGATGAAAAATGTGTGAGGGAATTGAAGGGTCTATTTTTGCTTTTCTGGATTTTCTAAGCACTGGATGTTGACCCTAACATTAGCTACTTCCTAACTGTGTGATAGTGAAGTTGCTCAGTCGTGTCCGACTCTCTGCAACCCCATGGACTATAGCCTACCACGCTCCTCCATCCATGGGATTTTCCAGGCAAGAGTACTGGGGTGGGTTGCCATTTCCTTCTCCAGGAGAGAAGGAAACTCCTGACCCAGGGATTGAACTGGGTCTCCTGCATTGTAGGCAGATGCTTTACTGTCTGAGCCACCAGGGAAGTGGCTTAAAGCTCAACATTCAGGAAACTAAGATCATGGCATCTGGTCCCATCACTCCATGGCAAATAGATGGGGAAACAGTGACAGACTTTATTTTTTGGGGCTCCAAAGTCCCTTCAGATGGTGACTGTAGCCATGAAATTAAAAGATGCTTACTCCTTGGAAGAAAAACTAAGACCAACCTAGACAGCATATTAAAAAGCAGAGATGTTACTTTGCCAACAAAGGTCTGTCTAGTCAAGGCTATGGTTTTTCCAGTAGTCATGTGTGGATGTGAGAGTTGGACTAGAGAGAAAGCTGAGCGCCAAAGAATTGATGCTTTTGAACTGTGGTGTTGGAGAAGACTCTTAAGAGTCCCTCATAAATTAAAAAAAAAAAAAAGAGTCCCTTGGACTGCAAGGAGATCCAACCAATCCATCCTAAAGGAGATCAGTCCTGGGTGTTCACTGGAAGGACTGATGTTGAAGCTGAAACTCCAATCCTTTGGCCATGTGATGTGAAGAACTGACTCACTGGAAAAGACCCTGATGCTGGGAAAGATTGAAGGCGGGAGAAGGGGACGACAGAGGATGGGATGGTTGGATGGCATCACCGACTCAATGGACATGAGTTTGAGTAAACTCTGGGAGTTGGTGATGGACAGGGAGGCCTGGCATACTATAGACCATGGGGTTGCAAAGAGTCAGACATTACTGAGCAACTGAACTGAACTGAGTGATCTTGAACAAGATGCTTAAGTGTCTCTGTTTCAGTTTTCTTATCTGTAGAATGGATATAATTACAGTGGTTTTTCTATGGGTTTGATTAAATAGTAGCACAGGGCCCAATACATAATCAATGTACCCTTTAAATATTAGGATTTATCCTCTACTGTGATGAAAACTAATCTCCAAGCACAGGAAAGTCAAGCTGCAATCATGGTGTTAATCAGATCAGAAGTCACTAATTACTAATGATCAATACAGGAAGTGAGGCTAAGTGTCAAGAAGCATTCTAGGACAGGCCATCCTCTTTCATTTTTGTTTATCCAATTCTCCACTTCAAGTTCTAGCCCCCAAAGCACTTTTTTATAACATAAAGCCTTATCTGAGTTCTGCACACCCACAGACCATCATCTTTGAATCTATAGCATTCCTTTTAGAAGCCAAATACTAGATTGTGTGGTTATAGACAGGCTTCCTGGTGCACAGAAATATGTATTTTTATCAACCCAGTTAGATCAGAAGCTTTTGGAAGGTAGACATAATTGTTTTTAAAAAATTCATAGAAGTCTCATTAATTTATCTGTCCTTCCTATCCTCTCTTTCTCTCTCCCTCCTTCTCTTCCTTGTTTCCTTCTCTTCTCTATTCCTTTCTTCATCCTATCAATTAAGCTATATTAATTTATTCAGGACCCACCAGGTACTATGCTGTTGCTATAGGGATGTCCACAATGGAAAAGACATACACTCTGTCTTTATAGAGCTTAAGATGTAGTTAAGGAGATAGTGAATAGTGAAAGTCACTCAGTCGTGTCTGACTCTTTGCAACCCCATGAACTGTAGCCTGCCAGGCTCCTCTGTCCATGGAATTCTCCAGGCCAGAATACTGGAGTGGGTAGCTGTTCCCTTCTCCAGGGGATCTTCCCAACCCAGGGATCAAACCCAAGTTGCCTGCATTGCAGGCTGATTCTTTACTGACTGAGCTACCAGGGAAGCCCTTAAGGAGATAGGGCAAATGAATATATTAACTGTAGTCATAATTGTTCCGTGTGTAATAGTATACAATGTAGAAAATAGTAAGCACTTTTAGAAAATCACAGTTAAATATTTAAACTATAGAAAGGTAAGCTTTGAAGAATAGGGAAGACCTCAGCAAGAAAAGAGTTGATGAATGTCCAGAAATTAAGGGGATACCCTCACTGCTAGCTGAGTGGGGAATGAACCATAATGGCAAATGAAGGCTGGACTATACCATTATTCTGCGAAGTTTCTAGAATATTTGCTACAGTAATGTTAGCTTGGTAAAGAATCTGCCTGCCAATGCAGGCGACAGAGGAGATGCAGGTTCAATTCGTGGGTCAGAGAGATCTGCTGGAGAAGGAAATGGCACAGTCCATAGGGTCTCAAGGAGTCAGACGCAAATGAGCATGCAGCAGCTACACTTGCAGAGAAGCTTGAATTACAGCCCAGGGTTTCTCTTTGGCATAGACTATTTATCAAACTTTCCAGATGAACATCTTCTAGTATTATGATGTTTCTAACCATGATTATTAATGTTTCTGATTAATTCCTGGTTTTTCACAGTCAAGTTTGGAGTGATGAATTGGTAGAAGTGGATGTCTTTGTATGGGTTTGATGCTGTTAAGGAGCATAGCCTAGAAATTATTTCTTGTAAATATCACATTCTAGGGCTTTCCTGGTGGCTCAGGTGTTAAAGAAACTGCCTTCAATGCAGGAAGCGTGGATTTGATCCCTGGGTTGGGAAGATCCCCTGGAGAAAGAAATGGCAATCCATTCCAGTGTTCTTGCCTGGAGAATTCCATAGTCAGAGGAGCCTGGTGGGCTACAGTCCATGGGGTCACAAAGAACTGGACACGACTGAGCTACTAACACACATACATATCACATTTTACGTAAAACTCACATTCTCTGCCTCTTTCTGAAAAGAATCTATAGCAGAATCTGTGGACCTAAAAGGACATGAGGGGGCCACATGGCTGTGTGCTGCAAGTGATTATATGATAATTATAACTTGAAAAAAATTATCTAGATCTCTACTATAAATGCAAACAGAAAACAGAGGAGGAAACACAGATAATTGACTTGTTAGATAAACACCTGGAGACCTTCCTCAATTATAGCATGTAATATGCAACATAAAATATGTATGCAACCATGGAGAAAGAGAAGGCACTTTGTGCTGTTGCCTGCCTCTTATTAAGCAATTTATTAGGTAATGCCTATTAAAGATATTAATAGCTGGTATTTCTAGAATATCTAATATTCATTGTTAGCCAACATATGCACTGTTAGCTCACAATATGCACTGTTAGCCAACATATACAATAGCACTGTTTACACATATAATAAGTTTTTAATTAATTATTGAGACAGTGCAACTTGAAATTGGTTGAGAAATGAGGGGAAAGAGAACAACATGAGCCAACTCTTTAGAGAAATTTGGCTGTGAAAAGAAGATAGAAAAGGAGTAGAAGGAGGAAGTTGCAAGTGAAATTGTGTAAGATAATCTTTCTTCCACTTTTTGCCTGGGCAAACAGGTGCACAGAGAGTTTATGTGACCCAACCAATATCTAACAGAGTTGGTAAGTGAATTTCAAGCCCATGTACTGGCTTCTAGGGTAGTAGATCATCTTTAGCCAGCTGACACCATTCCCTCAATTCAGGAAAGCATGGAAACTCAGACTCCATTTTGGACTTCTGAAAGAAGGTTGTGGAACCTTCTGAAGAAGGTTATAGATCAAGGTAAGGTTGTTCCTAGGTGCCCTAAATCAGAGTGAGGTCAGCGTGAAGTCATTTTCATTCTTATTTTTGTTTGATAATCCCTGGAAGAGTGTTCTAACTTAAGTAGGCCCTCAGTAAATAATAACAACAAAACCATTTATTGGGCACTTGCCTAATCTCAAGTTTTATACATATCATCTTCAAAACAATGCTGCATATAACGTTATTATCTCCATTTAAAAAATAAAGATGTTTAAGCCCAGAGAAGTAAAGTAACTTCCCCAAGGAGTTACTGCTACTAAAATTGAGTTTAGTCTTTGGATCCAAAGCCCAGATGATCAACCATCACTACTTCTTATTGTATCTTGCTGGGGGTGGGAGTGAAGGAGCGTATAGTAAGTGGGTAGTTTAAAGTCCATAACAATCTGTTTTCATCCAGCTCCTGATTTGGAACCAAAGTAGTTTCTCCTCAAGTTATATTAACTGGGCATTCTATTGGGGCAGATTCTGATCTTTTCTTATGTCATCTCATGACCCATGGAGAATAGGCTTGATTTTGTTTTTGTTAAAGATTTCAGTGGTGAAAATCTGTTTCTCTATGGCAAATGGTTAAAAAAAAATCCACTTTCTGAAGATCTAGTACATCAGATGTGACAGGCATGCTACAAATCTGCTTAATGAGTCTTGAATGTGAACAATGTATTGGCATATTTAAGACAAATTGCAATTGTCAGAAATTCCTTTGTGGCTTCCTCTGAGGCCTATGAGCAGAGGTACATTAACTCTATGGTTCTCTGGCAGTTTTAACTTTTACATTTTTTTTTCTTTTGCTTTGAAACCATGAAAAATAAATTATATGCAGAACGCTTTTGGATGGATGGAGGAAAAATTCTGAAAGTCTCAAAATACTGTATGAACATTTAGCTAACATGATCATGCAATTGTCAGGGGAAAAAGATACTGTGCATAAAAATATGAAGATATTTATTACAGAAAAAATAGTGTGCATTTGGAGTTCCAAAAATCTCTCAGAGGAGACAGCTTCCTTTTCTTTTCAGAGCCATGAATCATTGCCATACAAAGGATATTTCTTGTATCTGGAGATGGATACAGAGAAATACATTTAAGGGTTCTCTTTGAAATGAAATAGAGAATTAAAAAACAAGACATAAGTGGAACAAAGAAATAGATTTTCAGGTTCTGTTGCATTTTAATATATAATGATGTGTGTCCATATGTGTCTATACCCTTGAAAAGTGTATTATGTTGGCTCTTAATCTACCTTATTAGAGACATCAACTACTCAGAAGCAAGTATGCTTCTAAAGTATTAGCGCATTCCACAATTCTTTCACTCCTCTGAAGACGTCTCCAAGAATGGTCTGAGTAAATGAAATCCCTCCCCTTAGGACCTTCAATGAGCAGTACTGCTGTGGAACCCCCAGTTTCCGTCTGATGCTCTCCCACCGAGCTGTTCTGATGTTCACTTTTCTGTGAACTTTAGCATTAAAGATGAAAGTGGTGTGAAACAATTTTGGAGAAAGGAAGCTTTGTAGCCTCAACCCCTAGGGTAAGATAAATTATTCTTCTAGGCACTTTGGCAGAGGCACTGTTTTGAAAGGCAAGAGGCCAGAAGAGGCCTGAAAAATCATGGCCATTGTTTCTGACAGCTTTTGGGGTGTTGATCAGGTTAAGCAAGACCAGCAGGCTGCATTTTGAGTGAGCTCTGAAAATTCTTGGGAGCATGTCTCTCTTTGTGTTTCCCACACCAGCCCCTGGCCCTTGGCTGCTGTCAGTCTGATGGATAGCTGGAGCTAAAGCTTTAGGTGCAAGGACAGCTGGAGGTGGGAAAGGGTGACGCTCTTGAGAGAACTCTGGTTAATCTAAGGCTATGCCTCTTGAACAGGGTACTCAGAAGTTTTGAAAACCACATTATAAATGTGATATATTTTCCTGGAGGGTCAATTTTACTAGATGATTAGAGGTGCAAATCAATTTTTTGATATTAAAAGGAACAACACAGATGTGAATTAAAAGGCAAACATTGCATAAAATTAAAATAAAACCAGAGATTATAAGGAAAAAATAAGGTTATAGTAGGCTAGATTCTGATCACCTCCTCCCCACTCAATCCCAGGGAGTATATGAACACTCTCAGTTCAGTTCAGTCACTCAGTCATGTCCAACTCTTTTTGACCACATGGACTACAGCATGCCAGGCCTCCCTGTCCATCATCAACTCCCAGAGTTTACTCAAACTCATGTCCATTGAGTTGATGATGCCATCCAATCATCCCCTCCTCTGTCATCTGCTTCTCCTCCTGCCTTCAATCTTTCCCAGCATCAGGGTCTTTTTCAGTGAGTCAGTTCTTTGCATCACATTGCCAAAGTATTGGAGTTTCAGCTTCAACATCAGTCCTTCTGATGAATATTCAGGACTGATCTCCTTTAGGATGGACTGGTTGGATCTTCTTGCAGTCCAAGGGACTCTCAAGAGTCTTCTCCAACTCTAGTTCAACTCTCGCATCCATACATGACCACCGGAAAAACTATAGCCTTGACTAGATGGACCTTTGTTGGCAAAGTAATGTCTCTGCTTTTTGACATGCTGTCTAAGTCGGTCATAACTTTTCTTCCAAGGAGTAAGCGTCTTAATTTCATGGCTGCAGTCACCATCTGCAGTGATTTTGGAGCCCAATAAAATAAAGTCTGCCACTGTTTCCACTGTTTCCCCATCTATTTGCCATGAAGTGTTGGGATTGAATGCCATGATTTTAGTTTTCTGAATGTTGAGCTTTAAGCCAACTTTTTCACTCTCTTCTTTCACTTTCATCAAGAGGTTCTTTAGTTCTTCATCACTTTCTGCCATAAGGGTGGTTTCATCTGCACATCTGAGATTATTGACATTTCTCCCAGCAATCTTGATTCCAGCTTGTGCTTCCTCCAGCCCAGCATTTCTCATGATATACTCTGCATATAAGTTAAATAAGCATGATGACAACATATAGCCTTGACATACTCCTTTTCCTATTTGGAACCAGTCTGTTGTTCCATGTCCAGTTCTAACTGTTGCTTCCTGACCTGCATACAGATTTCTCAAGAGGCAGGTCAGGTGGTCTGGTATTCCCACCTCTTTTAGAATTTTCCAGTTTATTGTGATCCACACAGTCAAAGGCTTTGGCATAGTCAATAAAGCAGAAATAGATGTTTCTGTGGAACTCTCTTGCTTTTCCCATGAACACCCTAGTCTACTTTTAAGGGCCCCTGTGTTGGGCATCTTTGAGCAGTTAGATACAGGTGAAACCAGAAAAGGTAAAAGACTTCATGTTGTTTAAACTGAAAGCTTTAAAAAGAAATTTGAGGTTGAAACTCATCAGTCTACAGGCTGATTTTGACACACAGGTTAAATTTGACCAACACATGTATGTAGTTTGATCCATGCAGTGTTAATTTTTTTAGTTGGTTGCTAGAATTTGTAAAGCAAATTCCTCATAATAATCTGGTTTCTCTTAAAAAAAAAAAGGAAGGTTTGACAACACCCAGCATGGTCTCGTACATGGCAATGCTCAACTAGAGCTCAGTAGTGCTGCTGTCTTCAAACAGTACAATTTTGACCCACCCCACTTCCCACCCAGCCCAGGTCTTTCACTGCTATCTGTCTGATGTCTTTAGACATTTCCATCTGTGACCCATTCTTTGTGATGATACCCCTGGGTTTTTTTCTTATGGCCTTATCTTTATAGAATTCATCTTTCCTTCTCATTTTGGTCTTGTGCCCTGCTATAGACATGGTTGTCATGGTAATCTATGAGTTCAGTTCCCTTACGTTCTGAGAACTAGTCCTTACATCAGTTCAGTTCAGTCACTCAGTCGTGTCCGACTCTTTGAGACCTTTGACTTAAGTATGGATATTAAATGTATGCAGACAGGCTGCTGTGTGCAGTGGCAATATGAAGACTAAGCATGTAAGCTGGTGTTTGCTACTTTGATAGGGACCTCCAAAAACTCTCCATGTCCATATTTCGCCGAATTTTGACTGGGTGAATATAACTCCTTATGTTGTTACATTTATTTTAAAACTTAATATAAAAGAGGCATGTGCCAATTTTGGTATAGAGGAGAAAGTGTAGAGAACTTGGTTGCTTGTCAGCTATAGTGTTGGAGAAAGACACTTAGGGAATTAAGGTTCTTGGGTTCTGTACTTGCTGTACATTGTCAGGTGTGATGACTAAGTTGGTGATACTTGACTTTGTCTTCTGATGTGGATTATATCACCTACCTGTTCTATCTCACAAACTCCCTGAGAATCCAATATAATAGTACAAATAAATCGGCCTAGAAGACCATAAAAACTTTACAAATTTTGTCATCATGTTAATATGCAATCCTTAAATGGTGGATTATGTCTCGGTAATTCTCATTGACCAATGTAATCCCCACTACTTAGTTGTATTTCCTGATGGTGATGTAGTTTCCATTTTTAAAGACCAAAGAGAAAAATTGGTTACAACAAGATGTATCTTTATTGGCCAAGTAAGGTCTTAAAATGATAAAAGAGTGTCTTGCTGTCCTTTTTTCAATGAATTACCAGAGTTATTTACCACAACTTCCAAACAAGAAATGATGAAGTTATATAAAAGTGTGTTTGATTTTTATAGGTTTGGAGGTCACTGAGACCCAGCTTTATATTCATTGTTTGCTAATGCCATTTTTCTTTCATGCTCTGTGAATTTGTGAGGGTCTTTTTCCTTTCAGGCAGTCAAAAATATGAATTTGTTTTTTATTAATCTGCTTGTGGTAGCAGGTATAACAGCATCTTGCAACAGACACGCTGCTGGTCATATCTTCTTTTACCTTTTATAAAAATTTAAGTGTTTCTTGTTGGTGGCAAAAACATCAGTGTTTCTCCTTGAACAATTCTGAACAAGTCGTTTGATGTTTTCTGGTTTAGCTCTTAAATCTTGTGTGGTGTGGATTACAAAGAAAAGAGACATTAGGGATTCTATCATCAATCTCATTCTTCAGAGCTTTCAAAAGAAAACTTTTAAAGGCACTAGATTTTCTGCAGCTAAGGAGGCTTCTGGCATTTACATTCATAGAGATGGTTTGCACAGGAATCCTTTTTAAGAAGAAAGCAGAACACCATTTATTCTGTTACTTACAATGTCCCATGGTCAGCATTTTAAAAGCCGTTTTAAATCTTGAAAGCTAGAGTGTAGGGCCTATGGGTACACTATACCCTGTGAAAAGTGAAAGTCGCTCAGTCATGTCTGACTCTTTGTGACCCCATGGACTATACAGTCCACAGAATTCTCCAGGCCAGAATACTGGAGTGGGTAGCCTTTCCCTTCTCCGGGGGATCTTCCCAACCCAGGGATCGAACCAAGGTCTCCTGCATTGCAGGTGGATTATTTACCAACTGAGCTATCAGGGAAGCCCTTGTACTATGTAAGTATTTTCAAATTACATTGTAGATGACATAGAATTACCTTAGATGCTCATATTTAGAAGTACCTTACTTATGATCAGTACCCTATTCAGTGTTTATTTTTCTCTTTCAACATTACTGCTCTTTGGTCATATGGTCCTGTGTTTCTTGAAGTATGTTCTGTAGAACACTGGTTCCATAAGATGCTTCCTCAAAGTTGGGTTCAATGATGAAATCAGAGTTAACATGGTTTGGAATCAGCTTACATTTTGTTCTCTTTCCTTTGAACATAGTTCTCTACTCTCCTTATGATCATTGGTGACCAGAAGTGAGTAGATGACTTTAGGACCAAAGCACAGTTACTACAGCCTTAGCTTTAGAAAGTATATTGTTAGCAGGCTTTTGACTTCACTGTTTAAGCTTCTTATTGACATTGATTATCAACACAGGCTGGAGCCCATTCACCATGACAAGGGTGACCATATAATGTATCATCTAAACTAAAATACTTTACAGAGACAACAGAAGGGCAAAACTAATAATTATACTTGACAAAAAGTATAATTGGGACTGTGCTGGGTAAATTGGGACATATGGTTACTCTGGTTTCATGAACTTACTTTGTCTTCAAAGCCTAACTCACGTCCTAACCTTTCCATAAAGACTTTTCTGATTTCCTCAATTGAAGGTAATTTTTCACTACCCTGAAATCCCTCTTTTATTAAATTTATAATTTTCTAAAGACTTTGGAAAAGAATAGATACATGTATATGTATAGTGGAATCACTTTGCTGTACATCTGAAACTAACACAACACTGTTAATCATGCTCCAAACAAAACACAACAAAACAAAAAAAACTAGAAAAAATGTGTAACTTTCTAGCTTGTCTTAAGAGCTACTAAGGTACATTTCATGTCTCCCCTATCTATATTTACCCCATCTTGCTATCTCCAGTGCCTGTCCTTATTTATTAGTATATAGTTTTGAGAGTGATAGAATAGATGAATAGATGAGTTTAATGCCAAAAGTCTGATAGCCTTCCCTATTGTTATCTTTTTTCCTCTTAAAATAAATGGTGTACAGTCAGTGTATTTCACTATCACACATCCCTCATGAAATTTATTTTATCTAGGCAATTTTGACTCTCTTATTTGCTATATCCAGATCTATGTAGATCTTGGGTTTGCTTTTCTTCATTCCCACTATCAACATCCAGGTCCAGGGCTTTATTGTATTATTCTTGGATGTATGCTGCAGCTTCCTATCTAGTTATCTTGTTTTGAATTTCTTTTTAATTCCTATTTTGGACATACAACTGCCTAATCTACCTAAAATAGAATTTTGCTATTTCCCCCTATTTTAGAACTAAGACTCCTTTCCAATAGCCCATAGACTAAAATTCATCCTCACACTGGCATTTAAAGTCCTTCATTAACTGAGTATAATTTACAGATTCACCCTTGCCTTTGGAATTTTTGATTCCTCTTTTTAGAATTCTTAGTCCTCATCATCTGATTTCTTTACTTAAAAAAAGTTCATATCTGGTTCTCTATCAATTTTCTAGCCTTTGTTCCTTGCTGTTTTTCTCTGCCCTGAACCCTATTCACCACCGAACTATTTGTAATTCTCACATCATTTAAGTATCTATGCCTTTGCAAATGATATTTATTCTGTCTAGAGAAATTTCTCCCATGACATATATTCCTATTCATTTTGTTAGACTTACAAATAATCTTTACCCTCTTTGCAGTCTTTTTTTCCTCATCCTTCTCTACTCCCCAGCCACTGTTAGTCACCCCTTCTCTGTGCTTGTGTTTATGTAGCTGTAGTACTTATATCACAGTGAATTATTGACTAGTCTCTCTCATTTTCAGATTGAGAGATTTTGAGGTCAAGGGCATAGTTTTACTTTACATATTTGTATTTCTTGGGCCTATGGGTGACACAGCTGAGCAACTAACACAACAAAAGTGACTAGTATACAATAAGTTATCAACAGACATGAATTTATAGTGATATCAATATGGCTAACATTTACTGAGTACTTGTTTTGTCCTAGATATTACCTTGTGTGACTTCATATAATTTAATCCTCATTCCATCCTTCTAAGATAAGCCTTTTTAATATGACCATTTTACACATGAGGAAATTTAGAGGTTCACAGAGGTTAAGTAACTTACCTAAGGACAGAAAGCTACATGGCAAAACAAGGCTCAGAACTCAGGCTATCAAACTGCAAAGCTCATGATTTTAAACACTGTACACGTTTATTCTTCTGTATCTCTAAACATTGGCATGATTGTGGAAGAACTTCCTCCCCAATTTTTTCTTTCTTTCTTTTTTTTTAACCAAATTTAAGGCACAGGTCAAAAATCTAATTCCTACTCATTCCTTCCATGACTGTATCCGCTTTACCTTCTTGTATTATTTGGCCATAGGTTTCACAAAGTTCAGTACTTTAACATGAATGGCTTGTCATGTATAATTTTAAAAATGCATTTCTGATTATTTCTGGACTTGAATTGTGATCTTACCTTCTTGTATTATTTGGCCATAGGTTTCACAAAGTTCAGTACTTTAACACGAATGACTTGTCATGTATAATTTTTAAAATGCATTTCTTGATTATTTCTGGACTTGAATTGTGATCTTTATTTAAATGACACTCTACTCCCAGCCCTCTGTTGTTGTTCCCATGGACTACAGAGCCTGCCAGGCTCTTCTGTCCATGAGATTTCCTAGGCAAGAATACTGGAGGGGGTTGCCATTTTCTTCTCCGGGGGATCTTCCTGACTCAGGGACTGAACTCACATTTCCTTCATTGGCAAGTGGATTCTTTACCACTGAGCCACCAGGGAAGCCTCTGTCAGCCCCCTGTAACACACACTTTTTACAGTTATGGATACTTAATAGCACTTAGCTAAAAAATCTTAATTTAATACCAATGTAGATTTGTTTTCTGTCCGACCTCTCTGGTAGGAAAGGAATCTGACAAGGTTGGAGGTAGGCTAGGAATCTGATAGTATTAAACAATTTGAGGACTTTTCATTGTCAAATTCTCTTCATGTATTATTAACAATGAGGAAACATAAACAAACGTAGGCCTGGCGCATCAAAACAGTGATCTAACCAACTGCATAAACTTTCTGTTCTGGAATGACTCCCTGGAGGTCATGAAATCACCTCCCTCTGAAAACAGAGTGGGAACTGAGGGGACCCTATGTTGCTGCTTGCAGTGCTCACAATCCCCTGGCCTATATAGCAGAGCCTGCCCGGCCAGTGAACTTGGATCTCCTGGTTATTTCAGGTCCTGTATTCTGCTATGAAAAGAAGCATCTGTGAGTGAACATATAAAGGGTCAAATGCAAGTACATTTCACTGAAGAGTGTTCCAGAATAGAACCTTAGCCCTGTGTGGACTTGTTTTTTAAGATGCCACAGGGTTTCAAAGGAGACAATGACAGTGAGCTATAGAGCAGGACAAGTAGCCAAGCAGCCCTAATGAGGGTTTAGAGAATTGATTGTTGATGGTTGGTCTGTGCCACATGTCAGGCCAAGTACATGCAGCTGGCCAGGGTGCCAGGGCAGGATTTTCCAGTCTCTTTCTTTACTCTGTGCTGACTTGGCCTTTCAGAAGTTAATGACTACATGACAAAGAGACTAAATGTATTTCATCTGTCCTTTGAAGAGTCCAAGAATTACTTACTCATCTCCTGAAGATATTTTCTTTTCTTTTTTTTGTTTCAATAGGTGTTTAATGAATTAATGATTAAGAATGAGAACCCCGGCAGTAGTGTTTGGAGGCTTTTTGCCTTTTCAAGGCCACTGTAGAAGTATTATTTGGCGAGGCTGATAATTTTCTTTTTTTTTTTTTTATTTCTTTTTTTTTTTGTAATTAGCCTCAAAGTAATAAAAATAAATAGATTTTTTCTTTTTAAAAAATTACATGCTCAAAAATACGGCTGAAATGAAGTTGGAGCATTCAGAGTAATGTTTGCAGTAGGCTGTGATGTTTCTGTCTTTGTGAGTAAACAATGGTCCCAAAGGGCCTCCTACATGACCATTATTACCAGTGAATACGTTGCACAAACTGGTCCGAGTTTGGGCCAAGTGTGGCATCCAAGCTGCCAAGTGTGGCAGAATTATTTTTCTTTTTTCTTTTAGATTCTGGTAAATGCTGCTTAATTTCAATCAGAATGAATTTTTGTTCAAGTGACAAAGGGCTGTTATCCTATTGAGGTTGTTTTAATCCTGCAACAGTGACTTCCACAAAGTAAAATTTGATTAATATCTTAAGGAAGATGCTAACAAGACATGTGATCAAGGAGTAGAAAAAATGAGGTTTGGATTGGGAAAGTCAGATAGACTTTGATAGAAGGTAGTGGCTGAATCTTGAAGAATGAGTTGTGAGCTACATAGGTTTGGGGTCCTTTAGAATCTCTGGCACATCGGTTAATAACAAATCCATTGTTCTTCCTTTTTACTGCAAAGGAAGTTTTTCACCCAGTAATTTATTTGTTTGTAAAACCCCAGAGTTCTAGGTATCTGACAGACTTTGTGCTACAGAGGCACTGGTGAATAAACAAAGAGGAATAAAAGTTCACATCCTGAAACAGATTCAAGGACAACTTGTATTTTTC
Source organism: Cervus canadensis (assembly GCF_019320065.1). Taxonomy (NCBI): domain Eukaryota; kingdom Metazoa; phylum Chordata; class Mammalia; order Artiodactyla; family Cervidae; genus Cervus; species Cervus canadensis. The sequence goes on along the minus strand of NC_057407.1, from coordinate 37,321,895 downwards.
CTGTACCATCCAAGTGTTTTCCAGTCACTTACTACGTATTATTCTAATACACCAACTAGCTTCTCCTATTTCTCAAGTGACATTCTTCATCTTGTCTTCTAGACAAGCGGTTTTACAAGACAGAGTTAAAATTCTGGAATGTTGCCAATATTCATGATTTATGTTCTATGTAATTGATTACTAACCACAATGAAAGGATTAAATTTTAGGAAAATTACTTTACAAAATACAACAGAATCAAGGTTACTCCTGTGTAAATAGTTTTCAATCCCTTGAATTCCTAGCTCCTAAAACTTTCTTGAGTAGGAGCAAAAGGAGGGTGTTTCAGGACACATGAGAGAGAATTACGCATAATATGTAGTTCATTTTCAATGCCAGAGTTTGTAATGTAGGGCATGGCTGTGGAACCGTCTGACAGTTGTGAATGTCATCTGTCACACATGCCTGGTTAAGAGTCATTGGTAAACCATGAGCTCCTTAAGAGCGTAGTCCATGACCTAATTATTTATTTTCCTCCCCACAGAGACAGAATGTTAAGTTCATTTGTTCATTCATTGACTCATCCACTGAACAAATATGTTTTGTGGTTTTTCTCTTCTCATATCTATTAAACTTTAAAGACATTGCAGGCGTTATGGCAGCTGGGGAATCAAAGACTCGTATGTGCTAAGTCACTTCAGTCGTGTCTCACACTTTGCGACCCTATGGACTGTTGCCTGCCAGGCTGTCTGTCCATGTACATTTGCAGGCAATAGTACCAGAGCCTAATAATATGGACCTAACAGAAGCAGGAGATATTAAGAACAGGTGGCAAGAATACACAGAACTACTATACAAAAAAGATCTTCATGACCATGATGGTGTGATCACTCACCTAGAGCCAGACTTCCTGGAATGCAAAGTCTAGTGGGCCTTAGGAAGCATCACTATGATCAAATCTAGTGGAGATGATGGAATTCCAATTGAGCTATTTCAGACCCTAAAAGATGATGCTGTGAAAGCGCTGCACTCGATATACCAGCAAATTTGGAAAACTCAGCAGTGGCCACAGGACTGGAAAAGGTCAGTTTTCATTCCAACCCCAAAGAAAGGCAATGCCAAAGAATGCTCAAACTACCACACAATTGCACTCATCTCACACGTTAGCAAAGTAATGCTCAAAATTCTCTAAGCCAGATTTCAATAATATATGAACCATGAAATTCCAGATGTTCAAGCTGGATTTAGAAAAGGCAGAGGAACCAGAGATCAAATTGCCAACATTTGATCATCATTGGATCATCGAAAAAGCAAGAGAGTTCCAGAAAAACATCTACTTCTGCTTTATTGATTATGCCAAAGTCTTTGTGGATCACAACAAACTGTGGAAAATCTTTCAAGAGCTGGGAATATCAGACCACCTACCTGCCTCCTGAGAAATCTGTATGCAGGTCAAGAAGCAACAGTTAGAACCAGACATGGAACAACAGACTGGTTCCAAATTGAGAAAGGAGTACATCAAGGCTGTATATTGTCACCCTAGTTATTTAACTTATATGCAGAGTACATCATGTGAAATGCTAGGCTGGATGAAACACAAGCAGGAATCAAGATTACCAGGAGAAATATCAATAACCTCAGATATGCAGGTGACACCACCCTTATGGCAGAAAGTGAAGAAGAACTAAAGAGTCTCTTGATGAAAGTGAAAAAGGAGAGTGAAAATGTTGGATTAATATACAACATTCAAGAAACTAAGATCATAGTATCTGGTCCCATCACTTCGTGGCAAATAGATGGGGAAACAATGGAAACAGTGAGAGACTTTTTTTTTTTTTTTTTGGTCTCAAAATCACAGCAGATAGTAACTGCAGCCTTGAAATTAAAAGACGCTTGCTCCTTGAAAGAAAAGTTAGAACCAACCTAGACAACATATTAAAAAGCAGAGACATTACTTTGTCAACAAAGGTCTGTCTAGTCAAAGCTATGGTTTTTCCAGTATTCATGTATGGATGTGAGAATTGGACTATAAAGAAAGCTGAGCACTGAAGAATTGATGCTTTTGAACTGTGGTGTTGAAGAAGACTCTTGAGAGACCTTTGGACTACAAGGAGATCCAACCAGTCAATCCTAAAGGAAATCAGTCCTGAATATTCATCAGAAGGACTGATGCTGAAGCTGAAACTCCAATACTTTGGCCACCTGATGCGAAGAACTGACTCATTTGAAAAGACCCTGATGCTGGGAATGACTGAAGGCAGGAGGAGAAGGGGACGACAGAGGATGAGATGGCTGGGTGGCATCACTGACTCGATGGACATGAGTTTGAGCAAGCTCCGGGAGTGGATGATGGACAGGGAGGCCTGGCATGCTGCTGTCCATGGAGTTGCAAAGAGTCGGACACAACTGAGTTACTGAACTGAACTGAACTGCGTATTGGAGAGGGTTGCCATTTCCTTCTGTAGGGTATCTTCCCAACCCGTGTCTCTATCTCCTGCATTGCGGCAGATTCTTTACCACTGAGTTGTCCAATGGCTCAGCAGGTAAAGAAAGCCCCTGCAATGCAGGAGTCACAGGAGATATGTGTTTGATCTCTGGGTCAGGAAGATCCCCTGGAGAAGAAAATGGCTACCCACTCCAGTATTCTTGCTTGGAGAATCCCTGTGGAAAGAGGACCCTGGCAGGCTACAGTCCATGGGGTTGCAAAAAGTTGAATACAGCTGAGCTCACAAGGCATATCTGACTAGGGCAGCCAACTTGAAGACTTGTGTTTGTCAGATTCTCTTCAATAAGGAAGGAGCTATGTGCAATAAAAGCAGAAATCAATTTCTGTGTGTCAGTCTCCATCCAGGGTGCTAAGAACTCAACCATGAGGGAGGCATACAAAATAATACATGTCTTCATGGAACTATACTTTAACTGGGAAGATAGAAAGTAAAAAAGATAAATGAAAATTTTAATGTGTTAGTGGTAAATATCATAGGAAAAAAAATAGAGAAAGAAGAGAGGAGAGGGAAATAATAGGGAAGTGGTAACATTGCTGGGACTTGCAATTTTAGATGGATGTCCTTGGAAGTCCTCTCTGAGAAGGTGGTATTTGTATTAAGACCTGAGGTAGATAAAGACAGATAATCATTGTCCACAAAGCATTATGAATGAAGTGAATAAAGTGATTGAATAAAGATTGTTTATTTAACTTTATTGTTAAATAAAGTTTAACACTGGTGAATCAAGCAAGGAAAGAATTCAGAATATTATTTTTGCCTATTTTCTGAGGTCAAATTTTAAGTTCATGGCATCATAAAGATCAGACTGGCCCTACTTTAGTATGGGGAGTGGAAGGAATAGATGGAAATAATGGCATGGCAGGGCCTTAAGGAAGGAAATGGTGGAAGTAAATCACAGTTGTGCAGAGATTTGTCACTTAATACTGAGTTCAGATGCTGCTTCTAACTTCATTTTCTCATAGGAACCAAACTATGTCTTCCTGCTTTATTAATTTTTCATTTATCATCCTTTTCCTTCCTAGACCATGCTTCTATTTAGGAAGATTTGTATTAGACCTTCTTAGAATCAAATAGGCATGTATATATGTATATTTTTTTCTATTCAAACTCTCAATCATTAATTTCCCTTTAAAAACTTTTTCAGGCTGTTAACAAAAATAAATTATCAGTAATTGCTAGTAACGGCTGATTTGTCTAGGATTATCACTGAAGTATAAAATGCAATTTAAAATCTCATTATGATTATTATTCCATTTCATTCACTAAATATGGTGACCTTCTAATTTAGAAATTTAAGATGCTTATTAGATAAATGTTAAAATGGTGCTCGTATAATTATAATGATCATTTTCTAGTTTCTTTTCCATTTGTTTATATATTATTTTGTTTTATTGCCAGTGTAAGATGGAGTTGGGAGGTAATCCATATCTCTTACTGTCTTTTATGAAGCCAGACCTTAAAGAGACTTGCAAAATTGTGAAACAATGCTGCTCTTCTCATTATTTTAGTTTTTGGAAAAATATAAATTTTTTACAAAATATTTTATTTGTGTTAATATGTAATGGGTTTATGATTCTTACTTTTAAATGTGTTCATAAAGCTTCAAGTTTTCTCAATGTAAATTTCTAATATATTAAATATCAGGAGATATAATTCTGAACAAAAGCTCTTTGGGGTCCTCGATAATTTTTAAGAGTTCTCAGATGAAAAAGTTTGAGAACTGTTAGAGGTCAATAGTGTAGAGGCTGAAATCAGACTGCCTATCACTGAGATACCAGGTGGCCCTAAGCAAGTTAAGTCCCTGAGCAGTGTCAGTTACTTCACCTGTAAAATGAAAATGATGATATTACCCATCTCATCTAGCTATTTAGAGGTGTAACAGAAGGAAGGAAATGGCAACCCAGTTCAATATTCTTGCCTAGAGGATCCTGTGGACAGAGGAGCCTGATGGGCTGCCGTCTATGGAGTCGCACAGAATCGGACACGACTGAAGCGACTTACCATGCAAGCATGCATTGGAGAAGGAAATGGCAACCTGCTCCAGTGTTCTTGCCTGGAGAATCCCAGGGATGGAGTTGCCTGGTGGGCTGCCATCTATGGGGTTGCACAGAGTTGGACACTACTGACGCGACTTAGCAGCAGCAGCAACAGAAGGAAGGTATGGGAAGAGCAATGCATGCAAGCGTTAAGCATTCAGTAAGTGTTAGGTATTATAATTTGCCTAGTTCTGTGAGGTCTGGAAGCTGAGGAAGATCAGATCAAATATCTTGCCTGAGGTCACACAGAGTCTGTGGGAATTTGTCTTCTGAGTCTCACTACCCCACATTGGATCATCAGTACTTCATCAGCTACCAGCTCCATAGTTGCTCAGAGCAGTAGAATCATCACATTTTGTTTTACCTTTGGAAATCAAGAAGAAAAGAAAAGGTCTTTTCTATTAGATGTTTCTATTAGGTCATAATCCTTGTACTTAATTATAAGCATATGAAATTTACAGTTCTCTAAACACTTTCAGTTATATTCAGTCACATCAGGTAGGAAGAGCAGGTGAATTTGTCTCCATTTAATAGATGAGAAATTCTGGGGCTCAGGGAAGTTTAAATTACTTTCCTAACATTTCATGACAGATCAGATATTGGACCTCAGGCTTTCTAACTCCCCTATGTTATATTATATAGCTGTTCAGCATTGTAAACATTATCTAACTTAACATCACAGAGGAAAATTAGTCCCAGAGAGGTGAAGTGACTTTCCAAGGGTGCAAATTCCCAAATAAGGAGCAGAAGAAGCTAAAATAGTGAATGTGGTTTCCAGATTCTTGTGTTTCTTAGTTTTTGGTTTTAGTTTACCTAAATTTAGTAATGATAATTCCATTTTCTCCTGACTGTGTTGTATTAATATAAACACCATGGGACCATTGGCTTAGTGTTTTAAATACATATCATGGTTCGGGTGATGCACCTTTGGCCTCATCAGCTAGGTTGTTTAATGGCCCTTATTCTTGTGTTCTCTATGTTTAAAATCTTAGCCTTTTTTGCTGTGGATCTTGTTGGAGGTAGTTGGCATTAACTTGCAACAAGGGAAACATTGGTTGCTTCCCAGATTGACCTTTACTTCAGACATTTGCAAATTTCAATTTTTGTACACGTTTTGTGTTTGACTGGTTGGTCTATATATTTGTTGGTTTTCTGGGAGAAGGAGAAGGGAAGGAATTATTAATTAAAATAGCATATCATTGGGACATAGTCTATTTTTGTAGGAAGAATGTGTAATGTTACATCAAAATAATAATATTTCTGTTCCATTTTGGGCTTTTAATCAAAACAGCTGCATGATAACTATGCAGTCTAGAAACATGGTACTGATAAACCAATTTGCAGGGCAGGAAGAGAGATGCAGACATAGAGAACAGACTTGTGGACACAGCAGGGGGAGGAGAGGGTGGAATGAATTGAGAGAGTAGCATTGGAACATATATTACCATATGTAAAACAGATAGCGGGTGGGAAGATGCTATATAACACAGGAAGCTCCTCGACCCGCTGCTGTGTGACAACTTAGAGGGATGGGATGGGGTTAGGGGGTAGGATGGGGTGGGGCTGGGAAGGAGGTTCAAGAGGGAAGGGATATATGTGTACTTATGACTCATTCATATTGTTGTACAACAGAAACTAATACAACATTGTAAAGCAGTTATTGTCCAATTTTTTTTTTAAAAAGCAAAGTTTGCCATCTACCTTTAAATAACACTGTGAATAAAAGATGCTATTCTAACTTGCTCTTATTAGATACATTTTTTAGCAAATAAAAACATTAAGAAAGTAAAAAAAAAAAAAACTGTATGTCTCCTATAGGTATTTCTTAGTTAAAAAGAAATGTAAAAGATGAAGGGGAGCAAAGAATATCAAGTCTCCTTAGCATTATTGTTTTTTCCATGTGTTGCCATATGACATCAATCTTATCCAAGGTGATTTTAGAGACATATAAAGAATATGGTCATGACTGAATGTCTAAAAGAATGAACTTTGTTTTACTTACAGTTACTTGTAAAGTTCCTTGTAGATAACCTTGTAAAATAGTAAGGGCAAGGTGATAATATTCCCAATTTATATAGTAATGTACCAATTGAATTCAAGTGAGGATCCATGTATCAAAGGTTGCACATTATACTATATGCCAAAGTTGGGAAGAAACTCATGATTTCTGTTTCTCAGTTCTGTGCTGTGTCTGCTTTATGACCTGGCCTTGTTTTTGGAAAAGGTTTAGTTCTAACCAGTCAAGCAATTTAAGCATTTACTGTTCTAGAGTTCTGTGATGGGGGATGTCTGTTGTACACAGATTCTCTACAGCACAGATGTTATTTCCTCTGAGAAGACATCATTCTGTTGGCTGCTGTGACCGACTACTGAGTGGACAGGTGCTCATAGGCAGGTCAGAACCATAAGTGGGTTCTCAGTAGCTAATTTTTTTCTCTTTGGCAAATAACAGCATTTCCTGAAACATCTGCTCCCGTGCAGTCTCTTCTGCAGTCATTCCACTGGAACTGCTGATTTAAAAAGAGCATTGCCTTTGTGCTGCTTGCATTTTCCTGGGCTTTACTGCAAGAATAGTTAGGAGCAAGTAGTGGGGAATTGTGAATTTGCTTAGGCTCATGGAGAAGGTACCTTTCTTTCTTTGATGATTTCCCAAGGAGACAGAATGGGGACCAGGTACCCAAAGAATTTACTATTATCTCAAATAATATCCATCGTAATAGTACCGTTTCCTCCATGAAGTGCTTTCTCTTTTTTGAAATAGAAAAGTATTGTTTTTGTAAAAATCCAAGCAAGGTATAAAGTACTAAGAAGAAGAGAAAAATCAACCCAGTGCCCACCACTCAGAGAAAACAAGTTAACAGTATAGTGAATATCCTACAAGATTCATTTCTAATCTCCCTCTTTTGGGATGTCTGTGTTACCAAAGATGATGTCATCTTTGTTTCTGGTGTATATTTATTGATCTTATATTTCCCATAGATTGTGAACTCTCTTTAAATACAGAGATGGAGATGGTACCTCATATATCTTTGGGCAGCATCTAACAAGACATTGCATATTTGGTAGGTTTTAGAGAATACTTTATAAAATGTAGAAGTCAGATATATAAATTCTATTTTAAGACTCTAATTTTGGATAGTCATTGCTTTCCTTGGAGCAGATTGCAAGTAGAAGACAGTAATAGCAGAAAATTAAGGAAATTAGATGAAGTCATGAAGCACATATATTCTTCTTTGTGTCTCCCGGGTGTTTCACAGTCCCGCTGGAGTGCAACCTGCAGGTGCCCTGGTGATCAGTTCTGGTCCACTGATGCATCCTCATAAATGACGCTGGATGACGCTCCTTGCTGTGCCCTGAGCAGTGGCAATCAGCACGTGGGGTCTGACTGCTGAACTTTAAGTGCCTGCAGTCTCTAGTGGATTTTAGTAACGTGTGTCTTGGCAAAAGGACAGGCTATTAGCTCAAATGTCACGTTTAAAGGGTAGGCAGCCTGTCTGTGTGGTTCTAATTGAGTAGCCGCCAACGAAGTTTGAAGTATAATTTTAATAAGAAGTCATTTTTCTATCTCTTAATCAAAAGTGATGCAGTTGAACAAAGCCACACCCAGCAGATGGCCCCAGATTTCAGCCTTTTCGGTCTGGGCACATTTACCCATGGGGTGTGCTTTGATCCATTAGAAGGGCTCAGACCCAGGAGACAGCTAGATATTTTCTAGCAAACTTCTTAGCATCCTGCCTAGAGGAGGAACATTTAAATATATGGACCCTGCTAGACATTGAGTCAGTCTGGTCATTTATCTGCTGGGCACTTATTATATAAGAAAAAGGAGTGTTAAAGATACAGATTTTACAGTCTGAAGCAGACTGATTTCACTTAGCTTCTTTCAATTGCCCAAGAAGCACTTCTTTCCCTTCTTTCATTTTTCTTCAGTGAAATCATATCCATTCTCCCTCCATTCTCCCTAAGCATAATGTAATCTTTTTCTCTTTGGAGCCCCTACTTATTGATAGTTCATAGAGATGTTGTGAAATTAATATGAGAAATTAAGTTGGTTATTAAATAGTATCAGGGCTTTATAAAACTTATTTATTTATTAATTTATTAAATAATATCACAATTTATAAAAATAGGCATCTTATACTAATCTTTTCCACCCCACATTAGCAATTCTTGCCTCAGAACTTTGGATGTTGCCAGAGTAAATCTGTTGGAAAAATTTAATTCTATTGATTTTATTATTTAAAATTTTTTACCTTTTTGTTTCAAAATTATTTCAGACATAAAAATTGCAAAAATGGTGCAAAGAATTCCCATGTATTTTTAAACCAGTTTCCTCAAATGTTAATATTTTTCCACATTTGCTTTATCATTGTCTATCTGTACACAATTTTTCCATTTATTTGTTGCAGGCATGATCCTTAAGGAGAATTTTAGACAAAGACAAAAATGTATTCTTACACTTACAGTCATTTTGTTGATGGCTTTTTCTATGGATTCAGTAAATAATATTTTAAAAATAGAAAAGTACTAACACTATTGGCAGTTAACATTCATTAACTAAATGCTGTGGTATTGTATCAACCAGGGTTCCACCATAAAACATATATGTATACATTCACACATACACACATATGATGGTGCTAGTGGTAAAGAACCCGCCTGCTAATGCAGGAGATGTAAGAGATATGGGTTCAATCTCAGGGTCGGGAAGATTCCCTGGAGAAGGGTGTGGCAATCCATTCCAGTATTTTTTTCCTGGAGAATCCCCATGGACAGAGGAACCTGGCAGCTATAGCCCATGGGGTCATAAAGAGTTGGACATGACTGAAGTGACTTAGCACACACAAACCTATATGTAGAGAGAGATTGGCTTCTTTTATTATGTGATTGCGGATGGGGCAATCCAAAATCTGTAGGCAAGCCATGTGGAAGCCTAGAAACTCAAGCAGAAGCTGACACTGCAGTCCATAGGTGGAATTTCTTCATCAGCAGGAAAACTTTAGTTCTGCTTTTATTCCTTTCAGTTGACTTGATCAGACCCACTCAAATTATTGAGAATAATCTTGCTTACTGAAAGTCAAGTAACTATAGACATTAATAACATCTAAAAAATATCTTTGCAGCAATATCTAGATTAATGCTTGATTGAATGAGTATTTATTATAGGCTAGTCAAGTTGGCACAGAAAACTGACCATCACATATTATCCTATTTATTATTCACAGCTGTGATAAAGGCATTATTATCCCTACTTTATAAGTGAAGAAACTGAGGTTAAGTAATTTGCCTGCAGTCATATAATTAGTAAGTGGAAGAGGTACATTTTTGAGCCCATATAGTCTAACTCCAGAACCCTTTCTCTTGACCACTACACTAGACTGTCTCCCTCAGAACAAAGTAACTGGTTTTTAGCTTATTTGCAACATCTAAAAAGAACTCCAGTGTATAAAGAACTGACAAATTAATTCAACTCAATAAATATTACTTGTTTACTATGTGCCAGGAACTGTATAAAGCAATAAGAATACAGTGACAAAAATCCTCCTCTCAAGAAGCCCATCTGAGTAGAAGGAGGTAGTGAAGCATCACTCATACCCATCCCTACACCAAGTGAGGCAGAGAGAGCACTGACCTGAGGAAACCAGTGGTCTGAAGTTTAGGAAAATTTGGCTCCTGGTTCTGTTACTAAACAGCATCCTACCTTGGTCTGCTCAACTTTAGGCAAGTAACACAGCTCTTTTCTGAATTTATCTGCCAAATGAGAGGAAATAAATTGATTATGAAAGTCATTGATCCAAGAGGATTGTGCTCACCATTGTCTTGAAATTTGTATAATCAGAGGGCTAAGCACTTAAAGTTATCATCTCACTGAGTCTTCATTAACAATCTACTCATTATCATCCCCATGATACAGTCGAACAAATAGAGATAAGACAATTTAATATCTTGATTAAGGATAGAAAGTGGAAGAGTCTGCTAAAACCCAAATAATTAGGCTTTTGAGTCCAAATTCTTAATCTGTATGTTAGCCTTCCCTGAAATACATTGGGAAGGTCTTAGTGAATTTTGAATATGTGCTTCTTGGTTTACAAAACCAGTACTCTAATAATTCTTGAGCTAAGAAGGCTTTAAAACATATATACAAAATTATCAAGAACAAATATGTATTTTATGGCACATATATGCTGTGTGCTATGCTTAAGTTGCTAAGTTGTGTTCAACTATTTGCAACCCCATGAACTGTAGCCTGCCAGGCCTCCCAGGCCGTGGGGATTCTCCAGGCAAGAATACTGGAGTGGGTTGTCATGCCTTCCTCCAGGAGGATCCCAGGGATCAAATCCACGTCTCCCACATTGCAGGTGGATTCTTTACCATCTGAACCACCAGGGAAGCCCGAGAATATTGGAGTGGGTAGTGTATTCCTTCTCCAGGGGATCTTCCTGACCCAGGATTGAACCGGGGTCTCCTGCATAGCAGGTGGATTCTTTACCAGCTGAGCTGCCAGGGAAGCCCATGACATATATATGCTTATTCCTAAATATATTCTTTTCCTTTCTTTTCATACCATTGTTTGTGTGTTTGTTATAATTTAATGGCTATCAGAAAATTAATAAAAACCTGGATTTTGCCCAGTATTTTAGATCCTGTGTTGGATTTTGAAGCAGGGCATCCAGTTATGCCGGACACAATTTAGAAAGAAAAAGGTTGGTTAAAGCACTGTCATAGGTCCAATTATTTGTTAAATATACCTCAATAAAAATAATTTTTCAAAACTATTAGAATATGTTCAGAAAGAATGAACTTAGGAAGGAAGTTGAAGAGAGATAATCTGGAAAGTGCAGAACACCACCTTGGCTGAGAAGCAAGAGGAAGTGAAAAGCTGCTGATTTGACCATTGTGGGTCATAGCCTATTAGACCTCCTAAGGAATGCTGAAGACATAATTGTGTAATTTTTTGGTGTCCAGCTGTGGCCTTCATTACTGAAAACCTGGATTTTCAGAACAAAGCAAATGGAACATAAGTTCTGTGACAAGAATATCTTAGTGGTTAGTTAACACCAAAGCTGTCAAAACTGGAGAGAAAAAATTGCTGTTTGTAACATGGAACAACAGACTGGTTCCAAACCAGAAAAGGAGTACATCAAGGCTGTATACTGTCACCCTGCTTATTTAACTTATATGCAGAGTACATCATGAGAAACGCTGGGCTGGAGGAAGCACAAGCTGAAATCAAGATTGTCGGGAGAAATATCAATAACCTCAGATAGGCAGATGACAACACCCTCATGGCAGAAAGTGAAGATGAACTAAAGAGCCTCTTGATGAAAGTGAAAGAGGAGAATGAAAAATTTGGCTTAAAGCTCAACATTCAGAAAACTAAGATCATGGCATCCGGTCCCATCACTTCATGGGAAATAGATGAGGAAACAGTGGAAACAATGGCTGACTTTATTTTTTGGGCTCCAAAATCACTGCAGATGGTGACTGCAGCCATGAAATTAAAAGACGCTTACTCCTTGGAAGGAAAGTTATGACCAACCTAGACAGCATATTAAAAAGCAGAGGCATTACTTTGCCAACAGAGGTCCGTCTAGTCAAGGTTATGGTTTTTCCAGTGGTCATGTATGGATGTGAGAGTTGGACTATAAAGAAAGTTGAGTGCTGAAGAATTGATGCTTTTGAACTGTGGTGTTGGAGAAGACTTGAGAGTCCCTTGGACAGCAAGGAGATCCAACCAGTCCACCCTAAAGGAGATCAGTCCTGGGTGTTCATTGGAAGGACTGATGCTGAAGCTGAAACTCCAATACTTTGGCCACACAAAGAGCTGACTCATTTGAAAAGACCCTGATGCTGGGAAAGATTGAGGGCAGGAGGAGAAGGGGACAACAGAGGATGAAATGGTTGGGTGGCATCACCAACTCGATGGACATGGGTTTGGGTGGACTCCGGGAGTTGGTGATGGACAGGAAGGGCTGGCGTGCTGTGGTTCATGGGGTTGCAAAGAGTCAGACATGACTGAGGGACTGAACTGAACTGAACGGAACATCCACTGATTTATGGTAAAAGTGTCCTTATCCCTTGGAAATCCAGAACCCTCTAGGAGTGACTGCTGTGTTGAGATGGATTAGATTCTAATTCCTTTATTTTGTAAATAAGGATGCTGAAGTCCAGAGAGCAGTGATGTGCCCGGGGTTATATGGAATGTGAGCCAAGTCAGGGCAAGAACCCAGTGTTATTTGAGGGCCTCCACTTAGGAGGAAGGCAACAAATGTGATTGGGAGAATGTCTCTCCAAATTGCTGCAACTTCAGTTTTTCCATCTGTATGCTTAAAGAGATGGTACTAAGTCAGAAATGGCCTACACATGGCACTGTTTTTGCCTGTCTCCTCTAGGACCCGTGCTGGACACAACAAATGGCCAATATGTAATAATAATAGGCTGAGTATTTAGGATACGTTAGATGCTCCAGTAAGCAGGTTTACATATATTATGTTGTTAAATTCTCACAACCAACCTGTGAGGTAGGTTTTATTATCCTCATTTTACAAGTAAGTGAATTGATGGTTAGAGAGATTTAGTAACTTGGTTAAGATTGCCCCATCAGAGAGCAGTGAAGCAAGACTTTGACTTTTGGAAATCTTACCCCAGAAAAAAAATTCTCCAGTACTCCACTGTATTGCCAAGATAGTGTATGAGCTTCTGCTACTCCTTCCGTAGACCCATCACTAATGAGATATGTACTCTGTTCACATGTTGCAAAACTGCCTCAAAATTCTTGTCAAGTTACTCCAGGCATCTACTACCAATCAATCAGATCAGAATAGGTTTGTGAGATAATCCTTTCCATTTTCCCTGGATTAGATGATCTCTAAGGACTCTTCTGGCTCCAAAATTCTAGTTTGTGATTTTAAGGATCAAAGAAAGATACGAGATATTAATATTTATAAAAACTGGAATCAGGGTGTTTTGAGTGGCTGAGCTGATGTCCTGAATATTCTTATTTCTCAGACTTAGTTTGAACCCTTTGGTTAAAGTAGGAAGGACTGAAACAGGTGATATTGTCCATCAGGTACTTTATGAGGTAACTCATATAGAACCGCTCTAGTGTCCTGTTGACAGTGTCAAATGGGAGAAGGCCATTCTCCCCAAGACTGCAAGAAACCCACAGCATCAAGAGGATCCAGTTTCAGCATCTTTTGTAAAATATTGTCTTGTTTGTGATTGACATCTTCTGCAGAGGGCTTCTTCAAGAGATTATAGTAGTACAGACTCTATATCCATGCTTCCTTGGCTCTTGACTAATTAGCTGATGAGTGCAGGCCAGTTATTTAACCCCTCTGCTCCAGCTTCCTCACATATGGAAATGGAATAATCACAGAACCTACTGTGTAGGGTTGTGGTATGGATTCAGTGAGCTGATATACAGAAATCACTTAAAACAGCACCATAGAATAAAAAGCACTATAGATATATTGATCAGTTTATTGCATTATACATTTTTATATAGAGAGAGTACATATTATATATATATATATATTTACTATGTCATTACACATAGTAAAATACAAAGCTTTTTCCTTTCAGCCTTGATTTCTCTCTCTCTCTTGATTTGTCATGGTATTTTATTTGCAATTTAATATTGTTCTAAATTTAAAAATTAATTTTAAAAATTGTTAGCACGAATTTTACCATTCATGTAATGTTGTTAAATGTCAGTTTCAAATGTAAACATAAAGGCATTTAACTTATATGAAGAATCACTAAAATTACTCAATTTATTTTTCATAGCTTGTGTGTGTGTGTGTGTGTGTGTATATATATATATATATATATATATATTATTCTTACCAGAACTGTGAAAATGCTGTGCAAAACTAAATCAGTTATTACTTCGCTTGATGAGCACACATTTTACTAAGAAATGTAGTCTTACTGATGAATAAGAAAGGAATAGAAGGTAAAGAAACTGTAGTTTTTTCTGTCTTTCTCTTTTCTTCTTTGTCCTCATTTTCAGTGTGAGGGGTTGGCTAAAACAGGGAAGTAACTACATAAGAAAAGACATGATAGGGTTCATTGGTTTTTTTTGTATTTCTTAGAATGCTATTGTGTTTTTCCTGTGTTTGAAGTAAATTTTGGTTCAAATGAAAATTGTGACCTCTTGCAGCTGTCTGCTTACTCAGTTGTAGTTGTAGCATACTTACCTTGTACTTGACTTGAGTCTCTCTGAACTCCCACACATAGTCTATTGCAATTCTTTGCTTATAAGACATCATGAATGCAATATCCAAACGGAATGTTGAGAAATGGAGGTGGATATTTACATTGCCTATTATGTGTATTACTTACTCTCATGTGCATTCTCCACTGTCCTGACATACTTCAGTTAAAAATACAAGTTCAAGATAAAATTATTAAGAATTTCAAGACAACATTATACTAAGTATGGGGATTTTGGATCGAAGGACCTGTGTGATTGTATAAGTCACATGTTCATGAAGTTGACTCTACTTCCATCTGCAGGTCATAGACTATTTCTCCCACATGGGACTCTAAGGAACAGCTCCTTCTAGAAATACTATCATGATTATGACTGCCCAAATTGATCACAACCCTGGATTTCTGTAGAGTTTACCTTTTTTTTTTTTTGCTTGTCATAGGTGCTCCAAACTGCCTTTTGAGATTAGTTATCTCTTAACCTGTGTTCTATCTCTCTACAACATTATAAGCTTCTTGAGACAAAGTCATCCTAATGGCTCCATATATAATGCAACCTTGGCCTTGTTGAGGTTTGAATTACAAGTCTCTTATATTATTAAAATGTAACACTTGGTAGCTGTCATTGTTCTAGAGGAGAGCATGGCGACCCACTCCAGTATTCTCGCCTGGAGTAGCCCATGAACAGAGAGGCCTAGCGGGCTACAGTCCATAGGGTCACAGAGAGTCGGACGTGACTGAAGCAACTGAGCATGCATGCAGCTCTCATTGTTAGAGTTTTTTTTATTGTTATTCTCAATAAAAGAGTTCAGATGCTGAAATCAGACTGGCACTACTCAAATTGTTATTTCCTGGCTATGATATAGGGTAAGATACTTAATCATTTTATAGTCATAAATTTGATTTTCCTTATATTTTGTTATAAGAATTAAATGTTGTAATTACTCTGAGTTAGTAGTACCTGCCACATGACAAATATATCTAGCTACTCTTATTATTTCATTACTCTTACTGTTATTATTAATTTAACTCCCAAGTGTATCATTATTCCCACCTTCAAGATGAGGAATATGAGAGATGTCTAGGAGACACAGACTGCCAGTGTAAGACCTTGACTCCAGAGTGGAGCCATCCGATATGGCAGGCATCAGACAAATGCATCTATTGAACAGTTGAAATGTGGCTGATCTGAACTGAGATGTGGCATAAATATAAAGGACACACTGGAGTTTGAAGGCTTAATATCAAGTAAAGGATGGGAAAATCCTATTAATATATTTATATTGATTGCATGTTGAAATGAAAATGTTTTGGATATACTGGGTTAAATAAAGTATACTATTGAAATTAATTTCATCTATGTTCTTTTTACTTAACCATGTTGTTAAAAAAGTAAAAAGAACAACTTTAAAATTACTGCTATGGCTCGACCCAGCAATCCCACTTCTGGGCCACACATCAAGGAAATAAGAGTTGAAAGAGACACGTTACCCAATGTTCATTGCAGCACTGTTTACAATAGCTAGGGCATGGAAGCAACCTAGATGCCCATCAGCAGACGAATGGATAAGAAAGCTGAGGTACATATACACAATGGAATATTACTCAGCTATAAAAAAGAACACATTTGAGTCAGTTCTAATGAGATGGATGAAACTGGAGCCTGTTATACAGAGCGAAGTAAGTTAGAAAGAGAAACACCAATACAGTTTATTAATGCATATATGGAATTTAGAAAGATGGTAATGACGGCCCTATATGCAAGACAGCAAAAGAGACACAGATGTAAAGAACAGACTTTTGGACTATGTGGGAGAAGGTGAGGGTGGGGTGATTTGAGAGAGTAGCCTTGAAACATGTATATTACCATATGTGAAATAGGTGACCAGTTGCAAGTTCAATGCACGAAGCAGGGCACTCAGAGCCGGTGCACTAGGACAACCCAGAGGGATGGGGTGAGGAGGGAGGTGGGTGGGGGGGTTCAGGACGGGGGGTCACATGTACACCCATGGCTGATTCATGTCGATGTGTGGCAAAAACTACCAAAATATTATAAAGTAATTAGCTTACAATTAAAATAAATTAATTAATTACAAAAATTACTGGTAGTGCTGTATTATATTACTGTAAGACAGCACTGCTTAAGAAGCTGTGGTTGAGGATGCTGACAATTGGAAGTAAAGCCATCTTTAAGAACACATTCCACTGAGTGAGCTAATGAAGCTCTTTGGATTCCTTACTCATCTTTAAGATTTAATTTTAATAATCTTTAAGATTTAATTTTAATGACCACAGGAGGAAACTTTGGGTTTTACTTATCAATGTAGAAAACATTGTAAGCTGGTAATTGGTTTGCATCTCAGATGAACCTAATTCTCCTTGGCAGGAAGCTGAGAGGCTTTCTTTTATTCCACATGCTATTAATGGCATAAGGAATGGCTCAAGCTTTAGAATGGAAGATTTGAATCTCAGCCTTCTCATCTAGCTGTGTGACTTCAGACAAATGACATAGCCTTTTGATGTCTCAGTTTCTTTATCTGAAAAAGGGACAATAATATCTACTGAGCAGGGTTTCTTTGCCCTTTGGCGATGGTCTTCGTCCTTCTCTAGCCTCTTCTGCACTCTGGAAGGATGACCTATGAAATATGTCAGTTATTATCCTTGCCCACAGGTTTCAGGTTCAGTTTGAACAATGGTAGTAAGCACCCTCTGGATGCCAAAATTCCATGAGAGGAAGTATGTGGATTCCTTTCTTGGAGTAAGCATAGATATTTGTAATCCATGTCGATGATCACTGAAAGCTCCACCTGTGGATGAGGCTCTAGGTAACCAACGGATAAGACACCCATTCTGTGGATGCTCCAGTACTTGATCAGTGGGCTTCTGTATAAATGGCCATGAGGCTGAGAAGAGATTATTATTCATGGACTCAACAACATAGACTTCTCTCTAAAAGGCCAAGTGCGTACTGTGTCCACAGCAGGTCCATCTACATGGGACTATTTTCTAAAGGGAACATCTGGTTACTTAGTGACGGATTCATTATGTTCGACTGCTTAATTCATGGGAAGGACTTCGACTTGTCCTCATTGGATGAAGATATATTTCATGTGTATATTTGCTGTCCCTGTCCTCTGCTCCTTTGCCATTGCAGTGGTATCCCAATATCATCTCTGACTCAGAGTCACATTTTCCAGCAAAAAGCATGCCATTGTCAGCTCATGCCCGTGGAATTCACTGGTCTCATCATGTGTTAGATCACCTAGAAGCCCCTACTTAACAGCACTGTGGACTGACTAGTCCCCTTCATGGATCACAGCCTTGTTGCAGTGAAAGGGCCCGCGTAACTCAATGAAGCTATGAGCCATGCCATGCAGGGCCACCCAAGATGGGTCAGAGTGAAGAGTTCTGACAAAACATGGTGCACTGGAGGAGGGAGTGGCAAACCACTCCAGTATTCTTGCCATGAGAACTGCATGAATAGTATGAAAAGTTCTGACTTTTGACTTATGACTGACTAGTACAAAGATAAACTACAAGTTTGAAATGCTTCCTTCATGAAGTGGTATATATGGTTCAAAACCAATGGCCAGGATACAGTCTTCTCTTAAAGCCAGAAAGCCTAGATCTTGGAACTGTTAAAGAACAAAATATATTTATGATACTTGTTAAAGATGGTAAGGAATACTTTATGTAAGAGAGACTTCTATAATAGGGTTTTGTAATAGGGGAGAAGCTTTAGAAAACAATGAGTAAAAGTAGGAATTTATAGCCAAGCAGGGTGGGGGTGATTAGATAGAAAATTACTAAAAGGAAGCATCAGGAAAAAGGACGGCTCTGACTAAACTGACCTAAGAGAATTCTTGCTGCAGGCCTAGGAACCTCAGACATCACCTGGGGGAAAATGGAGGATGAGGAACCTGACTAGATTTGAGGGTGATCAGATATTGAGGATGGGGGATCAGGTTAAATGGAGTTAGTGAAAGTTTTGCTAAAAATGGACAATATGGAAATGAACATGGTAGCTCAAAACTCAGGGCCTTCTTGAGACAAGCATTCAGAAAACCCTGACTAAAGTTTGGCCAAGAAAAGACTCTTTGTCAGAACCATGGTTGGTGACAGGAGTGGATGTTCTTACAAATACACCCAATAACCCACAGGAAGAACTTCTGCTGCATGTACCAGAGATCTTAATGTTCAAAGAAAGAATGCTTCCAAATGGGATACAGACATAGTTCCAGTGAACTGGAGGCTGAAACTGCACTTGGCCATTATGAGCTCCATGGGTTGCTGGACCATCAGATAGAGAAGAGTTCACTGTACTCAGCAGGGTGACTGATCCCAATTACCAGGGGGAATTAGGTTGCTGTTACACAATGGAGTGAGGAAGACTATGTCTGGGGCTGAAAGGATCCACTGGGAGACCTCTGGCCCAGTAGTCCTGATCAAGGGACGACTGCAGAACCCAACAGAGACAAACCTCCAAAAATTCAGATACTTCAGAGGAAAGGATTTGAGTCAACTTGTAAGGAAAGCACACCATCCATTTGAGAAGCAGGCAGAGGGTAAAGGGAACATGCAATAGTAGTGGATGAAGGTTGGAGGCTGTGCTTACCAATTTAGGCCTTATGCTCAAAGACAGAAGCTACAGAAACTATTAACAGTGATATTTTATATTAAACAGTAATCTCTCCTTTACTCTGATTTTTTTTTTATGAAAAACATTGATGGTTGATCATGTTTTGGGTTTCAGTTGGGAAGATGATTGAAATTGACATCATACCATCCTGATGTGGCATCTTTTCAGCTGAATTGTCAAACAATAATTATTAGTATCTTAGTAACAAGGCTTCAAAGAACAAAGAGCTGTATTTGAAGTCTTAGGAATTGCAACCTAGGTGACACAAATTAGGGTAAAAAGGAAAGAGCATTTGTGGAAGAAAAAGATTCAGAAGCTTATAAAGGCAAAAGCTAGAGGTCGTTAAAGTTGTCTTGGAAGAATTATGATTGGCCTGATGTAAAAAGAAAATATTTGTCCTTAAGGCATAGGCTATCACAAGTTATTTATGTTTAGTGTAAGGGTCCAATAAATACATTGAGTTTCTGGAACATTGTGTAGGTGTTCTGAATTCCTGCATTAGACAATAGGTGGTCAGTAGTTCAGATTTCATCCAGGCTGAGATTTGGATTAAGTCCCACTTCCTCAGTGACCTCAGTGACCTGGCCTCATTTTAGAGAGCTCTCTTAGCAATTCCAACTCCATTTTGATTTTCCTTTCACAGAATTAAAGATAAGAGTAAATGAAGAGGAAACAAAAAAGGTTGGTCTAGCTGGATAATTTATTCTTCCCTCTAGGTCCTCTTTTCACCTTCTCCGTCCTACCCTGTGCTCAGGCACTCAAATAGTTTCCACCAATGGAATCCCTTGCCCCCCAGGGGTTCCAATTGTGTTCAGTCAGTGGAGGCTGAAGGGTGAGGGGTAAGAGCAAAAGATCAGAGGTCAGGTGAACAGAGA
The DNA here is from genome assembly GCF_019320065.1 of Cervus canadensis. Classification (NCBI taxonomy): domain Eukaryota; kingdom Metazoa; phylum Chordata; class Mammalia; order Artiodactyla; family Cervidae; genus Cervus; species Cervus canadensis. Next base: position 37,301,644 of record NC_057407.1, on the reverse strand, counting down.
GTTCAGAATATCTGTTTTCCTGGATATTTCCCTACTGTATCACAAGGATTGACTGATTCACTCCACAGAAAGTCATAGTTCTGTTGCCATTTGCTAGTTTCTCGGAGTCCCCAAGTTCTGTTTGTAGCCTCAAGTTACTGCTGCATTCCTTGTTAGATGACTTTAAACTCTGCTGGGACCCTTACTGATGTGCCTGCCTTGCTGGGTTGTTTTGATGTTTGGAGATAATGAATGCAAATCAGTCAGTACTATAAGTAGCTCTTGGTAGGCACTCAAAATGATAATTTTTTTTTCTCCCAAAAGCTTGAAAATTCGAAATTCAAATGAGTGCTTAGAGAATTAGCACTGTTTAAGAAAATAAACAAGATAATATATGTGAACGTGCTTTGTAAAATGTAAATCACTATCCAAATGCAAGGTATATTTAGGTTAGACTTCCTAAACCTTAAAAGTATTATTTTAACAAAGCCAGTCATGTCTATTTTGCCTTAATCACATGCAGTTAAGTTTTTCTCAGACATGGAGTAGGGTAGAAACTTTAACTGCAGATTTCTATGCCAATCTCACGGAATTAAAAACTTTGTTCATCTTCTTTAGGCTCTAGGTCTTTGCTTTTATATTTCCCATTCCCATTTCCTTTTCTTTCCAGCTCAACGAAGCCTAAGTATCAAGATGAGCAGACGGAGATGTAATTGCTTCTCTGTCTTATTGAAGAAAAAAGCCAAAATAGGCAATGAAAAAAAGCATCTTGAAATGTGGAAGAACCTATTAAGTCTGCACTGTGGTTTTCCACCGTACCTTTTGACATGGGAAGGGAAATGGTGAGGGAAGGCAAACAAGCATTGATTTTCCTCTGCTCTAGAACTTTAAATGCCATTAACTGACATTATTAGTAGGACTTGAGGGAGAGGGTGAAGAGGTGCATTGTGACCCAAGATTTGCTTTTTCATTCACGTGTGGCAAGTGACCATCAGCGTACTGCTTGCATCTGCTACACCAGTTTAATGAAATTCACTGTTTTTTGTTGTGTCTCATGCTGTTTTACTGTCCTTCCAAATGAAATAGTTTGTAGAAATGATCTGAGCAAAGAAAATCAGCTTTGTTCATTAAAAATTTGGCTGCAGTGCAGTCCTTCTCAGGACTGCAGAAATTGTGTAGAGATTAGTGATTAAGAGCATGAATTCTACAAACATGTAATCCTGGGTTTGATTCCTGAGTTCCTTCCTTATCAGGCTTTTATCACAGCCTCCTTTTCCTTCTCTGTCTAATGGGGCTAATAATTGAGACAAACAAGTGCAACAGTCAATTGAAAAGACCCTTTATTAAATGTCAAGTGCTGTATTGATTTAAGGGATTATTATTTCTAAGCTAACAATCTCTCACAAATGAATTTGACTTTCATTAAACTATATTGACCTTGAAATAAAATTTAAGAAACATTTAGTAGTTAAATACAACATATGATGTTGTTCAGAAGAGTGAGATTTCTGATTACATATGTAGAAATATCTAGAATTGTCCTTGGCATATGGTGAAGCCTCAATAAATGTTTGTTTTCCCCTTTAATAAAGCATTGAAAATGCATTTTAAGTGCCTACCAAGAAATGCAGATTTTGACTTTTCTTGGGGGGACTGTCCATTACTAGGACATCGTTCCCATGCACCAAGTATTTCAGTTTTAAGGCAACAGAGGATAGTATCAATAAGCTATATTTAGTAAGGTAGTTTTTGCTTGAATCACCTTGTTTGACCCTCGTAGCACTTGTATGAAGATGGTAGAACAGGTTCTATTTTTATTGTTCTGATGTTGCACATAAGATAGTCAAGTTTTGAGCAATTAAGTTTCTGATTCTTCCAAACTTAAGTGGCTACACTCCTTGATAATACAGTAACTTTGACCCTTTCCTGAGTACACTTGAAGGGAAGCAGAGTGAGGATAGCTATTGCCTTCCATTTCCTAGGCAAGGGGAATCCTCGTCTCAGAAGTTCCTCCTTTCTGGGAGCTTGGTGATTCATATTGGTGATTTAGGGCTTCCCTGGTGGCTCAGATGATAAAGAATCTGCCTGCAGTGCAGGAGACCCAGGTTTGATCCCTGGAGAAGGAAGATCCCCTGGGGAAGGGAGTGGCAACCTCCTCCAGTATTCTTGCCTGTAAAATTCCATGGAGAGAGGAGCCTGGTGGGCTATAGTCCAAGGGATCACAAAGAGGTGGACACGGCTGAGCAACTTTCACTTTTGCTATAGGTGATTTTGGAACTTGGGCTCATGACTGAACCATTGTAATCGTCCTGGAAGGCGGAGGAGGCTGTCCAGCCTGAGGTCCTAGAGGATGGGGGTGAAATGGCATTGGAGGAGAGAGAAATACAGAATGAACTCTGTGTAAGTGAACTGCCCAAAGGGACAGAAGAGGTGGGAGGGCAGAGGGTAAAGCTGCTATAGTATTATCATGACCTGGCAAAGAGTGGATTTAGAGTCCACTGCTAACTTCTACACAAACCATTCAGAAAAGGCATTCCTCAAGACATTTTGGGGTCTTATGGATAACTAACAGGACCTCAGAGGTCATCTCCTTAATTCATTGCATTTTTTAAAAAAATTATTTATTTATTTATTTTTCCATTTATTTTTATTAGTTGGAGGAAATTCATTGCATTTTACAGATTCAGTTCAGTTCAGTTCAGTCACTCAGTCGTGTCCGACTCTTTGCGACCCCATGAATCACAGCACACCAGGCCTCCCTGTCCATCACCAGCTCCCGGAGCTTACTCAAACTCATGTCCATCGAGTTGGTGATACCATCCAGTCATCTCATCCTCTGTCATCCCCTTCTCCTCCTGTCCCCAATCCCTCCCAGCATCAGGGTCTTTTCCAATGAATCAACTCTTCGCATGAGGTGGCCAAAGTATTGGAGTTTCAGCTTCAGCCTCAGTCCTTGCAATAAACATCCAGGACTGATCTCCTTTAGGATGGACTGGTTGGATCTCCTTGCAGTCCAAGGGACTCTCAAGAGTCTTCTCCAACACCACAGTTCAAAAGGAACTTCTAAATTCATGAACTTCCTAGTAGCTACTTTTGTAGTTAGTTTTGTACCCAAGAGCTTTATTTATTCAGCAAATGCTTCTATAGCATTTAACTATGTATCAGGTACTGTCCCAAGTATTTACAAACAATGGTTCATTTATTCCTTCTAATAACCTTAGGAGGCAGGTCCTAGAGGTCTGTAGTCTCTTACTTGCAATTCTGAATATCAAAAGTCTCTGAAAAAACAACTGTTTTTTCAAAAGTTGGTACAAACTCACTGGTAGCAAAACCTGATTTGAATTGATGTAATGACTCTAGTTATTGCCTTAATTAACCCACATAGTGTTAATAGCCATACATTTTGCTTTGAAACATATCAGTGGTTTGGTTATGAGGCTCTGCACGTGACTCTGCTGGGGGTAGGACACAATATTTAATATAACCTGATACCTTTAAAAATTCTAGATTTCAAAAAACATCTGACTCTGAAGATTTTGGATAAAGGATCATGAAAACTGCTTTATTATGCTCATTTTACAGATAGGAAAACCGAGGCAAGGAAATTTGGTAACTTGTGAAAGGGTATACACTGACATCCTGGAATTCTAAGCCAAGAAGCCTGGCTTCAAAGTCTATACTTTTAACGAACACAAGTTCCCTGATCCCCACCACACAGTACCCTCCTGTAAAACCAGCCATACAGATTAAAAGACTACCTGTCCGAATTTCCCTGGTGGTTAAGAATTCCCACTGGTTAAGAATTTGCCTGCCAGTGCAGGGGACATGAGTTCGATTCCTCGTCTAGGAATATTCTACATGCTGAGAGACAGCTAAGTCCATGCACTGCAGCTACTTAGCCTGTGCTCTATAGCCCAAGAGCCACAACTACCGAAGCCCGTTTGCCCTAGAGCCCGCGCGCCACAACAAGAGAAGCCCCTGCAATAAGCCCGTTAACTGCAGCTAGAGAGCAGCTCCTGCTTTTGGCAACTAGAGACTGTGAACAGCAACAAAGAGCAAGCGCAGCCAAAAAAAATTTAAAGAGAGACTGCCCTTCGTTGCTCTGCCCAGACACTCAGTGTGCATGTTTCCATGTAAGTTTGGACAATTCTTAATCTCTATCTCTACCCCTACTACTTTAGATCTGCCTTTAACTATTATCTCCACCCATTTGTTTACCATAGAGAGGCTAGAGTATTTTCAAAACGCAAATCTGATTCTTATCACACCTCTATCAACCTCTGATCAGTGCCTTTTCATTGCGTTTATAAGAGCCAAAAGCTTCACACCTGGCATGGTTTGAGCCTGCCTATCTCTTCAGGCCTTCTGTATGCCAGGTACCCCCCAGACCTTCTGTCTGCCGGGTACCCCCTACTGTCTGTCAGCTCCTTGATGCATGATAGGAGGGCCTTTGCACATGCTGCCCTCTCTTCCAGGCACACTCTTCTGCTTAGGTCGCGATCTTGCCTGTGTCATGCCCTCAACAGACCTATCCCCACCACCTTCTCAGGTATCGTAGAGTTAAAATTTCAGATGTTCTTTCAAAGTTAATGACTGGTTGGAGGATTTAAAGCTTTTATTTGCAGAACGGCAGTTTCCAGGGGCCTTCTTTTCTTGCTCTTACTGACATAGAAGGGCTTGACAGTGGGCAACAGTAGAGAAAGTATTGACATGTTGCTTTCCTATAAATACAGATAACAGACCAAGTTACATTAGGTGCTCAGCTGGCTGTCATATAAGAGTGGTAAAGGTAATAGGTCTGTCCCTATTCTAGCCTTTTGCTAAAGCTGGAGTTCTCTGGAGGGAATTAAACTGCCTTTTTCTTTATTTCAGTTCAGTTCAGTTCAGTTCAGTCGCTCAGTTGTATCCGACTCTTTGCGACCCCATGAATCGCAGCACGCCAGGCCTCCCTGTCCATCACCAACTCCCAGAGTTTACTCAAACCCATGTCCATCGAGTCAGTGATGCCATCCAACCATCTCATCCTCTGTTGCCCTCTTCTCCTCCTGCCCTCAATCTTTCCCAACATCAGGGTCTTTTCCAATGAGTCGGCTCTTCCCATCAGGTGGCCAAAGTTTTGGAGCTTCAGATTCAGCATCAGTCCTTCCATTGAATATTCAGGACTGATTTCCTTTAGGATTGATTGGTTTGATCTCCTTGCAGTCCAAGGGACTCTCAAAAGTCTTCAACACCACAGTTCAAAACATCAGTTCTTCGGCACTCAGCTTTCTTTATGGTCCAACTCTCACATCCATACATGACTACTGGAAAAACCATAATTTTGACTAGATGGACCTTTGTTGGCAAAGTAATTTCTCTGCTTTTTAATATGCTGGCTAAGTTGGTCATAGCTTTTCTTCTAAGGAGCAAGCATCTTTTAATTTCAAGGTTGTAGTCACCATCTGCAGTGCTTTTGGAACCCAAAAAAATAAAGTCTGTCACTATTTCCATTGTTTCCCCATCTATTTGCCATGAAGTAATGGGACCAGATGCCATGATCTTAGTTTTCTGAATGTAGAGTTTTAAGCCAGGTTTTTCACTCTCCTCTTGCACTTTCATCAAGAGGCTCTTTAGTTCCTCTTCGCTTTCTGCCATAAGAGTGATGTCATCTGCATATCTCAGGTTATTGATATTTCTCCTGGCAATCTTGATTCTAGCTTTTGCTTCATCCAGCCTGGCATTTCACATGAGGTACTCTGCATATAAGTTAAAAAAGCAGAGTGACAAGATACAGACTTGACATACTTCTTTCCCAATTTGGAACCAGTCTGTTGCTCCATGTCTGGTTCTACCTGTTGCTTCTTGAGAAATCTGCATACAGACTTCTTAGGAAGCAGGTAGGTTGGTCTGGTATTCCCATTTCTTTAAGAAATTTCCACAGTTTGTAGTGATCCACACAGTCAAAGACTTTGGTGTAGTCAATAAAGCAGAAGTAGTTGTTTTTCTGGAGCTCTCTTGCTTTTTCGGTGATCCAGTGGATGTTGGCAATTTGATCTCTGGTTCCTCTGCCTTTTCTAAATCTCCCTTGAACATCTGGAATTTCTCGGTTCGTGTACTGCTGAAGCCTAGCTTGGAGAATTTTGGTCATTACTTTACTAGCATGTGAGATGAGTGCAGTTGTGTGGTACTTTGAACATTCTTTGGCATTGCCTGTCTTTGGGATTGGAATGAGAACTGAACTTTCCAGTCCTGTGACCACTGCTGAGTTTTCCAAATTTGCTGGCATATTGAGTGCAGCACTTTCACAGTATCTTCTTTTAGGATTTGAAATATCTCAGCTGGAATTCTATCACCTCCATAGCTTTGTTCATAGTGATGCTTCCTAAGGCCCACTTGACGTGGCATTCCAGGAAGTCTGGCTCTAGACCAGATCACACCATTATGGTTATCTGGGTAATGAAGATCTTTTTTGTATAGCTCTTCTGTGTATTCTTGCCACTTCTTCTTAATATCTTCTGCTTCTGTAGGTCCATATCATTTCTGTCCTTTATTGTGCCCATCTTTGCATGAAATGTTCCCTTGGTATCTAATTTTCTTGAAGAGATCTCTAGTCTAGTCTGGTCCGGGGATCTAGATCTAGATCCAGGAGATCGAACCCACATCTCTTACATCTGCTGAGTTGGGAGGCAGGTTCTTTGCCACTAGTGCAGTCTGGGAAGCCCTAGTAAACAATAAAGGCTAGCTAATATCATTTTTCATGTTTGTAATGTTTTACAATATGATTTTTCCTTTTCTTGTTCCTGCTTCCTTATATTTTTTCTATAATATCATTTGTACCAGAGTACTTTTCAACCATTCCCTAATTATTTTTCACTGTGTGCTGTGATAGCTTTGACAGATGAGATCGGCAACATTCAGAGTAAAGAAAGGATATCTTCCCTTCACTATAGTGTCTGGGTCACTGGCACACACGGAGGAAAGTGAGCCCATGAAGCCGTGCAGCGTATTGATCAAGTGCTGCTCGTCACGTGTGGGAGCTGGGGAGACCTTCGTTTATATCCCATGTGTGGTCTTAGGGATCTTTCCTAACCTCTGTGAGTCTCAGTTTTCTTCTGTGTAAAATGGGAATAATTAAAATACTTAGAGCCATATTTGTTGTGTAAATGACAAAGATCATGTGCATTAGCCTTTAGCATATTGCCTAGCATAAAATCAAACTTTAATACCTGCTAAGAGGTATTATTATTGTAGTTGTTTATCAATTTCTCTGGGATTCTGGGTCAAGAAGGTTGGGTATGGAGATGTGAGATCTTCAGCGTGTTATTTGCAGTTAGCACACTGTGAGTATCTCATAAATATTACATAGTATTGAGAACAGGCATGCTCTTGATACTAAAAGATTGTGACAGATAAATGGAGGGTAGAGGATAAAGAAGTCTTTAAAAGCAGGCAAATAAACATACACCTGAATAAAATATTTTAACTGTTTGCTACAGCATTTGGAGGGGTTACAGAGGATGGGATACTGATGTCAGAGAGACAATAAAAGAAATGTAATTTAATGAGGTGGTGGATTTTCATGGCATTTTTGCAGCTGTCGGCAAATTTTTCAGTCTCTACTAATCTTAGGTTTCCTTTGATGATTTCTGGACCCAGCACTGACATTTCAAAACATTTTATCATTTATATGATAAATTCTTTACATTGAATGTGTTGTTTCAGGTGAAGGCATGATTGCTGTGAAAGCTGTACTAGGACTTTACATTGAAATTATGCTCTTATACTATTCTGTTTATCACTGTTGACCTGCATTTATTTATTTAAAAGTTATTTATTTAACAGAATGTCAGAATAACAAACGGTATTGCTCAAAAGGTCATGCTTGAGTTTTCTCTGATCTGATTAGTTTTATCGGTCTTTATTATTTCTCACACATTCTTTTTTGAATGTGTTACTATTGATTGTTGTGGAAATTGATTTGATAGAGACTAATTTTGTGGAAGACAGCAGTTTTTAGCCAACAGAAAAGGTGATGTAAGGCCAAATTGTTTTAGAGCCAGTGATTATGGTGAAGCTTTACTTTTTATTGAAAGGATTTTAAAAGTATTATATTACTTCCTAAGCTTATGCATATTTCATATTTCTCTTCCACTGGAAAGGTGAAATTATTAACTGACACAGATCACGTGGAGCAGTGACAGGTACTTGATGTTTTAGTGTGTGTTGTGGGAATTGTCTGTCCTCTCCTATCCCTTCTAAACTACTTCATAAGATTAGTTTCCTTCCTGTTCTGGAATCGTATGGCTATTCTTTCCCCCGCTTTTAAAGACCATGTCAAGTGCATAAGGGAGAGCAGTGCTGTCTCTGTAGATTGGGAGAGCAGATTCTGGGATTCTAGTCCAGCTCCTAAATTGTGCTGTAAATGTGTGCCTTCCACTCAGCCTTTTTGATCCTTAGTTTTTCATTTTTCAAATAATAATTGTTTTGTGTATCTCTCAGAGGTATAGTGAGAAGCAAAGCATGTGTGTAAAAATAGTGCATTAAAAATGCAAAGAAAAGGATGGATTGTTATGTAGTGGTTTCAAGTTAAGACCTAGGTCAGTGACACTGCCTTTGAGAGAGAAACTTCCCCAGCAGTTGTGTGGTCTTATAACAGTGCCACAGGAAGCATGGAGCTGCAAGTTCATGAGCTGCAAGTTCCTTGGGAAACACACATGTGGGGTGAAGCATGTGTGTCCAGAGCAGTGGGTCCAGAAAGGGGAGGATCATCATTTACAAGCCTCTCATCTGTAAACCTGCCTACCTGTATCCAGGATACTCATTCTCTTTTACTAATGATGTTTGGAAAGAATATATTTGGAAGGTATATCCTTACAGTCAGCAAACCTGCTGAATCAGCAAAGAGGGATCAGTAAGATAACCTTCACTGAACCAAATCACCCACCCACTCCTCCGTCCTTTCCGTTCACTCCTGTCACCACCATGTGGCACTGAGGGCATCATTTCATTTCTCAGTCACCTTTCTTACATATAGAATAAAAAGATTGGGCTATAGATCTAGAAATTTTTAATACACTCTTTCAACCCATTGACAGTAATACCTCCTAAAAACCTTATTCATTGGGTTGCTTTATGGGTACAATTTTATCCCCACCTTAAAAAAAGATCAGTTGAAATTCTAGCCTCCATACCTCAGAATCTTGCCTTATTTAGAAGTAAGGTCCAATTGTAAATGTAATTAGTTAGGATCTGGTCATAGAGCAGTAGAGTGGGCCCTTAATCCAATATAATTGGGGTTCCGTAAAAAGATGGCCCCGTTGAAGACACAGACACACAGGGAGTAGGCTGTCATGATGAGGGCAGAGATGCAGTTATAAAAAAAGGAACAGTGTGATTTCCAGCAAACCACCAGAAGGGGGAAAGGATTCCATTATAGGTTTCAGAGGGAGCATAGCCATGTTGACATCTTGATTGCGGACCTCTAACCTCCAGAACCTAGAGATAATAAATTGCTTTTTTAAAAGCTACTCAGTTTGTGGTGCATTGATGCATCAGCCCTAGGAAACTCATACAGGTTGCCATGTAGATAGAAAATGAAAAACATTTTGAAAATTAAAATGCCCTGTGGTGATTAGATGATACTCTCTTGTTTTGTGTCCATGATGACTCTAAGTGTAGTATTGACCTTTCTCTGGGCCAGTTTAGCACTTGTGCTGCAGGAATAGAAGAAAAGGAAGAAAAACTAAGAGATGAAAAGGCCAACTCTCTTCCCATGAGTGAGCATGTCCACACCCTTATAATTCCAATAGCATGAAGGAGAGAGAAGACACCTAAGCTGTGGTGTTTTATTGCTCAGTAGTCTGCCGCCAGTAGCAAACATGGCCCAGTGTCCTGGAATCAGGCCATGACCCCGAGAAGCATCAGTGATGGGGAGGGTAGGGAGGGAAAAGGTGGAGAGCTTCCTCTCTCTTTGGTTTTTACATAGCACATCTATTTATAAATAATACGACTGTAAAACATGCTTTTCCCTTCATCCTGAGGACATTTTTATGGAATGGGGAGTATGCTCATGTTTAATTTGGGGGCATTTACCTTTTAAATCTCTTTCAGTCACACACTTGGGTGAGTGTGGATTGTAGGGGGGTGGAAATGCTATCCACCACAGGAAATACTGTGAGCTTGTAGAACCTGGTCCTGAATCTTAGCAGTAAGGAGGGGGAGCTGGGAAAAGTGCATCACTGGTCTCCAGTGAGCCCTGTGCAGGCAAGGGATGTGAAGACAACACAGAAAGAGAGCAATCCTGGCAACGTGTACCGCCTTTTGAATGAAGGTGGTGTGGTTCTATCTGGGAAGGACAGGTAGTTTAATTATTTTGCACACAAAGTTGCTTCAGTCGCGTCCGACTCTTTGTGACCCTGTGGGCTGTAGTCCATCAAGTTCCTCTGTCCATGGGATTCTCCAGGCAAGAATACTGGATTAGGTTGCCATTTCCTTCTCCAGGGGATCTTCCCAACCCAGGGATTGAACCTGCATCTCCTGTACCTCATTCATTGGCAGGGGGATTCTTTACCACTGAACCATCTGGGAAGCCCCATTCATTATTTTAATGATTTACTTTCACTGCCTTCCTTCCTCCTTTGCCATGGAACATGGTTCAGTTAGTCCTTTCTAAATTATTTGAGTTCTGGTATTAGAGGGGTGTGTGATTATATGCAGCAAGGCATTTTAGCAAGTCAATATCAACCAAATAACACTGCCAAGCTTAAGGGAAAGTGGGTGGTTTTATCTCTCAGATGTCTGGAGGAATTAATTTTTCCCACACTTTGCAGACAAAACTTGAATTTAAAGATTGTGTTTCCTAAGACTAATATTTAGTGATCAGCTGTACCAGGCCCTTGTTGGGTGCTTTCACATACATCATTATAGCTTACAAAGTAGTTCTGAAGTTCTATTTTTATTCCAATTTTACAGATATACATACTGGGGTCCAGAGAGAAGCTTCCAAAGAGCTGATGGGAAAACGATCAATTTCATCACTTTAGTAACCATAGATTGCTCTTAGAATAGGGCTTTTTCTTGATGGTATGTCAGTTTCTAAGTCTTTTCTCAGTGTTTTCTCCTAAGCAGTCAGTTATTGTGGCTGTCGTTAGAAACATTCACCAGTTTTTTGCTTCTTTTTCATGCTGCAGAATAGGAGGGCTTCCCATACCTTCTTGTGTGTGTGTGTGTGTGTGTGTGTGTGTGTGTGATTTCAGGTTTATCCTTCTTTTAAATTTTTAAATTAATTTTTATTGACATATAGTTTTGTGTTAGTGATTAAGTTTGAATATATATTCTGTTGTTCAGATTATTTCCCTTATAATTATTGCAAAGTATTGAGTGTAGTCCTCTGTGCTGTACAGTACGTCCTGATTGTTCATCTATTTTGTATACAGTAGTGTGTATATGTTAATTCCAGGCTCCTAATTTATCCCTCCTCTTTCCCCCCTTTGGCAATCATAAGTTTGTTTTCTATGTCTGTGAGTCTATTTCTGTTTTGTAAATAAGTTCATTCATGTCTTTTTTTAAGATTCTACATATAAATGTTATATGATACTTGCCTTTGCACTACTTTATTTATTATGATAATCTCTAGGTTCATCCACATGGCTGCAAAGATATTATTTCATTCTTGTTATGGCTGAATCATATTCCATTGTGTATATATCACATCTTCTTTATCCATTCATCTGCTGATGGACATTTGGGTTGCTTCCATGTCTTGGCTATTGTAAATAGTAGTGCAGTGAACATTGGGGTGCATGTACCTTTTGGAATTATGTTTGTTTTATGGATGCATGGCCAGGAGTGGGATTGCTGGGTCATATAGCAACTCTAGTTTTCTAAGGAACCTCCATACTGTTCTCCACAGTGGCTGTATCAGTTTACATTCCCACCAGCAGTTTAGGAGGGTTTCTTTTTCTCCATACCTTCTCCAGCATGTATTATTTGTGTACTTTTTACTTTCTTTAAGGTAGCTAATTAAATGTGAGTAGAAGTGATAGAGTGTTACTTCCAGGTAGAGTCTTCAATAGCTGCTACATCATTTTTCTCTTATTTGCCTTCTGCCATGGCAACCAGTTATCCTCTGCTAGCTTGGGCCCTGGAGTTAGGATGATATGGAACAGTGCCCTCAGCCTATAATATCTTATAATGAGAATGAAAGTTAAAACTTTTCTTTAAGCCACTGGGATGGTCAAGTGCTTACCATAGTACCATAGCTTAATATATCCTGACAGGTAAAATTGTGAGATTGGGTTTCACAGTACAGATTTTTGGTCTTGGCTTTCAAACGCATGCCTGTCAGATGATAAGCTTCCCTTGTAAAGTAACAATATAGTCTTCTTACTCTGTGATTTTATCTGGTACCTACTTAGGAGCCTTCAATGACATGGGATTTGAAAGGGCATAGACTTACCTTTAAGGAAAATTCATTTTGCAAATGTTTATTGAATTCCTTGGAGAAGGAAATGGCAACCCACTACAGTATTCTTGCCTGGAAAATCCCATGAACAGAGGAGCCTGGTGGGTTGCTGTCCATGGGGTTGCAAAGAGTCAGACACGACTGAGCATGCACACACCATTGAGTTCCTACCATGTATAGAGCATCATGAGGTATCCAGAGATAAATTAGATAGATAACCTGCCTCAAGGAGCTTACAGTCTAGCAGAAATGGGCTAAATTTTTATATGAAATACATACAATAAAATGTATAAGCTTCATTTATTCAGGCATATTTATTTAGATCCCTTACTACTAAATGTGTCATGTTCTGGAAATTTAGTAGAGCGAAAACAGCTATAGTCATTGCCTCATGGAGCTAAGATCTGAAAAGGGAATTAAAATTAATCATATAGTTATACATACACTTTTAACTATGGAAAAGATTATTAAAGAGGGGTATTCGGCACTTTGAGAGAAGGATTTATTTAGTCTAGGAATGTAATGGAGAGTTCGCAGTAACTTTGTGAAAATGCTTTGGGCTCAGGCAGGCATCAAGCCAAATCTGGGTTTAAATTTGGATTTTGCTGCTTTGAGCCATAAGACCCTGCCCAAGGCATTTATATCTTTCAGAACAGATACAATACTAGCTTCGTAGGGTAGTTGTAAGAATGATACACGCTTTAATTGTGACAGTGCACATAGTGTGTTCTTAATAAATGCTAGTTACTGACCCTCCTTCCCCTTTCTGACTGACTGATTCCATATGTCCAATGCAGAGAAAGATGAAGTAAGGGATGAGTCTGTCTGGAAGTTAATCAAGTCTTCATGGAAGAAGTAGGATTTGAGCTCGAACTTAAAAGAATGGAAATGGTTTTGATGTAAATAATTTTAATATGATGAGGTGGTAATTATAAAAAACAGGCAGTGTTACTTATTAGCCAAGATCATAGGCTTCAGAATGAGACAGACTCCACTTCAGATCTAGGATCCATTACTTATTGGCTTTGTGATCTTTAGGCAAGGTGCTTCTTTTCTCTATATGGAAGTTTTTCCTTCCATAAAATAAGTATATGAATACCTCTTCTTTAGACTTGTTATGAAGATAAAATTAAAGGCATGTGAAATATTTAATACCCATCTTAGTAACTGAGGAAATGCTCTTAGTAACTAGCAGTCAGCATTTACTTTTACAAGTAGGGAAGGTTGTAAGCTCTGTGTTCTGTTTTGTAATGTTTGAGACTCAAACTTCTAATGCTCTGTCTGACTGCAAGGGGCTAATGTCATTGAGTCCAGTGTGAGATTTACTGTCTCCTTGGAGTATTAATACCCACCAATTAATAGTGACAGTCACTAAACATTTAGTACCTAATGAGCTGCATCTGCTCAGTATGGGTGTAGTGGCATGGCAAAGAAACTGTAATTCAGCTCACCAGACCTCCTTCTTTCTGGCTGTCCATGACCTCCCCACTGGGCTGCCCAAGGGGGTTGACTTCATTTGAAAAATGCATTTAGAAATGTCAGTGTCTTGGAAGCCCTGAGCTCTAAAGCCTCCTTGGCACCGTGGATGCAAAAAATGTCAGAACTAGTCTGTAGTGAGCACCTAATCCCAAGATGTCATCCTATAGGTGGGATAATAAAGGTTAGAAAGGAGAATGAGATGGCTCAGGTCACACAGCTGGGGATATAATAATGATGAAGTTAGGGAAGGTCCCTGCTGTTCTGGAGTTAATGATCTATTGAAGAAGAGAGACAAAATGCAAGAAAACAATTCCAAAAGCAAACAGAATGTAATGACAGAGAGTAATGAACTTGAGGGATGTTTTATATAAGGTATTGCAGAGAAGTCACTGAAGAGGTGGCATTTAAGCTGAGACACGAAATGCATAAAGGCAGCAGCCATACAAAGATCTGAGACTGGAGTGTTCCAGACAGAAGGAACAGCAAGTTTAAAGCTTGTATGGCAAGATCTATTTCATGTATTGAATCTGAGTGTGGCAGAAGCCCACTAATCTAGGGTAATATTAATCACAGAGAACTCGTGAGAACTCGTGATCAATATTATAAATTATAAGTCAAACTTGCTAGGGTTTTAGGTCACTAAAAAGATAAAATTTATTGTAAGTATAAAGGAAAAGAAATGTACTGGAAAGTTTTAAATAGTGGAATAACACAATTTGATTAATGACTAAATAGTCATTCTTCTGTTATGTGAAAATAGGCTATTAGTTGATAAGAATAGAAACAGGGAGCCCAGTTAGGAATTTATTTCCATAGTCTTAGATGAGAGATGTTGATGGAGTGAACTAAGGTAATAGATTGGAGGAGAGGGAGAGAAATGGACAAACTAGAAATATATTTTGAAGGTAGAATTGGCAGGATGTTGGAAGAGTATAAGGTAAAGGGAATGGAAATCAAAATCTGACTCCTGATTTTTGCCTTGAGCAACTGACTATATGCTAGTGTCATTTACTGAGATGAAGAAGTCTGGTAAAAGAGAAGAGTTGGGAGCATAGGATTAAGTGTTGTTGTTGTTTACTTGCTCTGTCTGACTTTTTTGCCACCCCATGGATTGTAACTCACCAGGTTCTTTTGTCCATGGGATTTCCCAGGCAAGAATATTGGAGTGGATTGCCATTTCCTTCTCCAGGATCTTCCTGACCTAGGGATCAAACCCACATCTCTTACATTGGCGGGAGGGTTCTTTACTGCTGAGTCACTGGGGGAAACCCAGATAAAATAAGTGTGAGATGCCAAGGTGACATCCAAGTCACATTATCAATTAGATGTTTGACCCTAAAAGCCTTGAAAGGTCTAACCACCAGTCATCGGCTATGTAAAGTGAAAGTGAAAGTTGCTCAGTCATGTCCAACTCTTTGCGACCCCATGGCCTGTACAGTCCATGGAATTCTCCAGGCTAAAATACTAGACTGCGTAGCCGTTCCCTTCTCCAGGGGATCTTCCCAACCCAGGGATCAAATCCAGGTCTTTCGCATTGCAGGTGGATTCTTTACCAGCTGAGCCACGAGGGAAGCCCAAGGATACTGGAATGGGTAGCCTATCCCTTCTCCAGGGGATCTTCCTGACCCAGGAATTGAACCGGGGTCTCCTGCATTGCAGGCGGATTCTTTACCAGCTGAGCTACCAGGGAAGCCCCATTGATTATATAAGCTATGGCAAATATTAAAACTTTATGATGCCACTTCCCTATCCAGTGCCATAGAAACATTGCTAATAGATTACAGCACACTTTCCTGAGGAGCCTGGGTATGGCTTTAGGGTCTTCTCTTCACAGTGTTCCAGGTAGCCATACCACTACTCCAGTGGTGTTGGTGTTTGAAAAACACATCTATTGGCCATTTCCTCTGTGTTGTATTACCGGTTTTATTGTAAAAGTTAGAGCTAGTGAAATATGATTCATTTTCACCACTTACTAAGAGCTACTATGTAAGCAAGTCCATTGCTCTGCAGGATGCTCTGTTTTAGCAAATTAATCAATATATGGTTTAGTCCCTCCCTGAAGAAGTTAACAGGATACTTATGACAGGTGGGGGTGTGGAATCAAAGGAAAGTGGAGGACTGTGTATGATTAAATGTCCAAATAATTGATCTCAACAACATGTTTAGAGGAGGGTTGGATTGCAGTGTGTTAAAGGATTTCTAGATGTCCTGGAGAGGTGAGGCTTGATCTGGCCTTGAGAAAGAATAGGATTGGAATGGGGAGATGGTGTCATCAGATGAGATAAGCAATCTGATTAAAGGACTGAAGAAGGAAATGGGAAATCAGAAAGAGAGGAATCTAGCCATTTGGAGAGGGAAATGGGGGGAGGATAGTTAAAATAATGGTCATATTATAGTTCTGACTTTAGGAAAAGCCTCTAATCAGTGGTTGGCTTAAGTGCTGGGTTATTTTATTGCGTAGTATGAGTTCCATTTCTCAGATTGCATTCTTGGTTCCCTTGCCATTGGTTACCTGAGTAAGCCAAGGCTTGTGTATTTTTATTACAACAGCATGGCAACTTTGGTCACAATTTTTGTTAGCTGACTGATCTAGCAGATAAGTTCTCAAATCTCAGTGGCTTAACATAGTACAAGTTCTTATCTTGCTAACATAATAATCTAATGCAGTTGTTCTCAATCAGGTAACTCTCCTGAATGTCTCTCCTCCAAGCAATGATTCAGGGATCGAGGCTCTTTGTATTGTGTGGCTTTTCCATCTTCAATATATGGCTCATATAGCTGCCCTGAGTATTGACTCCTTTCTAGCCAGATGGCAGGGAGGAGAGCAGGAAGAGTTGTGCATAGGTGGTGTTTATGAGCCAGGTCTGGAAGTGGGAAACTCTGCTTTCATCCCACTGGCTAAAATTCAATCTCACTGCCAGAGAGTACTGAAAGGGAGACTGGAGAATGTAATTCAGTTGTGTGGCCTGAAAGAAAATGACATGAATGTAGTGATTCTCTTTCCCACAGGGTGCTGCTGTTTATCTGATCCTTTGGTATGAGATCTCCTGAGCCCAAGAGACATTTGGCAACAACTTGGGTCAGAGGTCATCCCTTCCCAGTCCATCACCTCACCCAGCCACTGGAGGGCTGAGCCTGTCCAGATCAAGTAAGACCTGAGCTAGTATCTGCTGTAGCCCCTGATCTCCCCCCACCCTCTGTGATTTCATGTAACTATTTATCCTTTAGTTCTGACTCTGGACTCATTCTTTATCTCAGGCTTGTCTAGGTTCCTGTCTGAACACCGCCCTTACTATTGTGCCTTCTTCTTGACTTCTGATATCCATGCCCACAGACTCTGTCTCAAGTTCAATATCAGTTTCTTATGAAGAGTAACATATCTAGATGGGGTGTTTGTGGATTTGGATATGATTGTCTGTCTTAGTCTTTGAGATTATAAAGCAGGATCTGGTAGTGTTAAAAGTAGCCTTAGAATGTAAGATGATCTGCATTATCTAAAAGGCACAGTGGTTTAGTGAGGCCTGTTAAGAGAGAATGGCATTTTTATGGAGTTATCAGCTGGATTGGAGTTAGTCACATCCAAAAGTAGTATTGCATGTATTCCGTTACTTTCATTTTGTGTTAATTCACTTCATGCACATAATCTCATTACCTCATTTCACTCCTACAACATTCCTATAGAATAGGCATTATTAACCACAGGCATCAGTCATGTATAACCAGAAAAACAGGGTAGATTGATTGACTGGTTGCAAAGAATTGATTTACCCAAGTGAGTGCTGGCTAGACAAGTCTGAAATCTGTAGGGCAGGCTGCCAGGAAGAGCAGTTTGGAACTCTTGGGCATAAGCTAAAAACCACAGGTAAAATTTCTTCTTCAAGGGAGCCTCAGTTTTGCTTTTAAGGCCTTTCAATTGATTGAATCAGGCCTATCCAGACGACCTAGGATAATCTTCTTTACATAAGTCAACAGACTATAGACTTTAATCACATCTACAAAGGACCTTTATAGCAACATCTAGAGTATATTGAATAAATGGAGACCAAGCCTAGCCAAGTTAACAGATAAAACTAATCATCATGCCCCATTCAAATGATAAGGAAATAGAGGCTCAGAGATGTAGTTAAGTTGCAGAGTTGGATATTTAGGATTTTTCTTTTATGCTAAAATACACTCCTAGGTATTTTTTCAAGTTCCTAAATTACATATGTTTGCAGCAGGGTCCAAAGAAAATATCTGAATTGATTTACCGAGAGTGATCTAAATGATGTAATATTCAAAACATAATAGTGAAGAGTCATTCACTGTATGGCAGCCAAAAGTGGATAAGAATGACTTATTTTTTCCTATTTAAGAGTCTCATCATGAATAATTTTCAGTTTGGATAAAACCTTGATTTTAAAGAAGTCAATGATAGTAGAGTTTTCTTCTCTAATTCTTCATTTAGGATCACAAGAGACACAAAACCTTAACATTTATTTCTAGCCCGAGGCTGAACAAGTCATTGTTTTAATTATAGAAAGCTGAACTTTCATCTTTCTTTAATTGAGCATGGATAGTTTGTACCTGTGATCAGTACTAAAATGTCATCAAATCACTTAT
The DNA here is from genome assembly GCF_019320065.1 of Cervus canadensis. Classification (NCBI taxonomy): domain Eukaryota; kingdom Metazoa; phylum Chordata; class Mammalia; order Artiodactyla; family Cervidae; genus Cervus; species Cervus canadensis. The sequence continues at coordinate 37,283,142 of NC_057407.1, read as the reverse complement.
GACGTTTCACACTCTTGAGCTACAGTGAAAATACCAGTTATTTTGTACATCTGTGCAGTCATTATTTGGGGCAACTGTTTCAATTTGTTGGTAATTATCATCCATTCTTCATGACTGTTGTGGTTTGGAAAGCGTCACAAGAAGTGCTGTTTCCCTTTGGAGACAGCTAGTACATTTAGGGAAGAGGAGACCAATGAGGAGACAGATGCTGGCTTCCTTGGTACATGGTTTGAATGACAAGCAGAGATGAACAGATCATTACTTTTCACAGCAAGGAGGGGAGGAGGGAGCTCAGAAATTCTGAAGGAAATATTGGCCTTTGGATGCTTCAGTTGTACATTCTAACATAAGAAGGCAAGGACGTTTTTATTTGCTTTTCTTCCCTCCAGTCACACTCTAGGAAGACAGAGCTATTATTATAGGCTATGTCTAACCACCGAACTCATGGTCTTTAGCAAAAAAGCACCCTAGAGGCCGAAATGAATACTGTGCCTGTTTCTGTCATAAAGTTTGATGGTAGAAAAGAGGGTTGAAGCTCTGATTTATAGCAGCCTTGGAGATAGTTACCAGCCCACATGCCTAGTCACAACTGTGATCTAGTTCTAAAGAAGATGGACTTGCTCTAAATGCCAGTGTAAGAACAGTCTATATAACCTTGAGGAAAAAATTGATAGGGTGATCAATTACTTTTATCCCTTTTAGACAGAATTACCTTTTTAAACAACAATAGTTTGCAAATCTGGAGTTGAAAGAAATGCACAATTTGAATAGAATATGTTTCCCCTGAGGTACTCAAAGGATGATTTAATGCCATTTCTTAACCCAAATTATATGGCAGACAGGTCAACTCTGGGGAGATGAAGTGTGAGACAGAGGAAAAAGAAAGGCTTGGGGAAAAGAAACTAAGGAGAGCACCTAGAAGCTTTAAAATTGGTAAAGAAGAATTGGTAAAAGGAAGATTCAGACTGGTGGAAAGATAGCACTGGGAGCACAATGGAGGTGGTCTGGGATTCCTGCAGAAGGAGTCTGGGTAAAATGAGGACAGGACTGACAGAGGAATTAGAGATGGAGGTAAAAGTTTCTTTGGTGGCCTATGAGCAAGAAGTTTGGAATTGTGAGGAACCTAGCAGATAAGAGAAAGCATGCTTAAGAGAGCAGCATCCATGATTCAGGTCTTCTTTCTTATTTGAGCATGATCTTGGGGAGAAAAAAAATGGAGAAAGAAAAGGGCTGTTTTCTTGACTTGTCCTGCTCCTCTTCCTCTCTTAGCAGAAAATGCAAAATAAAGTGCTACAAGAAAATTAGAAACCAACATAACATTGTAAAGCAGTTTTCATCCAATTAAAAAAAAAAAGATACCCAGGGGAAAACAAAGAAAGTTTGTATTCCCCATACATTTAAATGTGAACCCCCAACGTGATGGTATTTGGAGGTAGGGCCTTTAGAGGTGATTAGGTCATGAGGGTGGAGCCCTTGTGAATGAGATTAGTGCCCCAGAGAGCTCTCTCCCCTCTTCTGCCATGTGAGGACAGAGTGAGAAGAACTCTCTGCTAGCTATCATAGTGAGTCTACTGTTAGCTTTTAATAATATCACTATCTATTTTATACGTATTTCAACTTTAGAAAATAAACGGACTGGCCTTCCTTTATCAGAGAGATTGTGTACACACTTCCCTCCCTCTACCTTCATCTCTTTTTATATTAGCACATGGGCAATTCTATTTCAGTGTGTTTTCTACTTGTGTATTTTAGGAAGAATGCTAAAGTGATAGACACATGAAGAATGGATTAAAATTAAAGATGGACAAGAAGACTAGTTAGGAATTATTTTAAGAGTTGAACGAAGGGAGCAGGTATGTCTGAATGAAAAGGAAGGGACCTGATCTGAGATTGTTTAGAAATCCAGTGTAATTTCACCTTTGCTCTGGAACTTTCTTCACTGGAAAAGAATGTGGTCTATCTGTACTATTTCTTTATTCTGCCTCACTCATGCCAATAGGTCACTCTCCTCTCAATGTATTTGACTAGATCTGAATCCTTAAGATTTTTCTATGATATAGGCTACTTAAATTTGCTTGTTTTCTCTTCTGAAATGATCCACCTTTCTGATCTGTGTCTCCTTGACCATTTAGAGCTATTTGTTTTTGAACCTTGTTGTCTTCGTACTATGAAACCCTGAGACTGCCCAGAAGAGTGTGAAGGCTCTCTGAGCATTTCACTATTTGCTTTCACCTTGGCCTTTTCTTTCTACCTCACTGATACCAGCGTCAGATGGAAATGACAGATGCTACCCAGGATCTGCTTCACATGGGTACTCTGACAATTAATCAGCTTTTTATTATTTTAATTTTTAAAGAGCAGAGCCCCTGTACTGTAAACAGTCCCTATATGACCTATTTTCTCATATAAATTTATGTGTAAGGATCGTAAAAAGGAAGCAAATGGCAAGAGACAGAAAGAAAGCTCCTTGTACAAGCAGCTTCTGCTCAGGCCTGTGCAAAGAGTTATAGGACTCGACACACAGGTCTTCTTTCTCACAGGCTGTATTTCTTTCTTGGCCACTTTGCCATCAAAAAGTCACCAGAAAAATCTCAGAAATACTTAACTTGGTAAAAAATATATATATATATAAATATATATTTATTATATATATAATATATAAATAATTATAATATATAAAAATAATTATATAATATATATATTATATGTATATATTTATATATATATATATGGTGCAGGGAGCATTCCTTTCCCTCAGCATCTGGGGGGGCAGTCTTCTTGCCCCAGGCAAAGCCACAGAATAGTAAGATGACAAACAGTTTTGGGGAGAACCAAATGAGTTATTGCATGTGAAAGTGCTTTATTTATGTTCTGAAAACTAGATCTCTGTGTGTGTGTGACTAGACTCTCTCTTAAATGTGATACTTTGTCTCACCCTTGTAATCACTAAGCATTACTAGCTGACTTACTATGTGCCAGGCATGGGGCTGCATGTTTTACATATATTACTTCTTTTAATCCTAACTTTTACCAATTTCAGATTTATTATAGAGTGAAGAATTATTCCCAGGGCACTTCTCTCTCAATCCTGTTCCTTTAAACCCTACAATACATGGCCTTCCTAACAGATCTCACATGATACTAAAGTCATGTTATACGATTAACATTCAGTTCAGTTTAGTCGCTCAGTCCTGTCAGACTCTTTGAGACCCCATGAACCACAGCACGCCAGGCATCCCTCTCCATCACCAACTCCTGGAGTCTACCCAAACTCATGTCCGTTGAGTTGGGGGTGCCATCCAGCCATCCCATACTCTGTCGTCCCCTTCTCCTCCTGTCCCCAATCCCTCCCAGCATCAGGGTCTTTTCAAATGAATCAGCTCTTCACATCAGGTGGCCAAACTATTGGAGTTTCAGCTTCAACATCAGTCCTTCCAATGAACACCCAGGACTGATCTCCTTTAGGATGGACTGGTTGGATCTCCTTGCAGTCCAAGGGACTCTCAAGAGTCTTCTCCAACACCACAGTTCAAAAACATCAATGCTTCAGCGCTCAGCTTTCTTTCTAGTCCAACTTTCACATCCATACATGACTACTGGAAAAACCATAGCCTTGACTAGACGCCCTTTGTTGACAAAATAATGTCTCTGCTTTTTAATATGCTATCTAGGTTGGTCATAACTTTCCTTCCAAGGAGTAAGCATCTTTTAATTTCATGGCTTCAGTCACCATCTGCAGTGATTTTGGAGCCCCAAAAATAAAGGCAGCCACTGTTTCCAGTGTTTCTCCATCTATTTGCCATGAAGTGATGGGACCAGATGCCATGATCTTAGTTTTCTGAATGTTGAGCTTTAAGACAACTTTTTCACTCTCCTCTTTCACTTTCATCAAGAAGCCCTTTAGTTCTTCTTCACTTTCTGCCATAAGGCTGGTGTCATCTGTGTATCTGAGGTTATTTATATCTCTCCTGGCAATCTTGATTCCAGCTTGTGCTTTTTCCAGCCCAGCGTTTCTCATGATGTACTCTGCATAGAAGTTAAACAACCAGGGTGACAATATACTGCCTTGACGTACTCCTTTTCCTATTTGGAACAAATCTGCCATTCTATGTCCAGTTCGAACTGTTGCTTCTTGACCTGCATACAGGTTTCTCAAGAGGCAGGTCAGGTGGTCTGGTATTCCCATCTCTTTCAGAATTTTCCACAGTTTATTGTGATCCACACAGTCAAAGGCTTTGGCATAGTCAATAAAGCAGAAATAGATGTTTTTCTCATCTATGCTTTTTTTCGATGATCCAGCAGATGTTGGCAATTTGCTCTTTGGTTCCTCTGCCTTTTCTAAAACCAGCTTAAACATCTGGAAGTTCACGGTTCACGTATTGCTGAAGCCTGGCTTGGAGAATTTTGAGTATTACTTTACTAGTGTGTGAGATGAGTGCAGTTGTGTGGTATTTTGAGCATTCTTTGGAATTGCCTTTCTTTGGGATTGGAATGAAAACTGACTTTTTCCAGTCCTGTGGCCACTGCTGAGTTTTCCAAATTTGCTGGCATATTGAGTACAGCATTTTCAGAGCATCATCTTTTAGGATTTGAAATAGCTCAACTGGAATTCCATCACCTCCACTAGCTTTGTTCATAGTGATGCTTCCTAAGGCCCACTTGAATTCACATTCCAGGAAGTCTGGCTCTAGGTGAGTGATCACATCATTGTGATTATCCGGGTGGTGAAGATCTTTTTTGTACAGTTCTTCTGTGTTTTCTTGCCACCTCTTAATATCTTCTGCTTCTGTTAGGTCCATACCATTTCTGTCCTTTATTGAGTCCATCTGTGCATGAAATGTTCCCTTGTTATCTCTAATTTTCTTGAAGAGATCTCTAGTCTTTCCCATTCTATTGTGTTCCTCTATTTCTTTGCATTGATCACTGAGGAAGGCCTTCTTATCTCTCCTTGCTATTCTTTGGAACTCTGCACTCAAATGGGTATATCTTTCCTTTTCTCTTTTGTTTTTCACTTCTCTTCTTTTTTTTCCCCCATTTATTTTTATTAGTTGGAGGCTAATTACTTTACAATATTGTAGTGGTTTTTGTCATACATTGACATGAATCAGCCATGGATTTACATGTATTCCCCATCCTGATCCCCCTTCCCACCTCCCTCTCCACCCGCTCCCTCTGGGTCTTCCCAGTGCAAGCCCCAAGCGCTTGTCTCATGCATCCAGCCTGGGCTGGTGATCTGTTTCACCCTAGACAATATACATGTTTCGATGCTGTTCTCTCGAAACACTCCACCCTCACCTTCTCCCACAGAGTCCAAAATTCTGTTCTGTACATCTGTATCTCTTTTTCTATTTTGCATATAGGGTTATCATTACCATTTTTCTAAATTCCGTATATATGTGTTAGTATACTGTATTGGTCTTTGTCTTTCTGGCTTACTTCACTCTGTATAATGGGCTCCAGTTTCATCCATCTCATTAGAACTGATTCAAATGAATTCTTTTTAATGGCTGAGTAATATTCCATGGTGTATATGTCCCACAGCTTCCTTATCCATTCGTCTGCTGATGGGCATCTAGGTTGCTTCCATGTCCTGGCTATTATAAACAGTGCTGCGATGAACATTGGGGTGCACGTGTCTCTTTCAGATCTGGTTTCCTCAGTGTGTATGCCCAGCAGGGGGATTGCTGGGTCATATGGCAGTTCTATTTCCAGTTTTTTAAGAAATCTCCACACTGTTCTCCATAGCGGCTGTACTAGTTTGCATTCCCACCAACAGTGTAAGAGGGTTCCCTTTTCTCCACACCCTCTCCAGCATTTATTGCTTGTAGACTTTTGGAAAGCAGCCATTCTGACTGGCATGTAATGGTACCTCATTGTGGTTTTGATTTACATTTCTCTGATAATGAGTGATGTTGAGCATCTTTTCATGTGTTTGTTAGCCATCTGTATGTCCTCTTTGGAGAAATGTCTGTTTAGTTCTTTGGCCCATTTTTTGATTGGGTCATTTACTTTTCTGGAATTGAGCTGCAGGAGTTGCTTGTATATTTTTGAGATTAATCCTTTGTCTGTTGCTTCATTTGCTATTATTTTCTCCCATTCTGAAGGCTGTCTTTTCACCTTGCTTATCGTTTCCTTTGTTGTGCAAAAGCTTTTAAGTTTCATTAGGTCCCATTTGTTTATTTTTGCTTTTATTTCCAATATTCTGGGAGGTGGGTCATAGAGGATCCTGCTGTGATTTATGTCGGAGAGTGTTTTGCCTATGTTCTCCTCTAGGAGTTTTATAGTTTCTGGTCTTATATTTAGATCTTTAATCCATTTTGAGTTTATTTTTTCCACTTCTCTTCTTTTCACAGCTATTTGTAAGGCCTCCTCAGACAGCCATTTTGGTTTTTTACATTTCTTTTCTTGGGGATGGTCTTGATCCCTGTCTCCTGTACAATGTCACGAAACTCCATCCATAGTTCATCAGGCACTCTGCCTATCAGATTTAGTCCCTTAAATCTATTTCTCATTTCCACTGTATAATCATAAGGGATTTGATTTCATTCATACCTGATTGGTCTAGTGGTTTTCTCCACTTTCTTCAATTTAAGTCTAAATTTGGCAATAAGGAGTTTTCATGATCTGGGCCATTTAATATAATTTCTTGACAAACCCATTATGTACCAGAAACTATGCTAGATATCCTAGATTGGTATATGACACATAAGCCTTATAACAACCCCATGAAAATGTATTATCACCATTTTACATACTTGTTCCACTTATTATGGTGACACAATAAGTAGCAAAACTCGATTTGAATAAGTATTCAAATTCAGATAAATCTGCCTTCAAAAACAAGTCTGCGTTACATTATGGTTGCCTGTAGTAGGTTGAATGGTACCCCCAAAAGATATGTCCATGTCCTACCCCCTGTGAATGTGACCTGATTTGTAAAAGGGTTTTTACAGATGTAATTAATTGAAGGACCTTGAGGTGGACTCATCCTGGATAATTTGGGTGCATCCCAAATGTTCTTATAAGAGACAGAGAGGAGAAGACACAGAAATAAGATAAGAAGATAGGAGCAGATATTGGTGTGATGAAATCAGAAGCCAAGTAATGCCTGGCACCACCAGAAGTTGAAAGAAGCAAGGAAATATTTTCTTCTATAGCATTTGGACAGAATACAACCCTAACAATTCTTGACTTTGGACTTCTGGCCTGTAGACCTGTGAGAGACAAATATTTGTTGTCATAAGCCACTCATCTTGTAATAATAAGTTGTTTCCATGACAAAAAAACAAACAAACTAATGCATAGCCTGTGTCATTTTTAAACTACAGACTGGCTTATACTGTATCTTTAAAAACTTAAAATGCTGACTACCTCATCTTATTATTATGGTCACTGATGTCTTTGGTGTCTTTCAGTTAGACTAATTTTTTGTCTTCTTCTCCACTTGTAACCTTTAAGGACCTTTCCCACAGTAGTATCAGTCTATGCACAAGATCCTGGACATGGCTTCATGCCTTTGCTCACCTTGACTCCCACCCCTGGAAGGCTGTTCTTAGCCTGTCTCACTCCATACCCTGCTGCCAATGTCATTCTCTAGCTAAGCCTGAATGATACCTCTTCGTGAAATCCTGGAGAGAGAGCCCCAGCCAGAATTAACTGCTGTGTCTGGGTTCCCAGAGCAGTCTCCTTATTTCTCCATGTGTGACTTCTGCCAGTCTGTCCTGTGTTGTAGTTAGGCAGCTGCCTATGAAGTCCTGGAGGTAGGGTAGGAATTAAATGAATCTCAGTGCTTCCCCTGGTACCATTCAATGGATGTCTCATGGTTGATGAAGGCTAACTTACCTCTCTATTCCATTGAGAATCTCTATACAAAAGTTTCTCAAACTTGAATTTGTAAGAGAATCACCTAAAGAACACATATTTGTTAGAAATACAGATTTCTGGGCTTTTGCAGAAGTCATTGCTTTTGGAGTAGGTCATCCAAATAATTTTGACGCAAGTGATTGCCTCACTATACTGAGAAATAGTATTCTAAAATTTGGATTGGAAACTTCTGTGGTGTCCACCTGTTGAATAATACTTTTATGGATGTCTCCTGGAATATGAGCGACTTAAACTCACACCCTGCTTGGGAAAAGAAGAATCACATCATCCTTTATGACTTTGGTCAAAAGAGCCTGCACATTTGATTCCATTTCTAAACTCTGTCTCAGATCAACTGAAATATTTCATATTTCCTGAGCTGCTTAGGACTGAGGTTTGTTTCCTTATTCAAAATGCACATGCATGGGCTCTCATCAGATACATGGTGAGAATTGTCTTATGAGGAAATGCTTCTCTGTCTCTTAAACAGTTACAAGTTCTATTTCTGTCTACTTCTCCGTGTTTAACTTGCCTTCAAAGAGCTTTAACTGCATTACTTTAGGCATTGATAGAAAGAAAGGGCTGCATAAGCACCCATGTCCATTAAAGGAACAACCAAATGTGCTGTGTTTCTATCTTTTAAGACATTAGAAATTTCCACCTTCCTGCTTAGAAATGTCTTATGTCCTTGAAAACTTCTGCATTACAAAATAACTCAGTATAAGATGGATGAAGTTTTCTTTTTTGAGCTCCAGTAAAATGGGAATAATCTTGCCTACTTCATAGGACAGTTGTGAGGATTAGATAAAATAATTCACTATACAGAAAGCATTTAGTACAATGGTAGGCCTATAAGAGGGCCTCATAATGGTTAACCTTTTGAATATCAACCAGGTTTAATATTCATAATTCCAGGTATAACTTGAATTCTTTGTTGTCATCCTCCTCTTCTTCCTCACCATCATTAAATCTCTGGATATTAATTAGTATTTTTTTTGTATCAGGCATATTTTAAGTACTTGACATTCGACCTCACTTTTCCATTACTGCCCAAACAAGTTTTCACAAACTTAGCAGTTTAATACAACACAAAATTTCCATTTCAGTCTGTAGGGCAGAAGTCTAAAAGGGGTTCACTGGGCTAACATCAAGGTGTTGGGGAAGTTGTGTTTCTTTCTGAAGGTTCTGCTTGTTTCCTCACTCAGGTATTTGGCAGAATTCAGTCTCTTACTGTGGTGGGACTGAAGTCCCATTTCTTTGCTGGTTATCAGCTTAGACTGTTCCCAACTTATAGAGGCTTCTTGCATTCCTTGGCTTGCAGACTCCTTCCTCCATCTTCAAAGCCAGAAATAGTGAGTTAAATCCCATTCACACTTTGGAATTTTCATGCATTTCATCTCTGACTTACCTTTCTGCTTTCCTGTTTCACTTTTAGGGGTCCATGTGATTAGATTAAGCCCACTAGGAAAGTCTAAGACAGTATCTGTATTTTGAAGTCTATAACCTTAATTACTTTTGCAACATTCCTTTTGCCACATAACATTACATATTCCCAGGTTCTGGGTATTAAAAAAAATTAGACTTTTTTTTTTAAAAGGAAGGGGCATTATTCTGTCCACCACAGAATTCTGTGGTTCTCATTGAATTCTCCTGTTGTTCAGTTGCTAAGTCAATTCAACACTTTGTGAACCCATGGACTGTAGCACACCAGGGTTCCCTGTCCTTCACTATTTCCCAGAGTTTGCTCAAACTTATGTCCATTGTGTCAATGATGCCATCAAACCATCTCATCCTCTGTTGCCCCCTTCTCCTCCTGCCCTCAATCTTTCCCAGCATCAGGATCTTTTCCAATGAGTTGACTCTTTGCATCCGGTGGCCAAAGTATTGGAGCTTCAGTTTCAGCACCAGTCCTTCCAATGAATATTCAGAGTTGACTTCTTTTAGGATTGACTGATTTGATCTTCTTGCTGTCTAAGGGACTGTCAAGAGAGCTCTCCAACACCACAGTTCAAAAGCATCAGTCTTCGGTGCTCAGCCTTCTTTATGGTCCAACTCTCACATCCATACATGACTACTGGAAAAACCATAGATTTGACTGGATAGATCTTTGCTGGCAAAGTGATGTCTCTGCTCTTTAATATGCTGTCTAGGTTTGTCATAGCTTTTTTTCCCAAGGAGCAAGGCTTAATAATCTTACAATTTCATGGCTACAATCACCCTCCACAGTGATTTTGGAACCCAAGAAATAAAATCTGTCACTGTTTCCACTTTTCCCCCATCTGTTTGCCATTAAGTGATGGGACCCGATGCCATGATCTTAGTTTTTTGAATGTTGAGTTTTAAGCCAACTTTTCTACTCTCCCCTTTCAGCTTCATCAAGAGACTCTTTAGTTCCTCTTTGCTTTCTGCCATTAAAGTGGTATCATCTGCATATCTGAGATTGTTGATATTTCTCCTGGCAATCTTGATTCCAGCTTGTGCTTTATCCAGCCCAGCATTTTGCATGATGTACTCTACGTATAAATTAAATAAGAAAGGTGACAACATAGTCTTTACATACTCATTTCTCAATTTGGAATCAGTCCATTGTTACATGTCCAGTTCTAACTGTTGCTTCTTGACCTGCATACAGGTTTCTCAGGAGGCAGGTAAGGTGGTCTGGTATTCCCGTCTCTTTAAGAATTTTCGGTTTGTTGTGATCCACATGATTAAAGACTTTAGTGTAATCAATGAAGCAGAGTAGGTGTTTTTTCTGAAATCCCCTTTGAGCTTTCTTTATGATATACAGATGTTGGCAATTTAATCGCTGGTTCCTCTGACTTTTCTAAATCCAACTTGTACATCTGGAAGTTCTCGATTCATATACTGCTGAAGCCCCGGTTAAACTAGTGGCTCAGATGGTAAAGAATCTGCCTACAATGTGGGAGACATGAATTTGATCTATGGGTTGGGAAGATTTCCTGGAGAAGGCAATGGCTACCCACTCTAGTATTCTTGCCTGGAGAATTTTATGGACAGAGGAGCCTGGTAGACTACAGTCCATGGCTTCACAAAGAGTCAGATATGACTGAGCAAGTAAACTTAGAATTCTCCTGGTTTCCCTATGAAGTAGATTTCATTATACCCATTTTACAAATGACAAAGGGAGACTTAGCAAGATTAAATAACTTGCCTAAGATCAAATCTGCAGTAAGTGATGAAACCAGGATTCAAATCTTGGCACTTTGCCAGCAAAAATCTGTCTAGTTTGGAATTAAACTAGGTTAAGCTAGAAAATGGTTTCTGCTACTGAGACTAGAGATTCTTTTTCTGTACTTATGGCCTGGGACAATTTAAAAGGAAAAAAAATGACTTACATTCAATATTTTGACTATCCATAGATGGTCCAAAAGCCTAAAAGAACTCTTAAGTCTGTATCAAAGATGTATATTTGTGGCCAATTCTTATTGACATAGGGCACAAATATCTTGTAGCTCTTTTCACAGCTTTCTCCTGATTTTAGACTTTTCCCATTGCAACATTATCACCATCAAAACTTTCATCAGAGGTTGGAGGAAAACATTTTTAGGAACAAAAGATACAACCTCAGCAAATAAGTGGTATACTTTTGTGATCATATCTATCACTTATGTAATATTAATCTCTGTGAAGTGCCTTCTGTCACTTAGTGACCCTACAAGTACTATTAATTGCTGGACATTTTAGGCAAGGAAACTGAGAAACTGATACACAGACTTGCTGAGATTTGAACCTTGGAAGCCTGGCATCAAACTACTCTGTTCTGTCACCACTATAATCTTTTCTTCTAAGATGGAGATATTTGTATCTTTCCTACTTTCTAACAGTTTCCACATTTTCCCCTTGCCTGGGGTATCTGATACCAGGCATCTTGGCATTTGGGCTCCTCTCCTGTATACAGATGATGCCCTAATGATAAAGCCTACATACCCGCTAGGCCAGGCAAAGGTGAAAAATTGTTTTAAAAAGAAGAATTTTCAGATTTTTACCCAGTAGATCTGTTTAATTCGTAAGTAAGTTCAGGGTAAAGTACTTTGATAGTGTTTAACCTGGTGTAGATAAGATGCTATACTCCTGAGGTTTAAGTGAGGAGCCTAGAACTTTCTCCTAATTCCAACTGAATCCTTAGTATAAATCTCATAGCATGGGCCGTAACTGACATATTATTTCCTTACATATGTGTAGCTCTTTTATAATTTACAACACATTTTTACATGTTTTCTCATTCAAACCTCAAAAACATTCTGTGAAGGAAAATGTCATATCATTATCATGATAATGATAATGATGATTATGATGATGAATGCTTACCATATGCCAATGTCAAACACTCTACACATTTTACCTTATTTAATCTTCTCACTATCCTTTGAAGTAGGTACTACTTATCCCCATTTTAGAAATAAAGCTGATTGACTTTTTTAGGGTCACCAAAATAGTAAGGATGGAATTAAGTTTTAAACCCTGTCAATTTGACTCCTAGGAGTGTATCCTAAACTAAGACTCAATAGCATTATTTCTATTCTTCAACTAAACCAATGAAGACCTAGAGTAAAATTAAATATGGTTTATCAAAGGTTACCAAGCTGACAACTGTAGGACTTGGATCAAGTTTTCAGCTTTGTATTTGGAGATGGTAACAATATAGTAGAATGATATGGAATCAGAAAGAGTTCATTTCTCCATGAGGCACCAAATGTGTGACCTTGGGTAAATCATGGATACCTTCTAATCTTTAATTCAATTCACTGTAGAGTGGGGATAATCATACCTACTTCCTTAGATTGTCAGCAGGATGGAAATAATGTACGTAAAATGACTGGCATGTATTTAGTAGCTGTTATTACTTAAATCTTCCAGTGCACCAGTGCCTTCTCTAAATGACAGTCCAGGTCTGGTAGGTTTGGGGTGTGGTGAAATTGTAGCTGGTTGGGGGAAATTGTCTAAGCAGCCCTCAATCATTTTTCACATGAGCCATAGGCTTTTGGCAGGCACCACCTGATAAATCAGCCTCAGCTTAGGAAGAGCCTCAGAGACATGCCCTTGACCTGAGAAATACAGTGAAGGAGACCACTGTAAAGTTTTGGTTAACCTGGCAGATCTAAAGCAATCAGATCTGGGGTCTGGGGGCTTATTAATAAGCATCATGCTTTCCCTTTAGCTGTTTCCCTAGATGAGCTAATGATAAACATGATATCTTATGATCTCTTCTGCTCATTATAATCTCCCTCCTACAAGATAAGATTCCAAAAGCAGCTCTGGAAAGCTGTGCAAAATGTGATGGTTTTGGAAAATGAACAAATGCTGAAGATTGCTGCCTGTGTCAGGTTGTAAGTATTAGAGTAGAGCGCTGAAATATACACTGGCAGGGAGTTTTAAAAGGTTGATCCCCTGAGTATACACCGATGTGGCCCAGAAACAGTTCTATTCAGAATGATTTATGTTCCATGGTGCCCTGGTGTGATCTGAGTTACCTTTGGAAGGAAGAGCAGACATCAAATGAATATAGAGGATAAAAATAGGTAGATGAGCATAAATGCAGAAATATCCTGAGTCTCTTAGCTCTTTCTAAGGAGATTTTCAGGGGACATACCTGGAAAACTCAAACCCTCTTGTGCCTACTGGTATTGAAGATTTGAACTGTAAAAATTTGTGAATAACCTGATCCCTGCTAAGGCCTGTGTGGGCCTCTTCCTTCCAGCCTTTTGCCTGAAAAGGAAGGATTAAAAAACAGGAGTGGAAGGAAGTTTAGAAATAAATAGTGACATCTAATCCGCCTTGGTGCCTGCTTCTCAGTGGACTTGAACTAATGTACAACTGTTTAAAATGTTTAGGCATCCCAAGCAGAAGAAATGATTGAGTCAGGCAGCCCTAACTTGACTTGTTGGATCCAATAAGCTCCAAGAAACTAACCTGAGGGTAAAGCATGTATCTCTTTGTGCTCTATAATTAAACAGATCTAGCTATCTTCACATCCTGCCTCTGCCACTAAGTAACTATGCTTCTATGGGAATGTTACTTTATCTCTCTAAACCTCAGTTTCCTTATTTGTAAAATGGCAGTAATAATAATGGTGTAAGTAGTATATTAGGGCTTCCCTGTTGACTCTGTAGTAAAGTGTCTGCCTGCCAATGCAAGGTTCACTATCTGAGTCAGGAAGATCCCTGGAGAAGGAAATGGCAACCCACTCCAGTATTCTTGCCTGGAAAATCCCACAGACAGAGGAGCCTAGTGGGCTACAGTCCATGTAGTCACAAAGAGTTGGATACAATTTAGTAACTAAACAACCACAATCTATTAAGTTACACAGACCTGTTATAAAGGTTACATTAGAAATACATGTTACATTAGAAATACACTGCTTAACAGTGTCTAGTCTATAGTAAGTGCTCTATGAATGTTATCCTGTATGACTTTTTTGGCATCTTTTGTCCAGATTCTATGGATCTGTTAATGTTGGCAAGTTATGGTAAGACCACTTTATTCTAGTCTTCTTGTTGTTTGCTGTTTACTAGAAGGTCAACTTTTACTTCAGAAGGCATATCTTTAGCTAGATCCAGCCAAAGTAATTCCCAGGACTATGTTTTGAGCCAAGGAGAAGGAGAAACAGCCTGAGCTGTTGACAAGGCCCTTAGGTATTTCTTGGCTCAGTCATCAGGGATAGGAAACTCAGAGAACAACACAGGCGACCACTGTCACTTCCAGCCTGCTGCCAGCGCAGACAGAAAACAGAGAGCTCAAGCCAGCCAGATCACAGGTGCAAAAGCCACTGGAGACAGGAGCCTATTCCAAAGCTGCCTTGGCACAGCTGTTCAATATGAAGGTCAGCCAAATGCATGAGGTGTCACCTCTATTGATCTTGAAAAGGAACAGAAAAAAATGGATTTGAGAAAAGTTAAAGTCTGATTAGGCTCTTGAAGGGGGCTTCCCAGGTGGCTCAGTGGTAAAGAATCTGCCTGCCAATGCAGGAGGCAATGGAGATGTGGATTTGATCCCTGGGTCGGGAAGGTTCCCCCCAGAGAAGGAAATGGCAACCCACACCAGTATTCTTGCCTGGGAAATCCCATGAACACAGAAGCCTGGCAGGCTACAGTCCATGGGGCTGCAAAGAGTTGGACACAACTGAGTGACTTAGCATGCATGCTTGTTGACTTTTGAAGATGATCAGATGCTTTGGAATAATATAATAAGAGTAGGTATGAGTCAAAACTCTGTTTTTATGAGATGGGGGATATTCAGAACCAGAGAGGGAAATGAATTGTTCCAGGCTACACAGCCATCAGTGCAAAGCCAGGCCTATGATCTGGCTCTCTGGACCCCACTTTCTATTACATAGCACTGCTAGATAGATTCTGCCTTTTGGTAATTTGACGGGCAAAAATAAGGCAAAAATCTAATATAATGAGTTGTTTAATTGTAAAGTTTTAAAATTGATATGACACTACAGTACACAAGCATGTACTTTCCACTACAGCTTTTTAAATCTACAAGATGGCTAGGATTTAAAGCTTTGGGACCTGTTGTGCCTGGAGAATGATTTTCCCAGAAAGCAATGAGAAAAAGGACACAGTACTTTTTATAAGTTTTTGCCTTTGCTTGGCTTTTTAAACTTACAGCTTATATAGTTTTTAAATCCTTCTTTTTTAACAGAGGGAAACAATATGCTTTCCTCTGTATGAAAAAGTGGTAGAGAATGATGCGCTGCACTGCCCCCAAAGGAAGAAACTCGGCTCTTTTTATAGTCGTGATGATGGTTATTTTTTTATGGGTCAAATGCCAGTTTGCTTGTGATGATGGAGCATGCAGTGCCACTGTTGTTCTAGTCCTCATTTCACCAAGAGTAGACATTTCCAAGAAAGCGAGCTTAGGTAGGGAGTGCTCCCTTGTTCACAGAAGCTGAGCTCCGTGTGTCTGGATGGGGACTGAACTCTTCACCTTAGACTCCTCAGCACCGTATTCTAACAGCCGAGCCATAGTGTTCTCAAGTGTTACAGTTAAACACCCACGTGTCCCATTGCGCAGTGCTGAACCTCTGCAGATCAGGTAAACAGACACAGTACCTGCTGGAGACAATGAAATCTCAAACTGCTGAAACAGCCAGGCAAGCACACACAATGGTTTGCATCCTTTTATTTTCAAAGTACACTAGAGGGCAAGTAAGCCACTTCCAAATTACCTGAATACAGGAGTATTAAAATATGACATTATACCTTCTCCTATTAAATTTACCTAAATGCCTTTTTTGAACATCATTTTATACCCTATAAAGCAGCTTAGTCCTATAAAAATGTAATGCAATTCACAGGCGTAAGCTGCATTTGTGACTTTGTATTTTCTAGTAACCACATTTTAAAAAGTACAAAGAAACAAGTAAAATTACTTAACAATATATTCAATAAGCTATTTTAGTTAAGCCAGTATGCTCAAAATCTTATCATTTTAATATATAATCAATATAGAAATTATTAATGTGATACCTTATATTATTTTCATGCTGAGTCTTTAAAATCTGATGTATAGCTTACACTTACCACATGTATCACTTGGACCAGCCATATTTTAGTGCTCAATAGCTTTGTGTGGCTCGTGGTGTTTGACAGTGAGGCTCTAAGTTGGTGTGAAGACAAGGTCCTTCCCAGACGGTATCCTGGGACTTTGCTGGCACTGTCCAGGACTGCCCTCCTTAAACAGTTGTTTTTCTTAGTCAGCACAGTGAAGAACAACTCAATATCAAACAAGCAAGAACCAAAATAGTTGTTTTGCAGTAGATTTTCCTCACATTCAATGGATTGACTGAATCAGCTACATGGGGCCGGGGGGTGCCTAGGTGGATAATGTGTTCTGACAGGTCTACTGGGGTCAGTCCTTTTCCGCTTAAAATCACATTTCATTGGCTTTCTGCTGTGGTAGCAGCCACTTGCATGTACAGACGTGGATGTAAAGGGGCTCTGTATTTTCTTATTGTCTCTGACTATGCTTTTGAGGATATTATATAGACACACCTATTTTTGTAAATGCTTGAAATTTAACTAGAGAATTACACTTTTCCTTGACCCATTATCAAATAATCAGTTATTTGGAAGGGTGAAGCTGTTCTTTCTATACCCTATTTAGGACCACACAAGAGAAAGTGATCTTGTCATTCTTGAAACTGTCTAACGTGGTTTTTGCCTCTAGCCCAAAGGGAAAGACCTGCCTTTTCTCCACAGAAATCTTGGTTTGCCAGTGGTTACAGTTTTATTGTTGACACTGTGCCTCTGTATTGGTATTAGTGCAAGGCTCATAAACCTTAGCTGACAAAGGCAATGGCACCCACTCCAGTACTCTTGCCTGGAAAATCCCATGGATGGAGGACCCTGGTGGGCTGCAGTCCATGGGGTCGGGAAGAGTCAGACACGACTGAGTGACTTCACTTTCACTTTTCACTTTCATGCGTTGGAGAAGGAAATGGCAACCCACTCCAGTGTTCTTGCCTGGAGAATCCCAGGGATGGGGTCACACAGAGTCGGACATGACTGAAGTGACTTAGCAGCAGCAGCAGCAGCATAAACCTTAGCAACTTCATTCCTCACCAATTAGTTTCAAATCAATTCTGCTGTCTTGAATCTAATGGTGCTTCATGCTCATAAAAGATTTCACATCTAACTGCCTGGAGTGATGACACAGAGATGGAATTACCTGTTCTTTAAGTAGGAATTCTTATTTGAGGGAGGTCCTTTGAAATTTCTGAGGACAGATTGCTTCCTGTTGTCAGTACCCTCCAGTTCCACTGATTTCACCTTCCCTTTCCTCAGAGGTCCATGCAAATGTGAGAAATGAGAAGAAAATGGGACCAGAAGACTTGGGTTTTAGTCTGAGCCTTTTTGACCTTGATGGGACCTCAAACAGGTTGCATAGGCTTTCCAAGTCTCAGATTGTTTATCTATGAAATGGAGATAAAAAGACTCATATCACACCGAGTTTTGTGAGATTAAATGAGATAATGGACATTAAAGTGGTTTGTAATGTATAAAGTGTTCTGCAAATATGAGGAAGGAACATTATTGAGCCAATGTGGAGGACAGACCTGTAAAGATCATTCTTGAGGTAAAATAAAATTGGGGTACTATCTAGATCCTCCTCTTTGAAGAACCCCCACTACAGCTTTGGAAGGCAGTGACTTAAGAAGTTGCTTTTGAGTTGCTAAGTAATGTCCAACTCTTTTGCAATGCCATGGACTGTAGACCCACAGGCTCCTCTGTCCATGGGATTTACCAGGCAAGAAGACTGGAGTGGGTTGCCATTTCCTCCTCCAGAAGACCTTCCTAACCCAGGAATTAAACCTGCATCTCCTACACTGGCAGATGGATTCTTTACCCATGAGCCACCAGGGAAGCCCAACTTTAGAAGTAGGTGAGGCCTTATGTGCACTGTACCTGGGGAAGCAATCCTTACCTTCATTCTTTTTTTTTTTTTTTGTCTATAATCAACATTCTGACATCACCTCCTTTCTTGGATATCATTAATAGATATTTCATCCTGGTTTCACCTGGGTTGTAAGATTGGGGAAGAGCAGATTTGTTATGTGTTCCAAGTCCATCCATGGTGGATATCCCTTATATTAATACATTACCAACCTGATATTAGAGGAAACTTCTCTGAATTTGGTTCTTTTTGTGGGCTTTTGATTACCATTGGGGAGGATGTGAATTTAGGTAGATCTATTATCTTGTATTTCCAGGAATTCTGTCTCAGAGCTAACTATATTAGTTTCTTCTCTCTCTCCTTCCCTCCCCACCTCATCCCATTACTACCCCCTTCCCTTTGGTATTAGGATAATAGAAATTGATATTAAGGTAATTTATTAATTTGAATACCATTAAAAGACCAGGTTTGTTTAAATATTAACATTAATCTGTAAGACTTTGACTGTTGAGACCATACCTTATTCATGCCCTGTATCTTTTTATTCCCTCAAACCTGGTGTAGATAGCAGGTGCCTAGTAAGCATCCATTGAATGAATAGTGAATAGTAATGATCAGTATTTTTCAGGGTATGAAATATGTTGGGAACCCTTTAGAGATACTCTCATTTAAACTTCATAGGCACCTATGAAGCAGATAATGTCATTCCCATTTTATAGATAATAGAACTGAATGGCAGGCACTTAGATTTATCCAAAGTCATGTAGTGGCAAAATGTATGGATTTGAATTGTGGTTAGTATTGCTCTAAAACCCATATATCTTGTGCTATATTTATGCACCTTAAAATTACTGTCTTCCAGATTTCATATAAGTAGTTCCCTAGATAGTGTAGGGAGAAGGAAATGGCAACCCACTCCAGTATTCTTGCCTGGAGAATCCCAGGGACAGAGGAGCCGGGTGGGCTGCCGTCTATGGGGTCGCACAGAGTTGGACACGACTGAGCGACTTAGCAGCAGCAGCAGATAATGTAACATATAATGAAAGTAAAATGGTGCTAGAGGAGGGGTCATAGAAAATCAATATTTAAGAAAGCAAGAGAGTCTGGTATGGAGATGAGATCCTTATTCTCATTCTGAAATCTCATTTATTAAACTTTTATGAAAATAACCAATATTTACCAAATATGTGCCAGGCTGTGATTAGTGCTTTACATATGTTTAATTCTAACAACCATCTCATGAAGCAGATAATGTTCTGTTGTCCTAGTTTTTAGATAAACAAATTATGAAACAGAGAGAGTAAGCACCTTGTCTATGATCACACAGCACATCTTGGCTTAATATAAAGCTAGGTCTATCTGCCTCCAGAAAGGATTTTCTTAATCCCTTCATGGTACTATTTTTCCCTTCTTGTACCTTTATGGTCAGAACCAGTAGTTACTTATTAGTTTGTTTGTAACTGTTGATAGTCCCTACCAGATTGTAAACTCCTTGAGAACTGGTCACCTTGCCTTTAGCATCTGTATTTCCCCATACTGTTCAGATAGTGTTCAATAGATGCTCATTTAATACTTGTCAGGCAGTTCTCAGACCCAGCCAGCTGATCACTCAGTCTCTCTGTAACACTAAGAATTAAGTGAGACGATTGTTCACACTTTCAGTGTTACCACTGGCAGCATCACTTCTATGCTGTAGCAAGTACTTCCTGGGTCTTGTGCCACATTCTCTTGATCCACCATGAATCTCCGCTGCAGCGGTGCTGGGCAGTTCACCTGTAGGCTGACCGTATCCTGCCTTAAGAGCCTTCTACTTCTCTTTGTTCTTCTGTCTCGGGGCTTTTTATTTTTTAAGTCTCTGAAGCTCTCTTGGTCCACTTTTTGGGCAGGACAGAATACCATGGAGTTCATGCCTATAGTGACCAACCTCAGCCAGTGGAAAATGGGATAAACGCCTCAACCTCTTGTCCTTCAGAAGAAATTCTTAGGTGCATTCTTTGTGGTCTCTCAAGAGTTAGTCCCCAGATTTATTGATCATCAGTTTCTCAGTGTTATCAGCACCTCCTTTTTTCCTACCTCTATATCTCAGGCTCCCTACTTTGTAACTGCTGCTTCCTGTGAATATGTCCAAAGTAAATTCCTTACATCCAAGTCCTTGACTCTAGGTGTTTGTGTGGGGTGTGGTGTGGGAAATGGAGAAATCAAATAAAACACATGCCTATTTGCTAGTGGCTTTGTGCCAGAGGCCACATATAATGTCATATAATGTTAGTAAGTCATGTGACTGGATTAATTAGAGAAGTTGTCTCAGAGGAGGTTGAATCTCAAAGTCCTGTCCTTGGATAAGTAGGTTTAAGGTAAGTGGAGTGACAGCTTAATTTTTATAATTGCCTATTCCCTCTTTAAGAATTCCCAATATATAACCAATTATACTGATGAAAAGGTGCAATACTTGAAAGGATGCAAGAATGAGTCAGTTAATTTTCTGAAACCTAAGATGACCACAAATTCAGTTTATATTTTACTGCATTATTGATTTTGGTGTAAAAAAGCACAACCACAGTGCATTCCTAAGTCTGTGCTCCATAGCACTTCTAAGCTGATGTCTTATCAACTTGTTTTTTTCTCCCTTGAGTCTCTGTTAGGGCTTTATCTTTTAAAGATGCCAGATATGATATTCATTACCTCTGAGCAGTCACCCCCTCCAAAAATGCTGAGAGGAAAACATGGCAGAAAGTGTCATGAAAATTATGTTGAAGAATCTCTCTCGTAATGATGAAAGATGCAGCAGTGAAATCCTGGCATGCATGTGGGTGGCAGAAAGGATTTATGCCTGGTGTGTCTGGGCTTATAATAACTAATGTATCAAATTGTTTGAAAACTTTTTAATTAGGAAGAGCAGCAGGATTTGTGAATGAGTCATCAGGAGAAGACCTTTCACTTTCAGTAAATGAGGACAAACTAACAATCAGCAGCAAGAGCTGCATTTATTTCTGTGCCCAGGGTGAGTGGCACTGTTCTAATGGTGATAAGGCCGAGGGTCCTGGTCTCTGTATGGGCCAAATCTGGCTGCCTGATTTCTTGGCCCTGACTGACCTGCTCACACTTTAGCAGTTATCACATGACTGTGTGGGTGTAGTACAGCATTCTACAAACTGCAAATTTAAATCTGACCTTGTCACTTGCCTGATGAAAATCATTCACTATTTTCCCACTGCAGGTAACATTATTTCTACCATGGGCCTTAAAGCTCTGTATAGGTTGACCTTTATCTCAGAGTTACATGACCATACTTAGAGAAACTCTCTCCTTTTTGCAGTGTCCAAGCTCTTGCCAAGCAGTTTCATAATGCCTAATAAGCTGTATAACACAGTATGTTATCATATTATTTTTTAAATCAGATAGTGTTTATCAAAAATATTCTAAACCTCAAATACTATATTATTATTATTGATTATATCATTAGCAGATCTGGACTCTTAGAAAGACGGTCCCTATAAAGCAATGGAATACTTAAAGGGCAAGAAGAATTTCCAAGTGAAGCAGGTACATTTGTGCATTCACTATAGTTTTCTGTATTTTTTGATCTGCTTGGATGTGGTCAGGCCTCATGAAGATTTCAAGAGGAACAATCCAGATTTGGTTTATTAGGAATGTCTGCTTTTTAAAGGTCTCATTTCCAGAGCCCAACAAACTATACTATTTAGTTTGCTCACTTACTGTCTGTTTCTTCCATGAAGACAATGTGTATTTCCCTAGAGCTAGTATAGTGCCTGATATCTAACAGTTATTCCACGCATATTTATTGATTGGGTACTAGACAAAGCAGAATGCCTGCTCGAAGTTTACTGGACTAAAAGCATCATCTTTGGTACACAGGATGGAGCCTTAGACCTTCAGGGAGGCTTATGAGTTGCATTTGAAACAATCTCAAGAGTCTCTACAAGCTTCAAATCTAAGCCTCTCAAGCATCAGTTGATGATTCTTCTGTTGGTCCTGGCTAGAAAGCTACCAACTCGGTTTGGAAATTTGTACTGACATGCTTGGGAGAGTTGTAGTATTGGTCAGAAGTATCTTGACATTTATGGACAACTCTCTGGCCATTGAATAGAGTTTTGAGATTCTCATTGGTACAGTGGTCCACAGAAGCTGGGCCACTTGAAAACTACATTTCACACTCTTGTTCAGTTTTGAAATGTACTGCTATTGCTAGAGTTATTTGTGACTGAGATCAACTATTTTGAATTGATTTTTACCAAGGTAGCACATAGTATTCTGGATAGCACATTGCAGATATTCAATAAACATTTAATGAATGAAAGAAAGGTTTGTATTTTCTATTATTAATCAGTGGATAGTTTGATGACTTTTAAGCCTTCTTTTAGTCTTCTCCCACACTGGATGAAGCTGACCCTTATAATCAGTAAGATGTTGTGGAAGTGATAGAGTGTGACTTATGAGGTTATGTCATAAAATACATCATGGCTTCCCTCTTGCTCTTTCTTGGATCTCTCACTAAGTAGTAATTCAGCTGCCATATTGGAGGATACTCAGGCAGCCTATGGAGAAGTTAATGTGGTGACACTGAGGTCTCCTGCCAACATCCATGTGTTTGAGTCATCTTAGAAATAGATCCTTCAGCCCTAGTTAAGGTTTCAGATGATTGCTGCCTTATTCAGCTTAGCTGTTGCTACATTACTAATTCACAGAAACTGTGACATAATAAATGTTTAATATTATAAGCTATTAAGTTTTTAGGTAATTTGTTATATGATAATAGAGAACAAATATACGTAGGGATCAAAGCCATGACCCAAATAAAACCTCACTAAAAACTAGGTCTTAATTATCTTGTCTTCATTCTTCACTTGTTTTTCCACTCTTATCTTGGTAACCTTACTGTGAACTACAAATGGTAATTTGGTGTCTACCATGTTATTTGCCAGTGTTTTCCTCTATCTGTTATCTATTTTTTTTTTAAATTTGGAAGTGTATCCATTTGATGGTGATTTAGCAAACCCCTTTCCTTTTTTTATTTTCCTTTGTTTCTTCAAATTGCCTCTAGTTACCGTTTCCAAAGATTTAATAATATTCACTTCTTTTATAATGATTTGACTTTTGTATATTCAATTATTTAATATATTTGTAATTTATTCTGATACATTAACCACTCTGGGTAAAACCTTCTAGGCCACCTCATTATATTTCCTCTTACATGGTACTTTGTGTTGCATGGTAGAACTGAAAATATTGTTAAAGTTATGATAGAATACATATCCTTATTTACTTTATTTTTATGATCTGATGCTTTGTTAAAGAAGAAAATTTACATTGGTCTAATATAAATTAAGCCATGCTAATTGCTACCTAATATGTTTCTAGAAATCCCTTGCCATTTAGCTGGTTCTATTAGACTTCTTATAAGTAAAAACTCCACAGGTCTGCAGCTTCATATGTCTTAGCTTATTCAGAAACTTTTAACTTACTTTCTGGCAAGTAGAATATCACCTTGACCTTCTCTCTTCCTTTGGGTTTGTGTTTGATCTACTGGCTTGAACTTGTAGAAATGTCAACAGTCAATTTTCATTTAATTAATGCCCTTATCAAAGTTGACACTCTATCACCCTCATTTATAAGTCTATTAGTAAGTTCCCCAGCAGTATTCTTAAGACAGAAAAAAAGACCACCAATTCTATTGATACTTTTCTTAAAGTTTCATTTAAGTTTAAAATAAAATATCCATTTTATCTTAGTAGAAATTTTTAGTTGTGGCAAAGTCAGCTTATAATTTCTTTGATTGGAACTTGACCCAGGAGTTCAGGAAGTCAGGTGATTGCATTTTGAATTGTTTCCAAGAAGCTACATTTGATCACAACCTGGATGGCTTCTCTTTTGAGCTTTTATTTCTACTGTATTAAACTAGATTAGCATTCATTGTTGTCTCTGCAGTGGAGATGTCTGATAAATCCTGTCATTTGTTTTCTACAAAGTCAGGCTCTTCTTTTAAACATGGTGAATCTTATATTTTTTGCTCTTTCAACTGGAAGATTTTCAGCTTAAAAAAACCCCCAAAACCTGTGGTGCTGTTATATTCCATTCTTGCCTTTTCTAGTGATATACTTTAGTCACTGAACAACATCAGCTAGTATTTTGATAATTAATGCCTTTGTCTTGAGGATGGAGAGTTGTTTCAAAGAAGTTTTATACTTTTTTCTCCTGTTATCATCTAGCATATCTTTTACTTCAATCGTTAAAGCAATGTTTTATGTCCTGTTTCATGTTATCTCACAACTGCTCTGTAACGTTTACTCCTATGTTTAAAACTTTTCAATAGTCATTTTCATTGCCTCCTTTTAGTTCTTCAGCCATTTCTGCTCTTTCCTATCACAGGGCTTTTGCACATAGTGCTTCCTGTTCTTGGAATATACTTCCTCATTCTCTTCTGTCCTTTCACCAAGTTAATGACTGCTTATTTATAAAATATAAGTGGAAGTTTCAATTGCTCAAGACTAGGTCATGTACTTTTGCTATATACTGTGAAATGATAATTATTTTTCTAACAATCATCATTCATTTATTTGTATGATTATTTAATGTTCAACTCTCCTTCTATACCTCAAATTCCATGAGGACTTCTCCTACTATACTACAAATTCCATGAACAAGTACTAACTGCATCTACTTTGGCTTAATATCATTTCCTCTACATCTAGTACCATGACTGGCACAAGGAAACACTCAAATATTTGTTGAATATATGAATGAACGGTTCCTAAATTATACAAATGACAACTGAAGCTTAGGAATATTAAATAGGTTGACTAAGGTCCTACAGCAATCAAGTATCAGAATTAGCACTTGAACTGAGCTCTTCCATTTCCTAGTTTTTGTTTTCTTTGTCTTAAACACAGTTGCTCTATCCTTCTAAGTTTCAATTCAGTTCAGTCACTCAGTCGTGTCCAACTCTTTGCGACCCCATGAACTGCAGCATGCCAAACCTCCCTGTCCATCACCAACTCCCGGAGTTTACCCAGATTCATGTCCATTGAGTCGGTGATGCCATCTAACCATCCCATCCTCTTTTATCCCCTTCTCCTCCTGCCCTCAATCTTTCCCAGCATTAGGTTCTTTTCCAATGAGTCAGTTCTTAGCATCAGGCGGCCAAAGTATTGGAGTTTCAGTTTCAACATCAGTCCTTCCAATGAACACCCAGGACTGATTTCCTTTAGGATGGACTGGTTGGATCTCCTTGCAGTCCAAGGGACTCTCAAGTCTTCTCCAACACCACAGTTCAAAAGCATCAATTCTTCGGCACTCAGCTTTCTTTATGGTCCAACTCTCACATCCGTACATGACCACTGGAAAAACCATAGCCTTGACTAGATGGACCTTTGTTGACAAAGTAATGTCTCTGCTTTTTAGTATCCTGTCTAGGTTGGTCATAACTTTCCTTCCAAGGAGTAAGCGTCTTTTAATTTCATGGCTGCAATCACCATCTGCAGTGATTTTGGAGCCCCCCAAATAAAGTCAGCCACTGTTTCCACTGTCTCCCCATCTATTTCCCATGAGGTGATGGGACCAGATGCCATGATCTTAGTTTTCTGAATGTTGAGCTTTAAGCCAACTTTTTTACTCTCCTCTTTCACTTTCATCAAGAGGCTCTTTAGTTCTTCACTTTCTGCCATTAGAGTGGTGTCATCTGCATATCTGAGGTTATTGGTATTTCTCCTGGCAATCTTATTCCAGCTTGTGCTTCTTCCAGCCCAGCATTTCTCATGATGTACTCTGCATAGAAGTTAAATAAGCAGCGTGACAATATACAGCCTTGACGTACTCCTTTCCTGATTTGGAACCGGTCTGTTGTTCCATGTCCAGTTCTAACTGTTGCTTCCTGACCTGCATACAGATTTCTCAAGAGGTAGGTCAGCTGGTCTGGTATTCCCATCTCTATTAGAATTTTCCACAGTTTAGTGTGATCCACACAGTCAAAGGCTTTGACATAGTTAATAAAGCAGAAATAGATGTTTTTCTGGAACTCTCTTGCTTTTTCAGTGATCCAGTGGATGTTGGCAATTTGATCTCTGGTTCCTCTGCCTTTTCTAAAACCAGCTTGAACATCTGGAAGTTCACAGTTCACATATTGTTGAAGCCTGGATTGGAGAACTTTGAGCATTACTTTACTAGCGTGTGAGATGAATGCAATTGTGCAGTAGTTTGAGCATTCTTTGGCATTGCCTTTCTTAGGGATTGGAATGAAAACTGACCTTTTCCACTCCTGTGGCACTGCTGAGTTTCCCAAATTTGCTGGCATATTGAGTGCAGCACTTTCACAGCATCATCTTTCAGGATTTGAAATAGCTCAACTGGAATTCCATCACCTCCACTAGCTTTGTTTGTAGTGATGCTTCCTAAGGCCCACTTGACATCACACGTCTAAGTTTACCCTTTTAATATCTTCCGTCTTAAAGTGGTTTCTTCGGTTCCTTGACAGTGGCTAGGAGAACTCAGATCTCCACGTGGGCGTGATTGCAGCCTCAAAGTAGGTGAGTGTAGATCAGCTGCCTGTTATGGGGACGGGAAAGGCAGATGGAAAAGATTCGTCTTAAAGAGCCTTTCCCTTTTACTGTGTTATAATTTCAGAGAAGTAAGCTGAGTTGTAGAAGTTATTATGAATAGACTCATCAGGTGAGGACTATAAGGTCTAAAGAGTATTACACTCAGTCTAGATATAATTACATGTTTGTAGTCCTGAATTTTCTACTCATTAACTGTGAGATTTTATGCAAGCCCCTTTACCTCTCTGTACTAAGTTTTGTCTCTAAAAATGGTGACTGAGTGAGTGAATGTATATGTGTGTGTGTGTGTGTGTGTATGTGTGTAGGTAGGGGATCATTATAGAAATATTGGCAGAAATTCTGACTGCAGGTCACAAAAAGGACTTGTTCCCTTTTCCCTCATATTCTTTGCTTAGTGAGCTAGAACGTGTTTGCTATTTGGGGACCTAAGATTGAAATGTACTCCATTATGTGACCCAGTTCTTCCAAGGGTTTGGGACTAATCCCACCTGTCTTTGAATTATAGCAGTTTTGTAGGACTCATTGCAGGCCATTTCTAATGAGGGAGGATTGAATCCTGGCATGTTTATTTCCAGTTAGCATAATAAAATGTTAAGAGGGACTTTGAGAGCCAGTAAATATAACTATTTGTTTTATAAATGAAGAAGCTGAGACTTGGAAATAGAAAATGGAGAGCCAGGACTCAAAACTGAAGACTTTGAAATTTAGATCCAGTATTCTTTTCAGTATACCAAAGAGCTTATTTTATACAACCCTTTATTTTCAACAATCTTAAAAAGATTTTAAAATTATCTGTAATATAAGTAATATTTAAATTTTGAAAAGTTAATGAAGGATTGAAGCTTCTTTTTCTATCCTCTTTTTTTGATAGAAATATTCTTTCTCTGATTGTAAAAGCAATATATGCTTATTGTAACAAAATTCAATCTATTCAGAAGTACACAAGTAGAAAATAAGAATTCTCCAATGTACCAAACCCCTAGAGACAGTCACTGTTAACTTGTTAATTTGGTTCATAATTTTTAGGCTTTTCTTTGTCTTACATTCTCTGTGTATATAAATACATTTATCTATCTATAGAAATATATTGCATATATGTACCTATGTGTAGTCTATATTTTGTTTTAAACATATCTTGTGTATATATCTTACATGTTTATACACAAATTTATATGTACATTTAAATTTTATGAATGTATATTTATATATAAAAATATATAAATTAAAAAATTAGATTGTGTTGTACATAGTATACTATATTATGGTGCTTCCTTCATATCTCAGTTGGTACAGAATCTGCCTGCAATGCAAGAGACCCTAGTTCAATCCCTGAGTTGGGAAGATCCCCTGGAGAAGGAAATGGCAATGCACTCCAGTATTCTTGCCTGGAGAATCCCATGGGCAGAGGAGCCTGGCAGGCTGCAGTCTATGGGGTCATAAGAGTCAGACATGACTTAGAGACTAAACCACCAAACCACCATACTATATTATATTATACTATACTATGCTATGTTATACTACTACCCACAGAACTATTCAAACCCTAAAGGATGATGCCATCAAGGTGTTATATTCAGTATGTCAGCAAATCTGGAAGAACCCGCAGTGGCCACAGGACTGGAAAAGGTCCAGTCTCATCCCATTTCCCAAGAAGGGTAATGCTAAAGAATGTGCTAACCTTCAAATAATCACAATCATCTCCCATGCTAGTAAGGTTCTGCTTAAAATCTTACATGTTAGGGCTTCAACATTATGTGAACCAAGAACTTCCAGATGTCCAGGCTGGGTTTCGAAAAGGAAGAGGAAGCAGGGTTCAAGTTACCAACATTCACTGGATCATAGAGAAAAGTATGGAATTCTAGAAAAACATCTACCTCTGTTTCATCAACTATGGTGAGAGCTGGACCTTAAAGAAGGCAGAATGCCAAAGAATTGATGCCTTCAAACTGTGGTGCTAGAGAAGACTCCTGAAAGTCCTTGGACTGCAAGGAGATCAAACCAGTCAATCTTAAGGGAAATCAACCCTGAATACTTGTTGGAAGGACTGATGTTGAAACTAAAGCTACAGGATTTTGGTTATATGATGTGAACAGCTGACGCATTGGAAAAGTCCCTGATGCTGGGAAAGATTGAGGGCAGAAAGAGAAGAAGGCATCAGAGGCTGAGATGGCTGGATGGTATCACTGATACAATGGACATGAACTTGGGCAAACTTTGGGAGATGGTGAAGGACAAGGAGGCCTGGCGTGCTGCAGTCCATGGGGTGGCAAAGAATTGGACATGACTGGGTGACTGAACAACAACAATGCGTACTACTTGCATCCTAGTTTTCTGAGCATTATCTGGACATCTTGTTATTCCATCTAATTTATTCCTTTTTGGCTGGCTAATAGTTCATTTTGTGACTGTACTTTATTTTTTTAATTAATTAATTAATTAATTTTAATTGGAGGCTAATTACTTTACAATATTGTGGTTGTTTTTGCCATACATTGACATGAATCAGCCACGGGTGTACATGTGTCCCCCATCCCAAACCCCCTCGCACCTCCCTCCCATCCCAAAGCCCCTCCCACTTCTCTCCCCATCCCATCCCTCTGGATTGTCCCAGTGCACTGGCTCTGAGTGCCCTGTTTCATGCATCAAACTTGGACTGGTGATCTATTTCACACTTGGTAATATACATGTTTCAATGCTAGTCTCTCAAATCATCCCACCCTCGCCTTCTTCCACAGAGTCCAAAAGTCTGTTCTTAATCTCTGTGTCTCTTCTGCTATTTCACATATAGGGTCATCATTACCACCTTTCTAAATTCCATATATATGCATTAATATACTGCTGTATTGGTGTTTTTCTTTCTGACTTACTTCACTCTTTATAATAGGCTCCAGTTTCTTCCACCTCATTAGAACTGATTCAAATGTGTTCTTTTTAATAGCTGAGTAATATTCCATTGTGTATATGTACCACAGCTTTCTTATCCATTCATCTACTGATGGACATCTAGGTTGCTTCCATGTCCTGGCTATTATAAACAGTGTTGCAGTGAACATTGGGGTGCACGTGTCTCTTTCAATTCTGGTTTCCTCCGTGTGTATGCCCAGCAGTGGGATTGCTGGGTCATATGGCAGTTCTATTTCCAGTTTCTTAAGGAATTTCCACACTGTTCTCCATAGTGGCTATACTAGTTTGCATTCCCACCAACAGTGTAAGAGGGTTCCCTTTTCTCCACACTCTCTCCAGTATTTACTGTTTATAGACTTTTTGATAGCAGCCATTCTGACCAGCATGAGATGGTACCTCATTGTGGTTTTGATTTGCATTTCTCTGATAATGAGTGATGTCGAGCATCTTTTCATGTGTTTGTTAGTCATCTCTCTGTCTTCTTTGGAGAAATGTCTGTTTAGTTCTTTGGCCCATTTTTTGATTGGGTTGTTTGTTTTCTGGAATTGAGCTGCAGGAGTTGCTTGTATATTTTTGAGATTAATTCTTTGTCAGTTGCTTCATTTGCTGTTATTTTCTCCTATTCTGAAGGCTGTCATTTCACCTTGCTTATAGTTTCCTTCTTTGTGCAAAAGCTTTTAAGTTTAATTAGGTCCCATTTGTTTATTTTTGCTTTTATTTCCATTACTCTGGGAGGTGGATCATAGAGGATCTTGCTGTGATTTATGTGTGACTGTACTTTAATCTCTCCTGATGGATTATATATAATATTTCCAGTCTTTCACTATTTTAGAGAATACTGCAGTAACATCCTTCTGCATGCACCTTTGCATATTTGTCTGTTTCTTCATGATAAATTTCTAGAAACCACAGTTCACATTAGTCATATTATTCAGACACAAACTTGTGTAAGTAAAGCAATATAGTTAGATAATTCCTGTAGATGGAAAGGAGGGAGATTTTAGATTGTGTGTGGTTTTGGATACAAGGTCATTAAACACATGAACTTTTCCTTGGTCAAGCTCTGTAATTTTGTAATCACAGTTTTGTAGAATTAGCTCAGTGCACTGCATTCCAGTTCAGTGAATCCCTTCCAGTTGCTCTGTAAATAGTTGCTTCACTTGGCTTGAGTTCACTGTAAATGGATCTAATCAGGTTAAAGATGCCTAGAGTTTAGGTTATGCCTCCCAGCCCACAATAGTTATTTTCCCTTCAGCTATTTAATGAAACTATCAGGTATGGGGAGGGACTACCATTTATGTGTCAACCTGTGGGGCAAAGAGGAAAAATACTACTTTCCTGCTGAGAAATTGTTTGTGAGGAAACAAGCTGATGATGTCAAGCTGAATCTCTGAACTGGTTAGCTTCTCGCCCAAGGGGATCATTAGGAAGACAAGAGCCCTCTATGGCTTGGGTTGTCTATTCCCTTTATTTATTTATTTATTTTTTTAAATTTATTTATTTATTTTTTCAGTGGGTTTTGTCATACATTGACATGAATCAGCAATAGATTTACACGTATTCCCCATCCCGATCCCCCCTCCCCCCTCCCTCTCTACCCGATTCCTCTGCCATATGACCCAGCAATCCCACTCCTGGGCATACACACTGAGGAAACCAGATCTGAAAGAGACACGTGCACCCCAATGTTCATCGCAGCACTGTTTATAATAGCCAGGACATGGAAGCAACCTAGATGCCCATCAGCAGATGAATGGATAAAGAAGCTGTGGTACATATACACCATGGAATATTACTCAGCTGTTAAAAAGAATTCATTTGAACCAGTTCTAATGAGATGGATGAAACTGGAGCCCATTATACAGAGTGAAGTATGTCTATTCCCTTTAGTTGCTTGAACTTTGCTCTCTCTGCATCACCTCTGATTAGCCAGTGCTTTCAGAAGGCAATAGTAGCTTCTCCACACTCAAGCCCTAATTCAACCAGTGTGGTCATGCCTAAATTGGAGGATTATTTCTTCATCAGCATAAATTTAGAAACTCAGGGAATATGAGAGGCAGGAGAGCCATCAGAAGTCATCTGGTAGGATGGCCTCTTGCCTCTGGAATTCCTCTAGCAACAGCTCTGAGAGGTTATCATCTTTGAGTGGCTCTTGTTGGTCTTCAGACTAAAGCTTATGTTCCTAGTCTAGTGGTTAAATCCTTTGTGAATGAGATATAGATAACCTTTCTATCCATATTTCCTAGCTCCCCAAACATGCCCTGTAGTCCAGTCAATCTTCAACTTCTCTCTGTGTTGGATTATGCCATTTTCTCTGTCTATTAATGCCATTCTCTGCCTTAAATGTCATCACTTCATTGATATCTTTTTTTTTTTTGAACTATTGTGACATTTTGACTATACATTTTTGGTGACTCTAATCATTTTCAATTCTATATTGTAATTTTCTATGTCTATCTTATATCTCCTACTGGAATCTAAATTCTTTAAGAGTAAGATTGATATGACTATAACTATTGTTTGTGTTCTCCCAATATCCAGGACATTGTCTATTATTCAATAAATGCTTATTATGGAGGTGGATACATAGACTAACCCAGTCTTCAGCTGTATCAGTTCAGTTCAGTTCAGTCGCTCAGTCGTGTCCGACTCTTTGCGACCCCATGAACCGCAGCACGGCAGGCCTCCCTGTCCATCACCAACTCCCGGAGTTTACCCAAACCCACGTCCATCGAGTCAGTGATGCCATCCAACCATCTCATCCTCTGTCGTCCCCTTCTCCTCCTGCCCTCAATCTTTCCTGGCATCAGGGTCTTTTCAAATGAGTCAGCTCTTCACATCAGGCAGCCAAAATATTGGAGTTTCAGCTTCAACATCAGTCCTAACAATGAACACCCAGGACTGATCTCCTTTAGGATGGACTGGTTGGATCTCCTTGCAGTCCAAGGGACTCTCAAGAATCTTCTCCAACACCACAGTTCAAAAGCATCAATTCTTCGGCGCTCAGCTTTCTTTCTAGTCCAACTCTCACATCCGTACATGACCACTGGAAAAACCACAGCCTTGACTAAGACGGACCTTTGTTGGCAAAGTGATGTCTCTGCTTTTTAATATGCTGTCTAGGTTGGTCACATATACACATACATATTTAAATCTCCCCTTTCTATTTCTGCAACCTCCAAATAGTTATTAAGAAGTACTACCCTCCCTTGATATGTATTAGCTATAGTGAAGGTATTATGGTAACCAGGGCAAATAGTCAGACAGTACACATATCAGTCCTGGGGAGAAACTTAACAAAGTCATGAAGTAGATGTGTGTTTTTTCTCTCTATTCATCTGATTCTGGGGTTGCACACAGTAATCTGGCATAACTGGAAGTCATCTTCTGGGGGGTAAGGAGAGCCCCATCCTTGAGCTTTGGGGCCTTTACGCTGAGTTTTTAAGGAAATATCAACTCATCTTTGCTACAGTTGGGAGGCAGCCATAATACAATAGCATTATGAGCTGGCCCCAGCTACTTGCTTTTACTCAGTGTTTATTTTTGAGGGTAGAAGCATCAGCCCCTATCCTCAAGTGACTAGCAGGCTAGAGTCCAGGCCTTGTGGTTGCAGCTGTATGATCTAGCAAGCTATTGGCAGGATTTGCCATAGCAACATTTAGCCTGGGAAAGCTGGCATGATTGGGGTACTGGGGTCTAAGACTTGCTTTCATCGACCAGAATTAACTGACTTAAGCAATGGGCCATTGATGAGTTTCATGGAATTTCTCAGAAAGCTAACTTCTTTCCTGGGAGGCCTGCCCTCTAGGAATAAGTCTTGGGCATGCTAAGACTCTGTCTCGAGGAAAATTGTAGAAGTGCAGTAAAGAGAGACAGGTAGGTAGCTGGAGATTTGGTAATTGAGCCAAAATTCAACACCCCGGGGCCTCCTATCCCATCCCTCCAGTCTTACACATTCAGAGTCCAGGTTTGAATGCACATATTTTTATTTCATATCTACTGTTCTTTGCAACATCCTTTAGCTCTTTGTATGTTTTTATGCAAAATGGTTGTAGAACCTCTGGGTGTTGGGTATAGTATTTGTAAAAAAATATTTATTTTTAACTGGAGGATAATTGCTTTACAATATTGTGTTGGTTTCCGCCATACATCAACAAGAATGGGTGTAGTTTTATGAAAGGATTATTCTTTTCAGCAACAGTAGCTTTGCCTAAATAATTCCAAAATAAAGGTAAGATTTACTCTAGGCTCAAGAAGTTGACCTGCCCTCTTTGTTGGCTGTGAGAGAATCTTGAAGACATATGGACACTTTATTCATTTTATTCCATGTTAGAACTTCAATTTTATCACCTCTTTCAGTTTTCTGTTAGATGAATCAATTCTTGTCTTAAATTATGAATTAAAAATTTAAATGTTTCAGGCTGCACATCTTAGGGATTTTCAGTTTTATTTCCCTTGTTGTTTGGTGTTTTACTTCCTGACATTTTTGGATAATCACTCATAAATTTGCCAAATTGTTTGTTGGGAGAATAACTATGTTCAGCCCTCCCTATCTGCAGGTTCTGGATCAAATTCTACCAGCAGTTGGTTGAATCTATGGATGTGTCCAAGATATGGAGGGCCAACTAGTCTACATCATTTTACACAAGGGACTTGAGTATGCACAGATTTAGGTATTGTAGGGGTCCTGGAATCCTCAGGGGATACTGAAGAAAGAATTCTCTTATCAATTGTCAGTAGAGAGTTGCAAAATTGAATCCAAACTAAACTACACATTGGATGATATTCCTGAAACTGAAATATTTATGTCTTTTAAACATGTGTAATTGTGGAGGGAGGTACTGAAGCCATGCTTTTGGTTTAAACAATATTTTTTATCCATAAAGAATAAAAGAATCTCCCTGAGTCTCTGAGATTACTTTGGCCAGTTTACAGACACAGACTTACAAGGCAAAACTACCTTGGGAATACAATCTAAGAAAAATCACCTTTGTTGACAGTATTCTTTTTGCTTTGAATTTCTTTTCCTGTGATTATTGCCTGCTAAAATATTACTATCACTCTTCTCATCATCTCTACTACTAAATATATATATAATTAGTAGCTAGCAAGCACTTATGGGCCATTCATGGTGCCAAGTGATGTACATGCACACTCCCCTTTGTTTGTTGGTTTATTTTCCATTGCCTATTCTGTGCTGGCATTGTGGATCAGCAAATAAGAAAGATGTGGTCTTAGCGCTCATGGTGCTTACATTCTATTAGGGGAGATAATAAAAATCAAGTAAACTGTAAGATAATGTCAGAGAGTAGTAAGTGGCATGAGAAATATGAAATAAGGTAATGTGATAGAGAGTGACTGGGAGTGTGTGTGAGGGAGGCAACTTTCAGAGAGAGTTACCTCAGAAAGCCTTTCTAAAGAGAGGAGAAGGAGCCAGCTGTGTGGAGAGCTAGTGGAGAGAATTTCAAGGCAAAGGCCTAAGGCAGGAGTGAACTATAACGACAACCCCCTGAAGTCACTACATTTTTCTGGGTGACCTGGTGAAGGAGTTTATCTGAGCCCCTATTTCCTTATCTTGTGAAGATAGAATTTTGAGCTCATTCATAATACTTTCCTTGAGTGATTACTATGTGCCAGATACTCTTTAGACTTGGGCTATATTGCTGTCCTCATAGAGCTCACGTTCAAGGTTAGGTAATGTAAGTGCCTTGAAGACAATGAAAATAGAGCAAGGAGACTGAGAGTGAGGAGACTGAGAGATGGGTTTTTAGGAGAGTCAGGGAGAGCCTCTCTCTGGAAGTGACACTTGAGTAGAAACTGTGATGAAAAGGAGAGAGGCAGCCTACGTGGCTGTTGGGGAGTAGGGTGCGAGTGTTTCTTGGGAAAGAACAAGCATCAACGGCTGTAAGGTTGGGAGTGAAAATGAAAGTCACTCAGTTGTGTCCAACTCTGCAACCTCATGGATTGTAGTCCATGGAATTTTCCAGGCCAGAATACTGGAGTGGGTAACTGTTCTCCCCTTCAGGGGATCTTCCCAACCCAGGGATCTAACACAGGTCTCCTGCACTGCAGGCGGATTCTTTACCAGTTGAGCCACTAGGAAAACCCAAGAATACTGGAGTGGGTAGCCTATCCCTTCTCCAGTGGATCTTCCCAATCCAGGAATTGAACCAGGATCTCCTGCATTACAGGCAGATTCTTTACCATCTGAGCTACCAGGGAAGGTTGAAAAGAGCTTGGAATATTCCAGGAAGGGGGGTGTGTGTGGTAAGACTTATGTCAGAAAGAAAAGAAAGAACCAGATTATGGAGGATGAGGTCATTCTCATTGTACTGAAAAGCCTCTTCAGGGTTTGGAGCAGGGACATTTGGGGAACAGTATTACGTACAATAGTGTTGGGAGAATTGAGAGATAAGGCCTAGCACAGTGCATGGTACATAGTTAGTGCTCAAAGACCTCTTGTCTCCATCTTTATCTCCTACTCTTCAGTGCCTCCTTCCCTATTCCTTCCCTTCCTCCCTCCTTTGTATCCTGTACTGTTCAAATACATCTCAGGAGAGGATGCTTTAATTTGCTGTTACCTGTTTCCTTGTCATCTTCTTGCTACACTATAAGTTCCTTGAGGACAAAAAAGGCACCTCTTGCTTCTTTGTAAATGCTGTATCACCAAAGTGCCTCAAAAATTGGTGGAATGCAACAAAATGTATTGAACAGGCATTCTAAAGTTCAGCTCCAGGGGAATGGCCTTGATGCTTGGGAATTAAGATGTATATTTGGACTGGCAGGACTTTCTTGTTTGCACTGTAGAGTCCTGGGTTTGGTCACAGCAAAAACACCAGTTTTGCTGCAGCAGTACTGTACTGTTGTTCATGAAACAGGTTGCAAGTAGTTTGGAGCTAGGTCCCAATTCCAGTGGGGCTTGGGCAATCATTTAATCTTTGTGAAGTCCAGTTTTCTTATCTGTACAACTGAGATGGTAATCCGTAAGATTATCGGGGGGTTGAATGAGATCATGTGTATAAAATGTTAAGTACAGTAGCACAGTAGACAGCTCCAAGTGATCAATAAATATTATCTAGTATTGAAGGTTCTGTCCTGATTTCCTGCCCTTTCCCCAAAACAATTCCAGAGTTAGCCCAGAAGCTGTGGAGAAGGGGAGGAGCTTATCCCTCTTTTGTGGAAATGGTACATTTTACCTCCTTAGTATAATGAGCTTGTTGCAGGGCAGAAAGTCAAGTAACTTAGTGCTTGCTCCTCCTGTTTGGCCTTATCTTCCTATTTGTGCCAGTTTTACCTTAGCTTTTTGAGCATGAAGAACTTGTTTTATTTATCCTGATGGCAAAGAGAAAGTAACTTGCCTAAATGCACACCTCTAACCAGGGGCAGAGCTAGGCTTTGAATAAAGGTCTGGCTCATTCAGGAGCTCAGGAAATGGAAGAAAACAAGCTCTCCTATGGGGCAGGAAGTAGAATCTGGGGACTCTACCACTGACCTTGTCATCTGGGGGAAGTGTGTATACCCCTCTCTCAGAAGGATTGACCACCTTCCTGGTTCCCATTTCAGTGCCTTTTCCCTTGACTTTCTCCCACTTAATTTTCCACACGTAGCAGTCGAAGGTTTAGTAATAGCCTCTGACTCTGTACTGCATTTTTATACCTAAGGGATGATGCACATGCCCCAGGGTCTTACAGCTGACCTGGTTCTGTCAGATGACCTTTGTGCTGAAAGAGTTCTGTGATTATTCCTAGGCACCAATCTCTATCAATACTTGATAAAGCCACTTAACATTGCAAAGTAGTCACTGGAGTGTGTTTAGTTCAGCCGGGGAGATAACCTTACGTTTCAGAATCCTTTGCTCTCCTTTGAGTCCTTTCATATACACCCCTCCCTCAGCTTTCGCTTTTTTCTTTCATCAGCTCCCTTCTGCTTGTAGTCCCATCTGTCCTTCCTTTTGTTGGTTTTGTCTCCAGTGGGAACAGGAAGATAGGAAAACATACATCTGAAAAACAGGTTTGTTGTCTGGGAGAGATTAGAGGATCATTTATTCCTTTTCTTGTCCTTTCCTTAACAGCATGATCAAATCTTGGTTCTTTGCTGATAACTTTTCCAGACTGCCAATTAAAAGGTTGGATAATGAGCATTTAGTGTTCTGGTGATTAAGCCCTCCCCCACCTCACAGGTCAGTGCCACCTGAATTAATTGGCACCTTCTCAGCTGGAGTTCAGTTCTCACGCGTCTTAGGCTACAAAGAATGGCATTCAGAGAGCTCTATAATCCATCATCATGTAGTTTTCCCAGCCCTTCCTCCCTCTAACTATACCACTCATCTCTTGATGGAGTGATTTACCCTCTGTCACTCTCACGCTGTGTGATTTGCATCCCCATGCACTCTTGTTCCTTTTCCCCTCTGCTGGAATGGGGTGGCTGTGGCCATAGAATCAGGAAACAGTCTGCACTGAAATCATTGCTGCCAGCTCTGCGGTGCTCGTTGCAGAGTTTAACTTGAGCTTTGTACTTCAGCTTTCTCACCTGTAAGAAGCGATCATAATAGCTAACCACCTCACTGGATAGTTGTGAAGATGAAATAAGATAGCATAAAGGGTTTAGCAGAGTACATGGCCCTTAGTAAATGCTCATGAACTATTAGCTCTGTAATTTCCCACTTAAACCTATTGAAATCTCACTGCTTTTTTAAGGACCCCCACTGAAAATACACTTTTCCTTCCTATATAAGAAGTTTTTTTTTTTTTTTTTAACTACCTTCTAGTTCAAGGTGACCTCATTCTTCTAGCGTTTTTATTTTGTGACTTGTGTTAGAATCATCTAGTTGATCTGAGATTATGTTAGAAGTCCTGACTACAGGTGAAACGCCTTTGGAGATAGAGACCTGAGCTTCTAGCACAGAGCCAAAGCGTATCACTATAGAATGGAATTTTCTGTCCCTGAGTTACGGGAGTTTTATTCTGTTGATGTTGGGCTCTTAAATATTCTGTTGATTTAATGAGTGGTCATTACTCACGATGCCAAGATACTGGTGTCCTGGATGTGTTGCTTCCAAGAGTTTAGTCAGTGTACACTGCTAAGGCTGCCACATGGTGTCTGGTTTAAATTAAGGGCTGGGCTAAGTGCTGGTAAGCCATGTTTGGATCACTAAGGTAATTTGCTTTTGGCATACTAAAATGCAGGATGTTTTGAAAAACCTTTAGGGTAAATCACAATATCATCTATGTGCATCTGC
Source organism: Cervus canadensis (assembly GCF_019320065.1). NCBI lineage: Eukaryota > Metazoa > Chordata > Mammalia > Artiodactyla > Cervidae > Cervus > Cervus canadensis. Next base: position 37,244,142 of record NC_057407.1, on the reverse strand, counting down.
AGTTAAGGTCTATAAAGAGAAGTTTGGTTTCTGATTTATAGTAGCAATATTATCAGACTTTTTTAGCTACAAGAAATTTCACGTATGTTTTACTTAACAAATACTCATAATTAGGTCAGAAATCAGAAAAGTGTGCTTCTATTTGCATAGAATGACATTAATTCTGCATTCTCTCCGAACAAGGTTGAGAGGATTAATCACTTATTCATGCAAAACCTACTCACATGAATCATTTATTTATCTTGTTCTGCTAGTTTTGCAGAGCTCATTTTTACATGCCTCAGGTTGCAGATAAAGTGATAACTCAGAAGGTGATTTGCCTTTACAATAAAGACATGATGGTCATGTAAACAGGATGTTTCCTATAGGAAATCAATGGGTAACCATGGAAATGACTCTACAATGGGAAATTCTGTTTCCTTATGAACAATCATCAGAAAGATCAATTGTAAGATGAAAGGGATTTGCCAGGGCCCGTACCTTTCACAAAGGCTCTCAGTCTATGAAAAGAGAAAACATGCACACCATTGCTTGTTAGGAATTATCTTAAGCTATGATTAAGAATGAACATCATTTTTACATTCTAAAGTTTGGTCCTGAATTTCTTGAGTACTCTTCTTAGAGGTCTAGTAAGAAACTTACATGTAATGATAAGAAGAACAGTCCCGAGTACAGGATGCTTGAATTCTTGACCCAGCCTAACTTCAAGCAGCAGTGAGATCTTTGACAAGATTTTTGGACCTCAGTTTCTTCATCTGCATAATGAGTGGGTGGGACTAGCTCAGGGGTGGCAAGAATGTTGCCTGTGTTCTATCATCTCACTCTCCCTTCCTTGGAAGATATTGCTAGTCAGTTATGGCACTCTTTCTCTCTAAGCCTAGACAGGGTCTCAGAATCCTTATTAATACATTTCTTCTGGCAGATGCCTCCTACATGTCAGATTTGTTTGTCATGCAGAAGACAAACATTTGCCTCTGTTTGACTTTTAGGCTTTGACATCAGTCCTGATATTATGAGAATTTGAAAACTAGCTACAAGTATAGGATATCTGTTAGACTTGAACACAGAATCCAAATAACAGCAATTAGAAGTAGAAATTATATTATCTGTATTAAGCCAAAGCAATCATTGGATCTCAGTAATGAATCAAATATTTATTTAAATGAAAATGGTACTTTGAAATCACTGATTAAAGTGAGATGGTATTTGTATCACTTGGAGCAGCTGTCTACTTTTATTATCAGCTCAGAGATACGATTCAAATGGCAAATTTATTTGCTATTTATATTCCTACTCCTTTGTCAACAGTAGAGGGCAGCACTGTTATTTTCAAGTGTCTTCTTGGGGAGCCATTTGTGTATAGAGAGCTGCTTAGTACACAGTGGATCCATAGATATGGGCTGTGTTGGATTGCAGTGGAAGAGTACATTCACATGTCAAAAGAGCCATCTTAATCATATCTCCTAGATTCGAACTGCCCTTTTTAGGCTTTCAGAAGTTACCGTTACCATCCTTGCATTTACATATTTTAGCATTTCATACTGATTCTTTTTATTGTAGCCTCGCTGTTGTTTTTTCCTCCTCTCTGTTGCTTGTCTTACCTGAGAGGCAGTGTTGTTTAGGCCAGAAGAACATAGCTTTCAACTTCTGGAGGTGTAGACTTGATTCCTGGCTCTCCCCTGCTAAATCTGTGACTCTGAGCCTCTCAGGTTGATTGGGCTGAGACTGGGACCGGGGTTCTCCATCGTATACAGAACCTTCCCTTCCGTCTCACAGGGTTGTTGTGAACATCAAATATAATCAGTACCTGTGAAAGCAGTCTTAAATATAGGTTTTAAAAATAATCATTAATCTCTCACATGCTATCATCATTAATATGAATCTAGCTTTTAATTTGGATTGTAACTTGAATTATAAACAAGTTTTAGAATTTCTCTCTGAATTATAGGATGGTACCTGTACGTGGGTTGTCTTGGCAGCACAGCATACTGACCCATCCCGGGCACGCAGGGAGCAGGAGGGCAGGAACTGGTGTAACTCTAAGGGCTGAACCCTGAGAGGGTGTGCTGAGGATGCACAGTGTCACTATGCGTGTTTACTTTATCCTGAGTAAAGGCTAATATTCATATCTCAGACCTATCACACCTAACATCTCTTTCCAAGGCACACATGGTAATACCCACTTTACTTTCAAAGATAATCTGTAAACAGTAATATCTAGCTGCACATATCATTTCACACAGAGAAATTAATATAATACCCTAATTAAATGTAAAGGACTAGCAAATGTAATTTGAAATAAAATAATATATATTTCAGTATGTAATTGCATGGGCCTGGTTGTACTGAAAGACATAATGAAGCAGTCACATGTTTGTAACCACATGGAGAACAGAAACCACAAACGCAAATGAATAAACTTCTTACTTGTGACTCATCTACCAAGAATGTCATTGCATTATAGGTGAAGTGATTTTTGCAGCAACAGACAATTCTTGGTAAAGGTCCTAGCTAGATGGTATAGTCTCCATTTCATTTACAAGCTAGAATGTAAATGAAAATTTGTTAGCTTTTAGGGCTTGTTGCAAAATATACTTTGAGGTTATATGTAAAACAAAGTTAGCATCTAGCCTCAGATAGTATCAATGAAGTTTTCCCCCTGCATGAATGTTCACAGAGACACGCTACAACTAATCCTTGTGTGAGGCTGTCCAGTATGTTGTGAGATGTCTATTTTCAATGGCCCCCACATTTCTAAATGCTCGTAAAAGCAGGGTGATGATGTGAGAGAAGGCAGCTTCTACTGTGACAACCAAATACATCATCAGCAGTTTCTAAACACCCCATCGGAGGCAGAACCATTACATCTGAGAATCATCTAGCAGCTTGGGCACACCAAGAGCAAAAGAAGCCCAGCCCCTAAGGAGATGTAAAGAAGGTTAGAAGCCAGCCCTGAAGTGGACCAGTGCACCATTCTGCAATGGCTGGGCAGAACGCCAGTGCCTGCTCCAAGAAGGCTAGGGTTCCAGCAAGAGTTTTGGTAGAGAACAGGAAGCCCAGACAGAGGTCCAGTTGAATGGATTAATCTGGTGGGGTGGAGTGGGGTTGAGGGGTAGGGTGCAGTTCAACAGACATGCAGCCGCCCTGGGCCCACAAATTACTGAAGCCCAGCATAATGGCTGCAGGATTAATTCCAGGCTCACCTGTTTTCAGGGCTGAGCATGGGGGTCTTGATCAGCCTTGGTTCACAGTTACTCAGGTACCCCATAGGGCTGGGGTCACAGACAAAAGGCATGTGGAGTCTTCCCTGAAAACCTCTAGAGAAAGCAGGGAGTGTTTCCTAGAAACATTAGAAGAAAGTTGCACTTCAAATTGTAAAATAGTGATCTACTACATAGGAGTAATCTCTAACATGTATAAAGGCATTTCATAGTTATACATTTATCTTAAAGCATTCATGCCTCATCTTACCCAGTGGTTTAATATTGTCCTGGACCATTTATTATTAGCCACCTAGATGGGTTCACTCACATTGAGATGGTAGGAGCTTCACATATTATTTTCCAGGGGCACTGGTGTTGAGAAGAAAAGACCAGTGTTTATTGTAGTGGATTGAGTTGAGTTTCCATATTGTCTATGTTTTAGAGTCACTTGGAGAGATTTAAAAATATATATAGATGCCCAGGGCCCTCCTCAGGGTATTTAGATTCAGAAGATTTGATTATAGGATATGCATTTTTTAAAAAATCCCACAGTGATCCTTTCAGCAATAGAGGCTAAGAACAACTTTCATTTTTTTTTTTTGGCCAAATATGTTTTTTTATTAGTAGATTTTAAATAATTTCAAACCAGAGACTTCACAATTTTAAAGCAAATTAAGTTTTAGTGATATCCTTCATATTTTGTCTTTTAGAAGTCTGGTATGATGTAACAAAAATAATATATACAGTCTCTTAAGTACACTCCTATTGTAATAAAGAACAAGGGATTAGAATTTTTAGGAGTAATTTTGTAGGCTTTGGGACTTCCCTTGTTGTTGTTTAGTTGCTAAGTCGAGTCCAACTCTTCAGGTTCCTCTGTTCATGAGCTTCTCCAGGCAAGAATACTGGAGTGGATTGCCATTTCCTTCTCCATGGAAGAACAAGTTTCTTAATGCATAGATTATTTTTTCCATATTAGAATATAAGCATCTTCAACTAGAAATTCAGTTAGCACACTCAGTAACACCTAAGTGCTAATGACAGAGTTCTTAGTAAATATTTATTGAATGTTTAATTAATGTATTGCATTGTGGCTCATGTATGTGCAAGTGTGTGTGTATGTATGCAGTGTTGGAAATTTAGATCTGATCCTAATCTTCCTTCCCCTCTGTCTTCCTTCCTTCCTCCCTTCCTCCCTCCCTCCCTTCTCCCCTTCCTCCCTCCGTCCTCCTAGTCACCTGCCTGTCTATCTATCTATAGATATCTCAAACTGAACTGTGTGCCCCTACTCTAAATTCGTATGTTGAAGACTTAACCTCCAGTGTGACTGTATTTACATATAGCTTCTTTGAGGAGGTGGTTAAGGTTGAATGAAATAATAAGGGTGAGGCCCTAATCCCACGGGACTGGTGTCTTTATAAGAAGAGGAAAAGACACAGGAGTGAGCACAGAGGAAAGGCCATGTGGGACATAGTGAGAAGGTAGCCACCTGCAAGCCAGGGAGAGTAGCCTCACAAGACACCAACCCTTTGACACCTTCATCTTAAACTTCCAGTCTCCAAAACTGTGAGAAAACAAACTTCTGTTTCTTAGGCCTCCCAGTCTGTAAAGTCTGAGCAGATTAGCATGCTATCTGTTATCTACCTGTCACTCCTCTCTTACTGGTGTGTGGCATTTTACCTGGCAGGTAGTAGCTTCTTTCCCATTAACTCAAAGACATCCCAGGAATGACCAAGTTTTTGAAATTATTATTAATAGCAATTCCAGGCACTACTGTTTCTGCTGTTACATTGCAAAGAGAAGAGGGTTATGTAAAAGGTTGGACATCCTGGGTCTTTTTCCATTTTGAGCAGCAAAGCAGTTTAATAACACAACTGCTGACATCAGGTGCTGCTAATGAGATGTTTCTTTAACCACAGGACTGAGTAGCTTGAGCAGGTCAAAGGAGAGGCAATGTCTGTGGGCATTTTGGCACATAATAAAGTTTAATAAAATCTTCACTTTTAGGAGTGGCGGCTGTGCTTCACTCTAATTCATGAGAATAACACATTGAGACAAGGAGGCTGAGAAGATGAGGTTTTGTGCAGCATTAATTTTCATTTACTATCTGATTGCATTTTTTGTCAATAGCCTCATTTCCTCTCATTTTCACACTTAGCAAAGAGTTTAACACCTTTATAATGATTACATGCCCTGTGATGAAAGAAAAACCAGATAGTCATTTTCTCCCCCTTACACTTGTGTTTAACATGTCTAAATTATACATGAAGATCTACCTTTGCCAGCGACCCTTTATGGGTTCTAAGGATCTAACAAGATCTGAGTTTATGACTCTGTCTAGGCAGAGTTTTAAATCAATGCCAAAGCAGTTGCATGTGAAAAATCTTTGGATAACAGTTAGGACTTCATTTGAATGGAAATGTTTCCCTGGGGGTTTCAAATCTGAAAATTATTCTTCCCCTTATGAGCTATAAATGTGCCTACTTCCCTTGAGGACTTGTCTTATGCATGTTTTTTCTCTATCACCCTTAGCACCTAGATTTTCATCTAAAAAGCCATTCATTCTTTCACATCTATCAAACGTACAATTATCTAAAGTTCTGCTGTCTTTGAGACCTTCACCAGACTTGTTAAGAAGATGGACATATATGTATACAAATAAATAAAATGCTCTTTAGCAAGAGGTCTAGAGATCGGAACATACAGAAAGGAATAATAAACTCTCCTCAGAGTTTGCAGAAGTGGTAGTGTTCAAGATCTGCCAGGAAGGACAGCGGGGCATAGGTATGGAGGTAGAGAGGAAGGCCTTTCCTGACAGTGAGCCTGGCTTGAATAAAAGCAAGTGGGACATGGTCATGCCCTTTAGAAGGCCTATGGAAGGTAGAAATAACTTACACGACACAGCTGATGTTTTATCTTATTAGGTTTGTGTATAAGCAAAGACTGTCTTGCTCATGATGTGGAATGTTCATGCTTCATTTTTGCTGTTTCTCACACATGCCATTCACACCCATGCCTTTTTTCTCATGGTTTCTTCTGCCTGGAAAAACTCCTACCCATCCTTTGGGGCTTAACCCCTGTGTAAAAACTTCCCTGGGCTTCCCAGGTAGCTCAGGGCTAAAAAAAAATCTGCCTGCCAATGCAGGAGATACAGGTTCGATCCCTTGTTTGAGAAGATCCCCTAGTGGAGGAAATGGCAACCCACTCCAGTTTTCTTGTTTGGGAAATCCCACGGACAGAGGAGCCTGGTGGGCTACAGTTCGTGGGGTCACAAAAGAGCTGGACGTGACTTCATAACCAAATGACTACAAAAACTTCTTCCCTCTTTCTCTGTAGAATGTATTGCTCTCTCTTCCCTGTTCACTTTGCTGATTTTGCTGTGCAGTTCATTGTTTATGTTGAGTTTTCCTTGCTGGATTATGAGTTTTTCATGTGCTAAGACTATGTACTGTTTTCTTTTTGTAGACTTACTATCTGTTATACTGCCTTGCAAACATCGTGCTTAAAAAATGTACAATGGATACGTGCATGTGTGCTAAGTTGCTCCAGTCATGTCCGACAATGGATATAGGAATGACAACTAATGCTCCAAGCAGAATCGTTGTTAGAGGCAGAGCAGCTTGGTGCAGTGGGAAGAGGTTTGATGAGAATACTGGAAACTGAAATCTAACTTCATGTTGCTTCTTGGTGCTAATCAGTTGTTTGCCAAAAGGTCCACCTTTTACCCTTCTGGGGCTTCCTTTATAGAGCAATATCTTATCAGCTTAAAGCCAGCAGAATGAAACAGTCTCTTGAGGTTCCTTCTAACAGTTGTGATTTTAAAATATATCTGATGAGTTGATCTTGTATTTACTCACATTTTCTTCATTTTCTTTTGAAGTGGCAGGAGATTTTTATTATTTGTCTACTTAGCTGCTCTTATCAATAATACATGAAGGGGTTTTTATCTTTAGGTATTAATGAGGGAAGCTGAAATCCTGACTTTATGCTCTGAATAGTCATAGAGTCAGAAGGAATGTCTTTAATTCATTTCAAGTTAATTTTTGTGAGTGGTATAAGATAAAGGTCCGATTTCATTTTTTTTAACATGTGAATATCCAATTATCTCAGTATCATTTATCAAAGAGACTATCTTTTCTCCATTGAATATTCTTGCTCCTTGTCAAATATTAGTAGGCTATATATTTGTAGACTAATCTCTTGTGTTCCATAGGTCTATTTTGGCTCTTTTTATGCCAGAACCATACTGTTTTTATTACCATATCTTTATAGTATATCTTGAAATCAAGGATTATGATGCCTCACACTTTGTTCTTCTTTCTTAAGATTTCTTTAGCTATTCAGCTTTTCTGAATTTTTCTAAATTTCTAAATTTAGCTATTTAGCTTTTCTGATTTCATATAAGTTGTAGGAGTGTTTTTATATTTCTATAAAAATAAATGCCATTGGCTCATGAGGAGCACTTGTTTTTCCCCAGGAACTTCATATTTTCTACAGAAACACAAAGTGGTAGAATATTAGAGACCCTGTTGTTTTTTCTTTGCAGTATTAAAATCTAGTCCTCTTAGATTTGACAATTATTCCAAATTCCTCCTCTTGTGCCCTCTCTGTGGGCTTGCAGTACATGTGGAAATCAAGCCTCAGGAATATTTTCCCAAGTTAGATATGCAGACTCAACTCTTTCCTGGATCCCATGTAGGAGGTACTAGGTGTAAGCTCTATAGGGACTCAAAGAAAATGTCCATAAAGGCTGCAATGACCAGGGGAAATTCCTTATTGGAGGTGAAGCTAGAGGAGAGTTTTGAAAATGACTAGGATTAAACATCTGGGCTGTTCTGAAAGGACATTTGAGTGGGAGAATGCTCATGCGAGATGTCAGGAGAGAAGAAATTATATTTACCAGAATGCGAGAAAGTGGGGCTGACAGCAGATCCATGCTATGTGCACAGAGATTATTTAACCTTTTCTTTTGTTGCTTACGCCCCACAGCTGCTCCATGTAATGTACTATTTACAAGGCCAACACTGAGCATCTCCAGATGTGACAGCTCTTACACTAGCTGCTTTTCCCAGGCACATCTTGGCAGTAAATGCCTCAGAAGTAGCAGCTTCCCCTGAATGTTTCTTTTGCAGGAAGGCTAGCTAGCTGCCCACTCAGCACTCTCTAGTTGTTACTGAGGCAAGTGTTTAGGTTTCTCTTTCTTGTGATTTTGTTGTTGTTGGTTGCAGATGTCAGAAATTCAAAATAGCTCAGATATCAAGGGGAATTTATTAGTGTAACCAACTATTCAGCTTAGGTTTTAGGAGTAACTTGATTAACAAACACAAAGATTGCTTTTTCTTTTAGTCTTATAACTCTTCATTCCTGTTTTGTCTACTCACTCAGAGTCTGGCTATGTTGATGTCCCTGGAAGCTTCAGCCATTCTTCCTTAAAAGGTCCAAATAGGACTTTTTCTTCCCAGTCAATTTGAAAAAGTTTCCTGGGTCTGAGTCTCACAGGACTGAATTGTATCTCTTGACCTATTTGAAACCAATTACTGGGGCGTAACAGAAAAGGTACTCTGATTGGTCAAGCCCAAACCATAATCTTACCCTTGAAAGAAGAGATGAAGTACATTTGCTCCAACCATACATACTGAGCCCACACCAACTGTGGTCCGCAAAAGGAAAATTGGGTGATGTAAGCAGAAAGAGAAAAATATATGTTCGGTGGTAAAAATAAAAGCAAAAACAAAATACCTAACTGCACTCTAGTGAGTCTCTGAATAGTTTCATTGGCCCAAAGTACTGTGTTTTCTTTGGAAGTCACTTTGGCTTTGCCTGGATTACCTGGCAGATCCTGTAGCTGCACTGCCCCTCAATGGCTGTGCCTGCCTCACATGGCCATTGTAGACATCCTGGAACTCACTGAGAAGGTTGAAGTGTCGCTTTGATCTCAACTGAGGAAGTGTTGAATACTCTGGGTGTGCATTGGCTGTTGTGAGTTGAAAAAGAGAATGAATTTATAGTCTGACTTGACTTTGTTGGAAGTGAAGAAGCAAAGCTGCTTAACCCAAACATTCAGAGGCATTTCTGTCAGATGCAGGAGAGCATAGTGATTAAGAACATTGGCCTCTGAGGTCAGACTGCCTGTGTTTGAACCTGGTTTCTTAATCTCAGTAAGCCTGCATTTTCTACCTCTACAAAGGGGTGTCCTGAGGGTTCAGAGAAATTATACATGTGAAGTACTCGGCACAGTGCACGGCACATACTCTGGTATGTCTTGAATATGATACATGTGAACAAATGCTCTTTGCCCCAGCACATAATGTCACAACAGCTGGAGCTCAAGAGAGTCTGTCTATCCAGAGACTGACAAAGTACGAGGCATATTTTCTCTTATTGGATAGGAAGTCCTTTCTTTCATCTCCATTTTATTTTCTGAGGAGCAAGCAAGTCTGACTAGAATGTTTCATATGTGCTCTGACAGCTAACGGTTTCTGGAAGTCACTGTCACTGCCCCTTTTCCCTCCTTCACCAGCGAGTCCCCGAGTCCTGCCTGTTCTGTCTCTGAAATACCTCTTGAATCTGACCTCCCTCTTCACTTCCCTCGGCCCTGCTCTCTCTCTCACCCTCCTCTCTCCAGCCTGGTTAACTCAGGAATCTCTAACTTGTTTTTCCTTTTTCTAGTCACTTCATCAGTCTGCTCCGTCCCTTGGCATTTTCTCTTGCCTACAGCACAGTGCCCTGACTCCTTAGCAAGGCACGATTTACAGTCCTTCTCGGTCTGACTCCAGCCTGCCCTTCCATCTGCAAGAATCTCCCCCATAAAACATCTACCCTTGCCACAGCTGCTGATGTCACACTTCTCTGAACATCCCCAGGCCCCAGCACCCATGAAGGCTTTTGCCCATGCTGTTCTCATTGCCTGCCTGCCCTCACCTCTGCTCTCCTTGGCTCACTTCTGCTTATCTTCTGAAGTTCAGCTTTTCTCCCCGGGGTCCCTGGCCTTGTACTTTCATTGCTAGATGTACATGCTATTACTGCAGCATTTAGCACACTATTTAACAATTGTCTGCATACCTATCTCTACTCTTTTATGCACCATAAGTTCCTGGAAGAAAAAGGACATGACTTTTTCATTTTCATATGCCCTGAGCCTAGAAAAGAGCATATTTTCTACAATGAATATCTCTCCTTCAGTGGTAAATCTGGAAGCATAAAACATAGTACTATGCATTTCTCTTATATGTAGCACCATTTTGTGTAGTACTTAGGAATTTTTCAATGTATTTTAAATTACAGGGTAACAAATATGAAAATTCATTCTTATTATTAAAAAAAATTAATTCCCTTACCCAAAGTAAATCACTGTTATTAGCTTGATGAGTACTCAAGATTTTTCAAAATTATTTACTTTTAATAATAGCTTTATTGAGTTAAAATTCACATACCATAAAATTCACTCTTTTAGAATGACCAACTCAGTGGCTCTTAGCATTTTCCCAGAGTTGTACAACCATCACCATTAGATGATTTTAGAACATTTTAACCATTTTAGAACATTATAAACACCGTATTGGTAAGTCCAACCCCTGGCAACCACTAATCTGCTTTCTGTCTCTATGGATTTGCCTACTCTGGATATTTCACATAAATGTAATGACACAATAAACCTTTTGTGTCTGACTTCTATCATTTAGAATAATGTTCTCAAGATTCATCCTTTTTGTAACATATGTTAGTACTTCATTCTTTTTTATGAGAGAATAATTTTCTATTTATGTTTATACCATGTTTTGTTTATCTGTTCATCATTGGTAGACATTGGGTTGTTTCCACTTTTTGGCTTTTGTGAATAATATTTCATGAACATCCCTGTACAAGTTTTTATGTGGACATATGTTTTCATTTTTCTTGGATATGTACCTAGTAGTAGAACTGCTAGATAATATGGTAACTCCATGTTTAACTTCTAGAGGAACTGCTAAACTGTTTTCCATAGCAGCTGTCCCATTTCACATATTCCTCAGGAATGTATGAAGATACTGACTTCTCTACATCCTTGTCAACACTTATTCTTGCTGTCTTTTTTATCATAGCCATTGTTGTGAGTGTGTCATGATACCTCATTGTGATTTTGACTTTTATTTCCATAAAGACTAATGATCTTGAAAATCTTTCATGCATTTATTGCCATATTTGTTAACTCTTTGGAGAAACATCTATTCCAATCCTTTGTCTAAAATTTTTAAATTGGTCTTTTTATTGAGTTATAAGCATTCTTTGTATATTGAATATGAGTACCTATATAATATAAATATAAACATCACTGACTCAATGCACATGAGTTTGAGCATAATGAAGGACAAGGAAGCATGGAGTGCTGTAGTCCATGGGGTTGTAAACAGTTGGACATGACTTAATGGCTAAACAACAAAAATAAATACCTTATTAGATATTTTATTTATAAATATTTTCTTCACAACCTTCTTATGTACATGTAAATAAATGTGCTTTTTGGTCATATGTTTGTATATGTAAGTATTTTTTTAATGTTTCTATTTTTTGTACATGTGGGATTATATTGTTTGTATTGTCATGTAGATATCTTCCTGGGTCATTGTACATGTGAATCTACTTCATTATTTTCAACTTTTGTGCAGATGAACATGTAGCCATTCCCATGATGATGGGCATTTTAGTGAATCTCAGTATTTTTACTATTATAGACAGTGCTATGGTGAGCATCCTTGTGAAAGTCATTTGCTGCATATGTGCAAGTATCTCTCTAGGATATCTTGAAGAGGAATCACTGAGTTTTAGGGTATCTGTATTTTATATTTTAATACATGCTATCCAAATGTCTGTACAAATATATTCTTATGGTAACAAGTGTATGAGAATACCATTTGCTTGCATTCTAACCAAGATTGAAATTTCAGCATTCTTGCCTAGCTGATAAGCAAAAATGGTACCTCATTGTTGTTTTAACTTCTGAGAAATAGTTTCAACATCATGATTTTTATAATTTCCACTGTTTGGTATTCAGAGTATAACCTGCCTTTCATCTAATTCTGCAGATCTTTCCTTCACATGGGAATCCCTATATGACATGGAAAGGAAATGATAAATGGACTGGAAGAGTCTGGATTTATATTCAAGCTGTTATGCATGGTGAGGCCAACTTGAGAAAAAACATGGCTCTTAAAAGGCTTTTCATTGTTTGGGGCTAACCAGAGTTTTTACCACAGTCCAGAGACTTTTAACTTCACAAAGATGTGGCATTTTATTTTCATAAAGCTATTATTGACAGTGCTCCCTTTTCGAGTGTCTTTTCAAAAGCATCTTTTGTCAGCAGAGTGCTTTTATTAGCTAATGTAACCTTGCTGCACTCCATGTTCACAGACAGAAAAGAAGTGTCCTTGGGTACTGAATATGGAAAGTATGCAAGAACTCTCAAGGGCAAAGTTTGTTCAACTTTTTGAGGCTACGTTTGTCCCTCTATGTTGTATGTTAACTAAAAATAATATAGTTTTCCAATGTCAATGTCCAGAAGGTAAAGATTTACAGATTATATATCTTTAAACTGACAGTTGTATAAAAATAAAACACAGAGGATTAATATGTAGAGGTCTCGTAAAAGTGTGGGCTTAACTGTGAGCATAATAACTTGGATAGGCTCACCTGAAGGTCTGTGGTCTGATTTCCTGAAAATGGGGAGTTAGGCAAGAAATCTAGGAGTGAGAATAGTAGTCTTAGCTATGAAATGGGGTTGCTAGTGGATGAGGGCTTACTTTGAACCCTTACTAATAACTGAGCAGCACCAATAGACTGGAGGATCATGGGGCAGACATGCAGACTGTGGGCTCTGGGCACAAGTCAGGGGGGAGTTGATGGTGTGGTTCCCTCAGTCCTTTGATATAAGACCTCAGTCAGTAATGGGGGAAACAGGGGTTAGGGGCTTAGACAGATGTCAGGACATTGGAAAATATTGGAATTCTGGGACAGGTCCACTGCAGTGTGGAAACTGATGTGCTGTGAGACAGAGAGCCCTTGGACCTCAGCCAACATGGTAGGAAGGGAGAAAGTTGCATCTCCAAGGAAGTCTGTACAATACTTCAACTGAATGACTAATTCAGTTGAAATTAACCACCAGAATCAAAAACCACGAACAGTTGACGTGGGGCAGCTGATGCCTCTTCTGCTCTGTTAGGGACTGTCTCACAAACTGAGGAGGGCACCTAATGGACTTGATGTTTAGAATAAGGAGTCACCAGAGGAGGCAGGAAGGATGTTCTGACAGCACTGTCCCTGAGTCCCCTGATATCAAACAGATTTTCTCTCATCTTTGCTGGGAACCAGTATGTAGTAGTGCTTGATATCTATTAGACTCCAATTCAATTTTGAAGTCCATAATTCAGTGAGGATAGATATTAAAAGGGTTCCTTTTTCATCAAAAGGGTAATTACCTAGTTTATCAGTATGTTAGAAGGATGAGAGCTTATGGATTTTTCATAAAATCATAAGTTCGTAAGGGGCTGGGTGAAGTCATTTTGTTCTGTCTTCAAGCAGGGCTGAATTTAATTCACCCTTGATGGATGGGGCACTGTTTAACAAGAATCTCTAGGGAGAAAGGGTTGACAACCATTAGTAATTTAACAATTTTCAATTGTGACATTCCTTCTGTCTTAGTGAATACTTTGGCATAGAATGGAAGCACATAACCTTTTGTATTCTCTTTGGGAAGAGAGAAAAGTGTCTTTCATTTTCATTAATTTAAACACTTATTTAGTACCTACCATTGCTCTATGTGGGTGATACAGTGGTGAAGCAGTAGGAAAGATAGATTTGATTCTTGTTGGCATTTACTTGAGAGACACATGATGGATAATAACTAATAACCAAATAAATATGTGATTACAAATGGTAGTAGGTGTTAACGAAGAAACAGTTAAGGAACTGCTATAGAGAAGAGCAGGAAAAAGCTTGTGCCTAGTTTGATTGGTGATTAGAAAAGGCACATATATATATATATATATACATGTATATATATATATAAGTGGCACTAACTACAAGCCCTGTGGTATACTAGGAACCAGCTTTTTAGAACTGGAGAAAAGAACATACTTGACAGAGGGAGTGGCATGTGCAGAGGTTCTCAAGGAGAAAGAATGTGTTGTATTTGAGAAATTTGAGGTTATTTTGGCTAGAGCAGAGTTTTCAAGGGAGAAGATGGCATGCAATGAGGTTGGATAATGAAATAAAGGGCCAAATAATGTCTGAACTTGTGGACAATATGAAGGTTTTGATTTTATTCTAAATGGAATGTTTCCAAAAGACCACCCTGGATGCTGTGTGGCAAATAAATTAGAAGTGGGATTATCAGAACAGAGAGACCAGTGAGGAAATAGTCCAGGAGGGAAATGTTGGAAACTTAGACTGTATAGGTGGCAGTAAAAATGTACAGACATTTTCGAGATGTACTTCTCATTAGTGGGTTTGATATAGAGTAAAGTAAAGGAGAGATACAAAATCTAAGCTGCCATCTTGGTTTCTAGGTAGAAAAACTGGCAAGAGTAGTGTAGTAGATGGAGAACAATTGGGAAAGAGCAGGTTTATAATAGAAAGGTGGGAATTGAAGTCTGCATTTGAACATGTTAAGTTTGAGATGGCTGTGAAACACACAAATGGAACTGTTGATTCAAAGTCTGGAGTTAAGAGAAATTGGCACTGGAGAAGTACATTTGGATGACATCAAACTGTCAGGTGATAAAAGCTGTGGGAGAAAATGAGATCATTAAGGGAAAGAGGAAAGAGAAGGAAAGGGGGCCCAGATGTGAACCCTGAGAAACTCTAACATGCCGCAGGGCCTTGAGAAATAAGTAACTGAGTAGAGAGGACCATACTGAAAAGGGCGTGATCCCATTTGTGTTAACCCTGATGACTTTGAACAAGTCATGGCCTCTCTCTGACAGATATGTTTCTTTAAAGTGAAGTGTGTGAGTCCTAAGTTCTTTTCAATCGCCAGTATTCTGTGATTCATCTCTCAT
The DNA here is from genome assembly GCF_019320065.1 of Cervus canadensis. NCBI lineage: Eukaryota > Metazoa > Chordata > Mammalia > Artiodactyla > Cervidae > Cervus > Cervus canadensis. The sequence continues at coordinate 37,228,910 of NC_057407.1, read as the reverse complement.
TCAATGTTAGGCTCATTTTTCAATTACTTTGGCCATTATCTGTTGTTTTCTTTACTTACCTAGGTTTAGCATATCCAGAATACCTTTTCCTAATTTATACTTCTAATTTCTGATGCATTGTGAAGTAAAAGTTGCTTAGTCATGTCTGCCAGGCTCCTCTGTCCGTGGAATTCTCCAGGCAAGAATACTGGAGTGGGTAGCCATTTCCTTCTTCAGGGGATCTTCCAAACCCAGGGATTGAACCCAGGTCTTTTGCTTTGCAAGTGGATTCTTTACCATCTGAGCCACCAGGGAAGGCTTAAGTTACTCTAAATCTTTGCCATCCCTTCCCAGCTTGTGCCTCTTTGGGCAGTTTGTGCTGTGATATTCCAACTCATTTTGGGAGTGGAAGAGTCTGTGGAACAATGGAAATTCTTATTGATAGGCTTCCTTTTTCACTGAAAATGAGGCCCTTTATTTTTGCTATTTCTATTCAACTCAATATTCTGGTTTCTTCTAAATCAGCTTTAGAAATTTGAAGAATAAAAGGGGTCAATGTTTGTGTTTGGCCCATATCATAAAGCAAACCAAATTGAGGGCCGCTGCTCAGTACCCAAAAGGACTCATGGCTCAGGTGAAAATGTGGGTTGGAAGATGTATTCTGAACATCTTAGGATGTGTTTGTTTGTAGCAAATGAAGTTTTGGAGCATGACTTAAGGATCTCAGGGTAGTACCTGTCCTAGATATTTTTTTCTTAACAAATTAACACTGTCAAACTACTCATGTTATTAGGTTGGTGCAAACATAATTATGATTTTGGACCATGACTTTTAAATCATCATAGCTAGGCTTAAGCATATCTTTATTAATCAAAGTAGGAACAATTTCAATCAACACATTTTTTCCAATGAGAAATAAGTTTGTTAATTCCTGTAGCAAAAAATGCGTGCTTTGAGATTTGATGAATTCTTGGAAAGCATTTTCTGTCTCCTGCTGGCTGTGGAAGCATTCTTCCTGCAAAAAAATTGTCGATATGCGTGAAGAAGAGGCAAGAGGTCAGGTGAATATGGCAGAGGCAAACCTTCATAGCCCAATTCATTCAACTTTGAAGCATTGGTAAGCATTGGTTGTGCAATGTGCAGTCAGGCATTGTCAAGGAGAAAAATTGGTCCCTTCCCATTGACCGATGCCAGCTACAGGCATTGTGGTTTTTTGTGCATCTCGTCAATTTGGTGAGCATATTTCTCAGACATAATGGCTTTGCCAGGTTTCAGAAAGCTATATGGATCAGATGGACAGCAGACCACCAAACAGTGAACATTACTTTTTTTGATGAAAGTTTGGCTTTGGGAAGTGCTTTGTAGCTTCTTCTGGGCCCAACCACTGAGATGGTCATCACCAGTTGTTGTATAAAATCCACTTTTCATTACACATCATAATCCAATTGAGAAATGGTTTGTCGTTGTTGCATAGATAAGAGAAGATGACACTTCGAAAAGACAGGTTTGTTTTTTTTTTTTTTTCAGTTCATGGGGCACTCACTTATTGAGCCTTTTTGCCTTTCTAATTTGCTTCAAATGCTGAACTATCATAGAATGGTGGACGATGAGTTCTGCAAATTCTTGTGTAAGTTGTAAAAGGATCAACTTTGATGATTGCTCTCAATTGGTCATTGTCAACATCTGATGGCTTGCCACTATGCTTCTCATCTTCAAGGCTCTTATCTCCTTTACAGAACATCTTGAATTACCACTGCACCATACTTTTGTTAGCAATTTCTCAGCCAAATGTGTTGTTGATGTTGTGAGTGTCTCCGTTGCTTTATATCCCATTCTGAACTCGAATAAGAAAATTGTTTGAATTTGCTTTTTGTCTAACATCATTTCTGTAGTCTAAAATAAATATAAAATGAATAGCAAGTAATAAGTCATTAGGAAAAAAGCATAAAGTGAAAAATGTACATTAAAATGATGTATAATATAACCACATTTATTTAAGAATATATTTCAGTATGAAACAGCAAAGTTTAACAATGCAAAGCCACAATTACTTTTGCACCATCCTAGTAGAATGATTTTTTTTTTAAACAAACTAACTGCCTTTGCTATCCAGTCATGAAGATTTACTGCTAATTTTTCTTATGAGATGGTTCTCCCTGTTGTTTTTGCCTTTGTCTCACTATGTACCATCTGAACCTGCTTGACAGTGTTGGGGGGGAGAAAGGAGTTCACACTGACAAACAAAGGTTATTGGTTAGTGAAAAATTATAGATAAGACAGCAATTAGCAGTCTCATTAGTAGACATTCTTATTTTACTAAAAAATACTCTGGCTCTCATAGGCTTTCCTGGTCCAGTACAGCATTCTAGGCTGCCGGTCAACAACAGGGCTGGTGGGTGGGATGTAAGGGTGACAGTCCGAACCCAACCTGGCAGTAGTTTACTGCTTGTAGCCGGTGGACAACAGTGCCTCACTCAGGTTGTGGCTGGAGCTGAGGGCGAGCCACATTCTGCTTGGGAGATGGAAATTCCAGCATGATATTTTTCTAAGAAACCTCAGCCTAGTGAATGAATAGGAGCAGAACTAAGGAGTAAAAAGGATGTTGCTATCCAGCAAGACTGGATCATTGTTTGGCTTGGTTATCAGCAACAAGCCGGGAAACTAACTGACCCAAATCTGAGACACCAGGTTGAGAACAAGCCCTGAGCCTTTGGAGTGGGAGCACTGAATCCAAGAGCCTAAACTACCAGAGAACTAACCCTGCTGCTGCTGCTGCTGCTGCTGCTAAGTCGCTTCAGTCGTGTCTGACTCTGTGAGACCCTATAGATGGGAGCCCACTAGGCTCCTATGTCCCTGGGATTCTCCAGGCAAGAATACTGGAGTGGGTAGTCATTTCCTTCTCCAATGCATCAAAGTGAAAAGTGAAAGTGAAGTTGCTCAGTTGTGCCCGACTCTTAGTGACCTCCTGGACAGCAGCCTACCAGGCTCCTCCATCCAAGGGATATTCCAGGCAAGAGTACTGGAGTGGGGTGCCATTACCTTCTAGGGAGTATCAAATAGTGAGAACTCACACAAAGGAAGCCACTTGAATACAACACCCAGCATCACCCAACCACCAGTAGCACCCTGGGCAGGACACCTCATCTAAACAACAAACAAAACAAAAATACAAACACAATCATCAGCAGACAGGATTACCACCTCACCCATCCTTGCACATCAGAGGAAAAACAAACTAATGAATAAAAACTCAACACAAATCTCACCCTATATGAAGCTTACACAAACCACTGGACCAACCTTAGGAGGACAGAAACCAAAAGAAAGAAAGAATTCAACCTTGAAGCCTGGGAAAAGGAGATCTCAAACACAATAAGTTTAAAAAAAATAATGAAAAGGCAGAGAAATACTACACAAATGAAAGAACAAACTAGAAACACAGAGTCCAAATAAATGAAGAGGAAATAGGCAAACTACTGGAAAAAGAATTCAGAATCATGTTAGTAAAGATGAACAAAAACCTTGAAAACAAAATGGAGAAAATGCAAGAATCAATCAACAAAGACCTAGAAGAATTAAAGAATAAACATACAGAGACAAACAACACAATTACCAAAATTAAAATACTCAGGAAGGAATCACTAGCAGAATGTCTGAAGCAGAAAATGAATCAGTGAACTGGAAGATAAAATGGTGGAAATATCTTCTGAAGAGCAGAATAAAGTAAAAAGAAAGAAAAGAACAGAGGATAGTCTCAGAAACCTCTGAGGCAATATCAAACCCACCAACATTTGAATTATAGGGGGTCCCAGAAGAAGAGAAAAAGAAAGTGTATGAGAAAACTTTTGAAGAGATTATAGTTGAAAATTTCCCTAACATGGAAGAGGAAATAGTCAACCAAGTCCAAGAGACACAAAGAGTCCCATACAAGGTAAACCCAAGGAGAAACATGCCAACAACATGCTAACCAAACTAACAAAGACTAAATACAGAGAAAGAATATTAAAAGCAGCAAGGGAGAAGAAACAAGTAACATACAAGGGAAAACCCATACTCTTAACAACTGATCTTTCGGCAGAAACTGCAGGCCAGAAGGGAATGGCAGAATATATTTAAGTATTGAAAGGGAAAAACTGCAAACAAGATTACTGTACCCAGCAAGGATCTCATTCAAAATTTATGGAGATATAAAAAGCTTTTCAGACAAGCAAAAGTTAAGGGAATTCAGTATCCCAAACCAGCTTTATAACAAATGTGAAAGGGACGATTTAGTTGAGAAATACAAAAGAAGAAAAAAGATCTACAATATCAACCCCAGACAATTAAGAAAATGGCAATAGGAACATATGTATCAATAATTACTTTAAATGTAAATGGATTAAATGCTTCAACCAAAAGACACAGACTGGCTGAATGGATATACAAACAGGACCCATATATATGCTGTCTACAAGAAACCCACTTCAGACCTCAAGACACATATAGATTGAAAGTGAGAGGATGGAAAAATATATTAAATGCAAATGGGAAGCAAAAGAAAGCTGGAGAAGCATCCTCATATCAGACAAAGTAGACGTTAAAATAAAGAGGTTTGCAAGAGATAAGGAAGGACACTACATAATGATTGAGGGGTCAATCCAAGAGAAAGACAAAACAATTGTAAATATCTATGCACCCAACATAGGAGCACCTCCATACATAAGACAAACACTAACAGACAAAAGGAGAAATTGACAGTAACACAATAATAGTAGGAGACTTTAACACCTCACTCACACCAATGGACAGATCATCAAAACAAAATTGATAAGGAAACACAAGTCTTAAAGGATACATTAGATGAGATGGCTCTCACTGATATCTTCAGGACATTCCATCCAAATGAAGAATACACTTTCTTCTCAACTGCACAGGGAACATGTCTCCAGGATAGATATCTTGGATCACAAGTCAAACCTCAGTAAATTTGAGAAAATTGAAATCATATCAAGCATCTTCTCCGACCACAATGCTAAGAGACTAGATATCAATTAGAAGAAAAAAATTGCAAGAAACACAAACACATGGAGATTAAACAACACATTTCTAAATAACCAACAGTTTACTGAAGAAATCAAAAGGAAAATCAAAAAATTTCTAGAAATAAATGACAATGAAAACACAACTCAATATCTATGGGATGCGGCAAAAGTAGTTCTAAGAGGGAAGTTTATAGCAATACAATCCTACCTCAAGAAACAAGAAAAATATCGAAAAGACAACCTAACTTTCCACCAAAAACAACTGAAAAAAGAACAACCCCCCCCCCAAATTAGTAGAAGGAAAGAAATCATAAAGATCTGAGCAGAAAAAATGAAAAAGAAATGAAAGAAACAATAGTAAAGATTAATAAAACTAAAAGCTGGTTCTTTGAAAAGATAAACAAAATTGACAAGCCTTTAGCCAGGCTCATCAAAAAAAAAAAAGGAAGAAGAATCAAATCAAGAAAATTAGAGATGAAAAAGGAGAGGTTACAACAGACAATGCAGAAATACAAAGGATTATAAGAGACTATTATGAACAACTATATGGCAATAAAATGGATAACCTGGAAGAAATGGACAGATTCTTAGAAAAGGTCAATCTTCCAAGACTGAACCAGGAAGAAATAGAAATTATGAACAACTGAATTACAAGCACTGAAATTAAAGTGGTGATCAAAAATCTCCCCAAAAACAAAAGCCCAGGATGGCTTCACAGCAGAATTCTATCAAACGTTTAGAGAAGAACTAATGTCTGTCCTTCTAAAACTCTTTCAAAAAATTGCAGAGGAAGGAACACTTCCAAACTCATTCTACAAGGCCACCATCACCCTGATACCAAAACCAGACAAAAATAATACAAAAAATGAAAACTAAATGCCAATATCACTGATGCACATAGATGCAAATATCCTCAACAAAATTTTAGCAAACAGAATTCAGCAACACATCAAAAAGCTCACACACCATGATCAAGTTGGGTTTATTCCAGGAATGCAAGGATTCTTCAATATATGCAAACCAATCAATGTGATATACCATATTAACAAATTGAAAGATAAAAACCATATGATCATCTCAATAGATACAAAAAAGCCTTTGACAAAATTCAGCACGCATTTATGATTAAAACTCTTCAAAAAATGGACATAGAAGGAACCTACCTCAACATAGTAAAGGCCATGTATGATAAGCTTACAGCATTATTCTCAATGGTGAAAAACTGAAAGAATTCCCCCTAAAATCAGGAACAAGATACTTGTCCAATTTCACCACTGTTATTCAACATAGTTCTGGAAGTCCTAGCTACAGGAATCAGAGAATAAAAAGAAATAAAAGGAATCCAGGTTGGAAAAGAAGTAAAGCTCTTACTATTTGCAGATGACATGATACTGACTGGTACATAGAAAACCCTAAAGACAGTATGAGAAAATTACTGGAGCTAATCTGTGAATTTAACAAAGTTGCAGGATACAAAATCAATACACAGAAATCACTTGCATTTCTATATACTAACAATGAAAAATCAGAAAGAGAAATTAAGGAATCAATCCCATTTACCATTGCAACAAAAAGAATTAAATGTCTAGGAGTAAACTTACCTAAGGAGACAAAAAAAACTGTACACAGAAAATTATAAGACATTGATGAAAGAAATAAAAGATGACATAAACAGATGGAGAGATATTCCATGTTCCTGGGCAGCAAGATTCAATACTGTGGAAATGACTATACTACCAAGTGCAATCTACAGATTCAATGTGATCCCTATCAAATTACCAATGCCATTTCCCACAAAACTAGAACAAAAAATTTCACAATTCATATGGAAACACAAAAGACCCCAAATAGCCAAAGCAGTCTTGAGAAGAGTGGAGCTGGAAGAATCAACCTTCCTGACTTCAGATTATACTACAAAGCTTCAGTCATCAAGACAGTATGGAACTGGCACAAAACCAGAAATATAGACAAATGGAAAAAGATAGAAAGCCCAGAAATAAACCCATGCACCTATGGGTACCTTATTTTTTGACACAGGAGGCAAGAGTATCTAAAAGAGCAATAAACGGTGCTGGGAAACTGGACAGCTACATGTAGAGGAATGAAATTAGAACAGTCCTAACACTATACACAAAGATAAACTCAAAATGGATTAAAGACCTAATTGTAAGACCAGAAACTATAAGACTCTTAGAGGAAAATATAGGTATAACAGTCGATGACGTAAATCAGAGCAAGATCCTCTATGACCCACCTCCTAGAGTAATGGAAATAAAAACAAAAGTAAAAGTGGGGCCTGATTAAACTTAAAAGCTTTTGCACAGCAAAGGAAACTATAATCAAGGTGAAAAGACAACCTTCAGAATGGGAGAAAATAATAGCAAATGAAACAACTGACAAAGGATTAATTTCCAAAATATACAAGCAGTTCATACAACTCAATGCCAGAAGAACAAACAACCCAATCAAAGAGTGAGAAAAAGACCTAAACACATTTCTCCAAAGAAGACATACAGATGGCTAATAACATATGAAAAGATGCTCAACATCGCTCATCATTAGAGAAATGCAAATCAAAACTACAATGAGATATTACCTCATACTGGTCAGAATGGCCATCATCAAAAAGTCTACAGACAATAAATGCTGGAGAGGGTGTGGAGAAAAGGGAACACTCTTGCACTGTTGGTGGGAATGTAAATTCACAAAGAGAATTCCAGCTGCTATGGAAGACGGTATGGAGATTCCTTTAAAAACTAGGACTAGAACCACCATATGACCCAGCAATCCCACTCCTAGGCCTATACCCTGAGGAAACTGAAATTGAAAAGACAAATGTATACCTTTGTTCATTGAAGCACTATTTACAATAGGTAGAATATGGAAGCAACCTAGATGTCCATCGACAAATGACTAGATAAAGAAGCTATGGTACATATACACAAGAGAATATTACTCCCACAAAAAAGGAATGCATTTGAGTCAGTTATGATGAGGTGGATGAACCTAGAACCTATTATACAGAGTGAAGTGAGTCAGAAAGAGAAAGATAAATATCGTATTCTAATGCATATATATGGTATCTAGAAAAATGGTACTGAAGTATTTATTTACAGATTGGCAATGAAGGAACAGACATAGAGAATAGACTTACGGACATGGGGAGGGGGAGGAGAGGGTGAGATGTATGGAAAGAGTAACATGGAAACTTACATTACCATATGTAAAATAGATAGCCAACGGGAATTTGCTGTATGGTTCAGGACACTCAAACAGGGGCTTTGTATCAATCTAGAGGGGTGGGATTGGGCAGGAGATAGGAGGGAGGTTCAAAAGGGAGGGACTATAAGTATACCAAGGCTGATTCATATTGAGGTTTGACAGAAAACAACAAAATTCTGTAAAGCAATTATCCTTCAATAAATAAAATAAATTTTTAAAAAAGGAAATAAACACACAGGTGTAAGGTCATGTTAAGACAGAGGCAGCTATTGGAGTGATTTTTTCTATAAGCCAAGGAATGCCAGGGAACATCAGAAACTAGGAGAGAGTTATGAAATGAATTCTCCATCTGGGCCTCCTGAAGCTTGCTGACACCTTGAATTTAGATTGATGGTCTCTAGAATTGCGAGATAATACATTCCTGTTTTAAGCCATCTAGTTTGTTGATAATTTGCTACAGCATCCCTAGGAAACTAATGCAGCACTGTGTATTAGGCATTTTGTAGGAGGCGGCATGCTGGAATAGAAAGGCGTTGGACTTAAGAGTTAGGAAACATAGATTCTGAGCTTAATGCTGTTACTAGTAGCTGTGTGACCTTGGGTGTGTCACAGTCTCTCTCTGTGCCTCTGTTGTTTCATCTGTAAAATGAAGATTTGGACTCCCCTTTCAACTCCTTCTAAGTCTAGCCTTTTGTTATTCTTGCTTAGTCACTGAGTCATGTCTGACTCCAGGCTTCTCTGTCCATGTGATTTTCCAAGCAAGAACACTGGGGAGGGTTGCCATTTCATTTTCCATTTATTCTTTCACTATTAAAAAAATATAAAACTGTATGAAACATAAAATAATGCTTTTTGGCTATTGGACAACAGGCATTGTAGGTGTGTTCACTGAAAGAAACAAAAAAGAAAAAAGAAAAGATCCCTGAGATAAGCTTTTGACTTGCAGGCACCTTCTGTACTGAGCTTCAGAGAGGGTGAAAAGCAAAACCTAGCAGTATTGCTGAGTTAATGAGAAAAATGTTGGAATTTGTGGAGTACAAGAGTACTAAAATTTGTGATAAAGAACATCAGAGGGGAGAGAATTATGTAGAAAAATTACTCTAGAAATCTGTATTGCATTCGTCTTGAATTTTTTGCTGGGTACTAAGATGTAAATATATATGATGAAACTACATAATGTTGGATAATGGTGTAACTGGGTAGCTGTGAGTTATATGGTTTCCAGACATCACACAGCCTAGGAACTAAGTTCCAACCAGTCATATTGAAGAGACTTCACTGAATACCTGGCATGTCATTAGGAACCCCAGAAGGGTTATGTCTTAGTAGTAGGATTAAACTAGCAATAAAGTCTGCTCTTGACCTACCTTAATAGAGCAGAAAAATGAGCTTTGAAAAGATCAAGCTCATTTACAGGTAATATTAACTGACTGCCAAAATATATTTCAACACTCCTTAAAAGGAAGACAACACAATCCAGATACCAAGTAATATAACATTCTTAATATCTTTGATTCAATTAAAAACTGGACATTCTAAGTTGCGGGAAAATGTGGCTTATAACTGGGAGACAAATCAGTTAGTAGAATCAAAACTAGGAATGATAGAAATAATGGAATTATAGCAGATACGGATTTAGAGCAACTCTGACAAATATGCACAGTAATTTAAATGAAAATATGAATATACTGAAAAGATAAATGGTGAAAAGAACCAATAGAACTTCTAAAACTGAGAAACACAATATCAGAGATGAAATGTTAATTGAATGAGTATAACAGCAGATGATAGCCTTCCAACCCTTCCTAACCCCACTCCAAAAAAGAGACTATAGAACTTGAAAACACAGCAGTAGAAACTATTCAAACTGAAGCACAGAGAGGAAAAAAGTTCATGTTGATTTAAGGCAAAATCAACACAATACCATAAAGTAATTATCTTCTCATTAAAAAAAGGAGAAATAAAAAGGTATGACAAAAAAATAGTGAGAGAGCTTCAGTGAATTCAGGGACCGTAAGAAGTCTAACGTATGTAATTGGAGCTCCAGAAAGAAAGGTTGGGACAGGAACATATGGCTGAAAAATCTCCAAATCTGAAGAAATCTCTGTGTTCCTTGATCCAAGAAGCTCAATGGACCTCAAGGGTAAACACAAAGCTACACTAAAGCATATAATAATGCAATTATTTTAAAAAGTAATTTAAAAAGCCTTTAAAGCAGCTTAAAGAAAAAAAGACACACAGAGAGAAACAAAATAAGAAAAATCACTGATTTCTTATTAGAAGCAAAGTAATCCTGAAGAAAATGGAAACAGAAAACTCAAATATATGTATTTTTTCATAGAAATAAAAGAAAATAGAAAATGCTGTGTTAAAAAATACTATCAATTTAGAATTCTATATCCAGTAAAAACATTCTTCTGAAGTGAATGTGAAATAAAGAAATTTCCAGACCCCCCCGCCCCACAAAAGGAAGCTGATATAATTCATTGCCAGCATACTTGCACTTCAGGAAATCATAAAGGAAGTTTCAGGGTAAAGGAAAATGATGCCAGATGGAAACTTGGAACTATAAAGAGAATGGAACGTTGAGGATATGGTAAATATGTGAGAAAATACAGAAGACTTTCTTCCCTCATATATGTATTTGTTTGAAAAATAATCTTTAAAATAAAAATAACAATGTATTATAGAGTTTATAAAATGTATAGGAATAAAATATGATAATAGCACAATGGATAAGAGGGAGAAATGGAGATATTATGTTATGTGTTAGTTGCTGAGTTGTTTCTGACTCTTTGTGACCCTATGGACTGTAGCCACAGAAAGATGAACTCCCCAGGCTGGTAGGTGCCTGATATGCCACTGGAGAAGAGTGGAGAAATAGCTCAAGAAAGAATGAAGAGATGGAGCCAAAATGAAAATAATGCCCAGTTGTGGATGTGACCAGTGATGGAAGTAAAGTCCAAGGCTGTAAAGAACATAGGAACCTGGAATGTTAGGTCCATGAATCAAGGTAAACTGGAAGTGGTCAAAAAGGAGATGGCAGGAGTGAATATCAACATTTTAGGAATCTGTGAACTAAAATGGACTGGAATGGGCAAATTTGATTCAGATGACCATTAGATCTACTCTTGTGGGCAAGAATCCCTTAGAAGAAATTGAGTAGCCCTCATAGCCAGCAAAAGAGTCCAAAATGCAGTACTTGGGTGCAATCACAAAAACGACAGAATGATCTCTATTCATTTCCAAGGCAAACCATTCAATATCACAGTAATCCAAGTCTGTGCCCCAACCACTAATGCCAAAGAAGCTGAAGTTGAATTGTTCTATGAAGACCTACAAGACCTTCTAGAACTAACACCAAAAAAACAAAAACAAAAACCCAACATATATCCTTTTCATCATAGGGAACTGGAATGCAAAAGTAGGAAGTCAAGAGACACCTGGAGTAACAGGCAAGTTTGGCTGTGGAATACAAAATGAAGCAGGGCAAAGGCTAATAGAGTTTTGCCAAGAGACTGCACTGGTCATAACAAACACCCTCTTCCAACAACACAAGAGACAACTTTATACATAGACATCACCAGATGGTCAATACTTAAATCAGATTGATTATATTCTTTGCAGAAGATGGAGAAGTTCTATACAGTCAGCAAAAACAAGACCGGGAGCTGACTGTGGCTCAGATCATGAACTCCTTATTGCCAAATTCAGACTTAAATTGAAGAAAGTAGGGAAAACGACTAGACCACTCAAGTATGACCTAAATCAAACCCCTTATGATTATACAGTGGAAGTGACAAATAGATTCAAGGAATTAGATCTGATAGACAGAGTGCCTGAAGAACTATGATGGAGGTTCATGACATTGTACAGGAGGCAGTGATCAAGGCCACCCCCAAGAAAAAGAAATGCAAAAGGCAAAATAGTTGTCTCAGGAAGCCTTACAAATAGCTGAGAAAAGAAGAGAACTAAAGGCAAAGGAGAAAAGGAAAGATATACCCACTTGAAGGCAGAGTTCCAAAGAATGGCAAGGAGAGATAAGAAAGTCTTCCTCAGTGATCAATGAAAGAAATAGAGGAAAACAATAGAATGGGAAAGACTAGAGATATCTTCAAGAAAATTAGAGATACCGAGGGACTATTTCATGCAAAGATGTGCACAATAAAGGACAGAAATGATTTGGACCTAACAGAAGCAGAAGATATTAAGAGGAAGTGGCAAGAGTACACAGAAGAACTATACAAAAAAGATCTTCATGAACCAGATAACCATGATGGTGTGATCACTCACTAGAGCCAGACATCCTGGAATGCAAAGTCAAGTGGGCCTTAGGAAGCATCACTAATAACAAAGCCAGTGGAGGTGATGGAATTCCACTTGAGCTATTTCAATTCCTAAAAAATGATGCTGTGAAAGTGCTGCTCTCAATATGCCAGCAAATTTGGAAAACTCAGCAGTGGCCACAGCACTGCAAAAGGTCAGTTTTCATTCCAATCCCAAAGAAAGGCAATGCCAAAGAATGTTCAAACTACTACACAATTGCACTCATCTCACACGCTAGCAATGTAATGCTAGCAATGTAATGCTCAAATTCTCCAAGCCAGGCTTCAACAGTAAGTGAACCAAGAAATTCCAGATGTTCAAGCTGGTTTTAGAAAAGGCAGAGGAACCAGAGATCAAATTGCCAACATCTGCTGGATCATCAAAAAAGCAAGAGAGTTCCAGAAAAACATCTCCTTCTGCTTTATTGAATATGCCAAAGCCTTTGACTACATGGATCACAACTAACTGTGGGAAATTCTTCAAGAGCTGGGATTACCAGACCACCTGACCTGCTGACTGAGAAATCTGGAGGTCAAATGCAGGTCAAGAAGCAACAGTTAGAACTGGACATGGAACAATGGACTGGTTCCAAACTGGGAAAAGAGTACATCAAGGCTGTATATTGTTACCCTGCTTATCTAACTTATATGCAGAGTACATCATGTGAAATGCCAGGCTGGATGAAGCACAAGCCAGAATCAAGATTGCTGGGAGAAATATCAATAACCTCAGATACACGGATGACACCACCCTTGTGACAGAAAGTGAAGACGAACTAAAGAGTCTCTTGATGAAAGTGAAAGAGGAGAGTGAAAAAGTTGGCTTAAAACTCAACATTCAAAATACTAAGATCATGGCATCTTGCCCCATCACTTCATGGCAAATAGATGGGGAAACAATGGAAACAGTGACAGACTTTATTTCTGGGGGCTCCAAAACCCTGCAGATGGTGACTGAAGCCATGAAATTAAAAGATGCTTGCTCTTTGGAAGGAATGCTATGATCAACCTAGACAGCATATTCAAAGGCAGAGACATTACTTTGCCGACAAAGGTCCATCTAGTCAAAATTATGGTTTTTCCAGTAGTCATGTCTGGATGTGAGAGTTGGACTATAAAGAAAGCTGAATGCTGAAGCATTGATGCTTTTGAACTGTGGTGTTGGAGAAGACTCTTGAGAGTCCCTTGGACTGCAAGGAGATCCTACCAGTCAATCCTAAAGGAAATCAGTCCTGAATATTCATTGGGAGGATTGATTCTGAGGCTGAAACTCCAATACTTTGACCACCTGTTGCAAAGAATGGTCTCATTTGAAAAGACCCTGATGCTGGGAAATACTGAAAGCAGGCAGAGAAGGGGGTGACAGAGGATGAGATGATTGGATGGCATCACCAACTCAATGGGGTTTGAGCAACTCTGGGAAATGATAAAGGACAGGGAGGCCTGGTGTGCTGCAGTCCATGGGGTTGCAAAGATTTGAACACGACTGAGCAACTGAACTAAACTGAGCTGGACTGTAGCCCGCCAGGCTCCTTTGCCCATATGATTTCCCAGGCAAGAATACTGGAGTGGTTCGCCATTTCCTCTTGCCCACCAGGAATCAAGCCTGGGTCTCCCGCAGATTCTTTACTATCTGATCCAGTGAGTAAGCCCTACTATGCTGTTAGGGTCATACATTATATATGAAGTGGTTTAATATTATTTGAAGGTAAACTATGATAAATTGAATGTACACATTGCATTCCCCAGAGCACCAAAGTTACATTATTATAAAAGTCTCCTAATTAATCTCCTTACTTCTGTGTCCAGTTTTGCAGCTACAAGATCGTATCACACCTCAGCTCAAAACTCTTTGCAGACTTTCCACATCAGAGCAGATGCTAAAGCTTTATAAATTTATACTTAATTTTATCTAAAACGACTTCCCTGACTGCACCACCTGTCTCTGCCCCCGTCACTCACTCCATTTCAGCCACAGTAGCCTCTGGCTGCTCTTTGAATCTGACTGGCAAAGTTTCTCTTTGGGGTCTTTGTACTTTCTCTTTATTTGGCTCTAAACCTGTTCATCCCAAATAGCTGGCTTACTCTTTTGTCTCCTTCAAATCTTTTTTTGGGCTTACCTTCTCACTGACATCTTCCCTGATCACCAAATTAAAATTGCAAACCTACCATATGCTCCTCTGGCACTCCCCACACTGCTTCCTTTCTTTATAGCACTTGTAATACATGTTTTCTTTGTAGTGAAGTGAAGTGAAAGTTGCTCAGTTGTGTCCAACTCTTTGTGACCCCATGAACTATACAGTCCATGGGATTCTCCAGGCCAGAATACTGGCTGGGTAGCCTTTCCCTTCTCCAGGGGATCTTCCCATCCCAGGGATCAAACCCAGGTCTCCCACATTGCAGGCAGATTCTTTACCAGCTGAGCCATCAAGGAAGCCGACTTTCTTTGTAATACTTTTCCTTGGCTTAACTTTAGCACTTTTTATTTTCTAAGGTATTATGTACTTTACTCATTTGTTTTATTTATGGTCAGTCTTTCTCCCCAAAGTCCATTACAGCATAACTTTTACACAAGCATATTTTCTTTTGTTTTGTGGACTCTTGTATCCACAGGGCCTAGAATAGTGCCTGATAGGTAGTAAATATTCAATAAATATTTGACTAAAGGACAGGTGCAGCCAAAAGCTAGAGAACTCCTGGAGAAGCACAAAGACTTTTCTTTGCCATCACCTCGCTAGTGTGTTGGGCCCCGTACAGCAGCTAGTGTGTTGAGTATGGCACTATCCCTGCCTTCTTCGGGCAGTTTCCCCATCACTTCCCTGTCCTTGTTTGCCTCAGAGCTTCAAGGGATTGGGGAGATGTTTCCTATCACAAAGAGAGAGACTTGAGAGCTCTGCTCTGGCTTTTTTTTTAATTTGCCCTGACAAATATGACAACCTGTTTTTGTTCTTTAAAGCATTTGGGTATCTGGAAAGTAGCCATTCTGAGAAGGCTGGGTTTTCTGTATTTCAAAGGGAACTTGTGGTCTTTTTGGGTTTTGATTTCTATCTTTTGGAAAAGTCAGCACCCACAGCTTTGTTGCACTTGAAGCTTGGAATCTTTTATGTCTGAAGGTAAGAGGGTATAAGACCATGTGGTCTACTCAGGAGACTTTCTTCTGCATAAGGCAGCTCTGGTGTAAGCAAAGGTAAAATGACCACAAGACCCTTGCCTTTTCCTGGGGCCAGTGTTGAGGAGAAGGTAGAGCCTAGTTTGCTCTACACTAATTTATTTTGAGACACAGCATTTGGAGTGGCAAGACAGTTTCCAGAGAATCTGTGTTGATCTGTTTACAAAGAGGGAAAGGGCTTCAACTAGGAGGAAGAGGGTGCAGTCAAGTTAGTGACATGAGTGAAAGTATCATATTTCTTTGTTTTAACCAGAGTCTTGTTTTAAGATCAGAGATGCTTTTATCCTGAGGGATTATTTGTCCAAACAAGTTATAAAAGGTCTCAGATAATTTCAATATGCCTCTGATGCTCTAATCTTATGCTTTACTCAGTTCTCTTTTGGTTACAGTCAACAGACCTCCAGCTTTGATTAACTTGAATAATAAAAGAGAATTTGTTGACTCATAACTTTGAAGTTAAATGTTATAATGGTCTCAGGCAAAGGTAGATCCAGGGTCCCAAGTAATGTCGTCAAGACTTTTATCTCCCTCACTTCTGTTTTTCTTGGTAGATCTCATATTTTTTTCTACAGAATATAGGCTTTCTTTATGTAGCAAGGAAGAGGGTAGCAGCATCTGATTCACATCCTTCTGGATCAGTGACTCAGAACTCAAGCTCTTCCTCTATCAGTTGTTAATCTAAAATTTCTTAGGGGGTCAACTTTGACAGTTTCATCACATGTGCAGTTCTGAGGTCAGGTGGCAGAGTAGTATGATTCTTAGTTATAATCACACACTTAAACTTGGGGAGACATTATTTAGTTAAGTTTGGTTTGTTTAGTTTGAGTTTACACTTAATTTTTATCTTGTTCCTTTGCTTATCTTTTGCTTTCTTGTGCGTAAAATATCACTTGAAAACATTTCTATTGTCTGAATTAGATGGTCATGTAATTAAGTGCTGACCCCCAATACCAAGATTTAATAATTTTGTCTCATTATTATGATTTGTATAATACTACAGTGGCATATCTTTAAAGAAGAGATTCATTCATTGAATGAGGACATGTGTGTATGAATGAATGAAAGACATAGGACATGTCTAAATTCCCATCTTTTGGAATCCTTTACTTATTTAATGTGCTATCTGGTCAAGTTCTTTAAACTTGCTAAAAACCCTGGTTTTCTCAACTGTGAGTAGGGTTGTTTTGAGGACTTAACGGGGTCATGCATGTAAAGTGCTGAGATCAGTGATTCAAGTACATAGTATGTATTCAACAAATTGTTAACTGTTATTGCTTTGGTTATTGTTATAATTACTGCTGTGGTTAAACAATACCAGTCAACTAAATTTTACTTTGATTGTGGATAAGCATATGTTACCTCCTGAGGTGTACTTTGGTATAACAATGTTTGACATAGGAATTTCTGATACTATGGGATTGAGCTTTTGTCTTTTATTTATGTAATTAAATTACAGGTCACTCTCAGTGCTGCAGGCTTCACATAGATGGAAACAAAACATTAGAACCATTAGTAGGTTGTTATGATCTTTCAGATAGCTGTGAGTAGGTATAACTCACTTATGGCTTTGATTTCAAGGGTCAATATAGGCTATTTGATTTTAATAAAAATAGTCAAACATCATTTCCACTCAGAGGGCAAATGGTGTGAAAGAGCAAAAGTATCTGTGTATCTTTAAGTAGATGAAAGTCTACATATAATTTGACAAAAATCACTTCATGGATAGAGCTGTAAGGTGATATTGGACTGGAAGCAAGCATTTGAACACATAATAGATGTTCAGTATATTCTGCCATCTTTCTGTGGATAAAGTCTGAATGTTAATTGATATTCATAGAAGAAAAGAAACAATTATTAAAACAGAACTCTTTCCACCCAAATCTGTTCCTCTTGTAGTCTTATCCATATACATAATTGGTTCAAGCCAGAAACATGACCCCTTTCTGTTTTCCCTTAATCTCACCAGTCCAGAGGCTAAGATCTAAGATCTATCTTCAAATATATATTCTGATGAGACAACTTCTATTTTGCTTTTATCATGTTGATCCAAACCTCATCATTTCCAATCTAGATTATTTTGATAGCTCCTGAGTGATGCCTCCTACTTCCACTCTTGTCTTCATGCTGACCCTTCCTTGCACAGTCATTTGCATTTCTTTAAAATCTTCCAGTGCCTCCATTATTCTTAGAATGTGCTAAATCACTTCTGTCCTGTCTGACTATTTGCGATCCCATGGACCATACTCTGCCAGGCTCCCCTGTCCACGAAATTCTCCAGGCAAGAATATTGGAGTGGGTTGCCATGCCCTCCTCCAGGGGATCTTCCTGACCCAGGAATCAAACCCAAGTCGCTAACCTCTCCTGCAATGGCAGGAGAGTTCTTTACTACTAGAGAACCTAGACACCTAGAGAATCCACATTTCCTCCCTTAGCTTACCTACTCACTGACCTCATCTCCTACCACTCTCTTCCCTGTTATATGGGTTTCAGGAACAGTCACCCTATTTCTATGCTTCTAGTCACCAGACTCAAGCTTGTATTTGACAAACTGTTAATACCTGCTGTATTTTCTGTCTGAAATTCTCTATGTTAGGATTATTCTCAAAGCACCCTCCTCCTTGTCATCAGATCTCAGCTTGGAAAACCTTTCCTTAGACCTTTCTTGACTATGATAGCTAAACCTACACCTCCTCTCCTAATCATTTTCTGAAACATCTTTCATAGCTTTGAGCATTACCATGCTGTAGAATTATTTTGGTCATTTATTTATAATTTGTTCTGTTTTTAAAGTCACTAGAGCAGTGATCTCGTGTTTCTGTTTTTATTCACTACTGTACCCATAGTACCTGGTGTTCAATAAATATTAGGTGAATATTTCCAGGCATCTAACGAGGCAGAGATCATCACTACCTTCATGAAGCATATGCCTCTTTAATCAATTATACTCACACATTTACTTTTTTAAAAACATTGTAACTTTTTGAAAAGTAATCAGTTTTGAGAATATATGAAAGTAACTTGGTATTGCTCGTACTTGAATTAAATTTACATTTCTATTTTTACTGATTGATTTCCCTTCCTGCTGATTTCAGTGATTATTCTGCTGAGAGGATAAGCAATGTGTTAGGACAATATAAAGGCTGTCATATTCAGGTCCAGGGCTGTCATATTTTATTGATGTTGGCTCCGCAGATGATACTTAATAGAAAACGAAAAGCTCTATAGGTTTCTACTTTTCAAAATTTGCTTTCAGTAGTCAGAGTGAGAGATCAGAAAGATTTTTAAATAAACCTATTGAACTAATAATATGAAAGCTGAAAAGTGAGGCAATATGTAGTTTTCTTCCTGACTTTGAAATGGTATTTCATTATTCACAAATAATCTTTCTGAACATTTTGATGTACTTTATAAAAATAGGGTTTGAAATAGTTCTCAAAAATTCAGTTTGGGGGTCTTTCAGAAGTGAACAATAATTTTTTGTCTCACCATTAACATGTGCTCATTACAGCAATTTAAAATGAATTTTCTAATGTGGTTTTGATTCTTGATATTTCAATCTGAGGTGCATTTCACATGTTTAATACTCTTATCTTGCCACAATTTGGTAGCAAACTTAGAGAAATCACTTTAATAACTCATTGTTGCTTTAATTTTTATCTTAAATTACACAGAATGTTTGGGTGAGATTTGCCTAAAACTTTGCCTGATTCTTTTGGGGGCATTTTGGTCAAGTCATTGGAATGAAATAATAAAAAATAAAATATAATGTTGAATGCATACTAGATGTTAATTCAAGTTCTCACATGCTAGCACTTTAAGGTAAATATTACTTATTAGCCTCACTCTTCAGTATAAAAAAACAAATTCTTAGGCAGCTAAAATAGCTTGTTCAAGGTTATATAACAGTACTTCAGAGTCAAAATTGAATGCAAGATCTAGACAGTTCTGAAACTTCTTGATGATTCCACAATGCTAACATCCCTTCTTTGGTACTGGTATCATCTTACATGTTCTTCATGATCATTTGAAATACTGGGGAGGAAAACTAGAGAGCATAGGAAGGGAATCCAAAGTAAGACCATTAAGCTCAAAGACAAATTAACTGAAAATTCCTAGTCTGGGATACTTATTTCTAATTTGGGATAGCAGAAAGGGTACCTTAGAGATGATCTGCCTCTTCTAATTCAACTTCATTTTGCAAATGATAAGGCTGAGGCACTGATACCTTAGGTACCCTCTGTGACAAAGAGGTGACTGGGTTAGAACCAGGCTTTCTGTCTCTACAAAGAGAAATCTTTCAGCTGCTGGGAGACCACATTCTCCTGTCGTACCAATACTCTTCAACTACCCTTCTTTGTCTGTAATACCACTCTTAGATGTTCAAGCATACAGCTAGGTTCTTCGAAACACTATCTCATTTGATTTCTATAACAGATTGTTGGGATAGATATTATAATTCCCATTAACTGTAGTGAGTCTTGGAACTGCTAAATAACTTGGATGGTAAAATAGCTTGCCCTGTCAATAGCTGAATTGGGAGTCCAACCTAGGTCTTATTTGAGATCAAACTGTGGTGGCCTCTAGGGGAAGTTGAGAAGTGGTAGTCTGATTGGAAATAAGAAGTGGATGAGTGAACTTGAAAATGCATGACTGAGGAAGATCACCAAAAATCCCAACAAACCCCTGATTTAGAAGTGCTTTCTGCTTAGAGAGGCACCTTAAGCTGACAACAAATACCAAGTATTCTATCCTGCGCCTGATTTCAAGACCCTGTTCTTTTGATTGTTGCTGATTATAACTATTATGGACATATTTTAGGTTATTTGCAAAAAGATGAGTAAATTAATTTCAAATCTGTGAGTGAGCAAGTGAGTTATCAAGAAGAGAGCTGAAGAGCAAGCACTACTACCCCTCTAAAAAGTAACCCACTTGAATTATATGTGGGAATATTTTCATTCCTGTCTTTTGTTATTAACTTTCCTATTTTTCTGGAGATTGTGTTCCAAAATCTTAATCCCCTTAGTATTACACTTTGTGTGCCTATTGTGTTCTGTACCCATGGCTTCCTTGTATCCTCCATCTACCAATCAATGGGTTTTGGGTACTTCCAGGATTCTGCTTCTTTGGATCTTAGCTGACCTGCCCTCTCTGTTATGTCTGATGCTTCAAATCTCTGACTTTTTTCTGTACTTCATCCTACCATGTAATGGCTGTTTAGGACAAACCATTTTAGCATCCTCAAATTGTAACGTTAGCACATACTGAAAAGGGAGTCTGCAGTAGAGCAAACATACGATCACTGTGGCTTGAGTTTATCAGAATCAATAAAGAAATGAACTTTGAACAAGTTCCAGTGTTAAAAACTTTGCTTTGCTGACTTTGATACATAGTTGACTTCTCATTTAGTTAGTTATGTTTCTATTGAAACTGAATTAACAGTTTGAATTTCACTAATAGAGTCCTCTATTCTCAGACTTAAGGATAGATATAAAATGCACATTTGTACTCCAAATAGGACTACTACCTTTAGAATTGGTGCTCAAGGACAGCTAACTGGTAAACTGTGTTATAAGCTCTGCTGTTTCTATTGGAAACAAAGATTCCATTGATAAGAATGAGGATGATATTGGTGTTGATGACGATAGAGATGATATTGGTGGTGAGATAATCCTACTGGCACTGTGTCTGAGTACTTTCAGTTTCTTATATAATTCTTATAACAAGTCCATGTAACAAGCTCTATTATCTTTATTATAAGATGAGGAAACTAAACAGTTTAAGTTCACTTTACTGTTCACTCTTGGTGTAGTACATTCAATGGGTTTTAATAAATGCATAATTATGTATATCTATTATTGTTATGCAGAATATTTTCACCACCATTAAAATGTTCTATGTTCCATCTATTCATCCCTCCTCCAACACCAGCCATCTCCACTGGCAACCACTGATCTTTTTACTGTCTCTATAGTTTTTATTTTTTCTAGAATGTCATGAATTTGGAATCATATATTATGTAGCTTCTTCAGACTAGCTTTTTTCTATAAATAGTATGCATTTTTGTTTCCTCCATGTCTTTTCATGACCTGTTAGCTTAATTATTTTTAGTGCTATATAATATTTCACTATCTGTGTGTATCACAGTTTGCTTAGCCATTCACCTACTAAAGGACATCTTTATTGCTTCCAACATTTTGCAATGAAGAATTAAACTGCTATAATCATCCACGTTCAGGGTTTTGTATGAATATGAATTTTCAACTCCTTTGGGTAAATACGAAGGTGTAGGTTTGCTGGATTATCTGGTGAGAATATGTTTGGCATTGTAAGAAACTGCCAAACTGTCTTCCAAATGACTGCATCACTTTGCATTTCCACCAGCAGTGAATGAGAATTTCTGTTGGTCTTTTGCAGCATTTGATGTCAGTATTCTGAATTTTGGTCATACTAATAGGTGTGTGATGATATCTCAATTTTGTTTTAATTTGCCTTTCCCTGAAGATATATAATATGAAACATGTTTTCATATGCTTATTAACCATCTGTAAATCTTCTCTGGTGAAGATCTATTAAAGTCTTTGGGCCATTTTTAATTGGGTTGTTTATCTTCTTATTGCTGAATTTTAAGAGTTCCTTGTATATTTTGGGTAACAGTCCTTTATAATATGTGTGTTTTGCAAATATTTTCTCCCAGTCTGTGTTTTCTCCTTCTCCTGCCAGTGTCTTTTGTAGAGAAGAAGTTTTCAACTTTAATGAAGTCCAGCGTATCAATTACTTCTTTCATAGGTTGAAGCTTTGGTGTTGTATCTAAAAGGCCTTTGCAATATTCAAAGAATTCATCTAGAATTCCTTTATATTATCTTCTAGATTTATAGTTTTATACTTTATATTTAGGTTTGTGATCAGTTTTGAGTTAATTTTTGTGAAGGATGTAAAGTCTGTGTCTATTTCTTTTGTTATTATTTTTTTGCATGTGATGCCCCATTTTATAACATGGTTTGTTGAAAAGACTCTCTTTTCTCATTTAGTTTACTTTTGCTCTTTGTCAAGATATGTTGACTATATTTATGTGGGTCTGTTTCTAACTCTTTATTCTGTTCCACTGATTATCTATCTGTTCTTTTGACAACATTGCACTGTCTTGATTAGTGCAACTTGTATAGCCATGAAGTTGGGCAGTGTCAATCCTCTGGCTTTGTTCTTCTCTTTCAATAGTATGTTAGATATTCTGGATCTTTTCTCTGACCATACAGGTTTTTGACTCACTTTGTATCCACAAAATAAATGATTGGCATTTTGATTGGAATTGCATTGAATGTGTAGATCAATTTGGGAAGGACTAATATCTTGATAGTATTAAGTCTTCCTTCCAGTGAACATGAAATATCTATTCATTTTTAAGTTCTTTTTAATTTCTTTATCAGAGCTTCATAATTTTCCTTGTATAGATTTCATATTTTGTTATTATATTTACACCTAAGTATATAAATAACCTCAGATATGCAGATGACACCACGCTTATGGCAGAAAGTGAAGAGGAACT
Organism: Cervus canadensis; assembly: GCF_019320065.1. Lineage (NCBI taxonomy): Eukaryota > Metazoa > Chordata > Mammalia > Artiodactyla > Cervidae > Cervus > Cervus canadensis. The sequence continues at coordinate 37,205,651 of NC_057407.1, read as the reverse complement.
AAAAAGCCTCTTGATGAAATTGAAAGAGGAGAGTGAAAAAGTTGGATTAAAGCTCAACATTCAGAAAACTAAGATCATGGCATCTGGTCCCATCACTTCATGGGAAATAGATGGGGAAACAGTGGAAACAGTGTCAGACTTTATTTTTTTTGGGCTCCAAAATCACTGCAGATGGTGATTGCAGCCATGAAATTAAAAGACACTTACTCCCTGGAAGGAAAGTTATGACCAACCTAGATAGCATATTAAAAAGCAGAGACATTACTTTGCCAACAAAGGTCCATCTAGTCAAGGCTATGGTTTTTCCAGTAGTCATGTATGGATGTGAGAGTTGGACTAGAAAGAAAGCTGAGTGCCGAAGAATTGATGCTTCTTGAATGTGTGGTGTTGGAGAAGACTCTTGAGAGTCCCTTGGACTGCAAGGAGATCCAACCAGGTCCATCCTCAAGGAGCTCAGTCCTGGGTGTTCATTGGAAGAACTGATGTTGAAGCTGAAACTCCAATACTTTGGCCACCTCATGCGAAGAGTTGACTCATTGGAAAAGACCCTGATGCTGGGAGGGATTGGAGGCAGGAGGAGAAGGGGGCGACAGAGGATGAGATGGCTAGATGGCATCACCGACTCAATGGACATGAGTTTGAGTAAACTCCGGGAGTTGGTTATGGACAGGGAGGGCTGGCGTGCTGAGATTCACGGGGTCACAAAGAGTTGGACACGACTGAGTGACTGAACTGAACTGAACTGATTTCATGTTTGGGGGTGTTAAGTTAAGTGATATTGTGTTTTAAATTTCAAATTATGCTGGTATAGAGGAAATTATTAACTTTTGTATGTTAAACTTGTAACCTGAAATCTTGCTATAATTGGTTGTTAGTTCCAGCAGTTTTTTAATTGATTAGTTTTGGATTTTCTACATAGACAGTCATATTATATGCAAAGACAGTTTTACTTCTTTCTTCCCAATCTGTATACCTTTTATTTCCTTTTATTGCCTTATTGAATTAGCGATAACTTCCAGTATGTTGAAAAGGAGTGGTGAGAGGTGACATCCTTGACTTGCACCTGATCTGAGTGGGAAAGCTTTGAATTTCTCATATTAAGTATGCTGTTAGTTTTGGGGTTCTGTAGATATTCTTTATTAAGGTGAAAAAGTCCCCATCTATTCCTAGTTTACTGAAAGAGTTGTTTTTTGTATTTTTTTTAAATCATGAATGGGAGTTGATTTTGTCAAATGCTTTTTCTGATTCTATTCCGATATGATCATGTGACTTTTTTCTTTTTAGTCTATTGATGTGATAGATTATATTACTTGATTTCAAATGTTGAGCCATTCTTGCCAGATCTTTCTCTTTTAGCCATTCTGCAATTAAGTCCTCTTGGATTGTGTAAGAGTTAATATGGTTTCTAGGAAACTCTAGTCTATCCCCAACAGAAAGAATTATTTTGTACAATGTCTAAAAGACCATTACTCATGGTTTAGAATTATTTTGATGATGAAAGTTTAGAATCTCAGTACATAATACATTGATCTTGAGACACTGACCCTTTGGGTTATTTTCAGCATAATTTACCTCATTACATCTCTAGCCATAACTACTGGAAGTCATAAAAAATAATTTGGATGAGAGCCTTACAGTTATTTGTCTACAGTCATTAAACTAAGATATAAACTTTATCAGAATTCCCTGGCAGTTCAGTGATTAGAACTTGATGCTTTCACTGCCAGGGCCTAGGTCGATCCCTGGTCAGTGAACTAAGATCCTTCAAGTTGCTGTGTTGCCAAAACAAGATATAAACATTCGCTCCTACTTCTCTGTCTCTGTTTCTCTATCTCAGTCTCTCTCTGATATGTGCATATATATTTCCTAGTGTATTGTATATATAAAGTAAAATATATATAGATATATGGATGTATAATATATATTCAGTTTATCAGGTTCTAATGTTTATAGACATGCTCCTTATCTACAACTTAGGGTTCTTGTCTTTCTCTGATCACTGTTTTATTTTGTGTCATCATAACCCATAATTGTTCACTTCAGGAGTTTTAAAATTAAAGTAACTAGGTTAATGCCCACAATTTGCAGGTGAACTTCATGAAATGAATATTGAGTACAAACTTTATCCTTGACTTCAGCTGCTTTAATATGCCTATTTTCCTATTGCTTTATCTTTATTTTCCTCTATTTTTGGCATTTTAAAAGTCACCTTAAAACCCTTTTGAAATAAACATGCATAAATGATAAAATGTATTTACACTAGAATTCAGATTTACATTTCACATTATTATCTATCAACTATTTAGAGATACATTTAAAACTCTTAGCTTGAAAATAATCACCTTTCCTGAGTAAGTAGAAAGAATGTCCATTGTACTTAATTTGTTGTCTGTTTCTAGCCACAAGAAATTGTGAAATGTGGGGGGGACAGAATTGGTTTTTCATTTAAAACATAATTTGCTGGGCTATAAACTGTGTGTTGTATTAGTTTTTCTAAATCTGTTAAGGTCTACTTAAAATGAAATAATTTTTCACCTTTATGTTGAAAATTTAGATATAATGTCTGAAAGCATTTATAAGAAAAAATTTAATTTTCCTTACAAATAGGACAGCAATGTATAAGTAGTAAATGTTTCATAATTTAGGCAGAAGAGCTAAAGGCTATTTTCCATTTCAACTAGAAGTTACGAACAGTTAGATTTTCCCTAAGGAGCTAATTATTTGCTGAGATTACTGTGGTAGCAGATTTTAGAAGTTCAAGATCTCTGTAAATAGCCATAAGAAAACCTATAGATGTCATTTAAATGCAACACTGAAATTATATAGTATAGTTTTTTTTTAATGGCCAAATGCATAAATGATTAGTTTAACTATAAAGGTTTATTTAATTTAAAAGTTTTATAGTCTTTATCAGGTAGTATTTGAAAATTTTCTGATTCTCTACACCTTGGCCAATTGTGAAAAAGATAATAACATTTTATAATTTTCCAATTGACACATAAAGTTCATAAATCTTTCAGAAGATGACATCTTTATCCAAATAAAGATAATAACAGTTGTAGTAATGATCTCCATAATACAAAATATATTGACAACTTCTTAAAACACTACCTTTGGGATTATTCCATGGTATCATATGTATTTTCATGAGGCACTTATGTCCATTTTGGACTATGTGTCCTGGTAGTGGACATCTCTGTCTCTTGCCCCTCAGACCAGCATCCATTGTCTCTTCTGGTAAGAAAACAGATTGTTTACCAGAAAAATAAACAACCCAATCAAAAAGTGGGAAAAAGATCTAGACAGACATTTCTCCAAAGAAGACATACAGATGGCTAATAGCTCATGAAAAGATGCTCAACATCGCTTATTATTAGAGAACTGAAAATCAAAACTACAATGAGATATCACCTCATACTGGTCAGAATGGCCATCATCAAAAAGTCTACAAACAATAAATGCTGGAGAGGGTGTGAAGAAAAGGGAACACTCTTGCACTGTTGGTGGGAATGTAAATTCATACAGCCACTATGGAAAACAATATGGAGATTCCTTAAAAAACTAGGAATAAAACCACCATATGACCCAGCATTCCCACTCCTAAGCATATACCCTGAGGAAACCAAAATTGAAAAAGACATGTGTATCCCATTGTTCACTGAAGCACTATTTACAATAGATAGAACAAGGAAGCAATCTAGATGTCCATCGACAGATGAATGGATAAAGAAACTGTGGTACGTATACACAATGGAATACTTCTCAGCCATTTAAAGGAATGCATTTGAGTCAGTTCTAATGAGGTGGGTGAACCTAGAACCTATTATACAGAGTGAAGTGAGTCAGAAAGAGAAAGATAAGTTATCATATATTAACACATATATAAGGAATCTAGCAAAATAATACTGAAGAATTTATTTTCAGCACAGCAATGGAGAAACAGACATAGAGAATAGACTTATGGACATGGGGAGAGGGGAGGAGAGGGTGAGATGTACAGAGAGAGTAACATGGAAACTTATATTACCAAATGTAAAATAGATAGCCAACGGGAATGTATTTTGTCTAAGGAAACTCAAACAGGGGCTCTGTATCAACCTAGAGGGGTGGGATGGGGAGGGAGATGGGAGGGAGGGGATATATGTATACCTATGGCTGATTCATGCTGAGGTTTGACAGAAAACAACAAAATTCTGTAAAGCTATTATTCTTCAATTAAAAAATTAATAAATTTAAAAAAAAGAAAGAAAACAGATTGTTGTGTAGGAGGAGACTATTGCTCCCTCCCAGTCAACTTGTATAGTTTGGGCAGTTACCTTGTGACTCTAAAGCGCATGAAAATCCAGATTGGACCAAAGAAAAAACTCCTGTGCTATGTCAGGCATGGATGTGTGATCTAAATCAGGTCATGATTAGGGACCATCTGTCTTGGAACATTTTGTTGAAACTTCTGGAAAGAGTTGTTTTCTTTCCATTAGGTTGCTAGGATGAGAGCGTGTAAGTGGGAAGCTTCTGCTGCTCATACCTGCCACAATATGTGTTGAGCCTTTCTGAGAGTACCGTGACAGCAGAGCCTTGAAATGGAAAAGGATGTCCTGATAATGTGTTTGATCCCCTAGATCTAGCTATGCCTATAGCCAGATTTATGCCTGGATTGATTAGCCAGTTGAGCCCGCATTTTACCTTATTTTTCTTAAACCAGTTTAAATGGTAGTGGTGTCTTTAACCAAAAAGACTAGAAGATTCTGATTGAATCTTCCGTAGTCCACCATATATTGTGAGTTATAGTAGATGATTTAATGATAAGATAGCTTTACCAAGGTCCAGAGGGAATCATTTAGGCAATTAGCCTGAAAATTCAAGGGAAAATATCCTTAATTACTTAGCTATTTCCCACTGAACTCTTTGCATGTTTAAAGTTTTAAACAGCCAAACAATGTAACAATGACTAATGTTAATCTTGAGCAGACAAAAGAGGAAGAACAGCAAGATAAAGCATAAAGAGCACCAGGTAAAGAGTGGGAAAATAAATTCTGCTGGACAGGTTTAAATGGAAATATTCAAAAAGAATTAAGAGGAACTCTAATGGGCAGCTAGCTTTAATACACAAACATCTGGATCAGTAGCCATCCCAAGCCTACTTTGCTAAGCTTTTAGTTCCTCTCTGTTCTCCTTAATATATTTTTACATCTAAGTGATATCTTAATTATTTTAAATCATCAGCATGACTTCCTACAGACCTTTTTGTTTTAAACCATTTTTACAGTATCCTTGGTGATGAGAATTTAGTAATTTACTTAGAGCTGGGGTTGCCCCTATCTTTGCTATACAGGATTTATATAATTTGGGGGTTATCTATAATTATGTCTTAATGTTATGGAAGGCATGTAAGGAGTCTCGGTGATATCTTTGTTTGACCTAGAGAAATTGGGACTATCTGGATTCATCTGGGAACATTTTTTCAATTCTAAGTGGACAGAGCTATAACAGTGTCAATCTTCTACAAGACAAGATCATTAGATGTTTGAAAAGAGGTGTCAAAATCTCCCCTCTATGTCTCTCTTGATAATGGCCCCTCTGCTTTTTAAGGGAATGTGGTTTATGAAGGTTATAGATGGGGAAAGAACTAGGAGTGGGTTGGAAAAGATGTTACTATTGGTAAGAGAATTTAATATATATTATATTATATATAATATAATGTATCTTTTTATCTATCTATACATTTATATATCTATAGTAAAAAGGTGTGTTTGTGTGTGTGTGTGTATTGTGTATTACTCCCTTGGATAGAGTTTGTGATCTGACCTTGTCTACCTATGTACAATAGTATAAAGAAAATCTTTGAAGTTCCTGACAGCTATATGTGCCTCTTTTTTTTTGGTCTAGTGACCTCTTGGAGGTCAAAACTACTGAGCAGTGCCTGCTATTGGTAACAGGTTCTATTCCTTGCTTTTGCTTTTTCTTTCTTTTATTTTTTTTTAGCTAACTGGCTATATGACCTTGGGCAAAGTACCTTATTTATCTGGATATTTGCTTCAGAGATGTTTTCTGTTAAATTTTTTATTCTCTGAGAATTTTTTTTAGGTCATTCTAATATTAACACCAGGAGTATTTGGGGCTGAAAAGCATGAGTAGTCATATTATTTCCATTTCTTTAACATTTTTCTCTTGCTTAATTATCTAATGTTGCTCTTCATACCCTTGGGGAACACAGCATACTTCATTAACATGGACATTTTAACGAGAGAGAAAACTGGATAATGAATCTATCATTCTGTGTGTTTATCAAGTAACGTTCTCAGTGTGGCATAGTGCCCTTTCTAGACATTTTGTTTACCTTTGATACACATTGTTCTTCATGTAAATCCCACCTTGAATTCACTCATCTTGATGATCTCCAAGTTTGAACAGTAATAGGTCCCTTTAATTTTGCCACTAATTGTAGAGATAGACCAGTTCCTGACAATAACCTGTACAGATTAGTGACATGTTTGAAAATAACGTAATGTTTCCTAGAAGAGTACTGTCTTCTGGATGCATCATTGATTTTTTTCCCCTCCCACCATTCTGTTTTTAATCAAGTATACTGCAGATTTCTTATCAGTGTTATCAGAGATATGTGAGAAACCCAGCATTTTGGGGGGAATATTTGTGTTGACTCTCTTCAAAAATGCAAGGGTACAAAGAGATTCTGTACCTTCATACAGTCTTTCAAACAGAGTTAGAATACTAAAAAGTTGTTGCACAATTAAATGTTCTAGCTTTATCAACATTAATATTAATTAATCTTCAATATCAAAAAAGAAGAGACACTTTCAAAATTAATGTCACTGAATTAGCATCATAAATTAGTAATTATTAATATTATGACTTCAAGGTTATGAATGATACATATTTAAGGACAATTAATGAACAGAATCCTTCTGTGTATTTTATGCAAGGGTTAATATTAACTAGGATAATCCATCCTCTGTAGTAGACCTTAGCTTCATCAACATTTACTTTATGCAAAGTGGGACCTTATTGAATTCCTGCATTTTATGTATGATGAAACTGACCAAAGGGTAAATGACTTGGTTAAAGTCATATGGTGATGGAGGTAGGATAAGCTCACAGATCTCCTAAGAATGACTTATTTATTTAAAACCGAACTACTAATGAAGATCAGTTCTTCCCATTCTTGGAACATTTTTAAGTAGGTGTTTCTGGGGTCTCTCTTATTTAGTGTTTCAGTGACAAGTTGAAAACAATAGTGTCTAATTCAAAGACACAAAGATTGATTTGTAACTAAGTTAGCAGATACCAGTCTAGGCTAGGTATTAGGTTTTTTTTTTCTTTAATATTGAAAGTTTCAGTGTTCAAAAATGTAATAGTCTTTAGCTCTTTTCATTTTTATTCTGCATACTTGAGAAAGTTGCTCATATTTCTTCAGGTTTATAAAAACTGATAACTATTTTAATGGTTTTACATAAATGAAATAACAAGGAACTCAGGGGTGAATTTTTCAAAAAATGATTACAATATACAGACATAAAAATATGATTTAAATGCATCTTTATAGTGCTATTGGTTTATATTGTGAATATTGCTAATTTAATTAGTACTTTTAGATTGTGAATTCAGTACAATGTTTAAAATCAATTTTTATCTTTATGTGAATATCTGTGCCTGTGTGTTTTTATAGGATCTGTCTATGGTAAAGAAAATAATACGTATCCCAAAAGTTACATGAATATATTAAAAAGTGAAAGTGTATAACTCAGTGAATTCCACAAAGTGAACATACCCATTTCACCAGTGCTTAGATCAGAATAAAACTTTATCAGAACTCTTGAAACCCTCTTCATATATGATAATCACGATGGTGTGATCACTCACTTAGAGCCAGACATCCTAGAATGTGAAGTCAAGTGGGCCTTAGGAAGCATCACTATGAACAAAGCTAGTGGAGGTGATGGAATGCCAGTTGAACTATTTCAAATCCTAAAAGATGATGCTGTGAAAGTGCTGCACTCGATATGCCAGCAAATTTGGAAAACTCAGCGGTGGCCACAGGACTGGAAAATATCAGTTTTCATTCCAATCCCAAAGAAAGGCAATGCCAAAGACCGCTCAAACTACCACACAGTTGCACTCATCTCACACGCTAGTAAAGTAATGCTCAAAAATCTCCAAGCCAGGCTTCAACAATCATGAACCATGAACTTCCAGATGTTCAAGCTGGTTTAAGAAAAGGCAAGAGGAACCAGAGATCAAATTGCCAACACCTGTTGGATCATCAAAAAAGCAAGAGAGTTCCAGAAAAACATCTACTTCTGCTTTATTGAGTATGCCAAAGCCTTTGACTGTGTGGATCACAACAAACTGTGGAAAATTCTGAAAGAGATGGGAATACCAGACCACCTGACCTGCCTCTTGAGAAACCTATATGCAGGTCAGGAAGCAACAGTTAGAACGGGACATGGAACAACAGACTGGTTCCAAATAGGAAAAGGAGTACGTCAAGGCTGTGCATTGTCCCCCTGCTTATTTGACTTATATGCAGAGTATATCATGAGAAACGCTGGGCTGGATGAAGCACAAGCTGGAATCAAGATTGCCAGGAGAAATATCAATAACCTCAGATATGCAGATGACGCCACCCTTATGACAGAAAGTGAAGAGAAACTAAAAAGCCTCTTGATGAAAGTGAAAGAGGAGAGTGAAAAAGTTGGATTAAAGCTCAACATTCAGAAAACTAAGATCATGGCATCCGGTCCCATCACTTCATGGGAAATAGATGGGGAAACAGTGGAAACAGTGTCAGACTTTTATTTTGGGGGTCTCCAAAATCACTGCAGATGGTGATTGCAGCCATGAAATTGAAAGACGCTTACTCCTTGGAAGGAAAGTTATGACCAACCTAGATAGCATATTAAAAAGCAGAGACATTACTTTGCCAACAAAGGTCCATCTAGTCAAGGCTATGGTTTTTCCAGTAGTCATGTATGGATGTGAGAGTTGGACTAGAAAGAAAGCTGAGTGCCGAAGAATTGATGCTTTTGAACTGTGGTGTTGGAGAAGACTCTTGAGAGTCCCTTGGACTGCAAGGAGATCCAACCAGTCCATCTTGAAGGAGATCAGTCCTAGGTGTTCATTGGAAGGACTGATGCTAAAGCTGAAACTCCAATACTTTGGCCACCTCATGCGAAGAGCTGACTCATTGGAAAAGACCCTGATGCTGGGAGGGATTGGGGGCAGGAGGAGAAGGGGACGACAGAGGATGAGATGGCTGGATGGCATCACCAACTCGATGGACATGAGTTTGAGTAAACTCAGGGAGTTGGTGATGGACAGGGAGGCCTGGCGTTATGAGATTCATGGGGTCACAAAGAGCTGGACACGACTGAGCGACTGAACTGAACTGAGAAAAAAAAAAAAGCTCAGAATTTAATTAGATTTCATAGTACCAATAAAATCAACAACTACAATGGGGTGGGGGGGGAGGGATCCAAAAGAATCTACAGAACAAGTCAAAACATAAGAATAATAAATGTTTTTTTTTGAGTCACTGCTGTCAGAATCTTTTTCCTTGCTGGGAGTCACAGTTCACCTCACCTCCCTAGATGCCCTCCAACACTGTGCTGATCTCTGGACCCACTGAGGGGGCAGCTCAGATTCTAATCTGGTCCTACTCCTGTGTGTTCTTGCCTCCACTGTACACAGCTATCAGAACTAGTGAGATCTCTTTTGTGGGAGTTCTCAGTGTCCTTTTATATATTCCATAGAAACAGAGTCTGGCTAGTTAATCATGTGGATTTACTCTGTAGCTTGTACAGCAGGTGGGAAGGTTTTGGGTCTTCTTCTCTAGCCACACTGCCCCTGGGTTTCAGTTGTGGTTTTACTTCCACCTCTGCATGTGGATCCTCCACTGGGGTTTGCTCCAGAGACTATCCTGGAGGACTTGGGTTTGCCCCTGTGAGGGCCAGGTGTGGAGGTGGTACCGTTACTTGGGTCATGGGGGTTCTGGCAGCACCAGGTTCTCAGGGGAGTTGGCGGCTAGGGCAGCAGGAAATACAGTGCTCTAGAAGGGTGTGGAAACCAGTATTGGCCAGTACCCTCCAGTATTCTTCCCTGGAGAAACCCCCCTCCCTGACAGAGAAGCCTGGTAGGCCGCAGTCTACAGGGTCACAAAAAGTCAGACACTACTGAAGTGACCCTGCACACATAGACTCAAGACTTTTTTGCCTGTGGCTGCTCTGCCCCAGTGAGAGTTGAGCATGAAGGTGGTGCAGCTGCTTGGCTTGCGGGGTCACTGGAGACGCCAAGTGTGCAGGGACACGGACTGCCTCCACCGCGGGAGTTATGGCCCTATCAGAGTCTTTTTTCCAGCCTCCCGTAGCTGGTGATCAGAAGGCCTCTTTGGTCAGGCTTTCTCCATAGCTCTGCCCGTTCAGGCACTTAGAGGGCTCCCTTGCCTGTGGTCCTTCTCTGTTCTTCAGCGTGTCAGGCACATAGACGGGCCTCCTTGGCTGGGGTCCTACTGTGTAGATCGGCGTGTCAGGCACTTAAAGGGGCACCCTGGGTGGGGTCCTACTCTGCAGATCAGTGAATCAGGCACTTAAAGGGGCACCCTGGCTGGGGTCCTACTCTGTAGATCGGCCTGTCAGGCACTTAAAGGGGCACCCTGGGTGGGGTCCTACTCTGTAGATCAGAGTGTCAGGCATTTGATGGGCCAGCCTCTCTATTGTTCAGCTGCCCATGCTGGTGTGTGGGGAGAGAGAGGATATGGTGATGGATCCACCCCCTGTGCATGACTCAGCAGTATTGCCTTGCTTCCATGGCTGCCCGGCTTTCCTCCACAGGCTTTTCCCACCACAATCTCCTTGCTCACATCTCCTCAATCCATCTCTCCACAGTCAACAGCAGCCCTCGCCCTGGGATTACTCCACAATCCCCAAACTCCAGCTCCCAACCACTGCACCTTCCAGGGGACCCACGTTCCTGTCTGGGGTCTGTATGGCTGCAGCAAGGATTGTCTGATTCTCATTCTGTTTAGGCTGCCACAGATCAGCTCTTTCACTCTCAGCCTTAAATGTTCCTCCTCTGACTCAGACAATTGCCCCGGTGTGGGAACTGGACCCCTGCTTCAGTTCCCCCACCTGCCGAGGGCAGGTCCAGTCCTCCTAACACTCCTGTTTTTTCCCCCTAGTTCCTTTGTCCTACCAAGTTTTGTGTGGTTCTATATATTCTTTACTTCTGGTCAGGGACTCCTGTCCGCTCTCAGCTAGTGTTCTGCATGCACTTCTGTGTCTGAAGGTGTATTCCTGATGTATCCATGCAGAGAGATGTACTCCACATCCACCTACTCCTGCACCATCTTGTGCTCCCTCCATCTTTCATTTTTCTCTTTTTCCTTTTTTTGGGAGCCATTTTTTTGGGACATTTAAAAGGAATTACATAGACAGGGAAAATTAGAAAGTAATCCCACATGCCCTGGGGAAGGTGCACTTCAGACTGATACATGGCACAGAGACAGCCTATAGCACTAACACATACACAAATAAACAAAAAGAAAAAAAAACAGCAAAACTTGGGGAAGGGGGAGAATCTAATTTCCAGAAATATCACATCACTAAATTCAAATGTCTAGTTTTCAACAAAAAAAGCAAAAGCATACCAAGAAACAGGAAATTATCACCCATCCTAAGGAAAATAACAAACCAACAAAACTGTCCCTGAAACAGATATAAAACTCATAGAGGAAAACATAGGCAAAACACTCTCTGACATAAATCATCTGCTGACAGAGGCAGGATCCTCTATAACCTACCTCACAGAGTAAAGGAAATAAAAGCAAAAATAAACAAATGGAACCCAATTAAACTTAAAAGCTTTTGCACAATGAAGGAAACTATAAGCAAGGTGAAAAGATAGCCTTCAGAATAGGAGAAAATAACAGCAAAAGAAGCAACTGACAAAGAATTAATCTTAAAAATATACAAGCAGACCATGCAGCTCAATTCCAGAAAAATAAACAACCCAATCAAAAAATGGGCCTAAGAACTAAACAGACATTTCTCTGAAGAAGACATAAAGATGGCTAACAAACACATGAGAAGACGCTCAACATCACACATTATCAGAGAAATGCAAATCAAAACCACAATGAGGTACCATTACACGCCGGTCAGAATGGCTGTTATCAAAAAGTCTACAAACAATAAATGCTGGAGAGGGTGTGGAGAAAAGGGAACCCTCTTACACTGTTGGTGGGAATGCAAACTAGTACAGCCACTATGGAGAACAGTGTGGAGATTCCTTAAGAAACTGGAAATAGAACTGCCATATGACCCAGCAATCCAACTGCTGGGCACACACACCGAGGAAACCAGAACTAAAAGAGACACGTGCACCCCAGTGTTCATCGCAGCACTGTTTATGATAGCCAGGACATGGAAGCAACCTAGATGTCCATGGCCAGACAAATGGATAAGAAAGCTGTGTTACATATACACAATGAAGTGTTACTCAACTATTAAAAAGAACACATTTGAGTCAGTTATGATGATGTGGATGAACCTAGAATCCGTTATACAGAGTGAAGTGAGTCAGGAAGAGAGAGATAAATATCGTATTTAACGCATATATACGGAATCTAGAAGAATGGTGCTGAAGAATTTATGTACAGGGCAGTAATGGAGAAGCAGACATAGAGAATAAACTTATGGACATGGGAAAGTCAGAAAGAGAAAAACCAATACGGTATATTAATGCATGTATATGGAATTTAGAAAGATGGTAATGATGACCCTATATGCGAGACAGCAAAAGAGACGCAGATATAAAGAACAGATTTTTGGACTCTGAGGGAGAAAGCGAGGGTGGGATGATTTGAGAGAATAGAATTGAAACATGTATGTTACCATATGTGAAATAGATGACAAGTCCAAGTTCAATGCATGAAACAGGGCACTCAAAGCCAGTGCAGTAGGACAACCCTGAGGGATGCGATGGGGAGGGAGGTGGGAGGGGGGTTCAGGATGGGGGTCACATGTATGCCCATAGCTGGTTCATGTCAATGTATAGCAAAAACTACTACAATATTGTAAAGTAATTAGCCTCCAATTAAAATAATTAAATCAAATTAAAAAAAAAGATATTCCTGGATATACTTGACCTTTTGAATTTCTGTATAAAATTTACAAGCAGCTTATCAGTTGTTGCTTTCAAAATGCTTGCTGAGATTTTGATTGGGATTACTTTGAATCTATAGACTGATTTATAGAAAATATTTTTTGTAATATTAAGGTGTTAGTCTATGAACATTGTATAGTTTTCCATTTAATTAGATTTTATGAACTTATCTCAATACTCTTTTATTTGTTTATTTTTTTGTGGCTGTGCTGGGTTTTCATTGTTTCTCGGGCTTTCTCTAATTGCAGTGAGCAGGGACAACTAGCAGGGACTACTAGCTGCAGCGCACGAGCTTCTCATCGAGCTGCCTTCCCTTGTTGTGGGACACTGGCTCTAGAATGCAGGTTCAGTGGTTGTGGTGCACAGGTTTAGTTTGGCGCCATGGCATGTGGGATCTTCCTGGATCAGGGGTAGAACTCATGTCCTCTGCATTGGCAGGCAGATTCTTAACGAGTGGGCCACCAGGAAAGCCCGCCAATACTTTTTAATAGGATTTATTTTTAGAACTCTTTTAGATTAATAGCAAAATTGAATAGAAAGTACAGAGTTCTCATATATTCTCTGTACCCATACACTCAAAACATTCCCCACTATCATCATCTCTAACCAGAGTAGTACATTTTTTACACTGATCAAACTACATTGACACCCGAAGTCTGTAGTTGATAGAAGGGTTCACTCTTGGTCTTTTACATTCTGTTGATATTTACACATGTACAATACATGTGTATCCATTATCATGGATACATGATAATGTATCCATGCTTATCATGCAGAAAAGTTTCACAGTCCTAAAACTCCTCTGTGTTCTGCCTCTTCATTCCAACCTCCCTTTCAGCCTTTGACAACCACCGATCTTACTGTCTCCCTAGTTTTGCCTTTTCTAGAATATCATATAGTTAGAATCTTAGAGAAAGTAATCTTTTCAGATTGGGTTCTATTACTTGGTAATATACATTTACTTTTCCTCCATATCTTTTCACAGCTTGATAGCTCAGTTCATTTCAGTGCTAAATAACAATCCATTTTTGGACGTACTGTATCCATTAATTTATCCATTAATTATCCGTTAATTTATCCATTCACCTACTGAAGGGCATCTTGGTTGCTTCCAAATTTTGGCAGTTATGAATAAAGCTGCTATGAATGTACACGTGTAGGATTTGGTTGGACATAAATTCTCAACTCATTTGAGTAAATACTAAAGATCATGATTGCTAGATTATATGATAAGAATATATTTCAGTTCAGTTCAGTCACTTAGTCATATCCAACTCTTTGCAACACCATGGACTGCAGCATGTCAGGCCTCCCTGTCCATCACCAGCTCCCGGAGTTTAGCCAAACTCATGTCCATTGAGTCGGTGATGCCATCCAACCATCTCATCCTCTGTTGTCCCCTTCCCCTCCTGCCTTCAACCTTTCCCAGCACCAGGGTCTTTTCCAGTGAGACAGTTCTTCACATTCAGGTGGCCAAAATATTGGAGTTTCAGCTTCAACATCAGTCCTTCCAATGAACACTCAGGACTAATCTCCTATAGGATGGACTGGTTGGATATCCTTACAGAGAAGATTCTCAAGAGTCTTCTCCAACACCACAGTTCAAAAGCATCAATTCTTCGACACTCAGCTTTCGTTATAGTCCAACTCTCACATCCATACATGACAACTGGAAAAACCATAGCCTTGACTAGATGGACCTTTGTTGGCAAAGTAATGTCTCTGCTTTTTAATATGCTGTTTAGGTTGGTCATAACTTTCCTTCCAAGGAATAAGTATCTTTTAATTTCACAGCGGCAGTCGCCATCTGTGGTGTTTTTGGAGCCCCCAAAAATAAAGTCAGCCACTGTTTCCACTGTTTTTCCATCTTTTGCCATGAAGTGATGGGACTGGATGCCATGATCTTAGTTTTCTGAATGTTGAGCTTTAAGCCAACTATTTACTCTCCTCTTTCATTTCCATCAAGCGGCTCTTTAGTTCTTTTTCACTTTCTGCCAGAAGGGTAGTGTCATCTGCATATCTGAGGTTATTGCTATTTCTCACGGCAATCTTGATTCCAGCTTGTGCTTCATCCAGCCCAGCATTTCTCATGATGTACTCTGCATATAAGTTAAATAAGTAAGGTAACAATATATAGCCTTGGCATACTTCTTTTCCTATTTGGAACCAGTCTGTTGTTTCATGTCCAGTTCTAACTGTTACTTTCTGACTTGCATACACGTTTCTCAAGAGGCAGGTCAGGTGGTCTGGTATTCCGAACTCTTTCAGAATTTTCCACAGTTTGTTGTGATCCACACAGTCAAAGGCTTTGGCATAGTCAATAAAGCAGAAATAGATGTTTTTCTAGAACTCTCTTGCTTTTTTGATGATCCAGCAGATGTTGGCAATTTGATCTCTGGTTCCTCTGCCTTTTCTAAAACCAGCTTGAACATCTGGAAGTTCATGGTTCATGTATTGTTGAAGCATGGCTTGGAGAATTTTGAGTATTACTTTACTAGCGTGTGAGATGAGTGCAACTGTGTGGTAGTTTGAGCATTCTTTGGCATTGCCTTTCTTTGGGATTGGAATGAAAACTGACCTTTTCCAGTCCTGTGGCCACTGCTGAGTTTTCCAAATTTGCTGGCATATTGAGTGCAGCACCTTAACAGCATCACCTTTTAGAATTTGATATAGCTCAATTGGAATTCCATCACCTCCACTAGCTTTGTTCATAGTGATGCTTCCTAAGGTCCACTTGACTTCACATTCTAGGATGTCTGGCTCTAGGTGAGTGATCACACCATCATGATTGTCTGGCTCATGAAGATCTTTTTTGTACAGTTCTTCTGTGTATTCTTGCCACCTCTTAAGAATATATTTAGTTTTGTTTAAAAAAAAATCTTTCAAACTGTCTCCTAAAGTGTCTATACCATTTTGCATTCCACTAGGAATAAATGAGAGTTTCTGCTGTTCCACACTGTCATCAACATTTGCTGTTGTCAGTGTTTTGGATTTGGGCCATTCTAATAGATGTTTGTGGGCTTCCCAGGTGACTCAGTTGTAAAGAATCCACCTGTGATGCAGGAGACATGGGTTCAATCCCTGGGTAGGAAAGATACCCTGAAAAAGGAAATGGAGACCACTCCAGTATTCTTTCCTGGGAAACCCCATGGACAGAGGAGCCTGGTGGGCTACAGTCCATGGGGTTGTAAAAGAGCTGGACTTGACTGAGCGACTAAACAACAAAAATAAATATGTAGTAGTATTGTTTTAATTTGCAATTCCCCAGTGACATATGATATTGAACATCTTTTCATATGCATATTTGCCTCCTGTATACTTTCTTTGCTGAGGTGTCTATGAAGGTCTTTTGTCCTATATTTTAAGTAACTTGTTTGTTTTCTTATTGTTGAGTTTAAGAATTCTTTGTGTATTTTGGATAACATTCCTTTATCAGATGTGTCTTTTGTAAATATTTTCTCATAATTTGTGGCTTGTCTTTTCATTCTCTTGACAGTATCTTTCTTTTTTTTATTATTTATTAATTTTTTTTATTAGTTGGAGGCTAATTACTTTACAATATTGTAGTGGTTTTTGCCATACATTGACATGAATCAGCCATGGATTTATATGTGTTCCCCATCCTGAACCCCCCTCCCACCTCCCTCCCCATCCCATCCCTATGGGTCTTCCCAGTGCACCAGCCCCGAGCACTTGTCTCATGCATCTAACCTGGACTGGTGATATGTTTCACACTTGATAATATACATGTTTCGATGCTGTTCTCTCGAAACATCCCACCCTTGCCTTCTCCCATAGAGTCCAAAAGTCTGTTCTGTACATCTGTGTCTCTTTTTCTGTCTTGCATATAGGGTTATCATTACCATCTTTCTAAATTCCATATATATGCATTAGTATACTGTATTGGTATTTATCTTTCTGGCTTACTTCACTCTGTATAATGGGCTCCAGCTTCATCCATCTCATTAGAACTGATTCAAATGTATTCTTTTTAATGGCTGAGTAATAGTCCATTGTGTATATGTACCATAGCTTTCTTATCCATTCATCCTTTGATGGGCATCTAGGTTGCTTCCATGTCCTGGCAATTATAAACAGTGCTGCGATGATCTGGTTTCCTCGGTGTGTATGCCCAGGAGTGGGATTGCTGGGTCATATGGCAGTTCTATTTCCAGTTTTTTAAGGAATCTCCACACTGTTCTCCATAGTGGCTGTACTAGTTTGCATTCCCACCAACAGTGTAAGAGGGTTCCCTTTTCTCCACACCCTCTCCAGCATTTATTGCTTGTAGACTTTTGGAAAGCAGCCATTCTGACTGGCATGTAATGGTACCTCATTGTGGTTTTGATTTACATTTCTCTGATAATGAGTGATGTTGAGCATCTTTTCGTGTATTTGTTAGCCATCTTTATGTCTTCTTCAGAGAAATGTCTGTTTAGTTCTTAGGCCCATTTTTTGATTGGGTTGTTTATTTTTCTGGAATTGAGCTGCAGGAGTTGCTTGTATATTTTGAGATTAACCCTTTGTCTGTTTCTTCATTTGCTATTATTTTCTCCCATTCTGAAGGCTTTGACAGTATCTTTCACAGAGCAGAAGTTTTTAATTTTTATTAAAGTTACCAACTATTCCTTTCATGGATCAAGCCTTTGGTATTACATATAAAAAGTAATCATCATTCTGAAAGTCATCTAGATTTTCTCCTAATTTTGCAATTTACATTTGGGTCTACAATCTACTTTGCATTAATTTTGTGAAAAGTATGTGTCTAGAGCTTTTTTTTTGCATGTTATGTCCAGTTGTTCCATCACTGTTTGTCCAAATGACTGTCTTTTCTCCATTGTATTGCTTTTGCTCCTGTGTCAAAGATCAGCTGCCTATATTAATGTGTCTGTTTCTGAGCTCTTTATTCTGTTCCAATAATGTATTTGTCTATTCTTTTATTAATAGCACACTGTCTTGATTACTGTAAATTTATAGAAAATAAAGAAGTTGAATAGTTTTATTACTCTGACTTTATTGTTTCTTTTTAATATTAAGTTGACTCTTCTGAATCTTATGCCTCCCCATATAACCTTTAGAATCAGCTTGTCAATATCTACAAAATACCTTTCTGAGATTTTGGTTAAGATTGCAGTGAATCTGTAGATCAATTTGAGGAGAATGCATTGGAGAAGGAAATGGCAACCCACTCCAGTGTTCTTGCCTAGAGAATCCCAGGGTCGGGGGAGCCTGGTGGGCTGGCATCTATGGGGTCACACAGAGTCGGACACGACTGAAGCGACTTAGCAGCAGCAGCAGCAGTATCTTAACAATATCAAATCTTCTTATCCATAAACATGAAATTTCTGACTGTTTATATTTGCTTCTTTGATTTCTTTTGTCATTGTTTTGTAATCTTCCTCATATTGATCTGGTACATATTTTGTTAGATTTATACCTAAGTGTTTAATTCTTTGTGGTGTTAGTATAAATGTGTTGTTTTTCATTTCAAATTCCACTTGTTCATTGCTAGTATATAGGAAATTAATTTCCTTTTGTATGTTGATGTTGTATCTTGCTACCTTGTTATAACTTTTTAGTTCTATTACTTTTTCTGTTGATTTCAGTCTACTCATGAAACCATCAAAGCATCCTTCATTAAAAAAAAATCCTTCATTTCTGTTACAGTGTTTTGATCACTAGCATTTCTTTTTTACTCTTTCTTTGAAAGAATATTCTTTCCCATATTTTAGTAAATATGTCATTCCATTTTTTCCTTGGATTTTATCACTTATTTTGAGAAGTCACCTTTCACCATTATCGTTTCATTGAAGGTAATATGTCATTTTTTTTTTAGCAGTTCTAAAATATTCCCTTTCCTTTTTTACTTTTATTAGCAGTTTTACCATGATGTGTCTGGATAATATTTTCTTTGTATTTTTCTTTCTGCGAGTTTGTAGGACTTCTTGAATCTATTGGTATGATGTCTTCCACTAGTTTTAGAAAACTCAGCCATCATTTCCTAACATATTGATGTCCTATTTTATTCTTTTCTATTCCTTTCTAAGGTGCTATTCCACTTACGTTAGACCTCTTCACCGTGTCTTCTGTAGTGTATTAAAGGTGGCCAGATTCTTTGCTCTTCTTCCCAGAAAGGGATGGAATCTTTCTCTTCTAACCCTACCCACTTGAAATCTGTACTTGCTTTGTGATTTAATTTGACTAAGAGTACTTTATCCTTGCAGCTTCCCTGGTGACTCAGTGGTAAATAATCCACCTGATAATTCAGGAGATGCAGGTTCGGTCCCTGGGATGGGAAGATCCCCTAGAGAAGGAAATGGCAACCCACTCCAGTATTCTTGCCTGGGAAATCCCATGGGCAGAAGAGCCTGGTGGGCTATAGTCCATGGGGTCACAACAGATTCAGATATGACTTAGTGTCTCAACAACAACACCTTATCCTGGTAGCTAGTGGTACTCAAAGTACAAGATCTGAATAAGCATTATCAGCATTACATAGACTTGTGTAAAATGTTTATTTTTTTTTCTTATCCCAGACTTAATAAGTTAGAAATTCTGGAGAGAGGGCACAGTGAGTATCTTTGACAAATCCACAAGGTGACTTTGATGCATGCTAAAGTCTTAGAACGTCTGTCCTAGGCAGTAGTGATTGGTCTAAGAGGTGTGAGATGAGCGAAGGATGTTTGAGTCCTTTCCTGTGACTGTGTGAACTCTAGAAGGAAGAAGCTCTCTTTTCTTGATGGCATTGCTCAGGTGGTATGGTGTAAGCCTGGAGCTGTTGCCAGCCACTGTCTTTCCCTTTGTGGTGGAAGTCCCTGTGTGTAGGACGGCGTGAAACTGACACACAGGTAAAATAATGTCAAGACAACTTTGTCAGAACCCTGACTCCAGCTGTGCCTGAAGCTCCAGACCAACCCTTGACTTAATTATGTGAACTTTTTCTTTTTCTCAAGCTAAATTGATTTGGTTTGTGTATTACAACTGAAGAATTGTGGCTAATACACAAGTAAACCCCCACTTCCTCTTTCAAATGATATCCCATGTAAAGCCCCTAAAGTATAAAATAAATAATTAGAGGTCTGCTTTGAATGGAAACATAATCCCTCAGATCTTACCATATGGCTTTTCCCAGGCCTCCCTCAGCAACTCCTGGAGACTCTAAGGAGAACAACCCTAAGGCAACATAGATTAAAGCCCACTTTAGTAGGCCTTTTCATGGCCTGTGACACAACCCCTAGTTCAACTTGATTTCAACTATAGCTGTAATGGCAAATTTGCTTTATGTGGCCAAAATCAAGCATCCTGCTTTGTCTGTCTGCCTTTCTGTGCCAGGGATTCTGTCAGGTCACTTGGTTTGCTTAGCATAGATATAGACAACCTGAGAATTTAGGCAAACTTATGCAAACCAGAGATGATACGTAAGTTCCCTAGCTTTCCATCATGTGCAGTCACATTTCTTTGGCACATTCTCTAATTCTAGGGAGCCTCCCATGGGCATGGACCCTAGGAGTCCACAGTAGTATCAAAACCAGCACTGCATTTTTTTCCTCCTTCCCTGCCTCCTCTTCCTGTTTCTTTGCTCCTAATTTTTGTGTTTACTTCCAAAATACACCACCTACATTCAGTCCTTTTCTCATGCTAGCCTTTGGGGAAAACCTTAAGTAAGATTTCAGTGTTATAAAGAATAGAAACCAAATTCTGACATATGGTTTTGAATTCCAGCTCCGTGAGTTAGGTAGTGATATAGGTCTAATCATTTCTTTTCTCTAGGCGTTAGTTGTATCATTTGTAAAATAATGAAGGTGAATTAGCTGCTTACTTAGTTTCCTCTAGCTCTGACTTTTTAGGTTCCTTCTGGCTCTGACTTTCACCTGAAACTAGAATGATGAAGATGGTCAATCTGAATAGACAGGTCTTTGTGGTTTTTACCTCTTTTCTAAACACTATATCGATTTTTTTCCATTTCCCCTCCCAGAAGTATCTTGATGATCTGATTCACCCTTGATTGGTCTTTGTAGATATAGACCCAGAAAAACAATCATAAATACTCAGACCTGAGCAAACTATATATAGGTCTTTGACAGCCCAGAAGCTCTCAAAACTACTGACATTCAGAGCCTTATGGTTATATAGGAAATAAAGACTGAACATAAAAGCAAGTATAAGCTGAATATGATCAACTATCTTGATGGCTAAATGCAGCATAATAGCCTAAGTACTTTAGGGCTGGAGCCAAAAATACTTAACAAAAAAGGGCTTCAATTTCATATTGATTTAAAAAAATGAAATGTTACACCTGGGGATCCAGCTGTGGATTTCAATCTACTTTTCCTTGTAATTTGAGACAAATTGAAGTCTATGATAATGAATATAATCAAGAAGGGAAAACCTATTCTTTTCTTCTTTCAGCAACTAGAAATGATCAATTTGAAACTTTATTGTTGTTGTTTTTACACAGTGGTGGCTTCCAGTGGGGCCTTAATATAATGATTGTGTTGATTCCCCTTGAGGAAAAAAAGGAAGTGGAGAGACACTTGGTGTTTTAAAAGGAAGCAGGGAGAGTGTGGAGGATATGGCACAGAGGAGATTCCTGCAGACTATTGTCAGGTGAGAGGTTTTCTCATGCACATCAGTGACTTCCCTCAGCACAGCTGGTCTTATCCAAGATGAGGGAAAGCAGCTCCCTACAGATATTGTTTAAGGGGTTCATGAAGGGCTCCTGTCTTTCAGCATGCTTTCTCCAATTGGTCCTTGGTGTGTGAAATTTCTTTCAAGCCAAAGCCCTCCCTTTGCCAAGTAAAGAAATAATTTAGTGTAAAACACCTTTTTGAAGAGGTAGTGGATAGAGTTGGGAGTCAGGAGACAGAACCTTTGCCTCTGCTCTGTAGACAGTTGGCTCTATGAGCTCGAGTAGGTCACTTAACCTTTCGGTGACTTGGTCTTCACACCTCTAAAATGAGTGTGTTCAGAAGAGATGATCTCTGTCATCCTTTGCAGCTCCAAAGTCTGGATTATTGTGTACTGGTACAGAAGAAGGTCATAGAGCTCTGCTGTCTGCAAGGTATTAACGTGAAAGATGGAGGAAGTCATCAGGCATGCTAATGCTTTGTTAATTACACCAACAGTTAAGTTACATTATCACTGCTCAATGCTGTGTCATTGCCAGGAGGGCATCCAATGCTGTTATCTTCAGAGCTTGCAACATTTTCCAAAAGTGACAATGTGTCATAGATCTCATCAGTATCACTTTGAATATGGACTCGTATCAGAACTTATCTTGGAAATTCATCATTCTACCCAATGCTCTTTGTACCTTGGAGATGATTTGATGATTAAAAAAACTTTTATAATCCCTGATGTTTTATTAAAAGCTTCTTTAATTCTTCTTTAGATGCATGACTCTCAGTCTTTCTGGTGATATGTGACCACCCTCAAATCAAGAGCAGTTGGAAATTCATCTCAACTCTGAGGACAACGGATTTAGAGCAATTTGGACCTAATATGTAGACCACTTACATTTAAATGCTGCAACTTTTCAGCTATAGTTATAGAATCAATAACATTTATTCCTCCTTGTAATTCTACACAGTAGGAGTAATATTCAAATTTCCTGCAGCTTATTCTTGTAGAATAGGGGATTGAGATGCAGTTTACTTAAACCTACTGTAAAAAGTTACTGTGGGAAAACATTCAAGTTTCCAGTAATTTTTCCTTCTTCTTATGTCCATTTTAAATGAAATGAAGTAACATATACTTTGCAGGTATTTAATAGAACAATAAGATGAGTCATAAAATGCAACAGACCACACCCTTCTTGGTAGTTAAAGTACATCTGCTGGTAACACTACTAAGAAACATACATTAGGTTCCTATCCAAAAGATTTTTTCCTTGTATGAGAACAATACATACATCTTTACTTCTTTGGTAACACTGCATGCCAAATTCCAACAAGAAAATGGGAAATAATAGTGTAGTCATGCAGAAGATAACTAACGAACATGACAGAAGTCCAGTTTACATTATCCATACCAAATTATTTATTGAGAAAAATTTCTTTTATCAATAGGAAAAGCAGTGGGCTATGCATTTCTGCTTCAATAGAAACCTACTCAGCTCTTATTTAATTACCTTAGACAACTTTCTTCTCAGGAACAACAGCATTATAACGAATGTGCCATTAGGCAGCAATCAGATTTATTTCCTGAAACAGAGAGGTTTGACATCTACAGTAAGTAGGAAGTTTCTGTAAGCAGAGAACAAAAATAGCTGAGAGAACTTACTAATGTAGAGCATGCCATTTGATCTCTTATAATTGTATACTACTTGCTAAAAATTCAAAAATGAGATGGTAAGAGAAGAGGAAACAGCATGGGAGGAGACAGATGAAATGCCTGGGTTTCTAGAAACAACTTGAGTTATTTCTGTTCTGCAGTTTATTCCTTTGAATGATATACAACATTATGGCTCAGTTGGTATTCAGATTATGGGACAATTGGGTTCTAGTTGTGAGCTCATCACAGGGTGATCATCTTGGTATGATACTATCATTGTGAAGCTATTACCTGGTTAAATAAGTCTTGCCTAACATCTCTGCTTTGGCAGGATAAATTATTGAGATATTAGTTTATATTTTGTTTTGACTGATATGAAACAATCAGGATGATTTGGAGCTGTATGTGTGATACTTACAAAATTTAGGTCTCTCTTTTCAGAGGGTGTATGCGTGCCTGTGTGCATGCGTGCATGTTCAGTCGTGTCCATCTCATGGATGGTAACCCACCAGGCTCCTCTATCTATGGAATTTTCCAGGCAGAAATACTGGATGTGTTGCCATTTCCTACTCCAGGGAATCTTACCAACCCAGGGATTGAACTCACATCTCCCACACTGGCAGGCAGATTCTATACTACTGTGCCACCTGAGAAGCCCCTTGCATGAGGTGCCCAAGTCGTTTTTGTTCTTCTTCTCAGGGACATTTATTAGACCTGGCACAGAGGTTGCTTGAGGTCAATTTTTCTACTTGGTTTTTATGATTCTCATTGAGAAGGGGCAGAACAAAAAGAGAGATGAGAACTTCCCCGGAATGGGAATGAGACAGAGGATGGTGGGTCCAAGTATATCAGAGACCAGTACCCTGAAGTTTAGTAGCAAGCCAGTTGATGGGATCTCAGAAGGTAATGGTGGTGTGTCCAGACTGTGGAATATATAGGTAAACTGGTCAATGGTGATTATTTTCTCCTAGAATCACTTCCCCCATATTACCTCCTTGGCTTGACCCAGTTATCACATTGGAACCTGGAAAGACATCTAGAGAATGACATAGAGGGTAGGTTGTGACTGAATCTACCAACAACTTGGCAAGTTGGAGACTTGCATTCCTTTGGTAGGACTGCTGTAAGAAAGTATTACAAATTGGTAGGCCTTAAATTACAGAGATGTATTGTCTTACAGTCGTGGGGGGCCAGAGGTAAGAGATGAAGTGTCAGCAGCGTTGGCTCCTTCTGAGATCTGTCAGGAAGAATTTGTTCCATGCCTCTTATCTATCTTCTGGTGGTTTACTGATAATCTTTGGCATTCCTTGGGTTGTAGACATAGCACTCTGATCTTGGTTTTTGTATTAATAAGCTACGTGTGTAAAAATTGTCTTAGCTTGGGCTTCTATAGTAAAAGGACCACAGGCTAGGTGGCTTAAATAATAAATATTTATTTCTCACAGTTCTGGAGGCTTGAAAGTCCAAGGTCAGAGCTCTGTGAGAGCCAATGTCTGCTGAAGACACTGTTCCCAGTTTTGCAGACAGCTGTCTTCTCCTTGGGGCTTCCCTGGGCTGGCTTCCCTGGTGGCTTAGAGGGTAAAGCATCTGCCTGCAATGCAGGAGACCGGCTTCAATCCCTGGGTTGGGAAGATCCCCTGGAGAAGGAAATGGCAACCCACTCCAGTACTCTTGCTTGGAAAATCTCATGGACGGAGGAGCCTCGTAGGCTACAGTCCATGGGGTCACAAAGAGTCAGACATGACTGAGCGATGACACATCCTTGCATCCTCACATGGGAGAGAAAGAGAGAGGGGATGCAAGCTGTCTTGTGTCTCCTCTTGTAAGAGTACTAACCTCACTCATGAGGCCTTCATTCTCATAACCTAGTTGTCTTCTAAAGGCCCCACCTCCTGTTACCATTACAATGGGGGACAAAATTCAGTCCATAACAGTGATTGTGAAGGAAGATTTGAAAGATTGTGGGAGGGAAAGATCTGAAAGCTAGGAAAAAAGAACAGTCCTATTTTTCCAAGTTCCAATTGAAATGCCTGTAGGACACACAGAAGAAGATGTCAAGTAGGTAATTGGATAGATGAGTTTCAAGCTAAACCTTGAGGTTGGGGCTAGAGGATTGTTTCATACAGACTGTGTTTAAAACCAAGGTCCAGATGAGGTCGCTTGGGAGAATATTTGGACAGAAAAGAAGACGAAGAATAAGCCTTGGTGTACTCACACTTCAGTGATTGAAACTAGGAGAGGAAACTAGCAAAACTGGTTGAGAAGGGATGACCGGTGAGGTGGAAGGCAAACTGGGAGAAATCAAGAGATAGGGATATTTCAAGAGAAACGGAGTGGACAACTGTGCTACATGCTGCTGAGAGATCAGGCCAGATGAGTATAGAGAAATAATCACTTGTGTTAGAAATGTGGAAAACACCTTGATAAAAGTGGTTTCAGTGGAATTGGAGTTGGGGAAGGGATGGGGGAAATAAACCTAATTATAAAGGATTGAGAGGAGTCTAGAGGCAAAGAAGCAGAAATATATTCATTTAGATAAGTTTTTTCAAGAATTTTGCTAAGAGATAGAACAGAGAATTGTGGTGAATGGGTTTTATTGCAGTGACAAAACCAACTAAAATCACAAGAAAATTTGGCTATATTACCTGTCAGGCTTCCTTTGTGGCTCAGCTGGTAAAGAATCCACCTGCAATGTGGGAGACCAGGGTTTGATCCCTGGATTGGGACAATCCCCTGGAGAAGGGAAAGGCTACCCACTCCAGTATTCTGGCCTAGAGAATTCCATGGACTGTATAGTCCATGGCGTAGCAAAATGTCAGACACAACTGAGCCACTTTCACTCACAGCTAGTGTTAGCCAGGTCCCTGCACTATGGGGTCTTCTGATTTCTGGACACAGGCTGACAGAACTCTCCCAATGCAGAATATTCTCTTTTGAGGGAAGAAGGAAGGAGCAAGAAGCAGATCTGTACTATGTTTGAAGTCTTCAGCTTGTACTTGTCATACTTTATATTTGTTCACATCCTATTGACCAAAGCAAGTTATGTGACTAAGCTCAGTGTCACTGACATAGAGATGTATCTTCCTTCTGCAGAAGATGCTGCACTTCTCATGGTGATGGGAAGGTATGTGTACTTGTCTTCTAAGGAAGAAGTGATTACTTGGGAGTAACAATGCAGTCTGCTCCCCAAGCATACACAAATTTTTGATGGGTGATACAAATTGTATTTGTATGCTGTTGAAAATAATGCAAGAAAGAGACACATTCATTATAGAAAAATGTCTGTGAGGTGAGAAAATAGATGTGTTTTAGGGGTAAGGATGAATAGGAGGAAAGGCATACAGAAAGTATAGATATTAAAAGATTGATAGTTTTGCCATCTTTTATAATAAGACTTCTTTCTTTCTAATTTTGATTCTTTTTTGACTTTCCAATAATTTCTGAGATCATGGTCCATGGTAGATATATTGTGAAATTTGAATGTTTAGGAATTTTTCTTTGTTGCCCTCAACAAAAGCAAATAGAGAGTTATTTTTAAATCTTCAACTGTCTAGAGACATTGCCACATTTTTGTAGTCATTATGACTATAGCGGAGGCTACAGAAGATATCATTATCCCCAGGATATGCCTCATGCATATTAGAGCAGATCAGTTCATACTTACTGAGCGAGTACTTGCATGAACTCCACCCATCACATTTCTCAGGCAACTTTTTAATTAACAATCCTTTAATATTTTAAATTTGTTATTATCTTTTAGCTCTGGAAGAATGAAACCCAGTTCCCTTTAATGAATACAAGGTATGAAAGGAAAAGATAAATCTTATAAGCATGTACTTTGAGAACAAAGCTCTTTAAATGTAGATATATCAGGTACAATGAAAAACTCTTACATATAAGTTTAGTCTCTTTTCTGATAACATTTGAGGAAAAGTTACGTATCTATTAGGTTGGTAGAGCAGCAGGGCTTTTGCAGTGAAAACTGGATCTTCCTTATAATGTATATATTAAGAACATCAATCTTAGTAATAACTTCCACTAGATGAACATATACGAAGGATTTCATCTACCAAGAGTTAAGAAATTAATTGATTTCCGTCTCATAAAAAATATCCTTTTCTTCATAGCAAGGTATAAGGTAGTAACTCAAGTAATTATCACTGCAGAATGAGAACACCTACTTAAAGGACTCTTGTATAGATGGTTATCTTGCTGTCTTCACTAAGCAAAGCCTTTGGGACTAGAGAGATGGGTGAGAATGCTCAAGTGTGTGGGCACTTCAATATGCAATGGAATTTTTCAGCAGATTTTGAGCTATTGAGTTGCCACTTGTCTTCTCTGAAAACCATGATTCTTAATTATGAGAAACACATTTTGACAAAGATTGAGAGTGGCAGAGACTTAAGTGGGAAAGTTAGCTGTCAGAATATCATCTGTCCCTCATTTTTCTGAATTTAGGAGAGTATTTGGGAACAAAGTCCCAATTTCATAGCTATTACTCCTTCACAGATAAATTGGCAGTGATTTGGAAGAGAGTCTCATGACATTTCTGCCTGATAATTTTTAATCATTCTTTTAAAAAAAAAAATCCACTTGGTTAGATTTTGAAACTTAGGTGTTGTCACAGTCAATAGCAAACTCAGAGACCTCTCTGGGAGAGACAAGTCTGCTGCAGTTTGGGCATAGATGGACCCAAGTTTGAAAACTGGTCCTGCCACTCACTCACTCACTGACTTTGGGCAAGTTTCTTTACTTTGTTAAAGCAGGTTTAGCTCATCACAAGAATGCTAGTACTGCCTTGCTAATAAATTTGTTTACTCTTTTAATAAATACGAAGTAATTATTATTTTCGGGCTTCCCTGTGGCTCAGTGGTAAAGAATCTGCCTGCCAGTGCAGGAGATGCAAGTTCAATCCCTGGGTTGGGAAGAGCCCCTGGAGAAGGAAATGGCAACCCACCTCAGTATTCTTGCTTTGGAAATTACATGGACAGAGGATCCTGGCAGGCTACAGTCCAGAGGGGTCACAAAAGCATAGGACATGTCTTAGTGACTGACTAAACAATGACAGCTTCCTATATTCTCTTCCCTGAGTTGTGTGCACTAGGGATGCAAATAATAATAGCTAATTTGGGGGTGAGTATTAACCAAGTTCAAGCCCATTCTAAATATATCTCCTTTATTTTCCCCATCAGTTTTGTGAATAAAATAGATGTTCTAATGCTCATTTATTAGAAAAGAGTTAGAGTTTAAGTAACTTGTCCAAGTTACATAAAGTAGAAATCAGGGAAACTAAAATTCAGATCAAGACAGCTTTCAGTTGAAAGTGCATGCTCTTATCCACTGTACTGTACTCTAGAGATACAAAGGTAGAACTCCTGATGCTAGTGTGGACACAGAAAAGAAGATAAACAGTTATATTAAATGGATGTGCAAAGTATTCAGACATTTTGGAGAAATATGCACTTAATTCCCTGGAATCAACTTTGGTCTGAAATATACTGCTGCTGCTGCTGCTAAGTCGCTTCAGTCGTGTCCAACTCTGTGCGACCCCATAGACGGCAGCCCACCAGGCTCCCCTGTCCCTGGGATTCTCCAGGCAAGAACACTGGAGTGGGTTGCCATTTCCTTCTCCAATGCATGAAAGTGAAACGTGAAAGTGAAGTCACTCAGTCGTGTCCGACTCTTAGCGACCCCATGGACTGCAGCCCACCAGGCTCCTCCGTCCATGGGATTTTCCAGGCAAGAGTACTGGAGTGGGGTGCCATTGCCTTCTCCGGGCCTGAAATCTACGACTGTGATAAATCTATGAAAGTTTTATCTGTAGTCTGGATTGTTGCTGATTTCAGAGTCACTGGTATCAGAAACACACATACATATGAGAGCTTAAAAAATGCTAGTATTTATCATTTCAAAGTCAGACACTCCAAAAAATTCATGATGTCACAGTGATAAGTACCAAAAATTTTACCAAATGTCTGCTTTTGAGGAAATACTTAATCCATGCCACCATTTACATTAAAGAAGGACTACTTAAAAGATCCTGATACTGATAATGATTGATACTACTAAGAATATACTTCACAGAAAATATGCTGATATAATTTTCATTAATCAAGTGCATATTTTAATAAAAATATGAAAAGTGATTTTTATGAGCACATTATAGGAGGATGTGATGTGTGAACTGTACCGTAAAGGTGCCGATAAATCAGAATGAAAATGGTGCATTTTTAATGACTTGAAGTTTGGGTTAGATAAAATGAAATTGGAAAGTTTTGAATTAGTAGCTCATCACAGGCTTGGAGACTTGCTTGCAATCCAGTGTTTGTATATATTGTGTGCTATTAACTGGAAAGCAAAAATGGCCTCTGTAAAACATTGCTTTTTGTTAATTAGACAACTTCAAGCCTTTGAACATGAATCATTAACTGCTGATATTGCCCTAAGGACAAATGTTTGTGATCTCATGGGGCTTTTGAAATAAAGAAGACAGGGAAACAATGAGGAAAGGAAAGTGCTTATTTCTCAGTTTTAGATTATCCAATTATTCCAAGTAGAGAAATATCATTAATAGGGTCCCTTAAAATAGAACTAAGTGGGAAACTAGGAAGAGAGAATCCTCAGTTGCAGGCATGAAATTTGATGATAATTTTAATAGATAAAAATTATGAAAAATTGCTATTTATTATTTTAATGGTGACAGGAGACTAATGCAAGTTCCTATATGTGAAGAAAATGTTGACTTATGGCAGCAATATCTGTGTGACTACAGACTATGGAACTCTGCAAAGAAACCCATCAGCCATTATTAAGGAATCTTGTGATGTTCTTGGCAAAGACTATGTAGATTGGAAGGGAGATTTCATTATATATTTAAATACACTTGGATTCATAGTTCACTGATCTTGAATACCCTGACTCTCATTTCAGTTCAGGTTTCTTTAGGCCTTTATTAATGGTGATTTTTGCATTTATTACATCACATTGAGAGGGACTTTTCCCCCCTAAGTAGGTTTACTTCCCATGTGCAGTTTTTGTTAGTGATGCTGAGTGCTTTATCCAGCAATCCAGACCATATGACAGATTTCCTGGGAACGTTTACAGGATTATCTCTATGATACTTGATGTCAGTATCTACTGTGCACATACTGGCGAAAGAATCACACACCCTAGTTTATTCTGCAGAACTATATATAACCGGGCCTAGCCCACTTTCCTCTGCTTTTACAGCTCCTCTGGGGCCTCTGCTGGTGGGAAACAAAAATGTAGAGATGACAGGTCAGAACCAACGTGTCATTTCACTGACATGGAGAGACATCAGCACTCAGAGGTTATAAGCAGGGGTTTAAGGAGAAGTGGAGTGAGGTGGTCAAAACAGAAAAACAACTCTACCACTCTGTAAAATAAGTTCATGTTTAAAGATTGCAGATGTTATGACTGTTTGTTGCTTTGACAGCTTACATTCATTCCTTGGGCTTTCTCTGAAATTATGCGAGGGTCAGGTTGGGTTTTTCCTCCTAATACTTTTTTCCTTACCTTTCTTTCCTCCTCTGCACTCTTCTTGTTATTTCTTCTGTTCTGCTCCTAACAATGAGGAGCAAGTAAGTGGAGGTCAGAAGGTCTGACCACGCTACTCCCTGCCCTGTCTTCCTTGCCTGCCTCTCTCCTTAAAGCCATGAATGAAATAATGGCAGCATATTTGTGTCTTCTTTGTTTGACCATTTCATAGCATTCTTGTGTCCAGAACCTTCCATTTGAGTCACTATTTGTTAATCTGACTCTCCCAAGTCCTCTCCCTCATATCTCACTTTCCTATGACCTATTTCTTGCCTCTGTAAGAAGGTATTTTTTTCTAGTTCATTTTTGGGGGGAGGGGATCTCTTTATGTGCTCCATTTTAATAAAAATGGTGGCCCTTTTGCATTGGCTGTTGTCATTTCATGATAGTCTTCAGGCAGTAGAAGAGAGAAACTTATTTTAAATGAAAGCAACAGGCACCAGGTGCTCAGATGGGTGCAAGGCATTTTGAACAGCTAATTGTCTTCTTTGTGTGTGGGTGATTATTAGATGTTTAATGACCATTACTGTTAGAACTTTAGGTGGTCTTAGATCTGGGTTAGCAGTTTGAAATCTGGCTACATTAGCTAAAGCCTCATTGTAGGAAGTCGTATTTCTTTCTACCTGTTTCTGGATGAGAGCCCAAGCAAGGTTTTAGTTTTCACTTAAGTAGACCTTTTACTAGGGTTGGGGGTCTTATGGGAGTGTGGGCCTATTTTGTCAATAATTCTTACTAATTGCATAATAATCATTAATCATATAGTAAGCACTTGGGTATTTAGAAAGAAGGGAGATTCAAATGTTTGGAAAGACATCCTGTTTATAGTTTTATTCGTGGAGGCAATGCATATCTTTTTGATCACTGATCTGAGATTCTGTTTCTTTCTGTTTGTCTGAAGCCTAGGCAGAGACTCGGTCCATAAGGGACACTCCTTATGTGTTTGCTAAATGAATGAATACAAAATGCAAACACACGGAAAGGAAATCCACTGTGAGCAAGATGAAGGTGCCCAGGCCCTGTGAGTGAAGCCATCAGAGGAAAAAGCGGGAGCAGCGTCTTCAGTGGAAACAGTGAGTAAGTGCACACAGTGTTCTGCTCTGTCTGTGACCTCGCAGTGCCTTAGTCTCTTCATGGATAAAATGAAGGGCCATGATTAGTTCAGTATTTTTAAAACATTAACTTTGTGCATAATAATCACCTTGTTGAAGTGCAGGGTGTGGGAACCCATCCTTAGGAGTTCTGGCCTGGTGGCTCTGGCTGGACTTTAGGATTTTGCATTTTGTATAAGCCCCGTGGACGATTCTGAGAATCGTGTCCATGGATGATCTTTAAGTTTCTTATGTACCTTAGAATTTCTCCTTCTACTTGTCCCAGAGTACCGACATCTACTAAAAGTCCTGATGCCCTCAGAAATTCATCATTTATGGTGCTTCTTATAACTCCCCATTATTCCCTGTTTACACCCTGCGATTCTAATCGTTAGTATCTCTGTTAAGTGGAAATTCTGATGCTCAGTCACTTCTATGAATCAATGGCTGTTCAGAAAGTTGTGACTGGAATGAAGCCAGAGTCCTCTGTACAAGAGATGGCCATCCCTACTCGAGGAACTGCTTCCCTCAGAAAGGGCTGTGAGAGGGAAGTATCGTGACTGACCTGCCCAGGTCAGTGCTCTCCAACCTGGCTCCCGCATGCGCGTCTCTCTTTGAAGACTGTCCTGCTCAGGGTCACTGAGATATTTCTGATAGAGTTGAAGCCACAATGGGTTCAGCTGCACTCTGTTCCAATGAGGCATTTCAGCTTTTGATATGCTGTGCTTTCTGTGAGAAAAGGTGGCAGGCCCTACATGAACCTTCACTGCTGTTATTGTTGAAAAACTGGTACCTGTTTTCACCTCCACTCATACCTGCCAAAATTCCTTTCAGTGATGAATATTCTTTAGATGAGTTGATGGACTGTGGCCCTCTGGACTTGAGTTCCAGTATTCATGCCTGGAGTAAAATGACATTTATTTTCCTTCTGTTTCATTTTTATATGATTTTTATAGGAATGCATTTTACAGTTCAATAGCCATAAAAAGTGAATGAGCGTGGGCAATCCTGTTAAATATCTCTTTCCTCCTAGTGCTCTGTAATTTCTTTTTAAATCTGATAAATCTTTCCTATCAGCTTGTTGATCCTCCTGTCTCTTCCTTGCACACATGCTTATGCATGCCGAGTCATGTCTGACTCTTTGTGCCCCCATCAACTATAGCCCACCAGGCTCCTCTGTCCAAGGGATTTCCCAGGCAAGAATACTGGAGTGGGTGGCCATGCCCTCCTCCAGGGGATCTTCCTGACCCAAGGATTGAACCCACATCTCTTGAATCTCCTGCACTGGCAGGCAGATTCTTTACCACTGGGCCACCAAGGAAGCCCCATTTCTTCCTTAGATCACTCTGATTTTCTGGTTGGTGAGAAGTGTTTGCAGCATTCCACAAATGCCTCTGCCTTAACAGGGCTTTGTGAAACATATCATTGTCCTCTTGCTCAAATTGCAAATATTGTCCTGCAAGTTCATTTCCATGATGTGTTTTGGGAAGCAGTATGTCGCCAAGTTGAGAATACTGTGCTTGAAATGTAGATACCTATAAATGCTGTTGAATGAATAGATTAATGTCTGGATGCTGGGTGTCAAGGAGTTTTAAAAGTCTAAACTATGCTACTTACGAGTTTCGTCTCTTTGGACAACTCACTCAGCCTTTCTGAACCTCAGTTTCCTAATCTATAAATGAGGAACTCAGAGTAAATGGCCCCTTTCTGCTAAAAACTTCAGTAATTCTACTATAGCTCTAATGATTAAAAAAAAAAAAAAACACTCTGGATAAGAGTGGTTGTGTATTAAATGTTTTCCTCACTCTCAGGATACTTTCAGCTGCATATTCAAAGTACCAAAATCCCAGACTGAAATAGCTTCCACAATAAAGACATTTATTATCTTATATAACAGGAAGAAGAGAGGTAGTGCAGGCTTTATAATTCAGCAACTCAGCAATGTCATCAGGAACCCAGGAGCTTTCAGTCTCTGATCTGCATTCTCTCACATAGCTGGTTCTCGTGGTAGCTATAAGTAAACTGGAGCATCGTGCTTTTTTTTTTTTTTCACATGCAATGAGAGAAGAAAATCTCCACACAATATAATTCCTTCTCTTCAGACTGGTTGGGCCGTGTGAAGACCTGTGTCTTATCTTTGGACCAACTGATTCCTGGAGGACTTGAGTAGGGTGATTGGATTGGACTGGTCCTCTGGGTTAGGATGGACATTGGGGTCCCAACCACAGTGTCCTGTGTACACTATTAATTGTTATGCATTTGGTCTTGCAGTGCCAGGTAGAAGGCAAAATCTACTTTGAAGTCTTTACACATGCAGAGTCTTTACACATACACTTCCAGCTAAACAGTAAGGCCTTTGTACCCCACTTTGCTTAGTCACTGGATACAAGCTGTCCTAGAAAAGGTGTGACCTCAGTGAGCCTGCTCCCTGGAACTGAGGCAGCCCCAGAGAAGTGAGAGCTAGATGCGGTCTGCTGATCACACTCCTTGCAGTTAGGAAGTGAGGCCTTTATTGAAGGGGATATGGGCAGTGCATTTTTATGTTTATCATAGTGATGCCAAAGGCAAATTCTGCCTCTATCCCAATTCTGCCCATATTCTGGTTTTTGTCCAGTGAGTGAGTGTTCCTAAAAGTGGGGACCAGGGGCCTATTTGACCAAAATGGGTAGGAGCCTGGGAATGATAAAAGTGCAGATGTCATTTCCATACTTGCTAAAATGCTTGTAGAAGGACATCTTTCAGTCTGGCCTCATTTCCTTAAAACTAAGGTCTCGTTTACTCCTCAAAGATGCAATTTTGGAAATGGACCACATTGAATCAAAAGACAAGAACCATGTTTTCTCAGCACAGCAATGAGATCAGGACAAACCAGGTCACCAGATTTCATTGTTTTTCTGAAGTTGGTGGATTTCTGGGAGTGGGCTCAACTTGGGTAAATGGGATGCTTGCAGGATGTTGGAGTTAAAAGTTTACTCCTCTCAGAGAGTAAGTTAACTAGATTTGATGTAGTAATCATTTCACTGTGTATATCAAATCATTATGTTATATACCATAGGTATATGATTTTTATTTTGTAAAAAAAGACTAATATGGGCCCAGTGATAAAGCTACTCTTGGTGTAGCTAAGAAAACAAATACACGTGATGTAATAAAGCATGGATCAGACAAGCCCATGTTTGAATTCCACAGTATCACTTAATTGTACTATACTGGGAAAGTTTCTTAACCTCTCCAAGTCTGCATCCTCATTTGTAGGAAGGATTAGTTATTACTGCTGTTGCAGTGATTATTTTTATTTCCACTGACCCTCTTGATTAGTCTCTACCTGTATTGCCTCTTAAAATGTGTAATTCAGAGATGAATATAATATGCTGGACCTGGTATGATCAAAGTGGCATTGCGTGGGGCTCACCCTCCTTGTCCCAGACAGTAGATATCTGTGACCACTGCACTGTTTGCGGTAGAGCAAATAACAGCCACACGCATTGTTGGCTCAGTTGTCATCAATACCTGCAGGTCTCTTTCTCACCAACTGCAGATAAGTCAGGTTTCTCCTTGCCTCCCATCCATCAAACACAATTGAATTAACCAAAAAGTAGGAGCTTATGTTTATCTCAGTCAAATTCTATGCTATTTCAAAAATGAGGGGAATGTTTCTTGCCTGTCACACATCCCAGCTGTACCAGTTATCTGTGAATGACTGGTCCATGCAAGGAGGAAAGAAATTTACTCCTCTTGTTTGGGGATCCTGGCTGACCCCCTAACTCATCTGCAGAAGCATTGGTTGCCAATGTGACCTGGAGATGTTTTCTCTCCCGTATCACCTGCTAGCATTTTTGTGTTACTATTAGGAGATATGATAAAGTCTGCACCATACTAATGTGCCCATAGAAGAGGGCTGGAAAAGTATAGACTCTTCCTTCTCATTCAGATATCATATGCAGTAATACTTCCACGTTATTTTTCTTTTTTTTTAATAATTTTATTTATTTAATTTTGGCTGTGCTGGGTCTTCATTACTGCTCTGGTTTTTCTCTAGTTGCGCTGTGTGGGTATATTCTCTAGTTGTGACCCGCAGGCTTCTCATTGCAGTGGCTTCTCTTGTTGCTGAGCACAGACTCTAGGGCGTGTGGGCTTCAGTAGTTGTAGCACATGAGCTCCCAGCCTCTAAAGCACAGGCTCAATAGTTGCGGTGCCCGGGCTTAGTTGCGCTGTGGCACATGGGATCTTCCCAGACCAGGTTTTGAACCTGTGTCTACTGCACTGGCAGGCAGATTCTTTACCACTGAACCACCAGGGAAGCCCTCCACATTATTTTTCAATGGGCAGGCAGGTCTGGAATCTGGCTTTCTAAGATGCTACAGTAGCTTTAATTGGGAGGTCAAGCCCAGCACAGGTTAGTAGGGACATTTGCAAGCAAGCTCTGTGAAAGAATCCTCTCAAAGAGGTTTGGAGACTGCCAATAGATGTTTTAAAAATCTCTCCCATCTTTTCTGTCCAGAATGTGTCTTGCTTCTTTACAGGCCACATCAAGTACCTGGGCTTGCCTGATGGATGTGAGAGCCCTTGATCCGCCCCACCTGGGCTCCCAAATATCAAGCTGCAGTGACTGCAGGGGAGAGGAGCTGGCTTAGGGCAGGTTTCCACACCAGCTCTGTTGGAGTGGTAATTGGAGGGGCTGTCATTAGGTACCTCTTAACAGCTTCCTTAAATGTGCTGACTTGAATTTATTTAGTTTCAGGAGTTCTCTAAGCAGTCATAACTGTATTTTAAATAGTAATTTCTATAAATTACAAATGTCATTTTTCTTTAGCCGAAGAATTTCAATGACCCAATTATTCAAAACTAAATTTAATCAAGTGTATTTTTTTTTTTTCCTTCCACAAGTGTATGTTCCCTGGGCCTGCAAAGAAACACAAAGTTGCCATCAGATTGGCTACATAGAGCTGATAGATGGGGCTGTCAGAATTTATTGCTAATTTGGCTGTTAAGCCTTGCGAGGACTTGACAGCATTGGTGCCTTACATAATGATATTATGTCTGGTCTTGGGTTTGAACGTCAGTTTCCCCAAGTGCTGGTAAGCACACAGATTTGCCCTGCATTTGCAACATATATCCTAAACTTACTTGATTTCCTTTGGTGAAGGGCAGTTTGAAGGTGTGGCAGTAGTGTTGGTGCACCCCCTCTCTGTTAGCATCATTCCTGTGTGCCGTGGCTTATGTAGGATGTGTGGGTGAACAAGGGACCACTTCTGACAGTGGCACTGAAACACCTGAGGATATGGAAAAACTGAAATATACAACATCCTACTGTTACCTCCTGGGTTAAAGGTAGACATTATGGCTAAAGTGAAAGAACTGCATGAATTTGCTGGAGTTGTGTAGTATGGGAAAAATTGGAAGTTCACTTGTTGTCGTATACAGCCAAGCACTAAGAGTCTAAGTGTTAAGTACTGAGAGTCTAAGGTCACAAGTTAAGAGCGCGGGTTTCCCTGTGTCTGGTTCCCGGCACCACTCTTACCCCTTGTGTGAGCTTGGGTAAACTACCTATTCTCTCTGAGCCTCATCTTCCAAGTTATAATTTGGGAATGATATTATATGTAAAATGGGAATGATAATAATCTTTTTCTCTGAGATTTGTTACGAGGAGATTATGTTAAGTTGTTGGCCATTGCCTACTCAGAACGTACACACTTTATGTTGGCTGTTTTTATCATCAGTTCAGAGTTTGAAGGTACTGTTGAATGATTGCTTCACAGGATTCTTGGATGAAGGTAACCCCATGAAACAAAGACAAGGCTGAAGGACCAATAAATGATTCTCTTCCTACCATCCATAAACTTTCTTTGAGTTTGCTATGTGCATAGCACTGTAATGGAATCTTTGACCTTCCAAAAACTACATAATAATAATAGGGAAGTAAGGCCTTGCTTTTGAGAATTCCATAATCAAACCGTGATTATACTAAACTATATCTAAGGTATCTTTTGCATAAGAACCTGTGATTGGGGTCTCTTCACATTCAAAAATGATGACTGTCATCTTATACCTCCAGGGAAGTGTGGGGTGAATAGTGAAGTCTTTGGATTGGAGGACTGTTTAAGGAGGAGTTTGAAAATGCAGCCAGAATCCATCGCCCATCTCCATCGCAGGCCTTCGGGACCTATCCTGGCCCAGTGTCTTGGTGCAAAACTGAAGGAGAGAAGGATTTCCCCAGATAGTATGGTTGACTCCCCAATGTTTTAGGGTGGCTCTCTACCATAGATAATTATTCTAATAACTAATGTTTAGTGGTCATTTACTACTTGCTGCACTGTACTAAATCCTCTATGTGTATGTTTTATTTAATTCTTACACTAAACCTATAATCTAAATATATTAGAATCCTTATAATTGAATCACTTGGGTGGCAGTTGAAACTAAGTGGGATGAAATAAATGGAAACATTGGAACCTCAGCTCAGATACCTGACTGCATAGCTTATGCCCTTAACCGTGCTGGTATTTAGTACCAGTGTGATGACATGGACTAGTTCTCTACCGGCTCTTATTCTCACTCTTCTCATCTGTAAACCAACGGCATGGGCTCTATCTCTAAGACCCTTCCAGTTCGAACATTCTGTGATTTTAGGTGTGTTGACTGCTTTATATCAAACCCAATACTGATGGAATCTCCATGCACAGAACTCACTTCTCTAACTCCTTCTCTCCTTTTCCTTTCCCTCAAATTACTTGAGGATGGATTGAAGAGATATAGTGTGTATATGCAATTTATTTTCTTTCTTAAAAAAAAGTTAAGCTGACCTAAATTGGCCACCTATACATTTTAAACATTGCCAGTTTTTGTGTCTGATTCTGGCCCTGAGGGACACCCATCTTTGCCTACAGAGATGTCTGAGAGCAGCTCTCTGG
Source organism: Cervus canadensis (assembly GCF_019320065.1). Taxonomy (NCBI): domain Eukaryota; kingdom Metazoa; phylum Chordata; class Mammalia; order Artiodactyla; family Cervidae; genus Cervus; species Cervus canadensis. The sequence continues at coordinate 37,166,647 of NC_057407.1, read as the reverse complement.
GGACATTTGGTGAGTCTTGGCTGAAGCAAGATAATGATTGTGTCTAGTAGAATTTTTAAGCCAAACAAGAGCTGAGACTTGAGGAAAACAGGTAATAGCTGAGCCTTTATGAAATAGAAGCATTTAAGAACTTAGGAGTATTTGGGAATGTGTGATAGCAAATATATGGCTTTATTTAATTCAGACTTAACCCAACACCCATTCAGGTTTGACTGTTAACTAGGAAGCTATGAACATTGGAGAATGATAAAGGACTGCCTGCTCTCTGATGAAGGATAATGGACTTGAATGAAGTTTAAAGATACAGTAGATAAAAGGAAAATAAACTAGAAAAATTTCAAGTCCAGTCCATGGAAATGTTTACTGTAAAGTTTTACCTTTTGGAGATTTTACTCTCTTCCTTCAAACAATGATGAGTATTTTAAACGCAAACTTACCCAATAGTTGACAATATTTATAACTAAAATGACATTACAAACAGAGAGTCATCGACCCAAATCAACAACTCAGGGATAAAAATGGGAGATAAACAAGAATCATCCATCTGTTATTCATAAACTTAGTTATTCATTCAGTAATTTTAGAAAATTGTCTGCAAGTCAGTTCTCCTACCCCGCTACCACCTAGCTCACTCTTCCCATTGGTTTTTTTTCGGCTTAATTGTTGCAAACTGGCTTCTACCTCCAAACTGTGTTGGTATCCCTGACATGTGCTTTCAAAGGCTTCCTATACTTCTCATAATAGCACTTAACACATTCTATTGTAATTGTTTATTTCTCAGTCAGAGAGTTTTTGGCATTTTGTTCAAGACAATCCTTCACTGTGTTAAATGATCCCATATGGTGCTCACTAAATGCCAGTGGATTGTCTAAGTCATTTGACACTCAAAGATACCACCGTTTATTTCCAAATTCTGTATATGAGTGAATATTTTTCCTGGGTGAGAACCAGTGGAGGAATATACATTCCAAGAAGGCAGGTGTCATACGTTATTGTTGAGTATTATATTCCTTGTATCTAGCATGCTGCCAAGACACAAGCTGTGCTCAGTAAAAGTACATTTTGTTGAGTGAGTGCAACTAGCTCCTGCTTGGTTGGGACTGGTGTGGAGAGAGGGGAAAATAATAAAGCCATTTGAAGTGCTGGATAAGAGGACCTCAGGATGCTTTGCAGTGCCATCTGCCAAGAAGTTTGCTGCTGATTTAGTAGAAAAGAAAGACAGGTAGCATTAATGAAATGGATGTTATCTACCTAACTAGGATAGGGTGGGGGGGGGGGTGGATTCTGGGTCTGAAATTATTCTCCTACCAATTTCATGTCATCTGCTTTTTGGGATTCTGGAGTTAAAATTCACAAAATAGAGAAACATGAGGGTATTTTTAGGAGTCATACTAAGATCTCACTATACACAGTTATTTCTCTACTTAGAAGAGAATACCAGCTCTACATCAGCCTTTGAAAAGCAGACACAAAATCTAATATATTTTGCAGCCCTCCATCTGTGTCTGGGGTCAGAATTGTTCATGTAAGGATTGTGTCTGAACTTGGACAGCTGTTTGGTACTTCAGTCTTCAATTTCTTTCTTTTTGAGACAAATTAGAAATTGCTAAAGCCCAAAGATATTGACATTTGGAGGCATTCATAAAAATATTTGGGAAGGCAGATTTCAGGAGGCTCCATTAAGCTGTATGGCTTGTTTTCTTGGCTGTCTGACACTCCAAAGACTGAGCAACTAGTATCAGAAAAATTCTAGTGTCTGAAACACATATGTACACACACAAAGCTTATCTATAGGAAATATAAAGGGCTAAGGCATGGAGAAGAAACAAAACTCTTAACAATTAGAGTTAATATAATTGTTAAACAAGATTTGGCAAAGAGGTTCCAGGTTGCCAAGACAAATCTGGAAACACTGAAAATTATAAGGCTCTTTTCTTAAACAAGTTTTTGTTTTTACTTTTATTTTTTTCTGATGGGAAGAAGGAGATACATGTTACTTTACCTCAGACAAGAGAAATTTTACTGTTAGACTATTCTATAAGGTAAAGACTAGAAACCCTGTCAGTAATATATAGACATGCCTCACTCAGAGCTCTAATGTTCTCAGTAGGGCAGGGGTCTTAGTGACCCAGGAACAAACCTTAAGTCAGCTACCTTCATGACTCAGACTTTTTTCTTCCTGTTTGTTTCCAATCCCTTACTGAGTTGATTTCCAATCCTCTTTGTTTATCTTATGTTCTAATTCTCCAGGAGAGGAAAATCAATTGGAATAGTTGGTCATTAGCAATCTAAAGCATTCTTATTGAACAGAGTTCTCAAGCTAAGTCACCCTAAAAGTCACTTCCCAGCATATAGAGCTCCATTTCAATCATTCGTGGCTAATTTGGACTGGGAAGATGAAAAAAAGCATGCTACTCTCTGGATAATCCTCTTCCTATAATAGTTTTCTTAGAAGAAAGTAGTGTACCTGGCAGAAACTTTGGGGCTTTGTGAGCATTTATTTGATGAACTCCTCTTGTTACAGAGGAAAAGGTCAGTGTTGACTCTCTGCTCCATGTCTGGGGCAGAGACACCATTCATTTCTGTGACATGGTAAGAGGGTGAAAGTGAAAAAGAAAGTGTTAAGTGCTTGGTCATGTCCAACTCTTGTGACCTTGTGGACCGTAGTCTGCCGAACTCCTCTGTCCATGGGATGGACAAGAATACTAGAGTGGGTAGCCAATCTCTTTTTCAGGGGATCTTCCCAACCCAGGGATTGAACTCCGGTCTTCTGGATTGCATGCAGATTCTTTACCATCTGAGCCACCAAGAAAGCCCAATAACAGTGTAGCATGTTCTATTGCTCCAGTTCATTGAATCCATTAAGGATTCTAGGAGAGTGAGTTTTGGGTTCCTGGGACTTCTTTTCAAGCAGCAATGCTTATGAGTAGAACAAGAGAACAAGTAGAATAAGAAAACTAAAATAAGCAATCACATTATTTTTTGCCTACAATGACTTGACCAGCGCTGACAGAAACAATAGGTCTGCAGAATCTGGAAATCTATTTAATACTATAAGCTCAAGTAATTTTTTTGTTAATGCCTAAAGTTTTCTCCTTCCTGATTTATTTTTATTTTTGGTTATCTTCAAAGTCCTCCATAGACCTCTTCTCAAAGTGGAGATAAACTGTAGCTCCCCTTCTAATTGCTATTTGCTTCATGTCTTGGACTAAATGTTTGTGTCCTCCCAAAATTCTTATGTTGATACCCAGTCCTCCAATGTTTGAGTATTAGGAGATGGGGCTTTAGGGAGATAATTAATTTTAGGTGAGGTCGTGAAGGTGGTGCCCTCATGAATGGGACTAGTGCCCTTATAAAAGCCATGTGAGAGCTTGCTTCTTCTGTCTGCTTTCTGTCATGTAATAATACAAAGAGAAGCTGGCAGACTGCAGTCTGGAAAAGGGCCCTCGCCAGAATTCAACCATGCTGGTGCATTGGTATTAGACTTCTAGCCTCCAGACCTGTGAGAAATAAATTTCTGTTGTTTATAAGTCATGCTGTCTATGGTACTTTGTTAAAGCAGCCTGGACTAAGACACTTGATTTATATGCAAATATTTTCATTTTAATGCCAAGACAAACAGGAGTCCACAGTGAAGTATTTAAAAGGAAAAGGTTTCCATCTGTTCAGCTCTCTCCGGTGTTCTTGGTTGCTCCTTACTCTTCAAGGCAAATCCTTTCGAGGTTCCTCTTGACTCTCTTACTGTTTTATTTTCCTTCTGCACCATGATTTCTGACTGTGACCTGAATTTATTTACCTGAGTTTATTCACTTAAAAAAGTTTTTACTAACCAGCTTTTACTATCTTTCTCTTTCCTTTTATAAATATTTCCCCTTCCATTTATAATATTCCCCACTGAATATGTAACAGTTTTACAGAATAAATAAGGCTTTTCCTTAATTCAAATTTTAAAATAAGATTCCAATACTAATTTGTACGTTGAGGTTGAATAATGTAATTGACAAACAACTGATGATGAATTATACAGCACAACTTACATAGATTGGCTTTAGTCAACACCCAGTACTCCTGGGAAGGGCACTGGGGAGTCATGTATGAAAACTCCAAGAGTGGAAGTACAAGAATTGCACTTTCACCATGTTTTTCTTTGTCTTGCATTTCCTGCTTATGACAGGTTCATCCCAATATTTGTCACTTTGTTGTTGTTGTTGTTGAGGACAGCTTCTCATGATAGAAAATGTCAACCCGAATAGCACGACAGGACTTGCTGAAGGACTGAGTCAGCTCTTGACCACCGATGGCATTGTCAACCACGGCTGCTGAATTAGAGGAAAATTAAAACTCAGTTTGCAGAGATCAGGAGTTCACTATTGTTTGATTTCACATGATTGATGACCAGTTTTCTCTACTTCATTTTAACATTTTTGATATTGAAAACTGCCTGAAACAGAAGATTATTTATTTTTCTTTTTTTAGAAGATTATTTAAGATCAATGGCCAGTGTCAGAAAGAGACACTCTGCAGGTGTGAGAAACACTTAAAAAAAAAAAAAAGGTTGAGATCTGTGTTGGAATCCACTTCAGCATATCATTGAAACTTCTAAAGCTTTGTGGGTTTGCGGGGGTTCATAGTTTTGCTTTATTTCAGTAATCAAATATCATAATCAGTGTGAAAGCTTGTAATCTCTAAGGCAGATTGAAAATCTGTTTTATTTGACAGTGTACTTAGTTGTTGTTTCTGTTTTTCATTTAAAATTTTCTCTAAAAACATTATTCTTGATTTGTTTTTCCTTAAAGATTTAAGGCAGTATTATATTAGATCTGTCTTTGATAGGAGAATGCTATTAAGTGTTATTTTGCAAGAAGATTTTCTTTTAAACAAAAAGAATCATTATATGCCAGAAAGATTGACCAGAATTCTGAACAGACGTACATCTATTTAAGCGACGTGGCTCTATTAGTTGTCTCTTACTATGAGTCCAAACTTAGCCACTTAAAACAACAAAGGTTTGTCATTTCACAGTTTCTCTTGGTTAGGATTCTGCTTAGCTGGATGGCTCTGGCTTAGTGTCTCATGAGGTTGTAGTGAAGATGTCAGTTGGTGCTACAATCATCTAAAGGCTGTTATCAGGAAGACTGTGTTCCTTGCTGACTGTTCTTTAGAGGCCTCAGTTTTTCACTATGTGGGTCTAGTCATAGGGTGGCTTGAGTGTCTTGACAAAATGGCAGCTGGCCTCCCCCAGAGAGAGTGATCCCAATGAGAGAGGAAGGAAGAAGTAGTAATCCATTTTATGACCTAGTCTTTGAAATGACGCACTGCTACTTCCACTAGGGTTGCCAGCTACAATACAAAATACTCTGTTACGTGATTAATAGAATCCCAGAAAAACAGCAAATAAAATGTTTAGTATATCCCATGAAATATTTGAGATCTTCCTGGTGGCTCAGATGGTGAAGAATCTGCTTGCAATGCAGGTGACCTGGGTTTGATCCCTGAGTCAGGAAGATCCCCTGGAGAAAGGAGTGGCTACCCACTCCAGTATTCTTGCCTGGAAAATGCCATGGTCAGAGGAGCCTGGCAGTCTACAGTCCATAGGGTTGCAAAGAGTCAGACATGACTGAGCGACTAACGCTACAGTATTACTATGAAATATCTGGGATATACTTATACTAAAAATATTCATTATTTATCTCATATTCTAATTTAAATGAGCATCCTATGTTTTTATCCTAGTTCATGGTACCTTTATTTTATAAAACATATTGAATCAAACAATTTAGAGCTACTGCTTCCTCGTACTGTGTATTTCTGTCATCCACTTGAAAAAAAATACAGTCAAATCTGTCTTCATCCCTTTTGTCAATGAGGTAATAAGCAAAAAGGATTAGTGCCCGCTTCAAAAGGATCATGTGGAATCAAAACCTAGGAATCTTAGTTCTGTTTCTATTTTGTGTCCCTCTTGCTTCACTTTGTATGTCGTGCTCTGTCTCTTTTCCCATGCAGATTGTAAGTGAGTAGGCTTCAATCCGAGGAGTTCTTTCTGCTGCTACCACCTACTAGTTTATTTCTCTGCTATAAGCAGGCTGGGCTGTGCCTGAATTCAAACCACTGCCTTTACTATTCATTATATACCTGCATTACTGGAGGAAGGGAGTTTAGAAGGGCACCAACTACAAATGTTCTCAATACTTCTCACTTATTATCAGGAAAGACAGGTTTTTCTCTGGGTATTATTTTGGTTTTTTGTTTCCTGAAAAAAGTTTTCTTAGGAGGCCATCGTGTCTCACTATCCACATTGCTCATAAACCTCAAAAAGAGTGAACCCGGAGGAAAAAAAATACCTAACACAAGATTTGACTTCACAGTGTCTCTAAGCTTCCCAGAACCCAAACTAGGGACTCACTGAATGAAGAGAATTTGTTTCTCCATTGCTTTCTTCTTTAAAAATAAGAGATGATTTTGAAAGTCAGTGACTTCTTTCAATACCTTTGATAACTTCTCTAATTCTGATAAAGTGCAAGTCTCTTGAAGCGTTTTTCTAATGTTTTAGGATGGTATTCTTGATAGAATATACCAAAAGATTTCAAAAAGTTCTGTGGAAAAAAGTTCAGCAGAAATGACAGATTATAGGCATCAAAAAGTAAAAAATATGAAACATTTTAAATGGAATAGTTTATATTATGTGACAGTTGGACGATAAAGAAGCCTGAGCACCAGAGAATTGATGCTTTCGAATTGTGTTGCTGGAAAAGACTCGTGAGAGTCCCTTGGACTGCAAGGAGATCAAACCAGGCAATCCTAAAGGAAATCAACACTAAAGAGTCATTGGAAGGACTGATGCTGAAGCTGAAGCTCCAATACTTTGGCCACCTGATGGGAAGAGCCAGGGACTGACAAAGTCCCTGATGCTGGGGAAGATTGAGCACAAGAGGAGAACGGGGCATCAGAGGATGAGATGGTTGGATGGCGTCATAGATTCAGTGGACATGAATTTGAGCAAATTCCAGGAAATAGTGAAGGACAAGCAAGCCTTGCTTACTATAGTCCACGAGGTCTCAAAGAGTCAGACACAATTTAGCAACTGAACAACAATAACATATATAGTGTTTATAGTAAGATATATTCCTTATAAGTCACTATGTACATATACATATATATGTGTATATATATACATATATATATACATACATATACATATATACATACATATATATATACAGTATATACATATACTATATACATATACATATATATGTGTATATATATATATATAGAGAGAGAGAGAGAGAGAGAGAGAGATACATATGTATATCTCATATCATGAACTCCTTATTGCAAAATTCAGGCTTTAGGCCTTTCAGGTCTGACCTAAATTAAATCCCTTATGATTATACAGTGTAGTTGATTAATAGATTCAAGAATTAGATCCTGTAGACAGAGTGGCTGAAGAACTATGGATGGAGGTTTGTACTGCTGTACAGGAAGCAGTGACCAAAACTATCCTGAAGAAAAGAAAGAAGGCAAGTGGTTGTCTGAGGAGGCTTTACAAATAGCTGAGGAAAGAAGAAAAGTGAAAGGAGAGGGAGAAAGGGAAAGATATCCCCAACTGAATGTCGAGTTCCGGAGAATAGCAAGGAGATATAAGAAGGCCTTCTTAAATGAACAATACAAAGAAATAATAGAAAGTTAGAAAATAGAAATAGAAAAATAGTATTATACTTAGAAATAGAAAAAGAAACAGAAATAGTCTTTCTATTTAGAAAGACTAGGGATCTCTTCAAGAAAATTGGAGATATCAAGAGAATGTTTCATGCAAGGATGGGCATGATAAAGGACAGAAATGGTTAGGACCTAACAGAAATAGAAGAGATTAAGAAGAGGTGGCAAGAATACACAGAACAACTATACAAAAAAGATCTTAATGACCCAGACAACCACGATGGTGTGATCACTCATCCAGAGCCAGACATCCTGGAATGTGAAGTCAAGTGGACCTTAGGAAGACTTACTACGAACAAAGCTAGTAGAGGAGATGGAATTCTAGTTGAACTATTTCAAATCCTAAAAGATAATGCTGTTGAAGTGCTGCACTCAATATGTCAGTAAATTTTGAAAACTCAGCGGTGGCCACAGGACTGAAAAAAGTCAGTCTTCATTCTAATCCCAAAGAAGGGCAATGCCAAAGAATATTCAAAATACTGTACAGTGGTGCTCATTTCACAGGCTAGCAAGTTTATGCTCAAGATCCTTAAAGCTAGGCTTCAGCAGTACAGGAACCAAGAAATTCCAGATGTATAAGCTGGGTTTCAAAGAGGCAGAGGAACCAAAGATCAAATTGCCAACATTCGTTGGATCATCAAGAAAGCAAAGAACTTCCAGAAAATGATCTGCTTCTGCTTCATAGACTATCTAAAGCCTTTGACAGTGTGGATGACCACAAACTATGAAAAATTCTTAAAGAGATGGTAATACCAGAACATTTTACCTGTCTTCTGAGAAACCTGTATGGGGATCAAGAAGCAATGATTAGAACTGAAAATGGAACAACTGACTGATTCAAAATTGGGAACGGAATACGACAAACCTGTATAATATCACCCTGCTTGTTTAACTTCTATGTGGAGTACATCATGTGAAATGCCAGGATGAATGCCTCACAAACTGGAATCAAGATTGCTGAGAGAAATATCAACAACATCAGATATGAAGATGATACCACTCTAATGGCAGAAAGTGAAGAGGAACTAAAGATCCTTTGATGAGGGTGAAAGAGGAGAGTGGCTTGAAACTCAACAATCAAAAAACTAAGATCATGGCATCCAGTCCCATCACCTCAGGACAAACAGAAGGATGAAAAAATGAAGGCATGACAGATTTTATTTCCTTGGGCTCCAAAATCACTGTGAATGGTGACTGAATACATGAAATTAAAACACACTTGCTCCTTGAAAGGAAAGCTATGATAAACCTAGACAGTGTGTTAAAAAGCACAGGCATCACAGACAGAGAAGGAGAAATATTGTATGACATCACTTATATGTGGAATCCAAAAAGAAATGATACAACTGGTCTTACAAAGCAGAAAGAGACTCATAGACTTAGTAAAAGAAATTATGGTTCCTGGGATAAAGGGATAGTTAGGGAATTTGGGATGGACTTGATAACACTGCTATATTTAAAATGGACAACCAACAAGGATTACTCTATAGCACAGGGAATTCTGCTCAGTGTTATGTGGAACAGCCATTGTTGTTGTTGTGTGTTATTCAGCCTGAATAAAAGTGAGGTTTGGGGGAGGATGGACATACATGTATACGTATGGCTGAATCCCTTCACTGCTCACCTGAAACTATCAGAATATTGATAATTGGCTATGTGCTGAGTCACTTCAGTCATGTCTGAGTCTTTGCAACCCTATGGACTGTAGCCCACTAGGCTCCTCTGTCCATGGAATTCTCTAGGCAAGAATACTGGAGTGGTTTGCCATGGCCTCCTCCAGGAGATCTTCCCAACTCAGGGATCAAACCTGCATCTCCGACATCTACTTGCAATAGCAGGTGCTTCTTTAGCACTAGGGCAACCTGGGATTTCCGTTAATTGGCTCTACCCCAATATAAAATTAAAAAGTTCAAAAGAAAAAGAAAGCAGAGTCATCACTTTGCTGACAAAAGTCCATATAGTCAAAGCTATGGTTTTTCCAGTAGTCATGATGTGAGAGTTAGACCATAAAGAAGACTGAGTGCCAACGAATTGATGCTTTTGAATTGTGGTGATGGAGAAGACTCTTGAGACTCCCTTGGACTGCAAGGAGATCAAACCCAGTCAATCCTAAAGGAAATCAACCCTGGATATTCATTGGAAGGACTGAGCTGAAGCTGAAGCTCTAATACTTTGACCACCCTATGAGAAGAGTTGACTCACTGGAAAAGACCCCAAAGCTGGGAAAGATTGAAGGCAGGAGGAGAAGGGGACGACAGAGGATAAGATGGTTCGATGGCTTGCTGACTCAATGGACATGAATTTGGGCAAATTTGGGGAGATAGTGAAGGACTGAGGAGCGTGATGTGTGGCAGTTCATGGAGTTGCAAAGAGTCGGACATGACTTAGTGACTGAACAACACCAACAGAAATAAGACATAAATGGTTTGGTCTTCATTCCCATTTCTAGCACAGAAAGTAAAAACCTTGGATGAGAAATGATGGGAGAGATAAAAGTTTCTTTTGTTATGTTAATGAGGCACTTTTGGACAGTCCCTAGGTAACCTAAGGATGCGAGCTGGCTGCCAAGGGAACCAACCTGTGATTAGAGAGTTGGAACTTTCAGTACCACTCACTACCTTCAGGGAGGGGAAAGGGACTGGAGATTGAGTTTTACCACTGGTGACCAATGATAATCATGTGTGTGTAGTGAAGCCTCCATAAATACCCAGAAGGACAGAGTTCAGAGAGCTCCTGGGTTGGTGAACCGCTGAGGATTCTGGGAGAGCAATGCACTCAACACGGACAAGGAAGCTTTGTGTCCTTTCTCTACCTTGTCCTCTGTATTTCTTCCATGTACTTTTTCCTGAGTTATATCTTTTTATAATAAACTGGGGATCTAGTTAGTAAAATGTTTCTCTGATTTCTGTGAGCCATTGTAGAAAATTAACTGAAGCCAGGAAAAGGGTTAATGGAACTTCTGGCTTATAGTCAGCTGGTCAGAATCAGAGATGACACCCAGACTTATAATTTGGTGTCTGAAATGGGAGTTGGTCAGTCTTATAGGTCTGAACCCTTAAACTATGGGATCTGATACTATCTCCAGGTAGACAGTATCAAAATTGAGTTGAATTGTTAATATAAAATTAATTTATATTTTTCGAACTTTACAGACATCTGTAGTTAAATATCAAACAATTTGTAAAGAGGCAATAAGAACAGTCCTAACATGTAGGCCTAATACCTGAAGAAAAAGCAGTTTTCTATGAACATTATACTGGGGCGATATGCATTTCTTCCAAATTAATCAATATTAGTAGTTTGCATTGATCACAAAAGTGAAGTTAAGGTGGAGTCAGTATAGCAGATAGCATTTGTAGTTTTTGTCTGGCGTGTGACTTGGGCAAATTATTTATCTTTTAGGGCTTTGATTTCCTTATCTGTAAGATTGGATTAATAAATGGTACCCATCTCAGGAGGATTTCCTTCTCTTGGGATCAAATAAATTTTATATATTATAAGCACTGAAAAACTTTTAGTTATAATTATCTAGGAGTGACTAAAATATGGAAGCAGCTAAGAAGTGTTCCCAATGGAGGAAAAGTCTGTCTTTGAACAGCTAGTAAAAAAAAAAAACGCTTGACTTACACATGTCCAGGTTTGATGTATTATATACATGAGGAATCTGATTAGTTTTTTCTTTTATGAGCACTGGTAGATCACCATCAGTTTTTACCCCTGGCCTACATATAGTAAGCCATTAGAGATCCAGCAATGAAGTAAGTTACACACTACAAATCTTGGGCTTGAGTCTGCCCCAATCAGCTTTTGCCATACTAATGATGCATTAAAAACAACTCCAAATTCATTGGCTCACAATAATAAACATTTATTTCTGGCTCATACATGTCTGGGTTCTCTGGTCTTGGCTGGATTCATTCTATTTAGTGAGTTTCTCGTTTTCTTTCGATCAGCGACTGGTTACCCAGAATATATTATTCTCGTGGCAAAAGACAGGAGCACAAGAGGACAGACCCGCCCAGGCTCGCACATTTCAAGGCATTGCTCATGTCATGTCTGTGAACTTTCCATTGGCCAACACAAGTCATATGGCAAAGTCCAAATGCAAAGGGCAGAGGCCACTCCAGCCACTCTGAGGCCATACCTTGGTTGTGGAGATGCACCATGACTTCAGGGAAATGAAGAACTGAGATCAATGACTGAACCACCACAGAATCTTAGCTCTGTTTGAGCGTTTAGCTATGTATTCATGGGCAGCCACTGTACTGCTCTAGGCCTTAGTTTCTTTATTTGTAAAATGAAGAGGTTGAATTAGATCAGTATATATTAGAGTCACCTGGGGAAGCTTTTAAAAAACACCATTTGCTGGGTCCCATCCAAGACCAGTTAAATCAGAATCCCTAGGGGTAAGTCTCAAGAACTTGTGTGTTTATAAAGTTTTCTGGATGATTCTAGTGTACAGTCAGGATTGGGAGCCACTGTGTTAGATGGTTTCCAGTATTTCTTCTACTCTCAAACTTGTTTAGGTTCTAATAGGACTGGTTTGTTGGCTATGAAGACTTGCTCAAGATTGACATGCTGATCGATTGGTAGGGTAAAATGTTTGTGTCCTAAAATGCTGCTGACTGCCCCCCTCCGCTTCCACATACACACACACACACCCCCAAGAGCAACAATTGTATTGTTTTCTCTTTGCTTCTTTGTTCAAAGATATTCCCGCATTCTCACAATGCCTTCTTCCTCCTCTTGTCTGCTACCTATTTCAGCTGCTGGAAGAGTTTTCTGAAATAAATGAGAACTCTGCTGGCTTTTCTATGTCACTTATTTTCCAGCTCTACCTGAATTGTACTTAAAATGCCGCTTCCCCCCTTTGCCATTTAGAATTAGCAAGTGTCACCCACCTTCCCGTCAAGGTTGGCACTGATCAGTAGCACACCCCCACGCTGCCACTCTTTCCCCACCTACTCCCGAGTCAGCCCCCGGACGGGGATTTACATTTCCACAGAAGCAGCTCTAAGACCTGTTGAAAGGGGCTCAGGAATGAAATGCAACCTAACTCTCATCCGTGTATGTCAGAGATGCTGCAGAAGAGATACTTGCATTAGGAGGTGGGGAACTGGTGCCCAAGGCCTCATTCCCTTCAAGGACTCCCTGCATAGTGTGGGAGATTTGTCACTGTCGCGGTGATTCTTTGTTGGTTCTCTCTGGCAAGGTCCTTACTTTTTCTCCTCTAGCAAGAATTATAGTTTGAGATATAAATAAATGTAATATTCACAGATCTGGTTACTAAGAAATAGCGTTTATTGATAATTTTCTGTTTTTCCTTTTCCTCTTCTCTATCTCTTATCATAGTACTGTTTATATGAACTATTATATTTCATTGATTCTAAGGTGCATTTTTCCCAGAATTTTATCTCTCTGCAATAGGGATGTGTCTCATAGTTATTGATGTCTTAAAATTAATCGGCAGAAATTTTCCTTTCTTGGAGGAACACACAATAATGGTGCACCTTATGATGGGTGATTTCTGTGAGGCAGTGGAATGGAGCATCATCTAGGCTTTGTGCTAAGTCTGTTGCATTCATTTTCTCATTTAGTCCTCACAATAATTCATTGATTAATTAATTTATCAGTACTTTTTTCTATCAACAAATATTTGTCAAGCTAATATAATTAATAATAATAGTTGACATGTATTGAGCAGATATTATGGAAGTCCTTTAAAAAATATCCTCTACACTTAGCATTAAGGAAGATGCTGAGAGGTAGGTATTGATATTATTTGCACTTTATAGGCCAGCAAAAGTGGCACTCACTCAGAGGTTAACAAACTTGCCACAGTCATAAAGTTCAAAGGCAAGCTTCAAACCCAGTTTACTCTGCCTTCAAAGCCCATGCAATGTCACTACCCTGCATCACATCAAACACTTGTTATTATTATCATTAATAGTGGTGAAGTATTTTATCATTTACAATAGACTTTCACAGAGGCCTAATTATAGCCTAATAACCTGGCAAATGCAAATTCTTTTATGTATTTTGTATTCAAAGATAAAAATAACTGTTAAAATACATTCTTAATAGCCTTCATAAAAAGGTATAAGCCATCCAAAGAAACCCCAAGGAAAGCTAAAAAACTGGAACTCTTTCACTTCATTAGGGCCAAGCAAATAAGAGCTGGGTCAGAGTTCATGCTAATTAATGTCAGAAGGACAATAGTCCACTGGATAATGGAAAAACAAACTATTAATATTATAGGGTGTAAGCTATTACTCTGAGATCTAACTCTGCATTTCTAACTATTACGGAAAATACCATCTAAACCAAGTGGACTTTAAAAACAATGGATAACAGTTTGTAGAATGGATCATTGGCATTGGTAAATATGATAAATGAGGTCAGGCCAATGACACTTCCATCTAGATTCAGTTTTAGAGGGAATGACCTGAAAATCTGGGATATTAATGTATTGGGGTTAAGTCTATTGTTTTGTTATTCTAGTGATTTATGGTCAACAAAGAAATCCCAGCAAAAGGGACTATGTCGGAAAGAGCAGGAGAATCATAATTAATTTGACATTATTTTTAAATAATTATATTCCTTTAATCTATTAAACAATCTAGGCAATCATAAAGCCACAGATTCCAGAGTTAGAAGGGCCCCAGGAGGTAGCATGTTTTCCACTTACACAAGGAGAAATATGAGCTTTCTAAGGCACCCTCACTATTTCATTTCATTTTGACTTTGTTGGATGGCTTCTTTAATCAATTTCTTCTGTCTTTTAAGTCTCAAAGTTGTTTGAGCTGGGTTTATTGGTTTTTGAAAATCCTGTTTTCTGGGACTACCCCTTCTAATCTTCTGATCACTGTGGGTAAAAATGGGCTGTCTAGCTTTAACAAATGGTTAGAAATCTTGCCATTTTGAAAACAGGGCACCCTTCCCTGAGAACCTCCATATCTTTTTTTTTTTTTCAGAACCTCCATATCTTATGCAAGAGATGAATTATATTTATCCCTGAATGATTGCCTTCTAGTCAGAAATCTCAAGGGTGAATGAAGTGTTACCAACTGTTAATGGGTTAGTAACTAAGATGGGTAAATTAAGTTTCCCTTTTATCCAACACCAAACTTTTCCTTTTTCCTCTCCTCAGTTTCTGAGATGAAAACAGATCCCCACAAAAAACCTTTATAGCTCAAGAGACAGGCAGTAATTCTTTATCTCTAGTTTATAGAATTCTAACATTTCACTGTTGTTGTTGTTCAGTCACTAAATCGTGTCCAACTCGTTGCCACCCCACGTACTGCAGCACACCAGCCTCCTCTGTCCTATCTTCTTAGTTCCCAGAAAGTGAAAGTGAAAGTCAGTCAGTCGTGTCTGACTCTTTGCAACCCCATGGACTAAACAGACCATACAATTCTCCAGGCCAGCATACTGGAGTGGGTAGCCTTTCCCTTCTCCAGGGGATCTTCCCAACCCAGGGATTGAAGCCAGGTCTCCTACATTGCAGGTGGATTCTTTACCAGCTGAGCCACCAGAGTTTGCTCAAATTCATGTCCGTTGAGTTGATGATGCTATCTAACCACCTCATCCTCTGCCACCCCCTTTTCCTTTTGCCTGCAATCTTCCCCAGCACCAGGTCTTTTCCAATGAGTCAGTTCTTTGCATCAGGTGGCCAAAGTATTAGAGCTTCAGCATTAGTCCTTTCAATGAATATTCAAGGTTGATTTCCTTTAGGATTGACTGATTTGATCTCCTTGCAGTCCATGGGACTCTCAAGAGTCTTCTCTGGCACCACAATTGAAAACATAATTTCTTCAGCTCTCAGCCTTCTTTATGGTCCAACTCTCACATCCGTACATGACTACTGGAAAAACCATGGCTTTGACCATAAGGACCTTTGTTAGTAAGATGATGTCTCTGCTTTTTAAGATGCTGTCTAGGTTTGTCATAGCTTTTCTTCCAAGGAGCAAGCATCTTTCAATTTCGTGGCTGCAGTCATGCACTGTTCACAGTGATTTTGGAGCCCAAGAAAATAAAACCTGTCACTGTTTCCACTTTTTCCTCTTCTCTTTGCCATGAAGTGATGGGACTGGATGCCATGATCTTAGTTTTTTTTGAATGTTGAGTTTCAAGCCAGCCTTTTTACTCTACTCTTTCACCATCTTCAAAGGATCTTTAGTTTCTCTTCACTTTCTGCCATTAGAGTGGTATCATCTTCATATCTGATGTTGTTGATAATTCTCCCAGCAATCTTGATTCCAGCTTGTGAGTCATCCAGGCTGGCATTTCACATGATGTACTCTGCATAGAAGTTAAATAAGGATGGGGACAATATACAGACTTGTACTTCTTTCCCAATTTTGAACCAACCAGATGTTCCATTTCCAGTTGTAACTGTTGCTTCTTGACCTGTATACAGGTTTCTCAGGAGACAGGTGAAGTAGTCTATTTAGTATTCCCATCTCTTTCAGAATTTTCCACAGTTTGTTGTGATCCACACTGTCAAAGGCTTTAGCATAGTCAAAGAAGCAGAAGTAAATGTTTTTCTGGAATTCCCTTGCTTTCTCTATGATCCAGCAAATGTTGGCAACTTGATATCTGATTCCTCTGCCTTTTCTAAACCCAGCTTGAACATCTGTTAAGTTCTTGGTACCATTAGAGTCAATTATAAAGTATTTTTATTTATTTTTAATAACAACATATTTGACATGGAATTATAATGGATCTAGAACTGAAATGTACCCCAGAGATCATTCCAACACCGTTATTTGCAAATAAGAGATATTGTTACTGGGGCAATTAAATGCTTTACCCAAGAGCATGTAGCCAGTTAGTGGTCTCCTGACTCCAACTTCATTCTCCTTCCTGAAAATTTTCAATTAATATTGGTAAGTTCTTGCAAATGAGAACAATGTCCATGAAGTTATCTTCTTGGGGAAATAGCAAAGGATCCTGACTTGGTTGCAAAAGAGATTTCTCTTTAAGACAAGGCTTCAAAAATGACCTTTGAGGGCATTTTCCATATTTCTGATTAGTGGGTACAATAACCTTTAGCTGAAGAAAAGGGCACCCAAAGAGCAAAGCAATAATAGAGGAATTACTTTGGCAATTACCATTACCATTACAAGTCCACCTTTGAAAATAGATGGAGGAATCTGTAATGAAAAGAGTCAGCCTCACAGAGTATGAGAGGAATAGAAATCTCAATATCAAACATCTAGGCCATTCCCTTGACTTTCCTGGTTGAAGTATAATCAAAACAAACAAACAAAAGAAAGTGCCTTTTTCCCACTATAGTAAATGGCACTTTCTACATGGCTTCATGCTATTAAATCTGAAGAATTACTTGATATCTTTTCTTTACTATGAATCATAGCCCCGTCATCTCTAAAATGGAATTAATACAACCTAACCAGCCTACCCCATATGATAAACATAAATTTAATAAATGACCAGACTAAGAAACCAATGTGGTTTTAAGTAAAATTTTTGAGCTCTGTTGGGGCTTTCTCCTACTGAAAGTAGTTTTAATTTGCATTTCTTTAGATTATTTTAAGTGTTGGCTGCAGCTTCCTATAGAATATGGAGGAAGACCAAGTATGCTGCCTAATATGAGAACAAGTTCGTGGTCACCTTTATTTAACCTATCCAGTTTAGGAGAACTGAGTGAGGGAAATTGCCAGATGTATTGAAGAGGATGCCTTCAACACTTCCCAAAACACAGCTGTTGCTTTGCTTAGGATGGCATCATAAACAGAGCCCATCTTCGCACTGCAGAACACTGACATGACGCACTCAACCCTTTATCTGAGCAGGTGAAATTTGCTTTAGCTTCCTTTATCTTTCTTAAGAATGCAATAAGAATTTTTAAAGCTTTTTCTCAGGCATTCGCCTTTCTATATACCCAAATCCCTAATTTTCTCATTTTTTCCAGATTTAAGAATTTTGCTATGTGAGACATGGAGTATTGGTGGTACAAAAATCTTCATAACTCTCCTTTATCCAATTTGCAGTCCCTCTTGCGACTATGACAGTTTTCCTGCAATCCTTTTTCTTTGTTTCCTCCTTAGAAGAGAAGAGCAGTGTCTTTTAACTGTAGTTTGCCCATTAGAGATAGTCTGAGAATAAATGAAATCATTATGTGTTGAGATAAACCTCTAAACAAAGATGCTCTGAGAATCTCAATAATGTTCCTAGTTTTAATACATACTCACAGATCCCAGACTCCCTCACTCCCCATGTGCCAGGCTAACCCTGGGGAATTTGAAGATGCCAAGATTTTACTCTTAGTTTTCTCACTGGTTTAGCTGTAAGGCCGAGTGAACAACACCACTTCTCAGCTCTGTGCCAAGTTTTCTATCTCTAAAGCAGATACCATCTCTGACATCTTAACAAGAGCTTGCAAGTAGCTTCCCACCTCATATTTTGAACAGGACTCTCCCTGGAAAGATGATTTTTTAAATAATATGAAATAAAATATTTATACCTGTGTAGTGCTTCTTAAGATATAAATGTATCTGTTCATAAATGGAAAATGAAGCTATGATTTTGAGGAATATGCTTTCCCCAATCTGAAGTATTTTTCGTGATGTGGCTATTGAAGCATCAGCCCTGCTCTGCCACTTGACTTAACATTTCTCTGCTCCAGTTTTTCCCTCTGGGGAGAGGGCTAGAAATTTTAGAAGAATAGTTAAAGCCACCACCAGATTCAAATAATCCCCTGGACCAATGTGCATGTATTTATGTGAGAGCATTTCTAGCTCTGTTTTCCCAAATATTTCTTCATCAAATTAAATTGTTTTCACGTTTATTTTTTAACACCCTTTGACCACATCAAGATTTTTGATTCAGGCTAAGATTTTGAGACTTTCAGAATGAGCTATGCTATCTGGCATAAATGGGTGTTCCAGTTTGACCTAAGAATCTCAGAAATTACTATAGGCTGTAATCAGAGCAAAGGAGCAAGTGACAGAAGTGTGTTTTTCTCTGTAATGGAAATAACTAGAGAAATGCAAAAGAAATCTCTCTAGTCTGTTCTAAAGAGTTCTATTTTGAATTCCAAGGCAACTGTCATTTTAATATCAGGGCCCCTTTAAGCAGAAATTTTGACTTGCCATGAATTTAACAGGCTGTAGGCTATCAAATGCCTGACTATAACAGCTCTCTCTTCTTTGTTTAAAGAATTGAAAATGGAAATTGCATAGTCTAAAATTCCTGATTATTTTATCTCCCTAACTTCATCCTTCTGATCCATTGGGAACACTGTTTCAGGAAGAATGTCTTAAAGCAAAATTTTGCTTTCCCTAGAAGCAGACACTAAGAGCTTGAGTGAAAGCAGTTTATTGGGGCTGGAGAAAGTGAGATGAGGAAGGAGGCAATAAGGAGCATGTGGTCAAGCAGGTCACCACTGTGGGTAACTAGAGCTTCTTCCCACTGGGGACCTCTGAGGACTGGCATAGAACACACACCTCCGAGCTATCTCAGGGGACGTGTGAGAGGATCACAGTGTTTATACAACTCCAGCAACTGCTACCAGGTTTTGGTTGAGAGCTATTTGTGGAAAGTATGTAACTTACTAGCAGAAAATCCTTGATGATATCACTTAAGTCATCTGAACTTCATTTTCTCATATGCAAGGTGGACATGAATCTAATGTCACAATATTGTGGTATGAATTCCATGTACTGTTATACTAAAGTGCTTTGTAAGTTACCCAATTACTATTAAAATATTATTTATTATTAATACAGGTAAACATGCTCTATTCCTCCAAAAAGTGTTAAAATCTTATGAAGTTAAGATATATACATAGATAAATATCAAAGGCAGTACTTGATCACTTCTGTTAGAGGACAACAGTCTTCTCTGATAGCACAGTGGGTTGAGGACAGAGACTTTGGAGTTCAAACCTTGGCTGTGCCATTTATTAGCTTTGTGGGCTTGGGCAATTTACTCACTCTCTCTGAGTCTCAGTTTTCTCATCTGTAAAGTGGGTATGACAGAATTGCTCATGGAGTTATTAAATACTAAATTAAGTAATGCATGCAAAGTGCTTAGTATTTATTAAATAGTTGTGTTATTTTCATTACCACCATTATTATGGTTTTTGCTATTACTCTTGCATGGGATTTGGAAAAGGAATATGTCAAAATTAATTTGGAGTGTGATACACTCTAGGAAGAGTGTTATTAAATGAAATAGTGGACATGAAAGCCCTTAGTCAACTCTTATTTTCTATTGTCAATTTTAAAGAATGATTATTCATGAATAGGGTTTCATGAGTTGGACATCACAGCAGGTAAAAGTATGCCAGGCAGAGGTGAGACAGGAAAGGCATTTTAAATATAAGAAACACACTGTGCAATGTGGAAATGAATACAGACAGCATTCTGTCAAGGAAGGTTTTACTAACAATGATCGGCGTGGTTGGGTAAGAGCATGAGGCATATCTAGAAGAGGAAGAAAAGCCAAGTGGGGCATGAATCAGAGCATGGAAGGCCTTGAGGGCTGAGTTAAAGAGCTGGAGACCCAGTGGGTGTTGTGAATAGAGGAGTCATTTCTTGCTGGTTCGTGCTCCTGAGCCTTAATCCACTCACATGCAGCCTCTTCAGTCCTGAATCCAGAGCTGCCTTCTCAGCTTTCATTTCCTGCTCTTCACTTTACCCTCATGCTTCCCTTCCAGCTCTCCCACATCATATTCACCTCTTTCTGTACCTTTGCTTATGCTGAACCCCTCACCTGGAGGATTCCCTCTCCGTCTTTTTTTCTTCTTAATCAAATCTGCCCTAGCTGCTCATGCATTTTCCATACCTGTCCTTAGCAATCCTTTCTCCCTTAACGCCTTGAATACTTTTCACCTCCATCACCCAGTCATCTCATTTCCTGATAAGAATAAGCTCTTTGAATGCAGGGACCATGCTTTTATTTTGCTGTTTCATACATTCCTGGATACACAGAGAGTGATCAGGAAATTCTTGGCTAATCGGACATGTTAGCCACATCTTCCCAAGGGTCTCCTTGCATGTGTCACGTCAATGGTACCTTTCTCTAATTTGCCTTCTCAAGGTTGGTAGAGTAAAATATGACGGGCTTCTCCTGGCCCTTTCTCAAGGGATTCTAGTGATGTTAACATTATGTGGCTTTTTTATGAAATGGGAACTGTTAGCCTCCAGGTAGAAATTTGGGAAAAGAAACTGATTTATTCTGTGATGTTTTAGATATAACTGACTTGTGTGCCATTAAATTTCAGTTTGATTCACTTCTTGCTTTGAGGTCGAAGTGAAAAAACTCATTTTCCATTTCAGCTTTGCCATTAATTAGCTGCGTGACTTTGGGCAAGTCTTTTCCCCTCTCTATTAATAATAGCTATCTTTTACTGGATGTGAAATAAGTGCAGCATTGCTAGGTGCTGTAAATCCACTGTTTTATTTAATCCTCCTATCAATTTTGTGAGGTAGGCCTCATGACTGCTCCTAGTTCCAAATGAGACTCAGATCAGAAAGTAAGTTTCCCAGAGTCACAGAGTTAATAAGTTACAGAGTCAGAACTCAAAGCCAGGATTGGCTGCTTGCAAAGCTTATGAACTTAATCCTTATGCATTATTTCAGTTCCTTTAAGTCTAAGCATCTTCAGCCTTAAACAAAGAGATGAGACTGCAATCTCTAGGAAGCTTTCCAAATTTGTGACTCTTCTCTAAGAGTACATGTTATTTCAGGCATGAAATTGAAATCTGTAATTTGCTACAAATCACCCAGCTACCACAACTCCAATTTCCTGGAGGAAACTCTCTTCCCCACTGTTACTTGGCAGAGTTTGGGGCTGGGGATGACCTCCCTCATGGATGTGCATGTGACCTAGGACCAAGCTCATCACACATTTCTTTCCTGGGACATGGGCTTGGTCATGTGACTTAATGGAGGCCAATAATAACCATACTCAGAATTTTTATTCTGACTTTCAGGGGAAAAGTATTAGTACTCACTTGCACTGAACTGGATCCTGGGAGAATGCAGGCGCTTTCCCGTGATGCTGACAGTCAGTCATGCCACTACTTGTAGAACATGGAAATTAGCCAGCGCCTGGCAGAGCAGAGCCCCGAGAGGGAAGGACTGGGTCCTGGTGACATGTGTCAGCCCCCAAATCTATCCTTACCTGAAGCAAAGCCAAGGGTTGGATTCTCCTTACAAGTGAGCCAGTTTGGGGGTTCAGTTTGCTGTTATAGGCACCACAAGATAAGAGGAGTTCATGGGTCTTTTCCTTTTTTTGGGGCACAAACATACCAAAATCTTACTGAACAAGCAAATTGTCTTGTTCAGACTCAGTCCCAGCCAGAGTGCATCAGGCCTTGAATCATCTCTAATTATGGTAGAAAATATATTCTCACTGTGGATGAAAAGGTGCCTGATTTGTCATGTGAGAAAAAAAATCTGTTAAGTGGTACAGTGAAACTTTATGACTCTCTTCTGCCAGAAGGCTTCCTGATCATTTGCCTGTCTCCAGAAAATGTTAATTGCTAATTGTCAACGTGCGTTTCAAGAAAGTGAGCTGCTGCCTGGCATGCCTGTTAGCTCTAACTGGTAACTTGTTTCTGTCCCCTCCATTTCTTTATAATTACATTTGAACTTTGAAACCAAAAATCATTTAGGTTAAGGCACTATGACTTTATTGAATGAATTCTATCTATACTTTTACATAAATCATTATATGTCATTAATCATAGAATTTGAGGGTTGGAAGAGACCTTTAGAGAACAGATTTTCCAGCCCCTTTAATTTAGTAGAAGAAGAAAATAGTAGGCAGACATCAGCTCAGAGTCACATGGTAGTTATAGGTTGTTAAGGGCTATAATCAGGGTCTCCTGACCTCAAGCCAGGGTGATTTTCACCATATCACACCTCCTCTCCTGACCCTGTCTTGGTTTATTACATGAATAAAAACTCCAAAAGCCTCAGACACATGACAAATAAATGCAAATCTTCCAGATGAGAATTCCCTGCATTCACTGTCACCCTCTTCTCATTTTTACCACCTCTGTTCTTTCTGACAGCAGACTAAAGAGAACACAAATGCCACCTGGATAGCTAATCTGGTCAGGAAACCACATGGAAGTTAGTGTAAAGAATAGTACAACCTTAGGCGTTTTCCCCCAGCAATTAAGGAATTTGTTTTGGTACCTGGAAAATAAAAGCTTTTTTTTTTTTTAAGAGAACCACTTACAATGATACAAATGATTCTTGAGCTTTCATTACAGTAGATTTGATCTATAATTCTGCTTAGTAATATTGTTAGACCTTCAATCTGTGTCATTAACACCCTTGATAAGAAGAAGATCCCACTTGTTATACTCTGTAAGTTTGCCTGTTATTCCACTTCAAATCCACTTTGTGTACTAAGATTTTATTAATAGCTATATAAGGTTTATGGGAGAAGGAAATGGCAACCCACTCCAGCATTCTTGCCTGGAGAATTCCCATGGACAGAGGACCCTGGCAGGCTACAGTCCATGGGGTCGCAAGAGTCAGACACGACTTAGCGACTAAACCACCACTACCACATAAGGTTTACTACCCACAAGAGAGAATATTAAATTTATTTTAGGATCACCAAGTTCATTGTGGACTAAAGCCACTTAGCAGTGAGCAGGACTGCAGAAGCAAAACGTTATCCTAAGTTAATTCATCAGTGAGGAGTTCTCTGCCTTTCTGGAAACTTAATTTGTATACTGCTGTCAGTGGTTTCTCAGAAATAAGAAATCAGAGGGGGCTCAAAAGGGAGGCCAATCTGAGACTTAGAAGCTCAAACACTTCTTTGGATGTATAGGTGGTTTTTAAAGGTGATTTTCATTTTAGAGACAGTAAATAACTGGAAATTCCTGAGGTTGGTTAACTGGAATTCCACAGGCTGTCACATGATCTGTCTGAGTGAGGAGGAACAGCTGTAGAAATTACCCTTTGAAAATAGGCATCTGTTAAGCAACAGTCCTTTTCTGTTGTCTATGAAAACTGTGACTTACATTGCATTTCATCAATAGGGTGTTGAAGACACGATTTAGGCCAGCTGAAATTTCAAGTTTTTGATAGATGGGTCTATCAATAGAAAGTGAGAGCCTCAGTTTAGATTTAAAAAACATAAATGACAAATTTGTGAAGTCAACTAGATTTTGACACCAATGAAATTGTATCACAAATATGTATTCTATTATTGCTTATTGTTAGCAGCATTAAGGTCACAAGAAGAAGAAAAGTAACTTTGGGAGATATCAAAATAAGGTCTGGTATAATTTTTCCTATAGTAAGATGACTTGGAGGAGATTATATATTTTTCTTAAATGACTAAGCAAGTGATATTATTTATTCTAAGTTGGATTCTTAAATGAAGATAATAATATTAGGATCCAGTTCTATTCTATGGAAAAGTTCTTGAGAGATTAGTGAGTGCCTTTTGGGAAATGTTGAATCTCTGTTAAAAAAAAAAATCTGTCAACAGGAAGGAAAATTCCCCACTTTCTGCAAGTAGTAGAGCATACTTTATGGACTCTAAATGTGAAAGGTGAATGGACAAGTTTACTGCCCATTTAGTGTCTTTTGTCTGCTGATTCCTAAAGCTGCACATGATGAAGAAAGGTAGGGCCTGTTAATAGGAATTGCCCCTTTGGAGCCACAGGTGAGGGTTGAAGGAGAGCCATAGACTGAGCAGAGGATGCCCATTTAACACAGTTGGCAGGCGTTATGACGATGACAGCATTAACAACAAGAAAAGGCCCTCCAGAGCCTATTCACAAGACCACTAGAACAAAACGGCATCTACTACAACAGAAAACCTCCCAAGACAGTGAAAGAGTACAGGCTGCAGTCACATCTGACCTGCAGGTATGATGTAAGGTCTTCCTGAGCACCTAACACCCCCAGGGCCTTTCAGGGCCTGAGATCCTACAAGACTGTGTCACACCAGAGTTGCCCATTCTCTGATGTCTCTGCAGTTGTGTGGACCCATATCTGAACACTTCCCTAAGAATCACTGAGAGACCTACACATTGCACCTAGTCCTTCATTTGGAAGGTTAAATAATTATGTAATCTCCAAAAGAATACTTATTGAGCCTCTATTGGGTGACAGACTTTATTGCCTCATAACCCAGAAAGACTAGTTATTTACTGAGCAACAGCTATGTGCCAGGCATGATGTTAAATCAATAGAATGAACATAGTCCCTGCCCTTTGGGAATTTTCCATCCACTGTGGAAATAGGCAATACTGGCATGAACAAATAAGAGATGGTGTAAAATGTTATAAGTACTAATGGGAAAACTAACCAGCAGAGTATAAGAGGATAGTAGGAGGAAGGAGAAAGCTGAGGCCAAAACATGGATGATAAATTGTTCTAGGCCACTTTGGTGAGTTGTTGAGTAATTATTAAGCTCTTACTATTTACCAATGCTATTCTAGGCACAGTGATAAACTAATGAAAACAAAGTAAAGTTCTTGACTTTATGGACCTAAAATTTAGTTCAGAGGAATAGGCAACAAATAAATGAGTAAATAAAATCGAGGTGGTATGACAGGAACAAGAGTCCAGGATGATTTCAAGGTCCGGCTGGAGTTACTCTTAACTGCTATGGGGAAGACTAGAGATAAAGCATGTTTTGGAGAAAGATCGAGGGTCTAGTTTTGAACATGTTACCTTGGTGGTGCTAGTGGTGAAGACTCCGCCTGCTACTGTAGGGGATGCACGAGATGTGGGTTTGATCCTTGGGTCAGGAAGATCCCCTGGAGGAGGAAATGGCAACCCACTCCAGTATTCTTGCCTGGAGAATCCCATGGACAGAGGACCCTGGCGGGCTACAGTTCATGGGGTCACAAAGAGTCAGACACTACTGAGCACACACACACAACTTTAAGGTGACTTTAGGCATCAGGGCAGAGGTGTGAAATGAGCTGCTACAGTCTTCCAGCAGAAAACTGATATTCAGGAGGGAAGTATGAACTGGAAATAGAAATGTCAGAACCGTGAATGTGCAGATGACAAAGCCACGAGACAAGAGTGAGTGTGGATAAAAGTGTGAGAATTGAACTGCAGGTCCCTCTACTGTGAAGATGTCAGGGAGATAAGGAGAAAGCAGCAAAGGAGACTTAGAAGGTCTGGTCAGTAAAATGGGAGGAAAACCAAGAGGGTATGACGCCTTGGAAGCCAAGGAAAGAAACTGTTTCCAGGAGGAAGTGATTGACTGTGTCAGTGCTGCTCACTGTGCACAAGTAAGATGAGGCCTTAAATCGAGCATTGGATTTGGCAGCATGGAGATCACTGGTGTCTTTGTCAAGACCAATTTCAGAGAAGGAGTCAAAGAAAGAATGAGAGGGAAAGAAGTAGAGAGGAGTTTTGCCTTAAAGGATAGCTAAGAAATGAGGTCATAGCTGCAGGGAGAAGTGGGTCAAGATTATTTTCGTTTGTGGAGATGGAAGAAATTACAGTATATTTGAATGCTGACAAGGATAATTCAGTAGGGAGGGAAATTTTAATATGCATGAAAGAGAAGAAACAACTGCTAGAGCAATATCCTAAAGTAGGCAAGAGGGTCTGGGATCTAGTGAACAATGAGGAAGGGCATGAATTTAGGTAGGAGCAAGGATAGTTATCTCAGAAAGTAAACAGGAGTACAGGAGGCAAGGCAGAATGTATGGACGGAGATGCAGTTGGGTGGGTAGATGTGGTGGTAAGAACATCTGGAATGTCTCTTCTTATTATGTCCATTTTCCTGGCAAAATAGGAAGATAATCATTAGCTGAGGATAAGGAGGAGTGGGCTATTTAAAATCCAAAAAGATGATGCTGTTAAAGTGCTGCACTCAATATGTCAGCAAATTTGGAAAACTCAGCAATGACCACAGGACTGGGAAAAGTCAGTTTTCATTCCAATCCCAAAGAAAGGCAATGTCAAAGAATGTCCAAACTACCAAACAACTGGACTCATTTTACATGCTAGCAAGATAACGCTCAAAATCCTTCAAGCTAGGCTTCAACAGTACGTGAAGTGAGAACTTCCAGATGTATAGCTGGATTTAGAAAAGACAGAGGAACCAGAGATCAAATTGCCAACATCCACTGAATCATAGAAAAAGCAGGGTAATTCCAGAAAAACATCTACTTCTGCTTCATTGACTATGCTAAAATCTTTGCCTGTGTGTATGACAATAAACTGTGAAAAATTCTTAAAGAAATGGGAATGCCAGACCACCTTACCAGTCTCCTGAGAAATCTGTATGTGGGTCAAGAAGCAACAGTTAGAATCAGAAATGGAACAATGGACTGGTTTAAAATTGAGAAAGGAGTATGTCAAGGCTGTATATTGTTACTCTGATTATTTAACTTATATGCAGAGTACATCATGCAAAATGCCAGGTTGGGTGAATCCCAAGTTGGAATAAAGATTGCAGGGGAAATATCAACAACCTCAGACATGCAGATGATACAACCCTCATGGCAGAAAGCAAAGAGGAACTAAAGAGCCTCTTGATGAAGGTGAAAGAGGAGAGTGAAAAAGCTGGCTTAAAACTCAGCATTCAAAAAACTAAGATCATGGTATCCAGTCCGATCACTTCATGGCAAATAGATGGTGGAAATGTGGAAACAGTGACAGATTTCATTTCCTTAGGCTCCAAAATCACTCCTGACAGTAACTGCAGTGAAATTAAAAGATGCTTGCTCCTTGGAAGAAAAGCTGTGACAAACCTAGACAGCATATTAAAAAGCAGAGACATCACATTGCCGACAAAGGTCTATATAGTCAAAGCTATGGTTTGTCTAGTAGTCATGTACAGATGTAAGAGTTGGACCATAAGAAGGCTGAGCGTCGAAGAATTGATAATGTTGGAGAAGACTCTTGAGAGTCCCTTGGATAGCAAGATCAACCATCCAGTTCTAAAGAAAATTTACCTTGAATGTTCACTGGAAGGACTAATACTGAAGCTGAAGCTCTAATACTTTGGCCACCTGATGGGAAGAGTTGACTCATTGTAAAAGACCCTGATGCTTGAGAGATTGAGGGCAGGAAGAGAAGGGTGACAAAGGATGAGATGGTGGATGGCATTACCAACTCAATGGACATGAATTTGAGCAGACTCTGGGAGATAGTGAAGGATGGGGAAGCCTGGCATGCTGCAGCCAATGGGGTCGCAGAGTCGGACATGACTGAGTGACTGAACAAGTGTAGTGGGAGGAGTTTAAGAGTTGGAGGGAGAAGGCGTGAAATGATTATCTCAGGAGAGGGAGAGAGGGAATGACTGGGCAATGCTGCAGGATTGCTAGTTACCCCTGAGACCCTTTTGAGTTTAGTGGTCATAAACTTAAGGCAGAACGTTTCCAGTCATTGTCTTTTTTTCTTTCCCCCCAGCCATGTTCAACAGCGCAGGGGCAAATTCAGGGTTATATAGAGTGGGAATTAGCTAGTGTAGGATTTGATTGGAGAGTACGAAAATCACGAAGAAGGGGTAGGGGAGTGAGGATTGCATGTACACCAGGAATGTAATGGTATACCAGAAATGCTAGCCGGGTAAGCAGCAAGTGAGTACACATGGAGATGAAAGAGACAGGGAAATGGCATTAAGGGTTGCTTGTCCTATTTGGGGATAAAGACTAATTGAAGTCAGCTGGAATGATAGGAGGTGATGGTGGAGAATGGAAATTTGTAATTGAGACTGTAAAGGGTTGTTAGGAATGACAAAGTCCAGAATGTGGCTGTGAGAATGAGTGACTGAGGTCACATGGGGGACCAGTACCCTGAAAAAGAGAGAGGACATTAAGGGACTGAGGTGCCAGGCAACTGGAAGTGTTCCCCACAGCAGTATGAAAGTCACCAGGAATTATGGCGAGAGTAGTATTGGAGAAAGTGACCGTTTTGGGACCTAAAATCTCCAAGAACTATTGGGAGTCACCTGAGGGTCTGTAGAAGCCTATTACAAGGAGAAGCAGTGGTTGGTTTAGCCAGACAGAGAGTTGTTTTATGGAAGCGGGAAGGAGGATAGTCTGTGAATAGAATTACAGGACATTCAGAACACTATCCTTTCCCTAAATACCTTTATCTTCACTTAACTCCCATAAATAGGTGGTCTTGCCCTAGAAAGAAAAGGGAAAATGGCTCGATTCTTCTCCCCATCAGATTTACAACCCATGATTTTTGTCAGATGAGAACAACTACATGTGTTATAACACTTTGGGGTTTTTAGAGCTGAACAGACACATGTTTGTATGAAATGCTGGAGGAAACACAGTGCACTTTTGAAAGGTTTCGGCTCCAGAATCAGAGAATCCTAGATTCACATTACCTTTCCCCTAGTTACTGTGTGGGCAAATCATTCAACCTGTTTTTGTCCCACATGTCCTCATCTGTGTAGTTGTTATTTGAATTAACAGTATCTACTTCGTTAGATTATAGCAACTATTAAAGGAAAATCTAAGTCAATGGCCTTGAATGTACTATGTTATTTGGTAAGTTTTACTATTGTTAATATTAACACTGTCATGTTTTCATTACTTGGCAAGGTTAGATTGGGGATTGGTCCACTC
This sequence comes from Cervus canadensis, assembly GCF_019320065.1. NCBI lineage: Eukaryota > Metazoa > Chordata > Mammalia > Artiodactyla > Cervidae > Cervus > Cervus canadensis. The sequence continues at coordinate 37,137,372 of NC_057407.1, read as the reverse complement.
AAGAAGCGTACTTGTAATTCAAGAGGATGCCACCAGGGGGAGTAAGGGCCTGTTAGATTCCCAGATAGGCTTCCTCCCCTGGTTGGCCTAGCAGATTGTGTCTTCTATTCAAGATTTAAGAGGAGACTTTACTTGTAACCTTGAGCAAACCATATAATCTTCTGCATCTTAGTTTCTGAATCTGTAAACTGAGGTTATTACAACTTTCTTACCTAATTCAGGATTAAATGAAGAATCAAATGACAAGTATTAATTATGCTGTAAACTATATTATTTCTATAAATACAAGAATTTTTTATTACTAGTATTATTAATGTGTGTGTGTGCTCAGTCATGTCTGACTCTTTGGAATCCCATGGACTATAGCCCACCAGGCTCCTCTGTTCATGGGATTTCCCAGGCAAGGTTACTAGAGTGGATTTCCGTTTTCCCCTCCAGGGGATCTTCCTGACCCAGGTATTGAACCTGTGTCTCTTGTGTCTTCTGCATTGACAGGCAGATTCTTTACCACTGTACCACCTGAGAAGCCCTAATACTAGCATTTTATTCATCTTTTAATAAAATTTTCCTCAAAGTTCTGTCTAAACTGATATTTTTATAATTTGTGTCCATAAAATTTTGCCATTGTCCACATATGAAACTTTTATATAGATCTCAAATAGGAAAAAAAAGTCTCTAGAATGGCAATCTTGTAGCCTAACAGTTTAATAGAAAAAGGCTATCTGTCTAAGAATATGTTATCTCCTTTAAAATTATCACGTGTTTGAGAAATATCAGCAATGCTTATAGGTTGCAGGTAGGCCCTGTGCTGATTATTTTACATGTATTAATATTATCTCTTAGGTTTTCATAGTAGTATCCTATGGAGGTAATTACTATAATTATCTTCATTTTTCAGAGAAGTTAAGACTTGAAGAGGTTAAGTTCTTGTCCAAGGTAAGCAGCAGAGCCTATATTTGACCCTAGGCAGTTTGCCTCCAGAGCCTGTACTCCTAAAAACTTTGCAATTAAAATGAGGGCTTTAAATGCAGCACTCTTGTCTTGAGCATCTTTAATTCATGTTTCAAGATGCCAACTTTGTAGATCATTTTGGTGAAAAATGGGATTTGATGAAACTGCAGTGAAGAAGCCTGCTATCTGCTCTTAACAGTGTAGTTATTGCTGCCTCTCAACTTGGTTTCTTTAGGCAAAATAAAGTCACTTCTTTCCATTTCTTCTTGAGAACTTAATTTTCAACTCTCAGGAGTACTGTGTTTCTAGAGAAAGAGGGGGAAAGGAGCAAAGCATGAAAGAAGAATTGGAAGGATAGAATTATTAGACAGAGTAATGTGCAGCTGGACTTATTTCTATATACATGGTTTAATGTGAAGCAGATCCTAGCAGGTCATAGAAAAGGTTTGTTTGATGTTTTCTTTGCATTTCTGCAAAATTTTCCCATCTATTCTTTCCTCCTCTGAACCTCAGATTTAAGAATCTTGATTAAACAATTTAGTATTTGACTTTGTGCTGTCTAGGTATTTCTCAGCTACAAGATTGCCTAAAATTCTAAGATTTTAGAAAGTTAGAATTGAAAGACACATTGCACACCATTTGTCCAAGTTCCTCAGTTTCAAATGTGGAAATCAAGGCCTGGGTAATGCAAAAGACTTGCCTAAGTTCACACAGCGAGTGAAGGATGGAGCCAGAATTGTAAGGCAAGTCTGCTTGCTGTCAGATGAGGAGTTTGGATACTAGATCACACTGCCTCTTACCTTCTAAATTAGATTTTTAGAAATCTCATCCAAATATTCATTCTTGCATTCAGCTAACAGATGTTTGCAGAATGTGTCACACATGTGCCAGGAACCAAGATACACAGAATAAACTAATGGTCCCACCTCCAGCAGATCAGGAGTGGAGACCAAGCATTCCCTTGAATACACATCTTCATAGGTGGCGAGCATTAACAGGTGTTACCCAGTTATCCTTCCCAGACAGGGTGGGAGGTGAGGAGCATTTATATAGAGGGATGGGTTTTAGCAATGCAAAAAGGATGGTATGGCATGCAAGTTAAGCAGGTTTGAGGATGAACTTCGATACCTGGAGGGAGGGAGCCTCTTGGGGAGTAGTGGGCAAAGAGGCTATGGAAATAGACCAAATTGTGAAGGGCATGATGTGGCATCCTAGAAAGATAAACTAAGTTATGCATGCCTGTTAAGTCACTTCAGTCGTGTCCAACTCTATGCAATCCTATGGACTGCAACCTGCCAGTCTCTGTCCTTGGAATTCTCCCAGCAAAAATACTGGAGTAGGTTGCCATACCCTCCTCCAGGAGACTATGCTATAGGGAATGGGAAGTTACTGGTAGTTTTTAAGCAAAAGAATAATATGCTCAGATAATATTCCCTCTACTCTTCTTAAATCCTCACCTAGAGTCAGGCTGGTGCTGGGTAGATAATAGCATGAACTTAATTGACTTAGAAACAAGATTCAGTAGAAAATTTCCAATCACAAGTACACCTTCTCCTTCAGGGATTTCTGGAAAATAGCATGCTTAATTAATTGAAATTTAGCAGCATTTTTGGAAGAGCCATAATGCTTTATACAAATGATGGTTGGGTGCTGTAGAAGTTTCAGTCTTTGAAATAAAGTAGTATATCATTTATTCTCTCTCTATTGTTTTTTATATATTTTGATTGAGATATAATTCAGGTACCATAAAATTTACCGTTTAAAAGTATACACTTTGGTGTTTTTTATTTTAGTATATTCACAAAGCTGTGCAGCCATCTCCACTAATTGTGGAGTCTTTTCTTCACCCCTAAAGAAACGCTATACCCATTAGCAGTCACCCCTATTCTCCTCTCCATCCCCCAGCCTCTGACTACCACTAATCTACTTTCTATAGACTTTTTTTTCCCCAAAGGATTGGCTTATCCTTGACTTTTCATATAAATAGAATTGTATAATTGATGTCCCTTTGTGAATAGCTTCTTTCACGTAATGTTTTTAAGGTTTAGCCATGTACCATCATGGACCAGTACTTCATTCCTTTTTATGGAAGAATAATACTTTATTATAATATATACCACATTTTGTTTGGAGAAGGAACTGGCAACCCACTCCACTATTCTTGCCTGGAGAATCCCTTGGACAGAGGAGCTTGGAGGGTTAGAGTCCATGGGGTTGCAAAGAGTCGGACACAATTGAGTGACTAGCACACACACATTTTGTTATCCATTCATAAATTAATGGACATTTGAGTGGTTTCCAGTTTTTGGCTATTATAATGTTGCTATGAGTATTCACTATAAGTTTTTGTGTGGGCATGTGTTTTTTCTTGGGCGTATATCTAGGGATGGAATTTCTGGGTCATAAGATAATTCTATATTTAAACTTTTGAGGAACTTCCAGGCTATTTTCCACAGTACCATTTTATGTTCCCACCAGCAATGGACAAGAACTTCAGTTTCTACATATCCTCCATATCTGTATATACTGCTTAGATTCTATATTTCCTTCTATGAATAGTGCCAAATAGTAACATTCTCCAATATTTTTTAGAATAATTTTATAGCCTCCTTTTGTGACTCTAGCATAAATTGAGAGCCTTCACTTTTCATGAGCTTGCTCTGTGAAAAAAAGTGAAAAAGTGAAAAACAGTGAACGTGTTAGTCACTCAGTCATGTCTGACTTTGCGACACCATGACTGTAGCCCGTCAGGCTCCTCTGTCCATCGTTCTGTAGTTGTTTGCAAACTAACCTTTTGTTTTATCTGTGATACTTAGTATTAAACCTTGCAGAAAATGTTGTAAGGCAAAATTTTATCAATGACACCAGTTAATTACAAGTCCCTGTCCTCTAGGCTGTATATTGTCACCCTACTTATTTAATTTGTATGCAGAGTACAAAATGAGAAACACTGGGCTGGATGAAGCACAGACTGGAATCAAGATTGCCAGGAGAAATATCAATAACATCAGATATGCAGATGATACCACCCTGATGGCATAAAGCGAAGAACTAAAGAGCCTCTTGATGAAAGTGAAAGAGGAAAGTGAAAAACTTGACTTAAAACCCAACATTCAGAAAACTAAGATCATGGCATCTGGCCCCATCACTTCATGGCAAATAGATGGGGAAACAGTGGAAAGAGTGACAGACTTTATTTTGGGGGGCTCCAAAATCATTGCAGATGGTGACTGCAGCCATGAATTTAAAAGACACTTACTTCTTGGAAGGAAAGTTATGACCAACCTAGCGAGCACATTAAAAAGCAGAAACATTACTTAGCCAACAGAGGTCTGTCTAGTCAAAACTATGGTTTTTCCAGTAGTTATGTGTGGATGTGAGAGTTGGACTATAAAGAAAGCTGAGCACCGAAGAATTGATGTTTTTCAACTGTGGTGTTGGAGGAGACTCTTGAGAGTCCCTTGGACTGCAAGGAGATCCAACCAGTCCATCCTGAAGGAAATCAGTCCTGAATATTCATTGGAAGGACTGATGCTGAAGTTGAAACTCCAATACTTTGGCCACCTGATGAGAAGAACTGATTCATTGGAAAAGACCCGATGCTGGAAAAGATTGAAGGTGGAGGGGAGGAGAAGGGGACAACAGAGGATGCGATGGTTGGATGGCATCACTGACTCAATGGACATGAGTTTTGAGTAAACTCCGTGAGTTGGTGATGGACAGGGAGGCCTGGTGTGCTGCAGTCCATGGGCTTGCAAAGAGTCAGACACCGCTGAGCAATTGAACTGAACTGTCCTTATCTGGTGTCTCTTGCAGTGATAACAGACAAGGCCATTTATCTCAAATTTTGAAGAATCCTTAGCAAGAAAATAACATCACAAGATGAGATCCCCAGAGAGGCATGGCCAAGAGTTCTGCCTCTTTCCATAATATTCCCCACTGTTTATTTACTGACTGAATTGTTGTGGTGGAAGACAGAGTGTTTGCTGCCCTGGAAGGAGGTTAGGAGATTGGCTGGGGTTTGATTATAACAATAGAGGGAGTGGGTGCTCTGCCCTTATTACATTGTTGGAGGTACACCTACCTGAGGTGTAGAAGCCTACCTGATTCTCTCTGCCTGAGGGCTTATTTTGATCACCTTACTGCACTCACCTGCCTTTAAACCTGAAGTATTATCAGCCCAAGAGCAGTCCCTAACCAAAAACTGATTACAAGAGTTGGTACATGTATTGGTTTCCTCTTCATCAAATTACCACAAACTCAAATAAACACAAATTTATTATCTTATGGTTTTGAAGGTCAGAACTCTGTAACACAAGTCCAATGGAACTAAGTCAAGGTATTAGCAGGGCTGTGCTCCTCTTAGAATACCTAGGGGAGAATTGTCTCCTCACTTTTTCTAGCATTTATTTATTTATTTTTCATTTATTTTTATTAGTTGGAGGCTAATTACTTCACAATATTGTAGTGGTTTTTGCCATACATTGGTATGAATCAGCCATGGATTTACATGTGTTCCCCATCCCCATCCCCCCTCCAGCCTCCCTCCCCATCCCATCCCTCTGGGTCTTCCCAGTGCACCAGCCTTGAGCACTTGTCTCATGCATCCAGCCTGGGCTGGCATTTAAACTTCTTTGATTTCTGGCCTCAAATTACTTTGACCTCAACTTCCATAGTCATATTTTCTTATCTGACTTCAACTCTCTTGCCACCTTCTTATTAGGGTTACACTGGACCCATTTGGATAATCCAGGATAATCTCCTCATCTCAATGTCCTTCCTTAATTTTATCACACCAGCACATCCCATTTGTAAGGCAACAACATATCCACAAGTTCTGGTCAATAGAATGTGGACGTATTTGGGGGTCATAATTCTGCCTATCTCAGTGTAAAATACCCCAATTCCACCACTCCTTGAGTGAGACGGCTCTGAGCATACATTCTGTACAGTTTCCAGACTTTCCCAGCAGGGCTTTGCTCTAGCTACCCACATTACTTACTTGCTCATTAGTATACCCTTTCCTGGTTTCCTTACCTTTTCCTATTTCACTACACCCTATTTCCTGGAATACTCTCCCAAATTCAAATACATATGGTCCCCAGCTTATGATTGTTCTACATTACAGTGGTGTGAAAGTGATATACATTCAGTAGAAATTGTATTTTGAATTTTGATCTTTTCCCAGGTTAGCGATATGTGGTGTTTTCTCTTGATTTTGAGCAGCTTTAGTGAACTGCATCTCCTGCTCAACCACTCACAAGAATAAACAACCGATACACTTACAACCATTCCATACTCAGACAAGCACTCTGTTTTTCACTTCCAGTATAGTATCCACTACATTACAGAAGATAGTCAATACTTTATTATAAAATAGGTTTTGTGTTGGATGATTTTGCCCAACTGTAGGCCAAGTATTGTAAACACATGTAAGGTAAGCTAGGCTAAGCTATGATATTCAGTAGGTTAGATGTATGAAGTGTACTTTAAACTTGCAATGTTTTCAACTTATGATGGGTTTATTGGGATGTAAGCCCAAAGCAAGTCAAGGAAGATCTATACTTGCATTCAAATTTCAGGGTCTTCTTCTTAGCTCAGTTGCTTAATATCTGTAAATGCTTAGAAGACTGAATCTTTGAGTACTCTAAAATGATGAGAGTAGGTCAAAAGAACATGAGAGCCAACTTGAAGGAACTCCCACTAGCCAAATCTGGACAGTAAATAATGATTATAAATGATCACAACCTACTGAATAGAGTTAAGAATCCACCAGTCCACTGATAAACAATTAACAAACAAATAAGTAAGAAGGGAAAGTTCTTCCTTGCAGCCAGATTCAACTACCAAATGAAGAAGGGAGGATAGAATCACAAAATTATTATTTGGCAAACATTATACTAATAACTGATTCAAGCAAGAAAGTTCAGTGGATGCTAAAACCAGGGAAAAACAGGAGTTTACATAGTCTCAGAGTATTTCTCTACAAGATCATTACAAAGGGTAAAAGAATAGCTTGACAGTGGAGAAATCTGATAGACATCACCTTAATCAAATTATTTAATTGGTCAATGGGACATATTTATGTGCCTTTCGATTGGATGCATTGAGAGGATCTCAGTGTATTCCTGCCAAAGCAGCATAACTTAAATCTAATCATGAAAAAAAGTGACAGAACAAAATTAAAGGACAGTCTATAAAATAACTGGCCTGTCCTCTTAAAAAAAATGTCAATGTCATGGATTACAAAGTAAGATTTCAAGAACTATTCCAGAATAAAGGAGACTAAAAATACATGAAAACTAAATATAATACATGATCTTGAGTTTTTATTTTTCTATAAAGAATATTATTAAGGCAACTGAAAAATCTGAATAAGGGTTTAGATAATAGTATTTTCTCGGTATTAATGGTCCTGATTTTATAAATTGTACTGTGGTGATGTACAAGAATATTCTTATTTTTTGTGGTTAGAATACTTGAGGACTTTTCTTATTTTTAAGAAATGCACACTGAATTATTTAAGGATGAAGGAACATCATATAAGAAACAAATAGTTCAGGAGAGAGAGACAGAGAGGATAAAACAAATGTAGTAAAATGTTATCATTTGGTGTATCTGGGTAAAAAGTATCTGGGAAATTTTTTGTACTATTTTTGTAGCTTTTGTGTATGTCTTAATTGTGGCAAAATTTTTAAAATGTAATAAGTATTAAGCATTTCAGTAATGGAGTCATTGCCCTGCTTACCTACAGGTTGTTGTCTTGCTATGTGGTAAATAGTATGTCCCTGACTTTCTTAAGCCACATTATCTCCTCACTGTGTCCCAGGGATGTGTTGACTATTGAGTAGAGTTTCTACTACCTGCAACAGAGCACTGGATTGAGAACCAGGAAACTGGAATTTGAGTTCTGACTCAATAGCTATACAACCTTTGATAAGTTATTTTACTTTTCTTGGCTTCAAACCATGTCTGGAATCTTACAGATTTTTAACTATTCTTTGATTCTGCTTCATCCCTTTTAGACACTCATTTATGATTCTCTAACATTCTTTGGTTATTTGAATAACTGGATCTTTTCTTCTGGATGTGGGATTCATGATGACTTTGCCTTATAATAAATTCCATTGGATGTGGCTACTGTGATTCACATCAAAGAAATTCCCAATGGAAGGTTATTATTATTTGTTGTTGTTGTTGTAAAAGAGGGGGAAAACCAGGCAAAATATTCCAGAAAATTATTCAGTCTGTGATTCCACTTTTTAGATTTCTCACATAGGAAATTTTATAAGTTTAGGTAATCAAACTTCATAAGAATGACTACTGGGAACAATTTTCTTGGTGTAACAAATTAGCCCTTTTTGCTGAGTTAGTTTGAGCTGGTTTATTTCCAGAAGCTCCAGCCATGTGTGAGTTCCTAAGTTACACTGAAGGGTAGGATGAACAGTCTAGAGGAAACAGCTAGGAACAGGGGAGTTGAGCTCAGCTACTGCATCAGCCCTACAGCTGCTTTGCTCCTTGGTATTTGGCTGGCAGCAGTTCTCCAGTTATTGCCCTTCCTCTTTTTTTTTTAAAGAAAAGGTAATGAGGCTTGAACCTCTCTCTCTCGCCTCTCAGAAGTGCTGCAGTGATGAATGGAAATGCCATTTGCAAACTGCTGTGCATCCTTTTCTAGGGAGATATTTAACGAACAAAGCATCCTCATCAGTGTACAGTCAGCTCTTGCTGCAGTGGCAGCACCCAGGGTATTGCATCTTCTCACATTAGCATGATCTACAGTGTACTGTACATAGCCATGCTGGGGGAAAGGAACAGACCAATCTTTTGTCCCACGCCAGTTATTTTTATTCACTACTTTCATTTTCTTCATAAGACTTGTCATAAGCTGCAATTAATTCACTAATTATTTAACTTCTCTCCAGTTGCCCGTCAGGAACATAAAAGTTCAAGGCATGCAGGAACCAAGTCTCCTCTGTTCTTCTTGTGTCCCCAGCACCCAGCACAGTGCCTGACAAATAGTAGGGGTTCAATAAAGACCTATTAGTGATGAGATGAATGAACTATATAAACTGTGATCTAATCTTCCTGTTCCTTTATGACACTATTTGACCACATTTGCCAAGCTGCTTAATAACTGCTCATGAGCTTTCAAATTCCAATAACCAAATAGGCAATTTCCCATGAATGTGATTTTAAAGATACCAATTATGGACAAGAAATAAATAAGCTGACATGTGATAATGAAATGTGGGTCTGTCCTGTATCAGTGGGAACTTCCTAAGGAACTTTATTATACATATCTGGTAGCGCTGAAATAGGCAATTCACCAAATAGATTCTATTTAAATTTGAAAAGTAATCTGCTTATCTCTTTACTTTTCTGGTGAAGACCTCTACATTTTGTTTTGTTTAAATTGCTTAAAAAGTGCATCTTTTTTTGGTCAGTTTTTAAAATCTAAACAGCTCCCAATACTGAGGCAGAAAGGAGGTCAGGAGATAGTAGGGATATGCATTGAGATGAATCATTTGCCCTAGATAATCTCCAGCCTGTGTACTACTTCTCCAATGATTTATTTTTCTTTCTATACAGCTTTAAAAGTTGAGGCAATATGTGTGTTAAACCTGTGAGGATTTGAGTCACCCGTCTCTCTAGCCTCCTTTGTTGTGGTACCCAAAGTTTGATGACCTAGAGACATACATGAAGTGAGGGTGAGGAGGAATGGAGACTCTCACGGACTGCTTCAATTCCTTAATGGTAGTCAAGCTTGGGAAAGAGCCTTTGTTCTTGAATGCTGTACTTTTTTTTTTTTCCCCCACTCTGCATAAGTTCTGGGGTCTTTTTTGTGTGTGTATTTTGGACCCTTGATCTGTGATTATTTAATCTCTTTACCTTCCTAAAGAATGACATTGATTATGTCATTTTTGTTCAAACCCTTCACCAGCTCCCTAACACTTGAAAAATAAAGTCTTAAGCATTCACTCTGTGCTTAAGTGTTCTTACAGTCAAATTCTAGAACAGCATTGTAGTTATGAGCATAGATTCTGGGATTAAATATCTGATTCTGCCTCTTGGATGACCTTGGGCAAATTGCTTAATCTTTCTAAATCTCCTGTTTTCTCATAGAGCAAACAGTGGAAACTGTCTCATGGGGGTTGTTTTGAAGATTCATTAAAATTATGCATAAAAGGGCTCACTTTTATGCCAACAACATAAAGGCTCAACAGAAGGTTGTTATTTTTACCATTTCTCTCTCCCCTGATCCAGCAAACTGGACCAATTACTGCTGCAAGCACTATTGTGAGTACCCCATAATTTATATTTTCTCTGAGACTTCTTCTGCCTCATGCTTTTGCTCACTCCTTCCCCTCTTTTCTGAGTTCAAATGTAATTCATTCTCTGGTATCCTCTCACAGTGTTGCTTCCTAGATAGGCAACACCGCTTCCACAAAGGTAATTCCTCTTTTTCTGCTCCCCACATTTCTGAATGACCTCTCTTTTCTTTATATCCCCTTGACTTTTTTTTTTCTAAGGTGAAAGTGGCAGCCACTTGAATCAAGGATGCCCTCCAAGACTCCCACTGGTTGAGATCTGGAGCACGTTTTTTCCTTCACCCATATCTTAACGTCAGTCCTCCCCGACATGCTGCTCAGCCTTAGCTGGTAGACACAACTACTCTGTGATCAAGTTCAGCTCTCAGCAGATGCTCAATGAAGGAAAGTATCTGTGCAGAGTGAAAGGGACTCTCTGAGGATACCACGTGTATCCTTCCATCTGAAGACCTCATTTCATCCTACATTGAAATTCCCTAGAGATTTGAAAAGCCTTTGCGCTTTGAGCCTGGGGAGGATTTGGTGACATATCAGATGTATTTTTTGGCTCAGGAATATAACTCGGGCTTGGGGATTCTATGTGTGAAGCTCTCTATGACAGCTGTCATTTTCTCTTATGGTTCAGGTTAAAAATGATTGCATGGAAAACAGAATGCTTTGTTATTTGAACAGACTATGATGGATTATTTCTGTCTTGTTATCGTCTTCCTTCACAAGATGGTAGAAAAAAGAAGTCCCCTAAATTTTGAAAATAACGTTTCTTTTCAGGACTAGACCTGGCCTTGGGGTAGGAGCGCTGCCTGTAGTTTTACTCAGCACTACTGGTATGGAGAAGGTTTTGAAGCAAAAACAGAAAGGAATTTCCGACATATAGGAACTAAAAGCAAGACTCTGGGTGCAATCTCAAAAACGACAGAATGATCCCTGTTTATTTCCAAGGCAAATCATTCGATATCACAGTAATCCAACTCTAAGCCCCAACCAGTAATGCTGAAGAAGCTGACACTGAACGGTTCTCTGAAAACCTACAAGATCTTCTAGAACTAACAACCAAAAAAGAGGTCCTATTCATCACAGGGGACTGGAATGCAAAAGTAGGAAGTCAAGAAACACCTGGAATAACAGGCAAGTTTGGCCGTGGCATACAGAATGAAACAGGGCAAAGGCTAATAGAGTTTTGCCAGGAGAACACACTGGTCATAGCAGAAACCCTCTTGCAACAACACAAGAGAAGACTCTATACATGGACATCACCAAATGGTCAACACCAAAATCAGATTGATTATATTCTTTGCAGAAGAAGATGGAGAAGCTCTATACAGTCAGTAAAAACAAGACCGGGAGCTGACTGTGGCTCAGAGCATGAACTCCTTATTACCAAACTCAGACTTAAGTTGAAGAAAGTAGGGAAAACCACTAGACCATTCAGGTGTGACCTAAATCAAATCCCTTACAATTATACAGTGGAAGTGACAAACAGATTCAAGGGATTAGATCTGATAGACAGAGTGCCTGAAAAACTATGGACAGAGGTTCCTGACATTGTACAGGAGGCAGTGAACAAGACCATCCCCAAGAAAAAGAAATGCAAAAAGGCAAAATGCCTGTCTGAGGAGGCCTTACAAGTAGCTGTGAAAAGAAGAGAAGTGAAAGGCAAAGGAGAAAAGGAAAGATATGTCTATTTGAATGCAGAGTTCCAAAAAATAGCAAGGAGAGACAAGAAAGCCTTCCTCAGTAATCAATGAAAGAAGTAGAAGAAAACAATAGAATGGGAAAGACTAGAGATCTCTTCAAAAAAATTAGAGCTATCAAGGGAACTTTTCATGCAAAGATGGGCACAAAAAGGACAGAAATGGTATGGACCTAACAGAAGCAGAAGATATTAAGAAGAGGTGACAAGAATACATAGAAGATGTATTATATGTATTATATTTATTATATAATATATAATTATATTATATATATTATTATATAATATATTACATATATTATTATATGTAATACATATAAAAAAGATCTTCATGACCCAGATAATCACGATGATATGATCACTCACCTAGAGTCAGACATCCTGGAATGCAAAGTCAAGTGGACCTTAGGAAGCATCACTACGAACAAAGCTAGTGGAGGTGATGGAATTCCAGTTGAGCTATTTCAAATTTCAAATCCTAAAAGATGATGTTATGAAAGTGCTGCACTCAACATGCCAGCAAATTTGGAAAACTCAGCAGTGGCCACAGGACTGGAAAAGGTCAGTTGTCATTCCAATCCCAAAGAAAGGCAATCCCAAAGAACGCTCAAACTACCGCACAAGTGCACTCATTTCACATGCTAGTAAAGTGATGCTCAAAATTCTCCAAGCCAGGCTTCAGCAATATGTGAACCATGAACTTCCAGATGTTCAAGCTTGTTTTAGAAAAGGCAGAGGAACCAGAGATCAAATTGCCAACACCCGTTGGATAATTGAAAAGGCAAGAGAGTTTCAGAAAAACATCTATTTCTGCTTTATTGACTATGCCAAAGCCTTTGACTGTGTGGATCACAACAAACTGGAAAATTCTTAAAGAGATGGGAATACCAGACCAGCTGACCCTCCTCTTGAGAAATCTATATGCAAGTCAGGAAGCAACAGTTAGAAGTGGACATGGAACAACAGACTGCTTCCAAATAGGAAAAGGAGTATGTCAAGGTTGTATATTGTCACCCTGCTTATTTAACTTATATGCAGAGTACATCATTAGAAACACTGGGCTGGATGTAGCACAAGCTGATATCAAGATTGCTGGGAGAAATATCAATAACCTCAGATATGCAGATGACACCACCCTTATGGCAGAAAGTGAGGAAGAACTAAAGAGCCTCTTGAAAGTGAAAGAGAGTGAAAATGTTGGCTTAAAACTCAACATTCAGAAAAATAAGATCATGGCATATGGTCCCAACACTTCATGGCAAAATAGATGGGGAAACAGTGAGAGACTTTACTTTGGGGGGGCTCCAAAATGACTGTGGATGGTGACTGCAGCCAAGAAATTAAAAGACACTTGCTTCTTGGAAGAAAAGTTGTGACCAACCTAGACAGCATAGTAAAAAGCAGAGACATTACTTTACCAACAAAGGCCTGTCTAATCAAAGCTGGACCTACTCTTCTAGGTCCAAGTAAAAGTTCTCTTCACTCCCCAAGGGAAAACCCAAGTGAAAGAGGGGGTTAGGAGTGATTGTAGAAATGTCAGACCACTTTGCCTAGAGAAAATGAGGAAAATGGGAGGGGAAAGGAGACTGACTCACAAAAGATCCATTTAAAAGGCTCTTTTTTCCCAGCTAACTTTGTCCTTTGTCTGCTCCTACCATGGTTGCATGGTACAGAGCTTTCAGGGAGGTGGATTGCTCTCTGCTCTCTGTCCTTAGATAGCTGTCTGTCCACATTGTTTCTATTTTTTTGGCATTTCTACAGTGGCTGCATTGCAAGGCTTTTTTTCCATCTCTCCTCTAGTGGCATTATTCTCCCCAAAACTCTTCTCCAGCCCCTTGCTATTGGTAGTTGTGAAACATGAGATACATTGAATATGAATTTCTGTTTGCCTTCAAAGCACAAGGTTTAATGAGAAAAACAAAAACAAAAGGGTGGTTGTGCTATTTTGAATGAAGCTTCCATAACTGCGGAATTAGTAAGGTGTTCTCCAGCGAACTAAACAGAATATGTATTCATCTGCATGGGGAGTGTCTGAGGCTCTCAAATCCACGGATAGTTGCTCTATGCCCAGATAGTGTAAGCTGCTGTGTGGTGTGTTCAGGAAATCCCAACAATCCTGGGTCACCACAAGTGGCTCAGTCCAAGCAGGTGTTTTAGGTTGCATGATACCCACAGACTTGAGTTGAAGTTAAGACAAAATTTCCCAGACCTCAATACAGGAAAAAACAAAACAAAACAAAAAAAAACCCAGGAAGAGCAGTCTGTTCCCCAAATCAACCAAATGCACAGCTTGCTCCCTCCAGCAGTCCAAAAATGTATTACCAGACAAAAGAAAATCTAACTAGGAAGATGAATCTGTTTCTAGCAAAAACTTATTATTCACTCCAAAGTCAAAATTGTGAATGAATTCATTCATTCAACAAACCACTATTGACTTCTGGATTGCCCAGTGTTTTTCCTTGTCTACAAAACTGCTTGTCTCAATTTATATACCTAATAGGAGACTAACTATAACTTATACTGTCTGTCTGGGGAATGAAGATGATTCCCAATGATTGGAATGAAGATATCTGTAGAATGGTTATTTGAATCTTTCTCCAGAGAGAGACCAATACTTCAGAGACTGAGTTGATGGGAAGGTATAAACAGTCTTGGACAGATCTCCCAATAGAGGGAAAGAGAAAACCTACTAAATATTATATCCACTAATATCCTTTTTAAGAGCAGAATTAGGAAAAAGAAACTTCTCTCCCAGTCTCTTCTTGCTGTCATGAATTTCTATTCTCAGGAATTAATCAAATTAAGAATCCAAAGGAGATTTTGTAAGAATAGATTCTAGATTCAGAAGTATTTTATATTAGGTTACACTACAGTGTCTCTGATCTGTTTTACTTTGGGGATCAAAGTGTGGTGCAGTGTGTGAGTTTGGAGGTAGATGTGCCAAGGTACAGCTTGTTCTTTATTGCTATTGCCAGCCCAAGGCCTAGTTTATTACACTTAAAAAAATCAGATTTTTTTGGAACCAGAAATGTTTGTATTTAGTGGATTAAGAGCAAGTTGAAAAGAGAATTTTTGTGCTTTACAATCCCACATAATCCGTTTCCGTTTTCCAAACATGCACTTCCTATTTCCTTGACACCAGGATCACTGAAGGAAACGTGAACTAATTGCAGGCCTCTGATGGTGGCAATTAGGGCAATCTCTCATCTGTGTAATGCTTGGGTTTTACCTATCTCCACAGTTGAGACTCCACGTTGAAGCCCCAGGGATTGGGAGGTTTATCAGGTTGCTCCTGCAAGCTTCTCTTACCTCCCCAGGAAGGCCCTCCTCCAGGGATTCACACAAAGGCTAAAAGGAATTAAACTGGGGACAAAACTCCTGGAGCCCGTACCCTCCTTGTATTACTCAGCCTCATCTTCTCATCCTTGCACAAAAACTATTCTCCTACCTCAGCTTCCTGTTGAGTTACTCTGTACTTTTCAGTAGCCCTTTCCTCATCACCAAAGTGCCTCCAGAACCCCCAGCTTCTCGGAGAAGCCTTCTTCCAGGCCCTGGGACACTGTGATCATGGGGCTTCGCTCCCTTCACCCAGGCTGCCTCTCTCTGATTGTTGGCTTGTTGAATGCTCACCTCATCTTCTAAATCTGAGCTTAGGTAGTGAGATTTGAAGTCTGAGTTCCTCAGCTGACCTGCATTCTTTTTTCCTGAGCTTTCACGCCACCATTTGATCCTTTTGGTGGCTGAGCTCATACTGGGTAATCGCGTATGTAGATGTTCATCTTCCTTTGTGACTGTGCCCTGAGAGCATGGGCACAGGATGCTTATTTCTATGCCCCTAGTGCTTGAGAGAGGTAAAATGCTCCCAAGAGAAGGAATTCTTCAATCACCGGATATCCATAATCACTGGATTATACAGACGTTAACAAGAGGCTTTCCATGAGAATTTAATAAATAATATAAGAAGATGCTCATTGTCTTTGCATGAAGGGAAAAAAATATACAAGATCATATATACCAGGATTCTAAATTCTATATTCATAAAGATGTATGTTTTTATAGTTGTTGTATATATACATATATAAATATACACACAGAGGGGGAAAAAAAGACTACAAGAAAGTATACCAAAATCTCACTTGGTTATTTTGATAAACACTATTTTTTATTACTATTTTTCTCCAGATACTCTATAATGAATGTATGTTACTGTTATAATTGAAGGAAAAAAATTACCATTTTTAAATTTTAAATTACCATTTTTAAAAATGAATGGCAAGTAGGACTATCTTAAGATGTGGGCACACCTCAGCCAGTTAGAATAAAATTTGGTGAAACAGAACATTGTTATGTGTCATATTCTAATCAGAGGAAAAATACACAGGAGCATACATTTTTAGTTACTGTTCATAGTGGCCCTTTTTTATAGTTTCATCAGTAGAACAGAAGGTATTTAAACCAATTTGCTTTTTATAAGATAGAAAGTAATGTATTTTTAAATTAAAGGCTATTGAGATCACAAAGATATGGGATTTAGTATAGAACTCTTCACTTAACAGGTCCCCTGGGAGTTTATCTTCCCTTTCCTCCCCCTATGGTCCCCCTTCCCCCACGCCCTGAATGATTTACAAGAAAGTTTAGATTACGCAAGCATCTCTGTGCTCTGAATGATGTGGTGTAGCTTTAAAAGGCAGATCAGAGAAATGATTAAACTGTGAGACTAACCTTAACGGTTACAAAAGAAAAAGAACGAGGCAGCGTTTTTCTTCTTACCAGAAGTCTGTGGCATTAATCCATGTTTATACACCTTTTGTGGGAAGGTCCTTTCAAGATCCTCACAAGGTCATGAAACCTACCCCTTTTCTTGCTCCTCACTCTCAGAGAAGAACCAAATCAAGCAAAGGAGCTGGCCAGCCCAGTCTTCTGGGTGTGTTTTAGCTACAAAAACAGTTCAGGGGTCAGTCTTGGCTGAAATCAGCCAGGGCTGAAATCTTCGCTTCAGATCTGATTTCAAACTAAGACTGATGAACTGAGGCTCAGTTTCTCCATGTGAAAAATAAGGATATATGCATTTCAAAAAAATAACCACTTCATCAAACTGTTAAAGATTACAAGAGATAATATGGGTCAAGTGATTAATACAACATCTGGAGCATAAGTGCTCAGTATATGGCAAAATATGGCATCTACTCCAAGTTCTACCCCTACCCATCTCCCCCTGCCTTTTTTTTTTAACTGTTTTTTTCTTCTTCAGCTTCAGTGTCTTCCATCTGATTGTATGGATTTACTATCACAAATAGTCCTTTCCTTTTTCCTCTCTCTGGCTTACTGTTATTTCTGTACACTGATCTCAAGTTTGGGTCTTAAATTAGATCCCTGCACTCTGAGGCCTCACTGCTGGGCAGTGCCTCCTTTTGCTCCATTTCCCTTCTGTCTCAAGTGCCAAATTGGCTTTTGGGCTCAGTGTTCTACACTCCTGGTCCAGATTTAGCTTGCAGACCATTTTATAATGGAAACACTGCAAGTTTTATTTATATACATCTTGAGTTTAAGTTCTCCTTCTTAGAAGCTGTATGATTTCAGGTAAATTGCTTGCATCTTTGAGGTTGAGTATTCATTTTTCTCCTCTCTAGTGGAGGGACAATGCTACCTGCCCTGTACCCACTCCCTGGGGGAGGAGGGTCAATTAAAAGGATTAAACGTAAATAATCCACATGAAGCTCCTAGCAGAGGGCTACATACAGAAAAAAAAATGTTTTTCCTTCCTTCTTTCTTCGTAAGTCACCACTGTAAGTTTGGTTTTCTTCCCTCCAGGACCATCCTGTCTTGTTTGTATTAGTGAGACATGCTAAGGTGCAGACTGACGCATTAAAATGCTGCTTAATTCAGGGCAGTCCGCTAATTAGGAATTCATTACCATTTTATCAGGGCCCAGGCTGAATTTATTTACCTTGTCAGTTTAATCTTATGGGAGAGAGAAAGGAAGACCAAGGTAAGAGGAGGACTACATGGTCTGACCCACTCTGTACCCAGAGCTACTTTCATGAAGGGAGTGAAACAGGCTTTGCTTCATATTAAGTAATACAACTGACAAAACTCAATTATGTCAAGAGTGCTGTCACATTTATTAAAAATAAGAAATCAAGACATCCTTTTAATGTCTTTCAGCCTCTGGATACTTTTTTTCCCTGGGGAACAGAGAGATCCCTGAATAAAAAGATCTCACCAACTCCATAAACTTGGTGGTTATACAAAACCCATTTTTTTCCAAGTATGTCAGACACACCCTTCTAGTTATAGGAATTCCACATTTCCCTCTTTAAGCTTCAGAGCTAAAGATTGAGTTTGTTACTAACTTTACATACACCTTCCATAATCTTCTGCTAAGGAAAGGAGGAGCTTGGAATTTCCTCCACAAAATCTTTAAAATTTTCTGAGCATGTAACAGATTATAGGAGAATTGAAGGTTAGAATTAAAGTTAAGCCTCATGTGAACATAGTTTTGATGGGTATCTCAGAAATTCCTAGCACAAAGCTTTAAAGGGGAAGAGAGAAGAACTTTAAGATACAAAGTTTGCAGAGTCATCTCCCGTGAATTCTCCAGCATGTGCTTTCTCTGCCTCCTCCACATGCTTGTGACCTCCAGCCTCTCACCTTTGGTAGGTGCTCCCCACTCCACCTTAGAAGCGTGCCAGGTGGATGTGGAGGAGACGGGAAGTGAAGGGCCCCATCCCAGTCACCCACTTACAGAACTGGATGGCGTCAGGCAAAAGGGGAAGGCAACAGCAGAGGAGGAGCTGGTTAGACAGCATCACCAGATCAATGGATGTGAATCTGCGCAAACTCCAGGAGATAGTGGCGGACAGAGGAGCCTGGCATTCTGCAGTCCATGGGGTTGCAAAGACTTGGACACGAGTTAGTGACTGAACAACAACAACAAATAGGCCTTGACTGTCTTTTCTATAAAATTGTGAAGAATAAATACCCAGTTTATCAGGACTATTTTGGAGATTAAATTAAATCCTCAAATTCTCAGGATCTGTAATGCAGAATAATAGTAGCCTGAAATATCCTAATGGTGAAATGACAGGGAAATGCTATGTACTTCATATTAGTACCATCAAGTGTCTGAGGAACTCTACAATACTAGACATCCATTTAGTTCTCTTAAACTGTGCTGGGCAATGCTGAATAAGCAGGTACAAAAATAAAGCACTCCCTTGCTATCTCCTTATTCTTACCATGTACCCTAAGTTCCTGACTTGGAGTACAGAGTGAAGGAGCTGGTATCACAGCAAGGGAGGCAGGGCAGAGAGATCTTGCCCACACCAGATTAGATCAAGTCCTGCAGGGATTCTAGGTCAAAATCATTCCAGGGCTCTGGATGAATGGTGATTGTCAAAGTCTTTTAAGAAACCTTTTCCCTGTAGGTAATCCCTTATGAATAACAATTTTAAAAAGTCTATTTGCCAGCAGGGTGAGAGTGACGGAATTTAGGTGAAGAAAGCATTTTTCAGTTGTATTTAGAATGCATTAGAAGTAGTTAAACTCCTCTTTTCAGTGAATAGAAAGTCAGAAAGTATGGTTTTCCTGGGAAAATGTTAGGCATGTGAAAAATTTTCCCCTAGTAATGAAGAAAAGAAAATGCCCTGGAACATGACTATAGAGATAGAAAGCAAACACCAAGTAAAGGACTGATCATGGTGTCCTTAGCAAATAAATGAATGAATAAATAGAAAACCACATGAGAGAAGATAATAGACTTCAGTATTGTTTGTTTGTGAAAGAATGGATATAATTCCTTTTGGCCAATCACACAGGCAAATTAGAAAATTTGATAATCAAGCATTGCATTTGTTTTTATATTCATGGCATCAGTTCAATTAGGCAAATTTGGGAATGCCTGTTTTAAGAAACTGATCCAAAAATAACCTTGTGAAATAAAGTTAGAGATACATTATATGCCCTGAGGGCAGCAGGAAGTGGAAGGGAAAAATATGAATTAGAAAATGACCTATAATAGTCCCTTCATTGGTAAAGGTGATATAACTTCCATTACCAATCAGGACCTCGTTTGATGTCTAATTTCACTGGCTGTCTAACGGATCAAATTAAATTAAGTACAGATGAGAAAATACTTGGTTGGGTAAAAAAAAAAATACTATGCCGTTTTGCTTTCTCTCGACTGAAAACCAAGTGGCATGGACAAGGAACAAGAAGCTCAAATATTTTATTGGAAAAGGAGTTAAAGGGTTTTACCCCCAAACTGACCTGGCAGAAGATAGTTGGCAAAAAAAACACTGGATTTCCTGCTGCTTGGTGGTGGTGGTGGTGGTTTAGTCGCTAAGTCGCGTCCGACTCTTGCGACCCCTTGTTACATACCCAGAATAGGGAAGTGGTTTTGTTGTTGTTGTTTTCATTTATGCCACTAATAGTTGAGTGCTGATTATGTGCCAGGTTCAGGTCAGTGCTGTATGGGATGAACAATGCCTCCTCCCTGCTCTGGGCCTAAAGCTTTGGCATCATTCTCCTTTCACGGTTTGCAGAATTAGTGGAAGAGTTTGTTGGATAGTCCATTACTCTCTGTAGATATTTGAAGAGTCCCCAGCAGGAAACCCTCCCCCACCAAGGCTGCATCCAAAGCATCTCTAGTCCCCGGTGTATCCCACATGTAACTGGCAAATAACCATGAGGCAGAAGCTTTCCAGACCCTTTGGTTTGCCGTTGTGCTAAAATATGTCCTGAATAAATGAGAACTTGAAGATACAAGGCAGTTGTGAAGCAAGGGCACCAGAGGTTGTGAGAACTATAAAAGAGAAGCTCTGCACCACAGTCTAGAAGGCTGCTGGTCCCAGAGCAACAGATGGAGGCAGCCTTCTCCATGGATAAAAGTCTGACCAGGGCAAGTTACAATCCTTCTCTGGGCCCCAGTTTTTCTGCCAACAAATGAAGGCTGTGGAGAGAGATGCTTCTTATTCGGATGCTCTTTGTTTTTCTATGCAGCTCACTTGCTTCAGCTTTCAAACTTCTCTTCTACACAGTAGACACTATGGGAAGGAAGGTGATGATTTTTTCCTAAGAGATTCACACACACAGAAAAGGAATTTTACAAAGAAATCCTTCATCCTTCCTCACTTGCACTTCGTTCTCCCTTTCCCTTGCTTTTGCTCAGCTGGCACCCGCTTGCTCTCAATTTCTTTTTACAATCTCATCGTTCCTGGTGTGACAGCATGTCTCTGGGAGCAGGTGCCAGCTGGAACAGTCTTTTAAAAACATTTCTCTGCTGTATCAGTCTTCATCTTCAAGTGGGTCCTCTTTCCTCTAACTATACCTTCAAATCTTCCCCCTCCCCTACTTTGTGGATTTGGCCTCCCACCTAAATCTGGGTCCTTCTGTTCTAAATTTCACACACATTATTCGGGAAACACATTATTCTGCAAAACTGTTTCTATATCTTATTTGGATGTAAAATGCTAGTTGTAGAGAAGTTGTTCTCTCTTCTATTAATCATTTACTTCTCTTAGTAGATATCTCCCCACTGATATGTGGATTATTATGTATCTAGGCATAATGACAGCTGTTAGAGGAATAACATGTAATACATTTCGGAACTTATGTTTTAGACTGATGGGGAATATAGATACTACTTTAAAAAAATCAGATTTTAACAAGACCCTTACAGAGAAGGAATGTGACACATCTATGTCTTTTGCTACATTTAGCTCTACATGGGATACAGTAATACACCTTTTTTCTTCATATGAACTTTTCCTTCCATTAGGTCTTATCAGTAATATTTAAAATATAGAAATCCTTTTCATTAAAATATTCATTTCTTCCCTTAGAAAAAGAAATCAAAAATTTTTAGGCCTAGTTTTAAAAAGCAACATGCTCTCGGTAATTTATTTTGGTGGTTGTTTTTAGGGATGTGAAAAATATCACCACTGCAACTAGCAAGAACTATAAATGATACATTATTACAAGTGTTCTAAAAAATCAGAACAAAACTAATTTATTATAGTTCTGTCTTCATTATACACCACATGTTGGTGAGTTAAACACAACAAAATTATTGTCTTTTTTTTAAAAGTGTCTACTAAAGATAAAAAGAATAAGGTATCAATTAACATGTAGTCTGTTACATAAAAAATCTGATATACATATTTCTATTGCCTGTTAGCTTGTTCTAAGCCTTTTAACTATTACAAAAAGAAAAGTTGTTGTTCAAAAGCAAACATTCAATTCAGTTGATACAACATTACAGTACAGTCAACTAACATCATTCAACAAAGGTAACAAGTCTAGCCTTAGCTTCTTGAGTTAAAAGTCTATAGACCAGATTGCTACAAAAGTTTCAATGCTGCTTCACAACCGGTGTTAGCTTTTTGGAGGACATGGTACTGTCTGCTGATGGCTTCAGAAGAAGGGGTCATGCTACTGGTAAAAGCACAGGGGAACCCCAACCTGTCATTAGTCATTTTATTGAGCATTGTAGTTAGAACAGCATTATTAAGTTTAGCACAACAACTAAAACAAAATAATAATAATAATAATATAATAATAATAATCATAATAATGATAAGAATAAAAACCAAACACAAACCGGAAGCCTAGAGACGCTGCCAGTTGTGTCAAACCCTTGCGATACGCTATACTAAAAAAATCTGAAATATCCACCCGTCCTCTCCACTCTGCCACAAACTAGCAAAGTCAAAAATACAAAAGTCTTCAACTTGTTACTTTTGCAGAATAAAGCAAAAACGTCTTTGTGCTCCTTACTACCAGAAGCAAAATATCCACTGAGTTACCACATGTAATAGCTTCTGGATGTGTCAACTTGGGTTGGCTTGGAATCTGCAATAACATCTTTGTCTTTCTCGCTGTCACCTTCCCAGAGGTTAATGAGTGGTGGGTACAGCTCATTTAGTGGGATGGAAGAGGTTTTTTGCATATACTTTTTCAATGAATGATGGTAGTTTTTCCTCTTAAATCTTTTGGCAATATACACAGCAATGGACGCAAGGCTAATGACAGCAAACATGGACCCCATTACTGCAGCAAGGGCTGTACTGGTTTCTTGATCAGAAATGTCCAGCGCGAAGGCAGCATTTTTGGTTGTGACGTTGACACATGACTTTTGAGTCTGCTGATGAATATTGGACACTGTGAGACACACTTCATAATCTGTGGAAGGCTGCAGATGTGTTAGGTTGTATTCATGAACATCTACCGGGACCCTGGCAGTATATGTTATGTGGGGGTTGTCAATCTTCATGGTGGCAGATGACCATTTTAAGTTTGACGTCATGACATTGGAATTGACTTTCCAGGACACTAAAATGGAATGAGATTCTGTCTGCTTGACATATATTTTCAGCACCTGGGTACCATCCAGAAGGGTTCCATTAACCTTAATCATCACCACTCGAGTGTCTGCCCCTTCCACATTCTGGGCAACACAAGTGTATCTTCCTGAGTCTTCAATCTGTATTTTAGATATTTCCAATGTACCTTCACTGCTTAGCTTATATTTATCTGAAAGGGTTTCCACAGTTATCTTATCCCCGAGGGGAGTGACCCAGTATATTTCAGGTTCCGGCTCAGCCATGGCCCGACAGTCTAGGAAAACCGTTGTGCCGACGTCCATGTTTAAATGATTTGGAAATGTGTCATGAGATATCATTGGGAGGCACTGCTCACTGGAATCCTGGATTAACACTTCCTTTACCTGTTGCCCTCTGTATTCAGGCGGCATGGCGCAGAACATAGACAAGGGCTCCATGAAGCGGATGTTTGTCTTGTTGGAGTTAATCCAGTGGATGACACAGTCACACCTCAGGGGATTGCTGTGAATACTGATCTCACGCAGATTAGGAAGCGACTCGACAGTCTTTTGATAAACGGCATTCAGAGCATTGTTGTTCAACATCAAGCTCTCTAGGGCAGGAACACTTCGAAAAGCCAAGCGGTGGATGTAAGATAATTTGGGGTTATTGGTAGCTTCTAACTTTGTGAGTTCAGGCAAGTTATCCAGGGCATAGCGATCCACAGAAACAAGCTCCCCCATATTGTTGATCCCCAGTTCTTTTAACCGAAGCATATTTTTGAAGTCCCCTTCCTGGATTTTGTGGATGGGGTTTTTGTTGAGGTCTAAGAATTTCAAGTTAGGAACTTTTTGCAGGGCAAGTTGAGGGACTTTGACCAGTTTGTTATCATAAAACGACAGACTCTCGAGGCTATCCAAGCCCACCAAGGCGTTTCCAGGAATATCAGTGAGATACATTCCGGCCAAAACTAAGCTTCTCAAATTTGAGAGAGGTTTGAAGTTCATATCCAGAATTCCAATCACGGGGTTTTCCCCAATCATGAGAATTTCCAGGTTGGGTGTGGAATCAAACCAGCGGCTATCGATCACTTTCAATTTGTTGGAGTTCAGGTGGAGCCTTAAAAGATTTTTTAAGCCTGAAAAAGCATTAGCAGAAATAGTGCTAATCTGGTTATGGTTGATGTAGAGTTCTTGAAGGTTGCTGAGGTCTTGTAGACAATAATCATTCATTTCCGTAATCTGATTTTCCTCCAGATGTAGGGTGGTGAGCTGGGTCAGGTTTGCCAGCCCAACCTCCTTAATGTTTGTAAAGTTGTTTTGGGAGAAATCTAGCTCCGTCAGGTTGAAAAGCTGCTGTAGCTCATCCACAGTCTTGGCGATGTTATTGCTCTGTAAGAGAAGCACCTGAGTGTCACTGGAAAGGTTGCTGGGGATCCTTGTTAAGCGGAGATCATTGCAGTCAACAGTGGTGGCTTCTCTGTACGTTGACTGAGGGGTAAACCAGGGCCTAATTTCACACACACAAAGTTGTGGACACTCACTACTTTGTAGGGGAGACCCAGTTAATGAAGTCATGAGCAAGCTCAGCACCACCTGGTAAGCTGCTAAAACAAAGCTCATCCTAGCCATGCTGGCTTGCCAAGCAAGTTGAACTCCTGACAATTGTTAAGTTTTAACAAAACACGAGCACTATATAGTGGTATGAAAGACAGCAAGCAAAAAATGTAAACATTTAAGCAAAGTCTCTGTTGAAAGCTGTAGAATTCCAGAGTCTGAAGGGATGATTTCCTGGCGTTTCAGAAGGCAGGACGCAATCTGGAGTCTCTTTACCTGTGTCTCTCAATTCCAGGCATACGCACAGCTCTATGGCATAAGTTATTTCAGCCCAATCAGAGTCTGGAGATGTGCCTGAAAATCAGATTAGGACAAATGTTATGTTTACTCCACATACATTCCACATTATAGCTTTTCTTTGTCTACTAAAAAGACAATCACTTATAAATCTAATAGTGTTCAAAGTAATGAAATAAGCTTTTAATTTATAGAATACTTTTAATATATTATTACACTTACTAAACTAGTTTTAGTGTTCCTTCACTTTTACAATTAAGTTGGGACTTCTTGTATTATTGAGTGAAATCATTAAACAGGTACACACATATACACACACACTTAATAAAAACACTTGGAAAAGCCCACAAATGTCATTTCTTTCAAGATGAAGGTGACTTTAGAAACTACACATATTTATGGCTCAAAAAAAAAATTAAAAGATCATTCCTCATAAAAGCAAAGCATGAAAGTCAAAGTTTATTTTTAGTTATTTGTATTTTAATTGATTCTTCATTTGTCCTCATGAATTCTTTCTTTTCCAAATGGTAGACATATTCAGCCACAGCTGATCTAGCTCAATTATTCTTACACAAAAAATTAATTTAACAGAACTACAAAAGAAAAATATCAGTTTTTCTTGTATTCTCATAGACACAGCTGATTTTGACTGAATGAAATTGTATAAGGACTCTAGTCCATCACACTACTGGTCTTCATTAAAAATCCAAATACACTTATACATGTATATATATAATTTCACATGCATGATTTCATCCATCTCATAGGAAATGACACAGTCATTTAATAGCTATATAAGGGTATGTTATTAAACCTTATTTAACATGTTAAATAACAAGGGCATGTTATTTAACCCCTTAAAGCCTCAGCTTCTTCAACCATAAAGCAGGATTGGTCATAAAAGTATCTCTCTCATAGGATTATTGAGAGAACTAAAAGGATCTATGTAAAGCTCTTAGTGTAGTGCCTGGCAGATATTAAATGCTTATAAAAGTTAATTATATTTGTTATTTTATTATAGCTCTCATCTATTTAATTTTAGCTATGCAGTGGTTATTGGAGGATAAATAAGAGAAGGAAAGCTGGAGATATTTGATTTTATTTAGCCATGTATCATCTATTGATTTTGATAAGGTCTTCTGGAGTCAAATATGCATTGCTCACCTGCTTGTAAAGATCATACAGTAACTAATGCCGCTGATTTTTTAGATTACAGCATGTGTAAAAGTCATTATGGATTCAGTGTCTGTCCTGCTCTCCCAAGACCAGTCTAGTCATTTGCTAAGATATTAAAAGTAGAGATATATATTTCCTTACACTTGCTATAATGCAATTCAGCTTTGAGTACTGAAGGTACTTCAGTGACTAGTGTTTTCTTTATCTTCAGAAGATTACTGTAAGGATTCAATAAAGTAGAGCATATAACATGTTTGAAGCCTAGTGTTGTATACACAGCAAGCTCTCAATTCATATTAGCTACTATTACTACCCTCATTCTTTACAAAACACAGTTATCCTTGTGAGGGACCAAGAAGCATAATGCTACAAATAGTCAGTCCTGCAGTTCGCTATTTGTGTTATATATATATATATGTAGAAAGAATGAAAAATTGTATATTTTTCAGGTTGTTTTATAAAATACACAAACCAAGTTACTGGTCTAACAAGATGGAATTTTAAAAAACCATTCAGTACAGATCTGGCAAATCAGAAGTGGGAGAAGGGAGGCCATGTGCTGTGTGATGCTAGATGCTCACTCTCCTCAGTGGGGTGAAACATACTGACATCCTCCTCCCTTGATGTGGATACTTGACTACATACATGGATATGCAAAACTTTTCAATGTTTAACACTACCCAATTGTGACTTTTATTAAGAAATCCCATGAAATAAAAACATACCTCAGAGATACATTTTCCAAATATCATTAACTCCACAAGTTTATTCTACTCTTGTTTCCATTTACAGTAATCTTAAAACAAGGACAGTGGTCACAATAGGTGTTCAGTTAAGAACACTTTTGCCACAGGCTTTTTCTTAATTTTAATTCATAGTAGAAAAACCAGGAGAATAAGTATACCTTTAATAACTCTGAGATGGAATTTCAACTAATTTTTAAATTCTGACTGAACTGAAGAAAACATGGCAGAAAGTAAAACATATATTTAAGTTGTGTGAGACTCCCAGAAAGTCTGTTACCATTGAAGAGTATCTCTTATGGGGCTATCCTTTGAATCTTGTCATGTGGAATCCCTCCATTTTAGTTTATATGATGAACTTATTATACTGAAATACTCAAAATTCTCCTTGACACATACACAAACCTCTTTATTTTTTTTTTTTACAAACCTCTTTAAACAAACACACCACACAAGCTCAGAATGTCAGCTATCATATCAAACATAGAGGGAAGATATATTCTCTCAAATTAGCATTCAGCTCCTTTGGGAACTGAGAATAAAACTTCCTTAACACAAAAGGAGGTTTTTAAGATGTTTCTATTTGTATACCATTGTAACTTCTCTTTATTGTATTCTCCCAGACTTATTTTTGAACATTATACATAGAAAAAAGCTTCATAGAGTCCCTATACCATTTTAAAACATAGGTTATATCTCAGGAACTATTCATTAACAGTGTTTAAAAGTAAAGCCATTATTGCAACAAGAGAAGAAAACTACAGACCAATATCTGATGACTATTGATCCAAAAATCCTGAACAAAATACTAGCAAACTGAATTCAGTGGCACTTTGAAAGGATTATACACTATGAATAAGTTGGATTCATACATAGAATGCAAAGATGATTCAATATATGAAAATCAATCACTGCACACCATATTAACAGAACGGATGACGAAACCCACATGATTATCTCAGTTGATTCAGAAAAAGCACCTGACAAAATCCAGCACCCTTTCATGATAAAAACACTCAACAAACTAAAAGAAAACTCCTCAACATAATAAAACCTCTATATGAGAAGCCCACAGCTAAAATCAGCCTCAATGGTGAAAGAGTGTAAGTTTTTCATCTAAAATCAGAAACAATGCAAGGATTGTCACTCCTATTTACCTTGGTACTAGAACTAAGCCACTGCTATTTACCTTAGTACTAGAACTCCTAGGCAGAGCAATTAGACAAGAGAAAGAAATAAGAGCCATCCAAACAGGAAAGGAAGATGTAAAACTGTCCCTGTTTGCCAATGATATGATCTTCTATGCAGAAAGCCCTAAAGATGTCATGCAAAAAACCTCCAAACTGTTAACACTAATGAACAATTTAAACAATACTGCAGGACACAAATCAGTTGTGTTGCTATACATGTTGATGACCCATCCAAAAAGGAAATTAAGGAAAGAATCCCACCTATAATAGCATCAAAAATAATAAAACACTTAGGGATAAACTAACTCAACCAAGGAGGTGAAAAACTTGTACACTGAAAATTACAAAATACTGCTAAGAGAAATAAAAGAAGATGAAAATAAATGGAAAGAAATTCCATGTTCATAGACTGGAAGACTTACTACTGTTAAGATATCTATCTACCCCAAATGATCTATAGATTCAATGCAATCCCTATCAAAATCTCAATGACAATATTTGAAGATAATTAAAGAAGAAAATCTTAAAATGTACATGGAATCTCAAGGAACCCTGACTAGCTAAAACAATCTTGAAAACAAAGAACAAAGATGGAGGCATCACATTTCCTGATTTTAAAACATACATACTACAAAGTAATAATGACCAAAGATAGACATACAAACCAACAGAACAGACAGTCCAGAAATAAGCTCTTCCATATATTGTCAGAAGATCTTTGACAAAAGTGCCAAGACTATACAATATGGAAAAGATGGTCTGTTCAACAAATGGTGTGGGTATCCAGATGCAAAAGAATGAAGTTGGGCCCCAAGAGGATAGCCACTGTCAAAAGAACAGAAAAGAACAAACTTTCTATGAGGATGTGAAGACATTAAAACTCTTGTGCATTACGGGTTGGAATGTAAAATGGTGTAGCCATTATGGAAAACAGTATGGAGGGCTCCTCAAAAAATTAGAAATAGAATAACAATATGATCCAGCAACCCCAATTCTGGGTATTTATCCCAAAGAATTCAAAGCATGATCTCAAACAGGTATGTGCACACCAATGTAAACTGCAGTGTCATTTATAATGGCAAGCAGTGGAAGCAACCCAGATGTCCACTGATGGATGAATGGAAAAAGAAAACATGGCATATACATAAAGTGGGATCTTACACAGCTTTAAAAAAGCTATAAAAAAGAAGGAAACCCTGTCACATCTACAATATGGATGGCCCCTGGGGACATTTACACTAGATGAAACGTCAGTCACAAAACACAAATACTGTAAGATTCCACTCATATGAATTATTTAAATAATCAAAATCACAGAATCAGAAAGTAGAGAGGTGGTTGCTAAGGACTACAGGGAGGGGAAAGAGATAATTAGATTTAAAAAATTTTAAAACTTCATCTTGGAAGTATCAGTTTTCCAAGATGAAGAAGTTTTGAGAGCTCTGTACAACAGTGTGACTATACACTTAGAAAATGGAAGATGGTAAGTTTAAGTGAAGGACAGGGAAGCCTGCATACTGCAGTCAGTGGGGTTGCAAAGAGTTGTATATGACTTAGCAACTGAACAACAACAACATTTAATGTTAGGGCTTTTTACTATAATAAAGTAAGTTAATCATAATACAGGCCAACTTTTATCACTCACACACAAATTGAGATCTTAAATTCTGCAACAAATAACAAATGGCTAGCACAGATTATTTGAAAAAGTAAAACTGATTTGTTCTAGGGCTGATTGGACCAAAGTTGGTCAAATGTGAGAAGACAGTGTCTTCCATAAACAACTGTGGCAGTTTAAAGGAACAGTCCCTTAAATAATAACAAACCATAGCTCTAAAAGCCCGGAATTGGCCAGTGATGCCTTTCAAAGAGTCCATGAACAATTATATAATTAAATTTGATGCTTCTTTTATATATGTTTGGAACACTCTGCTCTGCATATAAAATTTCAAAGGAAATGGACTGCATGGTCATCACCATCAGTGAAATTGGCACTGATTCCCATTTCCTCCATTGAATCAAGCAGACGGGATGTTAGTTTAACAAAATCACAATAGCTGATAGGAATTTGGGCTAGAATCTTTATGCATTAAGTTCTTAGGGAGTTGGGCAAAAGAAATAAGCAAGTCACAGTAACATGATGGTTGTGCAAATTCTAGTTATGCTAAACCCAGATAGCTCTCAAATTACAGAAAGGACTCTGTCCTGGGGGAATCAAGTGATCTGGATTCAGAATCAGACTTCTTAACTTACTTACTAGAAGTGTTACCTTATACAAACTACATACATTTTTTGTGTCTCAGTTTCCATGGCTTAAAGTAAGACTAATTATACATACTTCATATGTGGAGACTAAATAAAATAATCTATGTGAAAGTATTCAGCCCAGAATCTGGGAAAGAGTCCAGCACAGACTGAGACCGCAAATCCTTATTTGAATCTCTGGAACCTCATCAAATTTACCCATTAAATTTCATTCTCACCCTGCAGTGCGATTGGGAGGTAATGAATAAGCAAATCTCTTTAAGACTCTTGGGTATGACAGGTATTTAGAAAAGAGTTATTTTTTCTAATTATTTCAAAAATTATTATTGCTTACCATTTCCATTATATTTTTACCCAGTATTGTTGGAATTAATAATGTTAGAAACCCAGAGAGCAAATATTGCACTGGGGCTAAATTAAAACTTGTTGCAGGCAAGCAAACTGTAAAACACAAACCTCTCACCTGGAAATTAACATCATCTCATAGACACTATTAGTCACATCAATGAAGAACTAAAACTTTGACCTCCTAAAAGCTGAAGAAAATGCCTTCAGCAGACATATACTTTTATGCAAAGTTTCTTTGGTGGCCAAATTCACACCATGTACATAATGTTCAGAAAAATCAGTCTTTTAGCCCACATAGATCCAGGGCTAACACAGAATTCAGGTTTGATTGTCTTCTTTTGGGAATGGCTTGAATAATGGAGAGAAGGGATTTTTATTCAAGCAAGCTTTCTTTCTGGTTAGAAACAAAAATTGTCTCCATACACATTGTCTCTCTATCCACTCTCCTGGTATGGTACAGTAGAGCCAACCTCACTCTATGGATTGACCTCCCATAGGGAACTGCCCTATGTCTGAAGGCCACCCTGACTTTTGCTCCAGGTACAAGGGGCTGATGATTAGATTCACAAAGTCTTTAAGCTTTTTGAAATAGGAATTTAGAGTCAAGAGTGCAGTTTCTGGAGAAGCAGACCTGGTGTCAAATTCAGCTCTGTAACCTTGAGCAAGTTATTGAAGTTATCTAAGTCTGGTTCCTTTTTTAAGAAAATGGCTATCATGAACCCTTCTTTGGTAAGAGAATAAGAATGAGATGTTAAATGTGGAGCTTTTGGTAGAGGACCTGGCACATGGCAAGCGCTCAACAGATGTTAGCTATCATTATTTACAGGTTTGATGTCTCATATTGAATCTGAGTCTCTTAATGGGCATTGAGGATGAAAGGGTGGTAGAAATCAGTAGAGTGCCATTTTGGTATCAGCAACTGCAAGTTCTGAAAAGGACTTGGCCAGAGGCCTTCTAACAAGGCAGATGGCTACAGCAGGTAGAACCAGAGAGAGAGAGAGAGAGAGAGATTGCAGGGCTTTCTTTATGAAGGGTGTATTTTATTTCCCTTAAGAAAGAAAGAAGGTCTTGCTAATGCATTCTGAACTCTGAATCTGCAAGAACTGTTTTTAAAGGCATTGGTTTCTTGCACTTTCTTCTGGCCCTTGACCCTTTCTGACTTTGGATTTCTTTCTCCAACCATTTTCCAAAATTACGCTCCTTGTTCGCACATTATCCAAAGTGAAGCACCCTGTAGCGTGTGTTAGTGATCGCAGATGGAGGGTGCGTATGGGAGGAGGAGCTATAATCGTCTCCATAATGCATTAAGGCAACAATAAAGTGTATCCCCTTGCAAGGATGTAATGGAGCTCACAGAGACTCTTTTGCATAAGGAACTGTTCCTGAGAGCCCACATTATTCATCAGCAAAGAGTGCAGCAGTGTGTGTGAATGGGCTGAGCAACAGAACGAGGACACCAGGGAAATGCTTCTTCATTTTGGCTTCACCACAAACTTTTCAGGTGACCTTGAACAAGTCCAGTACTCTGTGTCCTATTTTATTTATCTCACAGTAAGTGGGTCAAGAGGAAACACAGTCACAGCTTCCAAGACCAACATAATCCTCAGGAAGTCATCTCATCAGCCCATTCTCCAGTGTCATGAAAACTACACTTCCCGCCATTCCAGAGAGGTAATCCTTCTTCCTGCCTTTCCTTCTTTACTTTATTTCTATTTTTTGGTTATTAAATCATTACAGAGGCATGGCATTTGATGATTATGCCAAGGATCTCAAACCGCAGTGCCTTCAGGGGTCAAGTGGGTAAAGTCAGCTGAGTAGAACACAGAAGGAAATAATGGTCATGTAAAAAGCTGGAGAGTGCATGCACTCCCAAAGGCATCCACAGATATTTATATCCATACAAGCTAAAACAAAACAAAACTATCTGCTTTATGAGGCCTTTAATGGCATGTGGCCAGTTTGAAATCTCTGAACTATTTAAATATCACCATAGGTAACAATATCACCAGTAATGCTGAGCTAATGGGAGTATCTGATAATTAGATGTCAGTTTTCAAATATTATCGGCAAATACTTCCTACATGAAAATCTATAATTAGAGGCTCAGCATATTAAGGTGTGGATGTGACTCTTTGCTCTGAAGAAAACTTCTTTTGTTGTTGTTCAGTCGCTCAGTTATGTCCACTCTTTGCAACCCCATGGACTACAGTATGCCAGGCTTCCCTATCCCTCACCATCTCCTGGAGTTTGCCCAAGTTCATGTTCGTTGCATTGGTGACGCCGTCCAGCAGTCTCATCCTCTGCCACACTCTTCTCCTCTGCCTTCAGGCTTTCCCAGCATCAGGGTCTTTTCTAATGAGTCAGCTCTTGATATCAGGTGGCCAGAGTATTGGAGCTTCAAAATCAGCATCAGTCCTTCCAGTGAATATTCAGGGTTGATTTCCTTTAGGATTGACTTTTTTGATCTCCTTGCAGTCCAAGAGACTCTCAAGATTCTTATTCGACACTTCAGTGCTTTTTAAAAGAGCATTACATTTACAGAAATTCATTTTACACCCCTTTCTTTTGGAACACCTACTTTAAAAGGCAGGACCTTAGAGATACCCTAGGTGATCCAGCATGACCCAGTTAATTGGCAGAGGAACAAAATAAAACCCAAGTGCCTTGATCCTCAATTCAGCAGTTTCTGATCTGACCACTTTAAAATTCAGTGTTGGTTTTTCTGGCTCCTAGAGAAAATTGTGATCATCCCTTCCCTAATTTTATTTTCTTCCTGTATTTGTTATTCTTAACTAATAAGGACTCAAAAATCCCCTGGCATGCTTAGGCAGTACAAATGCAGGAGGGTGTAAAGCAGAGGATGATCACACGTGATCTTTTGATTACCCCGAATTTTCCTTCCTGTTCTGGGCTGAGGCAAATCCATTACACAGCAGATAAAGCATCAGCCAGCACCTCTGGGAAAAGCTCACAGGTGCAGCTGGTCTCCAAGTTGAGGGTATAAGCTGGAGCCACAATTCATTAGGCTCCTGAGAAGAACTGGGCATGGACAGCACATCAGCCCTCGTGGGAGGGTTGGCCAGGCATGGTAAACAGAACAGGCTAGGATGCATGGACTGAAGAGTTACAAAAGAAAAAATGTAAAAGGCCAAAAGAAAACAAAAGTCAGAAACCCAGAGCCAGTTGGGATGAACCCAAATCTAAGTAGGTGACTTAGTATGGTTGGGAAGGGACATGTGGAAGAGCCCTGGGGAAAAACATCTACTTCAGAATCTGATTTGGTTTCAACCGATCAAAGGCAAACAGGCTCATCTCCCTTTGAAATATGAGAAATACAAACTATGAAAGTTGGATAAGGCCTTGGAGATTAATTACCTGGCACATCTAAAACAAGCTCTCATTTCATAGAGGACACCTCAGAGAGGTGAGATCACATATTTGGAGGCCAAGCTTGACTGCATTCCTACCCTCCAAATACAGGGCTGTTTATGGAACGCCACACTGCTTTGCTTAGTCTTGGGTTAGTTGAAATTCATATTCTGGCAGGGTCTAAATGGTCAGGGTCCAAAACTCTCTGAAGAATGTTGGCCTCCAGCACTCCATTAATCAGTTACCATTTATTTGAAGCATAGGAAAATATCATTAAATTTAGGAAGAGTGCAGTGGCTTGTTTAGTAAACTCCATCTTAACCTTCGCTTAGGTGGATCACAGACGGGATAACTCAATCAATCATGCTGATGGCAAGTTTATTCCAAAAAATTAAGTCAGGTCAGCTAGACAATGTCTATTGATTTTTTTAAAACATGCTATTGAATTGATTATAATGGTTGATCTGTTCTACATAAGCACAACCAAATCACAAGTTTAATTTGTAAAATGCATAAGTTAAACTTTTTAAAATTTGATGATGGACTGTGTATGTTGCAAACTTTGTAAGTAAGGGCACAGATATTCAAATATAATAAGTGTAAAGTGGATTTGAAAAATTAGTAGGAGTTGGAACTGAGCATTCAAGGTAGCAGAAGCCTCATGAATAATATAATAATAATATGAATACAGCTAACTTTATTAATAGACTTACTTTAATAGAAGACTTACTACAGACTAACCACTATAGTGAGTGCCTTACATGTATACGCTATAATGTATGATCATCCCTATGTGTTATAGAGAGGTCAGGTAACTTGTCTAAGATCTCAAATAAGACTGAGTCAAGGACATAAAGCTCAGGCCAAAATGTTATCTAGTTGTGAATCTTTTCTGGTTTGGAGGCAGTTTGAAAATCAGAGTGGTACCAGGATTGGTGCATTAGACCAACAGTTAGGTGACCTGAGTCCTTAACTCTGGTTTTGCCTCCAACTCAGATCATGCTGGCCATCTTTCCTGCCTGTAAGGGATGGGTTGGGGCCAAATATAGATGATGTCTTAGGACTCTGGTAGCTCCAGGATTTTAGACACTTGACCCTTCTTTTCTGAGTTTCTACTCATAGTAGCACCCATGTAAGCAGCCCTTCCTATGACTGACAGCAAAACACTACTTAATCCTGGCTTTTTAAGAGAAATTGTGTTTAGCAATTTTGTTTGTTTTTTTTAAAGAAATGGTCTAAAGAGGCAGACAGAGCTAGGTCCATATCCTGCCACTATCTATATCACCTTGGACAAATTAGTCCAACTCTCTGAGCCATGGTTTCCTCATCTGTTGGAAGGGGATCTTTATCTATCTGCCTCACATGGGTGCTGTGAAGATTTAATGAAAGAGCATGTCTTGAGCAGTGCCTGGGAATCTCAATAATCACACATTTACTCTGGAGTTCTCAACTTAGAAAATACAGTCAGGTGCTGAAAACTGAGTTGATATCTACTCTTCCAACAAGGAAATGAACACATTTTCTGAAAATTATTTGGAACACCTTTCTCTTCTTTCCTTTCCTTTCCTTTCTCCTCTCTCAAGCCCAATCTTTATGTAGTGTTTACTTTTGCCTCACATCATCTTTGGGAGATAGAAACTATGGTTGTCCCTTTTCACACAGTAGAAACCAATGCAGAGATATTCAGTAGTATGCTCAATATATACAGCTAGAAAGTGATGCAGCAGGATTTGAACAGAGGCAGCAGGGCTCCACAGCCCATGGCCTAAACACCCACATGTAACACGTGACCTCCCACATGATCATCCCAAAGAAGCCCAGATTTTGAATCAGAGGAGTATGACTATCAATGAAGTATCAAAAGTATAGTATTCTATACTAGCTGGCTGGGAGTATTTATTGCTCTTAAAGGCAATACAGATTCTTCCCAAATGACTGGAGTTTAATAGATCTAGGCATGGATCATCTTTTTGCCAAAATGCTCGTGTACCACTGAGACATCCTCTATTCCTCAGTTAAGGATAAAACAGTTTTCTAGAATTCTAGAAAGACGTTAGAACAAAGGCACAAGAATAGTTCTGCAGTTTGGTTTCGATTGAATCTTTACAGGAGACTTTGGTAGGTACCACGATTTTTATTCTATTTTAATGTGAAATACAAGTATACACGTGTACACACTTGTGTACACGTGTATACATTTATACAAGCAGCTGTCTTTCTCCCTCAGACAAAACAATGGACAGGACTCAGAAAAAGCTCAACCTGCAAACTCTCCAATTATCTCATTACTGCCTTCAAAATTCAATGCTCATTTCCAGAACATACCTTCAAAGGCAATATCATTTTTAGAAGAAAATATTATATTTATTTTAATGAGACAATGCTAATTAAATCCTTGCATGCTAGTGAAGTAGGATGTCAATTTTGCAGTTTAATGATAAACCTCTTGAAAGAATTCTCCTTTGGAAGAACTAGGTTTAAAAGTGCATACACCTCTCTATACTGAGAGGTTGAATGACCTCTCAGAATATTTCCATTTCTAATTGTCTTAGAAATGTTCCAAATGAATTAAATCCTTTGCCAAACAAAGAAACAAAAAATGAAGCAAAGGATGGGCATTTACCAACATACTTACTTATTGATCTTGGTTACTCTGGGTGCAGAGATGTAAATAAGAAGCAAAGAGAATTAAATTGTTAGCCCAAGAAAGATAAGAAGCATCTTTTCTAAAAAAATAAATTATTCTCTAACCTTGTAGACACTTGTCATTTTTACACCTAGTGGTTGTTTTGGGTTCATGTTGACCGAGTAGTAGTCATAATAATAATATCCGTCCATACTTACTAATAGCAGTTAGCTGTTATAATGCCACAGGCACTGCACTAAGCACTTTACACAAGCTATTTCATTTAGTGTTCACAACCCTATGAGGTAGGAAACATTAATTTATCTATTTTTATGGATGATGAAATGGAGACTCAGAAAAATGAAAGAAGCCGGCAAAGATCTTGGAGCCAGCAGAGTGATAGAGGATCTGTGTGAATCCAGCCACCTGAGGCCAGAGCCCAAATCATGCTCCTCTACTGTCCCAGCCTGTCTGGGCAGAGCAAGTCCTTGGCAATGATTTATCTGCCAGGGCTAACGTGAGCTTCACAGTAGAGACCCTGTTTCTGTCTTGTTCACAATGACACTGGCCTGGCATCTACACAGTGGGCACTTACTAAATAAAGAAAATATCTGAATCAATTAAAACATGCTTTCCAAGTGCCCAAATATGACAATGACATTAAGCCAGCAATTTTCACAGCCCTACTGGGTCTCTTCTAATTTGGGCTGATAGAAATCCTATGCTTTTATTTTCTTTTATTTTTTTGGCTGTGCTGGGTCTTCGCTGCTGTGTGCAGCCTTTCTCTAGCTGTGGCGAGCGGGGGCTCCTCTCCACTGCAGTGCTCACTGCAGCTTCTCATTGTGGTGGCTTCTCTTGTTATGGAAGGAGCACGGGCTCTCGGTGCCTGGGCTCCGTAGTTGTGATGAATGGGCATGTGGGATCTTCCTGGACCAGGGATAGAACCCATGTTCCCTGCATTGTCAAGAGGATTCTTAACCACCGGACCACCAGGGCAGCCCAACCTTGTGCTTTTAAAAATCATACTTGTATTTAAATTAACAAAGAAGAAGAAAAAGCTTTCAATTTAGCACATAAACTTCTCCCCATCCATCCTAATGCCTGTGATTTAGGAAAATCCTGCTCTCTGATTGATCTATTTTCCAGACTCTGATGAAATCAGGATTTAGTCTAAATGCAAAAGAGGTCTAATAAACTGATGCCTAATTTAATTAGATTAATTTAATTACACAAATACTCATTGGGTGTTGACTGTGTCACAGAGCCAGAAAGACCAGACCCTGGGCTTAAATAATTTATAATCCTGTGGGGGAGAAGAAGACAAAATATACAAATGA
Organism: Cervus canadensis; assembly: GCF_019320065.1. Lineage (NCBI taxonomy): Eukaryota > Metazoa > Chordata > Mammalia > Artiodactyla > Cervidae > Cervus > Cervus canadensis. Next base: position 37,099,174 of record NC_057407.1, on the reverse strand, counting down.
CTCTGCAAAATAAGATACATGTCAGAAAGAAGGAAGGAATGAAGAGATATGTAGATCCTTGGGAAGGACAGATGAGAGTTGCCAGCCTGCGACAGCTCCATCAGCAACATCCAGTCCAGCCCTCTGATGACAGAAGTGTTCTGCGTTGGCTCTTCCCAACAGGGTAGTGACTGAGTAGCTACTGAGCACTTGAAATGTAGTTGGCATGACTGGGGAATGGAATTTAAAACTTTTATTTAAACTTATTTCAATTGCACTTAAATGGCCAGATGTGGCCAGCAGCTACTATATTGGGCAGCAGAGCCCTAGATTTATAGACTTAGTTGTTTATTGCCCAGGGTTCTCTTTAAGAATGCAGATTCTCATGCCTTAAGGAAATTTTGATGAAGTTGGTCTGGGACAGGGTTTGGGTATATAAAGCTCCACAGGGTGCTCTAAAGCACACCGAGTTAAAAAAATTCCAGCCTCAGGCTCTCCTGGGCTCTGCCCTGTCAGCAAGCACAAGCTCGGAGTGTCTGGTAGGCATGTCAGCCAGATGATCTCTTTACATGGGAACTGTAAAGATGTCGCTTGGCTTGGCTTTGCTCTAAGTCACTCTGTTTCCTTCCTTTATCTACTAATCCAGGTGTTTTTGGAGGTGACCCAAGCTCCAAGCTAATATTTAACTGAAGTCCAAAGTTGTGTTTTATTCCTCTAGGTAGTTGCTGTGCCTAACACAGTGCCTGGCCTATAAGTCTTCTATATATGTTGACTGAAACAACCAAGATATATCACAAAATATATTTTCAACAATCTTCCACTTGAGGAGACTGCCACTCCAGAGAACAAAGTCCACTTGAAAGAGGTGTATGTATGGATGGTGAACTGCAAAAAGCAAACACAAGAAAGCCAATGCACTCTTTAAAAGATTCATAATTTGACTACAGAAGGAAAGTTATGAAAAAAGAATTCGTTTGTCCAAAATCTCAGGATAAGGCAAGTAAGACTCCTGCCTTCAAATTAAGTATCAGAGTGCACCATTGTTCTCCTTACCATCTTTGAAAATGGCAGTTATCCGAGACCATTCTGTATAGAAAATAATAGAAAATAACCTAAACAAAAAATGTCTAACCCTGTAACAAATGCCATAATACTTTGTCTATTTCTTACAGATAAGGCTGAGTGTAGGAAACTTTCAGAAATTAAAATTTTTGATGGTGTTTGCTACACAGGGCCTAGTAGAGTGCTCAGCATTGAGGGGGCACTCAACATTGGCTGTTGAATGAATAAGCTTTTAGGTGCTATTGTGCTTTAACTATTTTGTGTTTTAGGCAGTTGGCTCTCATCAAAAACATTTGTCATTTCTGGATCACACCCTTGGGTCAGATAATACTAGAAGATATAAAATAACTTCAAGTTTAAAAACCAGCAAAGCAAATTCATATTATGGTAGGAAAGGTGGAAATTGTTTTTAAGAACTCAGGAAATTATATTTCCCACCTAGAAGAAAGGGGAGGGAAAACATGTCAACTGATAAGGCAACACTTTAGAAGATAAGAGTAAACTCAGGCTTTGGAGCCAACAGATTGAATGAAAATCTAGTTTTACATACAGGAGTCGTGTGAGCCTCCTTTCTTCATGGGGTTGTTAAAAGGCTCAAATGAACTGTCCTCCCTCAACAAGGTATGTGTAAGTCCTAACTCCCAGGACCTCAGAAAGTGACCTTTTTTGGAAATAGGGTTGTTGGAGATGTTAATTAGTTAAGAGGGGGTCATATTGGTGCAGGGTGGGCCCCTAATCCAGTGGAACTTGTGTCTTTATAAGAGAGAAGATGTGAACACAGGGACACACATGAAGAGTACGGTTGTTGTTCAGTCGCTCAGTTGTGTCTGACTCTTTGCGACCCCATGGACTACAGTACACCAGGCTCCCTGTCCCTCACCGTCTCCCACGGTTTGCTTAAATTCATGACTATTGAGTCGATAATGCTTTCTAAGCATCTCATCCTCTGCTGCCCCCTTCTCCTTTTGCCTTCAATCTTTCCTAGCATCATGTTTTTCCAATGAGTCAGCTCTTCGCATCAGGTGGCCAAAGTATTAGAGCATTAGCATCAGTCCTTTCAGTGAATATTCAGGGTTGATTTCCTTTAGGATTGACTGACGTGATCTCCTTACAGTCCAAGGGACTCTCCAGAGGCTTCTCCAGCACCACAATTTGAAAGCATCAATTCTTTGGCACTCAGCTTGCTTTATGGTTCAACTCAAATCCATACACAACTACTAGAAAAAACCACAGCTTTAACTATAGAGACCTTTGTCAGCAAAGTGATGTCTCTGCTTTTTAATACACTATCTGGGTTTGTCATAGCTTAACTGCCAAGGAGCAAGTGTCTTTTAATTTCGTGGATGCAGTCACAGTCTGCAGTGATTTTGTAGCCCAAGAAAATAAAATCTATCACTACTTCCACTTTTCCCCCTTCTATTTGTCATGAGCATGATTTCAGTCTTTTTAATGTTGAGTTTTAAGCCAGATTTTTCACTTTCCTTTCACCTTCATCAAGAGGCTCTTTGGTTCCTCTTCGCTTTCTGCCATAAGCGTGGTATAATCTGTATATCTGAGGTTGTTGGTATTTCTCCTAGAAATCTTGATTCCAATTTGTGCTTCATCCAGCCCAGCATTTCTCATGATGTACTCTGCATATAAGTTGAATAAGCAAAGTGACAGTGCAGGGAGAACGCCTTTTGTCAATGAAGGCAGAGATTTGAGTACACAGCTGCAAGGCAAAGAACACCGTTTGCCAGCAAACCCCCGGATGCTAGGGAGGGGCCAAGCAAGGGATCCTTTGCAGGTTTCAGAGGAAGCATGATGCTGCTGCCTCCTGGGTACCTTGGTTTCAGACTACTGACCTCCTGAACTGTGAGACAGTAGGCTTCTGGTGTTTCAGCCACCCAGGCCTTGATCCTTTATTATGACAGTCTTGAAAATAATACAGTGTTCTTGCCTGGGAAATGTCATGAACAGAGGAGCCTGGTGGGCTACAGTCCATGGGGTCACAAAAAGGTTGGACACAACTTAGTGACTAAACAATGAATATGTGTATTAGCTACTTTCCTAATTATTTTTCCATGAATCCTTGTTTTATTTAAGGTGCTGATGCTCTTTACCCTCCTTCTCCCCACTACATACCTAGGACACAGAAACTAATTATGAAAAAAGGTGGTTTTCTGCCATTGCCTGTACATCTTATGGATAGGGAAGTACTCATTCTTAAATGCTCTGGTAAACTTGATGATCTTTACAGCTTCTTCTCTAGGACTTAGCAAGCAAGACTAATGGTTATTTATGAACTCTCAGCTCTATGCCAAAATAATTTTTCCTCCAGTGTTTTGAAAGTCATAAAGCAGATACAGTTTGAAGAATTCTTGAACCTATCATCTTTCTAATCCCTTTTAAACATGAGATTCTAAGACAGGCAAAGGAAGCTGGACCAGGATTTTTTTTTTTCCTGTTTACATCACTTGCAGGATCAAGAAAGTTTTTTTCTTTTTTTCCTTTCTTTGTAAGAAATGAGCTATTTGCATAACTGGAATCATAAAGTAGCAATTTAACATTATTGAATTGAGAAACCGACAGAAGGCTAAACAGAACAAAACATGAACCAACAACTGGGCTATTTTTATTGCTCCTTTTTAGTATCAGCAAGTGCAGTGACATAAAAACTACCATGAAATCAATTAATTTTAGTCTTTTTACAAGTTATTTTAATTCTCCTCCCATAATATGTCTATATAAAATAATTGCTTTGTAATTACCGACATGATTAAATGTTAAATAAATGCAAAATTCTTAGTTTGGCAGCCTTTATATGCCCAGAAGGCTGTTTCATTACTTCTTTTTAAGAACTTCACAGTATATTGCTTAATATTTTCACTGCACCCATAGATTTTACCATGCCATGTTAATAAATGTTGCATAAGGAGCCACCTGCTATAATGGCTCTTGATTATACTTTCAAAACTACAGACAGACCAATGAAAAAAACAGACTCATCACGGTTGATGAGTTGGTTGGTTTTGAAAGTGGCAATATGTCGGCTGCTAATACCAACACTGTAGACTACTGGATGCCAACCAAGTCAAGCAACGCCATTAGACTGTATCAGATTTTCTTTTGCTTCCAGCCTGAATGAGAGTTTAGTCTGTAATAACTTCTCATCAAAAAAATGGCAAACATTTTCACATCCATGTCAGAATATTTTTTGCATTCCTCTTTGCTCAAAGAGAATTCTGTACCACCTTTTGTTATATTTTTATATCCAGTAGTAATCTTTATTAGCTAAGAGACATCTTCACAAAATTCTTATTTAAAAAATGAAAATACCCAGTGTTGTTCTAAGGGGAGTCTATACTTTTAGATCTCATCTTGAGGTATTTCTCTAAGGAATCTGACGCTTAGAATTTGCCAACTACAGGAGTAAGTGCTATTAAACTTTATATTGAGAAAATGTCAACAACATATCCCTTTCACATTGAAATGTTCCTGTAAAATTTGGAGCCCGATATACAGAGGTATATATATCTTCAGTGTAAAAGTTCTGCTACTCAAGGTTAAAGATTGCAGTGTTTGGATGAGTGACAGTATTTGCCCTTCAATTTGATAGACCTTAAGCACAATGTATTTCTACAGACTGCAATATTTTTAAAAGAAGCAAAATAAAGCCATCTGTCCCTGAACTCTTAAAATAAATGTGGTTTCAAGTTCTTTCTCTTAAACTATTTTTATATGACTATTTATTCTAATAAGGACTCAAAGAACTTGATTTTCTTCATCACTGGGAGAGGACAGATACAGTAAAAAGGGTGCCTGTCCGTTCAAATGTTCCCTCTGAAGGGTGGGGGTGGCATGGCTCTCTACGGAAGAGTGTCAAGATGGCCAAAGACCAGGGATGGGAGCAGGATATGCAACAAGAGGGCAGCACTGGGGAGAATGCTTTACCTACTTTCTCACAGCTGAGATGGAGGCAAATGTGATCATTCTCATTTTATAAACGAACTTTTAGGGCCCAGAGACTAAGTGACTTGCTAGAATTCCCACAGCTAACTGGTGAAAGAGCTGGTATTATACCCAAGTTTGTTAACATTCTCTTTTTTTTAAGAAAAGATGTCATTTTTAAAAGTACATTTATTGTGATTTATTTTTAAATATGTATTTATTATTTATTTTGGCTGAACCGGTTCCTAGCTGTGGCTCATGAGATCTTCACTGTGGCATGCGGGCTTAGTAGTTGTAGCACGCAGACTCTTAATTTGTAGCTGCAGACATAAGTTGTAGCTTGTGTGTGGGCTCTAGTTCCCCAACCAGGGATCGAACCCAGGCCCCCTGCATTGGGAGCAAGCAGTCTTACCCACTGGACCACTGGGGAAGTCCCCCAAGTTTGTTACATTCTGAAGTCAGAATCCATTCTGTGAACCCACTTGCCTCAATGATCTCATTGGACCTCCAATAAGAATTGTGAATGCACTGCAGCAAATGGCAGATACACAGAAGAAAACTAACTTATAAAGTAAAACCTTGGTTAACCAGAAGATTAAGCTCAGGGAATTGGCAGATTTAAACCTTTATTAGAAAGCTTTTAGTTTTGATTTTTAATACCCACTTTCTTGCCTTAGATAAGGGTAGTTAATTTTTTCTTTTAAAGACTTCTTTTTCCTTCAAGGCCCTGATAATGAACTCATATTAGAAAACTGTTTTAAAAAATCTAGACCCCTGGTTATTAACTTCTTTTCTTCCAATTTCCCATTTTCTCCTAAAAGTGGACTCTGGAGGAAAAAATTTCTAGTTAATTAGGATTTCTGGTAATCAGGTTTTTAAATTGTTTTGGTAAATTAAAATCAGGTGAAAGCTACCTCCCTGAATTTGAAATAGCTTCTTATTATAGATTCTCCTTAATGCCAATGTGTTTGCCTATGTTAGTATGCATTTGAAATTAATGGTCCAATACACAAAATGCTCACATCGTCGATGACCTGAGCACCATAAATCCACCAGAACACATTAGTGGGACGGTCCCTTAATTACACAGTTTAGGCTTTACGTAATCAATGGTGCAAAGGAACAGCTGAGAACATTAAAATGCCAGCAGGCATTGTAAATCATAATGCATTCCATAATCTCCTCAATTCATGTGTCTTATTAAATTAAAAGTAAAAAGAATAGTTTTAGTTAAATATCTATAATATATTGCCATCATAACCATTAAAATATAAAATAATTCAATGCTATTATAAGATCATCTTTATTACTTTAGTAGTTACTTTTTGAACTTTAGATATAGGAATGATATTTTTAATGACTCAAAATGAAAGTTATCTCTTAGAAAGGTTGACTAAATAAGAAGGTTCTTTTTAAATAAAATACATTTTAGAATAAAATGCGGTACAAGCTCATCTATCTAGGACTAACATACACCGTACAAGCTTTCTATAGGGTTTTAAGTTTAAGAATACACTATTTGCTCAACTGGTTATAACAGAGATGAAATAGATTAATGTTGGCTTATTATTACTTCACATTACATTTAAATGAGGATAATGAAGACATAATTTGAACACAAGACCAGAAAATGAGAATTACTTTCCTGGAGAATTAGGCAATTTTAAATAGTAAGCTTCGGCAACTTGGGCTAAAACATGGACAGGTAGCTTAATCTTGCTTCAGGACTTTTAAGTCTCAGAAATCTAACAAGCACCCATGTTATAGCACTCATGAAAAAACTGTGGGTTCAGAAGGATCACCATCAATATGTGACTGGCCATTAGGTTACTGTACACATCAAAGGGACAACAGAATGAATGAAAATAATTGATTGGGAAGCTCTCCTGTGTAAGGCACTGTTAGGGGGCAGGCAGTGGGGGTGCTGGGCATCCTAGGTTGAGGTGAAACTGTAAGCAAAGCGTAGTATCTTGAGTCAGTTGTGAGCACTTCTTTTCAAATCCAAATTTAGAGACAGTGTGTTGTTAGCTTGAAACTGGTCATGCTAAGTGTACACCACAGAAATTGGCAAACCCTAAGAATCAGGATTATCTTACTGGAGAGATGTTAAACATTTACCAGCACACTACTGGTGTTAAGGCACCAAAGTAGCAGAGTTGGAATTGGTACATGGAATCAGAACTACTTCATTATGAATGAGATTCAACGTCTGCTAAGATAGGATGGTGACTGCAGCCATGAAATTAAAAGACGCTTGCTCCTTGGAAAAAAAAAGCTATGGCAGACCTAGATGGCATATCAAAAAGCAGAGACATCACTTCGCCAACAAAAGTCCATACAAAGCTATGGTTTTTCCAATAGCCATGTACGGATATGAGAGTTGGACCATAAAGAAGGCTGAGTGCTGAAGAATTGATGCTTTCAAACTGCAGTGCTGGAGAAGCCCCTTGAGAGTCCCTTGGACAGCATGGAAATCAAACCAGTCAATCCTAAGAGAAATTGACCTTCAATATTCACTGGAAGGAGTGATGCTGCAGCTGAAGCTTCAATACTTTAGCCACCTGATACAAAAAGTTGACTCATTGGAAAAGACCCTGATACTACGAAAGATTGAGGGCAGGAGGAGAAGGGGATGACAGAGGATGAGATGATTGGATGGCATCACTGACTCAATGGACATGAGTTTGAGCAAATTCCAGGAGATAGTGAAAGACAGGGAAGCCTGGCATGCTGCAGTTCATGGGGTCACAAAGAGTCAGACATGACTTAGCGACTGAACAACAACAAGATAAGAGTGGAAAGATCAAGACAGAAAAGAAGGATGGTGCCTATCTATGCAGGGCTTTTAATGCTTCATTAAGAAGTATTCTCTCAATTTACTATCCTTGTCAGAGACCTAGCAAAAAACAGAAGGTACATTAAAAATGGAGTGAATTTTTTAAAAAAATCCTAAAAGGGGACCATCTACAGGGCATGGAGAAGGTTCAGATAAACTCACAAAAGATGACCAAACAGCCCTGGGCTAGCTACTGCAAGAAGCAGATGCCAACAAGAAACCAAACAGCCAGGGACCTACTGGGACAGTCCATACAATCCAATTCCCAGGTTACAAGCAAAGCGGAAAGGGTAGGGTGGATCCAGAGGCATAGAGAATATCCAGCACAATCTCAGTATCAGTGAGGACAACTAAGTGTCCTTGCAGGGAACTATGGGATTATTTCTATAAATTCAGAAAGACTGATGCACCAGCTGTGTATGACAGGAGAGGGAACATGATGGATATGGGGAAACCCACCAAGAAGCACTTTGAATAAGCTAAATGAGAGGTAATGAGAACTGGCATTGGGGTTGTGGTGATAGGAACAGAGAAGAAAGACCATATGTAGGAGGCATCAGAGAGCTATAAGTAGAGAGGTATTTATCGGATATTATTACATTGACCAGATATGGAGAAAGGGGAGAGAAGAGTTACAAGTAATACCAAAGTATTGAGCCTGGATGACTTTGAGATCCTGGCTGCAAACAAGACAGGGTATGCAGGAGCTTATTTTGAAAGTGGGCTAAGTTTCCATTTGTGTGATTAGAAGGTGGGAAGAGGGAAAGGTCGGAGTACTTCTCCCTCTGGTCCCCTCGCTGCTGGGCCAGTGTGTAGTGACTATGTTCCTCTGCAGAACACTACGGTATCCTCTCATACAACCACAGCTCATTTTGGATCCAAACCATTGCCTCCTCTTGACCCTTTGATGATGTTGTGATGGGGTGAAAATATCCAGCAGATATTTGAAAATATAAAAATATAGGACAGGAGTTTGCAAGTGAGGTTATGGTCAGAGAGAAACTTGAACTTTTTTTCATAAAGGTCTAGTATAGAAGACTTGAGATCTCAAGAGGCATGGAGAGAAAAGTAGAATAATAATAAAAGGGTTCAGGGAAGCCAGAGATGTTCTGCCATAAAGCACAGTACAAATACAAAGGATAATGGCATCTTGCTGAAAAACAACTGACTCTACCTCCATTGTCTCCTTTGATAACTGTTTAGTGATAGTGTTGGAATTAAGTTATATGTCAATACAAAGATGGAGCTAAGACAAATTATTACCAGGCAGCACTCTAACTCAGTATTGAGGTGATCTCTGTATTATGAACCATAATAATTGAGATCAGGCAGAAAAGTATATTTCTCCACGGAGGACAAATCAATAACAACTAGGTTTTATGGTCATTAGCACCCTAATGAAATTACTCACCATCTAAATATCTCAGAGGATCTTGCACATTCAACATCAGTCACCTCTTTCACGTTAACACCGGCCAAATGTAGCTAAGTGCAACTTTTATAATGGAGACCATGAACAAGAATGATATTCTACACCTAAAACATTTGCAAACCAAGCAAGAGGAGTTATTTAAATGATACACCTAAACCAGTACTTAAAATTTTATAACTATGGGCAACACAGTCGATATGTTGTTAGTTAGCCAGTGTCTTAATCAGAGGTTCATCTACAATAAAGGGACATGTATTACACCTACAGTAAAGGGGGAAAACGGGCAATGGAAAGCAGAAAATAAAAGAGGGTATATTAGTTTACTGGGCGTCCCAAGTGGCTCAGTGGTAAAGAATCCACCTGCCAAGGAGGATATTATATGCAGGTTCAATCTCTGGACTGGGAAGATCCACTAGAGAAGGAAATGGCAACCCACTCCAGTATTCTTGCCTGGGAAATCCCATGGACAGAGGAGCCTGGCAGGCTACTGTCCATAGCGATGAGAAAGAGGTGGATGTGACCAAGCAACTAAAAGGCAACACTATGGCCCACTCTCACATGCATTATATCTTTAACCAAAAGGTGGAGAAGTTAAGTAACATGCCCAAGACCACTCAGAAAGGAAGGAGAGCCTTTCTTCCCTTGTGCCTTTTTAGCTCTTAGTCTGGGCATGTCTTTTCCAATGAGTCAGCTCTTCACATCAGGTGGCCAAAGTATTGAAGTTTCAGCTTTAGCATCAGTCCTTCCAATGAACACCCAGGACTGATCTCCTTTAGGATGGACTGCTTGGATTTCCTTGCAGTCCAAGGGACTCTCAAGAGTCTTCTCCAACACCACAGTTCAAAAGCTTCAATTCTTCAGTGCTCAGCTTTCTTCACAGTCCAACTCTCACATCCATACATGACCACTGGAAAAACCATAGCCTTGACTAGACGGACCTTTGTTGGCCAAGTAATGTCTCTGCTTTTTAATATGCTGTCTAGGTTGGTCATAACTTTCCTTCCAAGGAGTAAGCGTCTTTTAATTTCACAGCTGTAATCACTGTCTGCAGTGATTTTGGAGCCCCAAAATTAAAGTCAGCCACTGTTTCCACTGTTTCCCCATCTATTTCCCATGAAGTGATGGGACCAGATTGGAAAAGACCCTGATGCTGGGAGGGATTGGGGGCAGGAGGAGAAGGGGATGACAGAGGATGAGATGGCTGGATGGCATCACTGACTCAATGGACATGAGTTTGAGTAATCTCCGGGAGTTGGTGATGGACAGGGAGGCCTGGCGTGCTGCGATTCATGGGGTCGCAAAGAGTCAGACACGACTGAGCGACTGGACTGAACTGAACTGGGCATGTCAGTCCAAATATGTCAGGCACCGGCATACCACTCAACTGTCGTTCCTGCAGTTCATCTCTCCAGGAATTCAAGCCTTCTGCTGTCTTCTTCTTTTCGTGACTAAACTCAACACATCCCATTCCTTCTGTACATAATGCTAACTCTTCCTTTGCAGAACTTCATAATAGCCTGCCTTGTCTGAACTCCAGCGTACTTTAGAGGAAGGACTAACTTCCCTCAGTCTTTTGTTCTAGTCTAAGCCTCACTGGTCTTCTCTCTCGTTTCTCAAACCCAACATGCTTCTTCCAACCTCCAGGTCCTAGCTTACAAAGATCTCCCCTGCACCCTTCTGCCTAGGTGCTTTTCACTTACCCTTGAATTTTTGGTTGAAATGTCACTTCTTTAGGGAGGTCCTCTCTTAGAAGCCTCCATGGCATGTCCTATTCTGGCCTCTTGAACTTCTCTTTCACTGGACTTGACAGAGCCATACTTTTACATTTCCTTGTGTGATAACTGGATTAATGCTTTTATCCCCTATCAGAAGCTGAGCCTGACATGGGAAGGGACCACATTTCATTTGTTCTGCTCACCACTATATCCCCAGATACAATGCATGTGAGAGTGGGCCATCGTGTTGTCGTTTACTTGCTCAGTTGCGTCCAACTCTTTTGTGACCCTATGGATTATAGCCTGCAAGGCTCCTCAGTCCACACACAGAGATCTGCACCGAGACAGAGGTGGTGCTGTTAGTGTCTGTCAAGTGACTGAAGTAAATGACTGTCATGTTCTAAGCATTTCAGCAAGAGCGTGCCCACGCATCCTCATAGCAACCTTGTGAGATCACATCATTCCTCTATTCCACAGATGAGAGAACTTGGGGCGGGGGTGGGATGGTGGTGGGGAGCAAATAAATTCAGTCTTTTAACCAAGATCACTCAGCTAGTATGGGATAGAGTTGAAATTCAAACCTAGACCCATCTCATCCAAGCCCCTTTTTCTGTTGTTATGGAATTTCCACAGATGATCACTTAATTATTTTGTCTTGTTTCTATTCATTCTATCTCCCCAATGAGTCTCAAAGCTTATTTGGGATGGAAATAGCACCTTGTACATTATTTTCATCCCCCCACATCACCCTGCTAATAGCATTTGATATTCTACATGCATTTAATGAATACTTTTTGATTAATAGTACTTTCTTGGCATTAATAACATAAAAGCATCCCCAAATGAGTTCAGCTTTCTATAACAACCTGTCTAAAATAGTAATGTACTAACATGTGTGAGTATAATACAGGTTTAAGAGCTACTAATTTCTACCAAACTTTAGGAGATAATTTTTTAAAAATTATTTGAAAGAGACAGCATGGCAAAATGAAATGGACATATGATACAGAAATCCCTTTCCTCTTTCATTCGCTGAATATTTGTGTGTTTCCATGTGTACTCTTCTGGGTGCCAGGGACGTAAAGCTGAGGAAGTCATAGTCTTTCCCTCAAGGAGCTGTTGGATGGAGGGGGTGGTATCACAGTGATGTAAATAAATAATCTTAAATTAAGATAATCTATGCTTGAAGAGAGGACAAGGAAATGTGGGAAAAGCAAAGACAATGTGACTAGCTCAGCCTGGAGGAAAACCAGAGTTAAAAGCACCTGGTCCTAAACACTAACTGGCTGTGAGATACTGGACAGATTCTGTGTGTCAGGTTGTTCCTTGTCTTTAAACTGGGGATAATACCTATGTCCCAGAGTTGCCATGCCCTCCTCTCAACACACTTAGGAAAAGCTATTTGTTGGTAAGAGTCACTAGCGGCGACTGACTGGGTGGCACTGGCTGTCTGTCCCCAGTGGCTAAAGGTCGCATCTCCATTTACCTGTAAATACACCCACCTACCAGTTGGGAAGCTCTGATTAGAAGGATGAGACAGACAGTAAAAGTTCTCGGCATATAGTTATTACTTCCAGCCCTCATAGAATTCAGAGAAAATGAGGCACTTAATAGTATTCCAACCCTCCCCTTCACGTGTAAAGTAGAATCTGCTAGCTTAAACACGGCAGAGCAGCTTAAATCATAGCAGCTTTTTCCTATGTCAGCCAGACCAAGCGTCTCCTTAAGAGTCACCTGATTTGGCTAGACTGGTACTTCCTCTTGCTTTGTGACTGACCTGCTCCCAGGAGGACTTTTGGTTACATTGCACTGGATTTTAATCTGGTCCCAACCAGGAGTTTTGCAGTTTTGTCAAGAAGCAAGAAGGTAAATATTACAAAGATGGTGATTCAAAGAATCAACAATAGTAATGGTAGTAGCATGATTTATTATCTTAACAGTGGTTCCTACAGTGTTAGAGTTGAAACTTTTGGGTCTGTTAATTGTAAGAAAATTTTGAATTCAGCTCCTCTTTGGGGGAATGATAGCTCTGAACTGTACCTTTTCTCTCTGGTTAGAAAATCTGATTCTAGGAATCACAGCTTAGGGGAATTATAATATTTTCAAAGAGAGAAAAGGCAGAATGGATACAAAGCACAATCTAGAAACAAAAAAAGGCTCTAATGTATTCATCTGTTTGCCAGTTCTTTCAAAATATTGTACATCCACTGACTCAAGATTTCTTGCATGTCTGGACAAATATAAGCTCTCTTGGGGTTCACCACAAAAGGTGACAATTGTGTGTACAATCAGCTTCTCAAACATCTAGTCTGAATCTTCTTGTCTCTTAAAATACCTCCACTTGACTAAAAAAGAGCATCCAGACACTATAGCAGTCAGAATGCCGGGTTTCTATATAATAATACCAGTATGACCTACTACTGCTATTTACTATGTACTTACATTGGTCCAAGAACTGTGCAAAAGGCTTTAGATGCATGATCTCATTGAATGAGTCCAGTGATTCTGTAAGGCAGGCCTATTATTATCCCCATTTTACTGAAGAGGATACTGAGGCTCATTGACTTCACTCCAGGTCACAGAGCTAGGATGCAGTTTTGAAACCAATTCTTCCCAACTCTAAGACCTGCCTGGTTATCCACTCTCTTAGCCCAGTCTTGGGTTGCACCTCCTGTAACAATATGACAGGGACTCACATTGTTTTTGATGCATCACTTGCACACCAGAAGGATCTATTAAAAGCACTCTTTAGGAGCAAATCTATGCTATTGAAACTGTGTATTTTGTTTTTACCCTGAGGAGCTTGTCTGAGAAGCAGCAAAAATAAACACCTAGCCTTCCATAAAAATAAAAAAAGAAGCAAATCTCAAGTAGTTTCTAATATGGATAGCAAACTCAATACTTTTCATAATATTCAGCAATCTACTTATCTCTGCAAATATCAAATAACTTTTTTCACAACTAATCATTTTACTTCTTTTTTTATGTGTACCATAAAGATGTTTTTCAACTTTTAGAAACCTTCTAAATTTAAACAGATGAAATAACTCAATATGCCATGTCACGGTAATGGTTAGGAGAATGCAGTCTTTAAGTATGCATTTTCATCCACTTAAAATTACTTATCTTAAATACAATTTAGAAACATGCTGTTAATAATTGCAATAATTTTAAAGGATAATTCAATGATGATTGGTTAAATAAAAACATCGTATTTTAAAATTTAAAGTAATAAATAAACACATCATTTTATTTTACATAAACCCTTAATAATGGAATTATAGAATTTTTAGAGCCAGATGGCCTATGAAAGCTAGTTTAGTCCAATCCTTTAGTTTTTCAGCTACAATTAAAGAGAAAGAAACACAGCCAAGGACTTTTACAGTGCAGTTTAAAGTCAGACCCAAGTTCTATCCCTGCCCTGCCACTTACCAGCTCTAAGACTTCATTTGTCATCCAGAGCCAGTTCTTGAAAGTGCCCTGCTTAGAAAGCCGGACTGCTATAAAACTGAGAGTTCACCTAAAGGACTCTCTCCTCTAAAACACATATATTCTATTCATTCATTCGACATATCTATTGAGTACACACTAGTTTGTGGCCTTGGGCAAGTTACTTAATTGCTTTGTCCCTTAGTTTCCTGAGTTGTAAAGCAGGTATCTACATTATAGAGTAATTAATTGCAAGGATTAAATGAATGAATGCAGGTAAGGTATGTGGGATGGTTCTGGGCACACCAGAAAGGCACAAGAATGTTGGACATGTTTCTCCTACTGCTTCTACATTTTATATTAGGTAACATGGTAGGCCCTGGGGATATAACTTGGGAGTCCTATATAATATCTTCTTCCTAAAAACTAACGTATCTCACTTGCATGGACTGAATCTCTCATTCCATTGCTCTATCTTGAGGGTGAAATCATTTGGAAACTTCTTCAGTAGGGTTTATTTGGACAGTGTTATCCTTCAGTGCACGAAGAGAACACTGTCCCACCAGCATTTGCCCACGTACTTTCTGTTTTTCCTTTAGATGGCTTTGAAGGGACCCAAGTTTTCCACCTGGTTTCCCAGGTGAGAAATGATGGGTTTGTGAGTATATGCAGAAGTTGCCTGGGATTCCAGAGATAGACTATCCCTGTAGGACACAGCAAAGCTAACTGGTCCTTTGGGAATTTAAACCTGACATGAAGTTCTCTCTGCAAAGAACCATAATCAGCTGGAAGAACAAGCAGAGAAATCCAGTTAATTGCCACTCCAGCGTCTCCAGCGGTTCCTTCGTGGTTGGATAAGTTAATATAAATTCCATTAGTGTCTTGGAAACTCTCAGGTCATGGCTGAAGCCCTACATAACTCTCACTCATGATCTTGGAAATCACAGAATTACAAAGATGAGAAAACCCTGAACAGTCAGGCAGTTCCTCAGTCTTCCTTCTCACAAGAAAACATCACACCATTCCAGGGAAGTGAGAAGTAGTTGTATATTTAAAACCTTGAGAGAAGGCTCTCCCCAAAACTCGTTTTTAATGTGCCAGTCTTTTGGTGGCTCAGACTATAAAGAATCTGCCTGCAATGCAGGGCACCCAGGTTTGATCCCTGGGTTGGGAAGATCCCCTGAAGAAGGGAATGGCTACCCACTCCAGTATTCTTGCCTGAGGAATTCCATGGAATTCTCCATGTAGCTCTCCTGGTGGGCTGCAGTCCATGGGGTCACAAAGAGTAGACACAACTGAGCGACTAACACTTTCGTGTTCTTTTTGCTTTTATTAAAAGCAAATACAGAAACATTTCGGTGTGAAATCTAATATGTCATCCCTGTTGTATGTGGGTGTGCAAGTGTATCTATGTGTACACTGGTCATTATTCTCAGAGAGAAAAGTTAAAATAATCCTGCCAAAGAAAAAAAGCAAAAGCAAAGGCAGAGAGCCACACTACTACTGCATCTCTTTTCCTAGGGAGAACATCCTCAATTCTGTCCACATATTCTGGGTTATGTCATTTTCCTACCCTGGCATCACTCTTCTATGAACCTTTCTTCCGAGCCTGTCACAGTCATTTTTTAAGCTTTTAAGGTCAGCTTGAAATAAAATATTAGAAAAAGAAATATTAGTCCCTAGGTGTCTGGGAAACCCAGCTTAAATTTCTCTGCATGATACATTATAATTAAAGCATCCCAGATCTTTGCTCTCTTTGGTAACCCAAGAGCTAGATGCTGAGTCACTGTCATATTATTACCTGTTCTGACTTCATAGTCCAGGAAGTAGCTTCAGTGTGAACCAGAAAGGCACTGGGTCTGAAAGAGGCGGGGAGGTGGGTCTTACCCCAGCTCTGTTGTTTCCTTAGGTGTGTGACCTTAGACAAACTGAACTTGCATTACAAAGAAGAGCCTTGCAACCCTACTTCTTTTATAGATAAACCTTAGAGAAATATTAAGTGACTTGTCCAAGGTCACACTGCATCTTTCCGTGGCTCTGGTTCATTAGTTGTTTAAAAAAAAAAAGGAGAAAGAATGATAGTATTTGGTGTCTCAGAATGTTGCAGGTCAAATGAGATACATATTTAAGGACTCTGCTGAATTTGAGGCTCTGAAACATGAGGAATTATTCGCTTTGTCAGCCACATCTCCTCTTTAAGCTCTTTAAGCAGCTTGTACAGCCCTATGTTTCTTGTCACTGACACTCATTCTGTTTCCAGCCTCCTCTCCTGATGACTCAAGACACTCTGAATTCTGAATTCTACAAGGAATTAACAGCTCTGTCCCCAGTGTAGACTTCTTGAAAATTTAAGACTTGTACCCTCTTTCAACCAACCGTCCAACTCATTTATGTTCAGTAAGGTTAGGTCTAAAATTGTCTCCTGCTGAGTATTGGTGTTCCAGGTGATAGCCTGTTCACGGAATGAATCAGAATGTTTCTTAAAGCATTTGCTGGCAGTCAAAATTTGAATGAAGGCATCTACTTCTGTACAGATTCTGTAGCTCATACTTTTACCATCACAGAATGCTTTATTGCACTTGCCAGTCTCTTTTCTGTCACCTGTACTAGACGTAAACTCACCAGAGCAGGATTCCTCACCCTCAGCCTGACTGACACGTGGAGCAGATACTGTTCTGCTATGGAGGGCCCATCTGTTCATTTTAGGATATTTAACATCATCCCTGACTTCTGGCCAGTAGTGGCCCCATCCTCAGTTGTGACAATACCTGACAAAAGTGTCTTCAAATGTCCCTTGGGGGTGAAGGGGCAAAGTCACCCCTGGTTGAAAACTTCCATGCTAGATCTAGCCAAGTGTCTTTTCATACTGGGCATTCAATAAATCCCTGAAGATTACGTGACTGATGGCAACAAAATGCTTATGATGATTTAGTGTACAAGCTGCAGAAAAATCAAGCTAATTTCTTTTGGTTTTAGTGCCTGGCACACGTCTGGTGCTCAGTATATATTTACTGGGTGAACAAGTGTTCTATAATCCTAAGCAGCTCCCTGTATCCCAAGTAAAATTCTTTCCCTCAAAAGAATCCAAGTGAGGTGCTGGGAAATTGTCCTGTGGTGGGAGGGGTGGGGGGGGATTTTTAAAGAACAAAACAATCTCTTAAACTGTGGTATTAGGAACCAGGAAGATAACCTTCCTGTGTCCCCCAGACCTTAAGCTCTCTGTTTCATCATGACATACATGACAGAAATCACATTCTTTGCAGTGGAAAAAACTAGAAACATCTACTAGTGTGCTTGGATCCTTTAAAACACAACTTGGCTAGGGACGCAAAGCACCAAGAGGGATGCAGGACATCCAGAAGGTCACACATTCAGTCATTAGTGTCAGAGCTGGGAAATGAGCCTGCGCCTTCCTGACTCCCTGTCCAGTACTTGATTACAGTGATTATTATAGATGCAAATTAAGACTTATTACTATTGTGAAATAACAATGCAGGTTAATGATATTCTTTATTGCCATGCTAACATTTTTTTCTAGAGGGGAAAATTACAGGCATGAAACCAATTAAGCAAGCTTTCTTTCTTTGTAAAGCTTTCTTAGTTTTCCTAAATGAAGATTCTCTCGTTGTGCTTCCTACTTAATACTGCACGCTGACTTTTTTTTTTTTTTTTTGTCTCCTGGGCCTTCCTGAGATGGATGCTAATACTCGTGCTGTCCATTTTCCCCTATATGAATCAAAAATGACTATGCTAATACATTATCTCAAAGGGCAGTCATAAATAGGAGTAGCAAATATTTTGAAATGAATACTTAACAGACATCCTTCAGTAGAGGTTAAGCATTGTTGGAAATGCCTCCCTTAGAAATCTTTGTTAGTCAAAGGCTTGCAGTTGCCTCTTGCTGGATCTCACTGTAGAATGGCTGCCCTGCCATGAGTGAAACGATGGCTCCAAAAATGGACAACAGATTAATCTATGTATTCCTCAAACTTTACGCAGTTGTCCTTTACCCCCAGGTCTACATAATATTTGCCACAAAAACCTTTCATGTAGAAGAATGTCATGTCACATGTATATTGTTAGTGTAACTATGGTGACCAAAAAATGCCACCAGTGTGTCTGTTTCATACACAAATGAGGGGGCAGCTGTGGAGTCCACATGTCTGCCAGTGGTATAATAGATGTGAGCGAGGATGGCCTGGGTCAGAAAATTACCAGTCATTTATATTAATCAGAGCTTTCAAATAACATTTCAACCCCTGAGCTATGAAGAGTGTAAATGGAAGGCAATAAGCCACTGTAAAAGCAGTTTTCACTCCTCAGTTTTTGAAACTAAATGTCATAAATAAAGGCAGCAGTAACTTTGGAGGGTACCCCCAAGTCAAAGTTGACAGACCTCCAGTAATGTATCAGTGCAAGTTTAAGCCTAGTTTCTTTGCATCTCAGGATGATTTTCAGTGTATCAAGTGTAAAGGTTCCATCCAAGTTAAACGTTTTTATGTTAGTTGTGGTATTGAGGGCACAACTTCCACAAAGCTTTTAGCAATCTTACTTATTAGGGCAGTCAGTCCTTCCAGCCCTATTCACCTAACCTTGTCAGATACAAATGAGGGAACTGAGAGTTTGTGGGGTTAAGAAACTGATCTAAGATCACCTGGCTAAGATTAGATAGCTGAGTTACCAACCAAATAACTGATAAAACTGCTAATAATATTCTACTTTTGTTAGACCTTTTGAAAATATTCAAAAAGTTAAAAAAAAAAAAAATATATATATATATATATATAAGCCTGCATATTGTTTCTTAAAAAATAACTCTGAACATAAAATGGCATAAATTTTAATTATTGAATAAAATGCTTAACACTTCTGTTGGCATGGCATTGTTTAGTCACTAAGTCATGTCTGACTCTTTTGCAACCCCATGGACTGTAGGCTGGACTATAGCCCGCCAGGTTCCTCTGTCCATGGGATTTCCCAGGCAAGAATACTAGCATGGCTTGCCATCTCCTACTCCAGGGGATCTTCTAGACTCAGGGATCAAACCCATATCTCCTGCATTAGCAGGCGGGTTCTTTACCACTGAGCCACCAAGGAAGCCGAAGGGTGTCCATAAAGTCTGAAAATATATGCTATATGATTGTATCATGTATTATAATTATAATTTCAGTAAACAATTTATTATGCATTTGTCTGTTTTGAGACTTGGATACTACATCCAGTGATGGATCCATAAAATAGGCAAATGTGAGTGAAAGAAACTCAGTTGTGTCCGACTCTTTGTGACCTCATGGACTATAGATTCCGTGGAATTCTCTAGGCCAGAATACTGGAGTGGGTAGTTGTTTCCTTTTCCAGGGCATCTTCCCAACCCAGGGATCAAACCCAGGTCTCCCGCATTGTGGGTGGATTCTTTACCAGCTGAGCCACCAGGAAAGCCCAAGAATACTGGAGTGGGTAGCTTATCCCTTCTCCAGCAGATCTGCCTGACCCAGGAATTAAACCGGGGTCTCCTGCATTGCCATCTCTCTTCACCATCTGAGCTATAACAGAAGCAATTAGGCAAACAGTACTATGATAAAACAAGAAAATTTAAAAAGCAATTTTTTTTTAAGACTTATAGAATGAATGGTTCCCTTGGTCACTAAAGTACTGAATTTTACATATAGGGTTTAACTTTTGTCTCTATTCTGCACTTTGAGCCAAAACAAGAGAGAATACATGTTTTTCTGACTTTATATAATTATAATTTCATCCTGAATAAAATATTAATCAAAACTCTATTCATGAGTTAAAGATACTTCCATTGTTCCCAGAAACCAAAATATGGTTATGATTCTGAAATAGAATTTGCTTTATCTCCAGATTGCCTTAACCCAAAATAGATGTTCAGCATAATAATTTTGAAAAGTTAAATACAATATTTGAGCAACCTTACATTAGTGTGCAAGTGAATCATTCAAAAACTATTATTTTGTATCTTAAAAATAAATTACAAGAAAGTATTATGAAAGTCTAGTAAAAAATGACATCCTGGTCCTATAATTTACCACATTTTACTCATGGTTTATGGTTTGTTTATGGTGGCGTAAAAAGGTCTACCATTCTGATTATTTAAAATCATGCCCAACTGCCTTGGGAAGTAGCAGTATAATTCTGTAAAGGCAGATTTTCTTTAGTACCTACTGGGTTCATTCCCATGAGTATAACTGCTTTAGAATATGTGATAATTGTTCTAACAGTTCAGGTCAAAAAGCTAGCTTTAACAGGTTCTAACCAAAGAGAAATCAGTGGTTGTATTTCCCCCGGCTTTTTGGGAATTGCAGACACTGTACAGAACTACCTGTGTTACTATTCAGGACCAGAGTAGGCAGTTGGATCTGGTCTAAGATTTTATTTAGCAGAGTGATACTTTTCTAATAATAGGTACTTTATTGCTTTTATTTACCAGGGAATAAGCACTAATTTTCCCTTTCATTAGACTTGTGGAACAAAAATCTCACACAGCCAGGATAACAGCCAAAGAAATTCTCACAAAAGGTGAAGCTTTGGTCATTTTAAAGTTACAATATTTGTTTCAAAAATATCTAGATGATAACTTTACAATAAAATGACTTATTGCCTAGTTCAGAAATGCCAACTGCATTTTATAGGTACCCTTCAAGTTCATAATACTCACAGAATCCCAGGCTTAAGTCACATAAGAGTTTATTATAATGATTTGTAACTTTCTGACTTCTAGATAGCCCTAAGACAGAAAAATGTAATCTTGGCTATAATCTTTTATTACTTAAATTTGACTCAGTTCAATTTTCCCCTTCTGGGAAAGTACTGTGTTATGTGTTTAAAAGAAGTCACTGAACCAGCTTAACTGGTTCAGAAAAATAACTTAAGAAAACAGGTAAAATAGCAAACTAACATCTGTTACCCATTCCCTAAACCCATCCCACCCCACTGAGCTTCAAAACAATATTGTCTCTCTCTCTCTCTTTTTTTTCTAACTTGTATTTTAATGTCCTTTTCAGTGAATATATAGAATACAGAGGCAAATGCTGTTCAGTGAATAGGTTCTTCTTCCCTCCAACAGTGATTGAGGCTGACAAAAGACGAGGCCACTGGTTGGCTTGTCAGTAGGTATGATCCCTGGGACTCACGTGCAGACCACACTGCCTGCCTTTTGTTCAGCGGTTGATCAATGCCAGCAGGTGAGCAGTGCAGTGGTCTGTTGGCTACTCTTAGACAAGGCAGACATTTCTCTGTTTGAGGGTCCATTACATGAGTGCCTCGCTATTCACTGTTCTGTCCTGTGGCCCTAAAGCCCCTCAGGTGACTAGGAGTGTGATGGTTTCATCACCTGCAATTCTACAAGTTTGGTGCCTGCTCCTGAAATGATTTTGACTGGACTACGAAGATCTTCTAGTGAGATCTTCCTGTCAGTCATCTACAACTATCTTCAACTATATTGTATATCCCTGAGGATGGAGAACCTATGTGAGCAGGAGGTGGGGTTACTAAAAGGAAAAGAGAAGAAACTCTAAATAAAAGTTAAGGGGTCAATTCAGAAATTACTTCAAACCACCAGAAGTGGAATTAAGTTACCTTCTGCTTCATTTAACACTTTTCCTCACTAGCTCAGAACATCCAGCTTGAATATTGCACAAAAACACACAGCCAGGTAAAGAGCAAGCAGTGCTTGGAGCTTTCAGTACAATCACACTCAGAGATTTTGGCTCTTGAATAAAGGTGTCAGCAAGCCTTGGAATTCCCAAAGAGAAAAACTCACTGAGCCTTTATTCCATTTTCTTAAGGTCTATTGTTAACTAAAGACTCCTTGTCTTTTCAAATTCCTTCATGTGAATGGATGAGGCCAGACATCTGCCAGGATTTGCTCACATTTGCATGCAAATCAGAGACTTAGGGACACACATGGCCCCAGAGCCAACAACACCACTTTTTAACTGTAGACTTATACTGATCAAAGTACCTTCCTGAACTTTCCAGTCCTCTAGTGCTGGCTTTCAAAAATAATTGGCATATTCGAGTGTTAATGCTCTTTAGGCCATGGTGGCAGAGCAAATTGCAAAATAAAACAATATACTGTATTTCCCAAATATCCTACAAGCAAAAAGCTCTCAAGTCAGCAATACCTGTCCCCTCAATGAATTCAATTTTCTTTATTATCTGGGTCTGGGAATGAAGATGCTAATAGCGGTGTGCTATTTAGAGAAGGGTCTATTTTCCTCAACTCTCGGCCTGTGGGGTCGAGAATTGAGTGAATGTCTCAAAACCTTCACACCCCGATAATTCATTCATTCAGTTCCAGGCCTATGGCTACAGGGGTGAACTCAGCAGGCAAGGTCCCCCTCTCTCTCCCGAAGGCGGTACTACTGCCCAATCTCCCAGCGCCAGTATCCAGGCCGGCTTCCTCACAACCGTCCTGGGACGGGTTTTCCCACCAGTCCCGGGTCAGCCGAGCCCCTGCAGCTACTCGATCTTTCCACCCTACCTTGGCCTACCAGGCAGCGGCTCCCCTCGGTGCAGGCAGTCACTGCCGGGCCCTGGGAAGTGCCAGGTCGGCGGCTGCCCACACCCCTCTGCACGCAGCACAAAAGACACCCGCTGGCAAACTTTCCGCTATCCGCCCCAGCCTAGCCTGGAACCAGCTCCGGCTCCATGCCTGGGGCGGACCGAGGTTTCCCAGACATTTCTGCATCCCTGGCAAACCTCCTGAGGCTGCCACCCTTTCTGGACTCAAAACGCGACGCAGGGTGAGGTCTTTCCCCACTTAGACCGCGCGACAGCTGAGTTGATTCTTTCGAATGCTTTCACCTCAGTACACTCAAGGGCTTTGTGAATTACGCCCCTTACCCTTTTGCCAAAAAGGCCACCGCCAAGACATCTTCTCTCTTTTCTCTTTCCACAGCTTGCCACCTTCTTTCCCCTTTTCTTAGCCCTCTTTCCAACTCCCCGGGCCCCTTCCGACTCTGGCAGCATTTCTCAGTTCAGATTCCAGCAGCCCTCCTTCTTCCGGATCCCTGGGCATCACCCTCCCCGCCGTCGGTCCCGGGAATCTAGCGGGTTCGTCTCCTGTCACTGCCTTTTGCTCATTTCTGTTCTGCCTTCCTTCCGAATTACCGTTCTCCCCGACCCCAGTGATTTTTTGTTTTGTTTGTTTTTTCAAAACCCAGTAAAGAGGTTACTAGATTCCCGCTCCTTCAGATCCGTCATTTTTCCCATCTTCATGAGCCGCGCCCCCTCGTATCTCTTAGGCCCGCGATCTTGTCCCACGGTTCCCCAGACCGTTCTCTGGCCCTCCAAGCCACCAAGTTTGCCTCGACTTCCCCTCGCTGCCGCCCGCATCTCCCGCCGCTGCCCGGCTGAGCGAGCGCACTTACCCCGAGGCCCGGCTGGCAGGGGTGTCGGGGTGCGCACGGACCGGGCACCGGAGGCGGCAGCAGGAGGGAGAGGAGAAGGAGGACCGGCTGAGCCGCACCTCCCTCCAAACCCACAGGCACTGGCTCCTTAGGGGGCTCGCGGCAGAGCACCAAGACGCGAAGCGAGGCAGTAACACGAGCAACAGCTGCTGCGCGGGCCTGGGCTCAATCCGGCTCTCGGGGCCGGGCAGAGGCAGGCAGGATTGGGGTAAAGGATGGAAGCGGGATGCCGACAGCGGGGCAGCGAGTGTCCAGGTCCAAAGGAGGGCGTCCGGAGCGCCTAGGGATGCCACCGCGCGGATGCTGCTGCCCGCGCTGACGCCGGCGGCCCCTCTCCCCGCCCGGAGGGCGCTGCAGGCGCGGGCGCACGGGCCTCGCTTAGCTCGCCGGCTAGCTGCCGGCGCCCTCGGTGCGCCCCGCTTTGTGCTCCCCGCAGCCGGCGTGCACCTGGTGTAAGCAAAAGCGGTCAGCTGATGGGCTGCACGCCCATTGGCTGCTCCACGGTCTCCGCCCCTCCCGCCCGACCCCCTTCCCGGCCTCCCCCTCCGGTCCTCCTGCCCCCCCACACCACCCCCGACTCAGCGCGGTGCTGGGGCACCATCTGTAGCCGGCCCAACGAAAACGTAACGCCGTGGGTCCGGGTGGCTCGGCCTCCCCGAGTCGCGGCCGCGGCCGCTGCAGGGAGCAGCGGGCCACCGCTTTTTGTCTAGGGAACGACAGGCTGCGGCTGGGTTAGGCAGGCAGAGCACATTGCCGTTTCTTAGCAGAAAAGGTACCAAAAAAAAAAAAAAGAAGAAGAAGAAGGAAAAAAACCCTTTCTACCAGGCCACCTAGGCACAATGGAGCCAGATTTCTGTGCAACATAGAACTTGGGCTTCTGGGACTGAGAAGCAAATTCCACCCAGAAGACAGCTAAGTCTCGGTGTGAAACCTGACCCTTCCTCTTAAAATGAATGGAGATTCATTGGGCTGTGTATACACACCTGGACTTATATGCACATGGAACTGGTCTGTGTCCTTGCCGCAGAAAGAGACTATTATGGCACTTAAATGGATGGCGAAACAGTTTCTTATTTAGGGACGCTTTCAGGAAACATTTCTGAAACTTTGTGATTACAGCTCTCTGATTTGTTAGGTGTGAAAGTTGTGTTCAAATAAGCGGAGGATTGAGAATGCAGTCTGTTTGAAGTGGGGGGTGTCAGAGAGCAAGGTGGAAACGGGTTTTTGGGAACCGCACATGAACCTGAGTTTCATCCTCCAAGCACCTTGCAACCAGACTTCAGAGAAGCCCTTAGTACTTGTTACTGATTTAAGCTAGAGCATTATTAACCCCTCAGTGCCAAGTGGCTCTGGCAAGAGAATATGACAACATTTCTTTGTGATGTCCAAGTTTAGAACTTCTGGGGAATTTGGAAGAATAAATTCATTATTACAGTATCATCTTTTAAATTCCTTGAAAATATAGTATGCATTTAATCATAGTAATGTTTTATCTTGATTCCTGTAGCATTCCTTGATGTCTTTCATAGTTGCCTGATAAATATTTGATGCTCTCAAATGTCCACTTACTTTCTTTTATTCTGAAACTGTCATATAGATATCAGTGGGTCTTAGTGTGCCTTAAAAGGCTCGAGGGAAAGAAGATATTTTGACTTAGGGAAACAGGTAAAATGAAGTGTAGAAGGACAGCCACACAAAAAGGCCCATTGCAAATAGAATGGGAGAGTGCTGCCTATAAAAGATTTTAAAACTTTCAAAGTAAGGTGAATCTAGAACCTTTCCCAAGAGTCAAATTTTCTCATGCTGATTACATGTAGCTTGGAAGTAGCATGTCTGAAAGGAGGTGGGCATCTAGCAGAAACACAGAACTTGAATGATAAGGGAAAGACAGAACACAGGTTTCTTAGGAAGTCTCCTTTAGGGTTTTCTGATTGTCTTTCTGGGAGAGGAAGGGAAACAATGTTGTACTTTGCACAGTGGTGTTTGACAGAGGTAAGTCCTGGGGAGCAGTTGAAGCAATTAATGGTGGTTAGGAATTACTGTTACTAGGAGGCAAGATAGCTAACAGCCTCCAGATTTTGGAAGAGGCTTCATGAGAATGGTGTGAAGCCCAGCTAAGAAGAAACCTAGTCAGACACCAGTGTATGAACTTTGAAACTAGGCTGACACTACTTTAAACCCCAGCACTGCAAGTTATGAACTGTGTCCCTCTGGGATAAGTCACTTTACCTCTTTAAACCTTAGTTTCCTTGCCTATAAAGTGGGATTAATAGCAGTACCTATCCCAGGGGGTTGTGCTGTTTAAGTAAGAATAAGCTTGTAAAATGCTTGGTGCAGTTCTTGGTGTCTAGTGGGGAAGCACAAGCTGGAATCAAGATTGCTGGGAAAAATATCAATAATCTCAGATATGCAGATGACACCACCCTTATGGCAGAAAGCAAAGAGCTAAAGAGCCTCTTGATGAACGTGGAAGAGGAGAGTGAAAAAGTTGGCTTAAAACTCAACATTCAGAAAATTAAGATCATGGCATCTGGTCCCATCACTTCATGGCAAATAGATGAGGAAACAATGGAAACAGTGACAGACTTTATTTTCGGGGGCTCCAAAATAATTGCAGATGGTGACTGCAGCCATGAAATTAAAAGACACTTGCTCCTTGGAAGAAAAGTTATGACCAACCTAGACAGCTTAGTAAAAAGCAGAGACATTACTTTGCCAACAAAGGTCCGTCTAGTCAAGTCTATGGTTTTTCCAGTAGTCATGTATGAATGTGAGAGTTGGACTAGAAAGAAAGCTGAGCGCTGAAGAATTGATGCTTTTTAACTGTGGTGTTGGAGGAGACTCTTGAGAGTCCCTTGGACTGCAAGGCGATCCAACCAGTCCACCCTAAAGGAAATCAGTCCTGAATATTCATTGGAAGGACTGACTCTGAAGCTGAAACTCCAATAATTTGGCCACCTGATGTGAAGAACTGACTCATTTGAAAAGACCCTGATGCTGGGAAAGATTGAAGGCGGGAGGAGAAGGGGATGACAGAGGATGAGATGGTTGGATGGCATCACTGACTCAATGGACATGAGTTTGAGTAAACTCTGTGAATTGGTGATGGACAGGGAGGCCTGGCGTGCTGCAGTCCATGGGGTCACAAAGAATCCAACACGACTGAGTGACTGAACTGAACTGAACTGAAGTAAGCTTTCAGCACAAGGAAGAATTAGGTATTATTAGCCCAGTAGTGAGGACTAATTAGGTTCTCGTTAGGTTATTAGGTCAGACAAGTGGGATGATAATTTCACAGAGCTGATACAGATGACAGATATTTTAAAAGCACTAGCAGCTCCAATGAGAGAAACAGACTGTCTCTCCACTATTCATTTCTTTATAAACCCCCATATCATTTATTTAAACTATTTTCCTTCTTCCCCAAAGCAAGAATGAGAAAGGAAGCTCTGCCTATTTCCACTTGACCACTGCATGTATTTGGCTTCTGACAGAAGGAGCATTACCATTAGGAAGAAAGATATGTGCCAGAGGTGGGAAGGGAGCCTGGTTGGTGGGGAAGACCAGGTTTGCTGTTTGTTGGAAAGATGGCTGTGGGACAGAGGAAGACAGATGTAGACAGAGTATTTATAAAGGAATCACAAGTTTGATGCAGTCATTGGAAATGTGATGAACTGCCTAAATGGTTAATGGGTCCAAATTTTAGGAACTGCCATTTTGTAACTCTGCAAAGGAGTGCCAGGATTATTTTATCAACTGACTTTTAAAAACCCCTTGTCACTGGAATGAATAAAGAGGAAATAGTCAACAGACAAGGATAACTAAACCAAACTCATTTGTTTCTTTTGTAGAATCCTCAAATCTATCTGAATTTCTCCTCCTGAGCTCACCCATTACTCGGGTCCTAAATTTATTAGTAAACATTTATTTCTTACATTTTGGAAGATCTTGGAGGCCTTGGAGGAGAATGGAAATTGATAGAAGGGCCCCAGAGTTCCCAAGAGAGCCAGGTCTTACTGTTGATGTAGGGAGGCATTCGTGTCCCTGGAGTTGGCCTTGTTGAGACACTACAAATTCCTCTGGGATCCCTCACCATCCCCTTGAGGTTCTTTAGCTTCAGTTTGAAGAAACATTATAATTGGTATTAGCTTAATTGTACTGATATATGTGGTAAAAGAACAGAGAAAAGAAAGATGGAACCTTTATAAGGTAATTATATTAGAATAATCTTTTAAAGGACATCTGTACTTTAAGAATGAAATTATAATATGCCATTTTAAGCCACAACTTTTACAAACTGAAAATATGTCTCTCTCCAAGGGCTTAATCTCCAAAATATACAAACATGTCATACAACTCAACAACAAGACAAATAACCCAATTGAAAAGTAGGAAGAAGACCTGAACAGACATATTCCCAAAGAAGACATACAGATGGCCAACAGGCACATGAAAAATTGCTCAGCATCTCTAGTTATTAGAAAAATGCAAGTCAAAACTATAATGAGATACCACCTCATACCAGTGATATTTTCTTGTCTTCATTAAAATGTTTACAAATAACAAATGCCAGAGAGGTTGTGAAGAAAAGGGACACTTCCTACACTGACTGTTAGGGGGAATATAAGCTGGAAAAGCCGCTATGAAAAACAATATGGCAGTTCCTCAAAAAACTAATAATAGACTTGCCATATGATCTAACAGTCCTATGCCTGGATGTATATTTAGACAAAACAGTAACTCAAAAAGTTACATGCATTCCTATGTTCATAGCAGCACTATTTACAATAACCAAAACATGCAAACAACCTAAACATCTATCAACTGATGGAAAGATAAAGAAGATGTGGTATGTAGATAGATAGATAGATAAACAACAGTGTCCTACTGTATAATACAGGGAGTTATGTTCAAAACCTTGTGATAAGCCATAATGGAAAAGAATACTGAAAAGTATATTACACATATAGGTAAAACTGAGGGCTTCCCTGATAGCTCAGTTGGTAAAGAATTCACCTGCAATGCAGGAGATCCCATTTTGATTCCTGGGTTGGGAAGATCCCCTGGAGAAGGGGAAAACTACCCACTCCAGTATTTTGGCCTGGAGAATTCCATGGAACAGTCCATGGGGTCGCAAGGAGTCGGACACCACTGAGCGACTTTCACTTTCATTTTCATAAAATTGAATCAGTTTGCTGTACAGCAAAAATTAACACAACATTGTAAGTCAACTATATGGTTAGAGAGCATCACCGACTAAGTGGACCTGAATTTGAGCAAACTCTGGGACATAGTGGAAGATAGAGGAGCCTGGAGTGCTACAGTCAATGAGGTCATAAAGAATCCAACATGACATAGTGACTGAACAAAAACTTCAGTAAAAAATAATAAAAAAATAATAATAATAATAAAGAAATGTCTCTCTGAATAAAATATTATTTAATATAGTAACTATTAATATCATATGTATCTTAAGAGTAAATGTATATTTCAATTAGAGAGAGACAGTGTGGTCTCTCTCTGATGGTCAGTGTTTTTTACAGCCTCTGAATTAAGATTATAGTTTTAAAACAATCATTACGAAGCTTTCAGAGGATGATGACTGTAAAACTCGTGTGATTGTGATCATTGTTAACTTGCACACCAAACGTATTATTTCTCTGAAAATTTCTGACAATGGAGTGAGTTTACTGCATGTCCATGGTCTCTGTTCTTTCAGTTTTGTACTGCATATAAAATCATTTCAACACAGAAAAGGTATTCATTAAGGTTTCCGTAATAATTTTTATTAATTATTTTAGCAAAATAATTTTACTAATTATTAATGTAAATTATTTCTGCAATTATGTTAATAAGTTGACATGAAACTAAGGTGTTCAACTATCTTGGTTTGCCTAGGACATTGGAGGTTTTATTCCTAAAGTTTCACATCTGAGAAATTCCTCAGTCTGGAACAAATCAAGATGGTTCATAGTTCTAAACAGCTCACATTCCTAAGTTTATGGTACTTTTGCAATTTTAGTCCTGCTATAACCTTGCACATACGCCAAATAATGTCTTTATGCCTAACTGGATCAAGAATCCCATTTCGCCTTAATTTAATTGCTGCGTAGCCCTTATCAGTCATCTAGCCCAATCTCCTTATTTTACACATAAGAAAACTAAGTCTTATAAAAGGATTGTGCCAGGCTATTGACAAAGCTTACTCTATAAAGCTAGACTATATACTGTTTGAAGGCAGAGACCAGATGGCCATCTGCTAGCCCAGCACTCAGCATGTAATAGGTACTCAGTAAACATTTTTTGAATGGATGAATTGACTCAATTAATAAGTTAATGTCTTTATATAATTAGAGCAGATTAGATCATGAGCTTATTCTTCGTATTGTTAAAATGTCTTTGAAACTGTAATGCTTTATGGCTGTGTAATTCTACCAATCTTCTATTGGTGAGAAATAAGGCCTTATCAGTTATTTGCTACAGCAGATGTTGTAATAAACTTACTCTTTAGAAATGCCCATTTTGGTTATTGAACTATGGATGCATAAACTATAGTTTGAAGCATCAATTTAATATATTCAATTTTTTTCTATTTCCATAGCTATTTATTTTTAGGCAGCCAGACCTTGCTAATAAATAAAGGTTTATTTAGGTTTTTGGCTCTTATATTATAAAGATTTTAGTTTATATGTTTGTTTTTAATTATTTGCTCTCCATTCTGATTTCTCTTTTGCCTGTATGATAATAGATAACTTAAGTAACGTAAATTAACTACTTACTCTGTGCCCAGTAATACACCTACTAACGAGGCAATATACTGTAATAGTTACAAGTTAGGGCCTTTTATTTATGTTACTAAGGTTTATATTCCAGCACAGCATAGCTGTGTGGATTTGAACAAGTTATTTAAGTTCTCTTTGTTTGTCCTTGCATCTGTATGGTGGGGTTTGTGAGGATTAAAAAATGTTTATGTTACTAACATACGTTGATACTCTTGTTCAGTCTCTATGTCATGTCCGACTCTGCGACACCATGAACTGCAGCATACCAGGCTTCCCTCTCCTTCACTATCTCCCTGAGTTTGCTCAAACTCATGTCCATTGAGTCAGTGATGCCATCTAACCATCTCATCCTCTGTTGCTCCTTCTCCTCTTGCTTTCAGTCTTCCCCAGCATCAGGGTCTTTTCTTCTAAGTTGATTCTTTGCATCAGGTGGCCAGCATATTAGAGCTTCAGCAATAACCCTTCCAATGAACATTCAGGGTTGATTTCCTTTAGGACTGACTGCTTTGATCTCCTTGCTGTTCAAGGGACTCTCAAGAGTCTTCTCCAACACCACAGTTCAAAAGCATCAATTCTTCAGTGCTCAGCCTTCTTTATGGTCCAACTCTCACATTCATACATGACTACTGGTAAAACCATAGCTTTGGCAATACAGACCTTTGTCAACAAAGTGCTGTCTCTGCTTTTTAATACATTGTCTAGGTTTGTCATAGACTTTCTTCCTATGGACAGTCAGTCAGGACATGACTGACTCAGGGTCATGCAGCAAGGACAAGGCCATCATTATAGTAAACAAAATACACTATAATACAGCTGTTAGGGCTTTCCAATTCTCACTTCCTCTTTTTCTATTATAAATTATTTTAACTGAAGTATAGTTGATGTGTAATAGTCTATGTTACAGATACACAATATAGTGATTCACAATTTTTCAGGGTTATATTCCATTTATGGTTAGTATAAAATATTGTCCATAGTCTCCTCTCTTCTTATGCTTCCTGCTAGGTGACTCAGTGGTAAAGAATGCAGGAGACATAAGAGGTGCAGGTTTGATCCCTGAGTTGGGAAGGTTCCCTGGAGGATGAAATGGTAACCCACTCCATTACTCCTGCTTGGAAAATCCCATGGACAGAGGAACCTTGCAGGCTACAGTCCATAAGGTTGCAGAGTCGGACACGACTGATATTATGAAATATTGGCTGTATTCTGCTCTCACTTCCTCTTAAAACGGTTCTTGGGGGATGGTTAACCTGATTACCATCACTCTGTTGCCTTCCGAAAGTTCCCAGAGACTTAAAGCAGGGAGGGGTGACTGTCAGCTGCCCCCACGCAGCTTGTACTCCTGCTTTCATGAATATCCTTTTTCTTTCAGTAACCATAAGACTTTAAAGAAGTTCAGAATATTTCCTCATAGGAAAACTGCACGGGAATTCAGTGCCCCATTACCATAAATTTAGTATCTACATTTACTTTTAGTCCTAGGGGTCTACCAGGCTATAAAAGAAAGATCATCAGGCAAAGGAGACCAAAAGTTTTATACATATCCTGCAGAAATACAGAAGCTCTCGGAATTTCCCTCCACTTCATTCAGTACCTTCCTCTGTCAAGTTTGTCTGCATTTATGACTGCACTTCATTTTATAATAAAGATGCTCACATTTTACATCTCTGAGCATGTTAACAGTTTCTTCTGAGTAAAGGATTGCCCATATTCCATTTTCATGGATAACTGAGTACTTGCCTACCAGACTAATCATCTGTTGAAATCATTATCCCCTGAAATTTGATTCACATTGTACCCTTGAGTCTGTATCTAGCCCAAGCCTTGCACCATACACTGTCTTTTGGAAAAGGGCCTTAGCTTTTAAGCTTTGTGAGTTAGGGATAAGAAAAAGCCACAGAGAGACATGTGATATATAAGTGGTGACTTAGGCTGGTCACTTGAATTGAGTCTATATTGAAGTTCTGTTCAGCAAGTACCATAGGATTGAAGGTTGAAAAGAACCTTAGAGATAATCTGGCTTAACCCTTTCATTTCACAGATGAGCAAGCTCATGTCTTAAGAATGCTAACATTTCCATGTACTTCAGCGCATCTGGGAAGTTTGGGTAGATTTAAATCCTTGTCCAAGGTCACACTGCTGGTTAATAGGCACGCTTAAGCCTAAAATCTGTCTCTTTGAATTTTAGATCAGGAATCTTTCTCTAGTATTAATAGTAATATGACTTTAACTGGGATCCTCAGGCTTCCCAGCATTTTGTGGTTATACGCTCAGTAGTCCGCTAGGTTGCTGTAAGAAATTTTTATTTGTTCGCATTCTAGTAATAATCTGAAAAATTACTGTCAATATAAGCATATTCTGAATCATTGAATGGCATCCTTATAACTGAATGAAGAAAAATGCCATCGAGTGCCAGTATCTGTTTTTGTGTTTATGACCATGTTGATTATAGTACCACTTTGTATTGGAACTGATGAGAGAAAATGGGTGGTTTTGGTGTATAAATGATGTCTTTTAACTAGGTAAAGGCCACATGATGTCTCAGCACATTCCAAGAAAGAAGATTCCTGAGAAATTTCATGAGTTAAAAGTGAAGGGAAAGGAAAAAATGGGATAAGAGAACTGAATCACCCCACAACATGGAGTAGTCTAAACTAGAGAGAGAGACAGACAGAATGAGTACCATATTCACACATTAAGAGGTGACTTAATTTTAGGGAAAAAATGGGAAAAGTCCAACTCTTACATAAAATTGATGGTTGAATTTAACCAGTTTAACCATTTTAACTGGTTTGGTAAGGTTTTTTTTGTTTTTTTTTTTTTCTAAACAGCTTTATTCAGTTATAATTGCTTGTATGAGTTGAATTGCGTCTCTTCTCGTATGTTGAAGTTCTAATCTAGGACCTCACAAAGTGACTTTCTTTGGAAATAAGATCACTGCAGATGTAATTAGCTAAGATTAATTATGCTGGAGCAGGGTAGACCTCTAATCCAAAATCCAAAATTTATAATCCTATGAAATGGAGAAATTTGGACATCCATGCCCATGAGGAGAGCACTGAATGAAAACAATGGCAGAGATTAGGGTGAGGCTTCTGCAAGCCAAGAGACACCAGCGTTTGCCAGCGAGCCACAGAAGGTAGTAGAGAGTCACAAAACAGTTTCTCCCTCACAGACCTCAGAAGAAACTAGCCCTACTGACACCGTGATCATGAGCTTTTAGCTTTCAGAACTACCAGAAATTAAATTTCTGTTGTTTAGACCAGTTTATGGTACTTAGTTATAACAACCCTAGCAAACTGAAACAATTGCCATATGATAAATTCACTTATTTATTTTGTTGAATTTTGACCTCTCTTTACACCTATGAAACCATCATCACAATGGAGATAATGAAGAGATTCATCACCCACAAGGGGTTCTTTGTGTCTTCCTGTATTTTATTTCTTCCCACCCTCTGTGCCCCTTCTTGCTGCCCAAATCTAGATTCAGTAAACTCACCTTCTTTCTCTAAGTTCATTTATACTTTCCAGAATTTCTTTCACTCAGCATAATTATTTTGAGATTCATCCATGTTGTTTTGTGTTTTAATAGTCTGTTATTTATTGCTGAGTAGAACTCCATTGTGTTTATATCACAATATGTTTATTCACTCACCTGTTGATGGACATTTAAATTGTTTTCAGTTTTTGCATCTTACATATAACACTACTCTGAGTATTTATGTTCAAGTCTTTATCTGGATATATGCTTTTATTTCTCTGAGTAAATACCCAAGCATGAAATGACTATGTCATATGGTACATGGGCTTTTTTTTCTTACTTTTTAAGAAAGTGCTAAACTGTTTTCTAAAGTGGTGGTACCATTTTTTATTCCCAGAACAGTGTCTAAAAGCGGCAGTAAGCCTACACGTTAATAAATCTTGAAGGTGATTGTTTTCAAGGAGTAGGGACTTTTAGATGATCTCAGAAGGAGCACCCTGCCTATTACCTTACACCAGCCTTGAGTCACATACTTAGACCTATTTGGTTTTGAAATGTACAATCTATGATTTATAAATTGGTTTAGAACTGGCTATTCAAATATATGAACAGATACATTACTTTGTCAACCAAAGTCCGTCTAGTCAAGGCTATGGTTTTTCCAGTAGTCATGTATGGATGTGAGAGTTGGACTATAAAGAAGCTGAGCACTGAAGAATTGGTGCTTTTGTGCTGTGAACTCTTGAGAGTCCCTTGAACTGCAAGGAGATCCAACCAGTCCATCCTAAAGGAGATCAGTCCTGGGTGTTCATTGGAAGGACTGATGTTGAAGCTGAAACGTCAATACTTTGGCCACCTGATGTGAAGAGCTGACTCATTTGAAAAGACCCTCATGCTGGGAAAGATTGAAGGTGGGAGGAGAAGGGGATGACAGAGGATGAGATGGTTGTATAGCACCACTGACTCGATAGACATGAGTTGGGTAAACTCCATGAGTTGGTGAGGGACAGGGAGGCCTGGTGTGCTGCAGTCCATGGAGTCGTGAAGAGTCGGACACGACTGAGTGACTGAACTGAACTAAACTGATTCAAATATATTAGTCAAATGTTACTTGTACAGAGATCTCTCAAGTCCTGGGCTACAGTCAGAAGATGTGAGTGTGCCATTGACCAGTCACATCCCTCTCAGTGGGCCAACCACTAGTTTAAATGTGCCACCTGAAAAGTCCAGCCTGAGTGCTGTTTTTCTGAATCAAGTCAAACTGTTCAATGAAGCACTTTGCAATCTGTGGAATATGTCAGCCATTTTTTTCTTGGTGCCAGGAGATTGGAAGATTCTCTGAGACATGGGCTTCTAGCATGAGGTTCCCATAGACCATGACCTCAGGCACAGGCATGAGGTTTTGTTCATTGTTCTGCTAAGTTGTGTCCAACCCTTTGCGACCCCATGAACTGCAGCGTGCCAGGTTTCCCTGTCCTTCACTATCTCCCAGAGTTTGCTCAAACTTGTGTCCATTGAGCAAGTGATGCCATCCAACCATCTCATCCTCTGTTGTCACCTTTTCCTCATGTTCTCAATCTTTCCCAGCATCAGACTCTTTTTCAGTGAGTTGGCTCTTTGCATCAGGAGGCCAAAGTATTGGAGCTTCAGCATCAGTCCTTCCAATGAATATTCAGGGTTGATTTCCTTTAGGATTGACTGCTTTGATCTCCTTGCTGTCCAAGGGGCTCTCAAGAGTCTTCTCCAGCACCACATTTTGAAAGCATCAATTCTTCGGCGTCAGCCTTTTTTACGATCCAACTCTCACATCCATACTTGACTACTGGAAAAATGATAAATTTGACTAGAAGGACCTTTGTCAGCAAAGGAACAAAGCAGCTAGAGAATATTCCAAAATGCCCCTCTTCTGGTGGAAGCAACGTTGTCATTTGCCCGTCACTTGATACCTACCACACTATAGACTGGAAGCCAGAAACTGTACACGGCTCTGCCTAATGATATTGCCAGTGCCCTTGCCAGAAGATCTGAGCCCCCAGCATCTGCGCTGCCCTTTCATGCAGCTCACTTTTATGTGTGTGTGTTGTTGACTGAACCCAGGCCCTGTACAGGGCAGGAGGACAGCTAGAAAGGGGTTGGAGTAGGTACTGGGTGCGCCAACTCATAATACTTGCCATCAGTACACATTGAAGATGAGCAGGACCCCTATTTAACCTTTTCCTGTCACTGTTCCTTCATGTTGATGGGTCCCTGTTGAACAGTCACTCATCAAACAGACTCCCATGGCTCTGTAAACCAAAGCTAGAAAACCACCAATTAGATTATTTCTAAGATCTCTCCAGTTGTAAAATTCCTTGATTCTATGCATTTCCAAGGTTAAAGTGGAGAATTTTAAAGTATTTTCCTAGAGGACTCAGCTAGTTCCAATATATTCTCTGCAATTATCAGTAGTTAAGGATATTAAAGCCATGGAGTATGGCTTCATTTACATTTACATTTGGTTGATTCCCTCAGTTAGATATATCTGTACAAGAACATCCAATTTACACAAAAGGAAAGGAAAAGGAGTGCAAGGGAAAGAAAGGTAAATATTTGATGAAGATGTATAGTTTGTTTGTTTGTTTTTCAGAAGGACATATTTTGGGCTTTTCAAGGGAAGAATTTTTACTTTGCTAGTACTTGCAGATGCAGTCATAGGAAAACTGCTTATAGTGTTAGGCACAGGTTCAGACCTACAGATTCCAAGTACAAAGTTCCGAGAACCAGAAGAAAGAACAAGCAAAGTTAAACCACCTTAAATTATATAAAGTTCTGTTTACATAATCTTTTATTCCCTAATATCTTTCAATTACCAGAAAATAACTATTCTGATTATTTTCAAGACAATCAAAGACAATAGATGTCAGTGAGGTACTGAATGATTAGGCATGACATGTCCATCAACTGTATGATAATATGGAATGTTCTTTGTCTTTGTGTCTAAGGGCTTGGTTTCTGATTCAGCCCCCTTAAGAAGCTTTAGTCAATTTATTCATAAGATGGGAATAATAATAGTAATGGTGTCATGTTGTTGCAAGCATTAGATGGGCTAATTATGAGCACATTGCCTGAGACTTGAGGAATGTTGTCTAGACAGTCAATGGGGCACTTACTTTAACCTTTGCTCCTTTGGAAGCCCAGCTGGTGCTGGCAGTCAAGCAGCAATTTGGGGAGGTTGCTGGTCAGGAGAGGAAATATAGCTCTACCAATTGATCTTCTAGAGGAGAGAGATGTGATAGTCATAAATGTGCAATCAAGCCCCAAGTCCTACACCATCATCAAGATGAAGAGACAGATCTCTTCCTTCCTTGGAACCTTCTTTACCTCTTTAAGATTGCCCTTAATGTTTATTTCAGACTGATTTCATCTGTACATGATTTAGCAAACATTGATGAACAATGACTGGAGGCAAAACACTGTGGCCCATGAACTGGGGAACTTGACAAACATGGACACTAATTCACAAATATTTGTTGAGTTTCTCCTATGTTAGGGCTTTCCTGGTGGCTCAGACAGTAAAGCGTCTGCCTACAATGCAGGAGACCTGGGCTCAAACCCTGGGATGGGAAGATCTCCTGGAGAAGGAAATGGCAACCCACTCCAGTATTCTTGCCTGGAAAATCCCATGGATGGAGAGGCCTGGTAGTCTACAGTCCATGGGGTTGCAGAGTTGGACACGACTGAGCTACTTTACTTTTCTCCTATGTTTAGGGGTTGTTTTTGGCTCTGAGCTTTAGGTAGGCCCTAAGGGATTGGATGTAGGCTGTGGGTGACTTGGGAGAATGATGCTAGGATTGACTCTACCCCTATATATGTGGGAAAACCAGGGGTAAAGTGGCCAACTGTCAAGTTTGCCTGCAACTAAGGGGTTTACTGATGCAGAAAACTTTTCTTTTTTAAAGGGAGACTGATTTCCCAGGATGTAATATTTTGATGCCTAAAATCAGTAAAGACAGGCTAGACCAGAGTAAGCTGATCATTCTAGCAGGTTTTATATCCACTATTAGGCAGCCTCTCTACATTTGAGGAATTTAACTCCCTGAGTTTAAAATGAGAAACTGCATTGGGATGTAGCTGTGATGTGGTCCAAAGTGGTCTGGAATAGGATTCAAAAGGATAACTGAGATTCTGGTACTAGCTGTTGGTATTGTGATGACCCCTTGACAAATTAATTATCTCTCCAAACCTTAGCTCCCTCATCTATATAAGCAATTGTCATTTAGATATCTATCCTATATGTGTTTGAATAGGTTAAATGAGATAGTACACATGTATTGCACAGAAAGGAAATAAAATATTTTAGGAATTTTCTATCTTCGATTAAGGAAACATACTGTACTGGCTTAAAAATAAGAAGTTTCATGTATATGTACTTGTCTTCCATCATCCGTGCTTGTGTATTGCTCTGGAAATTCTCTTTAAATGTTTTCACTAGTTGAATTCCAAGTTACTAACAAAACTATAACCTTCCCAAGTGCAAGTGTGATCTTTTTATGTCTTGGGTATCTCCTGAAAGCTTCTAGAACTTAACATGGTAAAATTTGGGGAACACAAAATACTGAGGTTAGTTTGTTATGCCCTAAGGATAAAATAAGTAGCAAATACTCTAATTATTTTTTATAATCTACTTTTTAAAATGTAGATCTACCATGATGAATGTTATTTTTATATAGATCATAGGAGGTAGCTCAGATCATATGCTTTTGAAGCCTCCTCCCTTACCTAAATTATTGCATCTTAATCCCATTATCTGCATGCACATTAATCCCATTTCCATGCCATGCGCAAATTTAGTGGAAAGGAAAGGTGACAAAGACAGGATAGATATATACATTTTGCCATGAAAACTAGGCAGGAATCTTTCTGTGCCATGAGCCTGAGAAAACACAGTTAAAGTGTCAAAAATAAAAGAAAAAAGGAAAAAAAAAGAAACAGCAGATCCAAAATGGAGTTGCTTGTGTTAAGCCCCATGTGAGCAAACCAATACATCATCAGTCAGTTCAGTTCAGTCGCTCAGTCGTGTCTAACTCTTTGATGACATGGCGACACCATGATTTGCAGCACGCCAGGCCTCCCTGTCTATCACCAACTCCCAGAGTTTACTCAGACTCATGCCCATTGAGTCGGTGATGCCATCCAGCCATCTCATCCTCTGTTGTCCCCTCCTCCTCCTGCCCCCCATCCCTCCCAGCATCAGGGTCTTTTCCAATGAGTCAACTCTTCGCATGAGGTGGCCAAAGTACTGGAGTTTCAGCTTCAGCATCAGTCCTTCCAATGAACACCCAGGACTGATCTCCTTCAGGATGGACTGGTTGGATCTCCTTGCAGTCCAAAGGACTCTCAAGAGTCTTCTCCAACACCACAGTTTAAAAGCATCAATTTTTTGGTGCTCAGCTTTCTTTCTAGTCCAACTCTCACATCCATACATGACTACTGGAAAAACCATAGCCTTGACCAGATGGACCTTTGTTGGCAAAGTAATGTCTCTGCTTTTTAATATGCTATCTAGGTTGGTCATAACTTTCCTTCCAAGGAGTAAGCATCTTTTAATTTCATGGCTGCAGTCACCATCTGCAGTGATTTTGGATCTCCCAAAAATAAAGTCTGACACTACTGTTTCCACTGTCTCCACCTCTATTTTCCATGAGGTGATGGGACCAGATGCCATGATCTTAGTTTTCTGAATGTTAAGCTTTAAGCCAACTTTTTCACTCTCCTCTTTCACTTTCATCAACAGGCTTTTTAGTATGTCATACTTAACCAAATTGCAATTTTGACCTCTCCCAGGAATGTGACCTTTAATCAGTCAATCTGAAATTACCTGGTCAGTATTACTGAGGTAGTCTGCCTGAAAGACCCCTGCCTTTCCCCAAAGGAAGTGACTTCACCTGAAACAATCCATGCTTTGCTAGAATAGCTTCCTTGTCCTGCCTCCTTCTGTCTATAAATTTTCCATTTTGTACAGATCTTCGGAGCCCTTTCTATTGGCTGAGATGGGATGTTGCCCAATTCATGAATCATGAAATAAAGCAAATTAGGTCTTCAGATTTACTCAGTTGAATTTTTTTTCTTAACAAATTTAGTGGCCGTGGTGGAATTGAAGGAGACTTCCAATGGGGCTTCTCCGGTGGCTCAGATGGTAAAGAATGTGCCTGCAATGTGGGAGACCCAGGTTCAATCCCTGGGTCAGGAAAATCCCTGGAGAAGGGAATGGCAACCCCACTCCAGTATTCTTGCCTGGAGAATCCCATGGACAGAGGAGCCTGGTGGGCCACAGTCCATGGGGTTGCAAAAAGTCAGACATGACTGAGCAGCTAACGCTTCCAATGGTTTCAGGAAAAATGAGAAACAGAGGCCTGGTACCTGGAAAATCTTCTGAGTTCTCTTTTTCACCATTTCTGACGGCTGAGGGTAAGTTCCTTGTGGTTCTGAGCTCTGTTCTCTTTGTGTTGAACTCCTGATCTAATTGGCTTTCCAGTCCAGGGTAGGTCAGCATGAGCGAGCAGATGGCTCCATCTAGAACCCAAGCCTTTCGTTCAGTTCACAATTCCCCCTTTGACTGGAACGCCTCAGCCTTTGCTTCTGTCTCTAGATCCACCCTGGGAGCTGCTGGCAGTTCAGTCTGCAGCCCCC
This sequence comes from Cervus canadensis, assembly GCF_019320065.1. NCBI lineage: Eukaryota > Metazoa > Chordata > Mammalia > Artiodactyla > Cervidae > Cervus > Cervus canadensis. The sequence continues at coordinate 37,058,423 of NC_057407.1, read as the reverse complement.
CCCAGCACCCCAGCCACCACCACCGCCAGCATTTGCTGTGCAGACCCATCCTGCAGCCCCCGTTCTTTGGGATTCACTGGTTCGCTTCTTTATTTAGCCCCCAGTTTCATGGGAATTGCTGCTGATGTAGATAGGACTTCCTGGTGGCCGTTCCACAGTAACATTGATAATGCTGGTATGTTAATGTGCACATGAAGTAGAAACTATTGCTAATCAGGATCTCAGAAAGTCATAGAAATGTACATAAGCCAAGCATTTAAAAACCTTTAGAGTGCTCATCACCTAACACACCTGTGTTACATTAAGTTGGTCACGGGATGGGTTAGATTGACACTAACCTGTCAATCTCAAGGAAATTTCTGTGCAGCAAGGTACACTGAAAAACATTACACAATTCCCAACCCAGAGGCACAACCCTGTTAGGTACAGTTTGGCTCCAAAAGACTCAGAAGTTTAGCTAGAATAAGCAAGTAGATTAACAGTAATAAAATGGGATACTTAAATTCCAAAAAATTTGAGCATGCTGTCTCTGGTACACCTGTTTATTTTATGTCTAAGAACTATGGTCCCAGAAGTTATAAATATCTACAAAAATGGCAAAATCTTACTAAAAACAGTCTATAATTACAATGGCCATTTTGGCAAATGTTCCAATTGGATAAGATCGGTCATTTAAAAAGTGTAGTTGAAAGTAAGCGTTCCTGAATTAAACAGAATGGGATACCTATTTAAGTTGGTGTGCACAAGCATCCGAAAGTCTTCAAGATTCCAAAATAGCCTCACCAAAAAATGTGCTACGAAACCCTAGTAGAAAATTAAAGACCCAAGAGGTACCTAAAATAGAGAAAATAAATCTGACATGACTCCTATTGCTCCCCTCTCTCCTTTACCAAAGTACTCTGCTGGTGCACATATTGGTAGGATGCCAATCCACGCCAAAAAGTGGATATGGGAAGCAGAAAGACATAATCCTGAGAATGAGATCCTCGGCCATCAACACGGTTCCCTCAGGAACCAAAAAATAAAGCTCATGAAATAGCAACCAATCTTTTAAAAGCCATTCCTAGAGTCTTCTCTGCCCATGTAGGTTGGTGTATTATTCAAAGATGCAAACAAAACAAAAATGATTCTTTTGCAATTTTTAAAACCTGTCTGGAAGTGCTTTACCTAAAGCATTCCAGGTTTCATTCAATAAATGAAGTCACTCCATCTGCTCTGGGCTTCCCAGGTGGTGCTAGTGATAAAGAATGTGCCTGCCACTGCAGGAGATGCAGCTGACGCTGGTTCAATCCCTGGTCAGGAAGATCCCCTGGAGGGGGGAATGCCCACCCACTTCAGTATTCTTGCTTGGAAAATCCCATAGACAGAGGAGCCTGGTGGACTACAGTCCATAGGCCCACAAAGAGTCAGACCTGCTCTAGCTGCCCTGTTTGTAAATAAATTATCTCCTAACATAAATGGACTGATAAAAGGGCAGAAGATAGGGTGGGAGACTATTGGTTTGACTGAATTCATGACCATTGCTGTGCACTTTGAAAGTATTTTGGAACAAGACCACAAGCAAAAGTCGGCTAAGCTATTGACCTTACAACTACAACAGCTTCAAGTCCTGGCAGCTAAAATAACACCCGGGTCTTCTACATCACACCCTCACAAGCATCATCAAAATGCTGGCCCAGGGATTGATGTCTCACTTGTAATCAACTAGGACACTGGGAAAAAAAGATTGTCTTCATAGGCTCTATGAAAAATCTTCAAAGTCATCTCCAATTCTGCTGTTTATGTTACAGGAAGGGGGACCCCTTCCAGGGCCCGAAACTGGGCTGTTGTCTAATACTCAGAAATGAATTGTCTGAGGAGACACACGTGCTGACAAAGCAAGAGATTTTATTGGGAAGGGGCGCCCGGGCAGAGAGCAGGAGGGTAAGGAAACCCAGGAGACCTGCTCCGCCATGTGGCTCTGAGGTCTCAGGGTTTTATGGTGATGGGATTAGTTTCCAGGTTGTCTCTAGCCAATCATTCTGACTCAGTGTCCTTCCTGGTGGTGCACGCCTTGTTCAGCCAAGATGGATGCTAGAGAGAAGGATTCTGGGAGGTGGTCAGACATGTGGTGTCTTCTTTTGACCTTTCCCAAACTCTTCCGGTTGGTGGAGGCTTATTAGTTCCATGTTCCTTACAAGGACCTCCTGTCATAAAACAACTTATGCAAATGGTTACTATGGTGTCTGGCCAGGGTGAAAGGTTTCAATCAGTGTCCTTCCTCTAACACTTATACCCTCAAAGGACAGGCCCTGTGTGGGCCCCTTCAAGAGCTAATGGGGTTCTCTGGGACTAGTAAACTGCTACCAGTAATATTTTTAAACCACCAAAAGAAAACTAAAATTAAAATTAAAAAATCTTGCCAAATTCTGGTGATATCATAGCTACACTCTGCTTTAATCCCCAGTCATAGCCTGCAAGTAGGATCCTGCAGAAGTCAGTAAAGGTTGAGAATTCTTACCAGAATCTGCTCTCTTGAATCTCTGTCTGTAATACCAGGTAGAGAAAGGAAAAGAAAATCTCTCTTGCATCCTTTTTGGGGATATCTCTTTAATCCAAAAAGGATTACTCTGTGTTACCAAAATTATTTACTGTTTGTCCTGGCTAAAAAGTTTCAAGATATTTGAAAGGATGTCTTTCTTTTTCTTTTCTTTTTTTTTATAAGTATCTCTCACATCAGAATTTGGCTAAATTTGAAGCTGATATTCATAGCCTGATAGGAAATTTTTTCTTTTAAGGCCTTCAGAGAAGGGGACAACAGAGGATGAGATGGTTGGATGGCATCACTGACTCAATGGACATGGCTTTGGGTAGACTCCAGGAGTTGGTGATGGACAGGGAGGCCTGGCGTACTGCGTGCGGTTCATGGGGTCACAAAGAGTCGGACATGACATAGCGACTGAGCTGAAATGAACCCCTAAGCTAAAATGAAACCATGTGCCCAGATGGAAAGAAAAACCTGAAGCTTTTGTGAAAAGATGTAGTAAAACATTACAGAGACAAACAAATTGCAGGTATTGTAAAAATTTTGGCTTTAGGGAACAGAAGTCCTTGGAGGAACTGCATTCTTTCTCTGTGCCTTTGAGATGTAGATAATCTACCTGGTCTTCTCCTAGAACTCTTATCTAGGCCATCCTCTTGAAATGAAAACTTCAGGGAGGTAATTCTTATTAGAAGAAAAACTAAAAAGGGAAAGGTTATTTTGACACTTAGGCAAATGAAGAATCTTAAGTGTCTTCTCCACTAATATTAATAAAGGCCTTTAGCCATCTGAGGAGGTAACTTTAAATTATTCCATCTGTCAGAAATGTAGTTTGAATCCCACCATTTTTATAACTAGTGAGCTTTGTATTATTGTATTTAATTCATGGCTAAACTTTTTAAACAGAAGCTATAAGGTATCTATCTGTGTCTGTACATTTCTGTATCTATGTGTATATTTTGTAGATGTATATTAATTTCTACCTCTGGATGATATGATGGTATTACTGTACATTGATTTGTAAAAGAGCTCCATTTCGTTGGCTTGAAGAAAATCAAGTTCTTATATGGGTGAAAGTTTCTTAAAACTCTTGGAAATGCAAAAGTATAACTCAGATGTTTTTCAAGTTCACCTTGAGAAATGGAGTACTTCCTGCCATATCAGTAAACAAGGATGTCACAGTCATCAGCAATTCTGACCCTTCAAATGTAAATTTCTAGCCCTAAGGACAACCAGGAAGGAGAACAATACCTGCGATCAGGCAACCATCAGGCTGCAGTCATTCCCTACAGTGAGAACTGAGGAACTTAGGGTGTGAAAGATCACTGGATGCTGGCACCAGATAGCTGAGATACATAGGAAAGGAATGATTTCAGTGAGCCCAGACTATTACATCTTCCCATACATGAAAGTGAAAATGAACATTGCTCAATTGTGTCCAACTCTTTGTGACCCAGAACAGAATAATGGAGTGGGTAGCCATTCCCTTCTCCAGGAGATTTTCCCAACACAGGGAGCAAACCCAGGTCTCCCACATTGCAGCAGATTCTTTACCATCTGAGCCACCAGGGAAGCCCAAGAATACTGGAGTGGGGAGCCTATCCCTTCTCCAGTGGATCTTCCCGACCCAGGAATCAAACTGGGGTCTCCTGCATTGCAGGCCGATTCTTTACCAGCTGAGCTACCAGGGAAGCCCCATACATAGAAAAGCACTAAATTCTTTAACTTGAGAGATCGGATTTTCTTTAATTCACAAAAATACTTTTCATGTTTGGAGCACTTACCCTTTGTTACAAAATTCTGTATAACCTGATCACACACAGTCCCCCTTACCCCCCTCCCTTCGGAGCAGTTCTTTCAGGGTCACTTGAGATGCTGTCGCCTGGGGCTTGAAGTCCTAAAAATTCCCATCGAATAAAATGTAGTTCTTAACTTTTAGGTTGTGACTATTTTTTAGTTGACAACCTGATAATAGGATCTTTAGAAAATAAAGGTTAGTATAAGGTTGTTGGTTTAATTAAAACAGGTATGTCTTTAGAGTTATTAGCATTAAATATAATACTTTCATTCTACCTGGGTTTTCTAATTAAATAAATTCATGTTACCTCCGGCATCATTTCTTGCAAGAAAAATAGCTTAAGAAGATGATTACCTTTGTCTAATGTCCAATGAAGTTTTCATAGATATTCAAAACATAATTAAGAACAAGTGGTTTAAAGATGTAATGAATATAATAGATCTAAATGGGATTAAAGTTTCTAGGTTAACTTTTCACCAGAGTTTCCAAAACTTTTTGGTTACTTGTAGCCTTAAGGTTTTGCTAAGTTAATTTAAATGATGAGTTAAGTCAAATTTATTGAATATTTAGATTATTTCCAAATAAAACACTGAAACATTACTAAAAACAGGTTTACACATTTTTTTGGCTTCCTTTAACAGAGGAACTAAAGATATTTGGATCTAATGGTAAACATATTTTGTGCCACATTGAAAATTTACTATGAGGAAAATATACTTTGGGGAATTAATGGAATGTACTTATAAATTTGTCAGTAACAGACTATTCACAACTGTTTAATGATTTTAGAAAGGAAAAGGGCAACATGGAAAGTAGGATTGTGTTTTTGGCAAGAGAAGAAATGAGGAACAGAGGTGCATTTTATTGAGAGAAAAGAAGGTAATTTTGTTCTAATGTGAGACTTGTTATTTCAGAGTGGGGAAGAAGAAAAAAACCAGAATAGAATCTGAATGTAAGAAAAAAAAATTATAGGAGGTTTGTGGGAAAAGAATCTGTGGAAAGAAATGTTGGTGTGTGAACAAGCTGGATACAATTGAAAAGGCTCTAATTATATATATATATATATTTTAAATGAATGGCTACATGATGTTGTTCAGTCGCTAAATCGTGTCCAACTCTTTGTGACTCCACGGACTGCAGCACACCAGGTTTCCTTCTCCTTCACCGTCTCCTGGAATTTGCTCAGATTCATGTTCATTGAGTTGATGATGCTATCTAACCATCTCGTCCTCTGCCACCCTCTTCTCCTTTTGCCTTCAATCTTTCCCAACATGGCAGTCTTTTCCAACGAGTTGGCTCTTCGCATCAGGTGGTGAAAGCATTGGAGCTTCAGCATCAATCCTTCCAATGAATATTCAGGGTTGATTCCTTTCAAGATTGATTTGATCTCCTTGCTGTCCAAGGGAATCTGAAGATTCTTCTCCAGCACCACAATTCAAAAGCATCCATTCTTTGGGTGACTGAGTATAATAGAGCAATGCTTTTAGGTTACCTAACTGTGCCCCTAAATATTCACAGACATACTGAGACATCTCACTAGTCCACTCCCTTGATTTTACATCATTGAGTTAGAACAGTCTTATCAGGATGCTTTCATAAATCAGTATTTGCTTCCTTTCACAGGTCTCTATTTCCCTGGTTAGGAGTAAATACACATGAGGCTATGATCAGGAGTCTCTCCCTAACTCTTGAAAGTACTATAGAATCCGCTGCTAAAATAATAGCTGCCAAACAAAAATCCTAGGACTCTCTGGCCAAAGCTGTTCTTGATAACAGGACTGTCCTTGACTGTCTTTTAGGGGAGTTAGGTAGTGTCTGTTCTTTGGCCAACACCACCTGCTGTACCTGGATTAACACTTTGGGGGAGGTTGAAACTCACTTGCATTAGATCACTGAGCAATCCACTTGGCTTAAAAATGTACTCCTTCAACAGAGTCTTTCTTTGACTTACTTGATTTTGATTGGCTTGGGCCTTGGGAATCATGGCTCTGAAGTACATTCCGGACACTGGGAATTATCCTGCTTATAATAGTCTTAATGTTCCCCCTGGTATATTATATTCTCTCAGAATCTTTAACTGAATGTTTTCAGGTGCTAATCACCAAAAAATGATCTTAAGACTGGAACTTCCAAAAAAAAAGAAACAAAGAGAATGACCAACTTCAAAAGAGAGAGAGAGAGAATAAACCTAAAGTCATGAGTTGTGAATACCACAGAGATTTAGCAAAAATGTCATGACCCATGAGTACCATGTGGCATATTAGCAAAAACTGCAAGAACACAGAGTGATAGCTGAGAGTGGTGCTAATGCCTTAAACTTTGATAAATTGTCAGTTCAACTAAGAATCTGACCATAAGGGGGAAATTGTTTAAAAAAAATGAAACAGATCCAAAATGGACCCCCTTGTGCTAAGTCCCCTGTCAGAAAACCGAAACTCCATGCCTAACCTGATTGCAGTTTTCGCCTCTCCCAGAAATATGACCTCTAACGAGCCAATTGGGAATTACCTGGTCAGTACGAGTGACGTAACTTGCCTGATAGACACCTGCCTTTTCCCAAAGGAAGGTGATCTTACCTGAAGCAATCTGTTTTTTGCTAGAATAGATTCCTTGCCCTGCTTCCTTCTACCTGTAGAAGTTTTTCATTTTGTACAGATCCTTGGAGCCCCTTTCTGTCTGCTAAGATGGGATGCTGCCTGATGCCTGGATCATGAAATGAAGCAAATTAGATCTTCACATTTCAGTTCAGTTCAGTTCAGTTGCTCAGTCTTGTCTGACTGCAACACCATGGAGTGCAGCACTCCAGGCCTCCCTGTCCATTACCAGCTCCCGGAGTTTATTCAAACTCGTGTCCATCGAGTCAGTGATGCCATCCAGCCATCTCACCCTCTGTCGTCCCCTTTGTCTCCCGCCTTCTATCTTTCCCAGCATCAGGGTCTTTTCAAATGAGTCAGTTCTTCGCATCAGGTGGCCAAAGGATTGGAGTTTCAGCTTCAGCATCAGTCCTTCCAGTGAATATTCAGGACTGATCTCCTTTAGGATGGACTGGTTGGATCTCCTTGCAGTCCAAGGGACTCTCAAGAATCTTCTCGAATACCACAGTTCAAAAGCATCAATTCTTTGGCACTCAGCTTTCTTTCTAGTCCAACTCTCACATCCATACATGACTACTGGAAAAACCATAGCTTTGGCTAGACAGACCTTTGTTGGCAAAGTAATGCCTCTGCTTTTTAATATTCTGTCTAGGTTGGTCATAACTTTTCTTCCAAGAAGCAAGCATCTTTAAATTTCATGGCTGCAGACACCACCTGCAGTGATTTTGGAGCCCCCCTCAAATAAAGTCTGTCACTGTTTCCACTGTTTCCCCATCTATGTCCCATGAAGTGATGGGACCAAATGCCATGATCTTAGTTTTCTGAATGCTGAGCTTTAAGCCAACTTTTTCACTCTCCTCTTTCACTTTCATCAAGAGGCCCTTTTGTTCTTCGTCACTTTCTGTCATAATGGTGGTGTCATGTGCATATCTGAGGTTACTGATATTTCTCCAGGCAAACTTGATTCCAGCTTGTGCTTCATCCAGCCCAGCATTTCTCATAATGTACTCTGCATATAAATTAAATAAGCAAGGTGACAATATACAACCTTGATGTACTCTTTTCCCTATTTGGGACCAGTCTGTTGTTCCATGTCCAATTCTAACTGTTGCTTATTGACCTGCATACAGATTTCTCAAGAGGCAGGTCAGGTGGTCTGGTATGCCCATCTCTTGAAGAATTCCCCACAGTTTATTGTGATCCACACAGTTAAAGGCTTTGGCATACTCAATAAAGCAGAAATAGATGTTTTTCTGGAACTCTCTTACTTTTTTGATGATCCAACAGATGTTGGCAATTTGATGTCTGGTTCATCTGCCTTTTCTAAATCCAGCTTGAATGTCTGGAGGTTTACGGTTCATGTACTGTTGAAGCCTGGCTTGGAGAATTTTGAGCATTACTTTGATAGCGTGTGTGATGAGTGCAATTGTGTGCTAGTTTGAGCATTCTTTGACATTGCCTTTCTTTGTGATTGGAATGAAAACTGATCTTTTCCAGTCCTGGGGCCACTGCTGAGTTTTCCAAATTTGCTGGCATGTTGAGTGCAGCACTTTCACAGCATCATCTTTCAGGATTTGAAGTAGCTCAACTGGAATTCCATCACCTCCACTAGCTTTGTTCCTAGTGATGCTTCCTAAGGCCCACTTGACTTCATATTCCAGGATGTCTGGCTCTAGGTGAGTGATCATACCATCATGATTATCTGAGTCATGAAGATCATTTTTGCATAGTTCTTCTGTGTATTCTTGCCACCTCTTCTAAATATCTTCTGCTTCTGTTAGGTCCACATGATTTTTGTCCTTTATTGTGCCCATCTTTGCATGAAATATTCCATTGGTATCTCTAATTTTCTTGAAGAGATCTCTAGTCTTTCCCATTCTATTGTTTTCTTCTATTTCTTTGCACTGATCATGGAGGAAGGCTTTCTCATCTCTCCTTGCTATTCTTTGGAACTCTGCATTCAAATGCGTATATCTTTCCTTTTGTCCTTTGGCTTTCGCTTCTCTTTCTTTCACAGATATTTGTAAGGTCTCCTCACACAGCCACTTTGCCTTTTTGCATTTCTTTTTCTTGGAGATGGTCTTAATCCCTGTCTCCTGTACAATGCCATGAACCTCCATCCATAGTTCATCAGGTACTCTGTCTATCAGATCTAGTCCTTTGAATCTATTTGTCACTTCCACTGTATAATCATAAAGGATTTGATTTATGTCATACCTGAATGGTCTAGTGATTTTCCCTACTTTCTTCAATTTAAGTCTGAATTTGGCAATAAGGAGTTCATGATCTGAGCCACAGTCAGCTCCTGGTCTTATTTTTACTGACTGTATAATGCTTCTCCGTCTTTGGCTGCAAAGAATATAATCAATCTGATTTCAGTGCTGAACATCTGGTGATGTCCATGTGTAGAGTCTTCTCTTGTGTTGTTGGAAGAGGGTGTTTGATATGACCAGTGCATTCTCTTGGCAAAACTCTATTAGCCTTTGCCCTGCTTCATTCTGTACTCCAAGGCCAAATTTGCCTGTTACTCCAGGTGTTTCTTGACTTCCTACTTTTGCATTCCAGTCCCCTATAATGAAAAGGACATCTTTTTTGGGTGTTAGTTCTAGAAGGTCTTGTAGGTCTTCATAGAACCATTCAGTTTCAGCTTCTTCAGCATTACTGGTTGGGGCTTAGAGTTGGATTACTGTGATACTGAATGGTTTGCCTTGGAAATGAACAGAGATCATTCTGTTGTTTTTGAGATTGCATCCAAGTCCTGCATTTCACACTCTTTTGTTGACTATGACAGCTAGTCCATTTCTTCTAAGGGATTCTTGCTCACAGTAGTAGGTATAATGGTCATCTGAGTTAAATTCACCCATCCCAGTCCATGTTAGTTCGTTGATTCCTAAAATGTCGACGTTCACTCTTGCCATCTCCTGTTTGACCACTTCCAGTTTACCTTGATTCATGGACCTAACATTCCAGGTTCCTATGCAATGTTGCTTTTTACAGCATTGGACTTTGCTTCTATCACCAGTCACATCCACAACTGGGTGTTGTTTTTGCTTTGGCTCTGTTTCTTCATTCTTTCTGGAGTTACTTCTCCGTTGATCTCCACTAGCGCATTGGGCACCTACCAACCTGGGGAGTTAATCTTTAGTGTCCTGTGTTTTTGCCTTTTCATACTGTTCATGGGGTTCTCAAGGCAAGAATACTGAAGTGGTTTGCCATTCCCTTCTCCAGTGGACCGCATTTTGTCAGAACTCTCCACCATGACCCATCCGTCTTGGCTTCTTGGGTGGCCCTACACAGCATGGCTCCTAGTTTCATTGAGTTAGACAAAGCTGTGGTCCATGTGATCAAATTGGTTAGTTTTCTGTGATTGTGGTTTTCAATCTGTCTGACCTCTGATGGAGAAGGATAGGAGGCTTATTGAATCTTCCTGATGGGAGAGACTGACTGAGGGGGAAGCTGGGTCTTGTTCTCATGGGCAGGGTCATGCTCAGTAAATCTTTCATCCAGTTTTCTGTTGATGGGTGGAACTGTGTTCCCTCCCTGCTATTTACCTGGGACCAAACTATGGTGAAGGTAATGAAGATAATGGCAACTTTCTTCAAAAGATCCTATGCTACACTCAGTGCCCTCAACCCTGCAGCAGGCCACCACCGACCCATGCCTCTGCTGGAGACTCCTGGACGCTCCTGGGCAAGTCTGAATCAGTCTCTTGTGGGGTCAGTGATCCTTTCTTCTGGGTCCTGGTGCATACAAGTTCTGTTTGTGCCCACCAAGAGTCTATTTCCCAGTCCTGTGTAAGTTCTAGCAGCTCTGTGGTGGGGTTAATGGAGACCTCCTCCAAGAGGGCTTATGCCATACCCAGGTTTGACGCACCCAAAGCCCCTGTTGATGGGTGGAACTGTGTACAGGTCCACTGCTGACCTGTACCTCCACAGGAGATGCTCAAACACAATTTGAATTTTATTTTTTGACAAACCTAACAGTGTGGGTTCTGGAGTTTATACGCAGTGACAAACCAGCACATACAACCCCACATTAGCCAAGTGGGGATATAGCTTCTTTGTAATTTCTAATTCCCTGTTAACATAATAGGTTAGTCATTCTGTCCATTTAGGAAACTCTAAGGAGTTTTCTTTAAGAATACTAGCTAGCAGAGAAAATGTCACCCACTAGCAGTTACCTTGACTCTTCCTGTATTAATTCCCCATTTCTCTTTTCATCCAGTCTTCCTCCATCACTTTCACATTAGGCAGTTTCTGCCACTGATTTTATGCCAAATGTTCACTCAGCATCTTGACATATGGTATTGTGCAATGGCTGTGTTGGTTTTCACATTAGGTGTCTTCTCCTGATGACTGGATCAGATGTTTCAGATACACCTATGACTAAAGGCACCATAGATTCTGAAAGATGGCTCATCAGCAGGTTTTTGGGAATATTCCCTAAACCAACCTGGAGAGAACTAAAATTGCATAACTAGAACCATCTGATGCTTGAAGGATGTTTCTGAGTTTGTGCCCATAGATTATAAGAGGTTATTCCCAGTGTTTCATATTTGTGATCTGAGAAGGGGGGAGTTCAACAGAATATTTGTAATTTCTAAAAGAGCTTATGTGACTTCAGGCTGTATTAAAAGAAGTATTATGTTTGAAATAAAGGAGGAGAAGTTCTAGCAACTGTCTTCAGTTTAAATTATTCATTTATTAGACTAAAATGTATGACAACTATTCTGTGGAAGCCACTGGGCTGTAAAAGATACAAATACAAGTAGTGTATGGAGATAGATAAAAATAGCACTAAATGAGAATTCTGTGAGTGGGCTGCTGCTTTTCTGGTTTGCCTCAAAATGTTGTCAGAATCTTTACTACAGAAATCTCGAACCAAGTTGTCTACAGGGGACTGGATGATAAGTGTGTAAAATGGCCTGGTAGGGACTGTGCATGTTAGGGAGCACAGTCCTGTTTAAGTGGGCAGCTGTTAGTCCGTAATATTAGACTGTCATCTGGTGAGAATGTGGGCTGGATTTTGCCAAGAGAAACTGGAGATCCAGAATTTTACATGAAATATTTAATTTAAAAATATTGTCAAGACAGTAGCTAATTCACATGAATAAGAGCTCTGCAGAACTTTCCGTGCCCCTGGTGAGTTCTGCTCCCATCAGTAGGATCCCCCCAGTCAAGGAATATTTGCCAATAGTTAGAGGGATTCTTTAACTTGACACTTTTAGTAAATAGCCACTTGTATACTACAATAAGAAAGACTCAGCTTACTTAATGTAATCAATAGGTGAAGACAAATGAATGACATATGAGGGTTTTATATAATTCTGGTGGGAGGAGTAGGTTTTCCAATCACAGTGGAAAGTTTTAGTATATTCAACAGCCTGTGACCTGAAAGTATTTCACATTTCCTCTGGGACAGGTGAGAGGAATAAAAGGTCCTGTACTCCATTTGCTAATTTGAAGATGATGAAAGCTATTTTTCTGAGATTTCTCAGAGTAGATTTATGGTGACCTCAGGTTGAATTCTCTGTTGATGCTTTGAACTTCTGTTCAGAGCATCAGATACATTTCACAGGAGCTTGCCTTCTCTGTGTCCTGGTGAAAGAAATGCATGTGCTCACCTAATGGGTCATTGGCTCTTGAGTAACTTCTGGAGTTGCCTGGATAGAACCTCTTCCCCTCATGGACTATAACCAGGTTCCGTCTCTTTACTTGCTGTCTGTATCATGCTAAAGATAGAGCCAAGATTTGAACCCACCTGTGTCTTATTTTCATAGCAGCTCCATTGCCAGCTATGAAATACCTTTGTGGCCTGTTTAGGTCTCAGAAAAATTACTGTGATTAATATATTTACTTCTACCCCAAACATAATTAATTTGAGTTCAGATATTTTTTAGCAAGTACATTTAAACTTGAAAGTCAGCACTTGAGAAGCAAAGAACTAATAGAAACCGAGGTTTTCATTAAATTTAAAAATTGAGCAGAAGTACAGTTGATGTCTGTGTCTTCAGGCAAATTAACTGACATAACTAAGTAGAAATTCTCCTCTTCATTATGAAGATATGGTAGTGGGATCTGTGCTCTTACTTTATAAAGATCTAAACTGAGGCTTGAGTAAAGAGTCCATCCAGTTTCCTGGGCTTCTGGAATTTTTAGGCAAGTTATTTAGATCTGGTCTCTTCAAAAAGACTGTCTTGAAATATGTGTAACTCCAATAAAAGCTAGTATTCTACATAATCCAGTCCTTGTCAGTGTAGCCTTAGAAGAAAAATACACTGCATAAATCAAAAATAGTTTAAACCCTTTGCATCTTTACTGGAATCTCTTGAATAATGTCAAGGCAGACACAATCTGAAACTCCCAATTTTTTTGTTTGTTTGTTTAAATCATCTTTCCCTAGTTTTCTTAAATATGTCTTCAGTTCATTTCAGTTCAGTCACTCAGTCATGTCTGACTCTTTGCGACTCATGAATCGCAGCATGCCAGGCCTCCCTGTCCATCACCAATTCACAGAGTTTACTGAAACTCATGTCCATCGAGTCAGTGATGTCATCCAGCCATCTCATCCTCTGTTGTCCCCTTCTCCTCCTGCCCTCAATTCCTCCCAGAATCAGGGTCTTTTCCAGTGAGTCAACTCTTTGCATGAGATGGCCAAAGTATTGGAGTTTCAACTTCAGCATCAGTCCTTCCAATGAACACCCAAGACTGATCTCCTTTAGGATGGACTGGTTGGATCTCCTTGCAGTCCAAGGGACTCTCAAGAGTCTTCTCCAACACCACAGTTCAAAAGCATCAATTTTTTGGCACTCAGCTTTCTTCACAGTCCAACTCTCACATCCATACATGACCACTGGAAAAACCATAGCCTTTACCAGACGGACCTTTGTTGGTAAAGTAATGTCTCCGCTTTTTGTTATGCTATCTAGGTTGGTCATAACTTTCCTTCCAAGGAGTAAGCATCTTTTAATTTCATGGCTGCACTCACCATCTGCAATGATTTTGGAGCCCAAAAAATAAGTCTGACACTGTTTCCACTGTTTCCCCATTAGTCCAGTAGCTAACCTTAACATTTTCTTTATCTCCTCACTGTCAACACTCCAAACTTTTTCTTTTAGTTTAAGAAAGTCCTTGTTTTCCCTTTATGTGCTACCATGAAAAAAAAATTTTTTTTTTTAAATCTAGTCATTATCTGTTTCTATCTGGCCTTTGCCTAGACACTGCCCAAATTCTCCATCACAAAATCCTGTCTATCCAAGCTATCAAAGACAGAGTTCTCACAAGAGGACTACTGAGGAAGGTAAGGCTTAGAATATTCACACTTTAATAATTTTTGCTCTGCTATGTCACACGTAAAAAATACTATATGTAATTACCAAGGATTATTCATAACAGATATGCTTGGGCATACTGTATCCCTGAGTCCTTTTGTGGACAAGATCCCACCCTAACTGTGGACAAGACTGAAGAACAGCGTGAGATTACAGATAGCTGAAAGTAAAGAATGGTGGGAGAGTCAAGTATGTGGTAGGAGGTGAGGTCAGGGTCAAGGCGGACTGAGTATCAGCCCTTGGTTGAAATTTAGCATAGTAGATATGTCAGCGTGTTTTTGAGGGGTGATTTTCTTAAAATTACATTTGAAGGCTTCTCTTTTGAGCAGCATCAAATAATCCCGCACCAGAATAACTGTGGAAGCATGTTGTTTACTCTTTGATACATGCTAATATTCTTACCTCACTCTTTCCCACTTGAATCACTTTTCCCAAATTTCTAGATACCAGACCAAACATTAGGTTGAAATCATAGAGTGTCAGGCTTGGAAAGATAAAGGTTATAGAGTGCGGTGCTTCCCAAATCTCATACCTGACTCTTTTGTCAAATTGCACTTCCTGTATTCCACCGCTGAGAGGTTCTGGATTATTAGTTTGTTGTGAGTCTCTAAAATCTGTGTTTTAGAACGTCTCCTGAAGTGTTTTTGTTAACCATTCTGGTTTGGGAAATCCTTATCAAATTCACCTCCTTCTGTCCCACCTGGTGCCTGAATTCCCTCTAACAGCACACCTCTTGGTGGTCAGCCTGGGGATAAAGTTGGTGATGGTAAAGGAAGCCCGTATGTACCAGATGTTTCTGATTGTCAGGCACTGAACTAAGGCATAGTCTGATTTGTCCCGTATAATATGTGTAACAGTCTCAGAAGCTACATAAGATTATTGTACACATATTTTACTGTAAATCTTTGAATTTGTTGTGATCTCACTTGCTTCTAGGTTTTTGCTCATGTATTGTTACCCTGCAAGGCATCCTTGCTTGACTTATAGCCTTCATTACACTTCTTTCCTTTGAGCTTCTTTGGTATCTTTACTTATTTCTATTCTTCCATATTTTATTGGGAAACAAGTAGAGTTTAACAAGTTAAGGGTATGGATTCTGGAGCCAGCCTCTGTGGGCTTAAACCTAGCTTGGCCATGCTCTGATAGTGTTCCTCTGCATTAAGCTAACCTTCCTTTCCTTTCTTCATCTGCAAAATAGAGATTCGAAATAGCACCTCTTCACAGAGCACATGTGAGGGTTAATACATTAATGTACATTAAGCCCTCACAATAGACCCAAGAATGCAACAAATGCCTGATAAATATTACCTATTATTATTAGATTATACCAAACTTTAATTGTCCATTTACTTGTCCTTCTCACCTACTAGGCAATGAGCATCTTGAAGGAAGAGACTGTATCTTGTTTGATCTCATATCTCAAGTGTCTACTGCAAGGCTTAGTAGATAATAAATGGTCAAAGATTGGTAATTCTTAATGTAATTCTAATCTGTAATAGAGTTTGGAATAAAACATTATAAAGACTTCCAGACTATACACTGATTTTTCCCAACATTTACAATCCTTCTAAATCATACTACCCCACTGCCAATTAATAATAATTTTTTATTGTTATTTAACTACATGGCCCTTTAAGTCTACTCACTGCTTTGCCTGTCAGACAAACCTGAGTTTGAAAGTTCATTGCTTGCTTCTCTTAATATCTTGACTTGACAGTGAGAAAGTTATTGTACCACTTAGATCTTCATTTCATTCATCTGTAAACCAGAAGTGAAAAGTCTTCCCTGAAGTGTAGTAGTATGGTTAACAAACTACTACAGTGTTGTGTGAGGGGCATATTATATAGTGCCTGTGATAGAAAAGATGCCCAGGAAGAAGTAGGCAGGCTTATTGTTGCCCAGAAGAAGTTCAACACGAATATTTGTTGATATGGTCTTGGTTTATGTTCAGTATTCTTCATTCACAGAGTCTGAAATCTTTTAGGATCAAATTTCTTTAAGTGCTGTGATGGTTAAATTATGCCCCTCTCCACAAGACATCCCAGATTCTCAGAATGTAATCCTTTTGGAAATAGGGTCACTTTAGATGTAATTAGTTGAGGTGAGGTCAAACTAGAGTATGATGAATGCTTAATCCAGAATGACTGATGCCTTATAAGAGGAGGAGAAAGAGACCCAGGGAAAAGAATGCCAGGTAATGATGAAGGTGGAGATGGGAATGAGGGACCTGAAAGCTGAGGATCTGCAAGAATTGACAGTCACCACCAGAAGTAGGAGGGGTAAAGAAATGATTCTACCCAGAGTCTCAGAGAGAGCACAGCCCTCCTGACACTTCAGATTTCTAGCTGGTAGAACTGTGAGAGAACACATTTAATTTCTTTTAAGCTGTGGTACTTTGCTATGGCAGTCATAAGAAACTGATACAAGTACTACGATAAATATAATGACCATAACTTCGTAAAGCTACTCTGGGAAAAAAGGAGCTGTTGTGATACTTAATCATAAACATAAGCAAATTGAGGTTTTCCATCCTAAAAATGATTAAACTGTAGAATGGTAGGTTTCCAGAGAATGAGGGAGAAAAAATCCTTACTTTACCACTTTCCTTAAAGTCTTGAAAAAAAAAAATCCCCCTTGAACTTTCAAACTTTTGTTAATAAGTTTGGGCCCCTTGAGGACCAGAAAGCTTTCAGCCGTACTTGTTCAGAAAGGTAAGGAGATCCTGTCTGCATTTACTATTTATGAGCTGTGGCATCATATTTTCATGTGGCCACGTGATGCTTGCTTTTAAGAAACCTGCAAATGAGACCAGACTCATTATTTTTTAATGTAAAGAGTATGATGGCAACTGTGCAGTGTAATATACAACCATGCTGTCACTCTTGCCCTAGAATTTGTATTAACATTGTTCATTTAGAAACCAGTAAACTACACGCCATATTTACAAACATCATATTTGACATAAAAGCAATATTTGTTGGAAATAGCATTCAAATGTTTAGTTGCAGTGCATGATTCATTGGAAAATCTTCAATTCTGAGCAATTCTATGAGACTCAGGAGCATGTTTTTCCATGTAAAGTACACATCTAATAGAAACCCCTTGGCTTTGTTCTCATATTTCTCTTTCAACAAAGAGGCAGCAGCCATTTCGGCTGCTAAGTACAAGGAAAATGAAGTCAAAATGGATCAGTTGGTGTAAAAAAACAAAAACTAATGTTATGGTCATCCAAAGTGTTTTAGAAAATAATTTAATTTGTATTTATTTTTAAAAAGCCTTTCTTCTGGGGAGAAAAGTTTTGTGTTGCCAGTCTGAAAATGTAACTGGGAATCCAGTCCTGTCTCGGAGAAGCTATTCTCTGTCCTTTGTATATATTTAACTCTATATATTTAATGTATCCATCCTCACCTCAGCTTCAATGAATGTCATAAGCTATGAAATGATGTTGTTCCATGCCCAGTCCTAACTGTTGCTTCTTGACCTGCATACAGATTTCTCAGGAGGCAGGTCAGGTGGTCTGGTATTCCTATCTCTTGAATATGTGAAGGCTGTATATTGTCACCCTGCTTATTTAACTTATATTCAGAGTACATCATGAGAAATGCTGGACTGGATGAAGCACAAACTGAAATCAAGATTTCTGGGAGAAATATCAATAACCTCAGATATGCAGATGACACCACCCTTATGGCAGAAAGTGAAGAAGAACTGAAGAGCCGCTTGATGAAAGTGAAAGAGGGGAGTGAAAAAGTTGGCTTAAAATTCAATATTCAGAAAACTAAGATCATGGCATCTGGTTCCATCACATCATGGCAAATAGATGGGGAAAGAATGGAAACAGTGGCTAACTTTATTTTGGGGGGCTCCAAAATCACTGCAGATGGTGACTGCAGCCGTGAAATTAAAAGATGCTTACTCCTTGGAAGGAAAGTTATGACCAACCTAGATAGCATATTAAAAAGCAGAGACATTACTTTGCCAACAAAGGTCCATCTAGTCAAAGCTATGGTTTTTCCAGTAGTCGTGTATGGATGTGAGAGTTGGACTAGAAAGAAAACTGAGTGCCAAAGAGTTGATGCTTTTGAACTGTGGTGTTGGAGGAGACTCTTGAGAGTTCCTAGGTCAGCAAGAACCAACCGTTTCATCCTAAAGGAAATCAGTCCTGAATATTCATTGAAAGGACTGATGCTGAAACTGAAACTCCAATACTGTGGCCACCTGATGTGAAGAACTGACTCAGTTGAAAAGACCCTGATGCTGGGAAAGATTGAAGGCAGGAGAAGGGGACAATAGAGGATGAAATAGTTGGATGGCATCACCGACTCAATGGACGTGAGTTTGAGTAAACTCCGGGAGCTTGTGATGGACAGGGAGGCCTGGTGTGCTGTAGTTCATGGGGTTTCAAAGAGTCGAACACAACTGAGTGACTGAACTGAATGGAATGATGACATTGCTCTCTTTTGAAGGAAGAAGTTTCACGTTTCCTGGGGTGAATTTTTGGTCCAGATAACCACTGTACAATTGTGAATTTTTAGTACTTTTTTAGAATTATCATTTTCCCCCCAGAATTTTCCTAAAGTATCTATATTATCATAGAATTATTTTCTCCTCTTGAATTTCATCTTCCATTAATCCTGCTCTTAGCGATCTCTGTTCCCTAGAACACCTAAGAAATCAGTTTCATTTATTTGTCCACTGAACTACAGTCCAGCACTCAAGTTGACAAACTAAGGCTTGCTGCCTGTGTTTGTGCTACTCAAAAACTAAGAGTGTGTGTGTGTGTGTGTGTGTTTACATTTTTAAATGGTTGGTAGATGGCAAAAGAATAATAATATTTTTTTGACACAAGAAAATTACATGAAACTCAAATTTCAGTGTCCAAATAAACTTTTATTGGGACACAACTTCACTCCTTTTATGGCCTAGGAAAGCCGCATGGTCAGTCATTCTAGTACCTCAAGGTTATGCCTCCTTTTCACATCCAAATCGCCCAGCACTGCCCTTAGACCTACGTCCCTGTCATGTCCCATGGCCTTGCATCTGTTTTTCTCTGGCTCTTCCTCCTCCTGTTTGTGGGACACTTCAACAAGGCTCTGCATGGCCAGATCCCAATTGTGTTCCTTCTAAGACATCTCTACAACCCATGATCTAGCCTCACGTATTCCTGTTTCCAGTTCACCTGTTTTAGTCAGCTCAGGTTGCTATAACAAAATACCATAGACCGCCTTAAATACAAACATTTACTTCTCACAAATCTAGAGACTGGGAAGTCCGACCTCAAGGTGCTAGCAAATGTGGTGTTACTTGAGGACCCACTTTCTGGCTCACAGATGACCACCTTCTCCCTCTGTGCTTGGTGGAAAGAGGTCAGAGAGCTCTCTGGGCCCTCTTATATAAGGATATTCATCCCATTCATAAGACTTCACCCTCATGATCTAATCACTCCCAGAGGCCCTCATCTCCTAAAGCCATTACCTCAGGGCTTCAGATTTCAACAGATGAATTTTGGGGAAACACAATTATTCAGTCCATAACATCAACCCATGTGTGCTCTTGTTCAAAAGTGGAGCTCAGACAGTGGAATGATGAAAGTCATGAATTTTTTAAAAAGACTCTCAATCTGGGTTTCATTCTTCTTACATATAGTTTTGTTTTTTTTTTAATTTAAATATTAGGAATCTACTTTCATATTTGTTAAATTTCTTTTGATTGTTTGCAGCCCAGCATTGCTGCCTGTGGCGGTGATTTTGAAACATGATTTTGTCAGCCATTTTAAGGCTGTTTCCCAGATTTGTTTTGTTCTAAAGATTTTTTTCCCCCCTAGGAGCACATTCTACATTTAACCAGATGTATTGATTAAAATATTGGAGTATTAGAGCCTAAACATAACTTTGTGGCACTATCCTAGAGACTTCTTTCCAATTCAATATTGATCTCTTACACAGCACTCATTGGTTCAAATAATTGCCAGTCCCCCTGAAAACTGGTGATTATGAAAGATTCTGTGTGAAATGTTTTGCTAAAGCAAATATGAACTGTATCTAGGGCCTTTCCCTGACCCAATAGCTTAGAGCTTCCCATCATGCTATCTGTGAGTAGCTGGGGTCAACGGAGAAGTCTTTATAGATGGAAAAATCTGAGTTCAACCACTATGTCTGCGTTTTCACCTAGGAAAATGCTCTTCTAACCCTCAGTATGGTGGTATGGATTCAATGAATTGAGGGGTGAACTAATAAAGCTTTTAGAACATAGCACCAATGTCTCACTTCTCAGAGCAATGCTCAATATTGATAAGATCCCTCTTGCTTGCGTACTGTAGTGCAGTGGGTGAGGCTTTGGGTGAATCGGTGTCTCTGCCTTTCCTTCCTATCTCAGTGTGTTACTTTTATTTGTTGTTGTAGAGGAGCAGTTCAGCTACTTCTTGGCTTCTTTTCAGAGGGAGTTTTTCCATATATAGCTATAGACTTGTGTCTGGGGAGAAGGGGTGAGTTCAGAATTTTCCCCTACCAACATCTTGAACTGTCTTTTCCTGTATGTGTTTTCTCTTCCAAGTGTCTGACAATTGATGCTTTGTTTCCCTGTTTTTTCTCCCTCTCTCCATACATATTTTGGTTGGAGACAAATTAGGTGCTAACTGTGGTGACCAGGGACAAAAGAGCAGATAAAACCAAGGAGGGTCTTGGAATGCAGGAATGAAAAAACCAGACCCATATTGTCCTTGCCTCCCCCATGTTGTAACTATTCATGGATTTCAGGTCCTCCTGAGCAGTATGACCTGTCTCCCCTCCTACTGCATAGGGAGAAGATATTTGCCTTACTCTCCACCCCCTCAACCCCCCACCCGGTATATGTGCTTCATCCAATCAGTAAATGACCCGCAAGACCCCTTCCCACTCCTTGTACCCTGGGTTTAAGAGTAGACTAAGGACCCCTCTTCAACGTCGGTTCTTCCTTGAGCTGGCCCACTGTTCTAACAGCGTCTCCCACTCTAATAAACTTTATTTCCCTCTCATTCTGTCTCATGTCTGGAAATTCTTTTCCAATCTGCACCCAGGCCATGACACTAATGAGAGGTAGCCGAAAGGCATAATGGGGTGAATATAGTCCCAAGCACATTTAAAGGTAAGAAAAGAAACCTCTTGAACAATGAGAAGTTTTAGGGAGTCAAAATTCTCCTTGCTTGAAATATTTAAAACAAGACCAAGCAAAGCACTTGCAAGACTGCCATTTTTGTTAGGAAGATGTGTTAGATTCTTCTGTAGAGTTTCTCCATCTTGAAATTCTTGTATTTTGTAATATAAGACATTATTAGTTCATCATATCATGCACTGAGACAATTTTTGCTTATATGCAATGGCTAGATTTGAGCAATTGAAACATGCAGCCAACAAGGAACTCTGAGACAATTGCTTGTGCACAAAACCTCATGACCTTAGCTGCACAGTGACCCCTGGTTAAATGCAAGGCTTAGTTTTCTTCCAGGTAGGATATTAGCTATGAATATATTGAAATCTGAATACACTCAACTCTTTCATCAAATAGTTTGATTACTGCTATAGAGAATACACATGCAATATTTTTCACCTGAGCATTATTTTTGTCATTCATTCTCTACCAACTCCATTTCCTTTGTTTGAGGCTACAGTCCATGGGGTCTCAAAGAGTCAGACATTTCCTTTGCTTGTAAAATACAAGTTGACCCTTCTCTGCAAAGATTTTTTCTACTTGAGAAAAGGAATCATGTTGGAAATGATTCAATATATGCTTATGTACCCCTCACCCCACACACAAAAAAATTTGAAAACTTCTGACTGCCATGGAAAACATATTTTTAAAAACTCTTTCAAATTTTTTGACTTGTAACATTATGTTTTCACCTCCTGCCTGATTATCCATTATCATGTTGACAGGCAAAATGTATTCTTTCTTGTGATCTTCTCTCTTAAAATGAGTATGAGAAGGAAAGACCACCTGTTGCCATTTAGAAGTATAGTTTTCTTCTAAATCCACTTGACATTTTAAGACTTCACATCTGCTACTTTGTGATAACATTTTCCTTTATAGATCATGTGGTTTCTAAAATGGTGTCATGTGAGTCAAAATCTAGCCAGGAATGTTGTTTTTTTTTTTTTAATTCCTAAGCTTAGGTTTTTTAGGATTTCTTCCCCTATAGGGAAAAGGGTGCGTGGTGATTATACCACACTCTTATCTAAAATATATGAAGCACATTTCTTCTGTGTCTGTTCTGATCAGTTGTAAGTGAGTCCATGAACTACTGGGTTGAAATTGGCTATTTATGGTTGCCCAAGTAAAACAGTGCTCACTGGTCAGGGTTGCCTTTTGTAGGTGAGAGACTGGGGCAGTGTCCTGGACTGGCCATTTAGAGTCTTCTTACAGGTGACAGAAGGATGTGACTTCTCTCCCAAGTACAATTCTGACTGAGGCAGTAGGGCGGCCATGGGCGTATGGCAACAGACTTCTACCTACCTGTCCTCCCTTTTCCTTTCCTCATTTAGTTTGACTGGTGTTCAATCCTTGTGAGTTTTCTAACAAAGAGGAATAATTTCTGGCCTTCCTTCAAAAGCCCAGGCAGTGTGATGTGTCCTCGACAAGATAAACCTTTATCGTCATCCCTCCTCACTGGGCCTCAGGAGGGTCTTAGTCACCAAAGAGGTTCAGGTTGTAGCAGTGTTTGCTGTTGGTGCATTTTCAGAGGCTGGGATCATTTCACGGCCTGCAAATGGAGATAAGAGGTAGGCTGCAGACTGGGCAGCCATTGCTGGTAGGTAAGAACATGTTATTCCATGCCAGAGGTTAATGAGAATTGTCAGTGTGGCAGTGATTTTTCCAGTTCTCTGTCCCCTCTGTGACAGAGGACGTGGCCTGAGACAAAGACAGGATCCTATTTCCAAAAACACCTGTCGCTTCATGGATCATGTGTAAGAGATACCTCTTGGGAACGGCTTCTATCCCAATACACCATGTCTCTCTGTCATATTCTGTCCACATTCCTGGCATAAGCTTTCCCCAGCTGCCCTCATTTGCCAAATGGTTAATCTTCTCTTAGCTGTTTTCTTGCAAAGCTTTAAAATTTTTTCTGTATTTCATTTTCTCTTTTGTTTCTGAGAAGGGGATATAAATAACAAAAATATATTTCAAGTAAACACTTAAATATCTATGTCAGCTTTAGTAGAGGACTCTGGGTAATAATAATCCAAGAAGGAATCAAAGTTAATTTTTATATTTGTTTTTAGGATGTAACCAGTCAGACACATATAAATGTACTTTCTCAGTACTCAGCCAGGGCTCCTCTCTCCCCATGGCCGGTGTCTGCATAGAAGTCCATATCTGGGGAAATCCAGGCCCTGCAATTGTAAATGATTCAGACTCAGTGACTGAATGACTAGCACACATTTCCAGTGGATATTTTTTTCCCCTTATGCTTATCTGAATAGCTGCAAGTAGGTTCTGTTATTTTAAAAATGAAAATATTGGGTTTGGCCAATAAGTTCATTTGAGTTTTCCTGTAAGATATAATGGAAAAACCCAAATGAACTTTTTGGCCAACTCAGTATTTAGTGGACCAGTTCATAACATGACAGATATAATTCAGCCTAAAGAAAGCAATTTGCCACAATCAAGTTGTTTCACGTGGGAATAAGAAGGGGCATCTTGAGAAAATGAAAGGACTTTTTGGCTCTGTTTCAAAGGCACTGTTGTGTTGTTATCTAGTACAATTAATATTGGATTTCTGTGGTGGCTCAGTGGTAAAGAAGTCGCCTGCCAGTGTAGGAGACATGGGTTTGATCCCTGGCTCAAGAAGATCCTCTGGAGAAGAAAATGGCAGCCCACTCCAATATTCTTGCCTGGGAAATGCCATGGACAGAGGAGCCTGGCGGCTATAGTCCGTGCGGTCGCAAAGAGTTGGACACAACTTAGCAACTAAACAACACAAACGACAACAAATAATTAATAACATATCCCAGTTATCATGTGCTTACTATGAACCATGCATTGAGCTAATTTTGCCTGCTTGCTCTCATTTAATCCTATGGAAACTTCCTGAAGTAGGTGCATATCTCTCTTTGATGGATGAGGATACTGACTTAGAATGATGAAGCAACTTGACTGAGATCACATGACTAAGAAGAGATTGAATTCGGTCTTTCTGCTTCCAACTCCTATTTTCTTTCCTGCTTTCCAATAAAGCAACAGACTTGGTCTTCAAACTAGCAGTGCCAAAGGATCTCTTTCCAGTTTCTGAATTTCTCAGTCCTCGTCACTTTTCCATACTTGCATAAGATCTTGCATATGAGTTTCTAACAAAAATGGATCCTTGTTGAGAAGGTCATAACTGGAGTCCATGTCTCCTGGCTCCTAAAGCAGAGCTCTTTCACATTATTACCACTCCCTTTCTTCAGGCTAGAGACAATGGCAAACTATCTTCATAAGCTCTTCCCTCATTTACCCCCACTCTCCTTCCACTCCACAGCCCCTTATCTTTCATTGCTGTACTTATATTCAAAGACCGTGTCCCTCCTTGACATTTTGTTGAATGTTAGTTTGCTCTCTGTTTAATATGTTTCCCCAAAATAGAACACCCACCCTAGGATAAGAGAGACTTTGCTTCATTCTCTGCTGACCTCAAGACCTAGAAGAGTATTGGGCCCTAATAAGCCCTCAATAAATATCTGTGGGATAAATGAATGAGGACACAGTCTTGGTCAGATGATCCCATTCCCTTGAACTCACTGGTGTTTTAAATTTATCAAATCCTCCTCTCTCTCCTTCACATACTATATACAAAGAGCTGTGGACATTTTTTGTATACATTTTTTAATGTACTCTAGAAGCAGTGTTTTTTTGTTTTATAAAAATGATTTAATACATCATTAATATAGTAATGTTTCATATCCAGGACATGTCTAGCCACAAGGTCCATCCTTTTGAAAGCTTAAGCCAATTTGTAATTAAATGCACTTCAGAAATATTGCTCTAATATATCACACCATATCATAGCACTCAAAAAATGTTTCTCTTCACCCTCTCAGTATAAAAAAACAAACCCCCAAACCCCAAACAAAAACTGTTCTATCATACGTCTTCAGCTTTTTGTAAACTCTTTCAAATATTCATTGATTTTAAACAGAATGTATATATGTTACGTCATGTTAACCATATTAATAGGTCCAGATTTTCTAACTTTGAAAGATGTTGAGAAAATTTAAGCTTGCATGTTATCTTTTGGGGGAGGTATTCCCTGTGCTTTGTAGAGTGTTCAAGAATTAGAATTTAGACTACATTAAAAACTTTCTGAGGAATTAATATTTACAAAAATTGGAGTGTCAAAGTGTTAAGAAGAGACATTGGAGCTGGGAGCTGAAGGAAAAGTTGGGGAGACAGTATTTTTACACTTCTAATGTTAACCTAGGGAATCTTTCTTTGCACTTGGATAGAGCGGGAAAGCTTTCTCCTTATTTCACAATGCAACTGCATAAAAAGTGATCTTCCTTGCATATGGATATGACTCAATCTCAAAGAGTTTTCTCAGCCAAGGTTATCAGCTTCTCTTACTTTTTCTTCAGCAATAAAGGCTTTTGCTTTCTCTTTTCTCACCTCCCCAGGGTGAGCTTTTGCCATGTAATTTCTTCTGAAAGATCCAAATTCCCACTGGCTCTTTTTACTTTAAAGTGTTTACTTAACAGCAAATGATCAATGTTGAGCCAAACAGGAAAGAAATCATATGTAGAGTTACGTTTCTTTATATCTCTCAGCACATGTTCTCCTATTTTAAATGCTAACATGGCAAACTATGTTGGATAAGCATTCTGCGGTGTCCATGTGTTCATTATTTTGCAACAGAAAGTGCAGATACTTCATCCTTGAAAATTGCTTCCTGAGATTGGATACTGCACCATGTCTCCCAGCTCATATTTGTCCTTAATAAAGAGGTATTATAGGAAGAATTTGCTTGTTCTTGCTGGAGTAACTCTTTACTATAAAAATGGATTAAGATATATTGATATTTATTCTTTCAGGAAATGCTGCTCTGGTGTGTGTGTGTGTGTGTGTGTGTGTGTGTGTGTGTGTGTAGTATGCAACTATTTACCAGCTAGATTAACTTTTCCAGATAACGCTCCTTAAAAAAAAAAAAAAGAAAGAAAGTCAAGGGTTAAGGGTATGGCACCTCTAGGAAAGATCTGGATTTGAGTTTTGATTTGAGTTTACCAGCTTTGGGCAAGTACTGTGCTTGATTCCTCATCTACACAGTGGAGACAGGCAGAGTATCTATCTTAACATAGAATTAAGGGTTGAAGAGTTGATCTGTGTAAAACACTCACCACAAAGCTCAGCTGATACATCCTTGGTTTGTGTTAACTACTACCATTTATTCAGTTGGTAAGTGAACGTACAGTGACGCCACCCAGGGTTTAGAAAGGGATGGCCAATGGCTTATGGGCTTTAATGATTTAATATACTGTCCTTGGAAAAATTTTCTCTGACTCCCCAAATTAGGGTAGGCAACCACTTAAACTTTTAAGCATCTTTTACAAGATTTACCAGTTTTATTTGCATGATTAACCATTTAGGGTCTGTTAGGTGATGGAAGGGATCCTATGCATTTTGTTTACTGCTGCGTGTCCTGTACATATTCCATAACCTAGAACAAAGTGGGCACTGAAAACTGCTGGGTGAATGAATGATGGATTCAGGAAAGAGTTATAAGGTTCTCATGTACCTGGCAGAGCTCCTTTGTAAATGAATGAATGAATGAATGAATGGAGAGATGATGGATGGATGAACTCTTCTAGTTTCATTTGACTTCTTTGGCTGCTCTTTGTCCGTGTCCTCTACTTGCTTTTTCTCATTCGGTCAGTGTCTAATTATGTGTGTGTTTATGTAATCTGCATATCCAATTCCATGTTAGGAGAACATATTGATTGGTTATATATGATTCTAGAATCTGCAGCCTAGAATGGGAAACATTATCTTTGAGGTTTTAAAATAGGTTGCATCTCTATATTGTGCCAGGTGCTATCAAAAGTCCCCTTTGATGACGGATTCTACAAGCCCGCGGATACTTGAGGATCTCTGTGCAGCTGGTTTCAGTACATCAAGTCTGCTATAAAAATAGCACCTTATATGCACCTAGCGGAAAATTGGATGTAAGTGCCCCCTTCCAGGGGTGGTGGTAGTAGTGGTTTAGTGGCTAAGTCGTGTCCGACTCCTGCAATCCCGAGGACTGTAGCCTGCCAGGCTCCTCTGTCCATGAGATTCTTCAGTCAAGAATACTGGAGTAGGTTGCTATTTCCTTCTCCATCTTCCCAGGGTAACCCTCACTAAGTTCCTGTTGACTTTTGTCACACAATAGCCCATTGTTGCTAGATCTGCTATTTTTTTTTTTCAAGAGAAGCTAGAAATCTACATTTCTGTGAGAAATTCTTTCCCTTAAAATATTATCAATGAATTCTTTCATTTTTATTAAAAAATAGTTCTAATGGCTTAATTCAGCTCCTGAGGAATCTGTTTGGACAACTGTGTCTGTGCAAATCAAAATCACTTACTGTTAAATGAAAAAAAATTAAAAGTTGCCTAAATAGTGTGAGAAAAGAGACTCCAAAAGATGTCTACCAAGAGTTGGTGGTTCAGCAGATATAAACACAGGCTTTATATTTCTATAGATCTAGGTTTCTAGTGTGACCTTGGACAAATTAACCTCTCTGAGATTGTTTCTACCGCTAATTTTTTTTCCAGGGGTTGATTTAACAGAGAGGAACATAAACTTCTATTTATACTTTGTAGAATGCTCAGTTTATTAAATGTACATACCTAACATACAAAACTTGAAAGATAAGATTGATCATTTAAAATTTATCATACATCCAGTTATTTAAACTCTCATAGAAAATACAAATCACAATTAAAATTTTAATGTGACAAGCTTTAGAACACTATAAATACCTTAAAGGGTAGACAAAACAATTATAATGGTTACTAAACTCATTTCTGTAATGGAACTTTGTTCAGAATTATCAGTTCTTCTGATTTGTTTATTATTTCTATTTATATATATTCTTAAACACCTTTATAGGGTTACAATAATGTTTAAGCTAATTTATAGATTATAGTAGAGTTTATATTGACTTGTTCCCAAGATTGCAAGCTTTTTAGTGGTTCCCTCTCCAAAACCCCAAAACAAAACAAACCTAATGCAAGCTGATATCTGATCTATGAATGGGGTGATTGCTTGTCCCAAATTAATTTGAACCTGAGCCACTGATTGTTTGGCACAGTCCTTTTTAAAACTATACTTTGTTATATTAATGGCATGATCTTAATTCTGTGTTTCCCCCACAGGTTTAGATATTTGCAACTTGTGTCTTTTCCCTAGAATGACGCGGTCTTTAAGTTTTGCATGGCCAGCAAATTGATAATCATCAATTATCCTGCCAATAATTACACATTTTCCTATCCTAGCAACTTATCTAGCAACTTCCTAGCAACTTATCTGTGTCTTATTAGTATCTTATTAAATATCAGTAGGGCCATCTAACTCTCTGGGGACATTTGGCTAACTGATCATCTCAAAATTGTCTGTTGAACCCTCTTTCTATTTTGATCATTGAGTATGACCGTTGACTTAACCTCATTTTACTTGGTTACCTGTGGCCATAATAGGTACTTCTTATTTAGGGGTTTAGTTAAAAATACTCTTTTACTGATCCAGTATTCCTGTATCTACCCTTCTCTATTTAGACAGCAAGTACACATCTATACCTTATGAGCAGCTGTACAGGAGAATAAATGGAAGAAACAACACACCTACCTATCGTTTTGCTTTTAATTATCATAACCAATTTAAAAGTAAATATATATATTTATAGCCATTCTTATTTTTGCTTTAGAACTACCTTGTAGTTCACTTTCTGTTAACTTTCCCCATTTGTTATTGGGGTAGAATCACGGTCTCTCATAGACTCAAATTTGTTCCATTTAGCCAAAATTATTTTTCTCTTTCTGATGCTCAATTTGCCTTAACTTGGTGGGTAAGAGTCTCTTTAAACTGACCGTTTGTCCTGATGGTCTCAAGAGCACCATCATTCCTGTTCCAGGCTTCTTGATATTATTACTGAGTTCCAAGGCAGGGGGCCAGTTACTCTCTGCAAAGACCAGGTTTCTTTTTAAGAGAAACTTACTAGAAGCTAACAGTTGGGCCCTAGAGATCCACATAAAGAAATGATGGAATCAAAAGGCTTCTGACACTGTTAAAAGAGAAAAAACAAACAAAACAAAACTAAGTTCTCATCATTTTTTCCAATTTAGTTATTATGTCACACATTCTTCCCTTAAATATAATTTTCTAAGTAATTTTCCCCACATCAATCAATAAATAAATAAAGCAACTTCTACCATAAAAATCAAACCTCAAAAATCTCCTCAATCATACTGCAATTGTATAATCTCTGTTACAATCCTTCTATACTCCTACATTCAACTAGTCTGTAGTCACTTTGGGAATTCTTCCTCCCATGAAATAATAATATTTGTATATTTTGGTCTCTTCCCCCTGTACCTGACTACCTGACACAGAGCTTCTAGATCCCTTGGAATTTCCTGGGTGAGAAGAGCATCTTTTATTTGAATGAGGTGACTCTTGGTGGTCCCCTAGATGAGAGCTGGTCACCAGAAAGAGTAAGCCATGACTAGAAGCTTGCCATTCTACGGAGGTGAAAGGGGTTAGAAATGGAGTTACTGATGCTGCTGCTGCTAAGTCGCTTCAGTCGTGTCCGACTGTGTGTGAACCCATAGACGGCAGCCCATCAGGCCCCCCCATCCCTGGGATTCTCCAGGCAAGAACACTGGATTGGGTTGCCATTTCCTTCTCCAATGCATGAAAGTGAAAAGTGAAAGTGAAGTTGCTCAGTTGTGTCCGACTCCTAGCGACCCCATGGACTGCAGCCTACCAGGTTCCTCCGTCCATGGGATTTTCCAGGCGATAGTACTGGAGCGTGTTGCCATTGACTTCTCCAGCCCAGAAATGGAGTTAGTAACTGATTATACCTATGTAATGAAGTCTCCATAAAAACCCCCGAAGTATGCAGTTTGGAGAACTTTGATGTTGGTGAACATGTTCGTGTACAGGGATGGTGGTGATGGTGTGCCCCAAATCCCCATACAAGCGCTTCACTCAGGATCCTTCCAGGCTTTGCTTTATGTACTTCTTCATCTAGCTATTCGTTTGTATCCTTTAAAATATCCTTTGTACTAAGTCAGCAGTAGCAAATAAACTTTTCCTGAGTTCTGTGAACCAGTCTGGTGAATGACAGAACTCAAGGGTAGAGATTGTAGGAATCACTCATCTGTAGCCAAAGGGGACAGAAATATAAGTCATCTGGGGACCCAATACTTAGATTCCATCTGAAGAGGCAGATCTGCATCTGAAGTGGGGGGCAGTCTTGTGGGAATGAACCTGTAATCTGTGGGATCTGCCCTAAGTGCAGGCAGTTAGTGTCAGAATTAATTGGCATGGAAAGCCCACACACCTCCTCAGGAGTAGGCTTATAACATGGAGCTTGCAGAGTTATTGTGAGGAGTAAAGAAGTTCCTGCACAGGGCGTAACACAGAGCTCACACATTTGGCAAGTGGAAGCTATTATGATTAAGCATGCCTAACCCAGAGGCACGCTTAATGGTGAGGGAAGATGCCTCTTGCTTAGAAAGTAGAATTCATGTGTAAGCTGTAAAAGCTCGATTTAAAATGTACAGATGATACACAGGAAAAAAAATAAAAAAACTTTTCAAATATGCCTTCTATCTCTTTTGTATTGCCAATCCTCTATGTGACATTCTGTAGCTCTTTTAAATATTTTGTATTAACATTGAAATTACCCATCTGGGTGGTTTCTGAATCTGCCTGGGTATTAATAGTTGGTTCTGACCTGTTTCTATTTATGAAGGAGCTGTTAAATCATAAAGGATTGGATAGTTTGTCCTGAAACCATTAGGAAAAAGCAGATCTAAAGATAAGGTGACTCAGAAGTATTTGGAGCAGCCACAGTTGAAATCACAGGCAATTCTTTCTGTAGTTGTTTTTTAAATTCAAAAATTACCCTGGATGGCACTAGCAAAGATGAATCCCCATGCCCACTTCTTTTGTGGTACTGAAGAAGCTGATTTTGAAAGAGACCTCTCTCATTTTATTCATTAATCAGAAATAAATCAATTTTTCCATATGTATCCATAAAATACCTACTACGTGACCAAAACCATCTGGAGCACACAGAGGCATAGTTACCAAGAGTCCTAGGTTTAAAACCTCTTCACTGTTACTAGAAAGAGCATTTGACTTAGAGTCAAAAGTCCTCATTTTAAACTCAGCTATGCAGAGAGGAGCCTGGCGGGCCACAGTCCATGGGGTCTCAAAGAGTCAGACATGACTGAGTGACTAACACATTATCTTACTCACCGTGCAACCTCAGATGAATTGGCTTCCTTTTTTGGGCTCTGGATCCACCTCTACACACTGTTGAAGAAAACTAACCTACCTGGATTATAGTGAGGCTTACGTTTAATGAGGTAAGGTTTGTCAAAATGCTTTATACACTATAAACGTATAGGCAAATGTGTTACTAATGAAAAGTAGGCTCTGAGGCACATTGCTCTTATGACTTCGACATACATACCTATTAAATTTGCTATCTGCAAAGTGATAAATTATCACTGTCAAAAATTTATCATATTCACAAGGTACCTTACCAGTTCTGAGGAGAAAGAGATCATCCTTTAGAAGCTGGGGTGATCAGGTAGAGCTATATAGAGGAGATGGCATAAATTAGGCTTTGAAGAATTGCTAAGAATCTGGGAAGAAAACCAAGAAATCCTCAAACATTTCAGGACACAGTGAATAGACCCATCTGGCTGTAACTAAAGGCTCCTGAGAAGGGTAGAGAGGTGCAACTTTGGAAAGGTAAGAGCTAAATTTTGGAGAGTCTTGAATGCCTGGTTAAGGATTTTAGACTATCTGGTCAGCATGAGATTAGGGATGGTTTAATGGTCCACACATCAACCTTAAACCATAAACCTCTTAAAAGAAATTTTGTCTGCTCTACCATTCTCTTGTAGGATAACTGCTTTATGTGATGATGAAGTAAGATTTGCCTTGATGCTGTTTTCAATAACTTTCAAATAGTTCTTTCTGTGGACCTTAAAGATAATTCTGGGAAGGAGTTTTCTTTTCCTTGTTACAAAGGCAAAATTTCTGGATGAAATTTGAGCCCCGTGTGCCGGTTCTGTAAGCCCATCTCTTTATTCCTCTTTTCTTTTTTCAGACACATACGTTCATCTCTTTCCCACACCTGTCTGTTGACGTCCCCACGCTGCTCAGCACGCCGTCCTGTGTCTGGTAGTGTTCCGTCGCTCCGTGAATGTAGATAGAGACCTCTCTGTCTTAACTGGTTGTATCCCCAGCCCCTGCTGCTGTTTCAGGCACGTAAGACGCTCTCAGGAGAAATTTGTTGAACAGATGAGGAAGGAGGCAAGGACAGAAATGAAGAAATGAAGGAAAGCAATAGATAATGACAGGTAGCGTCATTTGAACAAGCAAATTGTACCCTCTTGCCTTGGACCACTTATAAGTTCAGTTCTTCATGATTGGGGTGCTAAAGAGCGAAATCAATAAGAAAGATTTATCTCACCAAATAACAGAATGTTTTGAGAAACACCTTGTAATAAAAGGTCAGTAGGGAATTTCTAATGGACTATATATTCCCAGCCATTTATCCTGGGTATTGACTTGGTATGATGTAATTTAAAAGGGCTTAGGGAGCTTAAAGCAGATTTAAAGGAACTCTGAGTACTGACATGAAAAATAGGAGTGCAGGTAACAGTTGCTGTGTCCGTCAGTTGCAGCTACATATTGACAAAATAAAGTCACAAGGCAATTCTGTTCTCTATTGCCTTCCAACTTTTGTCTTCCACCAAAGAGGAAAGCTTTATGTCTAAAATGTGGTGATATTTTTAGGAGAAAATGAGCACACAAGTACAAGTAATAAATAACACTGATCTATTATTTAGAGATATTAATAAGTTCTCCTGTGTATATATGGCTTTAAACAGGAAAAGATGTTGGGGGGGGTGCAGAAAATAGCAATCAAAGTTTAAATTGCAGTGACCTTTGCAATGCCACTCTCCTGTGGGACTGACTTTATTTGGGGGCAGGGGTTTCATTTAGCCAGAAAAAGTGAGATGTCACCACTTTTTGCTTTACCATTAATATCTTCTAGAATGGCAGCGTCATTTGCAGTAACCAAAATAATGTGTGGCTATTTAAATTTAATTTAAATGAATTAAAGCTACATAAAATTTCAAAGTTTATATTAAATTTTAAATTTATTCAGTGCCTCAATCACATTACCCCATTTCAAGAGCTTAGGAGATACATGTGGCTAGCAACAACGATGCTGCACAGAGAAAATACAGAACTTCCCATTGTCTCAGAACATCCTGCTGCATGGTGCCACTTTGGAACCAGCTTCATCTGTTTTTTTGACAACAACAAAGCTTTAGATATAACCATCAACAGCCAGTGTCATCTGACTTGGAACTCACAGTGTCTCTAGGTTTTTCTATTCACATTTTTTAAAGCTGCTTTCATTTTTATCATATGTAGAAGTAGTAGGGATTGTACTGAGCCTTTTGGGAAAGCTTGGGATGGTTTGGTAGGGAGCAGCAAAGAACAAGCTTCTATTAATCATGCTTAAGAATTTGTTCCTTGACACGTGAGAGGTTGAAAAATAAGGTTAACTAATTAAGAGGAGTGTAAAAAAGCTGGCTTCAAACTCAGCATTCAACAACCAAAGTTCATGGCATCTAGTCCCATCACTTTATGGCAAATAGATGGGGAAACAATGGAAACAGTGACAGACTTTATTTTCTTGGGCTCCAAAATCACTGCAGATGGTGACTGCAGCCATGAAATTAAAAGACACTTGCTTCTTAGAAGAAAAGCTATGACAAACCTAGACAGCACACTAAAAAGCAAAGACATTACTTTGCCAACAAAGGTCCATGGAGTCAAACTTATGGTTTTTCCAGTAGTCATGTATGGACGTGATAGGTGGACCATGAAGACGGCTGAATGCTGAAGAATTGATTCTTTCGAGCTGTGGTTTTAGAGAAGACTCTGGAGAGGCCCTTGGACTGCAAGGAGATCAAACCAGTCAATCCTAAAGGAAATCAATCCTGAATATTCATTAGAAGGAGTGGTGCTGAAGCTGAAGCTCCAACAATTTAGCCACCAGATGCAAAGACCTGACTCGTTGGAAAAGACCCTGATGTTGAGAAAGGGACAAAAGATGGTTGGATGGCATCACTGGCTCAGTGGACATGAGTTTGAGCAAGCTCCAGGAGATAGTGAAGGACAGGGAAGCCTGGTATGCTGCAGTCCATGGGATGGCAGAGTCGGACACAACTGAGCAATGGAACAACAAAAAATTACACATGTCTTCAAAACTCCCAGTATAACATTTTCCAAAATGCACTTTAAGAGTCCTCCAAGAGAAAGCCCGAGACAAAGCATGGCTCCCTGTCAGTTACCAATGGGAAATGCTTCAGGCCCTTTTCCATACAGCAGTCAAAGTGAGCTTGTAAAATTCTAAGGATATTTTCCTTCTTCTTAAAACAAAAATAAGCTTCAGATGCTTCTTTTTGCCTTTTAATATCCAAAGTCCCTACTGGGAAGTCCAAGGTCATGCATGTGGAGCCCACTTACCATTGTAGCTTTGTCTGCTGTCCTTCTTCCCTTCTCTCTTGATCCAGACACAGTGGTTTTCATAGTCTGCTCGATGGCCATATTCTTTGCAGGGCAATGTTTTTGCACATGCTGTTCCTCTTACCTGAAATGCTTTTCTCCTCCCTTTCCGTCTGACAAGCTTCTTCTAATAACCTAGTCCTTAACATGTCTTCTTTGGAGGGGGCTCATGTGACACCTCCTAAGTCCCCAGAGCTTCCCTGTCTCACAGGGCTCTGTCTTTCCCCTTGGCCATCCGCTTTACAATTCAGATTTATATATTGGCTTATTAATCTGTTTATTTTCTGTTGCCTGCATTAAACTGTAAGCTATACAAGTGTAGATACCATGGCTGTTTTATTTATCAATGGTTAGTACCCACTGTGCTGAAGCCAATTTGAATTGGCTGGAAAGGGCTGATGGTGTGCATTTCAACCTTACTCCAAGTTCGGTGATGTCACTTTGATAGCTTGAAATCAACCATGTGGGAATCTATACATTATAGAGATTGGCAAACACTTCAAGTTGGAGGGTCTGATTTCTTATTCCTTAGAGAGCTGGCTTTTAAAAATTTACCAGAATACCTCTGTTAGCTTGTTGTATGGCATATGCTAGTATTGTTAAACAAATGACGTATTGTCTCCTGGACATACCTACCAATAGGTTAACGCTTTGAGAAGTTCTGCAAATTGAATTCATACATAACCTGATATTCTGAAGCATATATGGTCAAGGGACACCTTTTCAACTAAGTTTTTTGAATATAACTCAGAAGTGGCATATCTTTCTCTTTCTCTTTTGCCTTTCACTTCTCTTCTTTTCTCAGCTATTTGTAAGGCCTCCTCAAAAAACCACTTTGCCTTCTTGCATTTCTTTTTCTTGGGAGATGGTTAGATAACATCACTGACTCAACAGACATGAGTTTGAGCAAACTCCAGGGGACAGTGAAGGACACGGAAGCCTGGCATGCTGCAGTCCATGGGGTCGCAAAGAGTCGGACACAGCTTAGTGAATGAACAACAACCGAAGTAGTGTGAAACACATTTTGAAAAATGCTGTCCTAAAACATTAGGGAACATGCCCTAGCTCGGCTTCCCCACTGTATAAAAACTCCTAACACACAAGATTCCACAGCATCCTTTCTAAGAAACCGAGTCTCATAATCACTGCGTGTTACTGTTGTGCCTACTACGTAGAGCTCAGTGCTAGCAAAAGGAGTAATCTTATTCAGTAGGGAACTCTTAGAGGTGGCTACTTATACAACCTATAAACATGGATTAGCTATTTCTACTGTGTGTAGAAATTGTACAGAAGTAAGTAGCATTCAAGAAAAGTAACAACAAACAAATAGCAACTGGTAAAAAATCAGCTGGTAAAGAATCCACCTGCAATGTGGGAGACACAGTTTCAATTCCTAGGTTGGGAAGATCTCCTGGAGAACGGATAGGCTACCCACTCCAGTATTCTTGGGCTTCCCTGGTGGCTCAGATGGTAAAGAATCTGCCTGCAATGGAGGAGACCTGAGTTGGATCCCTGAGTTGGGAAGATCTTCTGGAGAAGGGCATCGCAACCCACTTTAGTGTTCTTGCCTGGAGAGTTCCATGGACAGAGGAGCCTGGTGGGCTGCAGCCCATGTGGTCACAAAGAGTTGGACATGACTGGGCAACTAAGCATAGCACAGCATAGAGTGCAGCCAAATCATCAACCCGTTCTACAGAGACTTTACGGGGCCTGGTCCTGCGTATGTCTGTGGCATGATTCTCCTGTGACCATCACTCTGTATTCCAGATCACTCCTGCCTCGGTTTGATCCCTGAATAATGATATGCTTCCTTCTCCTCCAGGACTTCCCTGTTTAAAATACTTTCCACCCCTACACCTTTGTCTAGTTAACCTCTACTTGTCCTTTTGGCCTCAGCTTGACCATCATTTCTCTAGGAAAGCCTTTCATTACCACTTCCCTGATTATAGCCATACTAGGTTACTTTGTTTTAATCACTAATACAATTTCATTTTAAAAATTTCAGAACAGTTACATCAGTTTGTAACTACACATGTATTAGTATGATCAGTTATAATCTGCTATTCGCACTACACCATATGCTTCCTAAGAATAGAGACTTATGTGTGTCATGTAGCCCCAGAACCTGACACCATAATTGACACTTGCTGCTGCTGCTGCTGCTAAGTCACTTCAGTCGTGTCCGACTCTGTGCGACCCCATAGACGGCAGCCCACCAGGCTCCCCCATCCCTGGGATTCTCAAGGCAAGAACACTGGAGTGGGTTGCCATTTCCTTCTCCAATGTATGAAAATGAAAAATGAAAGTAAAGTTGCTCAGTCGTCTCTGACTCATAGCGACCCCATGGACTGCAGCCTACCAGGCTCCTCCGTCCATGGGATTTTCCAGGCAAGAGTACTGGAGTGGGTGCCATTGCCTTCTCCGAATTGACACTTAGTACTGGCTAAATGAATGAATGAGTGGATGAATGAATTAAAGGCAATTGATCAAAACCACAAGTACCATAAAACAAAGTGAGAGGGCTGATACTTTGGATAGTAGATAAAGTTTTCAAAGTTATCTTTTCAGATTAATAAAACAGGTCTAAAAGTAACAGCACAAAATTTAGGATGGAGAATATGACAAAGAAGTGAGGTGGTACCGTGGAGCAGATGGAAAGGGAGTGAGTTTTAATTAACCGTAGGTTTAATGTGGTCTCAGAATAGTGTGGCAGAAAAGCTGATGCAGCCTCCAACTGCAGTAATTGGAATGCATATTCTTCACACGAGAGATAATTGTTTCCCTCTCCTCGGCATTCCCCCAATTA
Source organism: Cervus canadensis (assembly GCF_019320065.1). NCBI lineage: Eukaryota > Metazoa > Chordata > Mammalia > Artiodactyla > Cervidae > Cervus > Cervus canadensis. Next base: position 37,020,565 of record NC_057407.1, on the reverse strand, counting down.
CTCATGGAAGATTGTGCCCAAGTCTGAAGAAAAAATATATTTATAAAAAAGAAGCATGTTTAGAGGATGGCCAGAATGATGTGGGAGACTCAAAATGATGTTGTGAGAGGATGCTTCAAGGGTTAGCAGTGCTTATCTAGGAGAAAAAAAGTGTGTCAGAGTTCACGTTAGTTGTCTGAAAATCTGTGATTGTTGTGAATATTTTAAGAAAATAAATTGCAAAAGTGGATAAAAAAATAAAACAATTCTGTTTTTTCCCTTTAAACAATAGAAAAAATATTGAGATTTCGATCAAAAATACATTCAGAAATATACATGGAAAGGAACAAAGACTATTTTGAGAGATGCAGACAAGTCAGCCATTAGGAAGAACTGTTTAATAATAATTAAGGACATCCTGTAACAAAATGGGCTGCCTTATGAAAATAGTGAGTTACTTTTTAGAGGAAGCAAGCAAAGCCAATCATGCAGCCTTGTTTGTCATTGGGAATTCACACATCTGTTAAGAGTATGGCTGGGTTGCCTCAGAAATTCAATGAGGAAATAAAGAAAACAGTTGATCTAAGATAGCTACTTTTTAAAAGTGGAGATTAAAAATGAATTGTTGGCTTTGGAGATGACCAAGATGTCTTTCAATAGGTGAATGAATAAATAAACTGTGGCAGAATACATCCAGATAATGGAATATTATTCAACACTATAACGAAATGAGCTATCAAGTCATGAAAGAATGTGAAGGAAACATACATAGATGCATATTGCTAAGTGGAAGAAGTCAGTGTGAAAAGGCTACTATTATATGAGTCCAACTACATGACATTCTGGACAAGGCAAAACTATAAGACAGTAAAAAGATCAGTGGTTGTCTGAGGGATGAAGAATGGGAGGGATGAATAGATAGAGCACAGAAGATTTTTAGTACAGTGAAAGTATTTTGTGTGACACTATAGTGCTGGATCCATTTGTCAAAATCCATAGAATATATAATACCAAGAGCAAGTTCTAATGTAAACTTTGGGTGATAATCATGTGTCAGTATAGGTTCATTGATTGCAATGAATGTAGCACTCTGAAGGGGGATGGGTGAGAAAGGTCATACATGTGGCAGGGTTTGGAGTACCTTGGAACTCTGAATTTCCTGCTCACTTTTGATGTGAACCTAAAACTGCGTGAACCTAAAACTGCTCTAAGAAACAAAGCCTTAAAAAAATAAGTTGTTACACCAATTCATAGAATTGTGGATCTGTTGTCTTTTGTTTTTCAATGTAAGGAAGGCTTCAAACTTTTATTTTCAAACTTTAACCATGCCTCTATTTTTATCAAAAAAGTTTGTTGTAGTTTTACTGAAAAGGTAGAAGCATTTTTCTTCTTGATTATTGGTTGTTTTTGTTCAGTCTCCCAGTTGTGTCCAACTCTTTGCGACCCCATGGACTGCAGCGCGCCAAGCCTCCCGGTACCTCCCTCACCATCTCCCGAAGTTGCCCAAGTTCATGTCCATTTCATCAGTGATGCCATCTAGCCATCTCATCCTCTCATGCCCTCTTCTCCTTCTGCCCTCCATCTTTCCCAGTATTGGTACCAAAATCAATTAAACTTTTTCCCCCATGTATCACTTAGTCAATAATCTAAATTTAGTCACAAGAATGATTTAGGTTTATCTGATAATATATGCAAAATCTATTGTCCTGAATGATATAGTAGTTTGGGTTGGAAAGATCCCCTGGAGAAGGGAAAGGCTACCCACTCCAGTATTCTGCCCTGGAGAATTCCATGGACTGTACAAACAAACCATGGGGTGGCAAAGAGTCAGACAGAGCGACTTTCACTATCACTTTGCTATTCAGACAATGAAAAAGGGGGACACTAGAAGAGTCTAAGACTTCAACATGTTTTTCTTCCTTCTTTAGTTAATTGAAACAGAGAATTGAACCCACAAGGGAAATGTTAGGACTTTGAGCAATGAAGTAGAATGCTTGCTTCTCCCTGGTTACCAATATAATTCAGATTCTAGAACATTGATTTGGGAACTCCAAAAGGATATTTGCTTTTGTGTTTCATTGATTCTGAAATCCCTATTCTCCCAGTAACCTGTGGTCTGCGTGTAGCAAATGGGACTGTTGGGTATCTGAGGTGTGCCTTGACACGAGAACAGTGCATGTACTCTGGCATGGAACAAAGCAGCCCTTTGATTTTTATCAACTAAAGGATTTTAAAACTTAAGATATACATACTTTTTTTTCTTTTTCTTTTTTCTTAGAAACAGTAGTGAGAATTCTGAGGTTTTTACTATCAGATTTTAATTCCAGTCTTCCCTAGGTCATTTTCATTTTCTGTGCTTGTTTGATGTTTAGCTGTGACCGCTCATATAGGAAAGGAAAAGTGGTACCAAGAAGTCCCTCGCTTAGAGCCAGAATTTTGACTCAAACTCTGAGAGTACCACCCCCCGTCACTGCCCACCCCTTCAGACCAGAGGAAGATCACTCAGGTGTTCGTACTGCCCTGCAGAGAAATGATGCCTGAGTTTTCTAATGTTTGGTAAGAAAATGGGGTCATAAGTGAATGTCTTTATTAAAGAGAGCTGGGAAGTGACATGTCGCAAGAATAGAAAGTACTGAGAGTACCTGAAGGGACTGATCTGAGACCTGGGGATCAGGCCTTCTGGAGGCCAAGGAAATCAACCTTCTATGGGAAAATGTCATGTTGTGATTTTTTTTTTTTATGGTTGCTTCCATTGAGGAAGTGAAATGTTCCTTGATTTTCTTTTAAGCCACCTTCTTTGCTCTTTCTCCCTGCATACTGAATGTAGTACAAGTAAACTATGGATTACAGAATTCTGAGTTTTCATGGAAGTATCACTTGGAGGTTCCCTAGGATGGATGAAAGAGGCCAGGCAAAGTCAGAGCCCTACTCATGCACAGACTCAGCACAACCCAGATCTTCAGCTTCATCTTTCCCATTTCTCTCTTTCTCTGTATGTTCTGTGGTCCCAATATTCCAAGGTTCCCTCACATGCACTCATGTGTAGGGCCTGCCACCCAATCTTCTCTCCATCATTGGCCTACTAGCTCTGCTCTCCTTACTTCAGCAAACCTTCTCTGGCGCCTCCTCAGCTGGTCTGGCCCTGCCATAACATTCTGTGCATGATTATCCTTGAATTTCCCACAGTTTTTTAGAATGATCTGCTGAAACACGTCTCTCATAGCAGACACTGAGCTCCTTCTGTGTAGAAACTGATTTACGTTTTTATCCCTAGTGTGTACAACTGACTGGAATATAGTCGATGGTAAAGAAATAATTTATTTTGAATGAATTAATAAATAATGCACTTGTTTTCTAGATATATCTTTACTAGAGCTTGGGTCTCTTCTGGAATGTAATCATTTATGCATATCTTTATTGAGTATGTGCTAAACTCTGGGGTTAGTGAACGCAGCAGACACTGATGCTTTCCTTTCCCCTCCATTACATCCATGAACTCTCTTCATGGAAACAGATAAAATATCTCCTCTCAGGTTCACTTAATCATTATTTACAGTAAATGGTTAGATAGATTGTAGGGCTTAGACTGGTAAAGCTCTACCATTATTGATTAATTCCAAACTGAGTGCACTGAGAAGGCGTCTACATTTCTTTATGGAGGACACAGCATTGATTTCCAAACTCACCTGCTGCAGACCTAGGACTCCTCAGCGGGCTCAGGGGTAGGCCGGAGAACAAGGAGGGGAGACCCAGACTGAGAAGTTTAGTCCCACTCCAGCTAGTACTCCATTTTCAGTTTCTTTTTTTTTTTAACATTTATTCTCCCATAAAACTTCCTTTGAAGAATGAATTTGCTGCCTAAGAAAATTTGTAAGCCATTGGTATTGTTTGTGAGAAGGGAGGTCAAAGAAAGAAAATCATATGCCCACACTCTTTTTATTTTATTTTTTTTTAACTATGGTAAAAAAAAAAAAAATACTTAATAAAAAAAATGCCATCTTTACCATTTTTAAGTGCACAGTAAAGTGGTGTTTATTATATGTATTTTGTTGGGTAAAGATTTCTACAACTTTTTCATCTTGCAAAACTATATTCTTTTAAATACAGTAACATTGAAGTAGCATAACATTTTGCCATTGGTTGCTCATTTCATCCTGTTTTTAAATCAATTTCTCTTCCTCTGGTCAATTTACCACGCTAGCAGGACAAAAGGTATCTATTTCCCCTCTCCTATTTTCCTCATGAAGAGGACATATTAGCATACTAAGCTATGACTCTTCATTTGTGAATACCATGTCTTGGCTTTATTTATGTAATGAAAACTTCTAAGGACTGGGATGTAATATGGATCACCTAGTTCAACCCTGTTATTTGACAGATGAGAAAATAGGTTCAAAGAAGCTAAGTGACTTGCTCACAGTCACAGAATGAGGTGATAGTAGCACATGGACTAGTTTTCTTATCACCTTATCCAGTGTCTTCTGCCTACTTAATTAGGTTCATTTTAAAATCAAATGTTAGTGGATTATCTGCAGTCTTTTACACTGAATCCCTTGCTATGGGCACACACACACCATTTCTTTTTGCAAGGATTGTTGGTGGGGAGGAAGGAGAGTATTAATCATGGGATGTGTCTATTGCTACCTGCTATAAATATATGCCAGATACTAATCAGTGACTTTACTTGGGCCATCTAACATTTTCTTTTTAATTTTTGAAAATGTATTTTAAAAAATTGTAGTAAAGTACACCTGGCATAAAAAGTGCCATCTTAACTATTTTTTTTTAAGAGTACAATTCAGTGGCATTAAGTATATTCACATTGTCGTGTAGTCTTCACCACCATCCATCTCCACTCTTTTCATCTTGAAAAAGTGAAACTCTATTCCCATTGAATAATAACTCCCACACCCCCTCCCACCCCCCCACCTCTGGCAACCACCATTCTACCTCCTGTCTTTAGGAATTTGATTATCCATATGGAATAGTATAAGTGGAGTCATGCAGTATTTGTCTTTCTGTGATTGGCTTATTTCACTTCATATGATGTCCTCAACTTTCGTCCATGTTGTAGCATGTGTCAAAATGTCCTTCTTTTAAACACTGAATAATATTCCATTAGAGGTGCAGACCACGTTTTGTTTATCCATTATCCATCAGTGGTTAGGCTGTCTTACTTTTGAGAGAATGTTATTATCCCCATTTCATGGATGATGAAACCAGAAATAAAAAATGTTCAGTAACTTCCCCCTGGTCCCAAAAGAGTCATTAGCAGTAGCATTACAAGGTGAGCACAGATATACTTGAACCTAAAAGTCATGCTGTTTTCAGTGTTGTGAGGCAGTCTCCCAGTATCTGCAATATATTTAACATATATCAGCATTGTTAGGGGAATGGAAGTTCTTAATATTACATTTTAGAGCCTTTATTTCTCATATTTTAGAGATAATCTAGAAGATTTACTAACCTTTTCAAAATTGATTAGAGTTTTAACCTTTAAAGTTTATTTACTTGCCAGGAGTAAGGTATTTATTCAAAGTGATTTTATCATAGTTTGAATAGATAGCATTATTCAAATAAAAAGTAAATTTTTTTGCAAACACATTGGTAAAATATGAGATGTCAAAATCAACTCATACTGTTATGAAAAATCATTATGGCCTTTAGAGTTGGAGGAGAATATTATCAGCGTGGGCTTCTCCTCTGTAAAGCAAAGTGAAACAAACTGAGCTTTAAGGATCTATATCCCCACTTTGATGATAATAATAGCTAACATTTTCTGCCTTCCAGCTATATGCCAGGCATTATGCATATAGTAGATACATTTTACATACATTATCTCATTTCATCCTCTCAGCAGCCCTGGGAGGTCAGTATTCATCGCATCCTCATTCTGTGAAGGGGAAATGAGTGTAGAAGGGAGGTTAGGTAACTGTTATGGGTTGACATGTGTCCCCTTCCATCTCGGCCAAACATATGTTAAGGTCCTAATTATTAGTGTCTCAGAATGAGACCTTATTTGGAAATAAGGTCTTTGCAGAGCTAAGCAAGCTACAATGAGGTCATTAGTGTGGGGCCTAATTCAGTATGACAAGTGTCCTTATAAAAAGGGAAAATTTAGACACAGAGATCAACAAACACAGAGGGGAGGTGGCCATGTGACTGGAGTGATGCATCTACAGACCACAGAATCCCGAGGATCATCAGCAAACACAAACAGCTAGGAGATGCCAAAAAGGATTCTCCCCTAGAGCCAGCAGACAGATCATGGCCCTGAAGGCACCTTGATTTCAGACTTCTAGCCTCTAGGACTGTCAGACAATAAATTTGTATTTAATCCACCCAGGTAGATACTTTGTTCAACAACTCTGGAAACTAATACAGTAAGTTTTCTAGGTCAAACCAACAGTAAATAATGAAGCTAGTATTTGGACGTAGGCACCTACTAAGAGCTCAACAGATATTATCTGCTATTACTATTTATAATATTAGCCATACTATTTAATGTTATAATATTAATAATAAAACTTAGGGCTATTGTTGTTTCCTTTCTCATAAGACTCTATTGTTATCCATCTACTATGCTTCATTTGGGGCTTCCCTGGTAGCTCAGCTGGTAAAGAATCTGCATTGCAGGAGACCTGGATTCAATCCCTGGGTTGGGAAGATGCCCTGGAGAAGGGAAAGGCTATCCATTCACTCCAGTATTCTTGCCTGGAGAATCCCCATGGACAGAGGAGCCTGATAGGCTACAGTCCTTGGGGTTTCAAAGAGTCAGACACAACTAAGGACTAAGCTCAGCACAGCACATGCTTCAGCTGGGGCTTGCTTGTCACAGATTCAAAAACCTATCAATCTCACTCAAAGCTGAGTATGATATCAGATATCTATACGTGAGCAGCTGGCCAAGTTCAGAAACCAGTTAGTACCCACTTAAAGGAAATGTGCCCTTAACAATCTGTGTGAGACATGTGTGAAACTCTGTTAGAGAAAATTCATGAAAATATCACTAAATTTAGGCCTTGTGCATAATACTGGCCTGAACCTGAAGCCCTACATCGTCAGCAAATGAAGACAGCAGATTGTTGAAGTCCTGTGTTTTGATGAGGATTTATCTGAAGAGGATTATTATAGCTCTCAATTCTGCACTAATGTCTAGCCTCTGAACATGCATCCACGGAAACATAATTCAACTTCTTAATTTTCCAGCCCTGCAGATAATTGGTTCCATAGAGACACAAAGACTCATGCTTTCAACACATGCGTCAGTGATGTTGCTTACCAGTAATCAGAGGATCAGCTTCCTTTGAAGTTCAAAAATGTGTGTGTAGAGGGAATTTGGGGTAGAAAGAGAATCATTTCTGGGTCCTTTATCATAATTAAACTGGATTATGATTTTTTTTTTAGGGTGAAACAAATTTAGCAGAGCTAGACCCAAATTTTTCAGTCTCTCTGCTCTGCATCTCAGCTGAGGTCTCCTGTGGTTTGCCATGCTAAAGAGTACACTGGAATTTAGTGGAAAACAAAGCATGCAGTTTCTCTAGTTTCATAAATTATCCTCACTCTCATCTTTGGGGGAATTATGAATAGCTAAGTTGGGGTAGAACTGGCTCTGTGGATAAAGTCACACAGGAGGTATGATTTATGGAGATATGGTTTCTGATTTAGCTTCTGCTTCTGGCTTGCTTTGACCCTCTGGGAAGTCACACTGTCCCCATGGCTTTGGTTGGGTTGCTTGTAAATACCAGAAACACATAGTCCAGCACTGTAAGACAAAATTGCTGGGAGGGGTACTCTGATTGATTAGAAATATGGTGGTCTTCAAAAATGAAGAGCGCTGTTATTATGGAATCCTGTCTCTATGTAGAATTTGTTTGCATGACACAGTGCATCAGGTTCTTAGAAAAGTTAGGGAGAAGAATGTGATGGCTAATATCAGGAAATGATCTATACCTTCTTTCTCGTGCTCACTCAGTAATGTCAGACTCTTTGCAACTATATGCACCCTAGTCCACCAGGCTTTTCTGTCCATGGAATTTCCCAGGCAAGAATACTGGAGTGGGTTGCAACTTCCTTCTCCAGGGCATCTTTTCAACCCAGGGACTGAACTTGCGCCTCCAGCATTGACAGGCAGAGTCTTTAGGAAGTCCCCATCTCCTTTCTCACTTAGCCTTATGTCATAGTTCTGAAGTAAAAATAATCCCCCAAATCTTCATCACATTCCAGGTATGCCAAGTGGTGCTGGCTGTCTCCCAAGGTTGAAAGAGTCAGGACCAAGCAGTTTTAAGGAACCTGCCACAGTCAGCTCAGACCTGTGCTCTGTCTCTGAGTTGTGAGATCCATTCTTTTAGTCTGACCCAAACTCCAGCTGAGACTGTTTTTCCCCTGCAGTTCAGACACTATGAATTTTACATTATTTTGTTTTGCTCCTTCTTGTTTTGGCATTTGATAATAATTCTATTGTTCTGTTACCTTGGAATTCCACCTCTGACATTTGCTTCTTGCTTGAGAAATTTAGGTCCAAAAAAGCAGATCTCATAGTCATTGTGAACTGTAGCTCTAGATGACGGGTCCATTATATAATCAAGGTTTCCAGTGCTTGGCCCCATCTTGGTCTTGGTGCCAGAGAAATTCACCAAAGGCAGAGCAAAAGATTGATTTACCTAATCCTATTAGAGAAGAGCTATAACAGTTGCCTTCTAAATCATGCACACTATTTCCAGATTAATCATAAAACCTCAGTTATACCCCCTTGCCACCTCCAGAAACCTTCAGTGACTTTCCTATTATATCAAGTGGCTTTCACTGTAAGCCATTCAAAACTTAGTGGACTAAAGCAGTCAATATTTATTACTTTTAGCAATTTGGTGGGTTGTTTTTCTGGTCTGGGTTGGCTCCATTGGGCTGGAATGTCTAAAGATGGCTTCAGTCACGTATCTGGATGTGAGTAGGCTGGTGGGTCTAGGCGTCTTACCTGGCATAGCTGGTCTGAATTGCGCCTGTCTCAGGGCTTATTAAGACTTGGCTTGTACCACACTTGCTAATGTCCACCTAGTCAAGCCCAGAATCAAAAGAGGGATCCAAGAAGCTGTAAATTGTCGCAGGGGGTCATTGCTACAACACCCTTTAATGAGGTCCACACTCCTTACCGGGGCTTCCTTGGTGTCTCAATGGTAAAGAAGCAACCTGCCAAAGCAGGAGACTCGGGTTCGATCCCTGGGTTGGGAAGACCCCCTGGAGAAGGAAATGGCAACCCACTCCAGTATTCTTGCCTGGGGAATTCCGTGGACAGAGGAGCCTGGTGGGCTACAGTTCACAGGATCACAAAGAGTCAAACTTGACCTAGGGGCCAAACAACACTCCTTAATATGGTACTGCTTCATTCTGAACACAATCTAGCATTCCAACACCATGCCACACTCAGGCTCTAGCCAAACTGAACTTGCTGTTTCTAGCAGCTGCCACACTTTCTGTTCTCCATGCCGTTATATTGCACTTGCCTCTGTTAGAATCCCTTTCCTCCACTTGCAACTCAGCTAAATTCATCACAGAATAAAGTTTTTTAGCCTCTATGATATGTAAGCAATCTGCTATGCTGAGACCCAATCTTGCAGAATCTCAGCTACAAATCCTGTATAGTTTTCTAGGGCTACTATAACAAAGTACCAGTAACTGAGTGGTGTGACAACAGAAATGTTTTTATCCTCACAGTGTTGGAAGCTAGAAGTCTGAGATCAAAGTGTCAATAAGATTGGCTCCTTCTGAAGTTCATGAGGGAAGAATATGTTCCAGGCCTCTTTCCTTTGCTTATAGGTGGCTGTCTTTTCCCTGTGTCTTCACGTGGTCTTGTCTTCTGTAACTGTCTGAGTTTAAATTTCCTTGTCTTCTAAGCACATCTGTCATAATTAGACTGATGATAGATTAGATTTTAACTTAATCACCTCTTTAAATACTCTATCACCAAATCCAATCACACTCTGAGGTACTGGGCGTTAGGACTTCATGTACGAATTTCTTGGGGGATACACTTCTGCACATAACATAGCCTTAAGTACCCCCATTCAGTTGCTATCTCTTCTTCAAAACCTTTATAATAACTCCTATTGTTGTTCAGTTGCTCAGTTGTGTCCAACTGTTAGCGACACCTTGGAGGCAGCATGCCAGCTCCTCTATCCCCTACTATCTCCCGAAGATTGCTCAAATTCATGTCTATTGAGTCAGTGTCGCTGTGTAATCATCTCATCCTCTGCCACCCCGTTCTCCTTTTACCTTCAAATAACTCCTAGATAAAAATAAATTTTATCTCCCTTTGACCTTCCTTGCTAATTTAATTGCCTCTTTTATGATTCTGATCAGTTACTGTCTTGTGTTACAGTTGTCAATATCTGTGTCTATTTCTGCCATTCGTTCATTTAGTATTTACCAAACACCACCCATGTGTCAGGCATTGCACCAAAGGCCAGGTAACAGAGGAGTAGCAGACACTGCTGGTGCCCTGCGCATGACTTCTGGCATCCATTGCTGCAGTCCATGTGATGCTGTCATACGAAGCTCCATAACTCTCTGCCCCAGGGTTTTCTACCCGGCGCCCAGAGCAGGAGAGAGTGCCAGGGAATTAATGCCCCTTGGGAGAAGCCCTCATTCAGTGGTGGACTAGTGTTAGTGCATAAATAGCCCAGTTTCCTCATCTGCTTAGCCCTTCCCTTCATCCAAAGGTTGTTGGTGGATGAGCACCCCAATCCCACCCTTTGAGATGTGGGACATGGAGGTGTGACTTCCTAGAGTTTCCTAATAGGATGGAACCTCAGCTGCCCTTGTCAGTTCCTGGTTAGACGATACACGTTCTCATTATCAGCTCCTTCCCCCATTCTTGCCTTATTTTCCTATTTTCCTCCTTTGCTACCTGTGCTTCCTGGGATTAGCTTCAAATGAACTACTTGCTCTCAAATACTTGTCTAAGGGATGACTTTTAGGGGAACTCAGCCTACATCAAGTGGTAAGCAGAGAGGCTGTGGTTTCTACTCTTATATACCTGATTCATTACTCATGGGAATACAGACAAAAGAATAGGGAATTGCATTACAGTATGATAACAGCTAACATTTATTGTGTAGTCTCAAAACAATTCTAATACAAATAAGAAGTGTTATTATTCTCATTTTACATATAAGGAAACCAAGGCTTAGAGATTGAGAAGTGGCCCAACAGCAACACAAGTTGAGAGGTACTAGGGATTCAAACCCAGGTTTGTAAGATTTCAGAGCTAGAACTCTGCCATTTAGTTACCTGCCTCTCCTTTAGTCATTTCTTCTCCATTTGCAGACAGTTTCAGAAGGGTTTGATTTGTTTAAAAACAATCAAAAAAAGTAAGAAACAAACAAAAAAGACCTAACAGGGATTGAAGTCAGGGGCCCTGAACATCGTCCAGATGTCTAATTAACGGCTACAGTCCCTCACATGGGACCTTGGCGTGAAGAATTGAGGCCCTGGGACCTAGACCTGTCCTAGGCCCCGAAAGGCATTTATCCCTCCAATCCAGCTGCTTACTTAGAGCAAATCCACTCCCCATAAATGCCAGCAAGACCTGGGAACACATGGGTTGCTTCTTAAAGCAGAGCTGGTGGACCTGGCATCATGGGTAAGAGCAGATGCTAGGATTGTCAGCTTCCAAGTGGTTAAGACCTCCTCCGGGCCCAGCTTGCCTCCGGAAGGCTGAAGTATTGGGATGGGGGAAGGGCTCTTTGGCCTTCACTTACCAGGTCACTGAGGACAGCAGTTCAACCCCGGCAGCTAATTGTTCCATTTTCCAAGTGACCCTTTTGTCTGTTCCAGGTCACAGGGGCAGGCTTTCCCACGGGAAGTCAGAAAGGCCGCTCCTTACGAGAGCTGGGCTGGTGGGGAGAGTGGCACCAGGTGCCTGGGGATGGCCAGGGAGGTGGGCTCACCGCTGCTGGGCCACAGGGCTCAGCCATTTCCGGAGAGTACAGCCAGGCCATGGTGTCTGGAAGGCCAGCACACTGTTCTGCCTCTCCTGACTCTCAGATAAAAATGAGCAAAAATAACAAAAAACCCAAACAGCAACAACTGAAACTCTGATTACTTACTCCATTCTATTTTCCCAATTGCTGTAAACAGAAAACCTAGATATGAACTGGTGTGCTCCTGGTCCCTGGTCCTGTGACTGTGGGCAAGTGGCCTCCGCTCTGCCAGCCTCTGCTCCCCCTGCAGGCAAGCGGGGGAAGTACCGTACCTGAGGCCCCGTGGATGACGTGGCACGCCTGGAGTTCTAGCCTGTGCCTCTGTTGATACCAAAACGCAAGGTTTCCTCTTAGAAAGGTGCTGCCATGTAACCGGAAAGGCGCAGAAGGTTCGGCTCCAGGGCGCTGCCCTGCCATCACGGCAAAACTGTCAGGGAGATGTGTTACGTGCTGGTTGTTCTCAGTGTCACTCTTTTCTGGCTTCTAAATGTCAGGCACCCAGAATTCTTGATGTCTCTGCCTCTCACCCATTTCACCTGCTTATTAGAAAGAACCTGGAATTAGGATTTTCCTGAAATACTTAGATTTGGGTTCCAGCTCTTCCACGTACTGGCTGCACCCTGGTGGACACATTAATTCTAGAGTTTCACGTCTGTTTCTCATTTTTAAAAGAAAGGGACTGGTCTGAATAATCTGTTAATTTTTCTTAGTTTAAAATGATAGATTTGCAGGCAGATGGTCGGGTTAAGAATCTCTAGGTGTGTGAACTTGGACAAGCCCTCATCTTCCCCAATTCTGAAGTCCCTCATTTGTAAAGTTGGAATAATGAAAGCCTGTACCTCTTGGGCAGGAGTGCAAAAAGGGTCAGTGCAAAGGAAGCGTTTCTTAGGATAGTGTCCGGCGTGTCCTCTTAGTAGTAGCATCAGTGGCAGTAATACTCCTAGTGTAAATCATATCTGGTCTAGGATCAAGTTGGTCATTTCCACCTTAGCCTGAATTTCAATCATGGCATTTCGTTTCTCTGGAGACAGTTGCTTTATAAAGATGTGGTTAGTTGTTAAAGGGATTTCAGTCAGGAGGGGATATCTGAGGGGTTTTTCTAGCTTCCTGGAAAGCATTCCACTTGGGCAGTTGTCTACTCCGACAATCTATAAAACGTGTTTTGTATGGATAGTTAGGTCAGGAGGTCATATATATACATATATATGTATATATGTATACATATATATATATATTTTTTTTTCCTGTAGAGGCTCTCCCAGGAATACTATACAAGTCTTCAGTCTTGAGTGTGTGCGGTCTTATGGGCAGAAGGTGGAGGAGTGTGGCTGAAGATGCCAACCCGGTCCTGGTCTGACATTTCCTTTTTAAAATTTAAAGGCTTCCTTCTGCCTTTGCTTTCTCTCGGCTCTGCCAGCTGGCATTCTTATTCAAATCAGACCCCAGTCAAAGGGGCGTACACATCAGTCAGTCAGACAGGCTTGCAAGTGTGGGCTTTAATTACCCTGTGCCTTCTCATAGTTCTTACCCAAAGGAAATGGCTGCAGCAGAGGTTCTGGACTTGACTCTCAAAGGAAGCATTCAGTGAATAGAAAGTGCAAAACCTTCACAGGAAATTGGCATGCAGAGAGAGATGGAGGCAGGCCATAGTGACTGCATCAGCGGGACCCTCAGGACACAGCAGAGAACCTCCTCCAAGCCCTCAACTACCAAAGACTACCTTTTCCAAGGAGTCCCTTATTAAGTATTTTTGTTTGTGATCTGTAGGCTTCCGCAGCAGAAGTCCTTCTAATCACAGACACATATGGTTCAAAAGGGCCTTAATGGGAGTGTGTTCTAATCGTCCATCTGACATGTAAATCCCTGCTATGCCATTTCTGCCAACAAGTCTGCTCACCTCCGCTGGAATGTCTCTAAGAGCAGAGTACTTATCTGGTCCAGTCTATTTTTGTCCAGGTATCCTAGAAACCTCTTCTGTAGTGAAGTGCTATTCCAGAAGCTTCCACCTTTTGCTTCTAGAACTTCTTTGTGGCACTCAGCATGTATAATATCAGTGTTTCACAAAATTCTGTTACTGATTCACCACTTTTGCAATTGTACTCTATCTATGCTCTACCAGGGAAGGCAATGGCACCCCACTCCAGTACTCTTGCCTGGAAAATCCCATGGATGGAGGAGCCTGGTAGGCTGTAGTCCATGGGGTCGCTAAGAGTCGGACTCGATTGAATGTCTTCACTTTCACTTTTCATTTTCATGCATTGGAGAAGGAAATGGCAACCCACTCCAGTGTTCTTGCCTGGAGAATCCCAGGGACGGGGGAGCCTGGTGGGCTGCCGTCTATCGGATTGCACAGAGTTGGACCTGACTGAAGCAACTTAGCAGCAGCAGCAGCTATGTTCTACCTGTAATTCCATCAACTGAATATTTTCTTTTTATTAATAGTTGATTTGGTTTTTTTAAACTTAGATACTTTAGTTTTTTCCTAAACAGAATTATCTGTGAAACTATGGGTTTAAAGGGTAAGTATTGTTTTTCACATTATGTATAAAAATAAATATATATATCAAGTAAAACCATCTGTGTACCATCAACAGTGGCACACCATCTGCTTGTTCTCTAAATAACAATGATTTATTGTATTCAAGTAAATGTAGTAAGTTGGAGGGCTGTTTATTGAGTTATTATTATATGCCAGATTTACAGTAGGTGCTTCATATATGTTATCTCAATGTCAAGTTTGATGCTCACAGTAACCCTCTGAACTCTGTTATTTTTATACTTGCTTTTTGAAACATAAAACAAGTTTCTAAAAATAGAAGCTCCAAGAGGGGCTCAAGTTATACAATTAAGGAAAGAGGAATTTAGGACTTGAATTTAAGTCTTCTGGTTTCAAATGCCAAGCTTTGTCCCCTGGTCCACAGAATGACCAAGAGTTCTGTTTGTCCCGGAAAGAAGGCTAGGTGCCTTTGCTTTATTTTCTCAGCCAGGTTAGAAGAAGATATCCTTGTCTCCAAACAGCTTACTGCTGACAAGAACAGTTGTTCACTCTTCAGTGAGTGCTCTTACAGGCTCAAAATAGACAGCTAAGTTGATAGACAGAAATGTGGCAGGTGTACCCTAGCCACCATTCCTTTCTTTTGAGAAATGTCTCCAACTGTAATCAAGCCCAAGTCACACCAGACACAAATAACAGATGTCGATATAAAAGTGGGATTGGGAGGAGGAAAGGACAAGCATACTTTCTCTCCAGCATCTCCGATCTAATCCTTTCAGTCCTTCATGTGCTACTTTGAAGTTGTGTACCATGTGGTGGGATGGGAAGGTGGGAATGCAAGAAAAGATAAGGGCAAGTTACAGGAAATCTGTTGGAGCTATTTGCTCACTCAGGAATGAGTGAAAAACTCTGAAAACCATGAAGATCCTCAGGCTAAGGAAGTGATGTCCTCCACTGTTTCCTTCTGTTAGCTCTAAGAGCTTAGAGCACTTGTGTGCAGATTTCCTAAGCAGCTCTATATTGATATTTTATAATATCTTAAAAAGAGCACCATGATAAAGGGTCTCATGAACAAATACATTTGGGAAATAGTCTTTACTATGTTCTCTTTTTGTTGTTTCTAAATGTATATTACCCATTAAAGACTGAGACAAGACACTTGATAACTGTTTAACTCAGTGCTTCTCAAACTTATTTGATCACTGTCAGGAAAAGTTGAAAGGCTTTGAAATGTCCACAAGATTTCTGGGTGTCCTTTCAATTGAATATGAAGCATTAACCCTCTTAGCCTTTGGATTATTTGATTTTGTAGGAGTCTAGGTCTTTTACTGTCCTTGACCAAACTATTTTATATATCTGCAAATTGTTGACAACTAATAGTAATGCAAATGATTCTTGTTCTTGAGGTACAAATATACTTTTTTTTTTCTGGTGGAATTGCATAGATGCATCTGCTAGCAATTTTATTTCTGCATTCGTGACTGCCTATATATGTTCTTTGAATTCTCTTTTGAACTCGTTTTTTACATCTTGTTCTCTCATTATTTAATGAAATAAATAAAATCTTTGGAGCATTTTAATTTTATATTTGCAGGAGAAGCATGATTTTTCTCTTTCTTAAAAATTACCCTTTCATACTCAGAATCTCATTTTGTTTCAAGTCTGTTATGAATTTGGTCTCTTCATATACTTGTGCATCTAGGCCCTGTGGCCTGCCAATTCTAGCCCTGGGCTTTCCCATCTCTTCCAGCTTAGCACCTTTAAGTCTCAATCTTGCAATAACCTACTGCTTTCTGATCTCAGACTTCTTCCATAATGCCTATGGGCCGAGTAACTTGGGGAAGCATGGCATGTAACATGCTTTCTCTCATGGACCTTCCTCTAATACATTTTTTATTTTCCCATCCTCACTTCTGGCATGATTGTCTACTCTCTGAGCTGTCATCCCCCAATCCTCACTTAACCAAATCCTTCTTATCTTCCTAGGGCCAGTCTCTTCCTCCATGCAGCCATTCTTGGTTATTCTAGCCTGAATTATTACCTCCTACACTGAAGTGCCTTAACATTTTGTATCAGTCCTAAGGCATTCTTAACATACTTCCTGATGACATTTATGAACATTAAAAAAATCTCAACAAATTCCAGAAGACAGAATAATTCTTTATACTTTTCAGTGAATGAATCATATGGTTGGTCCTGATGCATGAATTTGTTCTCTCAGACTCAGTCAGAATGCAAACAGTAATGTTGTTTCACGTGTATATGTGTGTGTATGTGTGTGTGTCCATGTGCATAAGTGCATAAGGAAAGGCTCTCAAGTATGACAGGGACTTGTTATGGAAGGAAGTCAGGCAAAAGTGAGGTCTCCAAGCAGCATCTGGCAGAGGCTTCATTCATCCTGACCCTGAAGGGAACTCTGGCTTATAAACTGTGTCTTAGAGTTGTCCTCATCAGTGAGTACCCTTGATTTGGATAAGGGCCACCCACTCACTTTCTGGGCATTCATGAGTGAAGCGTGGCTCACTATAGCCTAAGGGAAGCTCTCCAGAGATACGTTATGGGTTCTGCTTGTTAGAATCCAAATCTTACAGGAAAAGGGTGCGTGTAGGTTAAACGGAAATCAAGTGGGATCTAAGTGGAGCACCAGCATTGCCCATGACCTTGCTTCATAAGATATTTTTAAAAATTGTGTTAAAATACACATAACATAAAATTGCACATCTTAACCATTAATCATTGTACAGTTCAGTGGCGTAAAGTACAGGCATATTGTGCATCACCACCATCGATGCACAGAACTCTTTTCATCGTATAAAACTGAAATTCTGTACCTATGAAACTAGAGTTTTTAAGTCTTCCCTTTCCCCTGGTCTTGGCATCACCTTTCTTCTTTCTCTATGAAAGTGGGCTATTTTAAGTACTGAATAAAAATGTAATCATACAGTACTTTTCCTTGTGGGGAACTGTAATGTTTTTAAACAAATGGCAATACTCCTTTAAGAAACAGTGCCCTGAAATGTTCACATCACAGAAATGGCCTCCCCAGCCCTCTCTTATTCTTCCTGGGTGCTGGAGATCCCTCTCACTGTTGCCAACAATTTCAAATAATGGATCAAGAAGAGGCTCATGAAGACTCTGATTTACCTGGATCTGTGTGACCCCGAATCCTGGTGAGGAAATCAAATCACTGTGGTGCCTCTTAGAATATAGATTGCAAGGCTCCCCATCTGACCAGCAAAGAAGACGCTCCCATGATGGAGTACATGTTCTGTTTACAAAAATTCTTTTGCACGTGAATTTTACGTAGCCAGAAAAGCACTTTCAGTGTCACCAATATTGAACAACAGTTTTCAGCATTGCTTTTAAGCCCCTGAATCCTTTCTTGAGATGGTATTTCTCACGGGGTGCCATTTTTCAACAGAAGTGCAGAACTGTTCAGTCTGATGGAGGGGAGATGGGGTCAGGATTGCTTACAGCTCACCTTCCTCTGCAACTCCTGCTCTTCCATCTCGCAGCCATAAGGCTTCTTGAGAAAAGCTTGCAAATTAATGAACTGAAAAATATGATGCAGTTTTCCTTTTTCTACTTGCGTGTGATACATGAAAAGTGGCCCCATTGCCACTAGAAAATACCCACCTCAAGTTCCTGCATCCTGTGAATGTTACCTTATTTGGAAAAAAGAAAGGCCTTTGAGAGTGTGATTATGTTAAGGATTTTGAGAGGAGTACATCACTCTGGATTATTCCTATTGGCCCTGAGTGCCATCACAATTGTCCTTACAAGAGGGAGAAGAGGGCGATTCTAGACAGAAGAGGAGGAGAAACAGTCACGCAGAGGATAAGGCAAAGTGAAGACAAAGACAGAGATTGGAGTGATATCACCACACACCAGGAAAGCTGGGGCACTCACCAAGAGCTGGAACGGACAAGGAACTGATTCTTCTCTATAGCCCCTAGAGAGACCGTAGTCCTGCTAAGATATTGGTCTTGTAGTGTTCAGAATTGTGAGAAAATTAATTTCTGTTGTTTTAAGTTAGTGGTAACTTGTTGCAGCAGCTGCAGGGAACTAATCTACTCTACAATTAAAAAACAATTTTCAAAGGTGTAAAAAAAATTCTTTAGCTTCTCTGTGAAAATGGTGGTTGATTATTATCATTCCTTCCCTAGGCAGAAAATCAGGCCAAAACTAACATCTAGGATAAGCACCCAGATAGAATCAGAAAGCTTTCCCTCTCTTTCCTCCTTAGGTGAAATAATAAATCTCTGTCATTTCAGGTAGTTTGATTTTCAAGTTTTCCTCTACCCACTTATGCTTTGGGGAAACTCTTATGAGTGAAGATTCAGTTTCAAAGTACAAGCCCTCTTTCCAGTCAAATTTTCCTCTGCAAAGACTATATTTTGTTTCTGTGCTACTCATCCATTTACATAAGTTCTGTCTTGGGGGGGAAGGAAATGTAAATGTCTTGGAAAAAAGGACTGTCTGCAATGAGAGATAATGTACCTTTTTATTTTGTGGAAATTAAGCTATTACTGAGTCCATATAATATAAATATTTAAGCCATTAAGCAGCATTTTATGCAAATCAAATGAGAAAGAAACATCACTTGCAGAAAAAATAAATTTTCTTTCATGAAAGTAGCATGACCACTTCTTGACTGTTGTTGTATACAGAATAATCAGTAGGATGATGTGTGCTGTAACTCTCAAAAAACAAACTCCATTAACTATTGTAAGTCTTAATAATTCCTTGTGTTTGTGTAGTGCTTTACAGTTGGCAAAATGCTTTTATATTCAGTCTCTCTCACGTCAATCTTGCAAGAAGATAAAACAGGGATCACCAGTTGGTATAGATTGAATTCTGTCTCTCCTGTTACCTCCCCAGCCTCACCAATTCACAAATCAAAGCCCTAAACCACAGGCCCTCAGCAAGTCACTTTATTCAGAAATAGATTCACTGCAGATGTCATTAGTTAAGATGAGGTCATATTGGGGTAGGATGGGTCACTACCCCAATGTGACTGGTGTCCTATAGAAGGGGAAAATTTTAACACAAACACATATAGAGGGAAGAGACACAGAGAAGATGGTCATCTATAAGCTAAGGAATATTGTAAGGCACCCAAGTTCTGGCACTTTGTTAAGAGCCCTAGCAAATTAATACATCAATGAGGTTTAGGAAGTGTCTTCATATCAAGAGGCCACTGTGGAGATTCTAGAAGAATGGATTCAGGACTAAACCCTGGATTTTCTGATTCCTAGTGCAGTGATGTGAAAATTTCAGATTTAACTGATTATCGGTGCCTGGGCTGGGTAAGAGGATATGAGCCATTATCTGCAACTGAGGAGTATCTAGAGCAGAAGCTGAGTAGAATCTCACCCTCTTCTACAGTTGGGATGAGGTAGGTGGAGAAATCTGGATAGGTAGCCTAGGCTCAGACAGTAGAGAAGGCTGAATCACAGCAAGCCGTCGGGGTGTGGAGTTTGCAGACATGTGCTAAGACTAACACAGCGATTGGTTCCAGGGTCGGAAAGCTGTAGTTAACAGCTGAAGAAGTCAAGGAAATGGTGAGTTGAAGTCAAGCTCATGAAGTCAAGCTCACCATTCCAACTGCTCAAGAATTGATTGAGAATAGGGCAGGAGAGTTGTGTCGTCAAGGTGTAGGGATCTCTGTAGACTGAGACAGCTCAAGTGATTCTCCTTGGGGACTGTTCCTTAGGACTAGAGGAAGCAGTTTTGAGAAGCAGGGGTTCCAACAAGGATTACACAACTCTTTCCCACTTATTTCTTGTTTTTGAGTGGAGTGGAGAAATGTTAGGGAAGTAGTGAGATTCAAGGAGGGATGTATGCCAGCTGACATCCTCTGCTAGGGCTCTGATTGAAGCCATGAATGTGCTCACAGTTGAAGATGACTGCATGGTTCCCAGCTACCTTGTAAGGAAGAAATGCAGATACAGTCCACTGCTGCTCCCTGAAAGTCACTTTCAGGGAGGACAAAATGAGGACAAAATGCCCAGTGTGTTGGAAGGCATGTGATTGTAGGGAAGAGACACTCAAGGCTACCTTAAGGATCCAAGGGTTCATCATATTGATTCATGGGTGAATAGAGGAGACAAGAACATTGGCCATGAACTTGACCCTCTCAGAGATTTTGATATAGTGTGAATACTGGAGGGATCTAGCACTTCTCTGACATCACAATGTCCATCAGCAGAGTGGATTCCTTGATTCCTACTCCTATCCTCTGCTCCTTCTTCTCTCTGATTCTGTAACTCGTGCCCCTTGGCAACCATAAGCTCATTTTCCAAGTCCATGAGTCTGTTTCTGTTTTGTAAATAAATTCCTTTATATCATTGCTTTTTAAATTCTGCATATAAAGGCTCTTGTGGTGTTTCTGCTTCTCTGTCTGACTTAACTTCACTCAATATGACAATTTCTAAGTCTATCCATGTTGCTGCACATGGCATTATTTCATTCTTTCTAATGACTGAGTAATATGCCAGTATATATATGTACCACATCTTCTTTATTAATTCCTCTGTTGATGTTAAAACTGTTTTGATAAGGCTGGAGAATGTCTAATTTCCAAAGACAACCCAAGAAGGAGGGGTTATAGAATCATATAATTTGTTCCTCACAATGACTGTATGAGAGAGATACCATTGTTATTCTCATATAAACATAGAAGACTGTGCACAGAAAAGTGTAGTTAACCTCCCTAAGGCCACACAGTTAACTAGTGACAGGGGTGGAATTGAAGCAATTCTATTTGATGACAAAACTTGTACTTTTAACCATTAGGCTATACCCTTAGAAACATTTGCTTTTCAGTATGTACCCAATGAAATAAGATAAAATAAATCTTTAATATCTCCAGTTAAATTTCTGCTTGGTTAAAATAATCCAACTTGCCTTTTGTATTTCTAAATGGTTCGTGTGGTTTGTAGCAATATGGCCAGCACAGTGAGCCAGCAGACAGTCGTCATGAGGAAGGCCGGAGCTCCTGAGGAAGGCCACAGCGCTCATCTGCTGCCTCTTCCATGGTTGAGTGTAACAGCAACAACAAAATGATAGCATCTCAGCAGAGCTGCTTTCAGACAGGCTTATGTTTTTGGCTTAGACTTGACTTTGTAATATCTTATGACCAAGAGAGAAAGGTAGAAAGTTATGCTGTTTTTGAGATAATACAGTAACCTAGAAAGGCTGAGTGATTTGCAGGATAACTACCAACCAAAAGTAGGAAACAGATTTTGTTTAGAAAGCTTAAGCAAATATTTTAAATTTGGGCTGGGGAGCCTATTGCTCCTGTGGACTTGTTAGTTAACTTTAAGCTTCTTGACAGATTTACATTCCTCAGGCCGATGTTAGGGACGGATTGAGTGTCACATTCCTCTTGCAGAGGAGACCATGTATGGGGCTCAAAAACTCACAAAAATAGCTTTTAATTTGCTTCCCCTGTAAGCGGATTATATAGAATTTGATTTTCACGTCCTGAAGATCTTACCTCCATCCCAGCCACTGTTACAAGAGCTGTCAGAGGAAGGGGACTGCTTGTGTTCTGCAGAGCCAAATAACCGAGTTTCCTTTCAATTTAACAGGAGCACTTTCTCTAGATATGTCCTGTGTGCTTAGTCACTCAGTCGTGTCCAAATCTTTGCGACCCTATACTTTGCTTTAAATCCTGAAAAACCTGGAGACATTACCCACCTACCCGACTTTGAAAATAGAGGATTCCTGTGGGGTGTTTATTTCTATCATAATCACAAGATGAACTGATAGTGCCTGAGCTGAGATAGAAGAAACAAATAGAACCATTTCCAAATGCTTTTGCAGTGAATACAACTACACAGTCTTAAAAAAGCAAAACTAGTCAAATTATGTGTGATTTTTCTAAAAAATAAGCCGTCTTTATAGGCAATGCAGTCTGGAAATGTAAGCTGTAGAAAGCAGTATATATGTGTGTGCGTGTGTGTGTATGTGGTTGTTGTTTAGGTGTCTGTCATCAAAGCCTGCAATTATCTGACAATGCTTGCTTAAATTCTTCAGAGGATTTTTACTATAGTGTATAACAAATGATGGAGGAGAAGGATAAATCTAGCCAACCATTGTGCAGTTCCAGATGCAGTCTGAACACTGCCCAGGGTTCTTATGATGAAAAACATTAATTTCCCTTAGTTCCTAGAAGGGTTTTGGAACATAGGTATTTATTCCCAGCTCTTTGGGGAATGCATTTTTCTTTATTTATTGTATTCATAAAGCCACTTGGTCCCATTTAGCTTCAGGATACACTAATATCATTTAAAATTATCCAGAATTAATAACCATTTAAAAATCCTGTAAAACCTAAGTTTTTCATTGTCTTTGTATCCTTCAAAAGGAAACCTAGTCAGGAAGGCAGGATAGAAAGTAAGAAGAGAAAATAAAAGGCAGATCAAACTTAACTGGCCAGTGCAGTAGCTTGAATGCCAGGTTTTTTTTCTCTTACTTCATAAATGACCAGTGTTGCAAGGTAGTGTCTTTGAAAGACAGTGGTTGGTCATGAAATATTTGACTTTTTTTGAAAACGTTGGAGGAAGAAACCTACAAATTTAGCAATAATGACCATAGCATTAACTATTATCTATGTATAGTACTTTAGAGACTACAAGGCAAGTATCATACAGTTACACTCTAGTGGCTCTTGGGATTTCTCAGATAAGATGTGACCAGAGATTGGGGTGGGATGAAGAGACAGGGAGAGGAGCAGAGTGGCCCTCCACTTATATTACCTGATTGTTCATTCCTTGATTTCAATCATGGTTCTTTCACCGTTGGTTGTTAACTTTTAAAGTGAAGAATCGGGGAAATAAATAAAAGCTATGAACCCTTTCCTTAGAAAAGTAAATACACAAAAAAAACCGAAGCTCTGTCTTTATTTTCAAGGTTTAGTCGATGCCATGGACCTGCCAGCCGTGGACCTGTCTTAGAGAATTTGGTCTGTTGGTACGAGCTGGACGCTGCAGAGCAGTGAGGGGCCGTGGGCAGAGCTCTTGCGCTCATGTTTACCACCGTGTGCCTGATACGCAGCACTCTGACAGGTACGTAGCAGGTGTTTAATGAGCACATATTTAATGAATGTGCCAAATTAGACTTTGAATTTCTGTGATGTGCCTTTCCTCCACCAAGCATCTCAAAATGTTAATGTGGTCATCTCTTTATTATTTAAGTTTTAGTTTTAACTAGGAGAATATCAGTAGGAAATATTCATTTTGTGTCAGTCCTTTATTTTCCTCCTGTGCCCTCTTATTTTTAACTAAATGCGTACCTAGAGAAAACAACTGGTTCTAGTATCTGTAAGTAGCTTTGTGAAATTGAGCAAATCTTGTCTTTGCAAAAATGGAGCTTCTCACTTAATACCTTCTCTCCCATTCCCCCCGGGATATTGGAGAAAGTGATACAATATACATGTGAGTTTTCTTTATTTTTTTTTTCAGGTTTTTTTTTTTTTTTTTTCCAGTGGGTTTTGTCATACATTGATATGAATCAGCCATAGATTTACACGTATTCCCCATCCCGATCCCCCCTCCCACCTCCCTCTCCACCCGATTCCTCTGGGTCTTCCCAGTGCACCAGGCCCGAGCACTTGTCTCATGCATCCCACCTGGGCTGGTGATCTGTTTCACCATAGATAGTATACATGCTGTTCTTTTGAAATACCCCACCCTCACATTCTCCCACAGAGTTCAAAAGTCTGTTCTGTATTTCTGTGTCTCTTTTTCTGTTTTGCATATAGGGTTATCGTTATCACCTTTCTAAATTCCATATATATGTGTTAGTATGCTGTAATGTTCTTTATCTTTCTGGCTTACTTCACTCTGTATAAGGGGCTCCAGCTTCATCCATCTCATTAGGACTGGTTCAAATGAATTCTTTTTAACGGCTGAGTAATATTCCATGGTGTATATGTACCACAGCTTCCTTATCCATTCATCTGCTGATGGGCATCTAGGTTGCTTCCATGTCCTGGCTATTATAAACAGTGCTGCGATGAACATTGGGGTGCACGTGTCTCTTTCAGATCTGGTTTCCTCAGTGTGTATGCCCAGAAGTGGGATTGCTGGGTCATATGGCAGTTCTATTTCCAGTTTTTTAAGAAATCTCCACACTGTTTTCCATAGCGGCTGTACTAGTTTGCATTCCCACCAACAGTGTAAGGGGGTTCCCTTTTCTCCACACCCTCTCCAGCATTTATTGCTTGTAGACTTTTGGATAGCAGCCATCCTGACTGGCGTGTAATGGTACCTCATTGTGGTTTTGATTTGCATTTCTCTAATAATGAGTGATGTTGAGCATCTTTTCATGTGTTTGTTAGCCATCTGTATGTCTTCTTTGGAGAAATGTCTGTTTAGTTCTTTGGCCCATTTTTTGATTGGGTCATTTATTTTTCTGGAATTGAGCTGCAGGAGTTGCTTGTATATTTTTGAGATTAATCCTTTGTCTGTGAGTTTTCTTTAAATAGGACCAAGTCTTTTCCAAAGCATTTAACTTGTGGTTGACGTGATTCCAGGGATAAGGGTCCCATCTGTTGATCATAGTGAGAGAGATGCTATGAAGGCACTTAGTGACAAGGTGATGTTTTAGGGCAACATTTTATAATGAGACTTTCTCAGGCAGAACAGCAAAAATAATAAATTGGAGTGGCTACTTTTCTGCCTGATATTGAACATCCCCCCTACACACACATTTCCTTTTCTTCGTGTACCTTTTCCCCCCACTATGTCATCATCATCATTCCAAACTGATTAGTCCAGATTTCCTCATCAGGAGAATGATGTTCACCCCTGTCTTGCCCAGGACACTCTGTAGTTTTGCATCACCTGTAGTTTGAAGATTTAGAAATTTAAGCTTCTCTCTGCCTTCAGGGATGCTGCTTGAATAATTACAAATGTACAACTGTTGTTTTTAAAAGAATAACGTGTTCCAATAAATCACCACACCTTTGTCTCTTCCTTGTTCTGTCATGTAATGAAAAACGTTTGTCCCAATGTAAGACAGATTAAGGTTTAAATATACCAGCTGTATGTTCATAAGTTCTTGCTCTCCTGATCTTCAGTGTTCTTATTTGTGAGAGGGGGTAAATAGTATGTTCATAGGGTTATCGTAAAGCTTAGGTAAGAAAATGTATCTACAGCACGTAGTGTTGTGACTGAACATAAGAAAGAGCTCTTGTTATTGACTCTGGTGAGTTTGTTTGTTGAAGAAGCTGTCCTGAGAGAGCTAGTCTGGCCCAGGTTGAGGGTGAGCCCTGTGGTCTAATGCAAGGGGATTTCCTCCTGGGTACTCCTTCTGGGGCTGCAAGTAAGAGGGAGGGAGGCTCAGCTGTCTGCCAGTGCTCACAGTCTGATACTCAGGATACTTTGGGGCTTTCTTTCTTCCTAGGTCAGGATGGGCAGAAGCCTCATCAAGGACCAAATTTCTCAGTATCCAGGGATCTAATGAAATAAGTCATTTGTTAAACAGAATTTACCAAGAGCTCCAGAGCTCTCTGCCTAACCTCTGATAAAAGACACCAGGAAGGCAGCTCTCCATGGCCTCTGCCAGGTTCACGCCATTCTGTTGGCCTCAGAGACTCTCTTTGCTGGCAGTCTAGTGCTTCTCTACTAGACAGATTGCTGTATCAGAAATTCTTAACCAATCTCCTTCTACCCATTTGATCTACCAGAGCTTTCTATTCCTACTGTAAAACGGTGCCTAAGGCCTGAAGAATGCAGGTCGCTCCCGTCTAGTGGGCTGCTCTCTGCTTCATCCTGGTTCTTCTCTTCCCAGCAGAGCAGTTGTCTACTTGCCAAGAGTCAGCTGTGTTGCTGCCCATATCTACTGATGCCAGTTCTGTTTGTTATGTAATTACATATTTCAATTAAATGTTTCACAACTGATTTAATATAAGTTCAGAAAGAGAGTTGTTGACTCAGTGAATGTTTTGGAAACAGTAAGGTTGAGTTGCTAAAAGTGCTGTGGAATTAGATGTGGGTGAGACAACTCGAAAAACCTTGGGGGCGGAGGGAATCATAAAAACTAGAAGAGCCTGCACTGAGATTGTTTCACAAAGGTCTTTACTTTCTCACTCTGCTTTATAGAAAGTAAACCTGGAAATTCTAGTAGATGACGCACAGTTTGAGTTGTTTATGCAGGAGAGGTGGTGTGAACTCTGATCCCTGTACTGTTTTTAAGTCAACCAGAGCACCAGAACTTGCCCTACAGCCAGAGCTTAGAAGTGAATCTGATTTGTTCCTTTAAATTGCAATATAAATATAAGGTATATGTGCATCATTTTTAAGGATTTCACAGTTTAACCTGTATTTTTTTATTAATTGACCCACCACCTGTCTGTTCACAATGGATGACAGTAGAGGGTTTCTGCTGTCTAAAGTACCTACCATGATACATGAAGCACCTGCTATCCACAGCACACACTCTTTTGGGAACAGCCAGTGATGGCAGTGTGTTGAGCAGGTGTTTTTGAGCTCGCTCTCTGAAGTAGGCACCTAGGGCTGATGGTGTATTCCATGGCCAAAGAACATATGTGTGACTGCCTACCCATACTAACTAGTGCTTGATAGGTAATTTTTCATACACTGCCTTACTCAATCTCCAAGTAACCCTTGGGAGGCAGGAATTATCATTACTTTATAGATGGGGCTGCTGAGGTTCAGAAGAGTTAGATGACTTGGGCTAAAGACACACACCAAGTAGAGATATGTCTAAGACAAGTCCCAGGCCCTACAGCCCGTGATTGACCTGTCGAGACTGGTTTGCCTGTTGATTTGAATGGCAGGGCTTCCCAGGTGGCATGGTGGTAAAGCACCCTCCTGCCAATGCAAGAGATGCAAGAGACACATGTTCAATTCTTGGGTCAGGAAGATCCCTTGGAGTAGGAAATAGCAACCTATTCCAGTATTCTTGCCTGGAAAATGCCAGAAGAGTCTGGCAGTCCATGGTGTCAAAAAGAGTTGGACATGACTGAGCACACGCACACACGTTAACTGATCTGACCAGTATTGAGATCTGGGTCCTGATGCTGTTAGTTTTGAGCTTTAACCAGTTCAACCTAAAATATGGTTCTCACATTCTTTAGCATCTGGTCAGTTTGACTAGTTTTAGGCAAGGAACTTGGGGCCAACCATGCTCTGAGCTTCTAGGTCAGGGCTTTGTGGGAGCAACAAATCTCTGATGAGCCCCATAGCCCCCTGCTGTCATGCTGGTCATGCTGCAGGTGGTCTGTGAGCCAGAGGACACCCTGAAACATTCGAAGTGAGCCACCAGGGCGAGAGGGGACAGCTTTTGGCAACACAAGTCATCTGTATTGTTGCAGCACCTGCTCCCTTTGGTGCAAAATAAGGGTCTATCAGAATTTCCATCATTTCCCCTATTCAGTGGGAGAGCCATTTGGCCAACTCTTTTCCCTCTGGTCTATAATTTGGGACATGGTATGTCAGCTCAGCTAGCACTGCTTTATTATTTTTATTTATTTATTTTTTTATACACCAATGCCCTAGGGGATGCGTGCTTTATTATTAAAATTGTTGTTGACCATTTTGAGTTAGTATTGACCCAAAGGCACATGTATGTTTTTTGTTCTCCAGATTTCTTATGAAAAAGCACGGGAGGGAGGGCCTGGCTTTTGATAAAAGTCAGGGAAGAAACAAAACACCATGGCAGTTTAAATCAATGTTTTGTTAAATTTTCTCTGTAATCCATCATTATTGGAATTACCAGAGGAGTTTATTAATTATATGTTTCTGAACTTTGCCCCAGATCTACTCAATCTGATGCTATAGAAATTTAACCTGAAATCAAAATTCTGAGAGCCACTGATTTAAATAAATTACATGGTGCAGTGAACATCTGTGTAAATTTCTTAGGCTGCTATAACAGAGTACCTCAAACTAGGTGGTGTTAGCAATAAACATTTATTCTTGGACGGTTCTGGGGGCCAGGAGATTGTGTCAGCAGGGCTATGCTCTCTCTGTAGGCTCCAGGGGAGACTGTTCCATGCCTTTATCTTAGTTTCTGGTGTTGTAGGTAACCCTTGAAGTTCTTGGACATATAGATGAATCACTCTAATCTGCTTCCATTTTGCATGGTGTTCTTTCTGTATCTCCTCTGTTTGTAAGGATGCCAGTCACATCGCATCAGAGCCCCCTTCCCCCCATCAGGTGTGACCCCATCTTAATTTGGTTACTTCTATAAAGACCCTATTTCCAAGTAAGGTCACCCTCACAGTTACTGGGGGTTTGGACTAAATGTATCTTTTTAGGATAAATAATTCAATCCACAACAACTTCCTACATGTTTGCTGACAGGACCTTTTCTCAGTGGAAACAAGGCATACTTTACATCCTAATGTGAAAAATGTGTAGTAGGATTTATGATTATGAGAAATAAGCATTCAACTCAAATTTTTTATTTCACAATAACCATTTGAAATCCCAAAACCATACTTAATGTAACCATACATGAACCATAGTTAAGGTAACCATACTTTTAGTCATCAAATCTCCTTCATGTAGAGAACTCTTGACTTTATTTTTCTTTTAAATAATAATTTTTCTGCTAGCAATATAGTAGTGACTTTCTCTTATTTTATAGCTTATTGTAAAGAAAGACATTCTTTCATTATTAGTTTCATCCACTTTTTCATCCAAAAGTATGTTTAATACTATCTCCTATATTCCAGGTCCTTGAACATATAAAAACAAATGATACTTAAGATTTTATAACATTAAAATATTATTTTTTCTTATTAGAAATTTTATTTTTTTCCATTGCCAGTATGCATTTATTAATGTCATATTTTATGTTCACATTTTTTTCTAGCTTTATTAATTTTTTAAGTTGAATGTATACAAAGTATTAATTTGGTACACTTATGTATTGCAAAATGATCACCACCACAGGCTTTAGCTGACACCTCCATCATGTCATATGATTGCTATGAATGTTGAAGATCTACCCTCTTAGTAGTTTCAAGTGTATAAAACATTATTATTAACTATAGTCAACATGCTGTACATCCAATTCTCAGAACTTATTCATCTTAGAACTGGGAGTTTGCAACCTTTGACCAACATCTCATTATTTCTTCCAGTCCACAGCCACTTTAGTAACTAGCACTCTACACTCTGATTCTATCAGTTTGCTTAAGCCTTCATCATTGAGGGCTTTTCAGTCTGTTGATAGACTCTAAGTGAATTAGACATTACACTGTTGTTGTAATGTTGTAATGTTCAGTCCCCAGATCATGTCTGACTTGTCGTGACTCTGTGGACTGCAGCATGCCAAGCTTCCATGTCCCTCACCATCTCCCAAGGTTTGCCCAAGTTCATGTACATTGAATTGGTGATGTCATCCAACCATCTCATCCTCTGTCACCCCCCTCTCCTTCTGCCCTCAATCCTTCCCAGCATCAGGGTCTTTTCCAATGAGTCAGCTGTTGGTGTCAGGTGGCCAAAGTATTGGAGCTTCACCTTCATCATCAATTCTCCCAAAGCTTGATTTCCATTAATATTATTGGTTTGATCTCCTTGCTATCCAAAGGACTCTCAAGAGTCTTCCCAGCACCACAATTTGAAAGCATCAATTCTTCAGCACTCTGCCTTCTTTATTGTCCAGCTCTCACATCCATATTGGAAAGACCATAGCCTTGACTATATGGACCTTTGTCAGCAAAGTGATGTCTTTACTTTTTAACACACTGTCTAGGTTTGTCATAGCATTCCGGCCAAGAAGCAATCATTATCTAGTCTCATGGCTACAGTCACCATCCTCACTGATTTTAGAGTCCAAGAAAAGACATTCTGTCACTGCTTTCACCTTTTCCCCTTCTATTTGCCATGAAATGATGGGACCAGATGCCATGATCTTATTATTATTATTTAATACTGAGTTTTAAGCCAGCTTTTTCACTCTCTTCCTCATCTTCATCAAGAGGCCCTTTATTTCCTCTTCACTTTCTGCCATTAGAGTGGTATCATCCACATATCTGAGGTTGTTGATATTTCTCCCAGCAATATTAATCCCAGTATATAACTCATCCAGCCTGGCATTTTGTATGATGTGCTCTGTGTATAAGTTAAATAAACAGGATGACACTACTGTGGTCAAAGTAAAGAAAATTATGGGGTATGTGGCAGGTGGGAGAGGTAAGAAGATGAGCAAGGAAGGCTTCCTGGAGGAGTTGTCTTTTGAGTAGATGTTTGAAGAAAGGCTAGAAATTTGTCTAGCAAAAAGTATGAGAAGGGTGGAGCAAAAGATGAATAAATCTGAAAAACCTCCAGGAGTTTTTTAGGATGGAGCAAAAGGAATGGTGAGCTTGTGCTGGAGAAAGCTTGACAGCATCAGATCATTAAGATCGTGTGTGTTGGGGGTGTTTTCCCTAAGTTTTTCTCTGGAACAGAGTTTGCTAAAGGTTGAACATTATTTTACCTGAAAATCTCTTTTTTAAAAAAGAATGATTTATTTTTGGCAAAGTGCTTTCTAAAAGCTTCATATTACTGCATTACTCCTTTCTTATAGATTTACAACAGTCTTTCACTGTTAACGGTTCTAAAACATCCTGTAGAAAGGAAATCTAAGTTAAATTGCTTTAACTTAACATTTCCTAAACTTCCTGATAATGAAAAAACTTCATTATGGAACTATGAATCTCAGTGAAGATGATGCGTATAAAATATTTAGCATTGAACCTACTATAAGACACTCAACAAATAATATTTTTCAATAAGCAAATTGAGTGTCTGCTCTTGTGAGCTGTCATGTGGGAAAGAAGTGTGGATGATCCAGTACCTAGAACCAAGTAGCTCAATAGACTAGTTGCCGGGGAAAGATGTGGTCACACACACCGTAACCACTGCAGTAAAGACAGCAAAAAGAAAAGTCAGAAGAAGTAGGGGAAGGAGGGACTACTTCTTGTTGGGGGCATGTTGTCAAGAGAGGCATCTCGAGGTGGGGAAAATTCCAACTGGCAGAAATATTAAAGGATTCATTCTAAACCAGGCAGAATGGCAGCAGGAAAATATTGGAATAGGAAGGCATGGGTTAACTAGGGAATCAGGTGGACAAGGTGCAAAGAACATGCAAGGTAAACAGAGAATTAAAGTGGAAAGATAAAGCCAGATCCTGAAGGGCTCTCACTGAACAGCTTGAATGGGTCCTTAAAGCGGTAGGGAGTCACTGAAGGGCTTTAGAAGATGAGAGGCGTGCTGTCTGAATGTTAACCTGCCACTGGTGTGTAGCATGGACTGGACAGAGGTAAGACAGGCGGTAGGTGTGGTAACGGCAGCCCAGTGCTGTGTTGTCAGAATGAAACTAAATAGCAATTTATCCCTGCATGGAACATCCATCTTTATAGTTTTTTTTTTTTTTTCTTTTTTCCTAATTACTATTTGGGAAAACCAAGAAACAGCTTTGTGTCTTCCAAGGTTGATAAACGGGTTAGTAATGAATCCATTAGCAAGTTGCCTTTGATTCCTGCTTCTTATCCACAGAGTAAGTTTGTCTCTTAGCAACACATTTTGAACTTGGCAACACTCAAAGCTCTCTGTGAATGAATAAAGCAAAATGGAGGGAAATGTGAAGTTACTTTGATTTGAGGAAGCATGTCTGCTGTGTATGTATAGGCTGGACATATGCTGGATCCCAAAATCAGGGGGAGCCAGTGAAATGTACACCAGCAGAGTCTGTTTGGTAAAGTTCTCTTCTGGCTACAGTTGGAAATTGGACATGGCTTTAAAATACATAAATTTGGCACTTGTAGAAGATTGCCTACTTTTCTTTACCAAAGAAAAGGACAATCATATCAGAGATAATTTTGCAATGGGTGCAAAGGATAGCTAGAAAGCTAAAATAAAACAGGATAACCACTACCCTGACCCCATTATCTCCCTGTATGTATCTGGAGGGCCTGCACTGTGCATTTTTAAGTAGAATGGTTCACTGCTTCTAACAAGATTGTATTACAGGTAACTTCTAAGGACTTTCATCTTTTTATTCACTTAACATACTTATTGACAACCTTTGTTTTTAGGCCTTTAAAGTGTTCTAAGCATGGGTTTGACATGGTGAAATGTGAGGTTTATTTTTCGGTTAGCCTGCTGGAGTGTCAAGCTAGATGAAGAAGGGAGAGTGACTATGGACTGAAGCCAGTGAGGAGACACATCTTGTACCTGTCCAGCTAAGGCGTTGTCAGAGCAAACATAACTTTCTACAGTGCATAACGGATTTTTGTAGACTTAGCCACTTACACTAGCACATATCAAGATCCTGCAGTTTCTGTGTATTATTTTATGTTCCTGAGTTCAGGAATGGCTTAGCTGGGCTCTCTCCCAGTTGGATCACTGACAGAGCTGTGATCATTATGTTGGTCAGGTTGTATTCTCTTTTGGAGGCTTGACTGGAGAAAAATCTGTTTCTAAGTGCTTTTAGGTTATTGGCAGAATTTATGCATTTCTTTCTTTTTGCAGGTGTAGTTCTGAGAGCCTCAGTATTTTTTTTTTTGTCAGATGTCAGCAAGAGGCTGCCCTTAGCTTGTAGAGGCTTCTCTCAATTCCAGGCCACGTGGCCTTCTCCATATGCAGTTTATATCCTCTCGGTTCGTTTGCTAAGACCAGCAGTTCTGAGGGAGACTCGAGAATGAGCCTGCAAAGGGTCATAGAATGCAAAGCAATCACAGGGTGACCTGTTTGTTGTAGTGCATTGGTTCAAAGCAAGTCACACATCGAGCCCTGCCCCACCCCACCCCCCAACAAAGCAAACGGGGGAGATTACAGAAAGGTGTGAAGACCAGAAGGTGGGATTCAGTTGGGTGGGTCTCCTTAGAGTCTGTCCTCTAAGGAGGCCATTGGAAGACAGATATTCAGGCTAGGTCCAGAATATATATTATTTAACTTTCTATCCTTATTCCCTGGTTCACAGTGACTAATGACGAAAGTAAACTTGATTGGGCCCCTTCACTGGTTGGATGTGAGGAGTGGTAACTAAGGAGGAAGATTTGAGGATAACTCTGAGTTTTTTAGCAAGGGTTATCTGAACACTGCTGCTATCAACTGGGACAGGAAAACACATGGGGGAAACGTTGACGGTTGAGGGGAGAGTGGGTTAACGTGGAGCCACTGCCCAGGTGAAGAGATCTTGTAGAGCAGTTCTTAAAACTTTAGTGGGTTGCAGATCCCTTGGCATCTTAGTACAGTGGTTCTGATGCTTCATGTCTCAGGTTGCACCCTGAGATCTCTATTTCTAATAAGGTCCTAGGCAATGCTGACAGAGTCCTTGGGTGATGCCTCAATAGCAAGCTTTAGGAACAGGGGCTTGCCAGGTGGCACTGGTAGTAAAGAACCCATCTGCAATGCAGGAGACATAATGAGATGCGGGTTTGATCCCTGGGTTGGGAAGATCCTCTTGAGGAGGGCTTGGCAACCTACTCCAGTATTCTTGTCTGGAGAATCCCCATGGACAGAGGAACCTGGCGAGCTACAGTCCATGGGGTCACAAAGAGTTGGATACTACTGCAAAGGACTCCTAATGCTTTTGTTTCTGAACCATCTAAAGCATTTTGAAAATCTACCTTTTAGCACCTTTGTAAGTTGACATCTAATATTTTTCATTGAGTTTAAATAGTTACAAAGAATATGATTTTCAGTGTGTTGTCACTATTCATATTTTAAAGTAAGCCATTACATCTCTCTTTTAAATGTATCCTCAGGCCTATAAACCATAGTGATTTGATCATCATCATCTATTTTAGCAGTATACTTGTTTGAACAATCTTTTCTTATGTAGTCAAAAATTAGGCACTATTCCTTTTTCTCATTGAACTTACATTTTCATTATTCTTTCCCAAAGAATCTTATCCTTACGTGATACAATTTTCTGTTGGACTCTTACTGATCAATATCTACTTAGCTACCACAGAAATGCATATAAATTGAAATATTTTAAAAATGAAAATTTCTTACGTCCAGAAAGTTTGAATGTTAAAATTTTCATCTGGTTTAAATTGTTTGTTACATTTAGTTGACAACTTCCTGATGGGTCATATGGTAAAGAATTTGCCTGAAATGCGGGAGACCTGGGTTCAATCCCTGGATTGGGAAGATCCCCTGGAGAAGGAAATGGTAACCCACTCCAGTATTCTTGCTTGAAGAATCCCATGGACAGAAGGGTCTGGCAGGCTGCAATCTATGGGGTCACAAAGAATCAGACACAACTGAGTGACTAACACTTTGATCAAAATAACACATAATACAAATTTCAGTAAACACTGAGTAGAATTGTACCAGAAACACATCTTTTGATGAAACAATTGGGGTCAGGTTTCTTTTTTACTTATCTCCTGTGTCAAGGATAAAAATTACTTTTTGTTAGAATGAGATACTATACAAAATCAATTGTCTGTAATTTCTGTCTTTATGTGTTTAAATAAGTGTGTTGCTCAATGCTATGAATACTTTTAAAGATATTTGCAAAAAAGTCAGATAATAATCTATCAAGTTATTCTTAATAATGTATTAATGGATATGTTAATTCAGTTTTCCTTCAAATTTACTGAAAACAAAGATTTGGAAACCATTTCATGTATCTTATGATAGTAAAAATCAGGATAGGTGAGAGCTGTTCTTTTCTTTGTAAAAGAGGAGAAAATGGGGGTAGTGGAGAGATGAAAAGTGGCAGGATGCTGACTAGAAGCACTTTCTTAGGCAGATGAGTTAGAGAGACAAGGATGCATGGAAACTGAAGGTCTGAAAATATATTCCTTTTAGACTGTTCTCGCTCCCATAACTTTTGAGAAGTCTGTGCACAGGGACAGTACAAGTTTTCCAGTTTGAAGACTGCTACAGAGTTCAGAAGAGAGGCTGGGCTGAAGGTAAAATTGGGGGCATAGGAGCAGAAATGCATGCACAGTAAAAGCTGCACAGACCACATTAATTCAGAATTTTAGGAGTAGAGTCTGGATTAAAGGAGGTTTTGTCTTATATGTGGAAAGAAGAAAAGTGGGTTGCAGACTCAGGGGTGAACAGGTTTATGGGGAGACTGAAAAACATAGTATCTTCAAGTCCTTTAGGAAATCCTAGATCTATGTGTACAGAAGAGACTGGACACAATTATCACCCCTGACCTGTGTTACAGCTGTTTCTCTGTTCAGGGACACTGTGTCAGCTTATCTCTATTTTCTCAGGTGTACATAGGGTGCCTGAGCTAATGAAACTTCATTACTTAAAATGTAGGAAGGATGTGAGGGATGGAGGAAGGAAGGAAATCTGATTCTGTCCTTTTTCTCATTGCCTATTCTTCTTCTGCTCCATCTAAAATGGCTCAGCCTAGGTGACTTTAGAAAGTCCTTTCAACACCAAGATGTTTTGATTCTTTGAATCAACTACATTTTAAAGACATATAAAATATCTGTAGAATGAGTCATGTTTTTATTATTTTATGTTGAATAGATCCTTAGAAAATCTTTTTTAGGTATGCTGAATTTATTTTCATAGGGAGACCAGGTGAAAGAAAGAGGTTGACATCTACTACCAACCCAGTGCTGGAAATTTCTTGTTCTCCACTTTATCAAATACATGATACCGAAACACTATAATGTCAGGTTCAAGGAAAGGCTACCTTGACTGAACAAAAGGAAGACAACTAGAGGTTTGCAAGTCACATTCTAAATCACCACTCCCAGAAAGAATGTATTCTCAGTCTCTGACATTCCCAGACCCATTTTGTGTCCACCTCTGTCATTTCTTTGTGCTCGCCTCTTTCTGGGTTGTATGTAGGTTTTCACCTTTCCTGTTGGTATCTGTGATCAAATATCTTGGGATATTTATGCTTAAACAGCAAGATATTCCCGAGAACAACTGTGGTTCAATATTTTCCATAGAACTAATAATAAACTGCTGCCTGATAACTATGAAGAGTCTCATGCCTTATAAAAAGTGTGGAGGAGGTTGAATTTTCTCAGTAGAGAATCACAGAACTAGAAGAGACCTTTCTTTGTTATAGGAGTAAAATCATCCAGATTTTTTGTTGTTTTGTTTTATTTTTTTCCCCTTATCATCTGAAAAAGTTGGAGAGGCATGATAAAAAGTTCTAGATTCTTACCAACATACTTGCTATATCTCCTCCCTTACTTCTGTTCTATTTCTCTGCTCCTGACC
Source organism: Cervus canadensis (assembly GCF_019320065.1). Taxonomy (NCBI): domain Eukaryota; kingdom Metazoa; phylum Chordata; class Mammalia; order Artiodactyla; family Cervidae; genus Cervus; species Cervus canadensis. The sequence continues at coordinate 36,983,933 of NC_057407.1, read as the reverse complement.
TAATATTCATTTATACACTTAGCATTTAAATAGGTTAGAGAAGATGCTGATGCTCCGAAGCATCAAGCCAGCAGGGAGAATAATCTAGGATCTAAACTCTACTTTGTTGTAAATCATAAGTGCAGAAAGGCAAAGCTGTTTTTGGCTAATATATCTTTTATCTCTTTTCATCTGTCAAGGCATGCTTGTCATCTTGCAGGGGCTTAATTCTTAAAATTGGATGCAACATTTTGCATGTTGTAAATTTTTCTCTATAGCTTTCATCGGAGGCTTGAAAAGATAAATTTTGCTCTTTATAAAGGTAAAGAACTACCAGTTTGCTGGGCTGATTTTTCTGCATGGCATTGAGTGATTCCTAGGGTTGCCCTAGTGAAGCATAGAATTCATAGTACCTCTCACCTTCCAATCTTGTGAAACTTGGGCACTTTGGCTATATAAAGACTAAAGTTTGCCCTCTGTTTCTATTCTCTTAGAACAACTCTCTTTTCTAGGTCCAGACAATCTTAACTGAATTTTTCATGAAAAATTTAGTGCCAATGATGAGAATTCTCTTTCAGGGTCTGCTTGTAAGTTGGAAATGCTGTTGATATAATCTGATAGTAATTCATAAGTACTGAACTCCCATTACCTCCCCTAATATTTAGAGTCCTCACTATGTGTCAGGCATACGCTAAGCACTTTATGAGCATTGTCTTATTTCATTTTTATAATAACCCTTTTAGATAGGCATTATTGTCCCATTACAGGTATTGCCTTATGGGTAAGGAAACTATAGCCCAGAGAGATAAGGGCCTTGGGTGGTAGTGACAAAGCTAATGCTTGAAATCCAAAGACATACTGTTTATGGAAGCTGATCTAGTTTATCAAACTATTTCTGTCAATTAGGTGATCTTTGGTAATGGTGTGATCAGTCTGTTAATGAAGGGGGAAGCAGAGAAATAAAAAAGCTGGTAGAGATAGGATGCATTTGGTTGGAACCCTTGGAATCTATTTCTTACATCCCCTTGATCATCAACTTCTGAAGGTACATTAGGATAGTGACTTAATATTTCTGTGCTGTTTCTTCTGTAAAATTTAAAACTTCTATTTATTATAGAAGTTAAAATAATAGGTAGCGATCAAGAATTTCAACAAAGGAAATAATTATGATAATAATAATGTAAATAATAATGCATCTGTAGATTCAGATTAGAGACCTGAATTCAGGAAGACCTCAGGTTTCCTTTGCGGAAAAGATCCCTTTGTTAGTATTGTCTTGAGTGGGGTTCTTGTGGTCAGTAAGTGAATTCTAAATCTTTTCTCCAGGTTTCTCCCCTTTCTCCCTCTCAGTCTCTCCCTGTTTCTTCCTTTCTTTTCCCCTCATCCTTCTCCCTACCCTGTCCTTCTCCCCTCACCCCCTCTCTTCCCCTCTTGCTTCCCCGTCTTGGATTACAAAGACAGCACTGTGCCTGGGAGAGTGCCGAAGGGTGCCGGGGGAGATGAAAATGAGGCCAAATAAGTTTTAACAAACTCTGCCTCTCTTTGCAGCTGCTGTTTGGAAAGCAGGCTTCCTGCCACTCTGGGCCTGAACCTGCCAAATGCCTGATCCTGGGCTGAGCCCCAGGACCTCAGCCACAGACCACTGTCTATGGCATTTCCAAATGCAGTCCCTCAGCTGTGCCGCAGGCAATAAATATCTCTTTCTGTAATGGGGAAGTGGGCCCGTGAAATCTATCCGTTCATCCTGCAGAGCCTCTGCCCGGCTGCCTCTTTATTTTCACCCAAATTGCATTATTGCTCTTTAAGATAGAATCTGGAGACATTTATCAAGTGCCTGTGTGCCAGAGTTCTCAGTATTAGAATATTCTCAAATTCTCCAAGGGAGAGATCAATAGAAAATTGTAGCCAGAGGACTGATTAGCAAGATAGCATGGAAGATATTCTTTTTTCCTAGAGACTGTAGCCAGCCCAAATCACATTTAAATTTCTTAGCCCCCTGTTATTAAAGACAGTAACTCAAGGTTTTAATGTTAGAAATGTTAGGTTTATTTTCTTAACATTAAATAATAGAACTGGGACTGCTACATACAGCTAGTTTAATGTGGCAGATAAATAACAATAATAATAACAAATAAATACATAATGTTTTATAATAACAAATAAAAGTTATTATTTTATTTATGTATATTTTGTTGGCCAGACAATCATGGAGTTTCTCTTTATATATCATCTTATGTAATGACCAAAACAGCTTTGCAGAACAGATATTTTAATTGACTTTTAAAAATAAGGAAAGCAAAGCTGAGAAAATTTGGCCATAGGTTTTTCTTACTAATAGTATACATCTTAAATTTACATGCTGGAAAATAGACATGTTCTTGCATTGTTGGTAGGAATGCAAATGTAGTAGATAATTTTGCAACTGGAATCAAAATTAAATACAAATAAAACATGATCTTTTTTTAAAAAAATAATACCATCTGTATACACATATACATACACAGGTATCTTTTTATCTATTTTTTCTTTGGATAAAAGTTATGGAATGATATACATGGTTATCTCTATGAAATGATACCAGAGGACCATGGAGAGAAAGAGAGCTGTTGTTTATAACTTTATGCTCATCTCAACTTTTGATTTATTATTTTTTGCCAAGACCATATATTGCCTTTATATTACAAAAAGACTAGTTTGAAATAAAATGAAAAAGAGCCTGGTATTTGACCCTGCATTATTTTAGTAATGTGTCCAAGAAAATAATTAAAAAATTGTACACAAATATGTAAAGAAAAATATTCATTCCAATGCCATTCAGTTCAGTTCAGTTCGGTCGCTCTGTCGTGTCCGACTCTTTGCGACCCCATGAATCGAAGCACGCCAGGCCTTCCTGTTCATCACCAACTCCCACAGTTTATTCAAACTCTTGCCCATCGAGTCGGTGATGCCATCCAGCCATCTCATCCTCTGTCATCCCCTTCTCCTCCTGCCCCCAATCCCTCCCAGCATCTGGGTCTTTTCCAATGAGTCAACTCTTCGCATAAGGTGGCCAAAGTATTGGAGTTTCAGCTTCAGCATCAGTCCTTCCGATGAACACCCAGGACTGATCTCCTTTAGGAGGGACTGGTTGAATCTCCTTGCAGTCCAAGCCATTAGGAGCACCTAAATATCTATCAGTAGATCTTCAGTTAAGTAAGATACAGTGAATTCATACTGGAGAAGGAAATGGCAACCCACTCCAGTATTCTTGCCTGAAGAATTCCATGGACAGAGGAGCCTAGTGGCTACAGTCCATAGGGTTGCAAACAGTTGGACACGACTGAGCATGTACACACCAGGGGATTCATATAAGAGAGTGCCAGAGAATTATCTTTAAGAGTAAATAGTTGTATGCCTATTGACATTAAATTCTAACTAATGTTCACCAGGATACACCTGTAATCTAACAAGTTAAGATTCCTTGTTGCAAGGAGGAAAAGCATAGCGTAGAGAACAGTGGGACATCTGGGTTAGAGGAAGTTAGAAGGGACTTACAGGGCACCTGTTCTTGTGTCAGGTGGTCTGGCGGTGGGTTTAAGGAAACATGGCTTTGCTGTGGGTTGGATGCTGTCAAGCAGTGGAGCAATTCTGTGAACGTATATCTTAATCTTTTCTGGGAGGAAGACAAAGTAGAGCAAAGTTAAAGTTATAAAAGATAAAGAAGCAGCAATCACTGGTACTAGTCAGGAAATGGGAATATCTGGTTATTTTTCTGGTGGCTTGGACAGTGTTCATGTTTCATCCATGTTCAGACCTGGTACAGGTTGTCTTGTTTTTATCTTGATCCATCATAGTCACAGAGTGGCCTTGTCAATTGTTGATGTTCTGTGAAATTATTTATGTTTAACAAAAGAACATCAAGTTCTAACTGTAGTACCAGGCCAGCTCTCAGATGTCAGAGGTTGCTTTTCTCCTTCTCTGAAGACGCACGTGATATATTCAGTAAAAGATAAAAGCAAGATACAGAACATTACTTATGATGTAATCTTATTACAGAAATAGCAACACCTATTTTGTTTGGACATAGAGATAAGGTTGGAAGAATAGATTCCTCATTATCAAAAATGATCCATAAAACAAGGTTAGATTGGGGGATTTTTTTTTAACTTTCTGCTTTTCTGTTTTGCTTGAAAATTTTAAAAATAATGAGCACATATAATTTTTACAAGCAAAGCAAGCAATTAAAATAATTCCAAGTGGAAAATAGAAATTGGGACATCTGTCCAAATAACCATGTTTGTTTCTCTCCACCCAGTGCCCACGTGGTGAATGTATTCTCTTTTCCATACTGAATCTCTCCCATGGTAGAATTTGAAGAAAAGGCCACATCTTTGATTTTTTAAACATATGGTGGCCACAGTTTGAGTTGTATATGGTCATTAGAGGAATAGGGATGGGGGAGGTGGTTTGAGCTTCAATAAGCAAGATAGTTTTTTAGCGCTCTTCTCCAGCCTTTTTCATCCCTCATGATAGACAACTACACAACGGTATGAGCTAGTGTGAGCACATATTATACGAGTGGCCCATTTAGTGGTCCGACTTAATTTTTGATAGCGCTCTAGCTCTCACAGGTACTCTGGTTTGGATACCAGGTTACATAGTCGCTTCAGGAAGACCTTCCCAGAGAAAGGATGGTTGGGGTGAGAGACTTGACAAACGTGGAGGGAATTGTCAGGGAGGAAAGAGAATGCCAGGCAGATGGAGCAGTGTGTGCTGAGGCCCACAGTGAGGGCAGCAGGGCGCGTTTGAGGAACTGAAAGGCCTGTGTGGCTGGAGCTCAGAGGGTATTAGGTGCAACATGATAAAGGATAAAGCTGGAAAGCAGATTTGGGAGCTGAGTATGTTGGGCTTGTCGATCTCATTAAGGAGTCTGGACTTTATCTTAAAAACCATGGGAACCCCCAAAATTATTTTCAGCAAAATATGATGTGATCAAGTCAATATTTTGAAATGAGTCTTTTGTCAGTAGTGAGGAGAGGTGCGTAGGGCCAAGAAGAGTTGTTTCATGGAGGCCCTTTAGAAAGTCGTTTCTAAAAACCAAGTGAGAAGGGATGGTGCCTTGCAATATGATACTGTCAGTGGAGATGGTGATAAAGCGACCAGTTGGATACATATACAGGAGTTAACACAGCGTTCCTTTAAATATTTTAAACTGCATCCGTAACTCCAAGTCCTAGATAGGATGTGTATACATAAGACAGCCCAGGGGCAAATAATGAAAATGGATTATGGTAAACCCAACCCTAGTATCAGCACAAGTTGACCAGGATTGATTACATCATCATCTTATCCTGCATATTATGCCAGCCCCTAAACTGCCTCGCTTTGAGTCTCCCTTCTGCACCTATGAAGACACCACTAATCGATCACAGCACTCTTCTTCTGAGCCCTGGCATGGTCAAAGAACCATTTTCAAATCAACATTCCTAAATCAACTTTCCAAGCAGCCTCTGAGAACTGCTCAGGATTATTCCACATGAAAAAAGTCTATCTGCCTTCTTGCCTGTTTCGGAGAAAACTTACTGCACAAAGTCCTCTATCTCTTTATCTTTCTCTCCTGTACCAGGCCATCTGAGCATCTGGAATGCAGAGCTGGAAGAGTTAAGTTAAAAAGAGCTCTGTGGACACTCTGCCTTATTTGGGTCCAGAAGGATCTACACATATATTATGAGATTAAAATGAGATAAGCCCAGGGGGAAAGGAAGCATGTTCATTTGGATTGAGGACATGTTTGCCATTACAATGTGCCTTCAGGTCTGGCATTGCTGTGCAGGGAGATCTGGTGTGTGTGTTTTTTTCCATCTTCTCCTCTGATTTAAAAGACATGCTGACTGCAGGGAGAATGGACTAAGTGAAGCACCCTACCATTTACAGTGTGCTGGTGGATGGCTCATATGATAGTTGGCAAAGTGGATGGAATTGCTCTTAAATTAGTTTTAAAAAAAAGTAGCATTCAATTACCTTAAAAATGGGCTTCATTTGGAGAGTTTCGTTTAACATATTATGGGTACAATCTCATTTTGGTTTTTTTTTTAAACTTTATTTTGCTAATGCAAGGCAGAAGAGTTCTATGCCCTAAATAAATAAACCAAGGTCTCACTGGGGAGGGTCAGAGATCTGGGATTCTCATATTTTGGAGAAATTGATTTAATTTTCCTAAATCATTTTTTAATAGAGAAAAACAGTAGCAGTGTCAGCCATTCACAGTTATGGGGATCACAGAATTTTGTAAATGCTCAACTCAGCCCAAGAGATTAAAAAAAAAAAAAAAAAGAAACTGTTTCCACTTGCCCTACCTGTCCAAAGAATCAACTATCTTAAGATTCTTGCTTCTTTAAGAAATTGCTTCAAACAAAAAAAAAAAGAAAAGAAAAGAAATTGCTTCAAACAATTCCATTTTTTTCCCCAGACTCTCCGTCTTTCCTTTGCTGTTTTATTTCTTGGGATTGTACCTCTGCAGGGGAAATCCTTTGTGCAGTGAAGGAGCTGACAGCCAGGACTCTGAAGTTACCCAGGCCTCCTAGTAAATCTAGGCACAACAACTTATGAACAGTATAAAATTGACTATTTCACTGAACCTCTCTGAGTCTCATTTTTGTTTGTTTGTTTGTTTGTTTTGTTTGCTTTCATGTAGAAAATGGGGATAGGAATAGTTCCTACTTAGAGTTACTTGTGCATTAAATGAAATCGTACAGGTGAAGTGGTAATCACTAAATGGGTATTAGCAGTGGTCATTATTGTTGCTGTTGCTATCCTTTTAATCTGTAGGGCTTTGATCCAAGCCCAGGCCCTCATAATTTGCCAGCTTCTGTAGCTCTGCCAATAGTCCCAGTGGGTACTGTGGCAACAGTGCATGGTGATGTGGAGGCGGTGGTGGTGGCTGAGAGGGAGAGAAGAGAGGCTGGGGGAGGCAGGCATGGTGCAGAGAAGGAGGCTCAGTGAACACCTGGAGTCAGCAAGCACCACACAGTCAAAACTGTGAGTACTGAATCCACAAATGAGAAGGGTTTCTTATCCAAAGTGCAGTGTAAGTGTTGAGTAAAAACTAATAATAAGAAATTCTTGTAATGCCTAATCATGCTTGAAATGTACTCTGACATGGAGCTTCTGCCCTTGGCATTTATAATAGTTGAATGGTTTAATATCAAGAGCAACCATTTTGAATAATTGTGCTTGGACCACTTGAAAAGAAATGTTCATAGCCTGTCCACTCAGAAAACAAGAAGTGATTTCACTTAACCTTTGAGAATGCTAACTCCCTGACTTGCCCATATAGCTGCTGGCATAGCACTGATCTCCACCTGCCTGATTAGACAATTGTAGTTATGTGGTTCCTGTCAAATACACCTGGATTCTTAGTAAATACCCTGCTTTATGTCTATTGGGACTCAAAATAGAACCAACTTAAAATCAGGATAGAGTTATTTAGGATTCTATCTGTATATGGAAAAATGGATCAATTTTTTTAGGCCTGGAATCATCAACCACACACACACACACAAACTTTAAGTTCCTATTTATGATGGAATTACATGAAGCTATCTTTAGTAGGTATAACTTCTGATTTCAGAGAAGTTATCTTCTTTGTGGTTGGAGTGGTTATTAGGAACCATACGGCCAGCATTTATGTCCTGGCTCTGCCAGTTGCTAACTTTGTCACCTTGAAAAAAATCTCTTATCTCTCTGTGCCTCTCTGGCAGTAATAAAGGTATCTACCTCACAGGGATGTTTTGCAGATTAAATGAGTTAATATGTGCATATTGGTTTGCCCTAGATGCAGGCAAGAAGGGGAGGGATGATGCATTGTCCATGGAGAGTTCAGAAAGAATAATGAAACCACATGGAAGTCTGGAAGCTTTTTCCTTTATTCACATGGTTGCCCTTCCAAATGATTCCAGTCCAAACCTGTACTGCTCCTTCTACCCTGACCCTTAGTTACACAACTGGGAAACAGTGTTAAAAGCAGTGCTTGGTACAGAAAGTTCTCAATGCATTATCACTCAACACATTGTCATTATATTTTTCTTTGAAGTTCCAGCTCTCATTACCACCTCAAAATCCTTCAGTGGTTCCCTCCTGCCAGTAGAAAGGTGGTTCAGACTCAGCCTGCCATTCAAGGCTCTTCTTATCTGCTTTCAGCACTTTGTTCTCCTAGTCACATACTCAGTAGACACTTTCTTTTAACCTACAGGAAAACCAAGAGAATTTTTTTTTTCTGGAACCCTCAAGGCATATAGTGTATCCTTTTCCCTATCTATTTTTGAAAAAACACTTTTTATTTTGTATAAATATAAAATTTTTGAGGTGTAGCTGATTAACATTGTTGTTATAGTTTCAGGTGAACAGTGAAGGGACTCAGCCATACATATACATGTATCTATTCCCTCTCAATCTCCCCTCCCATCCAGGCTACCATATAACATTGACCAGAGTTTCCTGCATGATACAGTAGCTCCTTGTTGGTTATCCATCTTAAATATAGCTGTGTGTACATGTCTATCCAAAACTCCCTAACTATCCCTTCCCCCATCCTTCCCTCTGGCAACCATAAGTGTATGATCTAAGTCTGTGAACCTATTTCTGTTTTGGAAAGAAGTTCATTTGTATCATCTTTTTATATTCCATATGTAAGGGATGTCATATGATATTTCTCCTTTTCTGTCGACTTACTTCACTCAGTATGACAATCTCTAAGTCCATCCATGTTGTTACAAATGACATTATTTCATTCTTTTTAATGGTTGAGTAATATTCCATTGCATATATGTTCCACATCTTTATCCATTCCTCTGTCAATGGATATTTAGATTGCTTCCATGTTGTGGCTATTGTAAACAGAGCTGTTCTAAACAGTGGGGTGCATATATCCTTTTGAATGAGAGTTTTCTTTTTTTTTTCCTGGATATATGCCTAGGAGAGGGATTGCGTGGTCATATGATAGCTCTATTTTTAGTTTTTTAAGGAACCTCCATACTGTCCTCCATAGTGGCTATACCAGCTTAAATTCCCACCAACAGTGTCGGAGGATTCCCTTCTCTCCTCTCCTTCTCCAGCATTTATCATTTGTGGATTTTTTGATGATAGACATTCTGGCTCGTGTGAGGTGATATCTCATTGCAGTTTTGATTTGCATTTCTCTAATAATTATCAATGTTGAACATCTTTTTATGTGTTTATTGACCATCTGTATGTCTTCTTTGGAGAAATGTCTATCTGAGTCTTGTGCCTATTTTTTTCATTGGATTGTTTGCTTTGATGCTGTTAGGCTTCATGGGCTATTTGTAAGTTTTGGAAACTAATCCCTTGTTGGTCACATCATTTGAAAGTCCTAGCTACAGAAATCAAAGAAGAAAAAGAAGTAAAGGGAATCCAAATTGGAAATTGGAAAAGAACAAGTTAAGCTGTTGCTCTTTGTAGATGACGTGATACTATACAAAGAAGATCCTAAAGATGCTACCAGAAAACTACTAGAACTCATCAATGAATCTGATAGTGTCAGGTTACAAAATTAATACACAAAAATCTATTGATTTCTATACACTAACAATGAAAGATCAAAAAGAGAAATTAAAAAAAAAACAATTACATTTACCATCACATCAAAAAGAATATAATATCCTAGGAATAAGCCTGCCTAAGAAGACAAAATATTTGTACTCTGAACACTATAGGACACTGATGAAAGAAAGTGAGGAAGATGCAAACAGATGGAAAGATATGCCATCTTTCCATAGATGTTTGTGGGTTGGAAGAAGCAATATAGTCAAAGTGACTATACTACCCAAAGCAATCTACAGATTCAATGCAAGCCCTATCGAATAATGGCATTTTTCAAGGAACTAGAACAAAAAAATCTTAAAATTTGTATGGAGACACAAAAGACCCTGAATAGCCAAAACAATCTTGAGAAAGAAAAATGGAGCTAGAGGAATCAAGCTCTCAAACTTCAGATTATATTACAAAGCTACAGTCATCAAAATGGTATGGTACTAGCCCAAAAATAGAAATATAGATCAATGGAACATGATAGAAAGCCCAGGAATAAACTTATGCACCTATGGTCAATTAATCTATGACAAAGGAGGCAAGACTAAACAATTTTGGAAAGACAGTCTCTTCACCAAATGGTGCTGGGAAAACTGGATAGCTATGTTAATAAAATGAAATTAAAACATACACAAAAGTAAGCTCAACATGGATTAAAGACCTAAATGTGAGACCAGACACTATAAAACTCCTAGAGGAAAACATTGACAGAATCCTCTCTGACATAAATCACAATATCTTGTTTTTAGTCTGTCTTCCAGAATAATGAAAATAAAAACAAAAATAATTAAAAAATGGAATCCACTTAAACTCAAAAACTTTTGCACAGCAAAGTAAACAATAAACAAAACAAAATGAAAAGATACCTACAGATTGGGAGAAAATATATCCTCTCTTCTTGCCTGAAGAGCCTGTGTTCTTAAAGACCTAACTTAAGCCTATACTGAATTCCTCTAGCAAAATGTTGCTCTTGCTTGGAACTCCCCTAGCATTTCATCTTTTTTTAAAAAGAATTGTCTTTTCCTGCTCTCCACCTAGTTACTTCAATACTTTCTCTCTCCCAATGGACTCTCAATTCCTTGGGACAGAATCTAAGTCAAATTGACCTTTGATTTCTCACACTGCTTTCCATAGTACTTTTCTCCTCATGAGTATTAATAAAGGCACGTTGATTGAATGCATTCCAGGAACTACTATGGAGTGAAAGGCAAAGCCTGTCTTCTAAGGGGTCACAACTTGCCACCATCAGTGTTATTTAGCAGAGACATTGTAGTAGACAATTAGCTACACCTTATATTTTATTCAGCTCTTTTTAGACATTTAGAAATTGGCTAACATGACAGAAGTAACTGACTGCATAATTTGGTATATGAAAATATTGTTAAAGATGGTCATTAAAGTTACACATATTGAGTGCCTGTTGTAAGTATAGCAAAAATACACTAGAGATGGCTCTAAAAGTAGAAGAAATCATCCTTGCCCCTAGGGAGCTTACGGTTTGGTTGGTGAGGGAAAAAAAAAAAAAACAGTTATGCTAGAAACTAAGCCAGAGTTATGAAGTACTGTGTAAACACGTGTATAGGTCTTCCTTGACTTGGATGTCAGGTTATATATCCTGACAAACTTATCATAAGTTTACAATATCTTAAGTGATAAAATGCATTTGATATACCTAACCTACTGAACATCATAGCTTAGCCTAGCCTACCTTACATGTGCTCAGAACAACTTACATTTAGCCTACAGTTTTGTAAAATCATCTAACGCAAAACCTATTATTTTTACAGTCAAGTATTGAACACCTCTTGTAATGTATTGGATACTGTGCTGAAAGTGAAAAGCAGAATGGTTATATGAGTACAGAATGATTGTAAGTGTAACAGTTGTTCATCTTGGGATGGCTGGAAAATGATGCCCAGTGTCATGAGAGAGGATTGTACCACTTATTGTTAGCCTGGGAAAAAGTCAAAATTCAAAATCTGAAATTAGGTTTTTACTGAATGTGTATGACTTTTGCACTATCACTAAGTTGAAAAATTAAGTCAAACCACTGTAGGTCAGGGACTGTCTGTATATAGTGTGTACACCTCTGATGAAGTAATGTCCGTATATTTGTGGAGAAAAGAAGTTACCTGAAAGGACGGTCATTCAGGGTTATTTTAAAGGAGGAAGTGGTGATGCAGGGAGCAAGTATTCTGGGTGCTCTCTGGTCACCCCACAGGATCTGCTCTTCACCCTTGTCACCCCGTTTTATGTGCCGGTGGCTCCCCTTGATGCATGGCGTAGACCCTCTGCTGTGGTGTCAGCATCCTGTTGTATTCAGTCAGTGAAGGCAGTGTCAGGAGCTAGAGAGAATTTATGGGCAGGGGAGGGTGAGGTTGGGACCCCCCATTTCCTTTCCTACTAGGATGTAGGTTGGCTGCTTTCTTTTCAAGAGGATGCCAACTCCAATCAGGCAGGACTCTCACAGTATGTATGACTTCAGCAACCTTCTGAGGGCTTCTAAAACTGCTCTCTTTCCTTACGCCTTCAGGTCTAGAAGGGGTGTAACTTTTTGCTATTGCAGCCTTAGGGTGCTTCACCATCCAGTGATGGTAAATTTACCTTAAATCTGCTTAGACCTTGTAAACAGCCCTTTTAGTCAGTTCTCCACAATGACTCAGTGTGAGTGGGCCATCTGTTTCTAGCCAAGATCCTGACTAACACACATTTGAAGGCTAGTGCAGTAATTCAGTTCCACAACACGTACTGAACATCTTTACGTGTCAGGTGAGGCTCTAAGCACTGGGGATAAAACAAGATTAAAACAAAATATCTTCCCCTGAGGAAGTGCTAGTCTAACAGAGAAGACAAACACGTAAGTTGGTGCAAACTGAGAATGGATGTTAGAAGAGTGCTTTTTCTAACAGGATGAGACTGAAGGAGGACTTATGAAAGAGATGACTAAAGCTAAAACCAACTGATATTTTATCATCAATATATATTTTGGATTTTTAGAACCAGAAGGCATAATAGCTGTTTATCTGGACCAATGCCTTTATTTTACAGAGGAGAAATTGCAGGGTCTGTTGAATTAAAATTACCTGTCCCCTTTACTGCTAGTGAGAAAACAGGTGTGAGACCCAAGTCTTCTTACTTCTTGTCAGTGTCCTCTCTCCCTGTCTCTTTAGACTGTAGTCATTGCCAGTTCTAACTTCACCCATGTCCTCCCTCCCTCTGCCTTGGCTCCTTCCTCCTGAACCATTTTTCATTTTGAAGCACTTGAGTATTTGGAGCAAGGCGGGCAAACTTATTGATTTCAATATTCTCATTGTCACAGTCAGAGGGAAAGGTGAAGAGGGCTGAGACATATGGAGGTGAAGTATGTGGTTAAGGACAGACCACCAACACTAATCCTCCTGCCTCAGGAAGCAGTCTGAGTGTCTGCAGGCTTTGAAGTGTTTCCAAGCCTCCTCCCTGTGCTTGTGAGCTTTCTGGATGCCCGAGCCCAACTGGGGCCCTAATAAGCATCCTGTGAGGGGCTGATTCATCCTTCCTTCCACCAGCACCAGAGAGAGGCTGAAGTGCAGGGTAAAATTTTCCACATGGTATCTTAGGTGGTAGGAAAAGAAGTTTCTTTGTATGAAATAACTTTGAATGTTACCACTTAATTTGTTTAAGTCCTGAAAGACTAGGGCTACTTCTGTGAGAAACTGGATGACTTGGAGTCATAATCAATTTTAGGGTTTTAATAAACACAGTAACTTGTATTTGTGGAGTGATTACTATGTGGCAGACACTGTCCTGAGGGCAACGCATGTGTTGACTAATTTAATTCTGTGAAGTAAGATACTGTTATGGATCTTTTGATGATTAATATTAATATATCTATATTATAGATGAGGAAACAGAGCCATAGAGTAGAAGTAACTTGACCCAGTTCACATATCGTGTGAGTGTGGGGCAGTGATACAACCCAGGTACCTGGCCCCAGAGCCAGTCTTGTGCATGATGTTAAGATGTTTTTATAGATAGTCATTCAAAAGCTAGCGTGCTCTTGTATTTGCTTTTCTTTGATTCCCTTCTATTTTCTAGAGTTCCTCTATTTCCAGGCATAAGGATAGGGGGCTTTGGGGGTAGATATGTAACCTCTGGGAGCAGGACCTCAACACAGAAATCTTATGAGGTTTTGAACGGAAGAACTTACCTTAATAAAAATGATAAATTTGACTCAAGAAAGAAGTAATATGATATGTGAGGTGATGATGCTTAGGTGTTCCATGCACTACCTAGCTCAGTGGAAATTCCCTTTATGTTAGGGTGGCTGGTTGCAGGACTGGTTTTCTGGGACATGGGACTTTTCATGCTAAAACTGGGGAAGTTCTATGTATACTGGGATGAGTCTGTTGCTTTATGCATTTTGGCAGTCAGCTGAAGCTCACTTCTTTCCCCAAATCCTGAAATCAACCTTACCTTAATACAGAGTATGTTTGTTTGTTTTTAATCACATAGAGCACACTTTTTTTTTTTTTTTTAATTTTTTTAATTTTTTTTTTCCAGTGGGTTTTGTCATACATTGATATGAATCAGCCATTAGATTTACACTTATTCCCCATCCCGATCCCCCCTCCCATCCCCTCTCACCGATTCCTCTGGGTCTTCCCAGTGCACCAGGCCGGAGCACTTTCTCATGCATCCCACCTGGGCTGGTGATCTGTTTCACCATAGATAGTATACATGCTGTTCTTTTGAAACATCCCACCCTCACCTTCTCCCACAGAGTTCAAAAGTCTGTTCTGTACTTCTGTGTCTCTTTTTCTGTTTTGCATATAGGGTTATCATTACCATCTTTCTAAATTCCATATATATGTGTTAGTATGCTGTAATGTTCTTTATCTTTCTGGCTTACTTCACTCTGTATAATGGGCTCCAGTTTCATCCATCTCATTAGAACTGATTCAAATGAATTCTTTTTAATGGCTGAGTAATATTCCATGGTGTATATGTACCACAGCTTCCTTATCCATTCATCTGCTGATGGGCATCTAGGTTGCTTCCATGTCCTGGCTATTATAAACAGTGCTGCGATGAACATTGGGGTGCATGTGTCTCTTTCAGATCTGGTTTCCTCAGTGTGTATGCCCAGAAGTGGTATTGCTGGGTCATATGGCAGTTCTATTTCCAGTTTTTTAAGAAATCTCCACACTGTTTTCCATAGCGGCTGTACTAGTTTGCATTCCCACCAACAGTGTAAGGGGGTTCCCTTTTCTCCACACCCTCTCCAGCATTTATTGCTTGTAGACTTTTGGATAGCAGCCATCCTGACTGGTGTGTAATGGTACCTCATTGTGGTTTTGATTTGCATTTCTCTGATAATGAGTGATGTTGAGCACTTTTTCATGTGTTTGTTAGCCATCTGTATGTCTTCTTTGGAGAAATGTCTGTTTAGTTCTCTGGCCCATTTTTCGATTGGGTCATTTATTTTTCTGGAATTGAGCTGCAGGAGTTGCTTGTATATTTTTGAGATTAATCCTTTGTCTGTTTCTTCATTTGCTATTATTTTCTCCCAATCTGAGGGCTGTCTTTTCACCTTACTTATAGTTTCCTTTGTAGTGCAAAAGCTTTTAAGTTTCATTAGGTCCCATTTGTTTAGTTTTGCTTTTATTTCCAATATTCTGGGAGGTGGGTCATAGAGGATCTTGCTGTGATTTATGTCGGAGAGTGTTTTGCCTATGTTCTCCTCTAGGAGTTTTATAGTTTCTGGTCTTACATTTAGATCTTTAATCCATTTTGAGTTTATTTTTGTGTATGGTGTTAGAAAGTGTTCTAGTTTCATTCTTTTACAAGTGGTTGACCAGTTTTCCCAAGCACCACTTGTTAAAGAGGTTGTCTTTTTTCCATTGTATATCCTTGCCTCCTTTGTCAAAGATAAGGTGTCCATAGGTTCGTGGATTTATCTCTGGGCTTTCTATTCTGTTCCATTGGTCTATATTTCTGTCTTTGTGCCAGTACCACACTGTCTTGATGACTGTGGCTTTGTAGTAGAGTCTGAAGTCAGGCAGGTTGATTCCTCCAGTTCCATTCTTCTTTTTCAAGATTACTTTGGCTATTCGAGGTTTTTTGTATTTCCATACAAATTGTGAAATTCTTTGGTCTAGTTCTGTGAAAAATACCGTTGGTAGCTTGATAGGGATTGCATTGAATCTATAGATTGCTTTGGGTAGAATAGCCATTTTGACAATATTGATTCTTCCAATCCATGAACACGGTATGTTTCTCCATCTGTTTGTGTCCTCTTTGATTTCTTTCATCAGTGTTTTATAGTTTTCTATGTATAGGTCTTTTGTTTCTTTAGGTAGATATACTCCTAAGTATTTTATTTTTTTGTTGCAATGGTGAATGGTATTGTTTCCTTAATTTCTCTTTCTGTTTTTTCATTGTTAGTATATAGGAATGCAAGGGATTTCTGTGTGTTAATTTTATATCCTGCAACTTTACTATATTCATTGATTAGTTCTAGTAATTTTCTGGTAGTAGAGCACACTTTTAATCTCATAGAGCACACACCACCAGCATTTGAGTCACTTGGGACCCTTGTTAAAAATACTGATTACTGACTACTCTACGGATTTACAGAAGTGTGATAAGCAGGCAGGGTAGAGTTGGAACTTAGGGAATCTGCATATTTAAAATAAACCTGCCAAATGATTCTTATAAATGTTTCCAAACTACTTACCCGGTCTATATGGAAATGCAGAAATCACACTTTAATAGCTTAGGTGCTCTGGATCTATCACTCTTGCTGCTATTCTTGTTCTGACTTATCATCTCAGTTCTATTCGGTGGAATCCTGCTTTGTTTCTCTGTCCTTATTTGGAGAACAATGTCAAGAACTGTGTTTCTGGTCTCTACTTCATACTTTGCAGTCTATTCTCTGCCATGAAAACTCACCCAGTTCCCTGTTTTCTATGAGGTCAAGGCCCCTCCCTGCCCTCTCTGTCCTCCTGGAAGTTCGTCTCTCCTGAAGTCTCACTACCTACAGAGCTTGAGGCAGTCAAACTCTAGTCTGTCTCCTTCCAGCTTCCTGGTTCCACCTTCATATCTTCTGATAAAGTACAAGATTGAGAAGTAAAGCCGTTGTTTCTGTAATTCTCATAAGACTGCCTGTTACATTGTCAATAGCTTGAAACATCTACATTGACTTTGAAAACTGGCTCCATTGGCACCTGTATCTGCCTAAGCCAAAGCACATATGTATTTATCTAAGCAGTGAATTTGATCCCAGCCACTGCATAGGTAGGACTCCATGCTCACTGGCTTCTCTGTAATCTGATAGTCCACTGTATTTATTTGCAAGTAATCAGCAGCCCTGGGGGGTCCCTGGTAGCTCAGCTGGTAAAGAATCTGCCTGCAATGCAGGAGACACTGGTTCAATTCCTGGGTCAGGAAGATCCCCTGGAGAAGGAATAGGCCACCCACTCCAGGGTTCTTGGGCTTTCCTGGTGGCTCAGACAGTTAAGAATCTGCCTGCAGATTGATCCCTGGGTTTGAACCCTGGGTTGGGAAAATCCCCTGGAGGAGGGCTTGGCAACCCACTCCAGTATTCTCTTTTTGTTTTGTTTTTTGCCACTTTATTTAATTTTTTAATTGAAGGATAATTGCTCTTCAGAATTTTGTGCTTTTCTGTCATACATTAACAAGAATCAGCCATAGGTACGCCCATGTCCCCTCCCTTCCAATCTCCCCTCCTGTCTCCCTCCCCACCCCACCCTTCTAGATTGTCACAGAGCCCCTGTTTGAGTTCCTGAGTATACAGCAAATTCCCACCGGCCATCCGTTTTGCATATGGCGTTGTAAATTTCCATGTTACTTTCTCCATACATCGCACCCTCTCCCTCCTCCCTTCCACCCGTGTCTGTTCCCTATGTCTGTTTCTCCATTGCTGCCCTGCAAATAAATTCATCAGTGCCATCTTTCTAGATTCTATATATATGCATCAGTATATGATGTTTATATTTTTCTTTCTGACTTATTTCACTCTGTATAATAGGCTCTAGGTTCATCCACCTCATTAGAACTGACTCAAATGCTTTCCATTTTATGGCTGAGTAGCATTCCATTGTATATATGTACCACAGCTTCTTTATCCACTCATCTATTGATGGACATCTAGGTTGCTTCCATGTTCTAGCTATTGTAAACAGTATTGCAGTGAACATTGGGGTACATGTGTCTTTTTCAGTTTTGGTTTCCTCAAGGTATATGCCTAGTAGTGGGATTGTTGGGTCATATGGTGGTTTTATTCCTAGTTTTTTAAGGAATCTCCATACCATCTTCCATAGTGGCTGCATCAGTTTGCAGTCCCACCAGCAATGGAAGAGGGCTCCCTTTTCTCCACACCCTCTCCAATGTCTGTTGTTTGTAGACTTTTGATCATGGCCATTCTGACTGGTGTGAGGTAGTATCTCATTGTAGTTTTGATTTGTATTTCTCTAATAATAAGTGATGTTGAGCATCTTTTCATGTGTTTGTTAGCCATCTGTATGTCTTTGGGGGAAATGCACATGTAGGTCTTTTTCCCACTTTGTGATTCCACTCCAGTCTTCTTGCCTGGAGAATCCCCATAGTCAGAGGAGCCTGGCAGGCTACAGTCCATGGGGTCACAAAAAGTCAGACCTGACTGACTAAGCACAGCACCATACAGAAGCCCTCCATAACACTCCCCTACATTTGCCCAGAGAACAGCTACTCAGCTTTGGCATCTGTTGTCATCTGAAGTCCCTCCTGATTCACCAGATAGAAAACCAATATTTTCTTTTTCTGTATCCCTAGTGCACAATGATGGACTGCTACAACATCATCCATAGCAGAGGCTGTGGGTACTGTATTCCATACCCTCTTGGCTACTTCAGAGCTTATCTGAATCTGTGACGAATAATTTCACCTGTATGCCAATGCCTTCCCATCTTAAGAACCTGTGTTATTCTGCCTCTCTGCCTAAAGGTGTTTTCTAGCTGATAGCCTAGAAATTCCAGAGACAAGCTTCAACCAATGAGGAAGTGTCTAATGGAAAGCTCAGCCCATCTGTCCCTTACTGGGTTGACTCTGAGGTAGGTGGCACATGATTCCTCACAAAGCCCATGGAAGTGAACCTCAGCTGCCCACATGGTAAACTGCTCATCTGTGATCCAAGGATCACCTTCCAAATAAACTACCTCTACCCATGTATCTGTAACAGAGTCTGCTTTGGGGGAAATCCAAATTAGAACACCATGTTTAACTTATCACTGGATGTATATTTTTTTGTCTGTCTCCTCCTCTCAGACTAGAAGCTCCTTTATAGAAGGGAACATGGATTGAATATCTTTGTATTCTAACTTGTAGCCTGACACACCTAATAAATACTCAGTCGATATTTGTATGAAAGAGTAAGTTGATCTACATTTTAATGACATAATAATGTTTGTGAGGCACTATAAAATCTTAAAGTATGTTTCAAAGCAACCATTGCTGTTACATAGAAATCTCAATGTAGTAAATTCTTTTAAAAAATAAAAGGAATGGTGTAGTCTGGCTAATCAAGTAAGGGATGTAATATTAAAAAACCTGCAAAATCCTAGTTGAAAAAACTCAAACTAGGATTTTGCAGGTTTTTTAATATTACATCCCTTACTTGATTAGCCAGACTACACCATTCCTTTTATTAAACCACATAAGAAAATGTTTTATACTTTTTAAATTGTTTTATTACCTTTTCCCTAAATAAAAATCCAAGTCTCTTCTTCATGGTCTATAATAAATATTAAGACTATACTGCAAGTAAATCTTTCATCGTAAATGATGACAATACAATGAGTGATATGGAGAAATTATCAATAAATCGAAGACTCCTTCTTTATTGTTTTACTTAAAAGTCGTTTCAAAATAAATGTATAATACTTTCAGAAGAATTCAAATTAGTTTATCCTCAAGGGACTACAATCTTTAAATATCTTCAACTGGAGAAGAAACTCACTCTGGTAATTATACATCATTTTGTTTATTTTCAGAAGGCTAGCAGTTCTTGAGCAATTTTATTAAATTAATAATTTATTCCGGTTTTCATCTAGAGTCAGTAAGATATTGATCATTAGTTCTTCATCTATCATTTAATCTTTTTCCTTCACAGTTATGCCCATTCAATAGCTTCACCAGTAAGAAAAAACAAATCCTGCAGAATTATAACTGGGCCGTTCTGTTTCTAGCAGAAGTACTAGAAAGAACTGAAAGAACAATGTGAGCTAAAGTAAAGATGAGCAGATTGACCAGGAACAAGTTCTAATGAATATTTATGGTTAAAAACTTATTTTCTATTTATCATCCTTGCTCTAGACCAAAATAAGTGTTGTTATATTCATAAGAGCCATGAAAAGGCTGAGTTTACAAGAGTGTTTTAAAATAATTTATATCAGAAGCATTCCTGTCTTGAGATATTACTTTCAGGAATCACTCTACTAATCACATATTACTGAGTTTTGGGCACCCTGTTTTTCATTAAAATATATGCTGAATCAAATAAAGAAAAATGTGACAGGCCTACTATAGCTAGGAATCCAATCACAGAAGATGTTTTAGGAAGAACATAAATGTTGATATGGGACTTTTCAACAGCACTAAAAATAGCGAGAAACTCATTATTTCATATTACAAGGTCCAAAAAGAAAAGGCTAACATCCCACAAACATAACCAGTTAGATTAAATAAATAAATAAATAAATAAGCTATTAACATTTGGCAATAGATATTTATTGTACCAATTTTGATTGACCTTAATGTCAGTCCTTATTATATAATATTTTAAGCTCCTCCAGAATAAATCTTTAGCATTGATGAATAAACATGACAGAATTTCAACTATCCATTGAATTGATATTTTCCCTTTATTAAAAAATATATATTTTATAGGAACTGTGAAAATCCTTGTGGAAGGACGAAAATAGAAAAAAAAAATTACAATTTATTTTAACAATTCGAACAAACCATCTTCTAAAGCAAACATATGTCATAGATATTTGTCTTTCTCTCAAGAAAAATAAGTTGTTCTATACTAACAGATGGTAAAACCAGAACCACTAAAGACAGCATATTCTAAAAGTCTCGATTTGTCAATTGTTCTAAAGGCAAAATAATTTTTTTTTCTTTATAAAAAACTACATTTTTCTTTCTGGTGAAATTCCTGGCCAGTTTACTTCATGCAAAGTTTAATCTACATGTTAATCTTCAATCAGTGTGTAATACCGAGAGACATTCCTCTTGTGATTATTCAATTACTCTGTTCACAGTTGGATAGAAGGTCATCATGTACATTTAGTCCATGCATTGAGATTCTTGCATCAGGAAGAAAAGTTAAACAGCTGTGAGGGAAATTGGTTTCTAAACCTATATAGCTAGATAATATTTTGATAATGTTTTAAGGTTTTTAACTAAAGTTCACTTAAAATGGACCCTTTTATTGTCCATTCTCTCGAGCAAATTACTCTTCTCTTCTTTACTAATAAGTGTTCATTGCTGCAGGTAAGGGAGAAGTATGGTAGAAAAGCAGAGAAGCACCCATAACTAAGGCACTAAGTCTCAAGACCCTGGGCTTAGTTTTAAAATGTGAAGTCCTAAAGGATTCAGAGTGTTGTATATATGCAATAAACAATAGATTAGATGAACTGAAATACAGGATACCCCCCCAGCATTCTTGGCTTTAAGCTGGAATTACTACAGTGTGAGCTAGTCTCTCTGGGGTAATTAAATTTGAGCAAAGTATTTGATAAAGTTTACATAATGTCCTTGAGGAAAATGTCTGCCAAATGTTAGTGATTTAAGAGGATTCAAAAGTTGAGTGGCACAGCAGCATCAACTTTGAGCCAGGTTACCAGTGGCATTCTGTGAGGCTCTGCTTAATTCAAAATTTTAATAATTTAGATAACATATAGAAAGTTTGCCAGTCAGACTTTTGAGAGGCTTGAAATTAGGAGAGGGTTAGGTTAGGTTAGAAACTGCACGAGAAATCTGAATAAAATCAGTCAGATAGGCAAACTGGGCCAGATTTAACAAGATTGAAAATAAGCAAAGATACATGTAAAGGCCTCAGTTTAGAACTAAAAAGAGCAAAGCAAAACAAATGAGGGGCTGACAAGGCGGTGCCCCCAAAATATGTTTCCATGAGCATGACCTGAGGGTCTGAGTTAATTTCACACTCAAGCTGAATGGACGAGGTTTTTGCCAAAAAGGTAGTGTTTCATTGGGTTGTACTGTACTTTGTACTGGTCAAAGGATACCTGGAAGAGTGTGCTCACTTCTGACTTTTAGCTTCTGAGTTGGATATCAGTGAACTGTGGTATATCTAAGGTATGTTGCTAGGATTTTATATTCAGAAAAAATGTTTCTGAACTCCTCTTAAGTACTAGACACTCTCCTAGGGATATAGCAGCAAACAGGAGTTAAACACAGTGAATCTGGGAAGGGGGTGATTAATTTGGAAATGATATGAGGGTCTTTGTTAGCTGACATCCGTTGGACAGCTGGCATGTGGAAAAAGAATTAGCCTGATACCAGGTGGCTCCAGGGGGATTATGCAGAAGTTATAAGGATGAAGATTTTGGTTACAGCATCTGTTCAGAAGTACAGAGTATGGACTTGGGTTGAAGAATGTCTTGTCATTTTCCAGCAGAGACAGAAATGTGTCTGTCAGGGTAAATGATACAATGTAGAAGGCACTTAGCATAGTATATGGAGATCTTACGGATGCTTAGTCAGTAGAACAAAATTGTACAGGGTTTTCTGATATCTTTTGGGAGTATGGATAGATGATTCTAGAATTCTAAAGAACAGGAACTCTTATCTTATTTTTTTCCTCTGTGCCCACTACAGAATTTGGCATATGGTTGGTGGTCTTTAAGTATCAAATAAATAAATGAGAGATTTTTATCATCTATAAGACTATACATTAATAATTATGAGTTAAAGAAGTAGAATTTAGAGTTCAGAAATCATTATTTCCAATTCCACTTTCATTGACGATGTTATTTGACATTACCTTTTTTCAGCATCCTTTTTTTTTGCCTGTTACTTAAAGAAAATCTCAGTCATTTTCAGGAGCACATGGATCTTTTTGTCATTTTATAAAACATTCAGTGGCTTGTGGATTTACTGAGAATTTACAAAGAATCCATTATTTCATTCTCCGAATCAAGTAGGATCCTTTTAAAGTCCAGATCATCTGTTATAACCTGCATTATTCTGAACTGCACAATACATCCTTCTCATTTATGAAGTCCTCTTGCTTCCAGAAGGTTCTCTTTGTATATTTCCTTTATTCTCAAAAATGAACATTATTATTTTCAGCTTTCTAATCACTCTTCTCTTTCCCTAAACTCATCTGGAAATACTTATTTCTAGTCCTCTCATGAGCTGTATAGAAGTGTCAATGTTAGCGATGCTAAGACTCTCTGCCATCTCTCAAGTGCTTACTATGTGCCAGGAGCCTGGGGTATCTTATCTCCTTTAAAAATCTTGCCAACTTTATGGTGTTGGTGTTATTATTCCCAATTTACAGATCAGGATGTGGAGGAGCTAGAGTTTAGACTCAATTCTGTATCTTAACTGCATAGTCAACTTTTCATGTCAACTAGAATTTTGGATTGAAACTGTAAACATGCTAAAAAGACAAATGGAAAATTGGGCTTTGTTTTGAATGGAATTTATCTTTGTCAAATAAATTGCAAAGCTCCTTAGTACAATTGACCAAAAACAATGAGATTCAAAGGCTGATGATATCACCCAAAGTATTCTCAAGAGTTTAGGGTTAGATGAGCCCCTATCAATCAGACTAGAAAGTTCCTTCCAGAAGTTTCACAACCAACCTCCTTGTCTTGAGACAAAGAGTGAGGCACTGCCTTGCTCAAGGTCGACAACCTGGTTAATAGCACTGAGAGGACCAAAGTCCAAGCTTCTAGATTCCCAGACAGTAAGACTATTTTTTGAGTGAAATCATGGACAGTTTTCCCCTGAAGAGAGACTCTACTCAAGCATAAGACACAACAGAAGAAATGTATTTTGATGGAGTCTAGCTAAAAATAAATCTTGATTTATGATCAAGCAAGCATTTATAAAGCATTTCTGAACCCCTTAGAGAAAAGTACTTTCTAAATGAAAGTTTCATTTGATCATTTTGAAATGTTTATTTTAGGCAAGCATTCTTTTCATAAAATATTTACACATGCTCTTAATAGCAAATATTCACATGAGTATGTGCTAAAATATCTGAAATTTACTTAACCAAAATTGTACACTTTTCTGGGTACAACCAGCAGGATTTCCAGAAATCCAAAAGAGATAATGGGATTTCCTTACCAAGCCTGTTAAAGAATCAGATAGGAATTTGGAAAGGGCAATTCTGAAATAAGGCTCCTTTAGAATAAGAACTTCCTTAAGATCTTGACTTGAAGAGTCTGCATTAGCTCAAACACCTGCAAAATGAGCAAATAAGGCATAATTTCCCCAAGACTTTAAGCCAAAATTTTACTAACTTCTTTTCACTGCCAAGGACTCAGTTAATGTTTCAAAGATTGAAGCACAATAGGTTTAAGCAGTTTTTCTAGATTTCCAGAAAAATAGAAGAGATATGGGCATTGCCTGATTTATCAAAAGAAAAGCAATAGCGTAAACCTCTGCCTCTATTAGAGATGATTCTAGACATGTCAAAATATTCCTAATGTTGGCAGCAAGCCCTGTGGTAGGTGCGCTTTGAACGGAAAACAATGTCACCTGTTTCTTTGAGCTTATTTTGAATAAATTTCCTGGGAAATCACAAAGCATAAACTCTTCCTGATGAAAAGGAAATCGCTCTGATAGAAGCCCCATGATGTTGCAGAAAGAGCATGAGGACAAGTTAATAGAGTTTCTAGGTTCTTCTTCCAGTTTGCTGCCTGTCAGATAGCACCCTGAGGTGACTCACTTACCCTCCCTGTGCCTCAGTTTCTCCCTCGGCAGAAGGAGGGTGATGGGCCATTTCTAAAGCTTCACTAGTGTGCTTTCATATATGTCCTTTCCTGATGATTTAGCTTCCTAAGGCCCACTTGACTTCACATTCCAGGATGTCTGGCTCTAGGTGAGTGATCACACCATCATGATTATCTGGGTTGTGAAGATCTTTTTTGTACAGCTCTTCTGTGTATTTTCACCACCTCTTCTTAATATCTTCTGCTTCTGTTAGGTCCCTACCATTTCTGTCCTTTATTGAGTCCATCTTTGCATGAAATGTTCCCTTGGTATCTCTAACTTTCTTGAAGAAATCTCTAGTCTTTCCCATTCTATTGTTTTCCTCTATTTCTTTGCATTGATTGCTGAGGAAGGCTTTCTTATCTCTCCTTGCTATTCTTTGGAACTCTGCATTCAGATGGGTATATCTTTCCTTTTCTCCTTTGCTTTTCACTTCTCTTCTTTTCACAGCTAATTGTAAGGCCTCCTCGGACAGCCATTTTGCTTTTTTGCACTTCTTTTTCTTGGGGATGGTCTTGATTTCTGTCTTCTGTACAATGTCATGAACCTCTGTCCATAGTTCATCAGGCACTCCGTCTATCAGATCTAGTCCCTTAAATCTATTTCTCACTTCCACTGTATAGTCATACGGGATTTGATCTAGGTCATCCCTGAATAGTCTAGTGGTTTTCCCCACTTTCTTCAATTTCAGTCTGAATTTGGCAATAAGGCATTCATGATCTGAGCCACAGTCAGCTCCTGGTCTTGTTTCTGCTGACTGTATAGAGCGTCTCCATCTTTGGCTGCAAAGAGTATTATCAGTCTGATTTTGGTGCTGAACATCTGGTGATGTCCATGTGTAGAGTCTTCTCTTGTGTTGTTGGAAGAGGGTGTTTGATATGACCAGTGTGTTCTCTTGACAGAACTCTATTAGCCTTTGCCCTGCTTCATTCTGTACTCCAAGGCCAAATTTGCCTGTTACTCCACGTGTTTCTTGACTTCCTACTTTTGCATTCCAGTCCCCTATAATGAAAAGGACATCTTTTTTGCATGTTAGTTCTAGAAGGTCTTGGAAGCCTTCATAGAACTGTTCAACTTCAGCTTCTTCGGCATTACTAGTTGGGGCATAGATTTGGATTACCGTGATATTGAATGGTTTGCCTTGGAAATGAACAGAGATCATTCTGTCATTTTTGAGATTGCATCCAAGTACTGCATTTCAGACTCTTTTGTTGACTATGATGGCTACTCCATTTCTTCTAAGGGATTCCTCCCCACAGTAGTAGATATAATGGTCATCTGAGTTAAATTCACCCATTCCAGTCCATCTTAGTTTGCTGATTCCTAGAATGTCGATGTTCACTCTTGTCATCTCCTATTTGACCACTTCCAATTTGCCTTGATTCATGGACCTAACATTCAAGGTTCCTATGCAATATTGCTCTTTACAGCATCAAACCTTGCTTCTATCACGAGTCCCATCCACAACTGGGTGTTGTTTTTGCTTTGGCTCCATCCCTTCATTCTTTCTGGAGTTACTTCACCACTGATCACCAGTAGCACATTGGGCACCTACTGACCTGGGGAGTTCATCTTTCGGTGTCCTATATTACTGTTCTTTCCCAGGCTTTTCATGAGTCTGCACTACATCTTTATGAGACACAACTTGCACCTACCCTTGCAAATGATATTTACAAGGTAAGACACATGTATATCAATTCTCCATGTTTTAAATCACTTTTTATGCATGTTGAAAATTTGTAAAACTTTCTCTGCTGTAACCTTATCAAAGTTTTTCTTTGTTCTCATCCAAAAAAGAAAGCATCAGTCACTTAAAACTATGTATATCAGGTTTGCAAGGGGAATGTTTGACTTCCTTAAGAAAATTAACTCTTTAAGAATCGCAGCCAGTTGTTCTAATGGTGTGATAATCAAACAACTAAATGGAGTAGGTTTTGGCAAAGGCTTAGCAAAATGCTAACAATCTGTTAACATTGGCTGGATTTGTAAAACATGATTGAAAGTAACGAGTCCCATTTCTTTAAGAGTGGTTTATGGTAGAGGCTTTTTACTCTGTGAAAAGAACTAATTAGGCCTTTGGATCCAAATTGGCCTATCAAATTGAGTAAAGGGGGGAAAAAACAATTAGTTACATTTTAAAAAGTATAGACTGCCAAAAAAGTTAATCTAGTTGTATATGTAAATAAACACACTTCAGTCTGTGGATCAAGACAGATTAGCAGGTTGTGAGATCCATGCATTGCCTCAGAGACAGCTTTAAAAGCAATAAACAGAACAGCAAATATCAGAGTATATCATAATGATGATTAGTATTGGTTTGTGAAAATTAATTTTACTTACACAGAGGGAACACATATATATGCATATATGTTCTTGGTCACAATGTAAATTTTATTTCTTACTCTCAGTCTGGTTACAAAAAGGTCAAGTTCATTGAATAGAATTTGTATCCTACTGTTGTTTGAAAATTGTATAAATCTTAATTATGTCAAATTGGTTCATAATGCTTTTCAGGTCTACCATATTCTTCTACTCTGTACATTCATTCTATTAATTTCTGAGAGTTTGATATTGAAACTCCAACTAAAAATCTTACTTTATCCACTTAAACGATGGTAATATATGGGGAACCTATATGTAGCTCTGTTCTGTAATTTCCAAGCCTCCTGTAAATGCATTATCATGTTTTCAGAATTTAAAAAATAAGAAAGATAAAAAAAAAAGGTCAAGTTCCTGGGGAAAGATATTGTGAGATGGAGGTTTTTGCGCAGAAGGTTTATCAGGAGGAGCAGGGCAGGCACAACGCCTGTGAAGGACAGGGAGGCAAGCTTGGGTAGAAGAAACAGAACGGAGTTGCAGGTACGACAGAGGTCTCAGCTGATCCCAGTGGGGAGCTTGGAAGGCCTGCAGAGTTGTTCTCAGTTGAGGACGGGGAGCAGCTCTAACCCCACAGCTTGATACTGGTCGTAGGCTGCTCCCAAGGAAGAGGGGTTGCCTCTGGGGAAGTAGCCCCCTTTGCTGGCCAAGGGCAGTCCCAGCAGAGCAACTCTGCCCCGAGCAGTCAGCAGCCTGCACAGCTGGGAAAGTGAGCCCTGGACGCTGAGGGGGCATCTTGGAGGTACTCACAACATCCACCCAGCTATTACCTAGATAGAGCCTGACTCAGACCGCCCTACCTCCAGTGCAGGGACTCTTAGCGCCACTGAAATTTAAGCTTGGAAAAGTATTGTGTATTTTTGTCCTGTGTATTGTAGGATGTGATAAAGAAACTGACTCCATTTTTGATGATCACTGACAACTTCCAAACCCTACCACTTCCCGTTGACTTTTTGTCCCACATCTGAACAGTCCTAAGAAAGCTAGGGTGTTCCTACCTTTGGCTCTAGTTTGATTTTAAACACTATTGTGCACCTTCTACCATCTTGTTGCAGCTTTTCCTTTGTCCTTGGACGTGCGGTATCTTTTTTTGGTGGGTTCCAACATTCTCCTGTCGGTGACTATTTAGCAGCTAGTTGCAATTTTGGTGTTCTCACAGGAGATGTGCGCATGTTCTTCTACTCTGCCATCTTGGATTACTGTTGGCAGTAGCAGGGAAATTCAAATCAGGCAAACCCAGGCCTGGGGGCGGGAACCCTAACCCTAGATTTACTTACTAATCACAGTAAAACCCAAGCCATTTTCAGACTGCACCTGCACTTTTCCAGGGAGCATTATTGTATGAGCAATAAACCTTTCATACCCTGTTGGTTGTCTGTGTGTGTATGAGATCACCACTCTTGATATCTGAACCAAATTTCAGACATAGGATACTTCACATCATCCCTGTTCTCTATCCTGTAGATGCCAGTCATACTCAACCCACTCCACAATGGGACAACCAAAATGTACCCAAACATTGCCAGGTGCCCCTAGGTGACAAAATCACCCCTGACTGAGAACTGCTGCTCCAGAGCATAAATGGCCCTTTGCTAAGTAGGTAAGTGATAGCTCATTTGAGTCCAGTGTGCTGTGTTCCAATTATTCTTGTATGATACCCAGAAAAGTCCTGTGGTCATTCTAAATTCTTACAACAAAACAAGATGGTAAAGGTGGTTTCATGGGTTCTGTGTCATTAGGTAGGATGTCTGATTTTCTACTTCTGGTCTGGCTGTAAATTCAGAGTGGGTGGTCTGGTGGGAAAACAGGCTGGAAACTTTAAAAACAATTTGATTGTTTTATTTATGGGGCCTATTAGCTCCTTCTTTGGAAGGCACATAAAATCATTTAGGCCCTGTAAAATGGGATAATGTGGTGATTTGCATTTGCATGCCATTTTAAAAATCCATTTTATGAAGTGGGAGTGAAGCAGAATGGTATAGTTGGATTTTAATCACTAGAGTTTTGACTTCCCCTCATGGGAGCTATTATCCTATTTCAAAGATTAGAAGCTGCAGAGAGCAAGAGAATAGAGGTGAGTGAGCTGGAAGGAGTATTCTTTAAAAGCTAGGAAGCTTTTGCTAACAGTTGTAGACCACAGAATCCCACACCTCACTTTGGCTATCTTAATTTTTAGTGCAAGCTTACACTAAAACACAGGATTTGAAAATGAGGTGGAATAGCCTCATAATTGCATTAAACTTATCCAACAATTATTTCCAAATATATATTTGACAATCTAGAAGAAATCTTCCTTAGCTCTCATTCAGGAATCTGCTTTTGTTCATGGTGACGTATAATATTGTTTTCATGATTTGAAAGTTAGAGACTCTTCTATTTTAGTCATATCATTAGCCAAAACATTTTAGAAGAGTATAGATTTTTAAAAAATTAACTCACTTGTATAGTGCTTCAATCTTGATATACACTGATGTAAGTTTCAGCTTTGCGTATTTTAGTTTGGTGAATTCAAGGTTAATTTTATTAAAGAGAAAGAAAGTGGTTTTTAATGGGGAAATTACTGACTCATCTGCAAGGAAGTCATTGTCTCATTGCTGGGCTTGGGTGCCAAAGGCATGCTGGGAAGTGACATCAAATCTAAAGACAGTATAAGAGCTGGGAACCACCACAGAAATCAGTGCAATGACTTCTTTTCTAGACAAGATTCTTTTAATTGCTAAGAACAGCAACAGTTAGAGCAAGAAAACAATGGACATACAGGTTTCATGGAATTCAAGAATACCACACAGAGCATTGCTTGATCTCACAGGAAACAGCATGCTGGAGGCAAGTAGGTGCTTTGCCACCATTTCTCAACTCCGCTTCAGGTTTCCTTCATTTTCTTGCTGTTCACTGTAGATTGTTTTCCTCTGGCATTCCTCCGATTATCAACAGTCCAACTACTGGGCTGACGACAGGTGTTGACATGACTTTCGCTTAACTTGTCCTAGTTACTGGCCCAGAAGTCCACAATTCCAGAAGCGGAATCTAATTGGCTCAGCTTGAGTTATGTGTCTATTCGTCATCCTCTAAGCTGTCGCCGCTACCTGGGCCAACTTCTCCAGTGTTGCGGATGGGTAAGCATAGCACACCAGGTCTGCAAGCCTTTCATTTTAAAGATAAGAGAACTGAATGAACACCTGTGGGGGAAGTGATTTGTCCTTAGTTATGTAACCAGTTATTGACTGATAGACAGTAATAGAACCACCACTCCACTTTTTTTTTTTAAACTATCAAAGGTATATTACATCTGTCACACCTTCCTGGCATTTCTTCCTAGCAGAGGGAAGGAGAACACTCTTGGGTTCCGAAACTGGGGCAAAAGGTGACTAGCAAGTTGGAGATGCCTCTAGGTTTTCTGCATAACTATTCTGCATTTAGTAGATTGTCTTTTAATTGCTTTGTCTATTCACTTGCTTTATTGAGATATTTACTTATTATAAAGTTCACCCATTTTAAGTGTATATGTCAGTAAGTTCTAGTATATTTGTAGTTATACAACCATCACCACAATCTAGTTTCAGAACATTTCCATCAGCTTATGTTCATGTACTGAATTTGTTGTATACACAACAAAAATCAAATTCAATATGTTTTTTATTTTTCAGCTCTACTATGAACCAAGCATTGTGCTAAAATTGTTACAGAACATTATCTTTGTCTATTATCTGTATCTTGTATTTATGCTGTGATGCATATCTAAATAACATGAAAAATGCTGTAATAGATGTGTAGAGAAATTGTGATGGGTAAGCAGAGAAAATGCCAGTTAATTCATTTTAGTTTAAAAGAAAATCTATCCCTCCTTTTTTACATTCAAAGATTATGATATTTAAAATTACATATAACTTTAAACCAATTTGAGAAATATTATCTATCTACATACAAATCACTGGTAATAGCACTAAAAAAGAAATGTTGTCCTGGCCTTTACAAGTCTAGCAGAGAAAGGATATATTCACAAATTACTATTTTATTAAGGTAGAATATCATGATACCCTTTCAAATAGCTATGAAGTCCTGGCAAAGGGTGAGACTATAACTTTTGAAATTAGGGAATTCTCCCCATAAGGGGTAGTAATGCTTTACCTTGAAGAAAGGGGAAAATCTTAAACTTAAAAATGGGCCTTCATAAGGTGATAATTTGTTATTCATAATTGAACAACAAAAGAGACAATTACACTGGTTACAGTGATGCAATATGAATAAGGTAGGATTTTTCTGGGAACACTAGGATGTGTGATCGCTCTAGTCATCGGAGGGAAAATACAATAGTTGGAGAAGACACAAGCACGCGCTCAAAGAGGGGAAAGGGGAAGGCCATTGAAAGATATGACACGTGAAATGATACTGCTGTGCTTCCCAGTATTCTCCTTTATATGGGCCATATAAAATGGGTTCTGTCCTCTCTCACTGTGGCGGGGAATGGGCTCAGTTTCCTACTACTTTCCCACCCTCTGGGGACAACAAGGGATGAAGATCCTGGGATTTGTAGAAAGATGGGAACTTTGGATATTTGGTGTCCAACAGGCTAACCTGTGCAGGTCATCACTCAGCTCCCTGTCCACTTTCCTTCTCTAGGTATAACCTTTTTTCCTCACTCTTGCTTCAAGTACCCAGTTTCTCTACTCTGAATTATATTTCTAATCTCACCTCTGCACTTCTAGCCCAGGTTTGCCTATTTTTATATTAATAGAAAAGCAAATTCTGCAAACTTTTCTGTTTCTAACTTCTGTCAGCTGATTATTTCAGTCTTTGTTTCTGGTTGAGTCTGAGCTGAGGGAAAATGCTGAGCTATAACACTGCCATACAATTAATGTACCATGGTTGTTACCTAATTGTAACCAGGAAAGTGGTGGTAGGACTAGAAAAATTCATGAATGAAGTATACGTTTATTTTGAGTTCAGTTCCTGTGGCCTGATGTCAAAATGCAGAACCTCACAGAAGTAGAGAAACTCATTTTCAACAAGAAACATAGATAATATCACATGTGGCAAAGGAGTTGAGTATTTCCTAGAGAAGTCAAATTAAGGAATGTGAGGACAACCAGAAGGATTGGTGATGGATGAAAAGTGGTCCTGGAAAAAAAAACAAAAAACTTTAATACAGTTTTGTCTAGAAAAGGTCCTGTAAACAAAGTAGCAGCACTAAGAACTTGGTGCTCTAATTTAAAGAGTATGTAATTTGAGAGAGCTTCAGCTGTATCTTTCACAGAGGCTGCCCGTGTACCTATCTAGACATCTACTACTTGACCTGAAACTTGAGGAGAATCAAATCAATTAGCGCTTTTGCTCTAAGGATTACACAGGCCCTTCCCATGAAGCATCAAGAGAAAAACTGCACATGAGACACAGCATGGGATATCTGAGTGTGGCATTTGCTTCAGGATATTGTCTGGAAGTTGAACGTCTCCTAAAATGAAGATCTGAAGGACCTGAAGGACGACAGAGGAAGAGATGGTTGGATGGCATCACCAGCTTAATGGACATGAGTTTGAGCAAACTCCAGAAGTTGGTGATGGACGGACAGGGAAGCCTGGCATTCTGCAGTCCATGGGGTTGCAAAGAGTCGGACACAACTGAGCAACTGAACTGAACTGAACTGAAGGACCTTCAGCTACTTTACTATCTATAAACATTTCACTGTGCATAATAAAATACAGTACTCTAAGAGTTCCAGAACCTATATAACTCTCTAATTTTCATATAAAATATTAATATTAAGTAGCCTTAAAGTAAAATTGGATCCTTTTTTCTTGTGCCTCTAGAGCAATTTAATAAGGGTGCCATTAGAATAAACTGGCAACATTTCAACCACTGAAGAGCTCCAAGATGAGAAGAACTGGTCTTTACGTACACTAGGATGATTTAAAAAGGACTTAGTAGTTTAGGATTTTCATTTTCATTATAAGTCAGAATGAAATCAAGATACTTGAAACAATATAATGAGATACTGATATTTTTATTCCAGTGATGCTCCTGTGAAGTGAGGATCAACACATTGGAACCATTATTATTCTGTTAAAAACAAATCAGCATTGAGTGTCTGTCAAAATTTGTCATGGTCCAATTATGATGCCACATTAGCTATAGTTTATTTAAGCTGCCAGCACACAATAAGCTCTAGGGAGATTATTATTAAGAGCATAAATCTAGCAAGAAATGAGTAAATCCATAGCATTTCTTCAATAAACAGAGAATGCCTTTTCTTTGTTTTTAAAAGACTGTAGAATTTTACCCATATAAAAGCACTGTATTTCATCTTGTCCAAATGAATATTTTATGAATGAAAAAATTGAGAATCGGTAAGTTAAATGATCTATCCAAAATCACACACTTAATAGTAATTGATCTAAAATTAGAATCCATGTGTTTCTAGACTACAAGTGAAATACATTAACCAGAAGTCATGTTCTTCATAGAATACTGCTATGCTTTTTTGCTGATAAAACCTCTTTAGAGAAAGATGTTTGTTTAATTAGGGATAAATGGACAAATATCTATCTATCTTTGCCACTTTGAAGCTGTTATAAGTCACTTAATCTCTGTATCATGATTTACTTGTTGGCTAATGAAGATGAAAGTAACAGTGAAAGTGTTAGTCACTCAGTCAAGTCCGACTTTTTGCAATCCCATGGACTGTAGCCCATCAGGCTCCTTTGTCCATGAAATTCTCCAGGCAAGAGTACTGGAGTGGGTTGCCACTCCCTTCTCCAGGGGATCTTCCAGACCCAAGGACTGAACCCCAAGTCTCCTGCATCGCAGGCAAATTCTTTACTAACTGAGCCACCCTGGAAGCCTGATGGAGATAATCTCTGCCAATAATAATCTTAGGTTTGTTGTGAAGGAAGGAAGGAAGGAATAAAAGGAAGAAATCCATTTATTTATTCTATATTTTAGTGGGCAGTTGTATGCTTTATACCATCACATTGGGTATTATCCCAAAAGTGAATCAGATTGGAAACTGCCTTTAAAGGTTTGCAGAATAGTGGAGGAGCTAAGATTTGTGCCTGTTTTCTCCACCAGGGGGCTTCTTCCCTTGTGGCTCAGTTGGTAAAGAATACGTCTGCAATGCAGGGTATGCAGGTTTGATACCTGGGTCAGAAGATCTTCTGGAGAAGGAAATGGCGACCCACTCCAGTATTCTTGCCTGGAAACCCCATGGAGAGAGAAGCCTGGAAGGCTGCAATCCATGAGGCTGGACATGACTGAGAGATTAAACTATCACCACCACCACTATTTTCCTGGGATTTAGCATGATATCTGGCATGCAGTCAATGTTCAGTAACCACTAAGTAAATAAATTGACCAATTGAGTATGTAGAAACACCTCTAACATGAGATAAGAAGTAGTAAGAGCCACAGGGAACAGCAGATTGATGCTCTGGGTTTTAGAGATCTTTGTTAGATTCCAAAGAACCTATACTAAAGTACAGAGGTCTTGGGTCCCAGAGCCAATCCTAACATACTACCTATTTCTGTGACCTTGATCAAACCACGCAGACTATATAGCTTTTATTTGTAAAAAGGAAAAGATTAGACCACAGAGACAATACTGACTATATAAATGAATAAAGTAGAATGAGGGCAAGGTAATGGGGGCTGGTAGGGATGATACAATCTAGAAAGCTTCCCAGTCTGGAAGTAGGGCACCCCTTCTCAATCCATTCAGGAAGAAGAACCTAATGTTGAAGATCTTCCACATTTTCAAGAGAAATCCATATTTTTCAATTTTTTAGAGTTTTCTAGTTCTTGCCTAGAGAACCCCGGGGACGGGGGAGCCTGGTGGGCTGCCACCTATGGGGTCGCACAGAGTTGGACACAACTGAAGTGACTTAGCAGCAGAAGCAGCAGCGTTTAAATGTTAGCTACTAATTCAAAACTTGAAAAAAAAAAAAAAAAGCAAGTGAAACAAATCTGTCTCTGAATCAGATCTGGCCCATGGGTCACTAGTATTTTATTTGTAGACTAGATGATCATCAATATTCTAATAATCTCCAATTCTTTGTTTTGCTGAATCTCTTTAATATTGTGAAGGTTAGGAAATAATGCAGTTAATGTTGGAGTGATCTGATTTTTCCCAAAATATCTCTCAGTCAGCTTTTATGAAGTTTGTGCTGACAATTTTCCATGTAGATATGATCTATGACATCACAATGTAAGTATTGCTTCCTGGAATTTTTGAAGGCTAATTAAAATTTTAAAATCATGCTAACATCTGGAATTGCTGCTAACCACATACAGAAGGACAAAAGCAAAGAGTTTATCTTTTTTAGGCCTTCTCTCTTCAGTTTATCTTGTGGGGTTTTTTTTGCAAACCATTTTTCCATAGATATGCCCTTAATTGAGTGTTGACAGCTTAGAACTAACTGGAAGAGGTTCTTGGCTTTCCCATCATGCATTTCTCTCTAGCTTGGGCATCCATTTACAATGAGCTGACTGTTACAGAACAGTAGATGCCTTTTATTATTGCTGACATAGATCTTGGGTTTTTTCCCCCACATTTGCACCATGTAGATTGATTTCTTTTATGTTTATTCAGCTAAAACTTGAATGCCTGAGAGAAAATGAAATGGCATGCCATTTGTCATTTTACCTGACTATGTCCTTAAATAATGCCTGTTTTTTTTTTAACTGAATATTTGCTAAATTATTTATTTATAAAATTTATATGAAAGCAGCCTGGTAGCATATTACAGTATCTTCCATCTGTGGACCTTACACTGTACTTCTCCCCGTGTCCTTCTGTAAGATGCACTTTTTAGGAGGAATTCATAGACCTCCTTTTACTTTCCTGTGACACAATGTACTTTCAGTAATTTTTCCTCACAGCAGGTTTTCCCTAATACTTTTTGAGCTAAAAATTAAAATTTAGCATGCAATAGCATGGTACAGCGTTGGAGAAGGAAATGGCAACCCACTCCAGTGTTCTTGCCTGGAGAATCCCAGGGACGGGGGAGCCTGGTGGGCTGCCGTCTATGGGGTCGCACAGAGTCGGACACGACTGAAGTGACTTAGCAGCAGCAGCAGCAGCATGGTACAGACTCTGAGTTAGATAATCTGAGTGTGACTTCCAACTATCTCTACCACTTACTGTGTGATTTTGTGCAAGTTAACTTAACCATGCTGAACCTCAATTTCCTCGTCTGTAAAATGGAGATAATTCTAGTACCACCACATACGACTGTTCTAAAATTTAACAGTGAAAATTAATAGTACATGGTACATAATAGTTATTATGCAGTTGATACTTATTAGCTATTATTTTCATTATTATTATGTTAAATTTTCTCTTTGGAGGTATAACATTAGATTACAGATAACCTTAGACAATTTAGGGAATGATATTTGCATTGCACTGTTCGCTTTTCCTTCCAAAAATCTCACCTTTTCTCCCTTCCTTTCTTTCTGTATTCCATTGTACTCTCTCCCTGTTTTCTTACCTCTCTCAAGTCATTCATAATTATTGAGTACCCACTAAGTGCATGACATGGGCAAAGACCATGAAGACAAAAGAGATTAAAAAATGATCAAAAGAGACTCTGTCCCAGCTCTCAGGGAATTTACAGGATGTCAGGGAGGAGACAGGAGGCAGTCATTAATTCAACAATGTCATGAATATACAATTACAAACTGTGTCAGCTAACCGAAATTAATGAACACCCTCAATTTACCCTTGCTTAAGGAACTGTGATGCATAATAACATTAGCAAGTAATATTTACATGATGTTTACCTCTTACAAAAAACTTGTATTTATTTTGTTTTATTTGAACCTTATAATAGTGGTATGATATAGATATTGCTAATTCCCACTTCAGAGATCATGAAACTGAAAAGTGAGAATGACTTAGGGTCAAAGAGTAATCTTATTAAAAGACTTAAGGCAGCATCTTCTGCCTTAAGATCTACACACTTTTCTAATTTTCTACAAACGTTTCTAAAAAACTTCTGGAATTGCCAAACTCACCTGGGAGGTTCTAGAAATGGATGTGTCTCTCAAGGGACTTGTATTCAAATATTATTTGGGAGGGGGGGACAAGCTCTAGATTTAATTCCTGGGTAGACTAAGTGACCAGGTTACATCCAGGCTGTGGTTCTAATCCCAGCCAGTTCCTCCCAAAGCCAACTATAAATACCAAAGACAACCACTGAGGTTTTAGCCCTGATTTATCAGGACCAACACTGCTTTTGGAAAAGTCCACTTAAGGTCTAGATAAACATGTAAATTCTTTTGCACCCGCTTTGGCTGCCAGCCTCTGTACCAGGATTCTTGTTTCCACCCCCACCAGTTGACTTTCTCTCAATTTACAAAGACAAAGAGACAACAGGAGAGAATATACACATCTTTCCAGCAGAGTTGGAATGAGAGTCACAAAGCTACCAGCCATGACTTGACCAAGTAAGAATTCTACTTTCCAAGTATGTGTATATATGCTTCCCTGGCCATAGTGAAAACTGTGATAGATCACATTTCCAGAAGAGACATGATACAGGTAACCACACCTGGGATACGTGCTCAGAGGACTATCTGGGGAAGCTTGGCACACGTTTTCCTTGTAACTACACCTTTAAACAGTCCATCACATTGACTTGATCACTTGCTAGTAAAGTGTGCATTTAATGGGTGGTTCTATTTTATTACATTCAGGATGGTCACAAGCAGTCGTCTAACAATTAGTTTCAGGGGTCAGCCCTGAGCATGCTCCCTGCTCCATCCTTGAGACTGCCCAGTGGTTATACAACCACAACACCCAAACTTACTATCAGGGTCCTAGATAAACACCCTCTTCATACTAGAGATTTTTGCCTTCACTTGGAGCAAACTTCTTCACGAGTTGTTACGGAAAGGAAACACGAATTCTAGTTTTGACAAAATATGGCTCCCAGAAGAGTTGTGACATTTTGGATTTGAAAGAGCTTTGAAAAGTTCAGTGTCTTCATTTACTGAAAAGGAAACTGGGGCATTATGGTTGGCAAAATAACAGCCCCTCAAAGATGTGCGTGTCCCTATTCTCAGAATCTGTGGAAGTGTTACCCTGAATAACAGGGTATGTTTGCAGATAACCCCTAACCTTTGCAGATGTGATTAAGGTTAAAGACCGTGAGATGGAGAGAAATTATGCTGGACTATCCTGGTGGGCCAGTCTAATGATGAGTCCCTACAGAAATAAAACGAAGGCCAAAGAGTAGATCAGAACGATGAAATGTGAGGAGGACTCTACTCATGGTTGATGGTGTTGTAAGGGGACCTCCAGCCAAAGAATGTAAGTCTCTCAGGGGCTGGAAGTGACCCTCCCCTTACAGACAACAAGACAATGGGAGCTTTGAACCTGCAACAGCAAGGGACTAAATTTTGCCACCAATCTAAGAGAAAAAAAAAAAAAAAATTGAATTCTTCTCTAGAACCTCCAGAAACACAGCCCAGCTTACATTTTGATGTTAACCCAATAAGGCCCTATTGGATTCATGACCTAAATGTAAGTATTATGTTTATACTGTTTTAAGCCGCTCAATTTAAGGCAGTTTGTTTTGGCAGCTATAGGAGATGGATACAGTGGGAAAGAGACTTGGCTAATGTCACATACCTAGTTTATAGCCCAGCCAAGAGCTATTCCCAGGACTTCTGACCACTTGTTGCTTTAAGTCTTCCCAGTCAGCTTACCTTCATTTACTCTCTAACACAACATCAGGTTCTGTCCCTCCTCCTGGTGATAGTCCTTCTAACAAGGCTGATATTTTCTTGCTTCCATATCTAGTTGAGTACCATCTGTCTCACTGTCTCAAATGGAAACTCCATAAAGAGGGGGACTCTGTTTTCATTGCTCATTTCTTTACACTTAGTTATCAACACAATGCTGCACACGGAGTAGGCCTCAATAAAATGTGCTGAATGAACGAATGAAAATAAAAGGATGAATGAATAAATGAGTACACACTGTGTCAAAATCAGTGCAAATGGAGCTATCAAGCTAAAAGAAATTTCATAAATTTATACTCAAATCTTCATTTTACTTATGAGGGAACATGAGACTGAGGTCACAGGTTCAGTTCTTAGCAGATCCAGAGCAGAGCCTGACCTCCTGACCACCTGAACAGCATATCCCTGTTTTTCATTAGATGCGTGCCGAAACGTCACATTTAAAAGCAGTGTGGAAATAGATGTGTGTGGTGCAACCAAAGGGTGGTAATTGGAACTGATACTACCTGAGTGTCTGTATCTCTGAAAATACCCAGGGGCAATACTTGTCTTAAAAATGTTTGCTTTTCAAATTTTTCTGTATTAGTTCAGATAGCCCACAGACAACTTAAGCAAGCACTTTCATTCATTCCTGAAAAAAGATTGTAAATGTCTGTAGAAGGAATAGACGTGGCAGTTTCATCCCAGTTGTGCTGGTTTGGACTAACGGAATTGACTGCCTGGCTGGGTGACAATATATAAGTTTGGCTTTTAAAATTCATTTCTAAGCTGCTCATATGTTCCTGTTCTCTTTTTCATTTTTATACACTCCGTGTCCAACATTTTAATTATCTCCATGTGTCCTAATCAGATCATTTTTGTTTGTGTTTGTGCTTTTCTTGGGTGTGCAAGGAAAAAAAAAATAGACTCAAGCAATTTATCTATTCATTTCATCACCGGATATGTATTGACAATCCTTTAGGATGAAGAGCAAAGATGCCAGTCTCGAGGGGACTTTTAGGCCTTGATCACGGGCATTCCTGCTGTGACCACCAAGGACTAATGCCTAGAGGATTCTCTCTGAGAGGGTGACAGCAAGGCCACTGACCCATCACAGAGCCAGGTCATAGGCCAATTGCAATTTGAACTCCTGCGTATATTTAACACTATAGACTAAATGTTTGTGTGTCGCCACAATTCATGTGTTGAAACCTAATCCCCTATATGAGGGTGTTTAGAGGTGCAGCCTTTAGGAGGTAATTAGGTCATGAAGGTGGATCCCTCAAGAATGGAATTAGTGTCTTTATAAAAGAGACCCCTGCGAGATCCCTCTCCCTTCCCTCAGTGTGAGAATATAGCATAAAATGGCCTGCAACCCAAAAGAGGTTCCTCACTGAAATCTGACCAAACTGGCACCCTGATCTCAGACTTCCAACCTTTAGAACTGTGAGAAATACATTTATGTTGTTACGTAAGCCATGCAGTCCGTGGCTCTTTGTTATAACAGACTAAAACACTTGATTTTTCTGTTGTAATATTTTCCTTTGATTTATAAATCCTCCCTCATTCTCCCCACACTGGCTTCATTTTCTTTTCTTCTGTGGAAAAAAAAAAAAAGACATTTTTACCCATCTGGGCCAAGGGTAAAAAAAAAAAAAACAGGGCATTTTAAAAATGGAAAATAAAGAGAAGAACAGGTGAAACATCAATTTGTACCTGTGAATGACCTGAATCATATTGGATTTCTCTCCTTTCTTGTCTTGAACTGCCATTTCCACTTCGGCCAGGCAGTTATCTTCTGTTGGGCCAGGAGGCCAAGTCAGATACGTCTTCTGAGCTGTCTGAAAGCCCAGCTTGGGCCCAGGCTGGTAGTGTGTCTCAGCGTGGCTACCTCTGTGTGCTTCACCTCAGAGTCCCTGGGCCTCCCGCCTGCAATTAGGAAGCAGCAGACGCAGCCGGGCTCCCACGGGTGAGTGCCGCAAATCAAATTGTCGTTCCTTTCATAAACCTGACCCAGCAGTCACTCCCACGAGACAGTCATTTTCCAGGAGAGCTTTTTCTATTCTGACAAAACCCATGAGGCAGCTATTTTGTGAAGAGATTGAATCTCGCTTTCCCATCAGGAAGAAAACTTTCAAAATTATACTCTAGGCAGTGTTACTGCCAGAGCCAAGTCATAGGAGACTCACAGGGAGTTCAGTCTCATTTCTGCTGCTGACCAGCTGGGCCACCTTGGAAAAACATTTTGACCTCTCTGGGCCTTGACTTTCTCAACTGTAAAGTGAGAGTTTGTCTAGGATCAGATACGACAACATGGAGGTCAGGGGTCTGAGTTTAGTCTGTACATGTATTTTATTTATTCTGAGCAGTTTTTCTTTTTGTTAAGGCAAGAGTTTAATGCCTTCACTTGAGACAGTTGCCTAAGAGTCTCTCACAGTCCCCCAACCCACCTTGGCTTAAATTGAGTTTTACTCGTTTACCTTACCTATTTGGTCCCTGGAGACATTTCCAAGTTCAACTCCTGAACTAGATGACCTTAAAGTGTACTCCTGGTTCTAATAATTTATGATCTCCAGGGATAAGTCATCTGCAAATGATCAAAACAAAGAGAGATGAATTAGACATTTCATGCATTTGTTCTTCTAAACTCTAGATTCTAGACCACTGATGATGATTCCCATTTCACATGCCCTCACATTTCCATGCATGGTGATCATTTTCAGCAGTAACTCTATCTTTGGTGTATCTGTGTGACTCAAAGCCCCATGAAAGAGAAGAACATGAGGCCTGGTGACCGGGCAAGGCAAGTGTTTTCAACAGTCTTGGACTTGCTGGAAAGGGAAACTCAGTGGTAGATGGCAGAGTGGCAGAACTCTGCATCCACCCCTTGGTGTAGAACTTGGTAGTGTGACTTTGTAGCTTGTCCCACTGAGGTAGGAGAAGGAAATGGCAACCCACTCCAGTACTCTTGCCTAGAAAATTCCATGGATGAAGGAGCCTGGCGGGCTACAGTCCATGGGGTCACAAAGAGTCAGACACGACTGAGCGACTTCACTTTCACTGAGGTAGAGTTCGTTTCCCTACCCCTTGAATCTGAGGTGGCTTGTGACTTTCTTTGGGCAATAGAATGTGGCACAAGTGACCTTATGCCAATTCCAAGTCTAGTCCTCCAGGGGTCTGACATACTTCAATTCTTTGTCTCAGAACCCTAACAGCTCTCATATGGACAAGGTCTGGTTAGCATCACGGAAAATGAGAGACATGTTGCCCACATTACCCCAGCCAACAGCCTGCCAAAGCTAGAAGCATGGTTGCCTACCCAATCAGCAGATGACTACACTTGCAGGAGTGAGCCCACAGACAGTAGAAGGACCACTCCAGCTCATCTAAAGAGCTGAGTCAAAAATCTGAACTAAAGAAATAGGGATTGTGTGAAGCACTAAATTTTAAGGTGGCTTGTTATGCAGCAGAAACTGGTACAGACTCATGTGCTTGGTTCACTGCAATAAGCACTGAATGAGTAGTGTGTGAGAATACAGATGAGTCAGATACTATCTCTATCTCTAAGGAACGTGCAGTTAAGCTGAAAATAAGAAAACTGGGTGGATATTGAGGGGGAAGTGAATTATAGCAGATATCATAATGAAATTGCAATTGAAGCTCTGGACTCCAGAGGATTGGAGAAGACTTAGTAAAGAAGGTCCCATTTGAAGTGGTTATTAGATAATGTGTGGAATTTACACAGGTGAAGATGGGAGATGGACTTGTTATTTATGGGGAGAGGTAGCTGGATGATAGCAATAAAACAGATCCACATAAATGAGAAACAAGAGCAGTTTCATCAAGCATTTACTGTGTTCCTATTTTCCTATTTGCAAAACCACGGTGGTATATTAATACATGATATAAATCTGAATCTTAAATGGTTCATAATCCAATTGGAAAGATAAGCCACAACTGCATGAAACAAGTTATAATGTAAGACATGAGGCTTCTCCCAGAGCCAGCACACGGGAGGGCGGCTGTGATGGTAAGTGCGTCTGCAAGGTTCATATTCAAGGTTGATTTCATTTAGGATTGACTAGTTTGATCTCCTTGCTGCCCAAGGGACTCTCAAGAGTCTTCTCCAGCACCACAGTTTAAGAGCATCAATTCTTTGGTGCTCAGATTTTTTTATGGTCCTACTCTCATCCATACATGACTACTGAAAAAACCACAACTTTGAACACCTGATGCAAAGAACTGACTCAGTGGAAAAGACCCTGATGCTGGGAAAGATTGAAGGCGGGAGGAGAAGGATGAGATGGTTGGATGGCATCACCAACTCAAAGGACATGAGTTTGAGTAAACTCTGGGAGTTGGAGATGGACAGGGAAGCCTGGCGTGCTGCAGCCCATGGGGTCGCAAAGAGTCAGGCACGACTGAGCAACTGAACTGAACTTGAACATACAGACCTTTGTCAGCAAAGTAATGTCTCTGCTTTTTAATATGCTGTCTAGGTTTGTCATAGCTCTTCTTCCAAGGAACAAGCATCTTTTAATTTCATGACTGCAGTCACCATCCAAGAAAATGAAGTCTGACATTGTTTCCACATCTTCCCCATTTATTTGCCATGAAGTGGTAGGACCAGATGCCATGATCTTCATTTTTTGAATGTTGAGTTTTGAGTCAGCTTTTTTACTCTCCTCTTTCACCTTCATCAAGAGGCTCTTTAGTTCCTCTTCACTTTCTGCCATTAAAGTGGCATCATCTGCATATCTGAGGTTGTTGATATTTCCCCCAGCAATCTTGATTCCAGCTTGCGATTCATCCAGCCCGGCATTTTGCATGATGTATACTGCATATAAGTTAATTAAACAGGGTGACAATATACAGCCTTGACATATTCCTTTCCCAATTTTGAACCAGTTCATTGTTCCATGTCCAGTTCTAACTGTGGCTTCTTGTCCAGCAAACAGCTTTCTCAGGAGGAGGTAAGGTGGTCTGGTATTCCCATCTCTTTAGGAATATTCCACAGTTTGTTGTGATCCACACTGTCAAAGGCTTTAGCATAGTCAATGAAGCATAAATAGATGTTTTTTTTGGAATTCCCTTGCTTTTTCTATGGTCCAGCATATGTTGGCAATTTGACCTCTGGTTTCTCTGCCTTTTGTGAATCCAGCTTATACATCTGGAAGTTCTCGGTTCACATACTGCTGAAGCCTCACTTGAAGGATTTTGAGCATACTCTTGCTCGCACGTGAAATGAGTGCAGTTGTGCAGTAATTTGAATATTATTTGGCCTTGCCTTTCTTTGGGACTGGAATGAAACCTGACCTTTTCCAGTCTTATGGCCACTGCTGAGTTCTCCAAGTTTGCTGGAATAATGTGTGCGGCACTTTAATAGCAATATCTTTTAGGATTTGAAATAACTCGACTGGAATCCCAATCACCTCCACTATAGTAATGCTTCCTAAGGTCCACTTCACATTCCAGGATGTCTGGCTCTAGGTGACTAGAGATCTCTTTAAGAAAATTAGAGATACCAAGGGAACATTTCATGCAAAGATAGGCACAATAAAGGACAAAAACAGCAAGGACCTAACAGAAGCAGAAGTGATGAAGTAAAAGTGGCACGAATACATAGGACTGTACAGAACAGCTCTTAATAACTGTGCCTTACTTCCTATGATAGTTCTTCTCAGGTTCCAACACGTTTTCTGGTGATACCTAAGGGACATTTTTCTTAGATTTCTGTAGTAGGAAGGGGTGGTAAAAGTTTTCTTGCATATACAGTGATTGTTGGCAAGAAATGTGCTGTAAATCTGGGCCTGAAGAAGGGTTACAGAATGGCAGTGAAGGCAGTCTCAGATGGGGGACAATCTATCATTTTCATCCCCACATTCCTGGATGTCAACAGATGAATTGGCCTCCTGACTAAACATGCCTTAGAGATAATTCCTCCTTCTCTAGACAATAATCAATTATGCAAGTTCCAATGTGTTAAACATTACACTTAGTTTTTGCTTATGTATGGAGAGATTAAGGAAATAATCTCTAAAAAGCCATTCATAATAAAACATATTGCTTCATGGTTTATAGTTTTAAAAAGA
This sequence comes from Cervus canadensis, assembly GCF_019320065.1. Taxonomy (NCBI): domain Eukaryota; kingdom Metazoa; phylum Chordata; class Mammalia; order Artiodactyla; family Cervidae; genus Cervus; species Cervus canadensis. The sequence goes on along the minus strand of NC_057407.1, from coordinate 36,939,174 downwards.
AATGAATTAAATGACAATACAAAAATATCTGATCCCTCTATCAAGGCTACAAAGCACACTAGAAATAGGGTTCAATGTTTTCCAGAGAATTTTCCATAGACCTTCAATCATGTAAAATGCTTCATGGTCCAGTAAGTTTAAGAAATGTTGCACTAAACGGTTCATGGAGATTAATTTTTATGTTAAGATAGTATGAAGAGTTTTGAGAAACTCCTGTCTTTAAAAATCAGTGTTTCTTTAAGGACTACTAAAGCTTCTCAGCAAAACTTTGATCTAATCTGATTTTTTCCTTTGTCAGGAGAAGGAACCAGTTAGTGGCTAAGTTACTTACCCAAAGTCTCAACCCAGTTATCTCTAAAGAAGAATAGGACCCAGGCCTCCCTGAGAGATTCTCAGTCAGGGATGTTTTTTCTTGGACTTCTTTTTGCCTCACACAAGGTCATCAGAGTACAGTGAATTCACAAGTGGGAGCAAAACAGAGCCTTGCAAATGAGAATCATGGGGAAGCTTCCTGACTATGGTGGAACTTGGAATGGGTATTAATCAGTAGGAAGAACTTGGACAGGCTGAATGAAGCCGAGAGCATTCCAGACAGTGCACCGGGCATTTCTGATTGGACTCGCTCTTACCGCTGTGCCTCCCTCACCCTTGCCTTTTTTTCCCTTTTTTATTATAATAGACTTTATTTTTCAAAGATTTAGGTTCAAGGCAAAAATAAATGGAAGGTATAGATATTTCTTGTGTGCTGTGAGCCCCCACATATGCATAGTTCCCCCACTGTCAACATCCAGCCCCACCATGGTACACTGTTTACAGCTGATGAACCTACACTGACATGTCGAAAACACCCAGAGTCCATCGTTTACCTTAGGGTTCACCTTTGGTGTTGTACATGCTATGGGTTTAGACGTTTATTTATGATGACATATACTATGATTCTCAGGTGGCACAGTGGTAAAGAATCCATCTGCCAATGCAGGAGATGCAAGAGATGTAAGTTCAATCTCTGGCTCAGGAAGATCCCCTGGAGCAGGACATGGCAACCCACTCCAGTATTCTTGCCTGGGAAATTCCACGGACAGAGGGGCCTGGGGGGACTGCAGTCCACGGGGTCACAAAGAGTTGGACACAACTGAGCGACTGAGCACAGCACATGGTGACATGTAGCCACCAGTATCGTGTCACACAGAACATATTGCTCTTTGTACTTGTCATAAGCAGATAAATCAAGTATATAAGCAAAATCCCTCCATTCTACAAAGAAAGCAAAATCCAACTGGGGAAAGAGATTGCAGTAGAAATGCAGGTTTATAAATCCTTTGAGTTTAGGGGGTTTTTTTGGTAGCAGTGAACTTGTTCTGTGATATTATGAATTATATCTAATAACTTCATAGGTCTAGGATCCCTCCTCTCTGCTCTCTCTTGTTCTTCAGTATGTTACCAGTAATTATTCCTGTCCTCTGCCTATGACTTTGCTTTCATAGTGTATTAATTCAGCCAAGATTGAGGAATAAGCCAGAAGCTTTTAAGGAAATTATTAGGGCAGGGTAGTGAAGAAAGGTTTGTTTAAAGGTATTAATGACACAACATTGTTGAAGACACAGTGTGGAGTCACGCAGATTAGAAGAATTGTGCAGAACAGCAGAATAAAGTGATACGATGTTCGAACAAATGATGGGAGTTACCCAGGCTGGAATCTCATTAGACCTGCCATGTTCTCCATCTCCAGCATGACAAGTGGGCTTTGTGTTCCTGCCTGAATATTCACACAAAGACAGGAGAACTCACTTAGGAATGAAAGAGGGAAAGAGGAGTAATGAAGGAAAGAAATGTTAGCTTAGGTTTGAGGGCTTCCTACAAAGCATTTTGAATGTGATTTTTTTTTTTTTGGCTCCATTTATTCCCAGTAAATGGATGTGAGTTCAGTGCTAGGTGATTACTTTCAAGAAGGGATTTTTTTCCCCCTTCACCTCAGAACAGGCGTAATGGACAACTTCTCAGAAATCTTCTCTCTCTGTATCACTCTTCCATTTTCCTCTGCCTTCAAGTTCAACAGCTGTAGATTTGACAGATGCATATTTTTAGAGACAAAATTATCTTCCTCTCTGATTTAAATTTGCCAGCCCTGCTAGTAGAGCTCCACCTACCCATGGCAGAGACACATCGGTGTAGCTGGTATTAGAGATGTCATTTTGTGACCAGTGCCTCTTTTCTATACATTTTGCATGTGATCTTGAAAAACAGATGTTTTCAAAGGAAGGTCTCTGAGACTTCAGTTCCATCTTTTGAAGCCTCAGGTTTAACTTGGAGAACTTTGTTAGTCCAAGTCTTACAATTGGCATTCACCGAGACACAGTCTGTTTCTCCAACCAGATTTCATCTTGCCTCTAAAAGCACCTGCTGCTCTCTCTCCAGGTTACATCCTCCTGCCTCCCCTTCCCACCTAGAAAAGCAAACTGCTTCTTGCTTCTGGGTGCAACAGAAACATAAGTGAACTGGAGCCCAGTTGGTGTTCAACCTCTACACTGCACAGCTCTGGCTGACTGATTTACAGAGACTCTGCTCACAATGGCTGTCCTGGGGCCAATAAAGACTTTAAAGGAGTGGATTATAAAGAAGGAATGGTCCAGCCATTTCCATGAGAATTTTTCTGTACTCCAGAGAGGGTCTGAGTTTCACAGCATGGCAGGATCAGCTGTAAATTGCAGGTTGCAGTATTATGGAGTGTAGACTCTCCCAGGCACAGCTGGGAGAGGCTGGGAGGGGGCAGTTTGACAGAGAGGTTATGAGGTCCTCAGGGAGGCCCTCAGACATATGCCTGTCTTCCAGGAGAATAGAGTCTATTCTAGATAAGCAGTTAGGACTCAAAAGAAGGGGTAGAAAGAATTTCAAGTCACTAAAATGGTATGTGATAAACAAGTGTCATGGGTAACACCTGTGAATGAATTTTGAGGAAAAAATTTTATTTTTCCAGAGGTTCTGGAAAAGATTCTGAAGAAAAGTAGAATATGATTTGGAGTTCAAAAGAATCAGTATCATACAAACTTAAAATTATAATAAACATAATTTTTAATGTAAAAATCCCCCAGTAAAATAAAACTACCATCCTATCATGGAACCAAAATAACTACTCTTTAAGTTCCTTTTTAATCTGGAGTTGTATATTTCAGAATTATGATATAGTATACAAACTTGTGCTTTTACTCACATTTTTCCTATGTATATTTTGAACTTAGTTTGTAGACATTGTAGTAGGTATTCTGAAAACGGTAGTGAATAACAGAGTGAACAATTTGGTGTCCTGCCTTTAATTTCTGTGACTTTCCTGGTTTTAGCACTGAAATCTCTGCATCCAGCAACCCCCTGCCCCACCAACCCAGCCTCAACAAACTAGGACTGTTGGTCATCCTATAAAAAGACCCTGACTTCATGGAAATTACAGTGCAGTGGAGACAGGACTATGAGCCTATAATTTTTTATGTGCTGAATGTTACAAGGGAAGTGCAGGGCTAGTATAGTGACTGGTGCCTGGTTAGGCACCTAGAGGAAGTTATATTTCATGAAGTCCTAAGAAGAGTTAGTTGGGGGAAGGACCCCCTTATAATAATATGCTACACCTCAAAGCAGACCCATAATATAATATAATAATGCATAATATAATATAATATAATATAGCATAATGTAATAATGCTACACCTTGAAGCAGACCCACTATGGGAAGTGAAATTACATTAACAAAGTTGCTTTTGACTGTAAGGCAACATCCTAGGAGAACATGAAGCTGATCAACATGTGAGATGTGTTAGGAGAGGTCTGTCTACACTTGCTTGTGCATATTAGTAGAACTGTGTATTAGTTTTATTAGTCTGTAATGATAAGATTTGTTCATTTGTTTATTTTCTATGTTGGTAACAAATTTTGCAATTTTTAATTCTCGAATTTCAGATAGAATGCTGACTTATGATTATAGTTTATATAGACAGTTTAATATATTTCTCATCTTTTCCTCATGTTCTTTATAATGACCCATGCTATTTATTTCCTCTCTGAAAATTTTGAAATACATGACTTCTCTTCCCATAGCCTTGCCATGCTTCAGAAATGACAGCAGTCTTAAACAATGTCCCTCATGACCTTAAAATGACCCTATAAGGACAGACTGGTAGAGGTCACTGCATCTCCACAGGCTTGAATGAACACTTATTTTTATATTCCTTGCAGACTATCCCTGATTCCTATTGATGTGCTCTTTCTTCAGATATGCTAATACTGCTGATTAAGCTACTGTTTTCTTTTGTAGTCAAACTTTGATTAGATTTTCCCAGGTTCTTGTTGTTGTTTTGCTTTTGGTGTGAAATACTCTACAAGGAAATTTGCTTTCTAAAACAGTAAAAAATGAGCCATTACAATTTTATTTGTGAAGCTTTCAGAGATTGTGGGGTATCTTACCAGTTCTGCTATGTTTTAAACATACTGCTGTATTGATATTCCCACCCCCTGCCTCACTCCTCAAAGAGAATTTTATGTGATCTGTGTCCCCCTAGGCTTCCAGTATTCCCCTGCATGGGAATAATGCAGTCAGCCCTAGTGGAAAGCTTAGAGGCCGAGGTCGTCCCTGACCCCAGGAACTGTCCTAATGAACTGTTTATTTCCCAATGAAGAATAAAAAGAAAACAAGGTGTTTAGTTTAGCAAAGGGAAAAATTTTTGTGTAGTCCAGGGAATGCTCAGTAGAGGAAGAGACTTGATCTAGGTTTTGAAAACTAGGGACGGCGGAGCTCCCAGTAGGAACTGCTCTTTCCCTCCAGCATATCATCATGAATAATCACAAGATGTGTTGGTATTTTATTTTGCTAATGTGTTTCATACACTATTTGGGGTTTCACATCAAGCCCACTGACCCTTTAAAAGACACTTTTAGAATTTCTTCAGACAAGCAACCCCTAACCTGGATAGTAGTAGCCCGGGGTAAAAGGTTTGCTTTCCCATTTTTGTTCAAGTTTATGAGACTGTGGTCAGCGTGGCCACTGTGCCGTTTGCACATTTGCCTCTTCTAAGGACGGGGGGTTATACAGTGTCCTCTCAGGCAGACAGATGATGGGGCATGGGGCTGCAGTAGGGAGCTGGGGAACAAGGAAGAAGGCTTCTCAGGACAGAGAGTACCTGATCAGGTTACAGATCCCCTTGTAAAATATCCAGTCAGGCACAAATACAGCTTTACTACTACAAACAATACTACATCATAAAGAAGAATGTGCTAACTTTTTTTCCAAATTAAATTTTCATTGATGCCCATGGCTTCTGAAGAATAAAGTACAGCTAAGACAGATATCTATTTGGTGAAGGCTTAAAATAAAATTTCAACTAAGAAAAAAAATAATAAAAATGCAAGTTTAATGTTCAACAAGACATAGAGTATGTAATTAAACTCAGCTTTATCAGCTCCAGCATTCATTAATGAATTCTAAGGCCTTGGGAGCTATAAAGTTCTTTCAGAGGCAATCAATAATCTATTCCAATTGTGACACAAAATCTGAACCTAATTACCAGCAATGGATGGTTGTGGCCCATTTAAAAAGATCGTTGTATTAGTAGAGGTGAGCAAAGGTGTGTGGAGGTTAATCAACATTGACTTATATCTCACCAAACCTCTACCTTAATTTTTCCTTTATGATACTATCGAGGAAAAATGCTAATTAGCCTTTCCTGTTCTTTATAACCTTGAATTCTGCATTTGTTCTTTCTGAGAACTTTGCTTTTCAAGTGCTCTGAAGAGTTGATCATTTAATTTTATGGTATTTTACAAGATTTCCACTGAACATTTCTCATTCTCAGAAGCCTTGTGACTTGCCTTTAGCATTCTTTCTATTAATGCTCTTTAATTTACTCGACGGAAACCCATTCTTCCACAGGTATTTTCACTTGGATCTTTGGAGAGTCATTGTCATTGAACACTATGTTGGCTCTTCTGTGTGCCTGCTCAGCTATAACAGATTCGAAAGAACTGAATTATGTATGCACTACCACCTATGTTACTCATGTTACCTACTTTATTACTACGAGCTCCACAGAAGCAAACAGTGGGGTAGGATTTGATGTGAGTAATTTCTTTGGGTGGCAAAGAAAAACCAGTAGGGATTGGGAGAAGTAAGACACTGAAGGAAAGGTAGTCCATAAAGAATGGTGTTTATCACGCCAGATTTACTATGGGCCATGGAGTTTTATCCTACTGGGAAAATTCTGGAGGCCAAGAAAGAATACACACTTCAGAGTTCTCTATGTGCGCATGTGCATGCATGAGTGAGAGAACGTTTGATATGAGTACATGTTCTGGGAGATGCATCCACGAGGCTGTGAATCAGGGGTAATTTGTCTTATTTAGGCTTTGCATTAGGCTCAATGCCCTATTGAAACCCATGGACCCCCATTTGTCTTATAACACTATTCTTCAGGGTTATTTTCAAAACCACAACTTGCCTCTGAAGACCAAAAGACTACAAATAAATAGTCTTCATTTAATGCAGAAGCAGAAGGACATCTTAGGAATTCAGCTGATTATCCTAAACATAACCCATGAGGCTGTTCTGTGATCTCGGTTTTCTCTTGAAGAGTGTTATTTTGGGGAGCAAAATCAGCACATGTGAGGTTAGACTTCCAGATTGAGTAAGAGTGAGAAAAACCAGACTTAGCTTTTCAGCACAGATTGCTTAGTTGTTTCTCTTTGGGATTGTTCAAGTACCTGTCAGTGCTTGTGGTGCCAAATGCAGCAGTTATGTATGTTTACCTGCGTGACCTAGACTGAGCCATCTGTAGATTACATTCTGCACATACATACCCATGGAATCCCATGAAACATGTTAGACTCTGAAAGTTCCTTTTGTTTTGATTGAACTCTCATCCCAAGCATTTTCCCATCTATTTTCTACTTCTCAAGGACCATTAGTACATCTTAAAACAATTTTATGTACAGTCGTCCTGTGTATGCTAATTAGAAAATCATCGGCCTTTGTAGTCTTTTGGAATCTCCCAGAAAATTAACAAAATTGGCTATTTTTTGCATCCAGAAGTTTCACACGCTTGACAAAGGACACATTCATCTTGCATTGATCCCTCCTCAATTCCCCATCCTCCTATTCTTTGCACCTAATGGGTATTCAATAAGTCTTGGTTGAAATAAACATGTCTTCCAAATCTTTCAAAGTCAATCCTTAAGTCCTCTGTCCAGTTAACCCTCCGGAATATTTCAGAACAGTTAAACTGTCTGTTGACATGTCCCTCTTGGCTGAAATGCCTTTAAGTCCCACTGTAAGCTCAGCTTACTAAGTCCCAGTGGGAGTAGGTAAGATGATACTAATGCAAACCAAGAGTGGGCTTTGGGATTAGAGTCATTGTTTTGAATTTGGAATCTCTTGTATAGGGTACATGTCCACTAAGCCTCCGCAGGCTCCTTCTGTGGGTGTCTAGGATGTGTGGTTGTGACTTTGCCTTGATTTTCTTCCATATTTAGCACTCAGTGCTTTACTACAACTGCAGCTTGTTTAAGGACCCAGCTTACTCAGCTGGGGTTTTGATACTGTGCTTAAATCATGCTAATTCCTCCTCCAAGGTGCTGAATTATATGCAAATAATTTAAACCACTGTCTGTAGTTCTCCTATGAATGCATTTAGGATCAACAGTATTCTTCCACCACACACTTGACCTAAGGAATTTGATGTCACTTACATCTATGATATTGAATCATACTGATTAAATTTGATCACCTCAGTTTTCTATTTTCCTTAGCCATTCAAACATCTACCAATTCAAATATCTATTCTTTGATTTTCTTACCCTTCTGTGAGGACCACTCTGTCCCAAGCACAATTTTGGACCTACATTTTGGACTGTCAACTACTCTACCAGGAGCTGGTTCTACCCCTGGTCACTTTCCCTCAATCACTTAATTTTCACCTGTACCAAACCTCTCCTCCTCCTCTGTCCAGTCACAGAAGTCGTTACTTGCCCTGTATCCAAGGCTACCCATCTCACAAGGACTCAGCTAATTTAGTCTCTATATTTCATCTACTCTTGTGAAGTATATCATATTTCTTCTGTGTAGTTTGTATGGCAGTCAAGGTTAGGAATTGATTTTGTAACCTTAAAGAAAGAATAAAATCATATAAGTTAATCAATTGGACACATACTTACTGATTACTTAGCACATTTCAGGCACAGTGGGATACAGTGAGCAAGATGAACAAGACCCCTACTCTCAGGAAGGTTATGATCTAGCAAGGGAAGCATTCACTTAACTAGGACAGTCAATCCCTCATTATTCCCAGATTCCATATTTGTAAATTCACCAACTGACAAAAATTTATTTGTGACTCCCAAATCAACACTTACAGCGCTCTCATAGTCATTTGCAGACAGACACAGGGCAGCAAAGAATTAGAGTTGTCCAACCCTCATGATCCCAGCTGAGATTAAGCAAAACAAAAAACACTGCCTTCTTGTTTCAGTTTCCATGCTGTAAACAAGTAGCCCTTCCGTGGTAGATTGAGTGCCCTGTTCCTCGTATTTTCATTGGTCTGTCTGCTGCTTCGGATGCCCCACCCCAACTGGCTAGTGTTCCTTAGCGCAGGAGGGCTGCGGTGTGCCTTACAGAGAAAATACTTGTGTTGGATCAGCTTCCTTCAACCGTGACTATAGTGCTGTTGGCTCTGATTTCAGTGCTAATGAATCAACAGTATACATTTTAAGAGGCACTTTAAACAGATACACACATAACAAAGTTATGCATTGAGCAGTTGACAAAAATGTAATGACCAAAGATTCACAAGAATATAACCCTATATTTCTCTAGGAGCAAACACTTCAGTATTCTTTAATGTAGTGTTCATGGTGACTTTATGGAATATAAATACTATGAATAACTCACCATAATTTAATGAAAATTTCTTTAATTGCTTATATGATAAACTTTACAAGTTAATGGTGTTCCATACCCCGAGAGTGTGTATAGTAGGGGGACTTCATCGGAGAGAGTAAGGAAGACTTTCCTGAAGAAGTTATATTTTAGCTATGACATGAAAGAGATGTAGGGATTAGCTGTGTTTAGAGTGTGAGGAAGGGCACTTAAGATAGAAGGAACAGCTTAGGCAAGCTCTTGATGCAGGAGAGTATGATCTGTTTGAGGACTAAAGTCAGGCCACGGTGACTGTGTATATAGAGGAGAGAATAATGAAAAGTAAAACCGTATACATAGATAGAGCCTAAAGACTAGTCAAAGGATTTGAACTTTACTGAATAGTAAGGGGAAAATGCTGATGTATTTTCTTGGAGGACTGATCATTCTTTCTTCTCTAGGAAGAATGGATTAAGACAGACATAGTGGAAGCAGGGTGACCATTAGGAGTCTGTTTCAGGAATCCAGACAGAGGATGATGATGTCTTAAACTAAGTTGTGACAGCAGATATAGCGAGCATGGAGATAGACTTAGAAGAGATATCAGAGGTAAAAATGGCAACATTCAGTGATGAGAAGACATGAAGATTGAGGGTAAAGGAGGATAATCATGGTAGGATTATCTCAAGGTAGATGATTTCTCAAAGGGAGAACTCTGGAGGAAGAAGACAAAGAAATTGGCATACATTTTGTTTTCAATGATGGCTGCAGCAAGATCCTTTCTGCTTTTAGCAGTCTGACCTTGCCATGACCACTTAAAAAGTAGGATTTATTTCCTCTCCCCTTGAATCTGGGCTGGTTTCATGACCCATTTTAACTAGTAGAGCACAGTGGAAGTGAGGCTGCACAGCTTCTGAGACTAAACCTTAACAGAAACACAGCTTCTGCCTTCATCTCTTGGTATCTTTCTTCTTGGAATCCAATTGCCAACTTCAAGGATGCCTAGGCAGTGACATGGAGAAGCTCACACAGAGGAGAAGCTGGACCATGGCTGATCACCCCAGCTAACTTCCAGCAAGTAGTTGGCATCAACCGCCACGTGACTTCTAGACCTTCCAGTAGTTGCCCCACGTGGAGCAGAAGAACATCCATATAACCTTCAGAATCATGAAGAAGAGAATATTTACTGCTTTGAACCTTTCAGCTTGGGAGTGATTCACTTTTATAGCATAGATATCTGAAACAGAGAGAGCTGGGATTTCGGTTCGGGGAATTTCCATGAGTTGCTGTGGAACATTTAAGTGAAGGTGGCTATCAGGAAGCTGGTTGTAATGTCTGGAACTGACAAGTGACGTCTGGGTTAGAGATATAAACTTGAGAGTTGCTAGCACACAAATGATGTTTTTAGTCATGGAAGTTGATAAAACAAACAGATAATTAGTAAGAATGTAGAGTGGAAAAAAAAAAACAAAGCACAAAATGGAATAAGTGCTTTGAAGAAATCTAACATTTAATGGTTGTGCATGGAGAACGTGCCCCCAGTGAAGATTAATAAGAAGAAGCCAGAGAATTTTCTTGGTATCACAGAAGCCAAGACAAGAAAGAGACTATTTCCAGAAAGACAGTGTACCTAGCAGTAGTTTCGATGTAAAGTTACAATAAATGGGTTCAGAATATATCCTTTATTGATTTAGAAGCAATGCGGTCATTGATGAGTCATCTAAGCAAATTTACAGAGACCTATGACTGACTTCTCACATTGCTGATAATATTTTTATTTTAACTATTTTAGGAATAATAGCTGACATTGCACACTTAAACTTTTGCAAGGCATTATACTGAGTTATTCATATATTGTATCATCTCTGATTTAACCAGTATAACAACCATATTTATTTTTGAAACAACTGAAGCTTAAGGAAAGTGAATGAACTCCCAAAATTATTCAGCTACTAGATAGCTACATGTCCCCTGTTCCTGTCTCCACCCTCCTATCTCCATCTCACCCCTGCCCATCATATTTACTGCTCCAAGTCTACTGAAGGAAAGAAAGCCACATATGCAACTCTGAGACAGTTGCGTCCATAATGAGTAGAAAGGTCACTGTTACTGAGATATTATTGCTAATTATTTTAGATATAATAATGGTTATTTTTAACAGGCTTTTTAAAGAGTCTATATCTTTTGGAGGTACAAAATGAGATATTTACAGATGAAATTTTATATCTTGCATATGTTTCACAATAATCTGGTTGAGAGGGGAAGTACACAAGTATGGATGGAATTAGATTGGCCATGGGTGGGTAGGTGCTGAGGCTAATGGTGAGAAAAATGGGAGCTGTTACACCACAGTCTCTGCTTTTCTACAGTTTGAAAAATTTTAATAATAAGGTTAAACAAGTGTTTCAGTGAGGATCCAAGGTCTTCACAGTGAATATAAAAGTGCATGGGCTTTGTAATAGCTCTTTTGGTACTTAGGGCTTTATATCAGGTGTTTTGCTCTAGTGTTGGGGATAGCTAGAGGTGCTAGATAAATGTCTCCAGACATAGAAAGAATTATGTATTAAGAACTCTATAAAATCTGCAAAAAAAATGAACCTTAAATTTTAATTTACTGAATAATCACTAACTGTGACATTCATCATTAGTCTATAAGCTTAGTAGAATTTGCGAGATGACAATTAATTAGCTGGATGGCTTTGTAAAATGCATGTTTCTTTTAATTGCTATGGCCCATTTTCCATGTTTAATACAAAACTGGAAGCTCTTAAATGCATCAGAAATCTTTCTGGATTTGCTGTTGCATCATTCCACAGGCATTTCCCCTGGAGACATGGTAATTTTGCAACTTTTAAATATTCAACACAACTCTAATTATAAATAGTTCTCTTTCAAAAGTGATAGCCAGACTCTTGGCACAAACCACCTCTTGTTTTATGGGTAAGGATGACAGCATAATGACTGATGATATGTGTTAGATTCCCTCATCTCTCTTAATTAGAATTTTCTCTGCATCATCATGCTTTGTAACTAATCTGCTCCTTCCTGACAATGGTTAATGTGATTGAGAATGGCTTTAACTTTGTATTTCAACTGGAGAAACAGCCCAGACGGTCTGTAGGGTAGCCTGTGGAAGCGAAGGAAGAAAACTCTTCCAACTCCTTCCAATTTTTCTGTTCTACTTGGGTTGGTCAAGATCTGAAGACAGATAACAAAATCAAAGTACGTTCTGTGCTCTTAGAAATGTAGGAATAGATATGGAGGTAAAAAGGATGCAGCCTTGGAATAGAAGGCAATGAGAAGTTTAGAGAAGCTGACCATATGGAGCCATAAATCAGTAGCTACCCGGGCAACGAAGCTGACCCTGGACATCTGGTTCTTGACTCACCAGTTATTTATTGAGCACCTGCTATGAACACAGCCCTGTGGGGAAACACACACACACACACACACACACACACACACAGAATATCCAGAGACATTTTCCTTACCTTCAGTTCCAGAAAGAGGCAGTCCATCTACAGCTTAATACACTGATTTGAAGGCAAAGACTCAGTCTCTTTGGCTCACCCCTGCATCCCGTTACTTGGTACTGGGTATAGCTCACAATCATTAACTTAAATAAATGGTTTGCTAAGAAATGGGTGGATGAATGAATGAATGATTTAGTTATGGGGCCACTTACTCAAGGTCAAAATAACCTACTTCAAACTAAATATGTGAGAAGGTTTCAGACTTCTGAAAATCCTGCCTTGTATCCCATTCCTCCTGCATCCCAAGTAAAACAAAGACTATGGGGGTTAAGCTGCCCACCCTCACATGTGCCCACCCTCACTACCCCACTCATGGAGCTTTAGTTACAGTAGAACTCCTAGGAACTGTCCGTCAGGTAGGTAAGAGAGTGTATGGTAGTTATAAAGTGAGACAGTTTCAGCTCCTCGAAGGCTGCACAGACCCTCCTGAGAGATGAGATCATGCAGCTTTATCAGAGTACCAGGTATGCTGGATGTAAGATGTTGGTAGATCTCAAGACTTTTTTGACTCTGTGTTGTGGACAGTCCTGAGTCTTTGGAAGCGTAAAGAGACAATGTCCCAAAGGCCAGTTTTTATGGTGTTGTGCAAAAAGGAGTTTCTGAGCCTCACACACTTGACTTGATGGGAGACCCATGACACTCTTACTGCAACATTCTGGAAGACTCAAAAAAGGTAGTATGCTTTGCCTTCAACTCATAGATTGCTCCCCAAAATAAGGACTTTAGGAATAGGTTTGAAAATATAATTTTGTTTTTTGGAATCTTCCCCTGGATTCAACAAAATACCTGACCTGAAACAAATATTTGGGTCATTTTGGGGATTGCTTTATCTATAAATTTATATTTGTCCTTCAAAGTAGTAACCTGTATGAAATCAGGTAATTCAACTATAGAATGTCTGATGAATACTCTCCCATCTCCGTTCCCATATGCAGACATTTGGGTTCATTTTTCCTTTTCTTCCAGTGAAGCCATGAAGATTTTGCTAAGTGTAACATATTGATTAATTATCATCACATGGCTAGACCTCTGTTTAGGAGAAAGTATCATTGTTATAGACTGAATTATGTCCCCCCCCCCAATTTATATGGTGAAGCCCTAATCTCCAATGTGCCTATATTTGGAAATAAGGCTTTAATGGGGATAATTATATTAAATGAGATCATAAGGGTGGGGACCTAATCCAACAGAACTGGTGTCTTTATAAGAAGAGAAAGAAATACCAAGGATGCACATGCCCAGATGAATGACCATATGAAGACATCAAGATGGCAGCCATCTGCAACCCAAAGAGAAAAGTACCAGAAACCAACCCTACTTGTACCTCGATCTTGGACTTTCAACCTCCAGAAATATGAGAAAATATACATATGTTGTTTAAGGCACCCAGTCTGTATTATGTTATGGCAGCCCTAGCAGGCTAATAATCTGTAAGTAAATAAATAAAATATGGCTTCACTTCTCAATGAAGTTAAGTTTAGCCAAGGAGAAAGGACTAATATACATAAAATAGAGAAGATATAGAGTTTATATTGAGTAATTCTGCTCATAATATAGCAAAAGTAATAGTCTATTTTCATGGACAAAGTTCTGTGTGATCATGTCAACTTTATGTTTGGTCCTTTTTATGGGTTCAATAGTGTCCCCTCCCCCAAAAAGCTATATTAAATTCATAACTCCCAGGACCTTAGAATGAGACCATATTTGGAAAGAGGATCTTACAGTGGTAAAACTGTATTAAAATGAGTTCATTAGGGTTGACCCTAATCCTGTATAGCTAATGTCCTTATAAAAAATTCGGACACAAAGACAGACATGCATAGAGGGAAGATGATGTGAAGACACAGGGAGAAGGAGCCGTGTAGATGGAGTGATGCATCTGCAAGCCCAGGATGACCAAGCATTGCCAGCACACACTGGAAGCTGGAAGAGGCAAGGAAGGATTCTCTCTCAGAGCCAACAGAGAAAGCATGGTCCTGCTGACACATGGATTTCAGACAGCTAGCCTCCAGGACTGTGAGACAGTCGATTGCTGCCAGTTTTTGTTTCTGGTAGTTATAGGAAGTCAACACCACCCTGTTCTCAGAGCTAGATGGAGGCAGTTTAACAGGATAGCTTCTCAGCTAATCCACAGGCAGTTATAAACTATCACTAGAATGATTTAGAAATTACAGAACCAGCTAACTCAGGTTCCCTCACATAGGGTAAAATGTCCCTGCTGGAGTCGTAAGGTGTTACTAGTGGAGAGAAGAAAATAATAATAATTTAAAACATCACTTGCTATCACCCAAATAATGCTGCTGAGTATTTTTGTGATGTACACACGATTTGCATGGTGACTTCCTACAAAGCAGATACGGTTATTATCTCATTTTACAGCTGAGGAAATGAGAGTCAGAGAAATTAAATGACTTGCTTGACTTGCTCTTCGTCACACAGCTGGTAAATCGCAAAGCTGGCATTCAGACTAAGGTTTCCTGGAGCTAGATTTTGAAAGGTGAAAGGATTTTGTAAATAAGAAGTAGGAAGTGCTTCTGAGCTGGGAGAGTAAACACAGTTATTTCCACTAGAGAGATTTTCAGGCGAGAGAGAGGAAGGAAAGTGACTAGGGCAGGAGGAGCGTAACATCACAGGATTGGAGTGGGCCAAAATTCAGGGTGGCTCTTCAGTTCCATATGAAGTCAACTTTTCCCCATCTTTATGATTTCATGCTTCTGAGAATAGAGTAAGAAAAGATAAACAAACAATATAACTTGACCTAAATCCGTTAAGTGTGCCCTCTTAACATGGAGTTCTCTGTTCTCTTCTTGCTTCTTCTTTACCTTCTCATCTCACAAGATTCTTTCTGGTGTGGGGAACTATAGAGATTGTTGATCATATTGATGACATGGAAAATCCTTGTGTCCCTTCTGTGATTTACATAGATGAAGCTAAACAAATAGTGGGCATTTTCTCCAGAGTTATGTGTATTTTACAAACACGTAGTAACATTCCTATCTTTAAATTTTCCTTTCATGAATCACTGTCCTGAAGTAAAAAAGTAATAATTATAATAAAACTATAACATGGTAAAACAAAATAGTAATTGCAAACTTACTGCAGATGTTTGGATGAGAAGACCATCCTGCTTTCCTGAAATACTAAATTGTAGAGTGGTTCACAAGAAATACAGCTTTGCAGGGAAAGTCTGTGGCCAAATATGGGCCAAATACAAACATAAGGATTTACTTAATAGATAAGAGCTATTTATCACTAATAAAGTAGGAAAAGGGTACCACATTGTGTGAAAAGACTCTCATTTGTGACTAGGTCTGATTTTAGTTCTGCTGTGATGTTTCTTTGGGATGTCTCTTTACCTCCTAGGGCCTCCCTGTTATCAACTACAAAATGAGTAGCTTTCATTAAATCACAAGTTCCTCTCAGGCTCTCAGTTCTGCCTTATCATGTACAGAATTCAGTGCTTCTCAATTGCCTAAAGGTACTTCCAAGTATCTTTAATATTTGAACTTCATTAAGATGCAGAATATCTTCTCCAAGCATTATGCTCTGGCTAGGAAAACTCTCTCCTGATCCAGTTAGAACAATGATAAATACAAAGCATTGATATCTAAATAAGGATGATGTTATCATAGTTGAACATATTAGCAGACCTGAGTGATTACACTAGCATAATCTTTCTCTCCTCAGGACCTTCTTGCGCCATATTTATAACTTACTCCTTGGCAAATGACTGGGGCTTCCCAGGTGGTGCAGTGGTAAAGAATCTGCCTGTGTGCCAATGCAGGAGATGCAGAAGATACAGGTTCAGTCCCTGGGAAGTTTCCCTGGAGTAGGAAATGGCAACCTGCTCCAGTATTATTGCCTGGAAAATTCCACGGAGAGAGGAGCCTGGTGGAATACAGACCATGGGGTTGCAAAGAGTCAGACATGACTGAGGGACTGAGCACACACATACAAATGACTATGCATCTTAGATTCTGAAACTAGCTCTTCATAGTTGTACCGGTATACAAGCAATAGCTAATTGGTTGAATTATCACCCCAGATATAGAATACTCATCAAAGTCACTGAAATCTGTATTTCACATATTATTTACATGGAGTTCCTTCAGTATATCCTTTAGATATAAAATACATAATGACACCATTGATAACTAATTGGGAAAAGTGTAGTGTTTCTCTCTCCCAATTAATCTCCCCATTTAAGAGAGAAGTTCTCTCCCCATAATCTTCCTCCTTATTATTCTTCCCCAGATTAGGAGGAAAAAGTAATCTGATTGCTGAAAACTGGGGACATTCATTGAACCATATTTTCTACAGGGCAGGATGACTAAATTAAAAAGAAAACCCTGCACCATCCGGTGTTTTGTTGTGCTCTGTGTTCTGCTGGTGATGAGGTTTGGAGCAGGTCCTTGTCTTCCATTCCTCTGGCTGGGTGGGTAAACACATCTCTTCTGCAGACCCAACTATCCTCACACAGGCTGACCTCAAGATTCAGGTTTCCAGAGGAAATAAGAAGCACTCACCTCAAATCCAAGCTACATTCTCCAAAACTACCTACCAGAACCCCCTGCTCGTTGGGAGCTTGCCCGGCCATGGGCAAAGCTGATGTATTGTAGCAGTTTCTTGTGTCCACTAGTTAGGACCCTGGTTAGGAGGAGGAGGGGAATCTTGGCCTCCTCCCAACTTCCAGCATTGCTGTATGTCAGCGTTGTGGACAAGAGCTTGCAAACTCCTGACTCTTCATCTGATTTAATCTGCCTCTTCAGAAAGCCTCTCTATCCCAGTTTTTAAGACACATCTGTGTGTGTATATATATGCTTGTATTTTAAAGAAATCCTCTTTTAACTAGCATAGCTGTTACTTTTATGTGTTATTATAAAACAGTGCTTCAGCTGTCAGCATGCTGTTCTCCCTCCATATGTTTTCCCTGTGTCTTCTGACACTGCCTTTCCCTGGGCCAAGAAGCAGCAGAGGGAGTCTGTGGCTTGCCTGGAGGGCAGCCTCTGGGTCACAGTACAATTCTGAAAAGCTGTCTTCTCACTTAGTGCTTCTCAACTCCCTTTTGCTGAGTCAGGAAGATCCTCCTCTGTCTTCAGCACCCGGTGGCTTTGGGCATGAAGCCTAGTTCTTAAACTCCAGTCCAACCCAGCAATGAAATTTTGGTTGCTGCCGTTTTATTGTTGCAGATAGGAAGATAGACAGGGTTTTGGTACTTTATACCTTCTAATGGCAAAAACTAACGTGTTCCTTTGGGCTTATAAAAATCTCCTGCATTTATACGTGCTTTATGGTTCATAAGGTGTTTTCATATCTATTTTTTAAAAAAAATTTACTTCTTCTTTTCCTATCTGGATTCCTTTTACTTCTTTTTCTGCTCTGATTGCTGTGGCCAAAACTTCCAAAACTATGTTGAATAGTAGTGGTGAGAGTGGGCACCCTTGTCTTGTTCCTGATTTCAGGGGAAATGCTTTAAATTTTTCACCATTGAGGGTAATGCTTGCTGTGGGTTTGTCATATATAGCTTTTATTATGTTGAGGTATGTTCCTTCTATTCCTGCTTTCTGGAGAGTTTTAATCATAAATGAGTGTTGAATTTTGTCAAAGGCTTTCTCTGCATCTATTGAGATAATCATATGGTTTTTATCTTTCAATTTGTTAATGTGGTGTATTACATTGATTGATTTGTGGATATTAAAGAATCCTTGCATTCCTGGGATAAAGCCCACTTGGTCATGGTGTATGATTTTTTTAATATGTTGTTGGATTCTGTTTGCTAGAATTTTGTTAAGGATTTTTTCATCTATGTTCATCAGTGATACTGGCCTGTAGTTTTCTTTTTTTGTGGCATCTTTGTCTGGTTTTGGAATTAGGGTGATGGTGGCCTCATAGCATGAGTTTGGAAGTTTACCTTCTTCTGCAATTTTCTGGAAGAGTTTGAGTAAGATAGGTGTTAGCTCTTCTCTACATTTTTGGTAGAATTCAGCTGTGAAGCCATCTGGTCCTGGGCTTTTGTTTGCTGGAAGATTTCTGATTACAGTTTCGATTTCCTTGCTTGTGATGGGTCTGTTAAGATCTTCTATTTCTTCCTGGTTCAGTTTTGGAAAGTTATACTTTTCTAAGAATTTGTCCATTTCTTCCAAGTTGTCCATTTTATTGGCATAGAGCTGCTGGTAGTAGTCTCTTATGATCCTTTGTATTTCAGTGTTGTCTGTTGTGATCTCTCCATTTTCATTTCTAATTTTGTTAATTTGGTTCTTCTCTCTTTGCTTCTTAATGAGTCTTGCTAATGGTTTGTCAATTTTGTTTATTTTTTCAAAAAACCAGCTTTTAGCTTTGTTGATTTTTGCTATGGTCTCTTTAGTTTCTTTTACATTTATTTCTGCCCTAATTTTTAAAATTTCTTTCCTTCTGCTAACCCTGGGGTTCTTCATTTCTTCCTTCTCTAATTGCTTTAGGTGTAGAGTTAGGTTATTTATTTGGCTTTTTTCTTGTTTCTTGATGTAAGCCTGTAATGCTATGAACCTTCCCCTTAGCACTGCTTTTACAGTGTCCCATAGGTTTTGGGTTGTTGTGTTTTCATTTTCATTCATTTCTATGCATATTTTGATTTCTTTTTTTATTTCTTCTGTGGTTTGTTGGTTATTCAGAAGTGTGTTATTTAGCCTCCATATGTTTGAATTTTTAACAATTTTTTTCCTGTAACTGAGATCTAATCTTACTGCACTGTGGTCAGAAAAGATGACTGGAATGATTTCAGTTTTTTTGAATTTTCCAAGACCAGATTTATGGCCCAGGATGTGATCTATTCTGGAGAAGGTTCTGTGTGCACTTGAGAAAAAGGTGAACTCTCGCTGTTTGCAGATGACATGATCCTCTACATAGAAAACCCTAAAGACTCTATCAGAAAATTACTAGAGCTAATCAATGAATATAGTAAAGTTGCAGGATATAAAATTAACACACAGAAATCCCTTGCATTCCTATACACTAACAATGAGAAAACAGAAAGAGAAATTAAGGAAACAATACCATTCACCATTGCAACAAAAAGAATAAAATACTTAGGAGTATATCTACCTAAAGAAACAAAAGACCTATACATAGAAAACTATAAAACATTGATGAAAGAAATCAAAGAGGACACAGACAGATGGAGAAACATACCGTGTTCATGGACTGGAAGAATCAACATTGTCAAAATGACTATTCTACCCAAAGCAATCTATAGATTCAATGCAATCCCTATCAAGCTACCAACGGTATTTTTCACAGAACTAGAACAAATAATTTCACAATTTGTATGGAAATACAAAAAAACCTTGAATAGCCAAAGTAATCTTGAGAAAGCAAGAATGGAACTGGAGGAATCAACCTGCCTGACTTCAGACTCTACTACAAAGCCACAGTCATCAAGACAGTATGGTACTGGCACAAAGACAGAAATATAGATCAATGGAACAGAATAGAAAGCCCAGAGATAAATCCACGAACCTATGGACACCTTATCTTTGACAAAGGAGGCAAGGATATACAATGGAAAAAAGACAACCTCTTTAACAAGTGGTGCTGGGAAAACTGGTCAACCACTTGTAAAAGAATGAAACTAGAACACTTTCTAACACCATACACAAAAATAAACTCAAAATGGATTAAAGATCTAAATGTAAGACCAGAAACTATAAACTCCTAGAGGAGAACATAGGCAAAACACTCTCCGACATAAATCACAGCAAGATCCTCTATGACCCACCTCCCAGAATATTGGAAATAAAAGCAAAACTAAACAAATGGGACCTAATGAAACTTAAAAGCTTTTGCACTACAAAGGAAACTATAAGAAAGGTGAAAAGACAGCCCTCAGATTGGGAGAAAATAATAGCAAATGAAGAAACAGACAAAGGACTAATCTCAAAAATATACAAGCAACTCCTGCAGCTCAATTCCAGAAAAATAAATGACCCAATCAAAAAATGGGCCAAAGAACTAAACAGACATTTCTCCAAAGAAGACATACAGATGGCTAACAAACACATGAAAAGATGCTCAACATCACTCATTATCAGAGAAATGCAAATCAAAACCACAATGAGGTACCATTACACACCAGTCAGGATGGCTGCTATCCAAAAGTCTACAAGCAATAAATGCTGGAGAGGGTGTGGAGAAAAGGGAACCCTCTTACACTGTTGGTGGGAATGCAAACTAGTACAGCCACTATGGAGAACAGTGTGGAGATTCCTTAAAAAACTGGAAATAGAACTGCCATATGACCCAGCAATCCCACTTCTGGGCATACACACTGAGGAAACCAGATCTGAAAGAGACACGTGCACCCCATGTTCATCGCAGCACTGTTTATAATAGCCAGGACATGGAAGCAACCTAGATGCCCATCAGCAGATGAATGGATAAGGAAGCTGTGGTACATATACACCATGGAATATTACTCAGCCATTAAAAAGAATTCATTTGAATCAGTTCTAATGAGATGGATGAAACTGGAGCCCATTATACAGAGTGAAGTAAGCCAGAAAGATAAAGACCAATACAGTATACTAACGCATATATATGGAATTTAGAAAGATGGTAACGATAACCCTATATGCAAAGCAGAAAAAGAGACACAGATGTACAGAACAGACTTTTGGAACTCTGTGGGAGAAGGTGAGGGTGGGATGTTTCGAGAAACAGCATGTATATTATCTATGGTGAAACAGATCCCCAGCCCAGGTGGGATGCATGAGACAAGTGCTCAGGGCTGGTGCACTGGGAAGACCCAGAGGAATCGGGTGGAGAGGGAGGTGGGAGGGGGGATCGGGATGGGGAACACATGTAAATCCATGGCTGATTCATGTCAGTGTATGACAAAACCTACTACAATGTTGTGAAGTAATTAGCCTCCAACTAATAAAAATAAATGGAAAAAAAAAGAATAGAACAAAAAAAAAATTTTAGAGGATAATTGCTTTATCACATCTGTTTTCTCCATTGAGGTTCATGACATGAAATACTTGCTCAATACTTATAATACATATGCCAATCAGAATGGTGACAGATCAGCCAGGTGTTATTTGCATGCTTTTTATATGTTAGGCATTAGGAATTCAAAGGTGAGTTTTTTTACTATTGCTATGAATATCAATATTGATATTTATTTATTTATCATTTTGTTACATTGTGTAGATGAAAGTTCAGGCAAAGAGAATTTAAGTGGATTATCTTAGGCCACCCAGATAGTATACAGTGGAGTGAAATTTTCAAACCTAGACTTTTCCTTTTCAATTTTAGTATTAGTACTTTTGTACACCATTATAACTTGTCCTTCAGTTGGGTTCTTTTAACTTAGCCTTTTTCTTTTGAAAGGTTTTTTTTGTTTTGTTTTTGGTTTGTTTTGTTATTTAACTCAAAGGCTAAGAGGATAAGCAGCTATTGACATTTGCTGAGTGTCTGATAGTCCCTCGATATTAATCATTAATGCTAGGTTTTGTCAGAAATGACAAGGAGTGTCCTGAAAAATATAGGTTTAGAGAATCCATAGTAAAGAGATACAAAAAACTGGAAGGGAGCCCTCAAGGATAAACAAAGGTATTAAAATGATCTTTTTTGTACTTTCTACTCTGATGAATAGATGCTGAATGTTCTTCTGGACTGGCCATTTCACTTCTTGGACATAATGAAAATTAGGCTTCATTTTTAAAAAAGATATGGTTTATATCATAATACAAGCTTTAATCTATGTAAATGTTAAATAGAAGCTAGGAAGTTATTGTGAATGACTAGGAAGGAACTTAACTGAAAAAAACCATTAGAGACACTAAAACAAAGCTCCAAGATTGTTTTGCATGAAATGAATATTAAAAAAATTAACTTACTTCTATACCAGGAATGTGCTAGAAAACTTAGTAAATTAAGAGATGATTTTCAAAATAGCAAGAAAAATATTAAAGTCCTTGGAATAAACTTAGAAAGTAATGTATTATTCCTAGAGAAAAAAAAAACCTAAGGGATCAAATATTGTGCTTTAACATATGGATAGAAAAACTGAATATTAGAATTAATCAGTTCTCATAAAGCAAGTTTCTCATAAAAATATACAGGTTTAATACAATTTCTATTAAAACCTTTGAAGAACATTCTCTAGATTCCACCATAGTTATTCTGATGTGTTTTGGGGAGAAAATAATGTAATAAACCAAGAAAACTTTGAGCAAGAAGAGTAGTGAAGGGGAAACTTGACTTCCAAGATACTAAAATGTATTAGAATGTTCCTATAATCAAATAGGATGTTGTGGCTCAGGCTTGGACAGAGAGCATAGAAAAAGGCTTTGGTGCAAATAAGCAATACACATGCAAACGGCAAATAAATGTATAAAAGAATTCAATGTGTAGTAATAGAAAATCTTAAAAATCTTAACAAAATATACTATTTTTCATCTATTATGGCACAGATTATTTGGTAGAATTTTTAAAACAATAATGTTTTCTGTCATCATGTTCAAGGTGTGATCATAAAAATAGACATGGGAATTGTGGGTGAAAAATAGGATAAGCTATTATCCTTTTTTACTGCTGCACAAGGGGTATGAGTTAACATGACCATCGTAGACGGAATCAACAGCAATAAAAAGTCATGACCTTTGACCCAGATTCTTGATTTCTAGAAATGTAAAGAAATAGAGATTTGTGCAAATAACAACCTATAGGCATATTTATTGCATTACTTATTTTTAGCAAAATCAGAAACATCTTGATGTTTAATAATGACTGGTATATGCAAATAACCAACTGCTTTGTAACCATCAATGTATTTTCAAAGACTATCTCATGAAATGAGGAACTAATCAACATATGTTTCACGAGAATGAAACAGAATCCATGATCATATATGTGAGTGAAATATGGATTTTAAAAATCTACCACAATCTTAATAGTGACTATGTGTGGGAGATAGAACTTAAGATCATTTTGATGTTACTATTTGTACTTTCTCATATTTTCAAAATTGTCTATAATAAGCATGTCTTATAGTTACACTTTTAAAAATGAATGATATTTATTAGTTTAAAAATATTATATTATTTAATTAAAATAATATCTTATGTCTCTCAATCCAGAAGCTAGTTAATTACAAAGTCAGCTAGTCAATAATTTCATTTCCCTAAGTGCTTTCCTTGGTTAATAATATAATTTTACAAATTTCTGCTTAAGATATCCTATTTGATAGTCATAAGTAGTATTTTTGATGTTTTAATTGGTACTTCTTAAGTATTGATAACATTAAACATAGCTTCTGACCTTTATTAGTCATTAATATTCCTACTAATGTTTTTGTATACTAAACTATGATTGCTACATGCCCTATTCCATTCATTTATTTGGCTGTTCTTGTGCCACTACCATGTATTAACTATATAATACTTCATTTTACATCTTAGCATCTAGTATGGTAGGTCAGTTTTTAAAATTGAAGTATATATAACTCAGTAACTAATAGTGTATTAGTTTCTGGTATACAGCATGATTTCATACTTGTATGCATTGTGAAATGATCACAATCCATCTAATTATCATCTGTCAACATACATAGTTATACAAATTTTTTTCTTGTGATGAGAATTTTAAGATTTATTCTTTTAGCAACTTCCAAATATGTGACACATATTATTAACTACAGTCAGTATGCTGTATATTACATCCTCATAACTTACTTATGTTATAACTGAAAGTTTGTACCTTTTGCTCCCCATCAGTCATTTAACCCATCTCCCACCTCTGCCTCTGGTAACTACAAACATGTTCTCTGTATCTATGAGCTTGGATATGTATACATAAGGAAATGGCAACTCACTCCAGTATTCTTACCTGGAGAATCCCATGGACGGAGGAGCCTGGTGGGCTACAGTCCACGGGGTCACAAAGAGTCGGATATGACTGAGCGACTTCACTTTCATACACATATATATGTATGTATGTATATATATATGCACACATATACACACATGCACACACACATATACATGCCTACAAACATATGCATATATATATATATATATAATGTGTGGGGTTATTTTTGGATTCCATATATAAATGGAAACATATAGTATTTGTGTGTTTCTGACTTATTTCACTTAGCATAGTATCTTTGATGTCTATCCCTATGATCACCAATGGCAAGATTTCACACATTCTTTATGACTGAATAATATTCCACTGTATATGTATAACCAGTTTTGTAAATCTGTTCATCCACTGATGAATGCTTAAGTTGTTTCCAGATCTTGGCTATTGTAAATAATAATACAATGAACATGGGTTGCTTGTATGTTTTCTAATTAGTGTTTTCATTTTCTTCATATACTGAGAAGTGGAGTTGCTGGATCATGTGACAGTTTTGTTTTTAATTTTTTGAGGAAACTTCATACTATTTTCTATAGTGGCTATGCTGTTTTACATTTCCAGCAGTAGTGCACAAGCATTTCAATTTGTTCCCTGTCCTCATCAACATTTGTTATTTCGAGGCTTTTTGTTAATAGCCGCTCTAACAGGGCTTCCCAAGTGGCACTAGTGGTAAAGAGCCCACATGCCAGTCCAGGAGATTTAAGAGACTCAGTTCGATCCCTGTGTTGGGAAGATGTCTGGAGAAGGGCATGGCAACCAACTCCAGTATTCTTGCCTGGAGAATCCCATGGACAGAGGAGCCTGGCAAGCTACAGTTCATGGGGTCACACTGAGTCAGACACAACTGAAGCAACTTAGCATGCAATGCAACAGGTATGAGGTTGACAGCTCCTTGTAGATTTGATTTGCATTTACCTAATAATAGTGATATTGAACATCTCTTCATGTGCTTATTTATTATCTGCCTTTTCTGGGAAAAAATATCTGTTTAGATCATCTGCCCATTGTTTAGTTGGGTTGCTTTTTTGCTGTTGAGTTGTATAAGTTCTTTGTCTACCTTGAATATTAACATGTTATCAGATATATATGACTTGCAAATATTTTCTCCCCTTTTATAGATTAACTTTTCATTTTGTTGATTGTTTTCTTTGCTGTGCAGAAGGCTTTTAGTTAATTTAATCCTACTTGTTTATTTTGGCAAGGAGCTTACTGTCTGAGTTTTATGGCTTCAGGTCTTAGGTTCAAATCTTTAATCCATTTTGAGTTAATTTTTGTATATAATGTAACAGAGTGGTCTAGTTTCATTCTTTTGCATATGGCTATCTTGTTTCCCCAACATCATATATCAGAGAGACTGACCTTGCCACATTGTACATTCTTGGCTCCTTTGTTGTAGATTAATCAACTGTGTACGCATGGGTTTACTTCTGAGATTTCTATTCTTTTCCTTTGATCTACATGTCTGTTTTTATGCCAGTACTATACTGTTTTTATTTCTATAGCTTTGCAATAGAGTTTAAAATCAAGGAGTATGAATCCTCCATTTTTGTTCTTTCTTAAGAATTTTTGGCTATTTAGGGTATTTTTTGTTGTTCCATACAAATTTAAGGATTGTTTTTTCTATTTCTATGCAAAATGCCATTCAAATTTTGGTAGGGATTGTACTGAATCTGCAGATTTCCTTGAGTAGTATGTACATTTCAATAATGTTATTTCTTCTAATGCATGAGCATGAACATAATTTCATTAACTTGTGTCTCCTTCAGTTTTTTTCATCAATATATTATAGAGTTTTGCATATAGGTCTTTTACATTCTTAAACGTTAAACTTACTCCTAGGTATTTCATTCTTTTTGATGCAATTGTAAATGGAAGCTTTCCTAATTCTTTTTCTGATAGTTCATTATTCGAGTATAGAAACACAGCAGATTTTTGTACAGTGCTATTGTATCCTACAATCTACTGAATTTATTAACTATAACAGTTTATGTTAAAGTTTTTAAGAGTTTCCTACATCTTATATCATGCCATCTGCAAATGGTGACAGTTTTACTTCTTCCTTTACAATTTGGATATCTTTTATTTCTTTTCATTACCTAATTGAACTGGCTAGGTTTCCAATACTTTGTTGAATGGAAGCAGCAAGAGTGGGCATCCTTATCTTGTTCCTAATCTTAGAGGAAAAGATTTCCACTCTTCACCATTGAATATGATGGTAGCTATGGGTCTGTGATATATGGCCTTTATTATACTTAGGTTCATTCCCTCTGCACCAACTTTGCTGAAAGTTTTGTCATAAATTCATGTTTAATTTTGTCGAATATCTTTTCTGCATCTATTGAAACAATCATGTGATATTTATCTTTCATTTTGTTAGTGTTGTGTATCATGTTGATTGATTTACAAATGCTGAGACATTCTTGCATCTCTAGAGTAAGTCCTACTTGATCATGGCATTTGGTTATTTTAATGTAGTGTTGATTTGATTTAGTAATATTTTGTTGAGGAATTTTGCATTATATTCATCAATGATATTGGACAGTAATTTTTTTTTCCTAGTGGTGTCCTTTTCTGACTTTGGTATCAGGTAAATGTTTGCCTCATAAAATGAGTTTGGAAGTGTTTCCTCTTCTAAGTTTTGAAAGAATTTGAGAAAGATTAGCATTAATTCTTTTTGAAATGCTAGGTAGAATTCACCAGGGAAGCCATCTGGTCCCGAATTTTGGTTTGTTAGGAGGTTTTTGATTACTTAGTCAATCTCCTCACTAGTAATTGGCCTATTCAGATTGTCTGTTTCTTTATGATACAGTCTTTGAGGGTTGTATGTTTCTAGGTTGTTCAATGTATTGGCATATAACTGTTTGTAGTTGTCTCTTATGATCCTTTGCATTTCTATGATATCTTAAATTTTTTTTTTATGTGGGCCATTTTAAAACTCTCTATTGAATTTGTTACAGTATTTCTTCTGTTTTATGTTTTGGATATTTTTTTACCACAAGGCATGTGGGTCTTAGCTTCCTCACCAGGGATTGAACACACACACCCTGCATTGGAAGGCAAAGTCTTAACTGTTTAGCCACCAGGGAAAGTCCGTCTGTGGTATCTTTTGTAATATCTCCTCCTTTATTTCTGATTTTATGTATTTGGGCTCTCTCTCCTTTTTCTTAGTGAGTCTAGCTAACGTTTTGTCAATATTGTTTGTCAACTCAAAGAAACTTCTCTTAATTTTCTCGATCTTTCTATTGTCATTTTAGTCTCTATTTCATTTATTGTGGCCTCATCTTTGTTATTTCCTTCTTCTACTAACTCTGGGGGCTTCCTCGTTGGCTCAGTGGTAAAGAATCCACCTGCCAATGCAGAAGATGGGGGTTTGATCCCTGGGTTGGAATGATCCTCTGAAGGAGGAAATGGCAACCTGCTCCAGTATTCTTGCCTGGGAAACCCCATGGACAGAGGAGCCTGGCAGGTTACAGTCCATGGGTTGCAAAAGTCCTTTTTCCAACCCATGGACTTTGTGCGTTCATTCATGACGTAGTGAATAAACAACTACAACAAAACTAACTTTGGACTTTTTAGTTCTTTTTTTTTTTTTTTTTAGTTAATTGAGATGTAAAGTTACGTTGTTTATTTGAAATTTTACTTGTTTCTTGAGGTAGGTATTTATCACTATGAACTTCCCCTTAAAACTGCTTTTGTTGCATCCCATGAATTTTGATATATTTCCTTTTTCATTTGTCTCAAGGTATTATTTGATTTCTCTTTTTAGTTATTTATTAACTCATTGCTTTGTTTGGTAGTATGTTGTTTAATCTTCATGTATTTGTGAACTTTCCAGTTTTTTTTTCTCTAGTAACTTCTAACTTCTAGGTTTATACCTTTGTTGTTATTAGAGCTGCCCCAATCCAATATGACTGTGTCGTTGTAAGAAGAGGAGATTAGGACACACATAGGTGCAGGGAGAAAACTGTGAAAACGCAGTTTTTTTTACCACCATCTTCTAGGCAAGACAGGAACCCTCTGAAAAACCAACCTTGTTGACACCTTGATTTCAACTTCCTGGTCTCCCAAACTGTGGGAAAAGAAATTTCAGTTGTTTAAACCACCAGCCTGTGGTACTTTGTTACGGCAAAGTACTAAGAAACCGATAGAGATGGATCATTCTAAATGTTTCTCTGTAGAATGCCTTAGAACATAAAATGCACATCTGGTCTTCTGACTCCAAGATCCTAGGGTATTTTCAGGAAATAAAACTTGATTCTAGAAAAGGCTTCGCACTTTCATTACCTGCTACACTAGGGCTTTTCACAGAGAGCAGGGACTAGGGCCAAACCCACATAAACTCTGACAGAATCAGTCTGAGGGGGTTGTTAGAAATCGATTACTCTGGGTTCCAGAGGAATTCCTAATGACTCCGTCTCTCCTGCAGCCTTGAGGAGGAAGAGCTTTGTGAGCAGCATCTGTCCCTTCTGTGTGTGCTCAGCCTCAAGGTAGAGTGCCCTGCTTGTTTATAGATGTCTAGGTAAGACCAAATGGTTGGTCTGTTGATGATGGCAGTGCAAAACGATGTCTCTGGGTCGCACATGTCTTGTATCCATCTTGCCCAAGTTTAGCAGATGAGACCTGAAAGCGTTTTGTTACTCCCCCGGGATAATGAGTAATTTGACCCTGGGGCATCTTGAGAGCAAGATGCTTCTTCCTCTACTCCTGTTTTCCCTTCCAAGATAGTCCTGGAAAGTTTTCAAACACACTGTGTTGTTCGTCCTTGTTTGTTTAAGAATGTGAGTCTAGTGAAGGGCTCAGGCTGGGGCTGGGTTGCATGAGTTCAATTACTGATCTGCTGTCTCCTGACTTTATGACTTTAGGCAATTTATATTTAATCTGTACTTTAATTTCCTTACCTGTGAAAAACCATAGTCCTAGTACCTACTTCCCACAATAGTTATAGGGATTAAATAAGTCAATGCCTGTAAAGCCATTAGAAGAGTACTTGGCACATAGTAAGCATCAAATAAATGTTACCAATGTGGATGAACAACATCAGCTGTTAAATACAAGAGTTTATTTTATTTTCAGTACAATCGAATGAGAATGAATCTCATAAAATTTTTGTTGTATAAATGCTACAATATAGCTTCTTCTTTAGACAGAATAAACACAGTACATTGTTTTTGAGGCTTCCCATGTGTCAGGCACCAGGGTGAACACTTGATGTGCTTCTTCTCATTTAAACCTCCCAACAGTCCCTTCGGTCAATACTATGTATCTGTCAATATAGGGAAGGTTATATGTAGTAGTGAAGAACACCAAAATCTCAATGTCTTGAAGGAACAAAGATTTCTTTCTTGTTTACACTACAGTTCCAATGAAGATAAATAGGAATGTTTGCTGATGGCTATCATTCAGGAAGCCAGGCTGATGGAAGATGATGCTGTCACTTCAACAGAAATCTTTAAGGCCAACCAAGACAGGGGAGAGAGCCAGGAGAATGGAGTGTTAACTCTTCAGTACTACAGCCTCATACTGGCGTGTGCCATTTCTGCTTGAAATAGCCAGAGAAAATCAGATGACCATGTATAACAGCAAGTGGGTAGTATGCCTGGAAGAAGAGGAGAGAGAGAAATCTTGATGAGCACACACTGATAATTGTTCCTACTTTGTACATAGGATAAGACTTGTTCAGGGTCACACAGTAAGTGGGAAACCGCAATTTCAATATTAGACTCTCTGACTATAAAAGTGTTCCTTCTTCTCATTGTGATTATTGCCTGCCTAGGCCAGTGACATCCTTGATGAAGACTATTATGAGTTGAATTGTGTCCACCAAAAAGAAATGTTGAAATCTAACCCTCAGAACCTCAGAATATGATCTTATTTGGAAATAGGGTCTTTGCAGATGTAAGCATGTTAAGATGAGGTCATATTCTCAGTATGACTGGTAACCTCAAAAGAAAAGAGAACAGAAACACAGACCGACACACAGAGACAACACCCTGTGATGATAAGGCAGAGCCGGTAACACCAGAAGCTTGGAGGAAACGAGGACAGATGTTTTCCTAGAGCCTTCAGGCGGAGCAGGCCCTGCTGACACTTTGATTTTAGACTTCTAGCCTCCAGAATTATTAGAGTAGCTTTCTGTTGTTTAAAGCCTCTCAGTGTGTGGTATTTAGTTACGGCAGCCCTAGGAAACCGACAAAGCCCATTCTATAAATCCTGTGTTTTGGATCTTCATGTTCACGTTGTTTGTTTGGCTCATGTGTCCTCTGTAACCAACCTGGGTCTTCTCAGAGGCTATCTCCAAGAAGCCTTCCAAGTGGGGCCTGGGTCATGTTTTCTTCTTCATGTCTCCAGCATCTCAGATAGTGTCTGGCAGAGTAGGCATTCAGTAAATGCCCGTTGAATGAACACGATAGAGCTGTTTGTTTTCTTCATTTTGTTTTCCTCAGATATTTGTTTCAGACTTGAGAGATATTGAGAGTTTATCAGAGGAGAGTTCCTGCATTGGTTCCCCTTTTGAAACTCCTAAGCACAGGACCAACCTTAGCTTCATATACAAAGGTCCCTGTGGTTCAGTCCAAGCTGATCTCAAAGACTGGATTCTCCATGAAGCAGGCTTGAGATGGAATTGAGGGCTCAAGATATTTCCTGGGTTGGTTGGGAAGATCTCCTGGAGGAGGAAATGGCAACCCACTCTGATGTTCTTGCCTGGGAAATCCCAAGGACAGAGGAGTCTGGCAGGCTACAGTCCATGGGGTCAAAAGCATGTTTATTTACTGGAGAGCAATGCCAATGGAAAAAAGGAGGCACGGGGAAGTATTTAGCAAAATAAGTGAAGTTGCAATACCCGCCTTGACAGACGTTCAGCCAGCCTACTTATCAGTGGGTCTGGAGGAGGGCTGCCTATCAGTGTATCTCCTGCAGGGCCAAACTGACTGGGCCTTTAGACTGCAGGCTGCCTTGGAAATAAAACCTCAGACAGAACCACTCTCTGCAGCTGAGGCTGACACTGAAGTGCTGACAGTTGGAGGCTGGCTGCTGACTGCACTCCTGCAGCTGAAGAGCAAGTCCTTCTTTAAACAGCAGCCTGGTGGCCCATCTCCAAATCTCCCACATCCAGCTCTCTGGTTCCATCTCACACCACCTCTTTTCCCACCATCACATCCAAAGAACCTCTCCTCCCCCAACTCCCATCATATCATAGTAACCACTTACAGATCTTAAAAACCTCCTGGAGGTTTCCCACCTCTATGCCTTCACATTACCTTCCCCTCACCCTGGAATGTCACTCCTCCAAGCTCTCTTCTAGGAAACTCTTGGTCTCCATCACTCCAGATCCTATCTTTTTAGGAAGACTTTGCTGACCTCACAAGAAAAGGAGGGTCCCCTTTTCTTCTTTATGCTCCTTGATATTTTATAACCTCATCATTACAGTGCTTATCACATACCATCACGTCAGCTACTCACTGGGCCATAAACTGCCTAGAAAAAGGACATATCACGAGCTTCATGACACCTGTGCCTCATCTGGTGGCTGGCACATATAGGCAATTAATAAATATTAACTGGTGATGGATGGAGTGAAGCATACAGGATGAAACAGAAATGGCCTTGTGATATCAAGAGAGGGCTCATTTGGCTTTATTGTAGTAAAACTCAAGCTAAAATGAAGTATTTATTATCCTCCTTCTCTTGACTTCAGACCAGTCAGCGCCACATCCTATGAAATCCAGCTTCAACAGATAAGCTCCTCACAGACCCGAGAGCCCACACAAGAATACCATGAGACAGACAGGGAAGATACGTAACTTAGGAGGATCAACTTACTCCAAGGATGTGTAGTGCAAACCAGACTCTTAAGGGCAGAGGGAAATTGCCCATAGGGCTCTTCACTGCAATAGACTGGCTCCTTAAGCTGCTAAAAGGCTCCAAATCTAGGTGCACATCAAAAGTCAGGGTTTAGAGACACTTCGTTGGTCTAATAAACATCTTCTGTCTTTGTCTACCCAGTGCCAAGTTGCTCCTTTATCTGAAACAGCCCCAGTTTTTCTTTTATTTATTTATTCAAAGTATGGTTGATTTACAGTATTTTGTTAGCTTCAGGTGTATGGTAAAGTGATTCAGTTACCTCAGACACATACACATATATATGTATCTTTTTTCAGATTCTTTTCCCATATAAGTTATTGCAAATATTGAGTATAGTTCCTTGTGCTATCCAGTAGGTCCTTGTTGATTATCTATTTTATAGATAGTAGTGTGTATATGTTACTCCCAAATTCCTGATTTATCCCTCCTTCCCACCTTTCTGCTTTGTCACTATGTTTCTTTTCTATATCTGTGAGCCTATTTCCATTTTGTAAATTTGTATCATTTTTAGATTCCACATATAAGTGATATCATATGATATTTGTCTTACTCTGCCTGACGTATTTCATTTAGTATGATAATCACTAGGTCCACCCATGTTGCTTCAAATGTAATATTACTCTATTATCTCTCTCTCTCTCTCTCTCTATATATATATATATATATATATATATAATGGAATATACATACATATATACACACCACATCTTCTCTATGCATTCATCTGTCAATAGACATTTAGGTTGCTTCCATGTCTTGGCTATTGTAAATAGTGCTGCAATGAACACTGAGGTGCATGTTTTTAATTATGGTTGTCTGCTTATACATGCTCAGGAGTGGCATTGTAGGATCATATGGTAGTTCTATTTTTAGTTTCTTAATGGACTTCCATACTGTTCTCCATAGTAACTGTTTGCAACCCCTCCAACAGTATAGGAGAGTTCGCTTTCCTCTACACCCTCTCCAGCATATATTATTTGTCAATTTTTTTTAACAGTAGTTATTTTGGCTGGTGTGATGAGATATTTCATTGTAGTTTTGATTTGCATTTCTCTAGTAATTTGCAATGTAGAGCATCTCTGTGTACTTTTGGGCCATCTATGTATCTTCTTTGGAGAAGTTTCTATTTAGATCTTCTGCTTATTTTTTTATTGGGTTGTTTGGGTTTTTTTGATATTGAACTCTATGAGTTATTTGTATATTTTGGAGATTAATCCCTTGTTGACTGTATCATTTGCAAATATTTTCTCCCATTCTGGATGCTGTCTTTTAGGGAACTATTCTCTAATTTGCATCCAATCCTGAGGAGACTATCAACCAAGGATTATGCCCACTCCCAAATACAATGAATAGTTTTGCAGAATCTAGTCAAACTAGTGGACATCACTTCTAGGAAGGAGAACTCATATGCTGCTGGTGATAGGAGGACAGGAAGTAAGATGAGGGCGGCTAGAGGTCATCAGGACACCAGGCAGGTAGAGCTACTTGAGAGGAAGACAACACAAATAGTATCAGAGACAGTGGATGAGAAGAGATAAGTTTTCAATGACATCATTAGAGCATCAGAAATTAGACTTTCTTGAAAGTAGCATAATCATCAAATTTTTAATTAGCAAGTCAGTGAGTCTCCATTTTTGGTCAGACACAGTTTTGAATCAGGTTCCTGTAACTTGAAGTTTTCTCATCAGACACAATCTTGTCCTTTCACTTAAATTTCCAGGTGAAGTGAGTGGGAATCTGGAGTAAGAACCAGTGTTTAGTCCACTATATCTTTGACTAAGCGCTGCACCTCAGAACGGAAATAAAACAACTATCTCATGTTATTTGGAAAATGAATTTTGTCCCTGAAAATGACAAAAAAAAATATATGAGAGGGTTTTTTTCTCTCAAGCAACTCAAAGCTTAGCCAAAGATCCAGACTTTGAATATGAAATTATAGTGTGCAAACAGGACAATATAAAGGTTTAAGTCTCAGTAGTCAGGGCAAATATTCTGCCCTCTGGTGATCTTGGTGCTGACCCTTTGGTAGGATTGGCAGCAGACTCATAAGGTTTGTATTTCTACCAATATGAGTACCAGGGAGCTTAATCTGGAGTGATGAGTGATGACTCCTTCAACCTGGTTATTAGGTTTTGCCAGCCTGGGGCTAAATGGAAGTTAATAAAGTGGTATATTGGGGTGCTTTGCCTGGCCTTGTCAACAGGAGCACAGTTCCTGGGGGATAGATTGCTCAGAAAGCCAGGGTTTTCAGTAATTCATTGGTATATTGTTTAAGAAATAATAAAAAGTTGGAAAGATGGGAAATGGTTCAGTTTTTTGCAGGACTTTACAGTACAGTCAAGGAACTCTAGGTTTGTTCAGTAGATTGCATCATCTTTTACGGCTGCCATTGATTGTACTTTTACAGTGTGCTAAGTACTTTACACAGAGTGTTTCATTTAATTCTCATAATAACCTTATGAGGTATGCAGTCCATCCTCTTTTTGCAGATATGCGAACTTTGGCTCAGAAGGATAAATTCAGCTGCCCAAAGTCACAGAATTAATGACCATGGGAGTCGGGGTCTGGAATCAGGTTCACAGCCTGAGTCCTAACACTCCCCGTCTTCTTCCCTCCCTAGAGTAAAGATCTGGGGATCCCAAGGGACTGATGATGAGTGTCAGTACACAGAGAGGGGTGCTACACGCTGATGAGACCCTGGATTCTGACCGATCAGCTCAGAATTCACTTCCGTTATCCCAGAACAAAGTAAAGAAGAGCTAGACAGGTATGACTGCAAGAGGAGAGATGGGGAGGATGACAATGAGAGATTTTGCAAAGGAACATTACAGGATTTTCCTACTGGATTGAAAAAAAGAAAGAACAGTGAGTCAAAACATATCAGAGTATCAGAGTCCATTTTAAGTGCAGGTATAAAATATAAGCATACAAAATAGTAGCTGTCAAGAGATTACTTGCAATGTATTCCCGGAATGCACTTAGTTTTCATGGTAGAAAGCTGTGTCAAGGAAAAAGAGCTATTCACATACACACTTATTGGAGGCTCATTAGTCTATTTAATGTATTTTTAAATTTTTAAAAGACCATTTGCCACAGTTGTGTCTGGGCACATATACAAGGAGGGGGGAAATCAATGTTGAATTTTACAAATAGACACTCATCTCTGCCCTCACTCTATCATTCCCATTAGGCAAATGACAAGCCAACATTGTGCAGAGTGGAGTTGTTAACAGGCTTGAAGAAAGAAAGTCCCTAAAATTGAGTCCATTTTAAAAATACAATTGCTTTACCATAGCTTTTCTTCAGCTTTATTTTCACAGTGACCCACACTGTGTGCTTTTTTTTTTTTTTAAAGGTTCATGTTGAGATAGATAAATAGTAAGGATAGCAACTGTGTTTTCTCATACTTGCAGGCTGGGGTCAGGATATAGCACAAAAATGTCCATTAAATACCGGAGAAAAAAATAGCACTCAGGGCCTGGATGGCAATAAACCAGCTATTAGTGACCACAAACCCAGATCAGAAAGCCAGGTTGAATTTGCTTCATGGTTCACAAGTCAGTCAGTCTCGCTCAGCCTTGACACACTGCGTACCCCTCATGATGCCATCGGCATTTAGCGTGAAAAGAGGCATGCCAGCCTCTCCCTGGCCTCCCTCCTTTACAGGCCCCCCCTGAGCCATTCCATATAGCCAGGAAGCTTCCTGAAAGTGGTAGAAGAACCTCTGCACTGGAGGCCAGAGACGGAGATGGAGTCTAGCTGTGTGGACTTGGGTGTGTCACTTTCTTCTGCTGGACATCAGTTTCCTCATCTATAAAATGAACAGATGGGACCCTGATAGTTCTGTGGAGCTCACACAATCTGATTTTACTCACATGGAACACTTCTAAGACAAAAAGAACCTTTCTAAGACTCATAAAGTAAAAGAATATGGATCTGGGGGTGGGTGGGAAATAACAAACAACTCTTGAAATGAATGAGTGTATGATGACCTGAGATGATTTGGGGTGATATGCAGATCAAGATTTTAAAATTTGAAGTCTAATACACATTAATGTGTTATCTAGTGTATGCTTGATGCGCTTGATCTAGAGTATCAAGCCTGCAGTAACCTCATGTTACTGCTTACAAAGATAGTAAACTTATTTAAGGCCCAAAGTAGGTTGATTTAAAGATGTTAGTAAATATTTTGGCAGGAGGAGCCAAGATGGCGGAGGAGTAGGACGGGGAGACCACTTTCTCTCCTACAAATTCATCAAAAGAATAACTGAATGCAGAGCAAACCTCACAAAACAACTTCTGATCGCTAGCTGAGGTCATCAGGCGCCCAGAAAAGCAGACCATTGTCTTCGAAAGGAGGTAGGACAAAATATAAAGGATAAAAAGTGAGACAAAAGAGCTAAGGATGGAGACCCGTCCGGGGAGGGGAGTCTTAGGCGGCCTTGCTTGGGCTAGGGTCCGGGCCTGAGTGCCCTGAGGACAATCGGAGGGAGCTTCTGTGAGGCGCCAACTTGAACTGTGGGAGACCAAGGGGGAGAGAGTTGACCGGCCGGAACACACTGCCGGCTGTTCGCAGAACAAAGGGACGGAGAAAGTCCCAAGAAGAGGTCGCAGGCTGCGGACCCGCCCAGCCCCGCCGGAGGCAGGAGGCAGGGGGGAGGGGAAGGTCGCGGCGAGACACAGGGCGCAGGCACCCGACCGGCGCGGGCGGGGACTGGGGCTGGGGACGCGGAGGGCGGAAGGCGCGCGCACCCGACTGGCGCCAGCGGAAACTGAGACTGGGTCCGCGGAAGGGAGTGAGTGCGCCACACCTGGGGATAGTGCGCCCATCAAGCCCCTCGCTGCCTGGACCGCTCTGACGGGGAAGGCACAGAGAGCAGGCGCAGCTTTTCCTTCCGCGCTTTTGTGTAACACCCGAGGGCTGGAACCTAGCGCAGCGCGGGGCGCGCTCCATATAGAACAGCCGGGAGCCTGAGCAGCGCAGACCGGAGAAAGCAGCGTCAGCCCCTCCCGGCAGCGCCAGCCCGCCCCCGCAGGGCCAGCCCCTCCCCGCAGCGTCAGCCCCGCCCCCGCAGGGCCAGTCAGCCCCGCCCCGCAGCGCCAGCCCATCCCCGCAGCGTCAGCCCCTCCCAGCAGCGCAACGGAACTAGCTGACTGAATAAGAGTCCACCTCCGCCCGCCTGTGTCAGGGCGGAAATGAGGGTCTGAAGAGACCGGCAAACAGAAGCCAAATAAACAAAGGGAACCGCTTCAGAAGGGACTGGTGCAACAGATTAAAATCCCTCTAGAAAACACCGACTTCACTGGAAGGGCCCTGTAGATATCGAGAAGTGTAAGCTGGAACGAGGAGCTATCTGAAACTGAGCCGAACCCACACTGACCGCAGCAGCTCCAGAGAAACTCCTAGATATATTTTTAGTTTTTTTTTCTAAGTAAGGAAAAAAAAAAAAATTTTTTTTTCTTTTTATATATTTTCTTTTTTATTTTTTCTCTTTTATTTTCCTTTAAAATTCCCTATTACTCCCCCATTACTCCTTAACTTTCATTTACATAGATTTTTACGATTTTTTTAATTAGGGGAAAAAAAATTTTTTTTTTTCTTTCTTTCTTTTTTTTTCTTTTTTTTCTTTTTCTTTTTTTTTCTTTTTTCTTCTTTTTTTTCCTTTCCGTTTTCTCTTTTATTTTCTATTTTTCTTTTTCTCTTATTTCTTTAAAGTCCTCTAGTACTCCTCTACTACTCTTCATTTTCATTTTCACTACACTATAACCTTACAAAAAAAAAAGAGAAGCCCTATCTTTAAACCGAAGATTATTCT
This sequence comes from Cervus canadensis, assembly GCF_019320065.1. Taxonomy (NCBI): domain Eukaryota; kingdom Metazoa; phylum Chordata; class Mammalia; order Artiodactyla; family Cervidae; genus Cervus; species Cervus canadensis. The sequence continues at coordinate 36,901,174 of NC_057407.1, read as the reverse complement.
CTCCCAATCTTGACTCTCTGTTTTCTACCTCAGAACACCTCTATTTCATCCTTTCCCCTTCTCTTCCCAATCCAATTCTGTGAATCCTTGTAGGTGTCTGAGATACGGAGAACACTTTGGGAACAGACAGCTGCGTAGATCTGTCTCTCTCCTCTTGAGTCCCCCTTTTTCTCCTCCTGCTCATCTCTATCTCCCTCCTCCCTTTTCTCCTGTTCATGTAACTCTGTGAAACTCTCTGGGTGTCCCTAACAGGGGAGAATCTTTTTGCCATTAACCTAGAAGTTTTATTATCAGTGCTGTATAGTTGGAGAAGTCCTGAGACTACAGGAAGAATAAAACTGAAATCCAGAGGCAGGAAACTTAAGCCCCAAACCTGAGAACACCAGAAAACTCCTGACTACATGGAACTTTAAGCAATAAGTGACCGTCCAAAAGCCTCCATACCTACACTGAAACCAACCACCACCCAAGAGCCAGTAAGTTTTAGAGCAAGACATACCACGCAAATTCTCCAGCAACACAGGAACATAGCCCCGAATGTCAACATACAGGCTGCCCAAGGTGACACCTAACACATAGACCCATCTCAAAACTCATTACTGGGCACTCCATTGCTCTCCAAAAAGAAGAAATCAAGTTCCACGCACCAGTACACTGACGCAAGCTTCCCTAACCGGGAAACCTTGACAAGCCAATCGTCTAACCCCACCCACTGGGTAAATCCTCCACAATAAAAAGGAACCACAGACCTCCAGAATACAGAAAGTCCACTCCAGACACAGCAATCTAAACAAGATGAAAAGGCAAAGAAATACCCAACAGGTAAAGGAACATGAAAAATGCCCACCAAGTCAAACAAAAGAGGAGGAGATAGGGAATCTACCTGAAAAAGAATTTAGAATAATGATAATAAAAATGATCCAAAATCTTGAAAACAAAATGGAGTTACAGATAAATAGCCTGGAGACAAAGATTGAAAAGATACAAGAATTGTTTAATAAAGACCTAGAAGAAATAAAAAAGAGTCAATTAAAAATGAACAATGCAATGAATGAGATCAAAAACACTTTGGAGGGAACCAAGAGTAGAATAACGGAGGCAGAAGATAGGATAAGTGAGGTAGAAGATAAAATGGTGGAAATAAATGAAGCAGAGAGGAAAAAAGAAAAAAGGATCAAAAGAAATGAGGACACCCTCAGGGACCTATGGGACACTGTGAAACGCCCCAACATTCGAATCATAGGAGTTCCAGAAGAAGAAGACAAAAAGAAAGGCCATGAGAAAATACTCGAGGAGATAATAGCTGAAAACTTCCCTAAAATGGGGAAGGAAATAGCCACTCAAGTCCAAGAAACCCAGAGAGTCCCAAACAGGATAAACCCAAGGCGAAACACCCCAAGACACATATTAATCAAACTAACAAAGATCAAACACAAAGAACAAATATTAAAAGCAGCAAGGGAAAAACAACAAATAACACACAAAGGGATTCCCATAAGGATAACAGCTGACCTATCAATAGAAACCCTCCAGGCCAGAAGGGAATGGCAGGACGTCCTGAAAGTAATGAAAGAGAATAACCTACAACCTAGATTACTGTATCCAGCAAGGATCTCATTCAGATGTGAAGGAGAACTCAAAAGCTTTACAGATAAGCAAAAGCTGAGAGAATTCAGCACCACCAAACCAGCTCTTCAACAAATGCTAAAGGATCTTCTCTAGACAGGAAATGCAGAAAGGTTGTATAAACGTGAACCCAAAACAACAAAGTAAATGGCAACGGGACCACACCTATCAATAATTACCTTAAATGTAAATGGGTTGAATGCCCCAACCAAAAGACAAAGATTGGCTGAATGGATACAAAAACAAGACCCCCATATATGCTGTCTACAAGAGACCCACCTCAAAACAAGAGACACATACAGACTAAAAGTGAAAGGATAGAAAAAAATATTTCATGC